>NC_090439.1:305800545-307014920 GCF_031143425.1 Pleurodeles waltl | reverse complement strand
AAGCTACTACAAAAAGTAGAGCTTTAGGTGGTCTAGTTTTTACCTCTGTAAAACATGTGGTTGCCTGGACTCTCTGCACAGTGTGCCTCGCTTTGCACACTACATACAGGGCCAGCCTCCTACAGCCGGCCATTGTCTGAGCAGAAAAAACATTTTGGATTCCCCGCCTTCTAGCTCTGCACTGAAAAAAATCACCTCTGCACCGACTCTACATAGTACACACAGTGCTGCAGTGCCGACCAAAAACTAGCCGCCTCTGTTTCAGCACTGACCCCACCAAAATCCAATTAAAAAACTTCAGAGACGAAAACTGCTAAGACTACTGCACTCCTGTGGATTCGGGACAGTCTTCGACCACTCCACCCGTGAAACCAATTCTCAAAGTAATGGGCCCTCGGCATCACCAACTTCATATTTAGGAGGGAACAGGTTATATTATAACACCCCCCTATCTCTTTGAAAGTTTACTTTTCATGAGGCGCTTGATACCTCTCCGCCACCAAAGAAGCCCATCAAAGATAAGACTTCATCTTTTCCAGTCTTCTCCTCAATCCTCTCCATCTCCACCAACATCTCCCCCCTACCACAAGATTTACACCAGCAAACTCACCGCCACATGGGGCTCGTGATTTAGGAGACACGTTTGATTACCCAGATCCATGGGACACAAGTGATCCCTATCCTATCACACCCAATGATCTGGATCTCTATCCATCTAGACCATCACCACTTGAGGATTTCACCTCATATCAGCAAGTCATAGCTGGGGCAGCAGCATTTCATAATGTATAGATGCACACTGATCCTATCGAGCAAGACTTTGTACTTGACATCCTTGCCACAACACATAAAGCAAGCCAATGCCTTCCCATGCTTCCAGGCATGCTCCGGCACGCTGATAAGATCTTTAAGGAGCCAGTAAGAGCACGTTTTATCACTCCACAAGTTGATTAAAAATATAAGGCTGCACCCACAGACCCTGTGCTTATGAAGACTTTGGTTCCTCCCGACTCTTACGTCAGCTGCCAGCAAAAAGGCCAATAGTCAATCCACAGGTGACATTCTCCCTCCTGAGAAGGAAAGCAAATAATTTGATGCAGCTGGCAAAAGGGTTGCTCCTCAGGCAGCTTGTCACTGGTGTATTGCTAAGGCACAATCCTTGCTAGCACGATATGACAAGGAGCATTGGGATGCCATGAAAGTGCCCCTTCAGTATCTCCCTGAGGAGCATCGCAAAAGGGGTTGCGAAATTGTGGCAGAAGGACAAAATATTACAAATAATTCCATTTGTTGTGCGCTGGATGATACTGATACAGCTGTACGCAGCATTAACGCAGTGCCATTATAAGAAGTCCTGCTTGGCTCAGTTGTTCAGAGTTCAAACCAGAGATAGAGCAGGCAGTGTTAAACATGCCTTTCGACAAGGAGCACCTGCTTGGGCCCCCAAATTGACACTACACTAGAAAGGTTGAAAAAAGATAATGAAACTGTTAAAGCTATGGGGGAACTCAAAGCCACTGCACATAATGGTACTTGTCGTTGCCCAGGATTCACAATAGGTTTTAGGTCATCCTAAACAGACCAGTCTTCCACACAAACTAAGGCCTTCGTTCAATCCTATGCCAGAAGTTTTATAGAGGTTCCCATAGAAGAAACAACAAGGGCAGTGGAAATCCATCCATTTGTAGAGGCTCCACCTCCACTGCCAAACAATGACTGCCTCCACATTCCACCGCCACACACCACTCCTGTAGGGGAAAGACCAACATTTTTACCCACAGTGGTCTGATACCACCACCGACCAGTGGTTTGTTTCAATTATCCAAAATAATTACCTTCTGGAGCTAATTTCCACTTCACAAAACCTACCCCCTCTTACACAGACTCATTCTTCTCAAGGAGGAAATGTAACCTCTTCTCCTTAAAGGGGCCATAGAGCCAGTTCCACTAAAACATCAAGGTTCAGGAGTATACTCCCTGTACTTTCTTATACCCAAAAAAGACAGTTCACTCAGACCAATTCTAGATCACAGGCCTTTGGATCAATGCATCCTATCAGAGCATTTCCATATGTTCACTCTTCAGGATGTCATTACCCTTCTCCAACAAGGTGACTTTATTACAATATTGGGTCTTACAAAAAAGCTTACTTTAACATTCCCATCCATCCAGCACACTGCAAATATCTCACATTTGTGGTGGCAGGAAAACATTACCAGTTCAAGGTTGTACCTTTTGGGGTCACAACTGCTCCAAGAGTATTAACCAAATGTCTCACAGTAGTTGCCGCACACCTCAGAAGACAACACATTCACGTCTTCCCTTACTTGGACAACTGGCTTATCAAACCCAGCACCCTACAATGTCAACATCACAGTCAACTCAAAATTAATCTCCTACACACTCCGGGATTCACAATCAATTACCTCAAATCCCATCTCCAGCTGCTTTAGATACAACCTTATCTGGGCATGGTTCTCAGTACACAATTGGGGCTAGCGTTCCACAGCCCTGTTCAAACTTTTCACTCATTGATTTCTCAGTTAACAGAAAACCATTCATACACAGTGAGGGCTTTCATGCTCCTGCTAGGGATGATGGCATTCTGTATTGCCATCGTTCCTAATGCCAGACTTCACATGCGTCCTCTTCAACAGTGTCTCTCTAGTCAGTGGTCTCACACACAGGGTCAGTCGGAAGATCTAGTGTTGTTGGACCGCCAAGCTCATTGCTCTCTGCAATGGTGAAATTGCACAAACCTTATGAAAGGGTGGCCCCTTTTAAGCCCCGTGTCTCAGATCATTTTCACTAGAGGCCATCACAGACCAGTTGGGGAGCTCATTTCCACAACCTTCCAGTGCAAGGCCTATGGAATATCCCTCAACAGTCCTCACACATCAGTCACCTCGAATTGCACGCAGTCTTCCTAGCAATAAAGGAGTTCCTTTCACACTTAGAACCAAAGTAGTACTAGTACGTACAGACAACATGACCTTCATGTACTGTATTAATAAATTGGGGGTAGGGAGGAGGGAATGTTCATCAAAGCTATCCCAACTTCCACAATAATATGGAAATGGGCAGTTCATCACCACATTCACATAGTGGCACATAACTCCCAGGAACTGACAATCAGTTTGCAGACATACTCAGCAGATGCAACAATAAGTCCATGAATAAGAATGCCACCCACAAGTCCTCCAACAGTACTTTCTAAAGTGGGTAACACCTCAAATAGATCGATCTGCCACCGCACAGAACTCAAAATTCCTAAACTTCACACCCAAGTACTCAGTCCAAGGGAAATGCTCTTTGGATGGGTTGCAAAAAGAACAAGTGATGGACAGTATACTGAAAAATGTCAAACATTCACCCCCAGTACAGAGATCGGGGCCTAAATCCATAGTTTTTTTTGCTACCCATGCCATTCCAGTTTGGACCCAGCCATATGCAAATCAGTCTTGACCCTGTTACCCACGGAAACTGTCCAGCCTGAACTGTAGGTTAGGTCTTCCCTGGGCTGGAAACAAGCATCATTGGACCAGTTTCAGGGTATCACCCATCCTCAGCCAGGTTAGCTTGAATCCAGTGGCATGGGGAGCACAGGAGCTATGGATGAGTTGGTCTTCTACCCATTTGTTTTCTAGTTCGGAAACTCAAACAATCTTCCCTCACCATGATACTTGTAGCTCCCACATGGGCACGTCAGCAATGGTTTACAACACTTAGGCTTCTCTCACTAGTTCCACAATAGAAGCTACCCAACAGGCCGGACCTTGTAACACAGAATCAAGGGCAAATAAGACATCCAGACCACAACTCACTCAACCTAGCAATGTGGCTCTTGAGGTCACAGAATTTGGATATTTTTCAGCTACTGCAAGAATGTATAGACATTCTTAAACAAGCATTTAGACCCACAACTAGACAATGTTATGCAGCAAAGTGGAAATGTTTTTTGTGCTACTGCCAACAGAAAACATTGACCCTCTCAAGCGCACTGTTCAAGAGATTGTTACTACATTTACAAAACGTTAATTTAGCTTACACATCCATTCAACTGTATTTAGCAGCAATAGCTGTATACCTTCAAATCAGGCAGCATGCTCCTTTACTTAGGATCCCAGTCATTAAGGCATTAAGACTTAGGAGTCTTTCCATCAATGGTCCCCCCAGCACCATCCTGGAACCTTAACATTGTTCTCACTCAGCTCATGTGTCCCCCTTTTGAGCCACTACATTCATGTACCTCACAATTCCTATCATGGAAGGCAGCTTTTCCTGTGTCTATCATTTCCCTTAGATGTGTCAGTGAGCTGCAGACTTTAACCCAGGAAGAACCATTCTTCCAGGTTTACAAAGATGAAATAGTTCTTTAGGCAGTTGCCTAATTTCATATCAGTCAGTCGATAGAACTGCTAGTTTTCTTTTCCCAACCATACTCTGTGGCGGAAAGGGCTCTACACACTCTTAATGTTACAAGGGCTCTTATGTATGTATTATATAGTTAGAGCCAAAAAGTTCATGAAAACAAAACATTTTTGTGGCCTTTTCAATGCCCCGCAAAGGAAACTCTATTAAAAGTTGGTGTAGTTAGTTGGATAGTCAAGTGTATTCAAACTTGCTGTGCTAAAGCAAAACAAAACTTATCTCTCACACCTAGAGCACACTCTACTAGGAAGAAGGGTGCTTCAATGGCTTTCGTAGGGAACATACCTGTAGCAGATATTTGTAAAGCAGCTTCATGGTCTACACCACATAAACCTTCGCAAAACACTATTGTGTAGATCTACTAGCAAGGCAACAAGCCACTGTTTTCCAAGCTTAGGACACTTTTCCAAACAATTGCAACTCCTGCACGCAAGCCACCGCTTTGTGGAGGAACTGCTTTTCAGTCTATGCACACCATGTGTATTTACAACCACACATGTCATTGAACGGACAAGATTGCTTACCAGTCGACATCTGTTCGTGGTATGTGGTGCTGTAGATTCATATGTGCCGTCTGACATCTAGTGTTGGGCTCAGTTGTGTTACAAGTTTTTCTTCGAAGAAGTATTCTTCGGAGTCGCGGAATCGAGTGACTCCTCCCTGGTTTCAGTGCCCGTGGGCATCGACTCCATTGGTAGATTGTTTTCGGGTTCAGACGGGTTTCCTCTCGCTCTGAGATTTCGTTTCGGAAAACCTTATTCGTCAGTATTGTTTTGATCACGTTTCTCATCTAGCATCGAACTTGTAGTACCGTCAGAACCTTCAGGTCGCCCTTTAAGGGGGCATGTGCCCCACTCTGGCCTACCGCGTGGAAAGTCTGATAGATCGGACTCAATTCCGATTCTACCCTCTGCGCCACGCGAAGTACCCCTATACATACCAACACTTGATTTGTGCCTTTCTACAGACCATCGGGAGGAAGATTTTGAGGACTATCATTTCGATCAAAAAAGACCCTGAGAGATCGTAGAGCCTGAAGACCGGAAATGGCGTCGAAAAGCAGCGAACATCTTGACGTCATAGAGGAAGAGCAGGCGCAGACAGTCTCCATCCGAGAGACAGACTCCGAACAGGAATCGGAAGACGACAGACCCATCACAGCTGGCCAGCATGTGAGTACGCCGGCCCCTACACCCCTGCAGAAAAAACATTCAAAGGCCTGGAGTACACCACTGCCGGAAGGCCATGGTTCGGCCCAAAAAAAGACTGCTGGTGACCGTCCTTCGGGGTCAGCGCCAAAAAAGACCACTCCTCCGTTCACCTCAGAGTCGAGCAAATCCATTAAGAGCACTACTTCAGACACCAGTAAAAGACCCCATTCATCAGAGTTGAAAATCTGGCAATCAGCTTCGGAGCTGAGACATCTGACTACTTTTTCGGGACCGAAAGATACACACCTCGGAACCGAAAAAATACTCATATTCAAAGGAAAAAGGACTTTGCAAAACATTAAAACAGATTGCTAAACCAATCATGGAATCTCATAAGATTTTTGAAGAAGAGATTGAGATTGAATCAATATTACAGGTTATGGATGAGAGACAGTCCAGAATCCATATTCTTAAGGAGACAGGAAGAATCATCACTGCACCTTCTTTACAAAAAAACAAGAAAGCTGGCTTTCCAAAAGGTATTCGAATCTGTGCAACCTCCAGCAAAGGTGCAAAAACAAAAGGAAAAGCCACTACCTCTCCGTACTTTTCCTCCTAAATCTCCACAGCTCTTTCTCACCTCACAATAGCCCACCACCACTGCCTTCTCCAACACATTCTTTATACTCACATGGAGATACAGCAGACCCATGGGACCTCTATGACCCTGATCCCATCCCGGACTATGATCCAAACATTTATCCATCAAAACCTTCTCCTCCAGAAAACACCACTGTGTACACCCAAGTAATGTCTAGGGCAGCAGCTTATCATGGAGTATCCATGGATTCTGGGCCATTAGAAGAAGACATTTTATTTAATACTGTCTTCTACCCATTCCAGATACCAGTGTCTCCCAATGTTACCAGGAATGGTTAAACATGCAGACCACATTTTTAATGAACCTGTCAGAGCTAGTATCATCACCCCTAGAATTGATAAAAAGTACAAGCCTGCCCTTAATGACCCAAATTACATCACTCATCATGTCCCTCTAGACTCCGTAGTAGTCCGTGCGGCAAGTAAAAGGGCAAACAGCCAGTCATCAGGAGATGCACCGCCTCCTGCTAAGGAGAGTAGAAAATTTGATGCAGCTGGGTAAAGAGTTGCCACACAAGCAGCAAATCAGTGGAGAATTGCAAATTCTCAGGCACTTCTAGCTAGGTATGACAGGGCCCTTTGGGACGAAATGCAAGGTCTTATTCAGCATCTCCCAAAAGAGCATCAAAAAAGAGCACAACTAGTGGCGGAAGAGGGACAAGCTGTCAGTAATAATCAAAAAAGATCTGCCCTCTATGCTGCTGATACAGCTGCAATGAGTGTAAATACTGCCATCACAATTAAAAGACATGCATGGCTATGCTCCTCTGGTTTTAAACCAGAAATTCAACAGGAAGTACTTAATATGCCTTTTTACAAGAAGCACCTCTTTTGGCCCAGAACTAGACACCACTATCGAGAAACTGAGGAAGGACTCAGATACTGCAAAAGCAATGGGTGCTTTATACACCACCCCATATAGAGGCTCCTTTCGCAGACCACAGTTTAGAGGAGGTTTTAAGCCACAATCCTCAGATGCTTCCACCTCCCAAACAAAGCAGAGACAACAAACCCAATATCAGAGGTGGGTTTAGAGGATCCTATAGAGGACAATATTTCAGTAACAGAGGTAAATTCCAAACCTCTAAGCAGAACACAACCTAAACAGTGACTTCCTTCCCTCCCACTCCACACATCTCCTGTGGGGGTAAGCCTACAGCAATTCCACTCTCATACAGACAATTGGGTATTATCAATTATCCGCAATTGCAATTGCTATTGCCTAGAATTAATCTCCACCCCTCCAAACATTCCACCACGATATCACAAGTTGTCCCCAGAACATACCGTTCTGTTACAACAATAGGTACTATCTCTACTATTAAAACAAGCAATAGAATTGGTTCCACATTCTCAACAAGGAACAGGAGTATACTCACTATACTTCCTCATTCCCAAAAAAGACTGCAACCTCAGGCCCATCTTGGACCTCAGGCCCCTCAGTATATACATCCTGTCAGAACATTTTCACATGGTAATTCTGAAAGATGTTATTCCACTACTACAAAAACAAGATTACATGACTGCTTTAGACCTCAAAGATGCGTATTTCCACATACCCATCCATCCAGCTCACAATAAATACCTCAGGTTTGTCATAGCAGGAAAACACTACCAGTTCAAGGTGTTGCCATTTGGCATAACCGCTCCCAAGTGTGTTCACAAAGTGTCTAGAAGTAGTAGCAGCCTACTTAAGAAGACAACACATCCATGTCTTTCCATATCTAAACGATTGGCTAATAAAATCAAGCAGTTTTACACAATGCCTACAACACACATTACATGATAGAAACCTTGCACACCCTAGCCTAGGGTTCACTCTGAATTACCAAAAGTGTCACCTTCAACCAGCATAGGTACAACCTTATCTATGTGCTATCCTAAATACTCAAGAAGTCCTAGCTTATCCAAATATACAAAGGATACAAGCTTTCCAAAATCTCATACCACTCATACAGCCAAATCAACAATACACTGTGCGTTATCATGAAGATTCTAAGGATGATGGCATCTTACATAGCTATAGTCCCACATGCAAGACTAAACGTGAGGCCCTTACAACAGTGCCTCTCACAACAATGGTCACAGGCAAATAGTCAACTTCAAGATCTAGTGTTAATGGACCGCCAAACACATATGTCCCTTCAATGGTGGAATCGCTGCAATCTGATGAAGGGGTGGTCATTTCTAGACCCTGTGCCTCAGACCATAATCACAACTGACTCATCGATCGGTTGGGGAGCTCACCTCAACAATCAGACCATTGAAGGGCAATGGGATGTCAAACAGAAACAGCTACACATAAACCACTTAGAATTATTAGCTGTGTTTCTTGCGCTAAAAGTGTTTCAGCCTCTTGTGTAACAGAAGAATGTTCTGATCAAAACAGACAACATGACAACCATGTATTACCTCAAAAAACAGGGTGGGACACATTCATCTCAACTGTCCCTTCTAGCCCAAACAATTTGGAAATGGGCAATTCACAATCAAATTCTACTAGCACAATATATTCCAGGGATAGACAATCAGCTGGCAGATCTCCTAAGCAGAAATCACCAACAAACACACGAATGGGAGATTCACTCCCAAGTACTTCAAAAGTACTTTCAAAATTGGGGAACACCAGACATAGATGCTATTCGCAACAAGCGAAAAAGCAAAAAGGCCAAATTTGGCATCCAGGCACCCACATCCCCTATCCAAGGGTAATGCTCTATGGATCAATTGGTCAGGGACATTTGCTTACGCTTCCCCCCCTCCTTCCCTTTCTGGTCAGCAAAGTACGTCAAACGTCACTCACCATGATACTCATAGCACGAACATGGGCACACCAGCATTGGTACTCAACACTTCTAGATTTGTCTGTAGTACCACACTCCAAACTCCCAAACAGACCAGATCTGTTAAAGCAGAACAAAGGTCAAATCAGGCATCCAAACCCCAATGCACTCAATCTAGCAATTTGGCTCCTGAAGTCATAGAATTTGGTTACCTAAAGCTTCCACCAGAATGTATGGAAGTAATGAAACAAGCATGTAAGCCTACTACTAGACAATGCTACGCAAACAAGTGGAAAATACTTGTTTTCTATTGCCAATCTAAAAACATTGATCCCCTTACAGCATCCATACAACATATTGTATGCTCTTTACTTCATTTGCAGAAATCAAATTAGGCTATTCAAAATACACCTTACTGCAATATCTGCACACTTACAGAATAGAATATTCAGCACACTTCTCTATTCAGAGTTCCTGTGATTAAAGCTTTCATGAAAGGATTAAGACGCATTATTCCACGTACAACACCACCTGTTCCATCGTGGAATTTAAATATAGTACTTACCAGACTCATGGGACCACCTTTTTAACCCATGCATTCTTGTCAAATACATTTCTAACATGGAAAGTCTCCTCCCTTGTAGCTATTACCTCTTTAAGAAGAGTTAGTGAGATACAAGCATTCACTCTTGAGGATCCTTTTTTCCAAGTACACAAACATAAAGATGTTCTTAGAACAAATCCAAAATTTCTACCAAAAGTAGTATCGCCTTTTCACATCAACCAAACAGTGGAATTGCCAGTCTACTTTCTACAGCCAGACTGTGGCAGAAAGAGCTCTTCATACCCTAGATCTCAAAAGAGCTGTTATGTTCGATATAGATAGAACTAAAGATTTTGGAAAAACAAAACAACTTCCAAGAACCACATTAAGGCAATCCTATATCAAAACAAGATTTAGCAAGATGGATTGTTAGATGCATACAAACATGCTACATAAAATCAAAAAGATACCTTCTGATCACTCCTAAGGCACATTCTACAAGGAAGGGTGCATCAATGGCATTTTTAGGGAACATACCAATGGCTAAGGTATGTAAAGCAGCCACATGGTCAACTCCCCATACATTTACAAAACACTACTGTGTTGATGTTTTCTCACATCAACAAGCCACTGTAGGCCAAGCTGTCGTAACCCCTTCGCTGCCAGGCCTTTTCCCCCTCCTGTGCCGAGCCTTTTTTGGCTATTTGGAGCAGTTCACGCTGAGGCCCTCATAACGTTTTGTTCACATAAGCTACCCACGCCAAATTTGCGTCCTTTTTTTCCAACATCCTAGGGATTCTAGAGGTACCCAGACTTTGTGGGTTCCCCAGAAGGAGGCCAAGAAATTAGCCAAAATACAGTTAAAATTTTGTTTTTTTTCAAAAAATGGGAAAAAGGGGCTGCAGAAGAAGGCTTGTGGTTTTGTCCCTGAAAAGGGCATCAACAAAGGGTTTGCGGTGCTAAAATCACCAGCCTCCCAGCTTTTCAGGAACAGGCAGACTTGAATCAGAAACCCCAATTTTTCAACACAATTTTGGCATTTTACTGGGACATACCCCATTTTTACGATTTTTTGTGTGCTTTCAGCCTCCTTCCAGTCAGTGACAGAAATGGGCATGAAACCAACGCTGGATCCCAGAAACCGCAACATTTCTAAAAAGTAGACAAAATTCTGAATTCAGCAAGGGGTAATTTGTGTAGATCCTACAAGGGTTTCCTACAGAAAATAACTGAAAAAGAAAAATATTGAAATTGAGGTGAAAAACATACATTTTTCTCTACGTTTTACTCTAACTTTTTCCTGCAATGTCAGATTTTCGAAAGCAATATACCCTTACGTCTGCTGGACTCTTCTAGTTGCGGGGATATATAGGGCTTGTAGGTTGATCAAGAACTCTAGGTACCCAGAGCCAATAAATGACCTGCACCCTGCAGTGGGTTTTCATTCGATACCGGGTATACAGCAATTCATTTGCTGAAATATAAAGAGTAAAAAATAGCTATCAAGAAAACCTTTGTATTTCCAAAATGGGCACAAGATAAGGTGTTGAGAAGCAGTGGTTATTTGCACATCTCTGAATTCCGGGGTGCCCATACTAGCATGTGAATTACACGGCATTTCTCAAATAGACGTCTTTTTTACACACTGTCTTACATTTGGAAGGGAAAAATGTAGAGAAAGACAAAGGGCAGTAACACTTGTTTTGCTATTCTATGTTCCCCCAAGTCTCCCGATAAAAATGATACCTCACTTGTGAGGGTAGACCTAGCGCCCGCGACAGGATATGCCCCAAAACACAACGTGGACACATCACAGAAAACAGTGCCTACCTGTAGATTTTGGCCTCTAGCTCAGCCGGCACCTAGGGAAACCTACCAAACCTGTGCATTTTTTAAAACTAGAGACCTAGGGGAATCCAAGATGGGGTGACTTGTGGGGCTCTGACCAGGTTCTGTTACGCAGAATCCTTTACAAACCTCAATTTTTGGCTTAAAAAAAACGCATTTTCCTCACATTTCAGTGACAGAAGGTTCTGTAATCTGAGAGGAGCCACAAATATCCTTCCACCCAGCGTTCCCCCAAGTCTCCCGATAAAAATGATACCTCACTTGTGTGGGTGGGCCAGGTGCCTGCAACAGAATAAGGCCCAAAACTTGTAGAGATAGAGGGGATAGCACAGCGAGTTTATAATGACATATTCTTTTATACATCTTTAGACTGACTCTGCTTTGGGGACCCACATAAGTGAGGTGTCATTTTACTTGGGAGACTGAGGGGAGCACTGGGGAGTAGGAATTTTGTGCTGGAGTGGTGATCCTATGAAGAAAAGTCAGGAAAATATGCTTTTTTAAGCAAATTTTGAGGTTTACAGAGGAGTCTGGGTAAGAAAATGTTGGGGTATCCACGCAAGCCACACCTCCCTGGACTCCTTGGGGTGACTAGTTAAAAAAAATGTCTGGGTTTGGTAGGTTTCCCTAGATGAAGGCCGCACCCAGGACCAAAAACATAGGTGCCCTCTCCCCCCCAAAACACAGGTAGTTTTGTAATATATCGTTTTGATGTGTCCACATACAGGGAGTGCAGAATTATTAGGCAAGTTGTATTTTTGAGGATTAATTTTATTATTGAACAACAACCATGTTCTCAATGAACCCAAAAAACTCATTAATATCAAAGCTGAATATTTTTGGAAGTAGTTTTTAGTTTGTTTTTAGTTTTAGCTATGTTAGGGGGATATCTGTGTGTGCAGGTGTCTATCACTGTGCATAATTATTAGGCAACTCAACAAAAAAAAATATATACCCATTTCAATTATTTATTATTACCAGTGAAACCAATATAACATCTCAACATTCACAAATATACATTTCTGACATTCAAAAACAAAACAAAAACAAATCAGTGACCAATATAGCCACCTTTCTTTGCAAGGACACTCAAAAGCCTGCCATCCATGGATTCTGTCAGTGTTTTGATCTGTTCACCATCAACATTGCGTGCAGCAGCAACCACAGCCTCCCAGACACTGTTCAGAGAGGTGTACTGTTTTCCCTCCTTGTAAATCTCACATTTGATGATGGACCACAGGTTCTCAATGGGGTTCAGATCAGGTGAACAAGGAGGCCATGTCATTAGATTTCCTTCTTTTATACCCTTTCTTGCCAGCCACGCTGTGGAGTACTTGGACGCGTGTGATGGAGCATTGTCCTGCATGAAAATCATGTTTTTCTTGAAGGATGCAGACTTCTTCCTGTACCACTGCTTGAAGAAGGTGTCTTCCAGGAACTGGCAGTAGGACTGGGAGTTGAGCTTGACTCCATCCTCAACCCGAAAAGGCCCCACAAGCTCATCTTTGATGATACCAGCCCAAACCAGTACTCCACCTCCACCTTGCTGGCGTCTGAGTCGGACTGGAGCTCTCTGCCCTTTACCAATCCAGCCACGGGCCCATCCATCTGGCCCATCAAGACTCACTCATTTCATCAGTCCATAAAACCTTAGAAAAATCAGTCTTGAGATATTTCTTGGCCCAGTCTTGACGTTTCAGCTTGTGTGTCTTGTTCAGTGGTGGTCGTCTTTCAGCCTTTCTTACCTTGGCCATGTCTCTGAGTATTGCACACCTTGTGCTTTTGGGCACTCCAGTGATGTTGCAGCTCTGAAATATGGCCAAACTGGTGGCAAGTGGCATTGTGGCAGCTGCACGCTTGACTTTTCTCAGTTCATGGGCAGTTATTTTGCGCCTTGGTTTTTCCACACGCTTCTTGCGACCCTGTTGACTATTTTGAATGAAACGCTTGATTGTTCGATGATCACGCTTCAGAAGCTTTGCAATTTTAAGAGTGCTGCATCCCTCTGCAAGATATCTCACTATTTTTGACTTTTCTGAGCCTGTCAAGTCCTTCTTTTGACCCATTTTGCCAAAGGAAAGGAAGTTGCCTAATAATTATGCACACCTGATATAGGGTGTTGATGTCATTAGACCACACCCCTTCTCATTACAGAGATGCACATCACCTAATATGCTTAATTGGTAGTAGGCTTTCGAGCCTATACAGCTTGGAGTAAGACAACATGCATAAAGAGGATGATGTGGTCAAAATACTCATTTGCCTAATAATTCTGCACTCCCTGTACGTCCGTGATGTGCCAAACACTAAAATTTTGAAAAGAAACGCAATTAGGTTATGTGAAAGACCCCTCACCCACCAACCAAGTTGGTGGCATGCTTCATCATCGGGGTCCCACCTGAGGCACCTAGCGCGTCACAGGTGTGCTGCGACGCCTGATTACAGCGGAGCAGGTTTTGTCATTTTTACCGCACATACTGGTTGAATTTGGCACGAGGGTGAGTGATGGTTCAGTGGATCAAATTTTACTAACAAGAGCTTTCACAAAAATGAAATGCACTGTTAATAACTGAAAGGCAAAAAACTGAACCAATGACTCGCAGCTCGTGAGCTGTAAAGCCGCGACAAAGCACCAACCGCTTTACAGTCCATTCACACAACTTTCATACATGTCACACACACGACCATTCACACCGCCAGCCACGGGCCCAGCACATTACAACACTCACATCGACAGACAGCGCCACTCAAGGGCCCATCACTTACATACGCCCACATGCCTGATACAACAATCACACCAGCTGATGGGAGTGTGTGGACTGGTGTTTGGCTGGCAGTGTGTTGCAGTAGCCAACAGCAGGTCAATATGTACACTCAGCCAAGCCCCACTCCACACACAATGGCATCATTTTTTATTTTATTTTTTAAACAGAGGAACCCCTAACTAAGTAGAAAGAATTACAAAACTACAAACACAAAAGCTCTAACTAAGTACATGACAGAAATGCTAACCATGAAACTGAACACATGAAAATACAAAACAGACACTCATGGTTGTTCCCATAAGTTCTTCTGGGGGTGGTAATTCTTAAAACAACCACCCACACACAGCCCAGTCTTTGAAGGACAATCTGGGCAGTACATTCGAGCCTCCCTCCGGATACCTCTTCGAAAACACTCTACATTTCTTAGCTGGAAAGTCTTTTTTGGGTGTGGGAGGAATGTGCTCAGCAAAGTGGCGATCTTTCAATCTAGCCACATCCTCCACCACTGCTTCTCTAGGAACTCTGGCCTGTTCCACCACAATAAGGCTCTCTATCACTGACTCCTGAAATTTCACAAATGTCATCTTTGACTCTGGAGACCTATCCCTAAACACAATAAAAGCATTGAAGGTTGCTAAGTGGAAGAGGTGAATTGCTAACTTCTTATACCAAACGTAAGACTTACGAATAGCAGTATAAGGTTCCAACCTCTGGTCAACTCTATCTACACCTCCCATGTGCTTATTATAATCTAAAATGCACACAGGTTTGCGCACTTCAGCAACCTGGCCCCAAACAGTCACGGGGGAAGTACTCTCATCATGGATGGTACTTAGCATGTAGACATCCCTCTTGTCTGAAAATTTCAAAGCTAGCAGCTACTCATTCCGCAAGACACAGCACGGTCCCCTCAAGTTTTTTACAGACATGCTCCCTTGGATAGCCTTTCCGGTTAGAACGGATTGTGCCACAAGCAACTGTGTCCACTCTAAACAATTCCTTGAACAACTGCACTCCAGTGTAGAAGTTATCTACATACAAATGGTGACCTTTGTTGAACAGTCGTCTACCAAGATCCCACACAATTTTCTCAGTAACTCCAAAAGTGGGAGGACAAACAGGGGGGTCAATATTGGAATCCCTACCAGTGTAGACACGGAAACTATACACATCCTGTCCTACTTTCAGACAGCATATACAATTTAATTCCATATCGTGCTTTTTTGCTAGGAATGTACTGCCTAAAAAACAAACGACCCTTGAAGAGGACCAAAGACTCGTCCACACTTATCTCTTTGCCTGGAACATAGACTTCCGAAAACCGATCTACAAAATGATCAAGGACAGGCCTAATCTTAAAAAGACGGTCAGAATCTGGGTGATCTCGTGGCAAGGCTAATGCATTGTCAACAAAATGCAGCATCCTAAGAAGAAGCAAATACCGATTACGGCTCATGGTCGCAGGAAATATAGCTGTTGCCATCAAGGGACTAGTAGACCAATAAGAAGCCAGTGACGGCTTCCTTATCAACCCCATCGAAAAAGTTAAACCCAAAAACTTTTTTATCTCCTCCAAATTTGTGGGAATCCACTGGGCAGCTCTAGAGTGTGGCCTAAGTCTAGCAGCGTTGTCCCTCAAATGCTGCTCCGCATGCAAATTAGTCTGCTCAACAATCTCTTCCAAAAACATATCATCCATAAATAACTCAAAGAAATTGATAGGCAAAAAGTTCTCTGTATTGGCGTTTGTAAAGAAATGGCTCCCTGTTGCAGTTACCCCCCCACTTTTTGCCTGATACTGATGCTGACTGGACTGAGAAGTGTGCTGGGACCCTGCTAACCAGGCCCCAGCACCAGTGTTCTTTCACCTAAAATGTACCATTGTTTCCACAATTGGCACAACCCTGGCACCTAGGTAAGTCCCTTGTAACTGGTACCCCTGGTACCAAGGGCCCTGATGCCAGGGAAGGTCTCTAAGAGCTGCAGCATGTCTTATGCCACCCTAGGGACCCCTCACTCAGCACAGACACACTGCTTGCCAGCTTGTGTGTGCTGGTGGGGAGAAAATGACTAAGTCGACATGGCACTCCCCTCAGGGTGCCATGCCAACCTCCCACTGCCTGTGGCATAGGTAAGTCACCCCTCTAGTAGGCCTTACAGCCCTAAGGCAGGGTGCACTATACCACAGGTGAGGGCATATGTGCATGAGTGCTATGCCCCTACAGTGTCTAAGCAAAACCTTAGACATTGTAAGTGCAGGATAGCCATAAGAATATATGGTCTGGGAGTCTGTCAAAAACGAACTCCACAGCTCCATAATGGCTACACTGAATACTGGGAAGTTTAGTATCAAACTTCTCAGAATAATAAACCCACACTGATGCCAGTGTTGGATTTATTAAAAAATGCACACAGAGGGCACCTTAGAGATGCCCCCTGTATTTTACCCAATTGTTCAGTGTAGGCTGACTGGTTCCAGCAGCCTGCCACAAACCGAGACATGTTGCTGGCCCCATGGGGAGAGTGCCTTTGTCACTCTGAGGCCAGTAACAAAGCCTGCACTGGGTGGAGATGCTAACACCTCCCCCAGGCAGGAGCTGTCACACCTGGCGGTGAGCCTCAAAGGCTCACCCCTTTGTGCCAGCACCGCAGGACACTCCAGCTAGTGGAGTTGCCCGCCCCCTCCGGCCACGGCCCCCACTTTTGGCGGCAAGGCCGAAGAAAATAATGAGAATAACAAGGAGGAGTCACTGGCCAGTCAGGACAGCCCCTAAGGTGTCCTGAGCTGAAGTGACTCTAACTTTTAGAAATCCTCCATCTTGCAGATGGAGGATTCCCCAATAGGATTAGGGATGTGACCCCCTCCCCTTGGGAGGAGGCACAAAGAGGGTGTACCCACCCTCAGGGCTAGTAGCCATTGGCTACTAACCCCCCAGACCTAAACACGCCCTTAAATTTAGTATTTAAGGGCTCCCCTGAACCTAAGAATTTAGATTCCTGCAACAACAAGGACTGCCTAGCTGAAAACCCCTGCAGAGGAAGACCAGAAGACAACAACTGCCTTGGCTCCAGAAACTCACCGGCCTGTCTCCTGCCTTCCAAAGAACTCTGCTCCAGCGACGCCTTCCAAAGGGACCAGCGACCTCTGAATCCTCTGAGGACTGCCCTGCTTCGACGACGACAAGAAACTCCAGAGGACAGCGGACCTGCTCCAAAAAGACTGCAACTTTATCCAAAGAAGCAGCTTTAAAGAACCCTGCAATCTCCCCGCAAGAAGCGTGAGACTTGCAACACTGCACCCGGCGACCCCGACTCGGCTGGTGGAGAACCAACACCTCAGGGAGGACCCCCGGACTACTCTACGACTGTGAGTACCAAAACCTGTCCCCCCTGAGCCCCCACAGCGCCGCCTGCAGAGGGAATCCCGAGGCTTCCCCTGACCGCGACTCTCTGAAACCTAAGTCCCGACACCTGGAAAAGACCCTGCACCCGCAGCCCCCAGGACCTGAAGGACTGGACTTTCACTGCAGAAGTGACCCCCAGGAGTCCCTCTCCCTTGCCCAAGTGGAGGTTTCCCCGAGGAAGCCCCCCCTTGCCTGCCTGCAGCGCTGAAGAGATCCCTTGATCTCTCATTGACTTCCATTGCGAACCCGACGCTTGTTCTAACACTGCACCCGGCCGCCCCCGCGCCGTTGAGGGTGAAATTTCTGTGTGGGCTTGTGTCCCCCCCGGTGCCCTACAAAACCCCCCTGGTCTGCCCTCTGAAGACGCGGGTACTTACCTGCTGGCAGACTGGAACCGGGGCACCCCCTTCTCTCCATTGAAGCCTATGCGTTTTGGGCACCACTTTGAACTCTGCACCTGACCGGCCCTGAGCTGCTGGTGTGGTAACTTTGGGGTTGCTCTGAACCCCCAACGGTGGGCTACCTTGGACCAAGAACTGAACCCTGTAAGTGTCGTACTTACCTGGTAAAACTAACAAAAACTTACCTCCCCCAGGAACTGTGAAAATTGCACTGTCCACTTTTAAAATAGCTATTTGTGAATAACTTGAAAAGTATACATGCAATTGAAATGATTCAAAGTTCCTAATGTACTTACCTGCAATACCTTTCAAACAAGATATTACATGTTAAATTTGAACCTGTGGTTCTTAAAATAAACTAAGAAAAGATATTTTTCTATACAAAACCTATTGGCTGGATTTGTCTCTGAGTTTGTGTACCTCATTTATTGTCTGTGTGTATGTACAACAAATGCTTAACACTACTCCTTGGATAAGCCTACTGCTCGACCACACTACCACAAAATAGAGCATTAGTATTATCTCTTTTTACCACTATTTTACCTCTAAGGGGAACCCTTGGACTCTGTGCATGCTATTCCTTACTTTGAAATAGCACATACAGAGCCAACTTCCTACAGCGTTACACCCCGGGAGACCAGTAAAGGCAGGCAACTCTGGCTGCTCCATGTTTGGGGCAACCCAGACATCAGGTCTTATAACGGGAAACCTTTCAGCCCCAGGTGTCCTCCTCTAAAACAGGCCCTTCATCTGCACTCAGTGTGGCTTCATCATCAGAAGATTCCCCTCCAACAGAAACATCACTGCCAGAGTCTCTCACTTCCTCCTCTGCCTCAGATGCACAGTCCGTCTCATAATCATGATCAGACTGTGAGTTAAAAAGCATACCAACCACCTGCTGAGCGGTCATCCTGCGGCTAGCCATGATCTCTCCTACTAAAATTAACTGGACAAATTCACCACCAACAACCAGCACTGTGTAAGACAAGTAACAAAGTGTAGCTTTGTTAGTAAGAGTTATAAACTCAAAAACTATACTGCTCACTTGCCTGAAAAAGCTTGATTCACCAGCAACTACTCTGCACAGACACAGCAATCACCAATGATATTCCACTAAAAAGAAAGAAAGAAAGGCAAATTAGAAATAAGACAAAACAAATATCATTGTGCACAAATCTATGGACAGTTTCACACACGATCCTGCATTTAGTACACCCCCTACAAACATGTCATTCATGCATAGCAACAATACTCCTATGGAGTACATTTTTTTTACTTACCTAAAACATGCAACTGTGCAAACTGCAGGTCAACCACTGCCAAAACCGCAAGGAGCCACAGCAAATAAAGCAAAAGCTTTGAACTAGAACAAAAAGGAGGAAAGCATTTTTTTATCACAAATGCAAATACTTCATCAGTTGACAAACACCCCACCATCAAACATTTCGAAATAGGTGCCTAAGTGGATTCTGCCATAGGGGCAGATGGGCCTACTAAAAAAATAGGCCTGCCTGCCCCAAGGAGGCCAGAAAATACCTTTAGTAGTGTGTCCCCATGGAGAGCAACCCTTGCCAAAGGGGACAGCCCTCAAACAAAAAAAACAAAAAAACACACACAACACTATCCCTGGTGCCTAAGTGGCTTCTGCTCCCCTTGGGGGCAGATCAGCCTAAAAATAATAGGCTGATCTGCCTCTAATGGGTGCAGAAATGGCCTTGGTACATGTGCCCCCAAAGTGGGGGGCGACCCTTGCCCATGCCCCCCCCCCCCCATCCCCCCATCCACTAACACACACACACACTATCCCTGGTGTCTAAGTGGCTTCTGCCTCCCTTGGGGGCAGGTGGGCCTAAAGACATAGGCCCATCTGCCCCCAGGGGGAGGGGGGGGTGGAGCAGAAATGGCTAACCGGTCAATGCGCCCCGTGACCAAGGGGACGACCCCCCCCCACACACACAAAAATAAACAAATAAAAAAAATCCCTGGTGTTCTAGTGGTTTCTGCCCCCCTTGGGGGCAGATCAGCCTAAAATTAATAGGCTGATCTGTCTCCAAGGGGTGCAGAAATGGCCTTGGTACATGTGCCCCCAAAGTGGGGGGCGACCCTTGCCCAAGGCCCCCCCCCCCCCCCCAATCCACTAACACACACACACACTATCCCTGGTGTCTAAGTGGCTTCTGCCCCCCTTGGGGGCAGGTGGGCCTAAAAAAAATAGGCCGATCTGCCACCAAGGGGGGCAGAAAATTCAAACAGTTCTATGCCCCCTTGGGGGGGGCCCTCTTGCCCAAGGGGGCACCCCCCCCCCCCCCCACACACACACACATAAATACACAAATAAATAAAACATCCCTGGTGATCCAGTGTTTTCTGCCCCCCTTGGGGGCAGATCCGCCTAGAAAGTAGGCCAATCTGCCCCCAAGGGGGCAGATATGGCCGTAACTAATTGCCCCCACAAGGGGAGCAACCCTTTGCCCAAGTCAAAATCACTACAGAAATAAAAAAATCCCTGGTGTCTAGTGGGCAATCCTGCTGCCCGATCGCAATGCGATCGGGCAGCAGGAATGCTCAGAGACACCGGGGAAAGGAAAAGCCTTTCCTTTCCCCCGGTGCCTCTTTGGCCCAAACCCCCCACCCACCGGGAAGAGGAACTCACCTCTTCTTCTCTCGCCGCACAGGAAGCAAATGGCTTCCTGTGCGGCGAGAACCCCATAATGAAGTCAGCGCTTGATCTTGCGCAGACGTCATTATGAGGGGTTGGGAGGGTCGGGGTGGAAATGGGAAGGGCTTCCCCTTCCATCCCTGACTTTGGGGGGGTGAGGGGCAGCACACAGAGGGAGCGAGAGCGCTTCTTCTGGGCTGTGTGCCGCAGGACGTAACCATTATGTCTGCGGCACAGAACGGGTTAAGGACATTATTAAAAACAACTTAAACTCCTACAGGCTAGCCACCACTTTTTGGGAAGACTAACTGCTTTCTAGTCTATGCATAGCATAGGCCATCAAATGGAAAATGTCACTTACCCAGTGTACATCTGTTCGTGGCATGTAGTGCTGCAGATTTACATGTGTCCTCCCTGGAAGCCTGTAGTCGTTTAAGTTTTACATTTGTACATATGTACATTCATTTAAATTTGAATGAACATCTCTTTGTATTCCTATACTCTCACTCCTTACCTCACCCTTTGCGGGAAAACAATCTAACAATGGAGTCGATGCCCATGCGCACTCAAACCAAGAGGAGTCACTCGATCCTGTGGCTCCGAAAAAGACTTCTTCGAAGAAAAACAACTTGTAACACTCCAAGCCCAACTCTAGATGTCGGAAGAGCTATGCATAGCATGTGAAACTGCAGCACTACATGCCACGAACAGATGTACACTGAGAGACATTTTCCATATATATTGAATTGGCAACTTTCTCTTTCCACACTACTTCACTCTCCCGCCTGCAGAGAAAACCAGCCTAACAAAGGATTTGATGCTCATGCACACTATCACTTAGAGGAGTCACTCAATCCAGTGACTTGAAAAACAAGTTGTAATTCTCCAAACCCAACACTAGATTGCGAGCTTATGCACAGCATGTGAATCTACAGCACTACATGCCATGAACGGATGTATACTGGAAAGTAGCATTTTTCTTTTTGCCTACAGGCATCTTGATGTTTGTCATCGGATTTGTCACATTCACAGAGCAGTTGCAAGTAATAAATATAACTTAATATATTTGTGGCCAGCTTTTTTCAAGTTGCATTTTATTAATACCAGAACTGTGGTCATATGTGGAGTAAATTAATAGAAACCCAGTTGCAAGTAACCATTCTTTTCACCAGTTTATTTTAAACAGTCTCAAAATAGGATTACAGATCTGATTTGTTTATGGATTGCTAATATACGGAATTCTGTTTTTTGTTTGTTTTTCAGAAGTGAATATTGCCAACTTGCTGAATCTCCTTGTTCAAACTGGAACAATAAAATAAGTGATCCAGAAAAGAAGATATGAATATTCTTGGTGTTTTATTGTTTATGCCATTTTAGTTGAAACATTGATTTCAAATGTTTTAGAGAAACGCAAACCACAGTACTCCTGTTGCTTAACATTTGTTTCTTACTTGTTATACTGCAATTGTATTAGGTAAAACTATTCACGTTTTCCTTAATAAATGGTTTGTGAATGAAGATCCTATCACATAGGATTTTTCTTGCTTTCATTACCTTTTAATGAAGATCATAGCCTCAGCCCAGATATTGTTTTGAGAGTGACATTTATTTTTTATTTAACTAGTAAAGAATGCGACCAAGCACCAGCTTGCGCCTTTTAATGATTGCACACATTCACTTGCTTATGGAAGCAGTTGGCATTATCTGATTAACACAAATATTTACTGAAAAATAGTTTCAAACCCCTCTTCCCCCCTCACCCCCACCCACCCCAAAATCACAAAGGCTTTAACTATACTGTCGTCGTCTTCTTTTTTTATTTTTATTTTTATTTTTTATTTTTATTTTTTTACATGGGAGTGGAAGATAGGGCAATACACCAAAGATGTGTTTTGGATTTCAAGCTGTCTCCTCTCAAAAATAAGTAATGAGAGACACAAATCGTTGGGTTTGTAAGGTATAGTAATTAAGCCAATCACATTTGAAGCAGTTAGAATAATCTTGCTAATTTTATGCTCGTTAGTTGCTTAGTGTGTCAGAAGGACTGGGCAATTCGTCCTTGTTCATCAAACATAGGATACAGTTATTAGGCCCTTTTCGCACTTTGGCTATAATTGGCTTTTTATCCTACCCTTTTTCTTGAACTTGAGTGAAATAAGAGTATTTCTGAGAAAATATCATGAGTAGTTTTTCAAACATGCCACAGAAAACATCTGTGTGATAAACCACTCTTGGATGTATTGACTCCCTGCCCTAGGTATTTCAGTACTATTCTTGCATACAATATGTTACAGATCTGGAAAACTGTTTCCTCTACGTACCTATGGGTTCTTTCAGTAAGTCACATTTTGACTCCACCATTCCTTCTTAACCTCTTCTCAAGGGTGTGTTCTTTAATTGGTTCACATGCTTAGCATTGTTTTCTATCTGAATGGGATTCCTCTAGGTGTGCAGTGTTGCAATGTCTAAATTGCATGTTTTGACACCTTATGTGGTGCACCTAATATTCTAATGGGTATGATTCAAATGACTTACATGTACCTCCTATCCATGCACCAGGATGTATACATAGTTATCTGATAGACATCTAGTTGTAGATTCCTTACCTTAGAATTTTCCCCAGGCATCAGACTGGATCTAGAGACTTAATACCCTTGTGCGTCGGCAGGTAGCATCAGTCGACACCAAGGGGCGTCGTTGGCGTTGTGGTCGCCGTGATGACGTCAGGAGTAGTATTTAGACGACGCCCTCGCGCAGTGACGTTAGTTCTTTTCCTTCCGCGCCACATGCTGATCCAGAGAAGATCTACCCTGGCTATTTTTTGGCCGTTTTGTTGAGTTTTTCTGTGAAACTTTGGTGCGTCAAGGATGTCCATGCGAGGACTGTCATCGTACGATGTCGGTGACGGTTCCTCTGTCTGTGACGGTTCCTCTGTCTGTGACGGTTCCTCTGTCTGTGACGGTTCCTCTGTCTGTGACGGTTCCTCTGTCTGTGGCGGTTCCTCTGTCTGTGGCGTCTTGAGTTCGACCACAGCCCGAAGTCATGCTCTGGGTGCCGGGGCATGCACCCCCGAAGGTTTTGAGGGAGCGGTCCCTAAAGCTCATGGCGGCCTGGCACTCGACTCAGCGTAGGTCCCAGTCTCGCTCGACAGGAAGGTCTCTAGATCGGTCGCGGAGTCATCACCACTAGTCTTTTTCCAAATCCTCGGGTCAAGGGAAGAATAAGTCGAAGTCCCATCGCTTTCCCACTTTGTGTGTCGTTCGGCCAACTTGACGCGGGAGGAGCGTTCTCGCACAAGGCCTCCATCCTCGGAGCCTTCGTCTGGGTCGGCTCCGTGCTTCCCAGAGTTTCCCAAAGCGACCCCCGCCCAGCTTAAAGAGTTTTATGAGGCCATGCGCCTCATATTTGGGCGGTCCGACCCTGATATGGCGCCTTCGGGCCCAAGGGGTTCAGCTAAGCGGCCTTCGGGTTTCTAGGTTTCGGCTCGGCCACCAAGGTCACCTCCAGATCCGTGTGCGGATCTGCACCGGCGCTGGTCGCACCCTTGAGACCTTCCCCGGCGCCGGGTCGATTATCTACGCTACCGACGTCAGTAGTGCCCACTATCGACATCGATCCAATCCTTATCCTCGACGACTCTGAGTTGGAGCTTCGTCGGCGGACGCCGCCTTCGACTTCAATGGGGCCTATTCACCCCAAGTCGGATTTTAACCCTTTTTCTTACGGGTACGAATATGGGGATAGATTGGAGGGGTCCCAGAACCCTTGTGACTACCAGGATGACCCTTCTATGGACTGGGCTCAGGAATTGGGCGAAGCCAGTGGTCTGGATACTTCCGCTGACTCTGGCATGCTGTCTCCTCCCACCGTGGCTAAGTCGGAGGGAGCAACTTATGGTATGGTGGTCAGTAGGGCAGCTGAGTTCCTTGGTCTCGAGCTTCCCACTGTTGAGGTCAGGTCTAATGTCCTGACGAAGGGGCTTCTGCCTGTGGCTTCTACTTCAGAAACCCTTTTGATGTTTAATGAAGCCCTCACCGATGTCCTTTTGGGTGTATCGTCCACAACCCAACACAGGGGCTCCTGTGAATAGGACTATCACACGCCACCATTGGCCCGCTCCGAACGACCCTAAATTTGTGTCCCAATACCCCACACCTGAGAGTCTTGTTATACAGGCTTCCCCTTCTTCAGGCGCATTCCCTTCCGCTCCGCCGGATAGGGAATCCAAAAGACTGGAACAGTTTGGTAAGAAGTTGTTTTCTTCCTCCAGTCTCGTGCTGCGGTCTGTGAACACTGCATGCCTTTTAGGCCGCTATACCCACTCTTTGTGGGATACGGTTGCGCAGGTCCTGCCGCAGATACCGGAGGAGGCCCGTGCTATTGTCTCCCAAGCTGTGAACGATGGGAGAGATGCATCAAAGTTCACAGTCCATTGTGGGTGAGACACGACCGACTCTCTAGGCAGATCGGTTGCTACGACGGTGACCTTACGACGCCACGCCTGGTTACGTACTTCTGATTTTTCTGGGAATGTCCAACAGTCACTCATGGACATGCCTTTTGACTCCAGTCTCTTCGGAGACAAAGCGGACTCGGCCTAGGAGAGATTCAATTATTCCCAGGCTACGGCTCGGTCCCTCTGTCTTTTCTCTGCCCCTCGCCCACCACAGTCCATTTTCACCCCTTTCGTGGCCACGGAAGAGGCTCCTTGTCGTGTCCTCCTCCCAGCCACCGCGCCGTGCACACTGTTCAGCCTCTGCATGCCGGGGATGTGGAATCCCACGTGGCCATGAGACAGGGAACCAGAGGTCTGCCAAGTCCATCTCTGCCCCCGCTGCAGCCTCCAAACCCTCCTAGTCCGTCCCCTCACTCCCGTCCATTTGGTGGAAGGATTCGCCATCACCTGCCCCACTGGGAAAACATCACCACAGACAGGTGGGTTTTGCAGATCGTTCGAAAGGGCTACTCCCTCCCTTTCGAATGCTCCACCACCCATGCCACCATCCTTCAATCACCTTCCAGAGGATCATTTGGCACTTCTCCGCCAGGAAGTCGCAGCTCTCTTGGTCAAGGGAGCTATAGAAAAGGTCCCTGTGCCAGAAGTAGGTTGTGGTTGTTATTCCCTCTACTTTCTGATACCAAAAAAGGACAAGGGCTTACCTCCTATCCTAGACCTTCGGGACCAAAACTACTTCCTCAAGAAGGAGAAATTCAAAATGCTCACCCTGGCTCAGGTTCTGTCTGCCTTGGACCCAGGAGACTTGATGGTAGCATTGGACTTGCAGGACGCTTATTTCCACATCCCCATCCTCCCTGCCCACAGACGTTACCTACGATTCGTGGTGGGTCATGAGCACTTTCAGTTTAGTGCTCCTCGTCGGACTTACCAGCGCCCCTCGGGTGTTTAAAAAAGAAAAGTGATGGCGGTGGTTGCAGCTCATCTGCGCAGTTTAGGGTTGTCAGTCTTCCCCTACCTTGACTACTGGCTGTTGAAGGCTGATTCATCCCAGAAAGTCATCTCCCACCTTCAGACTACAGCGAAGCTCCTGCGCACGCTGGGTGTAAGGAAATGCCTCCTTGGCATGGTTGCCCCCTGACTTTTTGCCTTTGCTGATGCTATGTTTACAATTGAAAGTGTGCTGAGGCCTGCTAACCAGGTCCCAGCACCAGTGTTCTTTCCCTAACCTGTACTTTTGTATCCACAATTGGCAGACCCTGGCATCCAGATAAGTCCCTTGTAACTGGTACTTCTAGTACCAAGGGCCCTGATGCCAAGGAAGGTCTCTAAGGGCTGCAGCATGTCTTATGCCACCCTGGAGACCTCTCACTCAGCACAGACACACTGCTTGCCAGCTTGTGTGTGCTAGTGAGGACAAAACAAGTAAGTCGACATGGCACTCCCCTCAGGGTGCCATGCCAGCCTCTCACTGCCTATGCAGTATAGGTAAGACACCCCTCTAGCAGGCCTTACAGCCCTAAGGCAGGGTGCACTATACCATAGGTGAGGGTACCAGTGCATGAGCACTGTAGCCCTACAGTGTCTAAGCAAAACCTTAGACATTGTAAGTGCAGGGTAGCCATAAGAGTATATGGTCTGGGAGTCTGTTTTACACGAACTACACAGCACCATGATGGCTACACTGAAAACTGGGAAGTTTGGTATCAAACTTCTCAGCACAATAAATGCACACTGATGCCAGTGTACATTTTATTGCAAAATACACCCCAGAGGGCACCTTAGAGGTGCCCCCTGAAACTTAACCGACTATCTGTGTAGGCTGACTAGTTCCAGCAGCCGGCCACACTAGAGACATGTTGCTGGCCCCATGGGGAGAGTGCCTTTGTCACTCTGAGGCCAGTAAACAAAGCCTGCACTGGGTGGAGATGCTAACACCTCCCCCAGGCAGGAGCTGTAACACCTGGCGGTGAGCCTCAAAGGCTCACCCCTTTGTCACAGCACCACAGGACACTCCAGCTAGTGGAGTTGCCCGCCCCCTCCGGCCCGGCCCCCACTTTTGGCGGCAAGGCCGGAGAAAATAATGAGAATAACAAGGAGGAGTCACTGGCCAGTCAGGACAGCCCCTAAGGTGTCCTGAGCTGAGGTGACTCTAACTTTTAGAAATCCTCCATCTTGCAGATGGAGGATTCCCCCAATAGGGTTAGGATTGTGACCCCCTCCCCTTGGGAGGAGGCACAAAGAGGGTGTACCCACCCTCAGGGCTAGTAGCCATTGGCTACTAACCCCCCAGACCTACACACGCCCTTAAATTTAGTATTTAAGGGCTACCCTAGAAAATTAGATTCCTGCAACAACAAGAAGGACTGCCTAGCTGAAAACCCCTGCAGAGGAAGACCAGAAGACAACAACTGCCGTGGCTCCAGAAACTCACCGGCCTGTCTCCTGCCTTCCAAAGAACTCTGCTCCAGCGACGCCTTCCAAAGGGACCAGCGACCTCTGAATCCTCTGAGGACTGCCCTGCTTCGACGACGACAAGAAACTCCCGAGGACAGCGGACCTGCTCCAAAAAGACTGCAACTTTGTTTCAAGAAGCAGCTTTAAAGAACCCTGCAACTCCCCGCAAGAAGCGTGAGACTTGCAACACTGCACCCGGCGACCCCGACTCGGCTGGTGGAGAACCAACACCTCAGGGAGGACCCCCGGACTACTCTACGACTGTGAGTACCAAAACCTGTCCCCCCTGAGCCCCCACAGCGCCGCCTGCAGAGGGAATCCCGAGGCTTCCCCTGACCGCGACTCTCTGAAACCTAAGTCCCGACGCCTGGAAAAGACCCTGCACCCGCAGCCCCCAGGACCTGAAGGACCGGACTTTCACTGCAGAAGTGACCCCCTCTCCCTTGCCCAAGTGGAGGTTTCCCCGAGGAAGCCCCCCCTTGCCTGCCTGCAGCGCTGAAGAGATCCCTTGATCTCTCATTGACTTACATTGCGAACCCGACGCTTGTTCTAACACTGCACCCGGCTGCCCCCGCGCCGCTGAGGGTGAAATTTCTGTGTGGGCTTGTGTCCCCCCCGGTGCCCTACAAAACCCCCCTGGTCTGCCCTCCGAAGACGCGGGTACTTACCTGCAAGCAGACCGGAACCGGGGCACCCCCTTCTCTCCATTGCAGCCTATGCGTTTTGGGCACCACTTTGAACTCTGCACCTGACCGGCCCTGAGCTGCTGGTGTGGTAACTTTGGGGTTGCTCTGAACCCCCAACGGTGGGCTACCTTGGACCAAGAACTGAACCCTGTAAGTGTCTTACTTACCTGGTAAAACTAACAAAAACTTACCTCCCCCAGGAACTGTGAAAATTGCACTGTGTCCACTTTTAAAATAGCTATTTGTGAATAACTTGAAAAGTATACATGCAATTGAAATGATTCAAAGTTCCTAATGTACTTACCTGCAATACCTTTCAAACAAGATATTACATGTTAAATTTGAACCTGTGGTTCTTAAAATAAACTAAGAAAATATATTTTTCTATACAAAACCTATTGGCTGGATTTGTCTCTGAGTGTGTGTACCTCATTTATTGTCTATGTGTATGTACAACAAATGCTTAACACTACTCCTTGGATAAGCCTACTGCTCGACCACACTACCACAAAATAGAGCATTAGTATTATCTATTTTTACCACTATTTTACCTCTAAGGGGAACCCTTGGACTCTGTGCATGCTATTCCTTACTTTGAAATAGCACATACAGAGCCAACTTCCTACACTGGGGTTCACCATAAACGTGCAGAAGTTGCACCTGACTCCCTCTGTCACTCCCTTTCATCTGAGCAATGCAGTTCCTGGCTTATCCTCCCAAAAAGTGAGTCCAAGACATTCAGGCTCTGATTCTGATCTTTCGGCCTCGGTCTTGGGTTTCGGTCAAACTGACTCTGAGGCTGCTCGGCCTCATGGCCTTCTGCATCCTGCTAGTAACACGTCAGATGGCATATGCAGGCTCTGCAGTGGGACTTGAAGTTCCAGTGGGAGCAGCATTAGGGGAATCTCTCCTACCTGGTCCAGATCTGAGGGGACTGCGAAAGACCTGCAGTGGTGGTTTTTAAATCTGCATGCAGGGCAGATCCCTCTCCCTTCCCCAACCAGATCTCTCTGTACTGACAGATGTCACGTCTGGGTTGGGTGGCCACATGAGAGAGGCAGAGATCAGATGACTCTGGTCTCCAGTGGAATCTGGTCTCCATATCAATCTGCTGGAGCTCTGGGCGACCAGGCTTGCGTTGAAAGCATTCCTTCCTTCCCTCTCTTAAAGGGAAAGTGGTGCAGGTGTTCACGGACAATACTACCGCCATGTGGTACTGCAACAAACAGGGCGGAGTAGGGTCCTGGACCCTTTGTCAGGAGGCGCTACGCCTCTGGACATGGTTGGAATATGAGGGCATTACCCTGATGGTTCAACATCTGGCGGGCTCCCGCAACGCCAGAGCGGACTAACTCAGCCGTCGATGCACAGCCAAGGAGTTTCCAAGGCAGCAGTCGATCTGAGACGCTTTTGTCTCGAGTGGAACTCCGGCCTCCTTTACGCCTATACCTCTTCTGCCCAAAATTCTCAAGAAAATTAGGAACGACCGGGCCCAAGTCATCTTGGTGGCTCCGGACTGGACATGGAGAGTATGGTATCCAGAGCTATTGAGCATGTCCATCCATCCTCCACTCAGACTTCCTCTACGGGCGGATCTTCTGTCACAGCAACAGGGGACGGTTCTTCACCCGAACCTGTCCAACCTCTGCCTTCATGCATGGAGATTGAGCGGCGACAGTTGGCGGCTTTTGCCCTTCCACCCGAAGTCTACAATGTTATCTTGGCAGCCAGGCGTCCATCAACCGAAACTGTATACGCCTGTCGTTGGAATAAATTTATGGCATGGTGTACCAACAAATCTGTTGATCCCCTTTCCGCCCCTCTATCTAAGGTTCTTCTGTTTATTCTTTCTTTGGCCCAGCAGGGCTCTGCTTTGGGCACCCTTAAAGGGTATTTATCTGCCATTTCAACCTTTCTTAGGCTACCCGATCAGCCCTCACTTTTTAAATCTCCTATTGTGAGTACATTCCTAAAAGGGCTCACCCATTTATTTTCTCCCACTCCATTTATCATGCCTCAGTTGAGCCAATGCATAATTGTACCTTGCGACGACTCGCCTTCAAAACTGTCTTTCTGGTTGCGATCACCTCTGCTCGCAGGGAGAGAGAGCTTCAGGCCCTTTCCTCAAAACCACCATACTTGTCTGTTCACCCTGACAAAGTAGTGTTGCGCACTAGGGCTTCCTTCCTTCCTAAGGTGGTTACACCCTTTCATGTTGGAAAGTCCATCACTCTGCCTACTTTCTACACACCCCCACATCCTTCCCATGAGGAGGAGAGACTCCACCATCTGGACCCAAAAAGAGCGTTGGCGTTTTACCTCAATCGCACTAACGATTTCCGTGTGGACGATCAACTCTTCGTTGGGTATGTGGGTGTGAAAAAAGGAAAGGCGGTGCAAAAGCATCCCATCTCTTGATGGGTGGTTCTTTGTATCAAAATGTGCTATGCCTTGGCCAAAAAGCAACCTCTTGAATGCTTGTGTGCTCATTCCACCAGAGCAACTGCTGCTTCCACTGTGTTAGCACGCGGAGTTCCTGTCTTGGATAGCTGGCAGGCAGCTACGTGGGCGTTCCTGCACACGTTTGCTAAGCTCTACTACCTGGACAGTCAGGTCCGTCGGGACAGCTATTTTGGTCGTTCGGTCTGACAGGACTTCCTAGAATGATCTTGGTTCGCAGCCCACAACCGAGGATGGCATTGCTTGGGTATCTATTCTAAGGTAAGAAATCTGCAACTAGAAGTCTCTATCAGATGTACAAGTTACTTCCCTTTGGTAACAAAATATCTGGTAGAGACATATTCTATTTGCAGATTACTTACCGCCCACCCATCTTCCCCACTTGCAAACTGATTTCTAGGGACAGGGATTCCCCCTTTCAGGTCCTTAGCTCTGGCGCACCAGTCTCTGTGTCCTTAGCGGCTCTGCGCTTTGGCATGGAAAGTCTTTAAAAGAAACTGACATCCCTGCACAAGGGCGGTGTCTATGTACTACTGACGCCAACGAAGCCGGTGGAGTCGACCGACTCCACCTGCCGACACGCAAGGGTATTGCTCGAAGAAAACTCCCTAGATATGCAGTCTGACTCCTGGGGGAAATTCTAAGGTAAGGAATCTGTAACTAGAATATGTCTCTAGCAAATATTTTGTAACTTGTACTTTGTCACAATAGCCAAACAGCAGCACCAGTTGGTGCTTTAGAATATTGAGCAGGGGCTGAATGGATCCAGATGTGAGGTTGAAGGTCAATAATGTAATTCCTTTTTTTTCTTGGCCGGTTCAAAGTCCAAGTCATCAGAGCTTTCTCCCGAATATTTGCCCAGATTTAAGAGGGCTGAGCGTTTCCTTGCGCCACACTAGCGTCATATTTTTTTACGCTAATGTGGCCCAATCGCCCTGCCAGATTTACAAAGTGGCGCAACGCATGCATTGCGCCACTTTCTAACCTCTCGCGCCACATTATGCCTATGCCAGGCATAATGTATGCAAGGAGGGGCATTTCCCAGTTAGGGGGGCCAAAAAATGGCTAAAAGATTTCTTTGCACTATTTTTTCCGGCATTTTTAATGCCTGCTCACAGCAGGCGTTAAAATGGGGCACACCATTAGTTACAATTGGCCCCTATGTACTGTTTAAGGTTAGCACCAGAATTTTGGCGGCAACCCTGAACAGTACATCAGTACCGTCTAAAATATTGCCGCTATTGCCCCCTACACTGCGCCATGTTGCACTGTATTTTAAATACGGCACACACATGGTGGCAGTAGGGGGGTAGCAAGAAAAGTGGCGCTGCACTGGGTGCAGCGTTACTTTTCTTAAATCTGTCCCATACTCTTCTAAGAGATTTTTAGTTTGGTACATAATGTAGGAAGTTGGTTCTGTATGCACTATTTCAAAGTAAGGAATAGTATGCACAGAGTCCAAGGGTTCCCCATAGAGGTAAGATAGTGGCAAAAAGAGATAATACTAATGCTCTATTTTGTGGTAGTGTGGTCGAGCAGTAGGCTTATCAAAGGAGTAGTGTTAAGCATTTGTTGTACATACACACAGGCAATAAATGAGGAACACACACTCAGAGACAAATCCAGGCCAATAGGTTTTGTTATAGAAAAATATATTTTCTTAGTTTATTTTAAGAACCACAGGTTCAAATTCTACATGTAATATCTCATTTGAAAGGTATTGCAGGTAAGTACTTCAGGAACTTTAAATCATTACATTAGCATGTATACTTTTTACATAAAACACAATACGCTGTTTTAAAAGTGGACACTTAGTGCAATTTTCACAGTTCCTGGGGGAGGTAAAGTATTGTTAGGTTTCACAGGTAAGTAAGTCACTTTCAGGTTTCAGTTTTTGGTCCAAGGTAGCCCACCGTTGGGGGTTCAGAGCAACCCCAAAGTTACCACACCAGCAGCTCAGGGCCGGTCAGGTGCACAGGTCAAAGAGGTGCCCAAAACACATAGGCTTCAATGGAGAGAAGGGGGTGCCCCGGTTCCGGCCTGCCAGCAGGTAAGTACCCGCGTCTTCGGAGGGCAGACCAGGGGGATTTTGTAGGGCACGGGGGGACACAAGTCAGCACAAAAAGTACACCCTCAGCAGCGCGGGGGCGGCCGGGTGCAATGTGTGAACACGCGTCGGGTTTACAATGGTTTTCAATGAGAGATCAAGGGATCTCTTCAGCGGTGCAGGCAGGCAAGGGGGGGGCTCCTCGGGGTAGCCACCACCTGGGCAAGGGAGAGGGCCTCCTGGGGGTCACTCCTGCACAGGAGTTCCGTTCCTTTAGGTGCTGGGGGCTGCGGGTGCAGGGTCTTTTCCAGCCGTCGGGAAATGGAGTTCAGGCAGTCGCGGTCAGGGGGAGCCTCGGGATTCCCTCTGCAGGCGTAGCTGTGGGGGCTCAGTGGGGACAACTTTGGTTACTCACGTCTCGGAGTCGCCGGAGGGTCCTCCCTGAGGTGTTGGTTCTCCACCAGTCGAGTCGGGGTCGCCGGGTGCAGTGTTGCAAGTCTCACTCTTCTTGCGGGGAGTTGCAGGGGTCTTTAAATCTGCTCCTTGAAACAAAGTTGCAGTTCTTTTGGAGCAGTGCCGCTGTCCTCGGGAGTTTCTTGTCTTTCTTGAAGCAGGGCAGTCCTCAGAGCATTCAGAGGTCGCTGGTCCCTTGGAAAGCGTCGCTGGAGCAGGTTTCTTTGGAAGGCAGGAGACAGGCCGGTAGGACTGGGGCCAAAGCAGTTGGTTTCTTCTGTTCTTCCTCTGCAGGGGTTTTTCAGCTCAGCAGTCTTCTTCTTCTTGTAGTTCAGGAATCTGAATCTTTAGGTTCAGGGAAGCCCTTAAATACTAAATTTAAGGGCGTGTTTAGGTCTGGGGGGTTAGTAGCCAATGGCTACTAGCCCTGAGGGTGGGTACACCCTCTTTGTGCCTCCTCCCAAGGGGAGGGGGTCACATTCCTATCCCTATTGGGGGAATCCTCCTTCTACAAGATGGAGGATTTCTAAAAGTCAGTCACCTCAGCTCAGGACACCTTAGGGGCTGTCCTGACTAGCCAGTGACTCCTCCTTGTTATTCTCATTATTTCTCCTGGACTTGCCGCCAAAAGTGGGGGCTGTGTCCAGGGAGCGGGCATCTCCACTAGCTGGAGTGCCCTGGGGCATTGTAACACGAAGCTTGAGCCTTTGAAGCTCACTGCTAGGTGTTACAGTTCCTGCAGGGGGGAGGTGTGAAGCACCTCCACCCAGAGCAGGCTTTGTTTCTGTCCTCAGAGAGCACAAAGGCTCTCACCGCATGAGGTCAGACACTCGTCTCTCAGCAGCAGGCTGGCACAGACCAGCCAGTCCTGCACTGAACAATTGGGTAAAATACAGGGGGTATCTCTAAGATGCCCTCTGTGTGCATTTTTTAATAAATCCAACACTGGCATCAGTGTGGGTTTATTATTCTGAGAAGTTTGATACTAAACTTCCCAGTATTCAGTGTAGCCATTATGGAGCTGTGGAGTTCGTTTTTGACAGACTCCCAGCCCATATACTCTTATGACTACCCTGCACTTACAATGTCTAAGGTTTTGCTTAGACACTGTAGGGGCATAGTGCTCATGCACATATGCCCTCACCTGTGGTATAGTGCACCCTGCCTTAGGGCTGTAAGGCCTACTAGAGGGGTGACTTACCTATGCCACAGGCAGTGGGAGGTTGGCATGACACCCTGAGGGGAGTGCCATGTCGACTTAGTCAATTTCTCCCCATCAGCACACACAAGCTGGCAAGCAGTGTGTCTGTGCTGAGTGAGGGGTCCCTAGGGTGGCATAAGACATGCTGCAGCCCTTAGAGACCTTCCCTGGCATCAGGGCCCTTGGTACCAGGGGTACCAGTTACAAGGGACTTACCTAGGTGCCAGGGTTGTGCCAATTGTGGAAACAATGGTACATTTTAGGTGAAAGAACACTGGTGCTGGGGCCTGGTTAGCAGGGTCCCAGCACACTTCAGTCAAGTCAGCATCAGTATCAGGCAAAAAGTGGAGGGTAACTGCAACAGGGAGCCATTTCTTTACACATAACATCACTGTTAGTCTTCATTCTAAATAAACACATTTTTTCTACTGTCCCACTAGACTGAGTCCAAAAGGCTGGGTGCACTTGGGCCTAAAGTGTTTACTGTGATCAGTCTAGCCCTTAGTCTGATTAATACAAACTCCTTCCTTGCTCATTACACCATACTGTTTGGCTTACATAAACATGAGACCTTTTCTGCTCCCCTGGTCTACAATAGTCTTGATGCAGCTAAGCATCAGGTTGGACTTGCAGTAACTCCACTGATGCTGTTAACCTCCTCATTATGAAATGAATACATCATTAGTTGACTTTCTTGGATGTGCTCCACTAATGTACTGTGGGACAGCCGGTTGCAGGACGTGTCCTTTGAGAGGACCAGCACCTTTTTAGCGAAAGCTTATTGTAGTGTCTCAAACAAAGCAGGCCAACAGCTATGGCCTTAAGCTGCGCTTCCCCAAACAAAGAAACTGCATTTCCAATATCAAGGATTTAGTCAGTAGGCCAACGGATCTTGTCAACAGTGTTAGCCCACATTTTCAGAGCTATTTTGTTGGCCTTAAAAGGGCCGCGGGGCAGGCAGATGGAAGAGGGTGCAAACTTCTTTCTCAGCACCCACCGCGCCCTAAACCTACTGACATTCTTTTCATCAGTGGCAAACGATAAAAGAAGAATACTAAGGTTCGATGCCATGTGTGGCTGTAGATACTTCTTCGAGTCAGGAGACAGGCCGGTAGGGCTGTGGTATAGTGCACCCTGCCCTAGGGCTGTAAGGCCTGCTAGAGGGGTGACTTACCTATGCCACAGGCAGTGTGAGGTTGGCATGGCACCCTGAGGGGAGTGCCATGTCGACTTAGTCATTTTCTCCCCACCAGCACACACAAGATGTGAGGCAGTGTGCATGTGCTGAGTGAGGGGTCCCCAGGGTGGCATAAGATATGCTGCAGCCCTTAGAGACCTTCCCTGGCATCAGGGCTCTTGGTTCCAGGGGTACCATTTACAATGGACTTCTCTGAGTGCCAGGGCTGTGCCAATTGTGGAAGCAAAGTTACAATTTATGGAAAGAACACTGGTGCTGGGGCCTGGTTATCAGGGTCCCAGCACACTTTCAATCATAACTTGGCATCACCAGAAGGCAAAAAGTTAGAGGTTAACCATACCAAGGAGGCATTTTCTTACAATGCCTCGTAGAGGTTATCTGATTTCAAATTTAGCTAGATGGATTTTCAAGTGTATTCAAACTTATCTCAAAGCTACAAGAGAATTGCCAACAATTCCTAAAGCAGACTCTTCCGGGAACAAATGTGTTTCTATGGCCTTTTTAGGTAATGTAGGAAGTTGGCTCTGTATGTACTATTTCAAAGTAAGAAATAGCATGCACAGAGTCCAAGGGTTCCCCTTAGAGGTAAGATAGTGGCAAAAAGAGATAATTATAATGCTCTATTTTGTGGTAGTGTGGTCGAGCAGTAGGCTTATCAGAGGGTAGTGTTAAGCATTTGTTGGACACACAGGCAATAAATGAGGAACACACACTCAAAGACCATTCCAGGCCAATAGGTTTTTATATAGAAAAATATATGTTCTTAGTGTATTTTAAGAACCACAAGTTCAAAATTTACCATCAATACTTTAAATGAAAGGTATTTCACTCAGGTATTCTAGGAACCTTGAATTATCACAATAGCATGTACAGTCTTGTCAAAAATGGCAATAAGCTATTTTAAAAGTGGACACAGTGCAAAAATCAACAGTTCCTGGGGAAGTAAGTAAATGTTAAGTTCACAGGTAAGTAAAACACTTACAGGGTTCAAAGTTGGGTCCAAGGTAGCCCACCGTTGGGGGTTCAAGGCAACCCCAAAGTTACCACACCAGCAGCTCAGGGCCGGTCAGGTGCAGAGGTCAAAGTGGTGCCCAAAACACATAGGCTTCAATGGAAATAGGGGTGCCCCGGTTCCAGTCTGCCAGCAGGTAAGTACCCGCGACTTCGGAGGGCAGACCAGGGGGGTTTTGTAGGGCACCGGGGGAAGGGGGGGGAGATACAAGCAGGCACAGAAAGTACACCCTCAGCAGCACGGGGCGGCCGGGTGCAGAGTGCAAACAGGCTTCGGGTTTTCAATAGAGCTCAATGGGGAGACCCGGGGGTCTCTTTGACAATGCAGGCAGGCACGGGGGGGGCTCCTCGTGGTAGCCACCACCTGGGCTAGGCAGAGGGTCGCTTGGAGGTCGCTCCTGCACTGGAGTTCGGTTCCTTCAGGTCCTGGGGGCAGCGGGTGCAGTGTGGTTTCCAGGTGTCGGGTTCCTTGAAGCAGGCAGTCGCGGTCAGGGGGAGCCTCTGGATTTCCTCTGCAGGCGTCGCTGTGGGGGCTCAGGGAGGGTCAACTCTGGCTACTCACGGGCTCGCAGTCTCCGGCGAGTCCTCCCTGTAGAGTTAGTTTTCCGTAGGTCGAGCCGGGGGCGCCTGGTGCAGAGTGGAAAGTCTCACGCTTCTGGCGGGTAATGTGTGGTCTTTAAAAGTTGCTTCTTTGTTGCAAAGTTACAGGTTTGTTGAACAGTGCCGCTGTTCTCGGGAGCTTCTTGGTCCTTTTAGATGCAGGGTAGTCCTCTGAGGCTTCAGAGGTCGCTGGACCCTGGGGGATGCGTTGGTGTTGCATTTTTTCTTGAAGTGGGGAGACAGGCCGGTAGGGCTTGGGCCAAAGCAGTTGGTGTCTCCTTCTTCTCTGCAGGGCTTCAGGTCAGCAGTCCTTCTTTGTCTTCAGGTTGCTGGAATCTAGTTTCCTAGGTCCTGGGGGGCCCCTAAATACTGAATTTAGGGGTGTTTAGGCCTGGGAGCTTGAGGGTGACTACACCCTCTTTGTGCCTCCTCCCTGTGAGGAGGGGGGCACATCCCTAATCCTATTGGTGGAATCCTCCTTCTACAAGATGGAGGATTTCTAAAAGTAAGAGTCACCTCGGCTCAGGACATCTTAGGGGCTGTCCTGACTGGAGGGTGACTCCTCCTTGTTTTTACTCATTATCTCCCCAGGACTTGTCGCCAAAAGTCGGGGCTGTGTCCAGGGGGCGGGCATCTCCCCTAGCTGGAGTGCTCTGGGGCATTGTAACATGAAGCCTGAGCCTTTGAGGCTCACTGCTAGGTGTTACAGTTCCTGCAGGGGGGAGGTGTGAAGCACCTCCACCCAGAGCAGACTTTTGTTTCTGTCCTCAGAGAGCACAAAGGCCCTCACCACATGGGGTCAGAAACTCGTCTCTCAGCAACAGGCTGGCACAGACCAATCAGTCCTGCACTGAACAATTGGGTAAAATACAGGGGGCATCTCTAAGATGCCCTCTGTGTGCATTTTTTTATAAGTCCCAACACTGGCATCCGTGTGGGTTTATTATTCTGAGAAGTTTGATACCAAGCTTCCCAGTATTCAGTGTAGCCGTTATGGAGCTGTGGAGTTCGTTTTTGCCAAACTCCCAGACCATATACTTAATATGGCCACACTGTACTTACAATGTCTAAGAATAGACTTATACACTGTAGGGGCATATTGCTCATGCAGCTATGCCCTCACCTGTGGTATAGTGCACCCTGTCTTATAGCTGTAAGGCCTACTAGAGGGGTGACTTATCTATGCCACAGGCAGCATTTTGTGTGCATGGCATCCTGAGGGGGATGCCATGTCGACTTTGCCTTTTTTCTCCCCACCAACACACACAATCTGCAATGGCAGTGTGCATGTGTTAGGTGAGTAGTCCCTTAGGAGGGCACAACATATGCTGCAGCCCTTAGTGACCCTCCTGATCACAGGGCCCTTGGTACCACTGGTACCTTTTACAAGGGACTCATCGGTGTGCCAGGGGTGTGCCAATTGTGGACACAATGGTACATTTTAGGTGAAAGAACACTGGTGCTGGGGCCTGGTTAGCAGGGTCCCAGCACACTTCTCAGTCAAGTCAGCATCAGTATCAGGCAAAAAGTGGGGGGTAACTGCAACAGGGAGCCATTTCTTTACACAAGACCCCCAGGCCAGGAGACTCAGCCAAATCTGGGAGAGTCTTCCTAGTCTGTGAGGCGAGGAAGAGTAGCGGAAATAGGCTGGTTAGTTGCAGGCCGTACTCTGCCTTACATTCTCCTGTTCAGGTCATTTCCCTCTGGGGAACTGACCCACTTCCACAGTGATAGGACCTAGTCTGAATTGCCTCTTGTCTGTGGTTTTAATGTCTTAACCCAGTCTCTCTATTTTGGGGTTAGAGATATCCACCTATGCTAATCTTATCTTATCCAGGGTCACCTCTAGCTTATCCAAAGAGGTTACCCAGAGCTGGAGTAACCCCACCATGACCAACAGGGTCAGGGGCCTAACTTGCTATTTGGCATGGGGTCAAACCACCATGCCAAGGATAGTGCAGCCATAAAGGCTAACACCCAGCAGAGGCCACCGACGGCTGTCAGTGCCCAGAACCACACCTTTAGCTAGTCACCTGCAAGGGAAGGGGCCAAGTTACAGGCTTCTTTGGGTTCAGGGTGCCTGTCTGCTGTTAGAGTGGGGGGTTACTACATCTTGTAGTAAACACCCTTCTTCCACTCTTTCTTTTGTTAACTGAGGAGCCACCCACTCAGGTTTAACAGTTGCCTGGCTAGCCAGGACTTCTTGTGGGTCAGGTTGGACCTTACCAGTGCCACTTTCGCAGCTCTCCCCTACTGGAGCAGAATCTCTTTGGCTTCCTGGAACCTTGGCTAAAGGTTGTCCACCCTTCCTACTCTGTTTTCTTTTATTTTTTCTTCTGGGGCCTACTTGCAGTAACTGCAGGGGTAGCACCTCTAGAATCCTTGGGAGAGGGCTGGCACTGGACCAGTTTCTCTCTTGGGCTCTGATGAACCTCTGGGTTGTCATTTCCAAGAAGACAATCCAGGGGGAGGTCTGTACTGACTACCACCCTTCTCCAACTAAAAGTCCCACCCACTTCTATAGGCACAAAACCACAGGCCTATCAGTGACCCTGTCTGGGCTAACTCCTACTCTGGCAGTCTCACCTGGGATGTACTGGTTTGAGAACACCAGCCTGTCATGCACAATAGTGTGACTGGCAACAGTGTCTCTCAGGGCAGTGGCTGGGATCCCATTCACCAGTAGGTGGTGGAAGTGTCTACTTCCCTCTGGAATCTCCAACTCAACTTTTGGGCCCTTTTTCCAGTTGAAGGCTATGAATACCTCCTCATCTGAGGAGTCATCCCCAATGGCTACACTGGTCACCTCTGGGATTTTGCTAGGGGGTTTGTTTTTGGGACAAGAAGTGTCCTTGGTGTGGTGCCCTGTCTGTCTACAGTTTAGGCACCATGCCTTAGTGGCATCCCAGTTCTTACCCTGGTTCCCACCTTTTTGGGTTGTCTTGGGGCCCACCTACCTGATCTGGTTTTTGGGGGTCTACAGAGGACTCTTTTTCTTTGTTTCTAGTGTCACCCACTTTATCCTGGGGAGGCTTTGTAACCCCTTTCTTTTGGTGACCCCCAGTGGAAGTTTCGGTTACCCTAGTCTTGACCCAGTGGTCTGACTTCTTTCCCAATTCGTGGGGAGAAATTGGACCTAGGTCTACCAGATACTGATGCAACTTTTCATTGAAGCAGTTACTTAAAATGTGTTCTTTCATAAACAAATTATAAAGCCCAACATAGTCATGCACTTCATTTCCAGTTACCCAACCATCCAGTGTTTTCACTGAGTAGTCTACAAAATCAACCCAGGTCTGGCTCGAGGATTTGTGAGCCCCCCTGAGCCTAATCCTGTACTCCTCAGTGGAGAATCCAAAGCCCTCAATCAGGGTAGCCTTCATGAGGTCATAGGATTCTCTATCTTTACCAGAGTGTGAGGAGCCTATCCCTACACTTTCCAGTGAACATTTCCCAAAGGAGAGCTCCCCAGTGAGATCTGTTTACTTTTCCAGTTGCACAAGCCCTCTCAAAAGCTGTGAACCATTTGGTGATGTCATCACCATCTTCATATTTTGTTACAATCCCTTTTGGGATTTTTAGGATGTGAGGAGTATCTCTGACCCTATTTAAGTTGCTGCCACCATTGATGGGAGCTAAACCCATCTCTTTTCTTTCCCTTTCTATGGCTAGGAGCTGCTTCTCCAAAGCCAATCTTTTGGCCATCCTGGCTAACAGGAGGTCATCTTCATTAAGGCTGCCCTCAATGCTTCCAGAGCTGCTGGACTCCCCTGTGGGAGAAGCAACATCTCAGACTATCACTTGTGGAGTCAGGGTTGGAGGAACCCTGGTCTCCCTAACTAGGAGTGGAGGGGGGAAATTTTCCTCCACTTCACTAGCTTCATCCTCTGTAAGGGTATCTCCAGGGGGGTTGTCTCTAACAAACTCTGCCAGGAGCTCCTGGAGCTGTACTTTGATAGGGTTTGATCCAGTTTTTATCTTTTTGATTTTGTAGAGAGTCCTTAACTCTGACATCCTAAGATGCAGGTAAGGGGTGAGGTTGAGCTCCACCACCATCCATTCTGCAGTAGACATTTCTCTAAAAGTTGGGATACGTTTTAAGAATCTAAAACTATCTCTAGAACTTAATCCAAACTTTTACAAAACTTTTTAAACTCTAAAAGAAATGCTAACAAGGAGTAACACAAGGCCCTAGCAGGACTTTTAATTATTTAGAAAAATAGCTCAAATTTCAAAAATCAGTTTCTAATGAAAATTTTTGGAATTTAGTTGTGTGATCAGGTATTGGCTGAGTAGTCCAGCAAATGCGAAGTCTTGTACCCCACCGCTGATCCGCCAATGTAGGAAGTTGGCTCTGTACGTACTATTTCAAAGTAAGAAATAGCATGCACAGAGTCCAAGGGTTCCCCTTAGAGGTAAGATAGTGGCAAAAAGAGATACTTCTAATGCTCTATTTTGTGGTAGTGTGGTTGAGCAGTAGGCTTATCAGAGGGTAGTGTTAAGCATTTGTTGTACACACGCAGGCAATAAATGAGGAACACACACTCAAAGACAATTCCAGGCCAATAGGTTTTTATATAGAAAAAATATTTTCTTAGTTTATTTTAAGAATCACAGGTTCAAGATTTACAAACAATACTTTAAATGAAAGGTATTTCACTCTGGTATCTTAGGAACTTTGAATTATCACAATAGCATGTACAGTCTTGGCAAAAATGGCAATAAGCTATTTTAAAAGTGTACGCACAGCAAAAATCAACAGTTCCTGGGGGAGGTAAGTAAAACACTTGCAGGGTTCAAAGTTGGGTCCAAGGTAGCCCACCTTTGGGGGGTCAAGGCAACCCCAAAGTTACCACACCAGCGGCTCAGGGCCGGTCAGGTGCAGAGGTCAAAGTGGTGCCCAAAACACATAGGCTTCAATGGAAATAGGGGTGCCCCGGTTCCAGTCTGCCAGCAGGTAAGTATCTGCGACTTCGGAGGGCAGACCAGGGGGGCTTTGTAGGGCACCGGGGGGGGGGGGAGATACAAGCAGGCACAGAAAGTACACCCTCAGCGGCAAGGGGCGGCCGGGTGCAGAGTGCAAACAGGCTTCGGGTTTTCAATAGAGCTCAATGGGGGGGACCCGGGGGTCTCTTTGACAATTCAGGCAGGCACAGGGGGGCTTCTCGTGGTAGCCACCACCTGGGCTAGGCAGAGGGTCGCTTGGAGGTCGCTCCTGCACTGGAGTTCGGTTCCTTCAGGTCCTGGGGGCTGTGGGTGCAGTGTGATTTCCAGGCATCTGGTTCCTTGAAGCAGGCAGTCGCGGTCAGGGGGAGCCTCTGGATTTCCTCCGCAGGCGTTGCTGTGGGGGGTCAGGGGAGTCAACTCTGGCTACTCATGGGCTTGAAGTCGCAGGGGAGTCCTCCCTGTAGAGTTAGTTCTCCGCAGGTCGAGCCGGGGGCGTCGGGTGCAGAGTGGAAAGTCTCCCGCTTCCAGCGGGAAACTTGTGGTCTTTAAAAGTTGCTTCTTTGTTGCAAAGTTGCAGGTTTGTTGAGCATGGCCGCTGTTCTCAGGAGCTACTTGGTCCTTTAAGATGCAAGGTAGTCCTCTGAGGCTTCAGAGGTTGCTGGACCCTGTAAGATGCGTCGCTGTTGCAGTTTTTCTTGAAGTGGGGAGACGGGCTGGTAGGTCTGGGGCCAAAGCATTTGGTGTCTCCGTCTTCTCTACAGGGCTTCAGGTCAGCAGTCCTTCTTAGCCTTCATGTTGCAGGAATCTAGTTTCCTTGGTTCTGGGGATCCCCTAAATACTGAATTTAGGGGTGTGTTTATGTCTGGGAGGGCAGAAGCCAATGGCTACTGTCCTTGAGGGTGGCTACACCCTCTTTGTGCCTCCTTCCTGTGGGGAGGGGGTCACATCCCTAATCCTTTTGGGGGAATCCTCTTTCTACAAGATGGAGGATTTCTAAAAGTAAGAGTCATCTCAGGACACCTTAGGGGCTGTCCTGACTGGTGGGTGATTCCTCCTTGTTTTTCTCATTATCTCACCTGGACTTGCTGCCAAAAGTGGGGGCTGTGTCCAGGGGGCGTGCATCTCCACTAGCTGGAGTGCCCTGGGGCATTGTAACACGAAGCCTGAGCCTTTGAGGCTCACTGCTAGGTGTTACAGTTCCTGCAGGGGGAGGTGTGAAGCACCGCCACCCAGAGCAGGCTTTTGTTTCTGTCCTCAGAGCACAAAGGCCCTCACCACATGGGGTCAGAAACTTGTCTCTCAGCAGCAGGCTGGCACAGACCAGTCAGTCCTGCACTGAACAATTGGGTAAAATACAGGGGGCATCACTAAGATGCCCTCTGTGTGCATTTTTTTAATAAATCCAACACTGGCATCAGTGTGGGTTTATTATTCTGAGAAGTTTGATACCAAGCTTCCCAGTATTCAGCGTAGCCATTATGAAGCTGTGGAGTTCGTTTTTGCCAAACTCCCAGACCATATACTTAATATGGCCACACTGTACTTACAATGTCCAAGAATAGACTTATACACTGTAGGGGCATATTGCTCATGCAGCTATGCCCTCACCTGTGGTATAGTGTACCCTGCCTTAGAGCAGTGACTTACCTATGCCACAGGCAGCATTGTGTATGCATGGCATCCTGAGGGGGATGCCATGTCGACTTTGCCTTTTTTCTCCCCACCAACACACACAATCTGCAAAGGTAGTGTGCATGTGTTAGGTGAGGGGTCCCTTAGGGTGGCACAACATATGCTGCAGCCCCTCGGGACCTTCCCTTATCACAGGGCCCTTGGTACCACTGGTACCTTTTACAAGGGACTCATCTGTGTGCCAGGGGTGTGCCAATTGTGGAAACAATGGTACATTTTATGTGAAAGAACACTGGTGCTGGGGCCTGGTTAGCAGGGTCCCAGCACACTTCAGTCAAGTCAGCAGGGTCCCAGCACACTTCAGTCAAGTCAGCATCAGGCAAAAAGTGGGGGGTAATTGCAACAGGGAGCCATTTCCTTACAGGTAACATTTCAATAGCAGATATCTGCAAAGCTGCTACTTGGTCTACACCTCACATATTTACTAAACACTGTTGTGTAGATGTTTTAGCCCGCCAACAAGCAAATATTGGTCAAGCGTACATTCATACATGCTATTGAACCGAAAAGGTTACTTACCCAGTAGACATTTGTTTGTGGGATGTAGTGCTGTATATTCACATGCGCCCTCCCTCCTCCCTGGAAGCCTGTAGTCGTAGCACAAAATATAGTAAATGTGTTCGATGGCATGGGTAGCTGCAGATACACATGCTATGCATAGTTCTTCCGACATCTAGTGTTGGGCTCGGAGTGTTACAAGTTGTTTTTCTTCAAAGAAGTCTTTTTCAGAGTCACTGGATCGAGTGACTGGTCCTCAATGTTCTAGTGTGCATGGGCATAGACTCCATTGTTAGATTGTTTTCTTTCCGCGGTCGCGTTCGGACGTGTTTCCTCTTGCGCCAAGATTTCTGTTCGGAATACCTCAGAAAACCTTATTCGTCGGTATTGTTTCAATCGTGTTTCCCAACTAGCATGTTACTGGTAGTACCATTGGAACCTTCATTTTGCCCTTTGGGGCATGTGCGCCCAACTCAAGCCTGTTCGGGCCTACGACTTGGAAAGCCTGATGGATCGGACCTCATTCCGATTCTGCCGTTGGTGCCACACGAAGTACCCCTATACAGACCAGCACTTGATTTGTGCCTTTCTCCAGACCATCGGGAGGAAGATTGTGAGGTCTGTATCATTTTGATCAAAAAAAGACCCTGTGAGATCACAGAACTCGAAGTGGCATCGAAAAGCAGCAAACATCTCAACGTCATGGAGGAAGAGCAGTCGCAGACAGCAGTCTCCATCCGAGACAGACTCTGAACAGGAATCTGAAGACGTCAGACCCATCACAGCTGGCCAGCATTTGAGTAAGTCTGTCCCTACACCCCTACAGAAAAAACAATCAAAGGCCTTGGGTACACTACTGCCGGAAGGCCATGGTTCGGCCCTAAAAAAGCCTGCTGGCGACCGTCCTTCGGGGTCGGCGCTGAAAAAGGCCACTCCTCCGTCCACCTTGGAGTCGAGCAAATCCATTAAGAGCACCACTTCAGACTCCAGTAAAAGACCCCATTCATCGGAGTCGGAAAATTCAGCAATCTGCTTCGGAGCCGAGACATCTGACTACTTTTTCGGGACCGAAAAAGATACACACCTCGGCGCTGAAAAAATCCTCATATTCAGAGGAACAAGGACTTTGCAAAAAATTAAAACATATTGCAAAGCTAATCACAGAATCTCATAAGACTTCTGAAAAAAAGCCTGAGATTGAACCAATTTTACAGGTTATGGAAGAGAAACATTCCAGAATCCATATTCATAAGGAGACCGGAAGAATCATCACTGCACCTCCGTTAAAAAACAAAAGAAAACTGGCTTTCCAAGAGGAATTAGACTCTGTGCAACCACCAAGAAAGGTGCAAAAACAAAAGAAGCCACTACCTCTCCATACTTCTCCTCAATCTCCACAGCTCTTTCTCACTTCACAATAGCCCACCACCACCACCATAGCCTTCTCCAACACATTATTTATACTCACATGGAGATACAGCAGAATCATGAGACCTCTATGACCCTGATCCCATCACGGACAATGATCCAGACATTTATCCATCAAAACATTCTCCTCCAGAAGACACCACTGCAAACACCCAAGTAATATCTAGGGTGGCAGCTTATCATGGAGCAGCCATGCATTCTGAGCCATTAGAAGAAAACTATTTATTTAATACACCGTCTTCTACTCATTCCAGATACCAGTGTCTCCCAGTGCTACCAGGAATGGTTAAACATTCAGGCCAAATTTTTAATTAACCTGCCAAAGCTAGGATCATCACCCCTATGATTGATAAAGTATAAGCCTGCCCCTACTGACTCAGTTACATCACTCATCAGGTCCCTCAAGACTCAGTAGTAGTCAGTGCGGCAAGGAAAAGGGCAAACAACCAGTCATCAGGAGACGCACCGCCTCCTGATCAGGAGAGTAGAAAATTTGATGCAGCTGGGTAAAGAGTTGCTACACAAGCAGCAAATAGGTGGAGAATTGCAAATTCTCAGGCACTTCTAGCCAGGTATGACAGGGCTCATTGGGACGAAATGCAAGCTGTTATACAGCATTTCCCAAAGGAGCATAAAAAAAGAGCACAACAAGTGGTGGAAGAGGGACAAGCTATCAGCAATAATCAAATAGGATCTGCCCTCAATGCTGCTGATACAGCTGCAAGGAGTGTAAATACTGACATCACAATTAGAAGTCATGGTTGGCTCTGGTCCTCTGGCTTTAAACCAGAAATTCAAGAGGCAGTACTTAATATGCCTTTTGACAAAAAGCACCTATTTGGCCCAGAAGTAGATACCACTATTGAGAAACTCAGGAAGGACTCAGATACTGCGAAAGCAATGGGTGCTTCGTACACCACCCCATATAGCAGGCCACAGTTTAGAGGAGGTTTTAAGCTACAATGCTCAGATGCTTCCACCTCCCATACAAAGCAGGGACCACAAACCCAATATCAAAGAGGTGGGTATAGAGGATCCTATAGAGGACAATATTTAAGGAACAGGTAAATTCCAAGCCTCTAAGCAGACCACAACAACCTAAACAGTGACTTCCTTCCCTCTCTTCCACTTCACACATCTGTGGGTGGAAGACTACAGCAATTCCACTCTCATTGGAAAAATATCACCACAGACAATTGGTTATTATCAATTATCCGCAATGGCTATTGCCTAGAATTAATCTCCACCCCTCCTAACATTCCACCACAATATCACAAGTTGTCCCCAGAACACACTGTTCTGTTACAAGGGGTACAATCTACTATTAAAACACGCAATGGAATTGGTTCCACATTCTCAACCAGGAACAGGAGTATACTCACTATACTTCCTCATTCCCAAAAAAGACGGCACCCTCAGGCCCCTCAATCTGTACATCCTGTCAGAACATTTTCACATGGTAATTATGCAAGATGTTATTCCACTACTACAAAAACAAGATTACACGACTGCTTTAGACCTCAAAGATGCGTATTTCGACATACCCCTCCATCCAGCTCACAAAAAATACCTCAGGTTTGTCATAGCAGGAAAACACTACCAGTTCAAGGTGTTGCCATTTGGCATAACAGCTCCCAAGAGTGTTCACAAAGTGTCTAGCAGCAGTAGCAGCCTACTGATGAAGACAACACATCCATGTCTTTCCATATCTAAATGATTGGCTAGTCAAATCAAGCAATTTTACACAATGCCAACAACACACTCATTACGTGATAGAAACCTTGCACATCTTAGGGTTCAATCTGAATGACCAGAAGTCACACCTTCAACCAGCACAGGTACACCCTTACCTACGTGCTATCCTAAATACTCAAGAAGCCCTAGCTTATCCAAATATACAAAGGATACAAGCTTTCTGAAATCTCATACCACTCATACAGCCAAATCAACAATACACTGAGATTTATCATGAAGATTCTAGGAATGATGGCATCTTGCATAGCTATAGTCCCACATGCAAGACTAAACATGAGGCCCTTGCAACAGTGCCTCTCAACAATGGTCACAGGCACACGGTCAGCTTCAAGATCTACTGTTGCTGGACCGCCAAACACTTATGTCCCTTCAGTGGTGGAATCGCAGCAATCTAATGAAGGAGCGGTCATTTCAAGACGTTGTGCCTCAGACCATAATCACAACAGACTCATCAATGATCGGTTGGGGAGCTCACCTAAACAATCGGACCATTCAAGGGCAATGGGATGTCAAACAGAAACAACTACACATAAACAACTTAGAATTATTAGCTGTGCTTCTTGCTCTAAAAAGCGTTAAACCTCTTCTCAAACAGAAAAATGTTCTCATAAAAACAGACATGACAACCATGTATTACCTCAATAAACAGGGCGGACACATTCATCTCAACTGTCCCTTCTAGCCCGAACAATTTGGAAATGGGCAATTCACAATCAAATTCATTTACTAGCACAATATATTCCAGGGATAGACAATCAGCTGGCAGATCTCCTAAGCAGAAATCACCAACAAACACACAAATGGGAGATTCACTCCTAAGTACTTCAAAAGTACTTTCAAAGGTGGGGAACACCAGACATAGATTTATTTGCAACAAGCGAAAAAGCAAGATGTCCAAACTTTGCATCCAGACACCCACATCCCCTATCCAAGGGTAATGCTCTGTGGATCAATTGGTCAGGGACATTTGCTTATGCTTTTCCCCCCTCCTTCCCTTTCTGGTCGTCAAAGTACGTCAAAAGTCACTCACCATGATACTCAGCACGAACATGGGCACGCCAGCATTGGTACACAACACTTCTAGATTTGTCTGTTGTAGGAAGTTGGCTCTATATGTACTATTTCAAAGTAAGAAATAGCATGCACAGAGTCCAAGGGTTCCCCTTAGAGGTAAGATAGTGGCAAAAAGATCATTCTAATGCTCTATTTTATGACAGTGTGGTCGAGTAGTAGGCTTATCAGAGGGTAGTGTTAAGCATTTGTTGTACACACACAGGCAATAAATGAGGAACACACACTCAAAGACAATTCCAGGCCAATAGGTTTTTATATAGAAAAATATATTTTCTTAGTTTATTTTAAGAACCACAGGTTCAAGATTTACAAACAATACTTTCATTTAAAGTATTTCACTCAGGTATCTTGGGAACTTTGAAACAATACAATAGCATGTACAGTTTTGGCAAAAATGGCAATAAGCTATTTTAAAATTGGACACAGTGCAAAAATCAGCAGTTCCTGGGGGAGGTAAGTATTTGTTAGTCTTTCAGGTAAGAAAAGCACTTACAGGGTTCAAAGTTGGGTCCAAGATAGCCCACCGTTGGGGGTTCAGGGCAACCCCAAAGTTACCTCACCAGCAGCTCAGGGCCAGTCAGGTGCAGAGGTCAAAGTGGTGCCCAAAACGCATAGGCTTCAATGGAGAAGAGGGTGCCCTGGTTCCAGTCTGCCAGCAGGTAAGTACCCGCGACTTCGGGGGGCAGACCAGGGGGGTTTTGTAGGGCACCGGGGGGGACACAAGTCAGCACAAAGTACATCCTCAGCGGCACAGGGCGGCTGGGTGCAGAGTGCAAACAGGCATCGGGTTTGCAATAGGTTTCAGTGGGAGACCCAGGGGTCTCTTCAGCGATGCAGGCAAGGGGGGCTCCTCGGGGTAGCCACCACCTGGGCAAGGGAGAGGGCCACCTGGGGGTCGCTCCTGCGCTGGAGGTCGGATCCTTCAGGTCCTGGGGGCTGCAGGTGCAGTGTGTTTCCCAGGCGTTGGATTCTTTGAAGCAGGCAGTCGCAGTCAGGGGGAGCCTCTGGTTTCCCTCTGCAGGTGTCGTTGAGGGGGCTCGGGGGGGTCAACTCTGGCTACTCACAGGGTCGCAGTCACCGGGGAGTCCTCCCTGTAGTGTTGGTTCTCCGCAGGTCGAGCCGGGGGCGTCGGGTGCAGAGTGGAAAGTCTCACGCTTCCGGCGGGTAACGTGTGGTCTTTCAAAGTTGCTTCTTTGTTGCAAAGTTGCAGTCTTTGTGCAACAGAGCCGCTGTCCTCTGGAGTTCTTGGTCCTTTTAGATGCAGGGTAGTCCTCTGAGGCTTCAGAGGTTGCTGGACCCTGGGGGACGCGTCGCTGTTGCAGTTTTTCTTGAAGTGGGGAGACAGGCCGGTAGGGCTGGGGCCAAAGCAGTTGGTGTCTCCGTCTTCTCTGCAGGGCTTCAGGTCAGCAGTCCTTCTTTGTCTTCAGATTGCAGGAATCTATTTTCCTAGGTTCTGGGGGCCCCTAAATACTCAATTTAGGGGTGTGTTGAGGTCTGGGAGGTTAGTAGGCAATGGCTACTAGCCCTGAGGGTGGTTACACCCTCTTTGTGCCTCCTCCCTGTGGGGACGGGGGGATCACGTCCCTAATCCTATCTGGGGAATCCTCCATCTGCATGATGGAGGATTTCTAAAAGTCAGTCGCCTCAGCTCAGGACACCTTAGGGGTTGTCCTGACTGGCCAGTGACTCCTTGTTTTTCTCATTATCTCCTCTGGCCTTGCCGCCAAAAGTGGGGCCGTGGCCTGAGGGGGTGGGCATCTCCACTAGCTGGGATGCCCTGTGGCGCTGTAACAAACGGGGTGAGCCTTTGAGGCTCACCGCCAGGTCTTACAGTGCCTGCAGGGGGAGGTGAGAAGCACCTCCACCCAGTACAGGCTTTGTTCCTGGCCACAGAGTGACAAAGGCACTCTCCCTATGTGGCCAGCAACATGTCTGGTGTGTGGCAGGCTGGTAAAACTAGTCAGCCCACACTGGAATTCGGGTATGTTTTCAGGGGGCATCTCTAAGATGCCCTCTGGGTGTATTTCACAATAAAGTGTACACTGGCACAGTGTGCATTTATTGTGCTGAAAAGTTTGATACCAAACTTCCCAGTTTTCAGTGTAGCCATTATGGTGCTGTGGAGTTAGTGTTTGCCAGACTCCCAGACCATATACTCTTATGGCTACCCTGCACTTACAATGTCTAAGGTTTTGCTTACACACTGTAGGGGCATAGTGCTCATGCACCCATGCCCTCACCTGTGCTATAGTGCACCCTGCCTTAGGGCTGTAAGGCCTGCTAGAGGGGTGACTTATCTATGCCAAAGGCAGTGTGAGGTTGGCATGACACCCTGAGGGGAGTGCCATGTCGACTTAGTCATTTTCTCCCCACCAGCACACACAAGCTGGCAAGCAGTGTGTGTGTGCTGAGTGAGTGGTCCCCAGGGTGGTATAAGACATGCTGCAGCCCTTAGAGACCTTCCCTGGCATCAGGGCCCTTGGTACCAGAGGTATCAGTTACAAGGGACTTACCTGGATGCCAGGGTGTGCGAATTGTGGAGACAAAGGTACAGTTTAGGGAAAGAACACTGGTGCTGGGGCCTGATTAGCATGCCTCAGCACACTTTCAAATCATAACTTGGCATCAGCAAAGGCAAAAAGTCAGGGGGTAACCATGCCAAGGAGGCATTTCCGTACATCTGTAGTACCACATTCCAAACTCCCAAACAGACCAGATCTGTTAAAGCAGAACAACGGTCAAATCAGGAATCCAAACGCCAGTGCACTCAATCTAGCGATTGGGCTCCTGAAGTCATAGAATTTGGTTATCCAAAGCTTCCACCAGAATGTCTGGAAGTAATGAAACAAGCATGTAAACCTACTACTAGACAATGCAACGCAAACAAGTGGAAAATATTATTTATTTTTCTATTGACACTCTAAAAACATCGATCCACTTACAGCATCTATACCCACATATTGTATGCTATTTCCTTCATTTGCAGAAATCAAATTTGGCTTTTTCATCCATCAAAATACACCTTACTGCAATATCTGCACACTTACAGAATATTCAGCACACTTCTCTATTCAGAGTTCCTGTGATTAAAGCTTTCATGGAAGGATTTAGACGCATTATTCCACCTACAACACCACCTGTTCCATTGTGGAATTTAAATATAGTACTTACCAGACTCATGGGACCACCTTTTGAACCCATGCATTCTTGTCAAATACAATTTCTAACATGGAAAGTCGCCTCCCTTGTAGCTATTACCTCTTTAAGAAGAGTTAGTGGAGGAAGTTGGCTCTGTATATACTATCTCAAAGTGAGAGAGAGAGAGTGCACAATCCAAGGGTGCCCCTTAGAGGTTGATAGTGACAAAATTAGATAATACTAATGCTCTATTTTGTGGTTGTGTGGTCGAGCAGTAGGCTTATCAGAGGGTAGTGTTAAGCATTTGTTGTACACAGAGGCAATAAATGAGGAGCACACACTCAGACTTAACTCCAGGCCAATAGGTTTTATGTAGAAAACTATATTTTCTTAATTTATTTTAGAACCTCAAGATTTAAATTAATTACATAAAATGCAAGGTACTTCACACAGATAAATATAGAACTTTGATTTAAAACAGTAGTACACACAGTTTTGGTTAAAATGGCAAATCGCTATTTTAAAAGTGGACACTGCATAAATCAACTGTTCCTGAGGGAGGTAAGTTTGGTTAAGTTTCTCAGGTAAGTAAAGCACTTACACAGTCAGTCTCCTGGGCATAGGCAGCCCACTGTTGGGGGTTCAAGGCAATCCCAAAGCCACAGCACCAGCAACACAGGGCCAGTCAGGTGCAGAGGTCAAAGGAAGGCCCAAAACACATAGGCACCTATGAAGAACAGGGGTGCTCTGTTCCTAGTCTGCTTACAGGTAAGTACCTGCGTCCTCTGGGAGCTGACCAGGGGGGGTTTGTAGAGCACTGGGGGACACTCACAAGCCCACAGAACACACCCTCAGCTGCACCGGAGCGTCCGGGTGCAGTAGGCAAAGTAGGCGTCGGGTTTGCTATACAAAGCAATGGAGGGACCTGGGGGGTCACTTAGGTGATGCAGGCAGGGCACGGGGGCTTCTCGGGCGAGCCACCGACTAGGCTAGGCTGTGGGCCGCCTGCTGGTCACTCCTGCACTGGTAGGTGGTTCCTCACTGTCCTGGGGGCTGTTGGTGCAGTGCTTGGTCTAGGCGTCTGGTTCCTTGTTACCAGGCAGTCGCGGTCAGGGGAGCCTCTGGATCCTCTCTGCAGGTGTCACTGTGGAGGTGAGGGGGGGTCAACTCAGGTTACCCACATCATCTTAGTCGCCTGGGAGTCCTCTCTGCGGTGTTAGTTCTCTGGAGCTCGTGCCAGGGGCATCGGGTGCAGAGTGAGGAAGTTTCACACTTCCGGCTGGAAAAGAGTTCTTTAAAAGTTGCTTTAAAATTGCAAAGTTGTTGCAGTTTGTGAACAGTGCCGCTGTTCACAGGAGTTTCTTGGTCCTTCGGGTTCAGGGCAGTCCTCTGAGTCCTCAGAGGTCGCTGGTCCCTGTCGGATGCGTCGCTGTGCAGGTTCTTTGAGTCTGGAGACAGGCCGGTAGGGCTAGGGCTAAGTCAGTTGTCGTCTCCGCGGGGCTTTCAGGTCAGCAGTCCTTCTTGTTGCAGGAATCTGATTTCCTGGGTTCAGGGTTGCCCCTAAATACCCAGTTTAGGGGGGGTGTTTAGGTCTGGAGGGCAGTAGCCAATGGCTACTGTCCTGGATGGTGGCTACACCGTCTTTGTGCCTCCTCCCTGAGGGCAGGGGGGAACATCCCTATTCCTATTGGGGGACTCCTCCAAAACCAAGATGGAGGATTTCTAAAGGCAGGGGTCACCTCAGCTTAGGGCACCTTAGGGGCTGCCCTAACTGGTAGGTGACTCCTCTGTGTTTTTCTCATTATCTTCTCTGGACTTGCCGCCAAAAGTGGGGGCTGTGTCCAGGGGGCAGGCACCACCAATAGCTGGAGTGCCCTGGGGCATTAACACGAAGCCTGAGCTTTTGAGGCTCACTGCTAGGTGTTACAGTTCCTGCAGGTGGGTGGTGTTAAGCACTCCCACCCAGTGCAGGCTTTGTTTCTGGACTCTGAGAGCACAAAGGCTCACCCCAGGGGGTCAGAAACTAGTCTGTGGCAGGCTGGCACAGACCAGTCAGTCCTGCACTGAAGGATTGGGTAAAATACAGGGGGCATCTCTAAGATGCCCTCTGTGTGCATTTTGGAATAAATCCAATACTGGCATCAGTGTGGGTTTATTATTCTGAGAAGTTTGATACCAAAATTCCCAGTATTCAGTGTAGCCATTATGGAGCTATGGAGTTCGTTTTGACAAACTCCCAGACCATATACTTAATATGGCCACACTGTACTTACAATGTCTAAGAATAGACGTAGATACTGTAGGGGCATATTGCTCATGCAGCTATGCTCTCACCTGTGGTAAAGTGCACCTTGCCTTAGGGCTGTAAAGCCTGCTAGAGGGGTGACTTACCTATGCCACAAGCAGTATTGTGTGTGCATGGCATACTGAGGGGGAAGCCATGTCGACTTTGCCTTTTTCTCCCTACCAACACAGACAATCTGCCATGGCAGTGTGCATGTGTTAAGTGAGGGGGCACAACACATTCTACAGCCCTTAGGGACCTTCCCTGATGACAGGGCCCTGGGTACCACTGGTACCTTTTACAAGGGACTTATCTGTGTGCCAGGGGTGTGCCAATTGGTGAAACAGTACATTTTTAGTGAAAGAACACTGGTGCTGGGGCCTTGTTAGGAGGGTCCCAGCACACTTCTTAGTCAAGTCAGCATCAATATCAGGCAAAAAGTGGGAAGGGGTAACTGCAACAGGGAGCCCTTTTCCTACAGTTAGTTACAAGCGTTCACTCTTGAGGAACCTTTTTTCCAAGTACACAAACCCCTGCCTGAGGGGAGTGCAATGTCGACTTAGTCATTCTCTCCCCACCAGCACACACAAGCTGGCAAGCAGTGTGTGTGTGTGTGTGTGTGCTGAGTGAGGGGTCCCCAGGGTGGCATAAGACATGCTGCAGCCCTTAGAGACCTTCCCTGGCATAAGGGCCCTTGGTACCAGGGGAACCAGTTACAAGGGACTTTTCTGGGTGCCAGGGTTTTGCTAATTGTGGAGACAAAGGTACAGTTTAGGGAAAGAACACTGGTGCTGGGTCTGGTTAGCAGGGTCCCAGCACACTTTCAAATCATAACTTGGCATCAGCAAAGGCAAAAAGTCAGGTGGTAACCATGCCAAGGAGGCATTTCCCTACAGTATGTTTTTTTTCTTAATTCTATTTCCTAACTATAATTTTTTTTTCAGTGAATTTCTAGGTTTTTTTAATGTCATATAACATTTAATTACCTTACATTAATCCATCCCCCATGGCCAAAGGCTGTGTGTAGCCGCAGGGCCAAACCCCCCAATTGGCACCCCACCCCCGCTGCGCTCAGCCTTCACCGGGATCTATGCCAACGCCCACATGCATGCAACCCTTGGGGGTGGAGGTGGTGGGAGTAGGGGATCACAAAGCAACGCCCATGGCCAAAGGCCGTGTGTAGCCACAGTGCCAAACCCCCAATAGGCACTCAACCCCTCACTGCCTTCACCAGTATCTGTGCCCCAATGTCGACATGCATGCAACCCTTGGGGGTGGAGGTGGTGGGAGTAGGGGATCACAAAGCACCCTGGGCTGATTATGACCCCCATTGACCCATCCCCTGTGGTGCAGCCAGCAAATATAAAGGGATAGGGCGGGAGGACACGTCATCGCCCTGGCCAGTTTGGATCCTCTGTGGTGCTTAGTGCAGCCTCCCCATGTGAATCCGCAGATCCAGAGCCCATTAAATATATATATATATATATATATATATATATATATATATATATATATATATATATATATATACATACTGTATGCACCCACTTTCAGACACACAAAATAACTACCATGCCAAGTAACACACCCGTACAGCCACTCACTCACACACCGCTCACGTCCACAAAACCACTCACACACTGAGCCACTCGCGGTCAACTCTTGCACTCAACTCGCCCAGTTTTCACAGCCACACATACCCATACAGCCCCTCACACACCCACTCACCTACCCACTGCTTTTCCTTGGCTGAATGCCGGGCGGTTGGCTGCAGGACCCGGCAATCCCCAGCCGTGCTAGACGGCTGTTGGATTAACGTACTGCAATCAATTGTTTTTCGTTAAAAAAAAAAAAATGCAACCTAGAAATTCACTTTAAAAAAAAAATAAAAGGTTACAGTGATGTTATACTTGGGTTCAGATTTTACACACAAAACCATATAAATTCCGTAGTCCTGTTCAGATTTTACACACAAAACCATAGAAATTCGGTAGTTATAGTTATACTTATATCAAGAAACTATAACTCTAGTCCTAACGTAGCTGTAACACACACCCTCACCATTGATTGCTAAATAGCCCAGATATGACATCAGTCATGACATCTTCTGCGACATCAATGATAATATCACTGCCACATGTGCAATAAAATTGATGAGAAAACCGCATGGTAGGAGTGTGAGTTAAGGTTTTCTTAGGGCATGGGTTATAGTGTCTTGAGATAAGTATAACTGCAGAATATTTATGGTTTTGTGTGTGTAAAAGCTGAATCTAACTATAATATCCCTGTAACCTTTTAACCTTTTCTTTTAGTGCATATATCTATCTCTTTATAAATACATACATCTCAAAGCAAGTCATAACCCCCGTAAGGGGAATCACTCAAACGCTTCTGAGATGTGCACAATACCACTTATTTGCTGGCTTCTCCCGATACTTTTCGGCTCAGCGGCCTTTCTCACAGGTTACAGGAGTTCAGCCTCCTCACAGAGAAATAGAATACATTCAACATTGTGAAAGGACTAACGTATCATGGTTCAATTTGCAAAATTACAGTGAGCGCCATATTGGCCTGCCTCCTTTACGTTATAGCAACGTTGCTCATACACTTTAGTTGCCATATTTTTGGTCTGATAGAAGATTGAAATTAATAAAGAAGCGAACATAACATCAAAATCATACAGTTCAACTCACTACATCGCAATATATCACCACAAATAACTGCTCAATATTACTTATATCTGATAGAGACTTCTAGTTGCATATTCCTTACCTTAGAATTTCCTCTAGGCGTCAGACTGGATCCGGAGATTTTTGTTCAAGCAATACCCTTGCGCGTCAGTCGACTCCGCTGGCGGCGTAGTCGCCAAGATGACATGAGGAGTAGTATATAGACTGCCGCATTGACGTCAGTTCATTTCTTTCCACACCACGTGCTGATCTGGAGAAGAGCTACCCTGGTCTCCTTTTGACCAACTTCAACTGTTATGTTGTGTTTTTGTGAGAATTTTGGTTCATTTTGGACGTCCCCGAAGACCAGTTTCAAGCCATGCGAGGATGGTCACTGCACGATGTTGGTGACAGATCCGTATCAGGTTTGTCTGTGGTGTCTTGAGCGTGACCGCGACCCGAAGTAATGCTCCAAGTGCCGGGCCATGCACCCGAAGGCTTTGAGGGAGCGGTCCCTAAAGCTCATGGCAGCCCGGCACTCAACTCCACGTAACTCCCGGTCTCGATCGAGAGGAAGGTCTTGAGACTGTTCATGGAACCATCACCACTCGTTTTCTTCTTAATCTTCAGGTGCAGGTAAAAAAGTCGAAGAGGTCAGGTCCAATCTCCTGACGGAGGTGCTTCAGCCTGGGGCTTTGACATTAGAACCCCTTTTGCCATTAGGGCTATCGCATGCTGCCATTGGCTTTGTCCGAACGACCCTAAATTCCTGTCCCAATACCCCATGCCTGTGAGTCTTGTCACCCAGGCTATCTCTTCTTCAGGTTCATTCCCTGCCGCACCACCCCAAGGGAATCAAAAAGGCTGGAAAAGTTTGGTAAGACGTTGCTTTCGTCCTCCAGTCTCGCGCTGCGGTCTGTGAACACTGCATGCCTTTTGGGCCGCTATACCCACTCTGTGGGTTACGGTTGCGCAAGTCCTGCCGCAGATACCAGAGGAGGCCCATGCTATCATCTCTGGGCAGATCAGTTGCTAAGACGGTGGCCTTGAGATGCCACGTCTGGTTGCGTACTTCTAGTTTTTCTGTGGGTGTCCAACAGTCCCTCATGGACATGCCCTTAGTTGGCTCCCGTCCCGAGACAAAGCGGACTCTGCCTTGGAGAGATTCAAGGATTCCCAGTCTACGACTCGTCCCTTGGTCTTTCCTCTGCTCCTCACCCCCGCAGTCCACTCATCGCTCCTTCCACCTTACCACCCATACTATCCAGCCTCTGCGTGGCCGGGGGATGCAGAATCCCGCGTGGGACAGGGAAGCCGAGGTCTGCTCAGTCCATCTCTGCCCCCGCTGCAGCCTCCAAACCCTCCTAGTCTGTCCCCTCACTCCCATCCAGTTGGCAGGATTCACCCTCACCTGCCACACTGGGAATCGATCACTACGGACAGGTGGGTTTTGCTGATCGTTCGAAAGGGCTACTCCCGCCCTTTCGAATCTGCACCACCAGCAATGGCTCCATCCTTCAGTCACCTTCCAGAGGATCATTCGACACTTCTCCACCAGGAAGTTGCAGCTCTCTTGGCCAAGGGGCTATAGAGAAGGTCCCTGTGCCCCAAGTAGGTTATGGTTGTTATTCCTGCTACTTTCTGGTGCCAAAAAAGGACAAGGGCTTACGTCCTATCCTAGACCTTAAGGACCTCAACTACTTCCTCAAGAAGGAGAAATTCAAAATGCTCACCATGATTCTGTTTCTGCCTGCCTTGGACCCAGGAGACTGGATGATAGCTTTGGACTTACAGGACGCTTATTTTCACATCCCCATCCTGCCTGCTCACAAACGTTACCTACGATTTGTGGAAGGTCGAGAGTGTTTTTAGTTTACCGTGCTCCCCTTCGGCCTTACCAATGCCCATCAGCTGTTCACGAAAGTGATGGCAATGGTTGCAGCTCATCTGCGCAGGTTAGGGGTGTCAGTCTTTCCCTACCTTGACGACTGGCTGTTGAAGGCTGACTCGCCCCGGAAAGTCATTGCCCACCTTCAGACTACGGCAAATCTCCTTCACATGCTGGGGTTCACTATAAACGTGCCGAAGTCACACTTGACTCCCTCTCAGACGCTCCCCTTCATCAGAGCTGTGCTGGACACAGTGCAGTTTCAGGCTTATCCTCCTGGAAAGCGAGTCCAAGACATTCAGGCTGTGATTCCGATCTCTCAGCCTTGGTCTTGGGTTTCGGTGAGACTGACTCTGAGGCTGCTGGGCCTCATGGCCTCCTGCATCCTGCTAGTAACACAAGCCAGATGGCATGTGTGTGCTTTGCAGTGGGACTTGAAGTTCCAGTGGGCACAGCATCGGGAATCTCTCTCACATGGTCCAGATCTCGGAGGGGATTGCGAAAGACCTGCGGTGGTGGCTTTCGAACCCGCATTGGGTCCACGTCAGATCCCTCTCCCTTCCCCAACCAGATCTATCTATAGTGACAGATGTGTAACTTCTGGGTTGAGGGGGCCACATGGAAGAGGTGGAGATCAGAGGCCTCTGGTCTCCGGCGGAATCTGGGCTTCATATCAATCTTCTGGAGCTCCAGGCGATCAGGCTTGCGTTGAAAACATTTCTTCCCTCTCTCAAAAGGAAAGTAGTGCAGGTGTTCACGGACAATACTACTGCCATATGGCATTGCAACAAACAGGGCGGAGCGGAGTAGGGTCCTGGAACCTTTGTCAGGAGGCACTACGCCTCTGGACATGGCTGTAATATCAGGGCCTTACAGTGGTGGTTCAACATCTGGTGGGTTCTCAACACCAGAGCGGACAAACTCAGCCATCGATGCACAGACAATCTCTTTCAGCAGTGGGGAGAGTCTTGGTTAGATATTTTCGCATCCGCAGAGAACATGCAATGACAGCTGTTTTGCACATTGGAGTTTCCAAGGCGGCACTCGCTCCTAGACGCTTTGTTTGAGTGGAACTCCGGCCTCCTTTATGCCTTTCCGCCTATACCACTTCTGCCCAGAGTTCTCAAGAAGATCAGAAATGACCGGGCCCAGGTCATCTTGATGGCTCCGGACTGGGCACAGAGAGTCCGGTATCCAGAGCTATTGAGCATGTCCATCGATCCTCCACCCAGACTGTGTCTTAGGGCGGATCTTCTGCCATAGCAACAGCGGATGGTTGTTCACCTGAACCTGTCCAACCGCAGCCTTCATGTGTGGAGTTTGAGCGGTGACAGTTGATGACTTTTGATCTTCCATCTGACGTCTGCGATGTTATCGTGGCAGCCAGGCGTCCCTCCACCAAAACTGTATATGCCTGTCGTTGGAATAAATTTGTGGCAGGGCTCACCAACAAATCTGTTGAGCCCTTCTCTGCCCCTCTATCCAAGCTTCTTTTGTTCTTTCTTTCTTTGGCCCAGCAGGGCTCTGCTTTGGGCACCCATAAAGGGTACTTATCTGCCATTTTGGCCTTCCTTAGGTTACCTGATCAGCCCTCACTTTTTAAATCTCCTATTGTGAGTAGATTCCTAAAAGGGCTCACCCATTTATTTCCTTCCACTCCATTTAGCATGCCTCAGTGGGACCTCAATCTTGTCCTTACTTATTTAATGTGTACTCCCTTTGAGCCAATGCACAATTGTCCCTTGCGGGTCCTCGCCTTCAAAACTGTCTTTCTTGTTGCCATCACCTCTGCTTCCTTCCTTCTAAAGGTGGTTACTTGTTTTCATGTAGGCCAGTCCATCACCCTGCCTACTTTTTAGCACCACCCCATTTCCTTCTCATGAGGAGGAGAGACTCCGCCGTCTGGACCCAAAAATGAGCATTGGCGTTCTATCTTAATCGTACTAAAGATTTCTAAGTGGACTATCAACTCTGTCGGGTATGTAGGTGTGAAAAAAGGGAAGGCGGTGCAAAAGCATACCATCTCTCGATGGGTGCTTCTTTGAATCAAAATGTGCTATGCCTTCGCCAAAAAGCAACCTCCTGAAGGCTTGTGTGCTCATTGCACCAGAGCAACTGCTGCTTCCACTGCTTTAGCACGCGGGGTTCCTGTCCTGGATATCTGCCAGGCAGCTACGTGGGCGTCCCTGCACATGTTTGCTAAGCACTACTGCCTGGACAGTCAGGTCGGTCGGTACGGCTACTTTGGTTGTTCGGTCCTGCAGGACTTCCTAGTATGATCTTGGTTCGCAGCCCACCTCCAAGGATTGCTTGGGTATCTATTCTAAGGTAAGGAATCTGCATTTAGAAGTCTCTATCAGATGTACAAGTTACTTACCTTCGATAATGAAATATCTGGTAGAGACATATTCTAGTTGCAGATTCCTTACTGCCCACCCATCCTCCCCACTTGCGAACTGATATCTAGGGACAGGAATTCCCCTTTCAGGTCCTTAGCTCTGGCGCAGCAATCTGTGTTCTTAGCGGCTCTGCGCTTTGGCGTAGAAAGTTGTTAAAAGAAACTGACGTCAGCGTGCAAAGGCGGCGTCTATATACTACTCCAGACGTCATCACAGCAACTACGACGCCAATGACGCCCATGAAGTCAACCAACGCCACCTACTGACGCGCAAGGGTATTGCTTCAAGGAAAATCTCCGGATCCATTCTGATGCCTGGGGGAAATTCTAAGGTAAGGAATCTGCAACTAGAATGTCTCTACAAGATATTTCGTTACTGAATGTAACTTGTACTTCAATGAAATCGACCATAGAGGTAACTACTTCAAGTAAAATGTCAACAAAATACAATGTTATTCCTGAATAACCATGTCTCAAAAACATAAATATAAATGAATACACAAACTTGCACCTGTGAGCTATGCAAACGCAAGGTAGTAGTAGGCACCATTTTGAATACAATCAAATAACAATTAATGAAGCCCCAGTGGGCATAGTATTGCTCCTCTTCGGAGGAACATTAATAAGAATTGGTGGCTGATTACACAACCAAATTCAAAATTGTGTGAGATGACGGCAGAAATAGCATGTACACTGTTCCAATCAAAATAGTCACACCAGGAGACCTGTGATCTCAGGAGCTGGAACCCTCAAGCATCACTAAGGATGACAGTATCATCATTGGGAATAGCTCCTCACCAGGTCGGTACTGCAATGCCTGGTGGGCACCCCGATGTCGGGGGCTCTCAGCCGGATTATCGTGGTAGTGACTGGTAGGTTCAACTATCTAAAAAAAATAGAAGTGTAGTAGAGAGTCCTAAAAATTAGAGGAGTCTCTCAGTTCTGGTCGACATGTTTCGCGTCTGTTGGTCCATCCGGATCCATTACAAAAACTTTTGGATGCATCCCACGTCTTTGTGTCTTTTTGTTTCCTTCCAGGGTACCTGTGTTTACCAGTTATCTTTAATGTAAGTGATCGGTATTTATGCATCCCTCTTAGTGATATTTATCCTGATGAGGTCGATTAGTGAGTTATGTAGGTCCTGATGAAGCGTCAATGGATCCGGATGGACCAACAGACGTGAAACATGTCGACCAGAACTGAGAGACTCCTCTAATTTTTAGGACTCTCTACTACACTTCTATTTTTTTGAAAGGCTTTGAGCATAACCCTCTATTTTCCTTTCATGCCTCTTTATTTTAATCTTGGTCTTCATCCTTCCTATATCAGATTGATTAAATGATGGTGTCTAGTGGATGAATAACCAATTTTAAACCACTTTTAGTTTATGGGTGGTGACTTTCTAGCATCACAACTTAGATAGTTGAACCTACCAGTCACTACCACGATAATCCGGTTGAGAGCCCCCGACATCGGGGTGCCCACCAGGCATTGCAGTACCGGCCTGGTGAGGAGCTATTCCCAATCATGATACTGTCATCCTTAGTGATGCTTGAGGGTTCCAGCTCCTGAGATCACAGGTCTCCTGGTGTGACTATTTTGATTGGAACAGTGTACTTGTATTGATTCACTAATGATGGGAGAGTGTACACTGGACCATTAACTTCTCCCGGTCCCTCCTTTTTTTGTATTGTGGCAGAAATAGCATGCCAATTATAACCACAATGTGGCCAAATGGGGCACATTGAATAACACCATATATTCCAATTCTACGGGTGACATAGCTCATCCAAAAGACCATGCAGTGACCTGAGTGAAAAAACTAAATAAAAACAATTTAAAAACAGGTACATACTGAACACTCCAGAAAAATAAAGATGGAGAAACATCATTATTACAGCACCATTAATACAACTGTACTGCCTTCTCGTCAGAATTCAAATCCTGAGGCATGAGGGTGTCAAAATCCAGAATATACCCAGATTCCATTTTTTTTTTTTATTCTTTCTCCCTGTCACCTGCACTACTGTTGGGGAAAACTGTAAATCGCTACGAACTGGAGTAGGTTTGTGTTATGGTGAGTCTCTGCAAAGTGTCTGGTTACAGGATGCTGTCTCTCGTTATGTTTTATCATTGTACTGCCAATGTGTTTATTAAGAATTTTATCAGTGCATAATGTGTGCCAGTGTTTGAGGCTTTTCCTTTCCACATGAGCTTGGTTGGAAAATGTAGTAATGAACCTTACCACATCTTGATTGTCTTTGATTTGTTCTTGTGTGGGGTAAAATACATTTAGTCTAGTAACTTCCTCAACCCTCCTAGAAGCTTGATTGATAACTTTGCTGGTTTAACGCCTCTCTCTGAAGCTGTTCTCCATGACCTTTTTCTCCTTTTCAAAGGCAGCTGCTGGGCTGCAGTTTCTCTTTGCCCTTAAGGGTTCACCATATGGGATGCTGAAGACTAGATTTTTTTAGGGTTGGCACTATTAGCAAAAAGAAGACTGTTGCCAGAAGTGGGTTCACATTATAATATAGGTTGACGTTAATAATCCAATAACCTGATCTCAACATCCAAAAATTCCACCATATACCTACTTGATGTTGCCTGTGAAGTGTAAATTGTAGTTAATATTGAGGGTTTCAATAAAGCTGTTAGGAGAATCTTTGTCACCCTTCCAATGGTAAAACACAATCAATGAATCTTGTCCACAACACTATATGTTCAGAAACCTCTGCATAACTGTTCAACGCCTGCTCCTCCCACCAGCCCATGAACGAATTTGCATAGCTGCGGTGAAAGCAGGTGCCCATTGCCATACCCTGAGTGTAGGAAGCTGGCTCTGTATATACTATATCAAAATGAGATATAGTGTGCACAGAGTCCCGGGGTTCCCCAGAGGCTTACCTGGGGCTAAAGTAGATAATACTAATGCTCTCTTTTGTGGTAGTGTGGTCGAGCAGTAAGGCTTATCAGAGGGTAAGAGGTGTAGTGCAAAGCATTTGTTGTACACACAAGGACAATAAATGAAGCAAACTCAATGACTAACTCCAGGCCAATGGTTTTTATATAGCAAAAATATATTTTGTTACTTTATTTCTAGAACCACAAGATTCAAGTTGCAGGTAAGTAAATTTGCAAGTATGTATCCCACATAAGTATCAATACTACTTTGTTTTAAATTGGCAAGTTATACGCTTTTCAAATAAATAGCAATGATCTGTGTTAAAAGTTGACACAGTGCAATTTTCAGAAACAGTTCTGGGGGTAAGAAAAGTTATCACAGTTTCGAGGTAAGTACAAGACTTACAGTTCCGGTCTCCAATGGTTAGGATGTCCAGAGGTGGGGGTTCAAGTTAACTCCAAACACTCATCACCAGCAACAAGGGGGCGGTTGGGTGCAGAGGTCAAATTTGAGGTCGATTTAGCCTGGGCTCCTATGGAGACTGGGGGCACTCAGAATCAGGCCTGCTTCGGAGGGTAGACCTGGGGGTTTAGAGGAGCTTCAGGGGGCCACAGGTCAGCACCAGACACACACCATCAGCGGCGCAGGAGTGGCTGGGTGCAAACACAGTGTCGAGCTCCCAATGCTTTCCAATAGGGGGACCCTGGGGTCCACAAAGATGCTTCAGGTGAAGTCCAGGGGGTCGGTTCCGGGAAACCAGAGGCTGGACGTTGCTGCAATGAAGTTCGGATTCCCCAAAGCCAGGGGGTTACAGGTACAGGGGTACCTTTTGGCATCCGGAATCTTTGTCCGGTTCTGTTGTGGTCAGGGAGAGTCCTCCGGATTCAGGCTGCAGGCTTTGTCGAGTTGGATAAGAGGGTTCAACCCAGCATGGACACTAGGTCGGAATCGCCTGGGGACAAGCTCTAGTCAGTTGAGCCACCTGGACACAGGCCGTGGGCATCGGGTGCAGAGTGGGCAGAACTTGCGGATCCAGGGCAGTTCTGGGGTCCTTTTATTGGTGGGTTTTTTTCTGGACAGGGACGCTGTCCACAGGAGTTCCTGGTCCTCTGGGGTGCTGGCAGTCCTCTTGAGGCTTATAAGGTGTTGCTCGTCCTGCAGAATGTCGCTTTTTGGTTGCAGGGCTTCAGAAGCTGGATATAAGCCTGTAGGTCTGGGGCAACGTCAGTTGGTGTCTTCAGTCATCTCTGCTGGGGATCAGCTTAGCAGTCCTTTTCTTCATTCTTCTTGGGGTCGCCAGGAATCTGACGAGCTAGGTTCAGGGGAGCCCTTAAATCCTGGATTTAGGGACATTACAGGGGTCAAAGGGCAGTAGCCAAAGGCTACATCCCTGAGGGTGACTACACCCTTCCGGTTTCCACTCCCTTTGGCACCTCCACGCAGTGCAGGCTTTCTTTCTGGCCACACCCCATGTGGTCAGAAACTCGTCTGGGAGTGACAGGCTGGCACAGACCTGTCAGTCGTACACTAGAAGTATGGCTAAAATACAGGGGGCATCTCTAAGATGCCCCCTTGGTGCATTTTTCAATAAATCCAACACTGGCATCATTGTGGGTTTACTGTGTTGGGAATTTTGATACCAAACTTCCCAAACTCCACTGAAGCCATTATGGTGCTGTGGAGTTCTTCATGACAAACTCCCAGCCCATATACTCAATATGGCCACACTGCACTTACAATGTGTAAGAGTGGACTTAGACACTGAGGGGCATATTGCTCATGCAGCTATGTCCTCACCTGTGTGTAGTGCACTCTGCCTTAGGGCTGCTAGAGGGGTGACTTACCTATGCAGCAGGCAGTGGCTTGTGAGCATGGCACCCTGAGAGGGATGCCATGTTGACTTTTTTTTCTACCCACCAGCACACACAAGCTGCAAAGTTAGTGTGCATGTGCTTGGTGAGGGGTCCCCCAGGGTGGCATAATACATGTTGCAGCCTTGGGGACCTTCCCTGGCCACAGGGCCCTTTGTACCATGGGTACTTTTCATAGGGGACTTAACTGTGTGCCAAGTGTGGGGGGAAATGGTACAGTCTTTGGGAAAGAACACTGGGGATGAGGCCTGGTTAGCAGGATCCCAGCACACTCTGTCAAGTTAGCATCAATATCTGGCAAAAGGTGGAGGGCGGGGGGTAACCTTGCCAAAAGGTGCACTTACCTACACTGACTCTGCCTGTACACCCTGTCTTCAAAAATTTTAAAAAAATTGTTAGTGAGACAAGTGAATCATCTCCAGAAAACATCTTGGAGTGCATTCAGTAAGAGAGAGATCTTGCTCTCAAGAAATGTCTGCATGCATTCAGGGCTGCTTCATGTTGTATGCTGGTATAGGGGCTTGTGATGTTGAGGATTAACTGAAGGAATACATGGCCTCTATAAAGGTAAGGAAATGTGTTATATCTTTTAAAAGAGCAGGTAATGCTGAAATGAATGGTCTAAGATAGTGATCTTCATATCTAGATGTATTCTCCAAAGGAAAACCAATAAATGATACAATCAGTCTCCCCTGAGAGTTTACGGCATCCTTATGGAGCTATGGGAGCAGGTTTTGGGAATTTTTCACACTTTAAGAAAAGGTATTCCTCCCACTCTATAAGGCCCCTCTCTCTCCAATCTGTGAGCATTTCTACAAAAGTCTGTTCTGGCTTCCTATATTCAGCCCTACAGGACACCTGACAGCATGTTTAATCAGCCAATTGTATTCTGCCTTCCATCAGGCACATCTCTTAAGACATTAAAACCACATTGCCCCCTTTATCAGACTGGCCTATAACCAACTCGGGGTCCGACTTAAGATTCTTATTTGCTTTAAATTGGTTGGATGTCAAGTTCTTCTGTTTATAAAGGCGTTTGTATCTAATACTTTTGAGATCTTTAATAACACCTTTTAAAAAAAATCTAAATAGCCTCACAAAAAAATCATGGGTAAGAAGGTCGAACATGGTTTAAAGTTATTGGGGCAACTCACGCCCACCTCAACATCAAAGTTGAGTAGATTCAGGTAAGGATCTTCATTATATGACATACTGTTCTCAAGAGAGGATAAAGTGTATACAGTGTTAAAATCACTAATCTGTAGATTGCTAACAGTAAGAGAGACTTAGATATCTTTCAGATTTTTTTAGGTTTGGTGTCAAAACACTTTTTAAGCTTTAACTTTCTAGATGTGCCCAGGGCCTGTAAACCAACTGTTACTAGTGGACCTGCAGCACTGATTGTGCCACCCACATGACATAGCCCTGCAAACATGGCTCAGACCTGCCACTGCAGTGTCCGTGTGCAGTTTTAAACTGTCAATTTGACCTGGCAAGTGTACCCACTTGCCTGGCTCAAACCTTCCCTTTATTTTGTACACGTAAGGCATCCCTTAAGGTAGGTCCTAGGTAGCCCCATGGGCAGGGTGCAATGTATTTAAAAGGTATGCCATGTACTGGTGTGTTTCACATGTCCTGATGGTGAAATGCTGCCAAATCCAGTGTTCACTATTGCAAGGCCTATCTCTCCCATAGGTTAACATGGGGACTGCCTTTAATTATCTTTTAAGTGAATCTTCTCATCGGGAGCAGATAGATATATGGAGTTTGGGGGTCTCTGAAGGCACTATTTAGAAATATATATTTTGGTAGGATTGGTTTTAAGATTGTCTGTTTGAAAATGCCATTTTTAGAAAGTGGGCATTTTCAAGCTTAACCATTCTGTGCCCTATGCCAGCCTGCGGAATCCACACCCGAGTCAGACTGACAGTTGGGCTGTATGTGAATTCCCTCTTGTTCTTCATATCCTCAGGAGTCTCCTGGAATAGAACTGGGGAGTTAGGAGCTGATGCTTACACCTGAAAGGGCTGTGCCTGTCCTCACATAATGCAGTCTCCAACCACCTGGTTTGTCTCTCTGGGGTCAGGCCTGGACAAGGTAGGATCTTGTCAACAACAGAGACTTTCCTTTGACATTTGCCTACTTCAAAGGTAGAAATGGGTATAAGTCAGTGGTTCCCAAACTGTGCGCCGCGGCTCCCTGGTGCGCCCTCAAAACTAGCCAGGGGCGCCGCACACAGTCTGGAAACCACTCGGAGGTGCTTTGAATCGGCAGCTTTTCATCGTGATATTGGAAACAAAACCCCCTGCATTAATTATTGTGACCAGCGGAGGGCGCCAAAGTACCATTAATAATATCCCTATGACCAAAGAACAAAAACAGTTTCCAATAAATGGGTTTCAGCAACCTGAAGGAGAGAATAAAGAAGACAAACTGTAAATAGTGTAGGTACAGGTACAGGCTGGGATTACGTTCCCCCACCCGCCAAAAAAAAGTTACATTATGGGGAGCCGTGGCCAACACGGCCAATAGGTCAAGGGAGCCGGGGATCGAAAAAGTTTGGGAACCACTGGTATAAGTAGTGGACCCAAAACCCCAGATTTTTAAATTACTTCTGGATCAAGAGGAACCTCTGCCAAGAAGAAGAGGTGGAGCAGTAGTAATGCCCCTTTGCCTGTGGGTGTACTTGCTGGGTTGGCCTGCGGTTGCTGCTTCTGCCTTAGAGAGGACAAATACTGGACTTTGTTGTGTTTTCCTGCTTCTTAAATGTCTCCAAGGACTCGCGCTGAGATTCCTCCCCCTCCCCCCCCCATTCTGAATTCTTGGGCTCATCAAAGACTTAATCTGCCAGCACCTGGACTCTTGCTGAGACTCCTGTCCTTGCCAAGTCATGCCTAATGAAATCCCTGGGCCCTTGAAAGGAGAAGCTGGTGGAACCAAGGCTGAAATCAATGCAACCGAGCCGTGCAGGAGAAAAATTGACGCACCACATGCATTGCGGCTGAAAAATCCATGCAACGCCCGCTTGCGGCTGCCAAAATCGATGCATCACCCTTGCAGTGCTGCTTTTTAGCACTGCACCAGGATTTTGCACGCAGCAGTGCTGAGCGTCAAAACCACAGTGAACCTGTGCAGACCCGAGTTTGCCCATCTGGAAATTGATGCATCGCTCTTCTGCGGGAGAGAAAAACGACGCATCGCCTACCCAGACAGAGAAGAAATGATGCACCTCCTCTCTTGCAAGTCAGAAATCGACACATTGCTGATTTTTCCAAAGCACACTCGCCTGTGCAGCTTTATTTTTGACGTAAACCAGGTACTTTGTGTAAAAATAATGCATCTATTGATTTCTATGGATGATGACTTTTTAGTTTAAAAATGCATATCTTTGCTTGTGTATGTTGGATTTTTGTCATTTTGGTCTTGTCTGATTTAGGTAATTATTGGCTATTTTTCTAAACTGGTGTTGAGTGCTTTTGTAGTGTTTTCACTGTGTTGCTGTGTGTGTTGGTACAAATACTTTACACATTGCCTTTGAGATAAGCCTGACTGCTTGTGCCAAGCTACGAAGGGGGTAAGCATGAGTTGTCTTAGGAGTGTAACTTCCTTACCCTGCTGCTAGGAAAAGAAAAAAAAGTGGTCCAAAACCACAATCTTCCTGTATAAAAATGCCTTTTAATGCTACTTGGTGTGGGGGCTTTACCAGAGGACATTGGACCCTAGTCCTCCATAGGAAAAACGTAATTCAAGATTAGGTGAGGTCCCACTAAATAAATACAGTTTATTCCTCAAAATCAACTTGTCTTGAAACATATAACATTCATCAAGAAGGCTGTAATCAATGCCAATGTTTTTCCAGTTCCAGTTTTTATTTTTTTAGAAAAGCAAACAACTCGCAGGAGAGATGTAGACAGTCAAAAGTCCAGAAGAGTATGTGAAAAACTAGGCCAGCCAACACGTGTTAAGCCCCATGGGCGTGTAGGCCAGGGCTTTCTCAAGGCTGGGAAAGAAAAAAAGATGTCATAAACCAAAAGAATATAGATAGGTATGGTGTAGTTGTATTAGAAAAAGGTGAAGAAAGACCAAGACAGACCATGAAATGCCAAAAAGTCCCAAGGGATAGGAACCCAAAGGTCCGTGAGAAGAGTCATGCAATCCAAAGACAAAGTTCTTGAATCCAATAAAGATCAAAGGAGACCTGTGCCGGATAATAAGTAAGCAAACAGTAAAATAAAAATATACAAAAACTAATGAGTGAATATTAGTTGTTAGTAACTGTTACAAGTATCCTTAAGAGTAAATAAAGGCGATCGAAAGGCGACTATATTCTTTTGGTTTATGACATCTTTTTTTCTTTCCCAGCCTTGAGAAAGCCCTGGCCTACACGCCCATGGGGCGAAACACGTGTTGGCTGGCCTAGTTTTTCACATACTCTTCTGGACTTTTGACTGTCTACATCTCTTCTGCGAGTTGTTTGCTTTTCTAAAAATAAAAACTGGAACAACATTGGCATTGATTACAGCCTTCTTGATGAATGTTATATGTTTCAAGACAAGTTGATTTTGAGGAATAAACTGTATTTATTTAGTGGGACCTCACCTAATCTTGAATTACGTAACTTCCTTACCCTGTCTAGAGTGAGGGTCCCTGCTTGGACAGAGTGTAAACTGACGGCCAACCAGAGACCCCATTTCTAACAAGTACCCTTGCAGAAACCACTTAAGGTAATAAAAAAAAAACACTAAGGGTGTGAGCTTCGGTACCCACAGCCATCAATGAAAAACAGAGCTTAAGCTTGGACCCTTTATATAAAACAGTCAAGGGAGCTACCATTCTCAGGTAAAGAGGACCATGTACCATGAGAAAAATGACCTAACTAGTCTTGCCTCCCTCATATTTCCTGGTGATTAGAGATTGACCAGGCCCAGGCTTATAATAATACAACAGGGAGCTCGGCCAGAACATGTTTCTCCGATTAATGCAGGCTACTCCTCAAAGCAAGACAGGTACAGGTAGTATGCTCAGATTTATATGGAGAAGTGGTAATATGTTATGGGTAATACCTGTATCTCTAAGACGAGGGTGTTTAGATCAGCGATTAAAGAACATTTTCTACGGAACTATGTGCAAACGAAAGTCCTCTAGGAGTGATGAATCTTAAGCAGTATCAAACACAAAGTCCAGCAAGTAATAGATTAGTAAAACTTGACCACATGTTCAAATGTAAAATTTGTTCTGCAAGAATAGTAAACAAACAGATGGTGCACTGCAAGTGAGTTGTGAACTGTTAGAAAATTAAATTTCTGGTTGTCAGAGTATGCACCCTGTACAAGTAGGAACAACATTCATAATCAGGGTAATCTAAAGAGGTAATGTGTTAAGTATTTGTGCAACACATACGCAAAGTAACACAATGAAAACACCACAAAAAGATTTGACAGGTTCAGAAAAGTAGATTATATTCTGAACAAAAAAAATCCAATAAGGTCAAGTCGAAGTATGAATTTTAGAAGAATAAGTGTCAAAATAATGTTTGGAAGCAAATAGTGCTTTAGGAGTTCCTTGAGGTCGTGCTGGAGCGGGGCAAAGTCAATGGTTCAAGGCGACAGCGATGGAGCACGGGCCGGGTACAGGTGCCATGCAGGCCCAGGTAACATAGTAACTTGATCCTGGCCACAAACATCAGATGTGGGGTTGATTCATCTGTGTCACTCCGCAGTCAAGGGGATGCGTTGAATTTTCCCATGCATTGATGGTGATGAATTTGTTTCCCAAGACGATTGTCAAAGCCGCAACGTGTTGATTCCGAAGCTGATGAGCTGGGTTTCTCCATGCTGTCAAAGGGATGCATCAGTCATCCTTCAGCGATGCAGTGGTTTCACTACTGTATTGATACTGATGTGCCGGGTACCGCTTCCAGCAAGCAGGAGATATGTTGGTCGAAGCGGCGGTTCCGGAGATGCTGCTCGAGCCCTAGTGCAATGCCCCAATCTAACTCCTGCAACATCATCAATGTGCTGATTTTCGCTTCCAGCAGGCAGGAAATGTGTCGACAGTGCAAGTATCTAGGTGCAGGGGGTAGAGACTTTGATATTCTTGAGTCTCTAGCAACAGGAGGCAAGCCAACAAGCCCTTGGAAATCACTTTGGGTTGCAAGGTAGAGTCCAGCTGTTCTCCTAGCAGAGTCAGAGAGCAGCAGTGCAGGACAGTGCAGCAGAGAAGCAGTCCTTGATGCAGCACAGCAGTTCTACCAGAGTTCAATTTAGGTCCTGAAGTGTCTGATTTGGTGGTGTCATAGACCTAGTACTTATACCTAAATGTGCCTTTGATGTGGGGGTGACTTCAAAGAAGGGTATTTGAAGTGCAGAAGTATCCTTTCTTCCTCAGCCCTGGCTCCAGACTATCGGTGTGGGGGGGGGGGGGGGGGGGTAAATCAGCCCTTTTTGTGGGGTCACGCCACTACCTATTCGGATGTCAGCCCCCACCCAGGAAGAGCCATCAAAATACATATAAGCACTAGGGCACCCCAAACCTTCCTGTGTTTGTGGCTGTCTACAGGGGATGCCCAAAATGTAGCTGTAACCCACTCCCAGACTTGTATTGGAAACCGGCTGCAGGCACACAGAGCTATAAAGAGCAGTAAAATTTCCACTTTCTAAAAGTGCCCTTTCTAAAATAGTAAGGTTAAATCCTGCTTTACCAGTAAAGAGGATTTATCAGTTCCATTCCAAAGATACGAACTCCTTTCTAATCAGGAATTACATCTTAAATGTGTATTAAAGATTCCCAATGTTAACCTATGAGAGGAGTAGGCCTCACAGTAGTGAAAAAACATATTTGGGTGTTTTAAGTACTAGGACATGCAAAACTTAAAAGAATATGCCCTAACATTTACTTACACAGCAGCCTGCCCTACGAGCTTGCTAGGGCCTACCGTTGGGTTCACTTATGTGTAATAAAAGTGGAGTTCAAGGCTTGGCAAGGGGTTTTAAATGCCAAGTCAAAGTGGCAGTCAGACTGCACATACAGGCTCTGCAGTGGCAGGCCTGAGACATGTTAAACGGCCACTTAAGTGTGTGGCACAATCAGTGCTGCAGGCCCACTAGTAGCATTTAATTTACAGGCCCTAGGTGTATGGTATACCACTTTACAAGGGACTTAAAAGTAAACTAAATATGCCAAGTGTGTATACACCAATGTTACCATGTTAAGGGGAAAGCACATGCACTTTAGCACTGATCTGTAGTGGTAACGTGCTAAGAGTCCGAAGCCCAACAAAAAAAATCGGCAGAAATATGAGGCAAGCAGGCAAAACGTTTGGGGGGATGATCATTCTAAGGCTGAGAGGTCTAATCTGTCCTCCTACCCCCTTAGCAGAAAGTAAGGAGAGCTACCCAGCCTCTAGGGAGTTCTCATCACTAAAGCAGAAAAACATGGATAGACCTTCAGCACTGGTGTGGTCTACCTCTGATCTCTGTTCCACCTTAAAGTCCATGTCCTGTAGGGAAATGGAACACCTCAATAATTTTGGATTCCCACCCCTCATTTGCATGAACCACATGAGGAGGCCTGTGGTCAGTCTGAATCAGGTAGTAAGTGGCAAACAGGTATGGCCTCATCTTCGTCAGTGCTCAGACCACAGCAAAAGCTTCCCTTTCTATTGCACTCCACCTTTGTTCCCTGGAGAGTAACCTCCTCAAGATAAAGGTTACAGGTTAGTCTAGGCCCTCTTCATTAAGTTGGAAAAGTACTGCCCCTATGTCATGCTCTGAGGCACCTGTCTGAACAATACATTCATCGAAGAAGTCGGGGGCCTTGAGCACATGCTTAAGGGAGTCAAATGTGTTTTGGCATGCCTCTGTCCAAAAACACATTTCTGGGTTGCTTTTTTGAAAGTCAGCTCTGTCAAGGGGGCAACATTGGGACCATATCCCCTGACAAACCTCCTGTAATACCCAGTGAGGCTTCAGAATGCTCTGACCTTAGTCTGGGTTTTGGGGGGCTCCCAGGCCATGATGGTCTCTATCTTGGCCTGGAGGGGCTGCACCTTACCGCTGTCCACCAGGTGTCCCAAGTATACCACAGACCCATGCCCTATGTGGCACTCACTGGCCTTGATAGCCAGGCCTGCCCATTGAAGAGCCTGATACTGAAAACCAAACTGGGTTTTCCCAAATCATCCCACATATCCTGGACAATTATATACATATATCCAAGGAAGAGGAATAGTGGGAATGCTGGCTACCAGTTTTTATGGTGAAAACAACAATTGGACACTATACTGAATGGTGTATCACCACAAGAATTAATCACATTTTATTATATACATGAGCTCAAGTCACTGTGCTTGTATTGTTTCTAATTTATACCTTACATGAATTTACATCACTAACTTGAAAATTATCTACATAAAGGCACAAATATGTACATATGCTTATTCACTACACAAAGACTAAACATTTAACAATGAACGTTATAAATGGTTGACAAAACGAAAAAAGAAGAATCTGCTCCAATCTTCCAATCAGTCTTTGTGGTATCACACCAGTGTCTATCCATAAAGTCCACAGATTGAGAAAGTTCTATATGTCACACCAAAATCTAGAGGCCCTGTTGGACCTGGCCTTTTTTTGTTTTGCAAGGTCATTCCCTAACCTTTTGCCTCCCTCCTAGTTTTTCTGACGTGTTTTTGCTGGCTTTAGGACTCTGGGCACTTTACCACTACTAACCAGTGCTAAAATGCATATGCTGTCAGTCTAAATTGTATTGGAGATTGTTTTATCCATGATTGGCATATTTGATTTACTGTAAAGTCCCTAATAAAGTGCACCAGAGGTGCCCAGGGCCTGTACAGTAAATGCTACTAGCGGGCCTGCAGAACATATTGTGCCACCCACGAGTAGCCCTTTAAACAGGTCTCAGATCTGCCACTGCAGTGTCTGTATGTGCAGTTTTGCACTGCCAGTTCAACCTGGCAAGTGTACCCACTTGCCAGGCCCAAGCCTTCCCTTTTACTGCATGTAAGGCACCCATACGGTAGGCCCAAGGCTGATCTATGGACAGGGTGCAATGTATTTACAAGGTAGGACATGTACTAGTGTTTTTTTACATGTCCTCATAGTGAAATACTGCTAAATTCGGCTTTCACTATTGGCCTACTACAGGCCTCTTCAGGACATTGGAAAAAAATAGACCTACAAAACATGTATTATAGTCTACTAGATGGCCTTTTATATTAATCTAATGCAGAGAAAGTTCAATCAAGTGTTTCTAGAGATTGAGAGCATGCTGGCCCCACATGTTTATTTAAAAAAAATGTTCTGATGGATACAACTACCTGTGGATTCCTCACCTAATGAATACTCCCATGGCGCCAGCATTCGACTGAAATCTTCTTCCCAGTCTCTGCACGTCGACGAGGACGTCACTCTAGCCCACGCGACGCCGTCTGACGTCATACAGGCAATAAGAGGTCCTCGACGACGTGCCGACGTCAGTTCCCTTTTTTCCGTGCATTCGAAACGGTTATCTTCGAGGGAGCAACTGTTACTTTCGTGGTTACAGTGTATTTTTTGCTGCGTAGTCCTTCGCTGAAGTAATAATGTCGCAGAGAAAGTCGGGTTTTAAGCCTTGTCGTGAGTGTGGGGGCAAGATGTCAGTTACGGATCCTCACTCCGACTGCCTTTGGTGTTTAAGCTCCGACCACGACGTCTCGACTTGCGATTCATGCCAGCACATGAATCCAAAGGCCCTCAAGGAACGTGAGGCGAAGTTGTTTATGGCGAAGTCGAAGAAAGAAAAACATCATAAGAAGTCTTCTTCGCCAAGGCATCGGCGTCATCGAGACTCCCGGCGCCGTAGAGAATCACGGCGCCATTCAAGCAAGGAGACTCGTTCCAGGTCTTCGGATTGGCGCCGGAGGACTTGGGAGGTCAGTCCCACGGTCACGCCGCATCCATCGACGCCGTTGCCCTCTCCGGCGTCACCGACTTCACCTGGACAGGCGTCGGTGATTGAAGTGGTGCAGCCTCTGGTGTTTTCCCCGGCGTCGCAGACGTCGAGGCCGGCGTCGGGGTCGCCTTCGATACAGGCACCCCAGTATCCGGCTTTTCCCACCCCTGGAGCCGATAGTACTGCATTCCTAAATGCGATGTATACCATCTTCCAACAGGTGGCTCCAGGGGGTGCTCCGGCTGGCCCTTTGGCCTTTTCATTGGGTGATCCTGCGCCTCTGCGGCCGGCACCCTTTATGCCCTTTCTCCCTTTTGGGAACGTGGGCTCGGCTCCGGTGGCTTCAGAGGGATTGGCCCCGGAGATTTCCATCCCGTCGACGTTGGGATTTCGTCCTGTGACTCCGGTGGGTCCATCCGCTCCGAGTGCTCTTTCATCGGCGCCGAAGTTACCTGTGGCGCCGGACGCAGCGTCGGTGGCTTCTGAAGATCGGCGCCGATCTTCGGCTTCGGCGGAGGCATTGTCGACTCCGCGTATCGAGCAGAGGCTTCATTTGAGGAGACGTGCTCTCCATTTATTAGAGGAGCAGGAGTACCAAGGAGTCCTGGAAGAAGGAGAACTAGAGGACTCGGGTGATGGACTGCATGGTCTAGATACAGCCAGTGGGCTGGACACTTCCCCTGAGTGGGATCTTTCGTCTCCAGGGGAATACACGGAGGAGGCTGCTTCCTTTCACGCAGTGGTACGGAAGGCAGCTAGTTTTCTGGACCTGCCTTTGCCGGTGGCAGAGACAAAACAGAACCTTCTGACAGAGGTGCTTCATCCGGCCTCAGCTGCGGCAGAGCCTCTATTGCCCTTTAATGACGCTTTGCTGGATCCGGTGCTAGAGGTGTGGAAGAGACCAGTATCTTCCCCAGCGGTTCATAGAGCCGTAGCCAGGAGGTATCGAGCTTCACCAACTGACCCTGGCTTTCTTTCTAGACACCCTAGATTCGGCCTTGGAACGTTTTAAGGAGAGCAGGGCCACAGCCAAATCGTTAGGACTCCAAGCTCCTTCTTCCTCTGCCTCTTCCAGGATTTTCAGGAGGTTTCGGGGATTTGGGCGTGGCTCTTCCTCCTCTTCCTTTCGGGGGAGATTCCAGCAACCTGCCTCTTCCCATCCCTATAGATCTTTTAAAGGGAGAGGGAGGGCCCGCACCAGAGGAGCCTCTCAGCAGCACTCTGCCTCTTCCTCGTCCTCTGGAGGGGTGCAGCAGGGAAAGCAGCCTTAGGCTTCCACCATTTCCCACTTACTCCTCTCCTGTAGGGGGAAGATTACAGCATTTTCTCTGCAAGTGGAAGACTATTACAACGGACACTTGGGTTCTCAGTATTGTGGGAAAAGGCTACACCCTTCCCTTTCGGGAGTTCCCGCCCCTCATCCCACCCCGCCCATCTTATTGTTCAGAAGAACACCTCCTGTTGCTAGAACAGGAGGTACAAGTCCTCCTTTCAAAGGGCGCGGTAGAGTTGGTCCCAGAGCAGGAAAGGGGTCGAGGTTGTTACTCAAGGTATTTCCTGATTCCCAAGAAGGATGGTCGGTTGAGACCAATCCTGGACCTGAGGATCTTGAATTGGTTCCTCAAACAGGAAAAGTTCAAGATGCTGACCCTAGCTCAGGTGCTTTTGGCGTTGAACAAGGAAGATTGGATGGTGTCTGTCGACTTGCAGGATGCTTACTTTCATATCCCGATACTCAAGTCACACAGGAAGTATCTCCGGTTTATGGTGGGATCGCAGCACTATCAGTTTGCGGTCCTTCCGTTTGGTCTTACTTCAGCACCTCGAGTCTTCACGAAGGTGATGTCGGTGGTTGCGGCAGAGCTCAGAAGGAAGGGGATAGCAGTATTCCCTTACTTGGACGACTGGTTGATCAAAGCCAAGTCGCCGGAGCTTGTGTCGCATCATCTGCAGTCAACGACTCAGTTGTTGTTCGACCTGGGTTTTTCGGTGAACGAGCCCAAATCTCACCTGGAGCCCTCTCAGCGCCTCCTGTTCATAGGGGCAGTACAGGATACAACATTGAGTCGAGCCTTTCCTCCGCCTCAGCGGATTCAAGATATTCAGGAATTGGTTCCAATGTTTCGAAATGGAGCGGTAGTTCCAGTCCTCAAGGTCCTTCGTCTGCTCGGTCTGTTTGCCTCCTGCATTCTGTTGGTCACGCATGCTCGCTGGCACATGAGGGCTCTTCAGTGGTGCCTCCGAAGGCAGTGGTCTCAACACAAAGGAGATCTAGAAGGTGCTGTCAAGATCTCCAGAGATGCTGCTGTGGACTTGAAGTGGTGGATTGCGAGCAACAATCTTTCACAAGGAAAGCCATTCGCGCAGTCGCCACCAGTGGCCACGGTCATAACGGATGCTTCCACTCTAGGGTGGGGAGCTCATCTGGGGGATCTGGAGATCAAAGGCCTTTGGTCTCCAGAGGAGCAGATGTTTCATATCAATCTGTTGGAGTTACGGGCTGTACGTCTGGCTCTCAAGGCCTTCCTCCCTTCCCTTCGTGGTCAGTCGGTACAGGTCCTGACGGACAATACTACCACGATGTGGTACATAAACAAACAGGGAGGAGTAGGGTCGTACCTTCTCTGCAGAGAAGCTCTTCGACTATGGTCCTGGGCAAAGGACCATCAGATTTGCTTGGTAGCAAATCATCTGGCCGGGGTCTTGAATGTACGTGCGGACGGTCTCAGTCGCCAATTCTCGGCAGACCACGAGTGGAGTCTCCATCCAGATCAAGCCCGTTTGATCTTCCAAAGGTGGGGGTTTCCTCGGGTAGATCTGTTTGCCACTCTGGAGAACGCGCATTGTCCGTTATTCTGCAGCCTCCAGTATCCGATGCAGGGAGCGTTGGGGGACGCGTTTCAAATAACCTGGTGCGGCCAGTTGCTTTACGCGTTTCCTCCCATACCCTTGATTCCTCGAGTATTGAGGAAGATTCGCCAAGACCGGGCGCTAGTCATCTTAATAGCTCCGGATTGGCCAAGGAGGGTGTGGTATTCCGACCTTCTCCAACTCTCAATGTGCCCTCCGCTCCGTCTCCCTTTCAGGGCAAACCTCCTCTCGCAGTCGCAGGGGCAGGTTTTACACCCCAACCTCCAGAGTCTGCACCTACATGCCTGGAGATTGAACGGGGCAACCTGAGTTCCTTCTCTCTCCCGCCTGATGTAGTGGATGTTATATTAGCGGCCAGGCGACACTCCACTAAATCTATCTACGCTAATAGGTGGTCTAAATTTGTTGCGTGGTGTGGAGAGAGGCAGATTGATCCCTTACATGCTCATCTATCGGACGTTTTGTCTTTTGCTCTGTCTCTAGCGCAGAAAGGTTGTGCAGTGGCTACCATTAAGGGTTATTTGTCGGCCTTGTCAGCCTTCATTTGTCTTCCAGACCAACCATCGTTATTTAAATCCCCTATTGTTATCAGATTCTTGAAAGGTCTTCTAAATAAATATCCTCCAAAACCATTTGTTATGCCGCAATGGGATTTGTCCTTGGTTCTGACTTTCCTTATGGGGTCCCCTTTCGAGCCTATGCATTCTTGCCCCTTAAGGTATTTGGTTATAAAAACAGTTTTTCTGGTAGCTATAACATCTGCAAGGAGAGTGAGTGAGTTGCAGGCCTTATAGGTAAAGCCCCCTTATACAACTTTTTATGGGGATAAGGTGGTGTTGAAGACCAAGGCTGCTTTCCTCCCGAAGGTTGTTTCACCCTTCCATTTGGCTCAGACAATTACTTTGTCCACGTTCTATCTTCCGCCTCATCCTTCTAAAGAGGAAGAAAGACTGCACCGTCTGGACCCAAAGAGGGCGTTGAGCTTCTTTATTGATAGAACAAAGGATTTCAGGCTGGAGGATCAGCTGTTCATCGGGTACGTGGGCAAGAGGAGAGGAAAGGCAGTCCACAAGAGAACACTCTCCAGGTGGGTGGTTCTTTGCATTAAAATCTGTTACTCTTTGGCAAAGAAGGACCCTCCTGAGGGCATTAGAGCTCATTCCACCAGAGCTAAGTCGGCCACTTCGGCCTTGGCCAGAGGTGTTCCTGTGGTTGACATCTGCAAGGCTGCAACTTGGTCGTCCCTTCACACTTTTGCGAAACATTACTGTTTGGACTCTGAGGTCAGGAGGGACGGCCATTTTGCACGGTCAGTGCTGCAGGATTTCTTGGTTTGACCATTTAGGCACCCGCCACCGGGCGTGGTAGTGCTTTGGGACTCTATTCATTAGGTGAGGAATCCACAGGTAGTTGTATCCATCAGAAGAACGCGTTACTTACCTTCGGTAACGACTTTTCTGGTGGATACATTAGCTACCTGTGGATTCCTCACAGTCCCACCCGCCTCCCCGTTGCCTTTCTGGTCTTACCAAGTAATCCTTGAGTGCGCTCCTCTTGGTCTTTACAGGGAGTGCAGAATTATTAAGCAAATGAGTATTTTGACCACATCATCCTCTTTATGCATGTTGTCTTACTCCAAGCTGTATAGGCTCGAAAGCCTACTACCAATTAAGCATATTAGGTGATGTGCATCTCTGTAATGAGAAGGGGTGTGGTCTAATGACATCAACACCCTATATCAGGTGTGCATAATTATTAGGCAACTTCCTTTCCTTTGGCAAAATGGGTCAAAAGAAGGACTTGACAGGCTCAGAAAAGTAAAAAATAGTGAGATATCTTGCAGAGGGATGCAGCACTCTTAAAATTTCAAAGCTTCTGAAGCGTGATCATCGAACAATCAAGCGTTTCATTCAAAATAGTCAACAGGGTCGCAAGAAGCGTGTGGAAAAACCAAGGCGCAAAATAACTGCCCATGAACTGAGAAAAGTCAAGCGTGCAGCTGCCACGATGCCACTTGCCACCAGTTTGGCCATATTTCAGAGCTGCAACATCACTGGAGTGCCCAAAAGCACAAGGTGTGCAATACTCCGAGACATGGCCAAGGTAAGAAAGGCTGAAAGACGACCACCACTGAACAAGACACACAAGCTGAAACGTCAAGACTGGGCCAAGAAATATCTCAAGACTGATTTTTCTAAGGTTTTATGGACTGATGAAATGAGAGTGAGTCTTGATGGGCCAGATGGATGGGCCCGTGGCTGGATTGGTAAAGGGCAGAGAGCTCCAGTCCGACTCAGACGCCAGCAAGGTGGAGGTGGAGTACTGGTTTGGGCTGGTATCATCAAAGATGAGCTTGTGGGGCCTTTTCGGGTTGAGGATGGAGTCAAGCTCAACTCCCAGTCCTACTGCCAGTTCCTGGAAGACACCTTCTTCAAGCAGTGGTACAGGAAGAAGTCTGCATCCTTCAAGAAAAACATGATTTTCATGCAGGACAATGCTCCATCACACGCGTCCAAGTACTCCACAGCGTGGCTGGCAAGAAAGGGTATAAAAGAAGGAAATCTAATGACATGGCCTCCTTGTTCACCTGATCTGAACCCCATTGAGAACCTGTGGTCCATCATCAAATGTGAGATTTACAAGGAGGGAAAACAGTACACCTCTCTGAACAGTGTCTGGGAGGCTGTGGTTGCTGCTGCACGCAATGTTGATGGTGAACAGATCAAAACACTGACAGAATCCATGGATGGCAGGCTTTTGAGTGTCCTTGCAAAGAAAGGTGGCTATATTGGTCACTGATTTGTTTTTGTTTTGTTTTTGAATGTCAGAAATGTATATTTGTGAATGTTGAGATGTTATATTGGTTTCACTGGTAATAATAAATAATTGAAATGGGTATATATTTGTTTTTTGTTAAGTTGCCTAATAATTATGCACAGTAATAGTCACCTGCACACACAGATATCCCCCTAACATAGCTAAAACTAAAAACAAACTAAAAACTACTTCCAAAAATATTCAGCTTTGATATTAATGAGTTTTTTGGGTTCATTGAGAACATGGTTGTTGTTCAATAATAAAATTAATCCTCAAAAATACAACTTGCCTAATAATTCTGCACTCCCTGTAAGGTTGCAATAGATGTTGTATATATGGATACTTGTATATATTTATCTGTATATATATATATATATATATATATATATATATCTTTGTGTACATACATGATTTGCATATATTTGTTCGTTATATTAAATTTACAGCTATTCATTGCAATATTGTGTATTTTACAAGTTTATGGGATGTTGCCTTGCTCTTTCATTGCATTGGGTTGTTGTTCTCATGCACGTAAAAAATGTTGGTACTGACGTCGGCACGTCGGCGAGGACCTCTTATTGCCTGTATGACGTCAGACGGCGTCGCGTGGGCTAGAGTGACGTCCTCGTCGACGTGCAGAGACTAGGAAGAAGATTTCCGTTGAATGCTGGCGCCATGGGAGTATTCATTAGGTGAGGAATCCACAGTTAGCTAATGTATCCACCAGAAAAGTCGTTACCGAAGGTAAGTAACTCGTTCTTCTCATATATGGTGTGTATATAATAAAAGATATTACATTATTGCAATATAACACTCCGAAGTAGCTGCTACTATAGTGAGGACCCCAACTAAGTGAGCTAGAACCAGGGGACGTGTTAGTATGAAAGATGCTAAACTGAAAAATACCTCCTTAGAATTTATGTCACAACCCTAGGCATTCCTGCAAACAAAGCATGTCCTGGGAGCTGTGAAAAATGAAATAACAAGAAATGTTTATAAAAATATTTATAAATGTGCAGTATGACCTGTGATAAAAGACACGTTAATAGGCAACTTACTCAAACTCTAATCCACTACCCTGCAAACCGGGCCTAATATATCAAGCCCATTGGGGAAAACAGACCAAAAGGTCCGTAATCGAGAGAGGCATCATCAAATGCCTGGCATGACTCTGCTTCAAAACTGGAATCAGGACGCCAAGAGAAGCCGCTACTAAAAACCTAGAATATATGTAATAAAAGGGGAGTTTGAGGCTTGGCAAAGGGTTTTAAACACCAAGTCAAAGCGGCAGTAAATCTGCGCACACGGACTGCAGTGGCAGTCCTAAGACATATTTAAAGGGCTATTTGTGTGGGTGGCACAGACAGTTAAGCCAACTCACTAGTATCATTTAACTTACAGGCCCTGGGTTTATGGTACACCGCTTTATGAGGGTCTTACAAGTAAACTAAATATGCCCATTGTGTATACACCAATGTTACTATGTTTAGGGAGGAAGCACATGCACTTTAGCACAGGTGAGCAGGGTTAAGGTGCAGAGAGTCCTAATGCCAACAAAAATTAGGTCAGAAAAAGAGGAGGAGGAAGTTAAAAAAGTTTGGGGTGGCCCTTCATAGAGGGCCTTTTTCCAACATGAACAAAGTGACATAAGGTGAACAATAGCAACCCAGAATATGTAGCAATCTTTGGCTGCCGCAAACGAACTAGGTGAAAAAGTGAAAAGTGTATCACTCATTTACATCAATATAGAAACTATATACACAGCAGTCAAAACGTTGTGACAAAATTCTGTGGAATCAAAAGATTGATATATGTTCTGAGTTATCGTTCACCTTATGTCACTATTCCCGACTCGCATGCACTGCGCTGTTACAAATGTATTTTCTCTTCTTGGTGTACCCATTTATCATTTGAACATACAGTATAAAGTTCTTACCGATTGGCCGTGTTGGACATTGGGCTTGATATTCTTTATATTTCTGAACTAGGAAAATGGTTTTGCAAACAGTTCCGTTAAGAATCGTTGTAAATGTGCTCATATGGGGCAGTAGGGAGCAAGCGTTAAGTGGAGGTAATCGCCTAGATGAGCATGTACTCTGCGAGTTTACAGAAACCTACATTCAGACACTCTCAGTGATAGCATACCTGAACTGGAGACTCATCAACTGTGCACAGCTGGCATTACATTGGATTAAGGGACCCTAGACTACAGCAGGCAGCCCCCACCTGGACCGAACTGTAATAGACAGAGGTAATGATAGCACCAGGGATAAAGCTGTGTGAAGACAGAATTACAGCTGTACGCGAGGCCCCTTGAAGCGCTGTCATGACGGTTTTCCTGGTAAACAGTAAGGCTGGGTTTATGCTGGGCTTCGTATAGCAAACAAATTTTATGCATCTTTATTTAATTCCCATGTTTAGTCCTTTCCTCCCTCCACAGTTCACCTATTCCTGCTACTGATTTTCTTTTAATCCAAGTACATTTTCTCTCATCTACCCTACTTGCCCTTCCTTAAATGTTTTAAATCAGCACGTTCCATCGCTCACTTCTTTTCTTTCCACCTCTTCATTTTCACTTCCACTCTGTTCAGTCTGTTTGTTCTTTCTCTCCCTAAAAGGTTCAACATCCTCTTATCCACAGGACTCAGCAGGGCACGTGAAAAAAAACACGCAGAAACACCCGAGTACATCTGTGACAACTGTCAATCAACTACGAATTGCGACAAATATGATGCAAGAGGCACAGTTTAGCAGAGACGTGCAAAACCAATATACTGGGGTAGCAGCAGTCTGTATCAGAAGTGTTTAAATACAATGTAAGTAGCTGCATAGCATCGTTTTGTTGGGGGGATTTTGTGTATGCTCCTCTGGTGGAACCGTTGCTTCTGTACATAAGCACGAGGCAAGCGCCGCCAGTATTTGTCCTGGAATTGGACTAATCCTGCAAGTTCAGTCTTGATTCTGTGTCGGGACCGGAGGCTCAGATTATGTTTCTCTTTCTATGCTTTAATATTTTTAGCACCCAATCAAAATAGTTTAACAAGAACATTTCCCATGACATGTGTACACCACATGACCAACCATAGAGCACTAGCCCTATATAAACCTCCTAAGGCGTAACACCTCCTCTTTCTTTACTGCTCTGCAGCCAGTTAAGTGTCTGCCTCATTGTTTATAGTTAAAGTGATAATAGTGCTCAAACTATTGTGCGTGTGCCGCGATTTAACAGTTTTGACGCTTGCTCCGCATTCGATTTGCTGGGGAGCGTTTATCCTCCCTATGCGGGGCACCTGCCACCTCGCTTCCTCGTTTATGGAATGGGAGTGAGGAAAGCGAGGACACATGTTCCTCTACGTGCTGTCCTTTTTCTACTTTTATTGATTGGGACCTCACACGCATACGCGCACTGCTGACTCCTGTCGGCAGAGTATTTCTGAGAGCATCGGAACACAGAAAAGATGCGTGTTCCAGTCTCACCTGCTCTCTGCCTACGCCCAGTTGTGCTTACTTCTGCGCTGCAATAATCAAAATTTAGGCTTTGCCTAGCAGAATTGTAATTTTAAATAGTGGCTTGTGATAGTTCAAGGCAGGTCTCCCTCAACACATTAGTTTTTCTTGGGTTGTGCACCCTTATGATCTTGGATTTTTTTCCATGACTTCATAAAAACTAGCTTTCAAAAAAGTATTACCCCCCTCCCCACACACACACACACTTCAATTTGAAGTTATTGATTAGCAGATTCTCTGCTCCCGGAATTCCACTGCTCTTGCTGCCATTATACCCTCCTCCATTATGGCTGGTTATGAAAAGGATTCTGGGGAAGGTACTTATTATGATGACTCTGTTGGGTCCTTTGAGCAAGACCTTGTCTATGCCCTTGACGCTGGAGTTCGCCATACTGTTAATGTGGCCTTGGCCCATGCTATCCAGTCTATTAAGCATCACTTATTAGGCTTTGCTGAACAGCAGGGCTGGATCCCGATTCAGCATCTCGCAGCTATGAAGAGCTGCCTTTCTCTCAAGATCCTTCCAGCTCAAATTTGGACGCTAACCCACATCTGGCAAACTTTGAACAATTGGCTCTGTCCTTGGCTAAGGACCACGACTATTCATCGGCCAAGTCAGTCCCACCCAGCAAAGAGGCTAAAAAGGATTCCAACTCTTTGTCTTCCTCTCAAAATTCTGAAAAGTATACTGATCCTCCTCCCAGTAAGCGAAAGATGAAATCTTGACACTCGCAATCAGCCTCACAACCCCCGAAAGTTCTCACTTTTGAGCTGGAGGATATTATACGCCCTAGATCCTCCTCCTGGACCCCTCTTTCGGAGGTGGTGGAATACGTACAAGCCCACATTCATCATAGTTTTGACAAGGATGTTTGATCTCGGCTGAGATCAGAAATGCCCCAGACCTGATTCTTCTGCAAAAGTCACTGAGTCTCCGTAGATAGACTCAGCTCTGGTGACCTATTTGAAGTAGTCCTCCATGGACCCTAAGAAGAGCATTGACCGTGTCTGCCATGGTTGCCAGGACAAGCTCTTAGATGTCTCAGGCCCTCTTACTAAAATCCTAGAGTTAGGCTATCAGGCCACAGAATCTGGTACTCCAATTAATCCTGAGGTCTTAGTGGGGTGGGCTCAGAAAACCTTATGTTTCCTGGGAAATGCCAACTGCGCCATCTCTAGTGAGAGGCTTTGTTCCATTTTGATCGAAATAGACCACAAGTTAACAGACTTGGCTTCATCAGAATCGGGGCCTTTGGCTCAAGGGTTGCTCTTTGGAACGCCTTTTCTCAAGCAACTATCCAAATTTGCCTACACGTATGCGAACCTAGACAAGGCTCAAGGATCCATTCAGAAGGTTCTCCGTCCCCTTTTTTTCTAGGGCCAAACGATGTAGAGGGCAATACATTGGCTGAAACTATTACCAAAGTCCTCCCCGAGGCTCTTACCAGCAATCAAGAGGGGGTTACCAAGACTCCTGATCCACCTTCTACCCCTCTTGGTCCTGTACAAGTTGCAACCGGTTCCGGAAAGGGAGATCTAAAGGCTCCTGCACCTCCTATCAGGATGCCAGTTCTACAGGTGAGTCTTCTTTCCCTTTCAGGGGTGATTTTGGGGGGCAGGACTGCATTGTTGGCAGAAAATTACTCAAGATTCCTAGGTCCTAGAGGCAATATAGGGTTTGAAACTGGAATTGTACGATTCCCCAGTGCAGAGTGTATTCTCTCCAGAGATGTATTTTTCTCTACAAGATTAGGAGTTAATCTCCTCCGAAATCTTGGCTCTCCTTGCCAAAGAGGCCATAGTGGAGTCTTCTCACCCTCGCAGCGTCTTCAGTCCTATCTTTCTAGTGGAAAAGAAGCATGGCAGATCCCAATTGGTCTTGAATCTAAAGGATTTCAATGGCTGGATCATTTATCGCCACTTCAAGATGGATGGCATCCACTTGATAAGGGATATTCTACGAGAAAAAGATTGGAAGGTCTGCACAGATCTAAAGAATGCTTACTTGACCATTCCTATTTTTCTGCCTCATCAGAGAATCCTTCAATTCCTTTGGCAGGGCCGCTGCTACGAGTACAAGGTTCTCCCTCTCAGCTTATCTTTGGTCCATTGGGGCTTCACGAAAGGGATGCGTCCTATTCCGGAATCTCTTCGAGCCAACAGTGTTTGTCTGATAAATATATCTGGACGACATCATCATGTTCCAGTGTCCCCTTCTAATGTTGACTCACCTGGAGTGGGCAATTTCTGTCCATGGTTTGGGCTTCATTATCAACGGCCAGAAGTCCGTTTTGACTCCTTCCCAGCGGTTGTAATTTCTGGGCTTTCAGGTGGACTCGGTTCTAACCCAGTTGATTTTTCCCCCTCTCAAAATCTGCAACATAAAGAAGGAGCTGAGTCGATGCTATCCAGTCAGACAGTATCTTTGAGTTGTATAGCCTGTATGGTGGGCCTGCTTTCATCCTCAATACAAGCCATTTTTCCAGGCCCTCTCCACTGTTGGGCCATTCAACATCTGAAGATATCCCATCTTCAGAGGGGTCTCAGCTACTCAACCCTTATTCCCCTATTCGCGGAAGCCAAAACGGAGATCGATTGGTGGCTCGTGCACATGGATGCCTGAAATGGCAGAGTGATTTTAGCTCGTCTCCAGAGATCGTGATCGAATCCGATGCCAGGTGCACGGGTTGGGGAGCCCAATGTGGCTTGGTATCCAAGGGGGTGTTGAGCCAGAGCAGAGCTAAACATCCATATCAGTTTCTTTTGCGATCAGCAGCCCCTCTCCAGAAAAGTCGAATTGTGGCATCCTTGGATGGACAACATCTCTGCAGTTCTGTGCGTCAACTGATTAGCAGGAGCCAAGTCTCACCTTCTCGCGGAGATTGCCAAGGACTTCTGGCACTTTTTTTGTCTCCAACATTGGATTTCAATGGTGACGGAATACCTTCCAGGCAGGAACAATGCAGTGACCGAATGGCAGTCTCAACACCTTTGGGACTTCAGAGACTGGAGGCTTTATCCGAAAATATCTTATTCACTCCAACGCATTTGGGCCCCTCCTTGATAGACCTCTTTGCATCTCGTCTCAACCAGCAGCTGGTTCAGTTTTTCAGCTGGTGCCTTGATCCAGAGGCTCTGGCGACTGATGCATCTCTGCCGGACTGGTCTCACTCCTGGGATATACTTTCCCTCTGTTCATGATTATCCTCCGGTTCTAGCTCTGGCTCGTCGCCAGAGAGTGGAGTTGGTCCTTGTGACTCCCTCTGGAAAGCTCAGGCCTGGTTTCCTGCAGTTCAGGAGATGAGTTGCTCTTCTCCAGTTCTTCTCCTGCATCACCGGAATCTGCTTCTAGACCCGTTGGGTCTCCCGCATCCTCTAGTGCTATTGCGCTCACTGTCCCTGGTGGCGTGAAGAATTTCAGGGAACAATGGTCTCTCCCAGGACTTTCGCGCAAGTCTAATGACTTCATTGCACAGGCCTGGTCATCTAGTACACACAAGCAATATCTTTCTGCTTGAAAGAGCTGGTGTAATTGGTGCAGTGAACAGAGTGCTGATCCATCTTTGACAGATTGCTCTTTGATTATAAATTATTTGTCTCATCTAGAGGCTTCAGGTATGGCCTATAGCTCTGTCAATAATTACAGGTCAGCCATTTCTGCGGGTCATTTGTCTATTGATGACAAGCCTGTAGGCGAACTCCCTATAGTGTGCAAACTGTTACAAGGGATTTGTTTTTCCAATCCTCCTCGGCCACGTTATTCTTTCCTGTGGGATGTAAGCAGCGTGTTACGTTTCTTAGACTCCTGGCCGGTCATAAGATATCTTTCCAGGAAGCAGCTTTCTGCTAAGTTTACTATGCTGTTATGCTTGATATCTTGTAAGCAGGTTTCTGACTTAAGGGCCTTTGACCTGTTGGGGGACAGTTTTCTCCTGATGGTGTATCCTTTACTATTTCCTACCACAACAAATGTAAATCTAGGTCAGTATTGTATCCTAGTTTTCCTGATAATCCCAAGATCTGTTTGGTACAATGTTTAAAAGAGTACGACGTAAGTTTAAGCTGAATTTCTTTCTGACATCGATGGTCAGTTACAGATTTCTTTACAGAAACGTTTTTGCCCAGGATCTTCAGCCACTTTAGCAGATGGATGCGATGGCTAATAAGTGAAGTACATATTGGTATGTCTCAGTTTGGGGCTCAATATGCAAGAGGCGTAATGGCATCTAAGGCTTTTTCTTTAGGTTCTTGTCTTGAGGACATTTTGAGGGCGGCTGACTGGTCATCTGAATCCACTTTTAAGTCCTTTTACTATAAACCCATTTTGGATAATGCCTTGTGGTTATTGATCAGCTTTAAACCAGCACAATCTGAGCGTCCTGTCCTGACATAGAATTAAAAAAATTCTAGCTTTCGCATCAAGAATTTTTAAATTCTATTGAGGACACGTAGGTGAGGATTATCCCACCCTTTTTCTATTCCTTTTGGAAAGTGTCATATGTACTATATCATACATGTTTATGTTCTGTAATGATTGCATTTCATGTTTCCTTTTCTTACCCTCCCTAATGCAGTTATTTTGAGGAGCTGAAGTATTCAGTACAGTGTTTACTGCTAGTTTTTTTCTTACTTCATAGGCAATAAGGATACATCATCCCAGATCTTTCTGGATGTTTCCTGATCTTCCTGCCTCCCAACCTTCTGGACACGCTGGCTCTGTTCTGAGTTCTTTAGATCCTCTGCTCTGGCTTGGACTTCGGTGCTCCCGTTGGAGTTCCTGTGTGGTTTGAAGTTCTCCTATTGCTGGCAGTTTGAGACTGTTTCCTGTTAGCTGGACTTACGCAATTAAATTGGAGGCGTTCTGTCTCAGGATGTTTATATAGGGATAGGGTTCTATGGTTGGTCATGTGGTGTATACTTGTCATGGGAAGTGTCCTTGTTAAACTTTATTTTGAATGGCTGCTGAAAATATTAAAGCATAGAAAGAGAAGCAAATTCCTTTCAGCCCTGTCCTTAATAGAATTGAAAAATTCTTGACCACAAGCTAAAAATGTTTTACTTCCGCGCACTTGAGCTAGACCACCATAGTTGCATACCAGATAATGCCATGTGATGTGCAACACCCTCTGCCAAACCTGGACTTCAACCAACAACACTTGGGATATTGGAAACAACAGTACGAGTCGTTACAATTACAACCTACGTTACATGAAACATAAGGCCACTTGGCAGATATGAACAAGGCTTGTCTCTGAACCAATCCTGTCTGTTCATCAAAACGTATTATGCAGCACTCCCTGCAGGCAGCAACAGATTTGCCACTGACAAGCTGCAACACACTGCCAAAAAACAACCCACCTCCTTTCCCATGCACCCTGCGGCTCACCATTTAGAAAGCTAGAAGTTTCCTCACCTGCTGACAACTTATAGTGCGTGAGAAGCTCAGAGAACAAGTAAGGTCACAGCCCGCTTCTGTAGTTCACAATCGGTAAAATGGCGTCCAATATCTGTTCAAGCAGTAAGTGACATCATGCAGTGGAAGGAGGGATGCAGTTATGCTCAGCGTCACCGACATAAACAGAGGACTTGTGTATTCAAGACACCGTGTGGAGGCAATGCTGGAGCCTGCAGCTAGAAAGTCGACAATGGGCATCAATAAGGAAACTTGAGGGAGGGATCCAAGGCAAACCCACCACCGATTCTTTGGTAGCAGTGAATGTGAAAATGATGGCTAACTTTTTGTTATTGCTTTACTTGGGGCTCAAAGAGACTCAGCGCACCCAGTAAACGCTTATTTTTGGAGAGTGACTATATCACTGAGCACGCTTTTTAGGCTTTAGTCCGTAATGTTGAAGTTCTTTAAAATATATCGAACTGAGTGAGCATTGAGTAAGTTCTCACACCTTGAATTGCACCCCTCTACCACTTCATGGGTTGGATGGCCAACTTTCTATTATCACTTCAAGAACAACGGCGGCTGCCGCAAATCTCAAGGAGAGGGGTGGGGTGAAGCTTACCCTTACCATTATGCTGCTGTCTCCTGCTGCCTCGCTTGGCGCTCCTCTTTTCTTGATGTGGTGTCCCAGCATTCACTGGGACACTAGCATAGGCTCCCCAGCAATCCTGGCGCTACTTCGCCATTGTGAAGGAGCCACCTCTTTTCACGAGACACTGCATGCAGGCGGTCACAATGCATGAAGAGGCATCAGAAGACTTTTGTTCGGGACCTGGGGACGATGAATCAACACCCCATTTTTGTTTTTTAAATCCCCCCTTTTCTAAATCATGCTATTTTAACATACATAAGCCGCCCGGACATTGTTTATTGACTGTGAAACTATTAATACTGTATTTGGGTTCTGTCTCTTTTACACTTGTTGGAGTAAGCCTTGCCTGCTCCCTATTGCACTTTTGTTGGAGACACTTGATTGAGCTTACATTTATTGCTGTTCCTCATGTCAGAAAAGTCATTAGAATGTGGAAAGGTCAAGTTTATGAAAGTAAGGGTAAAAACTAATGTAGAAAGCTGAATTGATACTCATTTATAAATGTGCAATTACTTGTGTTTCAAAGTTCGACATAGGTGCCTTTTGAATTAAATCACCTTATAGAAGAATAAAACTGAGGTTAAAATGTAAATTAAACTCTAGACTAACTGTATACAGAAACAATATTGAATTTCTTGTGATTAATGAAAGATTAATGACTTTAAAAATATGTGCAACTGAGAGAAATTCACTTCCCTGTTATACTTAATGAAATGCAATAACAAAGCCTTTTAATTTGAAATGAAATGTAATACTCATATGGATAAATTGTTATTAATGATGAATTTATAAGTTTGCCTATTATGTGTTTTACTAAAACATATTAATTAAATGCATTCAAAACATTTTCTTGTGTTCGCATAAGTGAGGCCTACAGAGTTTGCATTTTGCAGTCATGTAAAAGTGTTTAATTATTTTTTCATAACATCAAGTCTTCTTTCAGATTTAATTCCCAAAAGAAGCAAAGTCCTTGTGTAACAGACACATTGTTTAAACATAGAAAAATGTATTATTTTGTCCTTGCAGAAACATGGACCAAATTCATATATGTTTGTTTCAAATTTGCTTGGAGTCTCACGGAAAGGAGATGTTCCCATGACAGACCTAGGAAGATATGTGATAGTGTTAATCTGGAGTCTTTCGACTACCCCTTAATGGTTGCTGCCTACTCAATGTGACATTAACTGATATCTTTGGCGCATCAAATTGATTTATGTAATTTGAAATATTGTTGGACATTGGAACTTTGCTCAGTCCATAGGAGTCTGGAGGGGACTTGAGCAGCTTGCAGAGAGCTTCTGGTTCTTGCAGATGTCTTGCTGATTTTGATGTCTTGCTGATGAAGATTCCTTGAATGCTGTACCCTTTGAGAGGTATTTTCCTCTCTGTCATTTGTCCTTACCCTTGAAATTTTCTTCCTAGATTTAGTAATCCTTTTATTTTGCCCCTTCAGAAGACTTGTGTTTGAGCTTCTGATATGCTGATGCTTTCTTTTTTGGTCGAGCACGCAAGTGCTTTGACCTGCTCTAAGCATTGTGGGCTTTTAACCACACCCATCACTTTCATTTGTTCCTGGGCTTGCCTTTCAAAAATCACTTGATGTCTTTGGTAAATGCTTTACTTTTGTTCCTCCTTGAGGTTATTTTTGTCATGCCTTGCAGACTGCCCTGTTACATGGATTATTGCACAATTGCCGATATACTACAGTGCAGGCAAACTATTTCTTTTGTCTCTCCCCTTTGTGCTGCATGGCGGCCATGGCGCTCACAGTGTGAACAAGCACAACAGCGTGAACTTGATTGGCGGTATTTGGAGCACTGGTCACATTGTTCACAGTTACCTAATCAGAGTAATTTCTTGTGGCTCTCCCCTTAAAACACGTGAAATTGGTTAATGCTTTACGTAAAATAGAAATCCTTAAATCTAAAGGGGCTCTCCCGGCACAGCGGGAGTGCTGATACTACAATATTCTCTCGACCCATAATGCTTTGCAGGGAATTACTTTTACAAAACATTTTTGCTCATAACTCGGCCTGTGGTGGTCCTAAGAAATTAGGACCGCCAACAAAATATTCACAACAACGTGCTCTTTCCGTTTACATCATCTTTGGTCCCCACACTAGGTTAGTGGGCACCCCAAAATAATAACACCTCCCACAATTCATTGTCTGTTTAAGCTCTCTCATGGTTGGAACTTTTATAGGCCTGCTACCCATGAGTATATGTAATGTACTAAGCCCTCTAGGGGTTAAAAATATAGTTATACTGCATTATTTATTGCCATTTTCTTTTTGTGCGAGTATGCCCTTTAGGGGCTAACTATATAGTTGCATGACCATGTTTCTTACAAATGCTGTTTTCGTTGTGGTGTTCTCTAGAGGCTGTTCTAAACATTACAGTCATATCAACATACTAAAATATTCATGGCACGGAAACTTGTCCCATAATGCTTTGCAGGGCAGCACTTTTGCAAAACATTTTTCCATGCAGTGTCTTTTAAGCTTTCTCATGGCTACAACTTTTGAAATTAGCATGACAGATTTAAATTAGGATGCTAAATGGCAACTTTTTCTTTTTGTGCTGCAGATGGAGGAAGAAGGTCAATGGAAGTGCTTTAGTTATATGCAGGGACACAGAATTTATATGGCAGGAGAAGACGAAAATATGAGGCAGGGTTGGCCAGTTTATGTGGCAAGAAAAGTCCAGTTATGAATTTACAATGCCAATAGCTCTAACTCAAGCAAATGTGAGACCTATTGCTTTGAAAATGCTTGTTTTGCATTTTTTGCCAAACTTAGTGACCAGAAGACCAAAATGATCTTTTTCCAAATAATTTTTGCCCTTTTTGCCCTTTTTGTACTTTTTGTATTTCGCCCACTTGTTCCTCCCCAAACATGTATTTCCCGGATTTGGTTAGATGTAAGGTTGTCCTGTGTCCAGCCAAAGATTGACTGTGCTAAATTTGAATTGACTAATGATTGTAAATTCTATGCAGCAAATAATAAATGTCTCAGATATTCTCATTGATGTTGTCTCATTCTTTTTGAAAGTCTATTTTTTTTGTAAAATGTCTCTATTTGGTTTTTCAACAGTATTAACAGCATTTTACAGCTCAGGATTGATATCTCGCATAATGGACCAAACACCAATCTTCATGCAACAGTGGGATTATAAACATATCGAATTTGTTCACATGTCATAGAAACAAGCCTCCGGTTGGAAATTATCAGCAATTACCACAACGCTAAACATTGGAGGAAAAAACAGAGCCTATCAGGCAAAGGAAGCAATCAACAATGCGTAGCTATGCATATGTCGCCCACGTATGATAGCAAGAGATGAGTGAAGAAAAGGGGTGGAGGGGAAGTTGTGGGGTGGGGGCAGATGCAGTGCTCCTGCTCATGTGTGCTTGTAATTGGGATCATAAGGAAGGGGGTTCTAGTGAGTGGTGTAAAGGTTGTCAGTGAATAGTACGCCTGTAGTGATACGGGGGCCCGGGGTACAATTGACCTATGATTTTTGGCAGGATTAGGGTATGGGTCCAAATAATTGTAGAGCCTTCAACCTGACTGGGTTGAAGCAGCAGTATTCCAGTTTAGAAAAGTATTGTATCAAGGGACGCCAGGTTCTCTGTAATTTCCACTCAGTATGATGTAGTGTGTGTGAAATTTGCTCCATTGCCAGTGTGTACCATACACGTACAAACCATTGTGCGATGGTTGGATGGGCTTTCTGTTTCCACACTAGAGCAATGAGTTAACTTTCTGCGTGGAGCATGTAACTAATGAACGTCCAGTCAGAGTGTGTCAGAGCAGTTAATGTAGTAAGCAGGGGCCCAGTATCTTCAGATCGTATGTGGAATGAAGAGAGTAGCCTACCATTCCTTTGATATGGCTTAGGACTTTTTTCCAAAATGTAGCGATCAAGGAGTAAGACCACCAGATATGGAAGAGGCCACCCCAGTCAGTTTTACATCGCCAGGATAGTGTGGACCAGTGGTTCCCAACCTGTGGTCTGGGGACACCTCAGGGTCCACGAAGCATCCTCAGGGGGTCTGTGACTGCTTAGAAAATTAAAAAATATTAACAGATTAGGTCCACAGCTTTTAGTAATGACTCAGTGGGGGGTCCCCAGATTCCAGTAATGATTCAGTGGGGGTCCCTGGATTCCAGTAATGACAAAGTGGGGGTCTTCAGACGTCAAAAGGTTGGAAACCACTGGTGTAGACGTGTATATATATGCACCAGCCATGTAGGGGTATAGTACCATTGATGCATTATTTTGTAGGCAGTCTCTCAGAGGTGGAGGCTGCGGAATGATTTTGGGATATTGCGCCATAACATTTCCCATTGCTACGAAGGTATCTCCTTTGTTGTCTCTGTGGTCCATGCGGACTGGTAGGATTGGCCCGCGCTGAAACGGAGCATTGGAGCATTCTAAAAGTACTGGAGCTCAGCCCTTTCGATCCTGCGTAGCTAAACACAAGCATTTCAAATAAAGTAAGTGGATGGATAGCTGCCGGGTATGTTGAGCGGTGGAGAGCCCAGTGCCTTAATTGCAAGCACTGTATGCGCTGTGATTTGAGAAGGGCGTATTCCTCTTTACATTGGGCGAAAGTTTTCATAGTGGTGCCTAAAAAAGGTCTTGTAGCGTCCGACAGTCCTTGCCAGTCCCGCCCAGGAATACGTGTGTAGAGTTAGACCGAGGGAGTGCTGGTTTATGGGCAATTGGAGTGTTTGGAAGGGAAAAGATGTGAGGCCCCGTCTCACAGCTATTCTATCCCAGATACCCAGCACTATTCTCAAGGGCGTTGCTAAGTATGACCTACATGGCATGGCGGATTTCAGGAGCCAAGCTAGATCCCACAGGGGTCTGCAGGCTACAGCTCGGTCCATGTGGAGCCAGTGGCAGTCGCTTTCTCTCATCGCCCAGGCAGATATAACACATGAGTGTGCTGCCCAAGAATACTGTAAGAGGTTGTGGCAGGCTAAGCCTCCTTGCTCGCGTGTCTGCATCAAAAGTTCATTTGTGATTCTGGGTTTCCTGTTGTTGCAAATGAAGACCCTGATATCCATCGGTAGTATAATTATACCCTCTTGCAGGACTGGAGTGGGAAGGGTTTGGAACCTGTATAGGACTCTCTGTAGAACGTTCATTTTTATGATTTTGATTCGCGCTAGTCACAAAATAAACAGAGGCTGCCAACAGCAAAGTTCCTCTAATATGCCCTTCCGTACAGGGAGGCAGTTCGCTGCAGTCCATGAATCGAGGGTGGCCATGAGGTTGAGACCCAATTAGCGGATCAAGTGTGTTTCCCACTTGAATGGTACCAGACTTTGCAAGTGAGAGACGTCTGACTTCGGGACTGAGAGATTCAAGACAGACAATTTGAATAGGTAAACCTTAAAGCCAGAAGCAGTTGCAAAGGTGTCAAGGGCCTGAACAACCGCTGGAAGAGAGATGAATTGGCTGCTTGAGAGTTAGCAGCAAACGTATGCAAAAAGACTGACTTTGTTCCTTGCCACCAAAGGGAATTCCTGCTGTTGTGTTGGCCTGCCATTTTGTAATGGCAAGAGTTTTCACCACTAGGGCAAAGAGTAGGAGTGACAGTGGTCACCCCTGACTAGTGCCACTTCCATTCTGAATACCAGCTGTGCGAGTGCCATTGACTCGGATCGTGGCTTTTGGGGCGACAGCTGATGCCATTATCTTGTTCAGTAAGTTAAGGCCCATTCCTATCTTCAGAAGGACAGATTTAAGAAAGGCCCAATTGACCCTGTCAAAGGCCATTTCTGCATCCAAGGACAGCAGAAGGGCCTCAGTTGTGCCTTCTCTATAAGGTGTGTGATAAGTCTCACATTGTCTGCCCACTTCCTATCCCATACAAATCCCACTTGATCAGAGTCCATGAGGCCAGACAGGAAGCAGTCCAAACGCATAGCCAATATTTTAGTGGAGAGCTTTGCATCTGTGTTAAGAAGGGCGATTGGACGATATGATTGACAGTGGGAGGGATCTTTGCCAGGTTTAGGGATTAGAGCAATCTCGGCTGTTGTCATAGAAGGGGTAAGGCCTGTGTCATGGGTAAAAGAGTTAAAAAGCCGGAGGAGAAAGTCTCCTAGTTCAGGCTAACCAGGAGACCATCCGGTCGAGAGTTTTACCCAAGGCCTTTGTGATCTCCTCATGTGAGATGGGGCATCGAGCTCAGCCACGTGTTAAGGAAGAAAAGGTTCCCATTCGAGGCCTCTATTCATCAATTACTGATTGGGGCATCCTCCCTATAGCTGTTGGTAAAAGGTGGTAAAGCCTGGCATTTACCTTCCTCCCATGTATCCATTCTTCATCAGCAGATCGTATTCGATTGATAAGGGCTGTGAGCTGGGATTAGCGGAGTTGGCGCAATAAGAGAGAGCCCATTTTATTGCCTCCCTTGTAAAAGAGCTACTTAACTGTAAGGAAGGCGCAATAACCTCTGTTTGTTTTGTGTGGCCTGAGTTGACCTCTTAATAGAGCTTGCTGTCATTTGTTGCAACGTGTGGGGTGTGCCTTATCTTTTTGTTCCAGGGTTCTAATGTCTTTATGCCAAAGTGTCCTCCACCAGACGGGCCTCCCTCTGTGCCGCTACAGCTATTGTGGTGATTAACCCTCATATGGTGGCTTTGAACCTGTCCCATATGGTGTGCAACGAAGTGTAATTTTCGTGTTGTGTTTGAAGCAGTTCTTTATGCCTGCTTGGATGTCATTGATGTTAGCTGGGTTGCGCAGGAGAGCTGTGGGAAGGTGCCATTTTGGTGTGTGCCCTGCTAGGTTGGGGGAGGGGGTCTAAGACGGAGCCACATGCGCTTTGTCTGAGATTGATTTGTCTGATATTTCAGTGTTTTCTAGAAGAGGAAGAAGAGTGGGGGTGACAAAGACAGTCAATGCGGGAGTAGGTGGTGTGCACATGGGAGTAGAAGGAGTAATCGCAGGAGTCTTGGTGTTGGTGCCGCCAGGCATCAATCAGGCCCAGTTCTTGAATGGTTTTCTTCAATTGAGCCGACATGGCTCCGGCCTCTTGGGAGGCAATAGTGTGAGGGTCAATCAAAGGATCCCACACCAAGTTGAGGTCACCTCCCACCACTATGTCACCTGTGACTCCCCCCTAATTGATCGTTTAGGATCTTGCGAATATACATGTTCTGTCCCGTATTTGGAGCATACATGTTCAACAGTGTAAGCGTTTGGTGATTTTTAGGAAAGGTGTAGGCTGAGGTATCAGCCTTCGGGGTCACACACGACCTTGGTGATGCGTGAGGAAAAGGATGCTTTGCATAGTATGCCCACCCCAGCAGTTTTCTTGTCTGTATAGGCCCAGTGATGGACAGGATATCGTGGTTGTGCCATATGTTGATCTATCGATGCCCCTAAGGTGAGTCTCCTGAAAGAACACAAGGTCGGGATCTTGCCAAAGGATGTTCCCCCAAATTTGCTTGCGGTTATTGGGAGAGTACAGGCCTTGGATGTTAAAGGAAAGCAGTTTAGTTCCTTGTAAAAAGGCAGTCATGGACTACAACTGGTAAGGGAAAAGCTCCCAGCTAGGTCCGATTTGCCCCCCCCCCTCCAGGGTGGTAGGTCCAGAATAAGCAAGGAAGTGGGATAAGTCCCCAAAAGCCGAGTAAGAACTAGAGAATGTTGGTTAGGAACCCCTGAGAAGGAGTCTGGGAGTCTTGGAGACACAGCTGTAGAGGATAACAATAAGGAAAAAGGAACAAACATTAAACAACAGCCAACAATGCCGAACTGTGAAGCTCTCTTCCATTGGAGAGCAGCGAAGCAACTGCCACTTTTCTCCAGAGAAGTCACCCTCATGAAAGGTTGAGCAAGGGGGCCTGGCCACATCTGTCCTGAGTCACCCTGTCAGGGATTTGTGACCACAGAGCTCTCCGGACCCCTGGTCTGTGCCACAGCCATAAATCTCAAGCTAGGGTTGCAAGAGGGGCCTCTGAACCGCTCTCACTGCTCCAGGCCTCCCGTCCGAGGCCTCTGGGTGTCCTCCCTCAAGGATCGTAGTAAGGAGGGGGCTAGCACCCCCTCTCCCCCTCCACATCACAGACCTCTGAGTCACTCCCTGCACCGGACACAGCACACCACTCCTTCCCGGCCAGATCAGAGCCGTAGACGGCAGCTTCATAGGCTGCAACTGCAGAAATAACACTGTGACTGCGGCCTCGGAACACACAGCTTATCAGCCTCAGCCACCTCCGTAGGGAGGAAGGTCAGCTCCACTCCTTGATCCATCTCCATCAGAGCGATAATAGGGGGTGTTGAGCCGCTCCTGCAGCTCAGTATCGTTTTAGGTGGCGACAGATGTCAAGTGCGGAGCCAGAGAGCTCTGGAACAACGTCTCACACCATCTTGCTCTTGACCACGCCCCCTAATGTCTAGTTTTATTGATGTTAGTTTGACTGAATTAATTTTGACGCCTTGGGCAACCCTTGGTGATTATGTTCCTTTATAACTTGGTTTTGTGCACTGTCTTCATGTCTTCGAGTTTGTGGTTGTAATAAATCTTTTAACTTTATTCCTGATTGGAGTTTCCTTCCATGGCTACACTGGTCATGGTGTTTAAATTGTTTAGGGTATTGTGGGAATATTGTTGATGGTTCACAACACTACTTAGTCTAAAGGTCCGTCGACCTTGTTGAGCATTTGGTACCTGCAAAGAATGAAAAATGCTCCCACAAATCTGGTAGCAGACTGATCTTTTCGTCCTAATAGAGGGGGAACCATATTTTTGTCTAAAGCAGGGAGTTATGATTGATCCCATGTTATTCCCCATTTAAAAAATTACCCACTCCATAATTTGTCCCATGGTCTGTTCTGAGAGATTGATGAAGTTCTAGTGTTGTGCCTGCAAGTGACGTGTTGCGTGAGTATGAATATGATTTTGTGCTTGTGATGCTTTTAGCTTGTATATTGTGGGGGCTAGTGTGATGCTGTGAAGTGTTTTACAGAGTCGTACTCAAAGTGATTGTTACATTTTGTGCTAAAAATAAAATCTGCAGTTCTTTTTTGATGGGTCCTTCGTGGCCTAAAATCCGGGTATAACGCTCAAGCATAGCACTTAATTAATTTATTGTCTGCAGTGAGGTACTTGACATGAGACATTGTTGATGGTGCCAATAGTTCTTCCTTGAGTGAGTGTGAGTTCTTGGTTAGTATTTAGTAAATCCGAAAGGCCTACCAAGAATCTATATCAACTGGAGTGAGATTTGCTGGTCAAGTTTCACTTGTGTAATTGTGAAAACTGCAGTCGGAAGTATAGCTCGTACAGTTTTCAAAGCGTTTAAGATCCTACCTGTAGTGTGCAGACAGGTTGTTGGTGTTTGCTCGCAATACTTTGCATTAGGTGTTAGTGATCGATTGTGTGCAAGACAATTGTGAAACGATTGCATCTGCTGAGAGAGGTGAGTGTGACAGCATTTTGTACTGCCCTGGTATAGGTCGGTTGGTGTGAAGCTGCGCTGGTTATTGGTGGACAGTATGGCATTGCTATTGTGTGAGAACAGCTTGCAAAAAGAATTGTGGGATCGAAATTACTTCCTGATTTGATTGAAAAGGATTGTTGTTAATTAAAATTGTGCAAATATTTGTATTATCTTTTTCTCATTATGGAACAAATTAATTTGAGAATATTAGACAATTTCAGGAAAATAAGGTATTAGTCAAAACTGCCTCCAAGACCTACACAAGTTGAATTCCTTAGTATTTGGGAACTTATTGCAAGACAGAGAACAACAACAAAATTTGAGAATAGAATGCAGAAGGCAATTAAGACATTAGTGAAAGCTAGATGGGATGCAGAACAAAAAGTGTTGAGAGCAGACATATTAGATAGTGTGAGAATGTTTCCCGCCATTACAGAGGAAGGTGTGGGAGTGCAAAATCTAAGACTCTAAAGAAACAGACAGCAAAGGCAGAGCAGACAGTAGAAGATGAGGGTTAAAAGACAGTCACATATGAGAGCGATTCAAAAGATGAGTTTATAAATCAACTTTTGGTGAATCGTCCCCCACTGTATCATTCAGTGTAGGCAGAAACGAGTAGTGAAGCAGTCCAGAATGTAGCCCCAAATGTCCCAACTGCTCCAGTCGCACAGATCCCGAATCAGCTAGTTTGAAGCACACCTGCTAATTCAATGACACAAGTGCCCGTGGTTTATCCTCTAGTTTTGACTGTTAAAACAGCACAGTCTATTCCAAGTCCCGTTATGAATCAGGTAATGCCAATTCCTAATGTGAATCAAACAACGCAGACACCTAATATGACTACACCTGTGCAGAATTTTAATCAGAATCAGCCTATGTTTACGCCAGTACAGACAATGTCCAATACTACTCTGAATCAAACAGGACAGACTTTCAGTACTGTTGTAACAGGTCAATGTTCAGGCATGTCAATTCCACAGAGTCAGACAAATTTGATGTGTCCTGATGCACTAACAGTTCCCATGACTATAGGTCCACTTGTTCCCCTGTATGCGTCAGGTAATTCTGGAAGTAATACCCATTCAAAGAATGTTTCAGCAGTTCCTGAAATGCCAGCTGCATCTGCTGGGATATCACCAATTGGTATGCAGGGACCCATTCATTCAAACAACTCCGAGACGGAGAGCTCAGCTTGTTTTGGGCCACCTTTGGTCCCTACGTGAATTGGAAACCAAACCAGATGTTCAACCAGGCAGGACCAGCCCTTGATGCAAGGTTTCCACAAAGAACCCCACTTCCTTACATGCCAGCACCAGATCAGATTCTGAATGTACATTGCAGTGTCCCACAAGTATATGTCCTCAGAGAAATATTATCAGTTTGTAAGGTCTTTCAGCACAACGGTTGAAGGATTGGTTAATCAATCTGAGCCTGCCTGTTGCAACAGTTGCAACAAATGTCAATGTTAGATCTGAATAGATGCCAGAGATAGACAAGACAGTGAATGTGCCCAGATTAAAATTTGAATTCAATGAATTAATTTTGGGAATGTTAGCTACAGAACAATTGGAAATATACACAGAAGATGAATTGTGATTCATCTGTAAGGATGTTACCCAACTAGCAGGACAGGCTTATGAAAACTTAGCAGAATAAGTTGAGAAATATGAAGTGGATTTAGAAAAATCTAAACCTCTGAAGAGAAGTTACAGATTAGAGTTTGGCACCAAAAATGATATTAACATGAGATTACCCAGAATGGGAATGCACAGTAAGGAATTAATTACGTACAGTCAAACATGGGGAGCATTAGATACATCGGAAGGCCGATGGGCAAAGAAAAGAGATCAAAAGAAAGCAAAGCAGAATTTGTCTACAGCAGGAGCTAATCAAGCTGAGGACAATGTAAAAATGATGTCTCCGAGAGAAATACCAGTTAAAGTTTATGTGCATGCACCTTGGAGTAGGGATTGTATATTGTCATTCGCTAATGATTGCTTGAGAATGAGAGAAAAGCAATGGAGTGGTACAAACAGACAGATTTGTGAAACTTTCAAAATGCCTGTGGGAAGCTTTGAATACCTTGTAAGTTACCGCTGGCTTGTGGACTGAGTGCAAAAGAAGTGTTGATTGGCTGGATTGTGAACCTCCAAATGATCCAGTAACAGGTGTGCCATTTGAAAAAGTGATGAAAAAGCATTGTGAAATAATTGAATTCCTGAAGAACAAAGTGTCTCTGAAAGATATTGATAAGCAGATAAGTGACATAATATCACAGGAAACCAAAGAGTCTATTCATGCTTATTACTAGAGATTGCTGCAAGCTTTCAAATAGCATTGCAGTACAGAGAACATAGAGCTGAAGGATATGAGTCATTTTGTGTTTAGGTTTGCACAAGGATTGAAGCCAGACATTAGTGAAATGATCCAGCAGCACTTCATTTGTTGGCAGAACAAATCCATTGATGAGATCCTGTGGTATGCAAGGTACTGAAGCGATGAAATTAAATTGAAAAGGAAAAAGTTGAAGGAAAAGTTGATGGTGATGCAATTGAAAGCTGCACAGAAAGGAAGTCGTGAGCCTACAGATGATGGTGAATACAAGTGGAATGCAAGGTGTGCAACAGCAGGTTAACAATGTGGTTCAGCCTCGAGGTAGAGGGTATGGTCAGAGAGAAAAAGAGTGCCAAGTCGAATATATTCTACTCCTGAATTGACTTTTCATAACTGATGGTTGGGAGAAGGAGTTTGTTGTTTTTTGTGTTAACAATTCGATTCCAGCTGAACATCTTGGAACTTGAAATTGCTTTGAATGATTAACAAAGACATTACTTGCTGGGGGTACTTATTAGTGATCATCAGATGGTTTATTATTAGAGGCACGTAAACTTTTTATTAGGAGCCTTTGAATATTGTAAATAACAGAGACTCCTATTGAACGTTTTGGATTTTTGTTTTTGGAGACATTGGGGGTTCATTACAACCCTGGCGGGCGGTGTTAAAGCGGCGGTAAGACCGCCAACAGGCTGGCAGTCTTTTTGGTCTTTTTTTTGTATTATGACCATGGCGGTTACCGCCATAGTCATCCGCCGCTTCTCCGTTCCGCCTGCCAGGGCGGAGATGACTGCTGGGCTGGAGACCTGGGTCTCCAGCCCGGCGGCTGTCACAATACCGCCACCGGTATTTTGACCCGGCTTACTGCCGTGGATTTCCAGCGGTAGGAACCGCCATGAAATCCATGGTGGTAAGCACTATCAGTGCCAGGGAATTCCTTCCCTGGCACTGATAGTGGTCTCCCCCACCCCCACCCGACTCCCTCACCTACACCCCCCAACACCCCTGCCACCCCCCAAAGGTAGCAGGGGCCCCCTCCCCAACCCGACCCCCAACATCACATAACTCACACACACACGACATGCATGCAGGCACCACCAACACACACACGCACACACACCGACATACATGCCTACATCCACACACTCAGTCAGACACGCACACCCATAGACAGACATACACGCACACATCCATCCATACAGACATACATACATACAGACATACACGCACTCATTCCCAAAACACGCGACACACCCGCAAGCATACACGCACTCACACACCCCCTCTACATACACAGACGCACACCCCATGCACCACACACAACACCCCCCTACCCCGAAACCCCCTCCCCTAACGGAGGATCGACTTAGCTGTTCCATCGATCCTCCGGGAGGGGACGGGAGCCATGGGGGCTGCTCCGCCGACACCACACCGCCAACAGAACACCGCCGTGCCGAATCACAGGATGTGATTCGCTGGGCGGTGTTCTGTTGGCGTGGCGGTGGAGGTGGAGCAACCTCCACTTCCCCGCCGCCCGCCAGTATGGCTGTTGGCGGCTCTCTGCCGGAAAAAGGACGGAGAGCAGCCAAAAGTCATAATACGCTGAGCGGCAAACCGCCACTGCTGGCGGTCTTCCGCACGGCGGTCTTGTAAAAAGACGCCAAGGTTGTAATGACCCCCATTATTTCTAAATCTCCTTTGCTCAAACCAAAGAAAAGCCTGAAAGAGACAGTGAAATCATTGAAAGCCACCCTTGCATTTTTAATTTTTGATTTTTATTTCTAATTTTAATTAGAAGCATAATGTGGTCTGAGTCTAGACAAGCCATAAAACCTGATTGATGTAAGAGGAGTAAATGTAAGTATGTGTGTGTGTGTGTAGGTCTATCAGTAGTATGTGTGATTGTGATTATTTTGTTGATTGTTGGACTGAGTTTGCCTGTTTAGAATGAAATAGAGAAAACTGCAGTCACAAGTGCCCCTAATGTAGAAAACTCATTGATAGATCAAGATGCCCTGTCTGAGGATGACAGACCTTTGCATGCTGATAGTTCAAAGGGAGATTTGTAATGAAATGTGTTTTACAGATTATTATACAATTACATTAAAACTATGGAGGTTCGTGATTGCTATGTATGCACACAAATCTCTTCATCGGTACAGGAAGGAATCACATATCACAACTTGCCACTAACATATGGAATTTCTTGTAGTTTGTTACTAACTCTATTGTATGAGCAGGAGTATTATCAATACTGCCATTCTAATTAAGATTTCGTATTTTCTTTCATGCCTATCACGGAGCACCTGATTAGCACTGCTAAAGTGAAAAACATTGACACGGTAGGAGGATTCTTTGAACCTACCCTGACTTTTGGAACAGTAAATGCCCACAGGAATAATTTGACTTGCATACTTAGCCCAGTAGAATATGAGTTAATCAGACAGATTGAGGAAAGAAGGAGGGCAATGAAAGCCAAATTGGAAAAGGGAATTGCAGCATTAGATTGGGAAAGAGACCCTGCACATGCCGCACCGAAAAATAGTCAAGGATTCTTAGACTTAGATTGGCAGCATTTAAGAAAATTATGTGTACATACCCCAGAGTTAGACACACATTTTGTAGGTACTAATGAATGTAGACATGTTTGCGTTTAGAATTACATGGACTTTTATGTTAAATGGACAGGATCTCACAATACTAGATGTTTATTTCATTTGTGGGACGAAGGCCTATTACAAGCTGCTGAAAGGCTGGAATGGAACATGTTATTTGGAAGTAGTTGTCTGAAAGGCTGAGTTGAAACATGTTATCTGCAAGTAGTTGTCAGAAAAGTTATCATGTGAACAACATTAATGATCCAGTCTGGGATGAAAAGTATGGTATAGTATGCCCAGATGTGGGTCCTTTGCTCACTGTGCCACTGGACTCAAGATAGCCTGGCTGATGAGGAATGATATCCGAGACCAGTCCCAGGATGCTTGTTTCCATTCAAGGGAGGACCTGGCCTAGCAGTTTGGGCTGTACTGTTCCCATGGGGAGCAGGATCAAGACTGATTTGCATATGGCTGGGGCCAAACTGAGGTGGCATGGTGAGCAAATGAACAACTGATTAACCCAAATCTGTGACTGGAGTGTGTGAAATGTTTCAGCTCTCCCTTCATTATCCTTTTGTGTTGCTAAAGTCACCCTAAGTGGCCACAGTATGCCCAGACGTGGGTCCATTGCTCACTGTGCCAATGGATTCAAGCTAGTCTGGCTGATGTGGGGTGATACCCTGAAACTGGTCCCAGGATGCTTGTTTCCAGTTCAGGGAGGACCTGGCCTGGCAGATTGGGCTGGACTGTTCCCATGGGGGACATGGTCAAGACTGATTTGCATAGGGCTGGGTCCAAACTAGGGTGACATGAGGAGCAAAGGAACGACTGATTAACCGAGATCTGTGACTGGGGTGAGTGTTTGAAAGGTTTCAGCACGGTGCCCATCATCCTTTTGTGTTGCATGTGAGTACATACTCCAGAGCTAAAAGAGGAGCCTCAGAGTTAGTATGAGATATTTTTGAGGCCATAATTCCATCAGTGGGAGTACTTTTGAATAATCTCAAGAGTAGGAAATTATCAACAATAGTAGATGAACTATCTACTGACACTGCAGGAGCTGTGTTGTTAATGGACACGGAAATGGTTGCGGTGAGATCAATGGTTTTGCAAAATCATCTTGCGTTAGACATTTTACTTGCAAAGGAGGGTGGAGTATGTGAAAAGTTACATGTGCAACATTGTTACACATACATACCTGACTATAGTAAGGAGATAAGAAAGTACATTGCAAACATGACCAATTAAAAAAAAAAAAGACCTGAAAAGTTTGACAGCCACCAGTGCATGAGAAGCTAATGGAAGTGGTTTTTCACCCATTGGTAAATGGTTTGGGAACATGAGAAATGGAATAGTAGGTGCCATCGTGAGACCTTGGTTGATTGTGGCTTTGTGTGTCATAGTTACACTTTGAATTTACAAACTATACAAGACATGAAATGAGAGAAGAGCAAAGATTAGACAGAAGAAAAAGGAGATAGAAATGGAGACTTGATGAAGCATTTAGTATTCTAACCTCTAGAGAATAGAGGAAAACAGCAGACCTTATCAGGATAAGTCAACGAAATTCTGAATTGTCTCGTTCCAATGAGAATATGGCATTTTGTGATGGTTTGTTTCACCATCAAAGGAGAGACTGATAGAGCTTAAATTTAAGTGTTGTCCCTTGAGTCACAAAAGTCATCAGAATATGACAATTTTAAGTTTATGAAAGTAAAAGAGTGGAAATACGAACGCAGAAAGCTTTCAATTTTATCACAGACATGGTGGTCTGCTGAAACCAGCAGGCCTCCATCTCTATGATGGCTTCTATTTGTAATGGGTTGCAAATTAAGTCTATTTGGGACCCACTAGGAATCGTTAATGAAACCCAATTGAGTTTTATGCATTAGGAATACCAATTTCCTAGTTGGATTCAGAGAGAATTTATGATTAGGAAATCGGCATTCCTAATGTTAGTACATCTGGCCCGAAGATACTTGAAATTCAATCTCAACTTTACTTCTTTATATACTTAAGATGGGCATAAACTTTGTATTCTAAAACTGCACAAAGCCCACAATACGATTACATTTTCCTTGGAAAACCTCCCCTTTGCCTTGCCATCAGATTCACTGCCGTCCTAGTGACTAGTTGAAAATGTGGAATCAGAAGATGCATTTTTCAATCCCTGCATCCCCTTTTGGCCAGACTATGTGCTGTTGGGCAGTCACTTTTTGAACGTATTCCTCTGCTCCATTTTTGGCAAGATCTAAATTATTTAAAATTAATGTGAAAACATCTAGTAGGTGTGCATATTCACCACAATGCAATATGGTGGTAGCAGAGTGCTGCAGTTTTGGGTATACTACTTTAACCATCAGTTTGCTCCTTGGCAAACTTTCCCTGGGCCTCTGGCCGTTGATCCGACAGTACTTCAGCTGTTTAAAACATGTTTAATGGTAGAAGTAAACACCAAGGGCAGGAGAGTTCTCCAACATGATCTTTAGTCAACATTCAGGACTTTTTATTGGCATATGGCTTGATCTGCATCACAATAGTTGAACATGCTGCTGAAGCTGCATTGTGAAGGATCCCCTTTGTGCCGCAGCCCCTCCATCCTAGTTGCCACTAAGTATCAGCTCACAAATGGCTCAAAGAGTGATAAGTTGCTTTTCCTTTGGGAGTGTTGAAAGAGACAGAGAACCAAAATGTGAGGTAGTGGGTGTGTAGCGCAGTGCCTCTGGGCGGGCAACAGGACAGGAGCCATGATTGCAAGACAGATCTGCAAAATGTGGGCATTTGGCCAACCTTCTTAACATTGGCTGCTCTCAATCGTTACTATTGGAGACTCAAATGTACAAAGGGAGTAACTTTATTATTCAATAGGAACATTGCCTAATTTCATGGGATTTGGCTTGACTGTCAGCAATCACCACAATTCCCGTTTAAAGAGGACAGCCCACACGTAGTCAGTAGGGCTGGTGACCAATCGAGTTAAGTGTCGTCTCAGCTGAAAACGTATATTTTCGTTGTTTGGAATTCTTATTTGTTTTCTTCTAATGGCTGTGTCATACCCTCTTTGGGTGGTCATAGGGCATTCAGGAGTTATCCACCCAAAACAGTGGTGGTTGAGGTTGTTTACCTAAGATATCTTAGGTGGACAGTCAATGGCTTCACAAAGTGGTAGCTTTGGGGCAGAAACATTGAACTCAACAGATGAACAACAGAGAATAATGTACTGTCCAGCCCAGTGACTCTTTTAGAAAAAGAAAAGTAATAGCACAGCAAGCAAAACTCTACAAGCTGTAATGGAGTTAAGTTACTGGACTCTACAATGCTACAGGTAATAATGAGTGTTTGGATACTCAATACCCATCACAGTGCCCTTGTTCCATGATCAGTGTTTCTGTCCTCTATCCCAGTAGCTCCAGCTTCTACCCTTCTACAATGACCTAGTAATGCTGCAAAGCTTAGGGTGAGAATCTACACAGGTGCAAGTTCACTACTTGTTTTCATGTAACAAACTTCTCAGTTCAGGGACTCGCAGGTCAAATCAGTTTGTATTGTGACATTTAGTTCATTTCGGCACTCATGCCGCACAAAGCAGTTCTAATGCAAGTTGCAGTCTTTCACCATGGCCTCTTGCCATTACCTGTTTGTGCAAATGTGGTTCAATATTGAACTGGTTGTGAATCGCATTTGTGATCACACAGTATTGCCTCCCTGTAAGCAGAGTCGTGGCGTTCCCTCCACCCCTCAAATGACATTACTGAAAATAAAAGCAAGGCACCCTCAATCGTGGTTGTCCACTTTGCATTACAGTAGTGTCAACGTTTTAGTGTACAGCTCATTAGCAGTGGCAGACCAGGTCCCGTGAACCATTACAAAGTTGCTGTACAACACATTGGTACTTTTGGGGGTGTTGTTGTTTTATGCATGGGATCCTGGGTGACCCCTCTCTGGTTTGGTTGGAACCAAGCACACATCCAAACTCAAGTCTGCTTTTTCTGGGTGTTCCACACAGCAGGAACATAGTTGGACTTTCCTCCTGGAAAGTCTCTCCTCCTAGAGGGCCAGGCACTCACCTTCCTTCTCTGCACAGGCATACAGGCTGAAGGTGGTAGGCAGGCCCACTGCTTCTCTAGGAAGTTGTGATGAGTTCATGCAATGTCCCTTCATCTTGGTTGTCATGCAGACACCAGCCTAGGATCACAGCAGCTCTTCTAATACTCTCTGGAGCACCCCTTTCCTTGGTCAATAAGAACTTGGAGCTGGAACAAAGGGGCATGGTTTGGATCTTCCCTTTATAATAGTTTCCTAGATGGGATGTTAACCCACTGCTTAAGGTGCTGGAACCAGGTAGGTGTGCTTGCTTTTTAAATTAAGTTTCTGTCTTGGAGAGCAGACAGAGTCTTTTTGCAAGATGAATGCTCTCACAGCAGGTATTAATGATACTAGCTCCAAGCTGGATTATCCCAAAGCATGGACAGAATGAATTGTGAAGACCTGGTACCTGGCTGTCGATGCGACATGAGAACCTGGATCCTCTTGCTTATGTCTTATTTATGTGATGCTATATTGAAAAATTAATAAATTTGATTTAAAAAAAAAAAAATCCCCTGGTACTGAGGATTTGACTCTTTTCACAGGGAGACGGTGATTCCAATGGCCCCCACTGCTGAAGATGTGCGGGAGGTGCCACCTGCTGGTGAGACTAGGCACTGCACTTTTTCTGCAGTGGTAACTGGCTCAGAAAAGAGTAAAGAAGGGTGTCACCTACTGAGGACTTCAGTGGACCTCGCCACACGAGATCGACACTCCTAGAAGCCCATGCACGGTTCTGGATTGTGACGCTGCGCAACCTGCTGGTGCCTGGGAGCAGCACATCATTGCCTGGACGTTAGGAGTTGACTCGAGTCCTGTGAATATGCTGGTGTACTGGCCTGTCATGTCTGCTCCTGATTTGGCAGAAAGTAAGTACCTGGTTGTGTGTGCAGCAGCGTAGGTGCGCGGTAAGTAGGGTGACTACCTGTCTGTAAATTTCACTGACTGCCCGTAATTTCACCCTGCCGTCCGTTGTCCGTGATGAAAGGCTTAACGGACGGCATTTGTCCGTAATTTTAGCCTTTCACCAAAAGGACAAAATGCAATTAGGACAGATACGTTTTCCCAGGTGGATGGAAAGGCAGGTAGTCCCCTGTTCTCTGAGGGAGGGAGGGGCAGAGAGATGGCAGGGTGTCTCCTTCCCTAAAGAAATGCAAATGTGCGCAACTGGTAAATCTGTAAATGTAAAGGGGATTGGAAACCTGCATTGACTTTAATCAAAGGAGTCACTTGAAGCTTAATAAAAATATTTTCTTTTAAAGAGTAACTGTAAGGGTGTTCCAAGGTGAGCTGTGGTGTGTGTGTTTTTTTTTGATTGTTATAAAAATATTTTTTAGTATTAGGTATAAACTGTACATTTTTCAAATCTGTATTTTAGAAGGATTTTGTTTTATGTAACCAATATGTATCTGCGGATTTTGTAGCTGCCTATATTATGATGCGTGTAATGCATGTTTGAAATGAGGACTTACACATTCACAGTTCTTTCAGGGACCTCAGTACCTCATAGTACTAACAAACATTGGCAAAGCAAATCAGGTCACGTCTAAGCAAGAGTTATTGGCTTTGCCAATGTGTTTTAGCCATGTTATACACTAGAGTGGCTGTTGTTCAGCATGGCTAAACGTTAGTGGCATAGTGGTGTGGAGTGGAGTAGAGTGGCATAGGAGCAGTAGCTTAGAGCACGGTGGTGCAGAGTAGAGTACAGCGGGGTATAGTGCAGTTGTTTAGAGTGCATTGGCTTAGAATGCAGTGGCATGGAGTGGTGTGAGACAGAGTAGAGTGGCATACACTAGAGTTGCAGAGAATGTAGAGTGGTGGAGTGGCATAGAGTGCAGTACAGAGTAGAATATAGTGCTGTAGAGTACAGTGTCAGAGTGGAGTGATGTAGAGTAGCATAGACTGTAGTGGCAGAGTGCAGTGGTGTAGAATGCAGTAGTACATAGAGTGGTGAAGAGTACTGTGACGGAGAGTGCAATGTTGCAGAGTAGATTGTCAGTGCAATGGTGTAGAGTGGCACAGAGAGCAGTGGCGTAGTGTACAGTGGTGCAGAGTAGACGGCAGTGGTGTATAGTGCAGTTTAGAGTGCACTGGGGTAGAGTACAGTGGCATGGGCAGAGTAGAGTGGCATAGAGTGCAGTGGAGTAGAGGGGCATACAATAGAGTGGCAGAGAGTGCAGTAGTGCAGAGTGGTGCAGAGACATAGAGTGCAGAGTAGACTTGGTGGCATAGAGTGCTGTGGCGTAGACTGATGCAGAGTGGAGTAGTATAGAGTGGTGCAGTGCAGAGTAGAGTATAGTATAGTGCTGTAGAGTGCAGTGGCGTAGAATGCAGTAGTGCAGAGTAGAGTGGTGTAGTGCACAGTGGCGGAGAGTGCAATGTTGCAGAGTAGAGTCAGTGAAGTGGTGTACAGTGGCATACAGTGGTACAGAGAACAGTGGCATATAGTGTAGTTGTGCAGAGTAAAGAGAAATGGCGTACAGTGCAGTTTAGAGTGCATTGGGGTAGAGTGCAGTGGCATAAAGTGGCATGGGGCAGAGCAGAGTGACATAGAGTGCAGTGGAGTAGAGTGGCACACAATAGAGTGGCACAGAATGCAGTAGGTTAGAGTGGTACAGTGGCATAGAGTGTAGAGTAGACTCGAGTGGCATAGAGTGGTGCAGAGTGGAGTAGTGTAGCGTGGTACAGTGCAGAGTATAGTGCTGTAAAGTGCAGTGACAAAGAGTGGAGTTATGCAGAGTAGAGTGGTATAGAGAGCAGTGGAATAGAGTGTATTGGTGCAGAATGCAGGAGTACAGAGTAGAGTGGTGTAGAGTATAGTGGCGGCCAGTGCAGCTTTGCAGAGTAGAGTGTCAGAGTGCTGTGGCGTATAGTGCAGTTGTTTAGAGTGTGTTGGCATAGAGTGCATTGAAGTAGAATGCAGTGGTGCAGTGGAGTAGACTCGAGTGGCATAGAGTGCAGTGGCTTAGAATAAATTGTTAGAGTAGAGTGAAGTGGCATAGATTGGAGAGGTGTAGGGTAGAGTACAGTGGCATAGAATGCAGTGGTACAGAGTGCAGTGGCATAAAGTAGATTGTTTTATAGTATAATGAAGTAGCGTAGAGTGAAGAGGTGCAGGGTACAGTGGCATAGAGTGTGATGGTGTAGAGTGCCGTGGCACAGAGTAAGTTAGAGTGATAGACAGTGTATTGATGTAGAGAGTTGGGGCATAGAGTTGTGTTACTGAGTAAAGTGCACTAGCATAGATTGTATTAGCATAGAGTTTAGTGGCGTGCAGGGCAGTGTTGCAGAATGGCATAGAGTGGAGTTGTGCAGACTAGACTGGTGTTGCCTAGACTGGAGTGGTATAGCGTGCGGAGCACAGCGGTGTACAGAGGTGCAAAGTGCATTGCCGTAGAGTGGTACAGAGTAGAGTAGTGAGGCAAAGTCTGAAGTAGCATAGAGTGCAGTGGTATAGGGTGGAGTGGTTCAGAGTAGAGAAGAGTGCAGTGCCCCACAGTGCGGTGGCATGGAGTGATGTAAATTGGAGTGATGCAGTGTAGGGTGCAGTAGTGTGGAGTGGTGCAGAGCAGAGTGGAGTGGAGTATGCATGGTGTGGTAACACACTGCCATTACAGACAACACATTTTTGATTTAAATGACCATTACATTGCACAGATATACAGTTTTTCAAATAAAACTATACAGTATTCAGACGATGTGTGGAAATTGCATCGCCAAATGCAACGATTTGTTTCAATCATACAAAGGTATTTGTTTCCAGCACAGTTCAGAATTAACAAAAATGGGCTTCATTTGTACTCCTGATTTTGATATATTCTGAAGTTTATATAAATGTTGTCAAGTGATTAAAAAAAACCTCTTTCCTAACCCCAGTATCCAGCAAGATTGTCGTATAAATCCTCTTACTTTGAAGTCAGAGAAAGAAACGTAAACACTAAGGGCCATATGTACTAAAGCTTTTTCCCATAGACACAGAATGGGTAAAATCCTTTGATACATCTGGCCCTAAGTTCCCAACAAAGAAAAAGCCTGACATTTACCTTGTTCTTTGAATGTACAGCAAATGTGCTCAGATAAGAACAAGATTTACCGGCCTGTTTACAGAAAGGGAGCACTCAGAAGGATACTGTAAATAGGGTTTGGGCAAGGGAAGGGACGAACTCGAGTTGCATAGCCTAAAACAAATAAAGCCAGCAAACTGCAAGCATAACAATGTGAGCTTCAAACCACAAAGCCAATGGCAAGCAATGGGTGGAATGCATCCCCAAGGAAGCTCTATGAATGTACTTAAAGTGACAGCCGTGGGATACTTTGTGGGAAAAGTCCGGTATTTTAGTCCAGTCTGTATCTTGCAGAAGTTTGGCCACAACAATCATCCAGGTACTATGACAAGAAGACCTGGAGTGGTCTCAATGTTGCAGGAAAGGTCTGTACACCCATTCTATCAGTTTGTCACCAGTCCTTACGGTGTAGAGCTTCTGGCACACATCTTGTAGGGTTAGTGATAGGTGGCAGACATGAAATAGGGCATTTAATGATTGTTTAAGGTGGTTGTAAGTAAGGACTTGACCGGGGTGCAGATGGTAGTCTGCCACAAGGGTTTGAAAATGTAGTGGCTCACCATCCAGAAACAAATCCCCAATTTTAAGACGCCTGCAGCATGCCACTGATGGAGTTGCGCTGAGCACAGCCGTCCTGTGTGAGTGGGAAGGCTTAGCAAAGGTAGTGCAGGAGCTCAGGGTGTCTTCGTGTCAGTGAGTTTACTGGTTCTAGCAAGGCAAAAGAAAGCTGTGCATGACAACTCCGGATGGTGGTCCGTAGAATGGTCAGTAGGAAACAATGAGCAGTGCAGTAAGCCCTCCTTAAGTCTTTACAGATAAACCCCATTATATGCAGGGGGGGCAGAAAGCCTGTGTCCCACCGATTGGACCATGGATTAGACGAAGTTGATTTACTTTCCCTGTCCTCTTTGTTCCTGACCCCTTGACAGGAACATGGAGTCACTACCAAACAGATGGGGAAAAGGGGGATGGGAAGAGAGAAAAAGAGAGTGACCCCTCAAGTTGAGCGAGAGCTGGAATCACATCCTCTTAGATGCTTCCACTGCCTTTAAATAGCTCAATCTTGTCAGGTCACCTGACTCACAATGTCATTGTGCTGTATCACTTAAAGAGTTATGGTAATGTTTTCTTAAATACAGTGAATGAAATATGAACATAATATTACTATTCATAAATTTCACCCTATTTTGTCCGTATAATAAGATATGAACAAGACCAATGGAATTATTCTATTGTGCAGCTGCTGCAATTTTCGCATAGTTAAAGATTTACCGCATTTGCCACATAGTACATCATCTGCTGCATTATATGCCGATTTTAACAAAATAAAATTCTAGCTCAAACAGTTCAAAAGTTACTAAAAATCCATCAAGACGTGTTGCCGCACAGTGAAAGACTCTTCGCAAAGCTGCACTTGTCACCTTTTTGTTGCTTATTGCTATATTTGGGTATTACAATTGTACTAATTAGGTGCAACCAATGACCAGACAGTGTTACTAAGTTTAAAAAGGTTGAAATAATGAAGTTATACTATTACCAACTGTGCTGCATTATGCCCCCTAATTGACCTTTTCTGGCGCTTAATTTACTCAACCCTACTGCATAATTTGGCCCTCTCCAGTCACATAATTCCAGTGGATATGAACTATTATATATCTGTTCCTTCAGAAGTTAATGACTACTAAACAAATTCTATAATACCCATAGGTCAGCATTACATTGTGTGACTGCCTTTACTGTGCCATGGATTTGCATTGTTTTATGTGATTGTCTCTGTTACCCAAGAGTCTTTAAAACACTAGGAAGCTCTCTAAGGCACTCACGACGCTGCCCATGAAGGAACTTGTCGCTTGCTGGGACGAACCACAAGCTCCAGGGAGTCTAGAGGTAGGAGCCCTGGTGCGCCTCGAGATGCTGCAAAACGAACACACTCTCGCCCTGCTGCCTGTGAAGGAACTTGTGGTTGCTAGGTGGGAATGTGGTGTCCACCCGAGATATGGGCGAGCCCACCGGTCTGAGATCAGGAAGGGGTCAACCCGGCAACCCCTCCTCACTAAACACGAGTGGGACGCTCCAGTATTGAAGTGGGAGCGAGGGTTTAAGTAGCGAGGAGGGGCAGTGGGAAAGTTAGTTAGAGCCAGAGTTGGAGTATTCACAGGTGTCAATTAAAGCTTTCAGCCATTCCGTAAATAGGCCCGGTCCGTCATTTATGCCGACACCACATTACCGACGAGGCGGCTCACCCACCCTACACACCTTTGCTGCTTCCACTCTGCCAGTCGCCGCTGTGCAACGACCTCGCCGCAGACCCGGCTTGCAGGTACCGACTCCTTACTTGCGTCGCCAGCACACCCCAGTCGCTGGTGCTTCAGCATGGCCAGACGCCTCCTGCAGTGAAGCGGGCTCCACTGCTGGGCTGCCGCCGTGACTGCAAAGCCCACCCCGGGACCTCCCTCTCCAGCTCTACCAGATCCGTTGCAGGCGATCGCTTCCTGCCTCTGCAGTGGCCTCTCCCAGAGGGCCCCGCCCAGCAGGCCTCCCTCTCGCCAGACAGGAGCACGTCCAGGATGCCTCCACAGCGGCGCGGGCCCCGCTTATACCAGCGTGGTGAGGACCCACCGGCACTCATGCTGCACCTCCAGGTACTGCGTTTGCGCCCTGTTCCTTGTCCTGTCGGGCCCTGAAGAACACAAACTAGTGCCCGTGTGAGTGGCATACCCCTGCATGGCCTCGCTCACCAGCCTGACACAGCTGTGTGGCTTTCACCCTGGCATGATAGACGGACCCCAGATATTGCTTGAGGGACCCGGGACTGCCACTCTCTGAAACTGGCTACCCTACGCACCCAGGAGGACCCCCCCCAAGCCAGCCCACAGCTGCCTGCAGCGCCTAATGACATGGCCAGCATCCCGGTCCTTGAACCCTTCACCATCACTGGGGCCCCTCCCACACACGCCGCAAGGTGGAAAGCCTGGATGGAACGGCTGGAGACCTACTTTGAGGCGCTGGACGTCAAAGATGAGCGAAAACGACCGTTACTGTTGCACCTTGGTGGTGCTGACATCCACAAAATATCCAAATCAGTAATCGAAGCCACCCCCCACACGTACGGCACCTTGGAGGACGCCATCTCTGCGCATTTTGAACCGTACGCCAATCCCGACTACGAACGCTTACACAGAGGAGTCCGTTGACGTCTTCTACGAGCGTCTTAAAGAGCTGGCCAACACGTGTACCCTACCAGATGAGGAAGATGAAGTCAGGGCCTAGTTCATCCAAGGATGCACCTCCTCGAAGTTCCGAGAACGCATTCTGCAGGAACCCAACATAAGAATGAGAGATTTCCTCACACTTGGGCATTCCCAGGAACTGTCTAAAGCATGGGCTTCCCACATGGAGGAAACAGCACTTGTCCAGGTGAAAACCGAGCCGGTGAATGCTGTAGTCACCAGCAGCCCCAAGAACTAAACAGCGCAACTGGGAGCAAGACAAAAGGACAGGCAGTGTAGATGGTGCAGTGGCTCCCTGCCCTACCCAGGTGGGTGCCCGGCCTGTGGAAAAACTTGTAGCGCTTGTGGCATTTCAGGAACCATGGACCGGGGTAGGTTGCCGGCTGACTACAGCAGCTCCAACAAACTTCATTAGCGCTGGGCCAATGGTCTTTGTGTTCCTATGAAGCTCGTTCTCTAATTTAGGGCGGGCGACAGTTAGGAATTATCGGTTCCATATTTATGTAAGTGACTGTTACTTTTCCCAGGTATTCTCTGGTCTTCAGTAACTTGCACATTTTTTAAGGAAACATATGTGGCCCTTAGTAATTAGGAGATACACATAGTCATCTAGGTCCTGATGAAGCATCACTGGATCCGTATGGACCACCAGGATGCGAAACATGTTGACCCATGAGAGGGTAGGCTTTGGAAAATCCCCAGACTCCTCCCTCTGACATTTTTCTCTATAGAGTGATTGATCTTAATTTCTAAATTCACTCTTGTGACTATATTTTTTAACCTTGGCCCTGACCGTCCATTTGGTCTAATAAAACTATTGTCCCAGTGGCGGTTTTGAGAGTCAATTTTAACCACGCTTTCTTTTGATCTCCTCTGACACTTCTCTCACCTTTGGGGTCACGGCAGCACCATAAAAAAGATCTCCGGCAAAGAGCCCCCCACCAGGGGTGGTGCCCGTCAGACATTGCAGTGCCGGTCTGACGAGGAGCAGTGCCTATGATGAAGCATGACATCCTATGGATGTGTGAGGCCTCTTGCTCCTAGAATTTAGGACCCCTACCACCAGTTTCCGTTCTTTATGGTTGGAACAGTGTATCACTTACATTCTGGCGCTTGTGGCAAGATCGTCAACTTCGCAAAGTGTGCCGGTCGAGACACCAGGCACAACCTACTTTCAAGAAGACCGTCAAAGCAGTGACAGCACTTCCAGCAGGTGCTCCACGTGATCAGAGCACGCAATAAAATGGCAGCCCATAGTCAATGCCTACCTACTTGCCAGATCACCCTTCAGAACCAGCCTGTACCAGCTCTGATTGACATGGGTGCATTCATCAACCTCATGGCTGCTGAGGTGTACCACAGCCACACAACACGACCCCTGCTCAGGCCGACCAGTGTGCTTGACCACACTTTGGAAACGCTCCACCCCTACAAATCATGGGTACCTTCACAGTGGAGGTCGGACATGAGGGCACAGAACTTTCCACGAAAATCTACGTGTCACAAGAAGGGTCTGGTTTCTTGCTAGGCTGCCAGACCTCCCAGAGCCTCGGCCTAGTTCAATTCACCTTCAGTATCCACGCTAGCTGCCTGGAAGACCTCACCAAAGAATTTGACACCCTCTTTAGCGGCATTGGCTGCCTTAAAGGGCCGCCCCTTCAACTACACATCAATGAATCAGTAGCCCCTGTTGCCCTCCAGCACCGGCGAGTAGCTTTCCACCTTCGATCAAAGGTGGAACAAGAGCTGTTAATCCTACAAAGAGCTGGGATCATCGAGTAGGTATCCGGTCCCACACCGTGGGTATCCCCGATTGTCATTGCAAAGAAACCCAAGCAGCCTGACACCATCCGCATCTGTGTGGATATGCGCTTACCTAATCAAGCCATTAAGCGGGAAAGGCATCCTACCCCAATGATTGACGACATAATAGGGGAACGATCAGGCTCCAAGTGGTTATCGAAAATGGACCTCCGGTCAGGCTACCATCAAAATGGTGTTACACCCCAACTCCAGACCGATCATGACCTTCTCCACCCACATGGGCCTCTGGAGGTACACATGCCTGAACTTTGGTATATCAAGCGCTGCCATAATCTTTCAACACACCATCAAAGGAGTGCTTGGGGGACTAACAGGAGTGCTGAATGTAAGCGATGACATCCTCGCGCACGCGCCCAAGCTCGAGAGCCAGCTAGTCCACCTATGCGCAGTGTTCCTCTGGCTGCAAGACCATGGCCTCACGCTACATCCAGAGAAGTGTGAATTCTTGAAGGACAGCATCAGCTTCTTTGGCGACCGTTTCTCTCAACAACGGATCAGCCCGGATCCGGCCTACGTGAGAGACATTCAAGAGGCCCCAGCTCCTACCTCAGTGTCCGGGGTCAGGAGCTTCCTGGGTATGGTCATGTACTGCGGCCGTTTCATGCAAAACCTATCGGACCTCACTGGGCCCTTGAGAGACCTCACCAAAGCTGACCATCCCTGGGTGTGGGCTGACGCCCAAGAGATGGCTTTCAGGAACATCAAGAGAGCCCTGTTAGCTGACACCACGCTGGCCTTTTTCGATCCCAGGTGAGAATCCCGGCTGTCTGTCGATGCCAGTCCCACTGGGCTAGTGGCTGTCCTGGCGCAGAAGCAAGACTGTGAGACGTGGGCTCCCTTAGCCTTTGCCAGCAGAACTTTGATGCCGACAGAGCAGCGGTACTCCCAGATTGAGTGCGAAGCTATAGCCATCCACTGGGGGTGCCGACACTTTCACTTATACCTTTACGGTAAAGCATTCAAGGTGGTGACAGACCATAAACTGCTGCTTCCACTTTTCAAAGGCTCATCATCGAAACTGCCCACGGATTGAAAAGTGGATCTGGTAGCTGCAGGAGTTTGATTTCCAAGTGGAGTACCAACCAGGTGCCAAAAGCCCAGCAGACTTTCTGTCACACCACGCACTCCCAGCCACTCCTCAAGAAGCAGAGGAAGCCTTTGAGACAGAGGAGTATGTGTGACTGATAGTCAACAGGGCCCAATCCCCCTCCACGAAGTAGTGGAAGCCACCAAGCAAAACAACTGCCTGCTGATGGCTATTGAGGCCAGAACGACGCTCCAAGCATTATTCCACGTGAGACACAAGCTTTCGGTGAGCAAAGACGGCGGCCTGCTGCACAGACCTCGGCTGGTGTTTCCTGTATGTTTAGGGCCAAGAGCGGTAATGTTGGCGCATGGGGATCATCAAGGCATTGTCAAGCCCAAAAAAAGACTGAGAAGCAAAGTTTGGTTCCTGGGGCTTGACCAACAGGTTGAAGACACCATCAAAAGTTGTTTGGTCTGCCAAGCCAGCGATACTCCTGACCCCCCCATCTCCTGTCATCACTGAAGAAGGCCCCACCACCTCCTGGCAAAGGGTGAGTGCCGACTTCAGGAGCCTCCCTGATGGGTCCTACATGCTGGTGGTAATGGACGACTAATCTTGGTATCCCGAGGTCGAATTGGTTCACTCTACCGCCGCTCAAGTAGTCATTCCAAAAATGGAGAAGTTGATGGCCTTTTCGGGGAACTGTGCACAGATAATGGGCCCCCATTCAACAGCCATGAGTGGGCTCAATTTTTAAAGCCTAGGACCATAGTCCACTCCCGAGTCACATCCAGATGACCCCAGGCCAATGGTGAGGTGGAAGAGTTTGTAAAAACATTATCCAAGACTGACCACATTGCTGTGGCTGAGTTGGAGAACATTGAGAGTGCCATTTACATTTTCTTGTGAGAGTACCGGATCACGCCTCACACCACCACAGGCATCGCCCCCAGCCAGCTATGTTTTGGAAGAGTTGCGAGGGATACTATACCTCACCACCCTCTCTGGGCCGATCAGAACCAGTCCACGAGGAGGAGAACCCAGAACAACGACTAAGCTTCCTGGAAGCGGAGAGCTCGGTGAAGCTCGGTCCAAGTACGGGACATGGTGTTAGTGAAAGAAGTTTCGTCTACCGTTCGAAGCTGATAGGTGGATGGTGACCGATGTCAAAGGGACAATGGTCACCGCAACAAAAGGCGTTGAGAGCGTTACGAGAAATGTATCTCATTTCAAACAGTTTCCTACTCTACCGTTGGCCAGGCACTAGGAGTATGGGCCCACGGACAGTCAAGTAGCCAAGATGATATAAGTCCTGTGCTTGCCACATCCCAGCCGCCTGAGCCCCGAGTTGGGGGCAGAACCACCTCTGAACAACCAGCCCGGACGCTTCAACCTCCCCCAGCAATGGATGAGGTGGTATCCCACGCTGGGAGCTCGAGGGCCCTAAGTGACACACCCACGGCAGGGTCGGGAAGGTCAGGGACCGGGAGATACCATCTTCGGTCCAACCCGAACCCATCGACGTTATGCTGATTTTGTATCTGACTAAGTACACTCATGCAATGTTTTTGTCTGCTCTAAGTTACAGTTATGTGCACTGAGTTGCCCCATCAGGGCTGGTTTGGTCCACCAGGATGGGCTATCGTTTGTTCTTTGTTTTGTCCCCGTATTGTTTTTATCTAGTTGGGGAGGAATGTAGTGTCTGCCGAGATATGGGCGAGCCCACTGGTGTGAGATCCGGAAGGGGTCAACCAGGCGATCCCTCCTCACTAAACATGCGTGGGACGCTCCAGCAGTGATGTGGGAGCGAGGGTTTAAGTAGCGAGAAGGGGCAGCGGGAAAGTTAGTTAGAACCAGAGTTGGAGTTTTCACAGGTGTCAAATAAAGCTTTCTGCCACTCCGTAAATAGGCTCGTGAAGGAACAGGTGCTTGCTCTGGGAGTGGGGGTGGGGGAGACCAGAAGCCCTATGGAGTCTCGCAGCAGTAGCTGCAGGTGGTTGATTTTGTGCACCTGGAGGTGCCACAAAACTAAGGCCCTCACCCAGCTGCCTGTGAGGGAATTTGCCGCTTGCTAGGGAGGCAGACCACAAGCCCAAGGGAGTCTCGTGGCAGGAGCCACAGGTGGTTGATTTCATGCACCTGAAAGCTGTCTAAGGCACTTACCCCGCTGCCCATGAAGGAACTTGTCGCTTGCCAGGGGGCAGACCACAAACCCCAGGGAGTCTCACAGCAGCGGTCGCAGGTGGTTGATTTTGTGTGCCTGGAGGTGCTACAAAACTAAGGCACTCTCTTCGCAGCACGGGGCACGTCCGGGCGAAGACCGGGGCCATCTTCGCCCGACATTGCCTGGAAGAGGCTGGGCTGGGCCACCCCTTTATACTGTTGTCTGCTTTCTGGTTGTGCTGTTACCTAGGTTAGACATTTGAATTCTTTAGCAAGTCTGTGAGTGACTTGATGATCCTGCAAAGATGGGGAAGAGGAAATTCCCAGTTGCATAGAGTAAAACCCACACACCTACCTCAACGTCTTTGGACTGGTTCTTGCAATGTGCGGTGGGGGGTATCAGCAAAGAGATAGAACTGGCAGAATGCCATTTGTCTATCACTTCATTGTCACCCCCTGCTTTTCACCTGCCTGAGAGGCAGTCACCAGCTATAATAAGGGAAATGCCTTTGGCCTTGAACTGCACTAGGGATCCTGGGGAGGTGAATCCATGCCCCAAGGGGGAGATGGCACGGCTCTCCCACTGGAGGCTGCAATCTTAATGGTCTCTGGCAACCAGGGAGAGGCCTTGCAAGGGAAAAGGAGGGTGGTAGGGTAAAACGCCCATGTCTGAGCATTCTGACTACTCCTGTACCACGTGATGGGCTGGTATCTGACACAGGAATTAACAAGCTCGGAGCACTAATGGAGCATCTCTATATCAAAATTGTATCTGCTTTAGACAATAAACTGGCTCTGATTATTGCTTGATTGACTGTGATAGAGACAAAACTATCCAATTGTGCATCCCTTGTGTGCTCTGGTAATACCAGGCACAGCAAGTCTTTGGCCTACGATTCTAGTGTTCTACCACCTTGTGGGATACATGATTAACAAACGACACACCTAATGGATGGGGGCAGGGGAGGAGGTTACTAGCATGGGAGGAGAGTCCACCATTAGATTGAAGCTGGCTTTAACATAATAAGGAAGGGACGCAAGTAGGGTGGGTGAAGCAGAGGCCACACAGGCTAGGCTTGCAGTCCATATAACGATAAGTTCCCACAGCTCTGTAGTTCAAACACCCCATAGCGAAGGCACTGGTGCACAGCATAGAGGGAGACTGCAGCAGGGGCAGGAAGAGACTAAGGGGAATTACCATGGTGAAGTGTTTGGAAGTAGGCACAAACCCCTTGCCAACTTGAACGACAGATTGGACCTGCCACACGCTTCTTGTCCATATGTTGCGGTCCTAATAAATGTTACCCACGTAAGTCCTGGGAGAAAAGAAGAACCTTTATTTGAGCTAAAAAATAAAGTATGTCACTGGCTAGTAGAGAATACAGATTTTAAGGTGCATGAGTATAGTGACATTTTGATGGTGAGAAGAACTGGGTGGATAGGGCCGCTGGCTAAAACGGGGTTTGTGTGATAATTAGCTGTAGGTATCCAGCGTTAGCGGAAAGGGTGATCTACTGGGGGAAGACGCTTAACCTAGACAGGCTGAGCACAGGCTTGGGGGTTGTCCCTCTGGGTTTGTGTTACTCATTTGAGTGGGCCACAACTCCAAGAAAGAACAAGGCGAGGGGGATCAAGGTAGGTCAAAATGAGTGGAAGCCTTGGTATAATTTTCCCATCAATAACAGATTTCAGATCCTCACTGATCTTGACAGCTAGGACTGACTCTGTAGCGATAATATAAGTGGGCAAGCAATAGATACTGAGATTTATTTGAGTGGGGCCTGCTCTGTGAAGCTTGACGCGAAACAGGGGGATCAAAGAGGAATTGAATCGGGCTGTAAGGCTGGGGACTTAATACAGACACTAGTACAGACACCTCCTTGCTTTAGCTATTCAGATGCCATTTTTTGCTTCAGGCCATAAGCCCATCAAAATGTATTGAGAATGGAATCCAAAGTTAAGGTTGGGCTACAGGCTGAATTTGATACTTCGGTGCTAATGGAATGTATCATATTGTCATCTTGGAATGTAGCTGGGTTAAAAGATAAAGTAGTAGATCAGGAGTGGCGATTGTTTATAAATAAATATGATTACATTTTCATGCACGAGACGTGGACCATAGGTTCGATCCATAGACTGGGATACACGAATTGTGGCATTCAGGCACTACCCTCAAAAAGGGGCACTCGTCCGGTGGGCTGATTGGGTTAAAAATAGCTTGGATTTGGAGACAAAAAGATTGGCTATAAATAACCAAGACATTCTGGGCTTGGCTGTGAAAAGAGGGGGGCCTGGGTGCATATATATAATATCTACAACCACACTACACAGCGTAATAGAGTCACCTACTTTGGTGATATTGGATTGCCATTTGCGTAATAAGAGGAAAAAAACCTAGTAATTTTGTTGGGTGACTTTAATACCACCTTTGAACTATTGGAAGGGCTGGAACAAGTTTATAGTGAGGAGGATCTGGCTAGAGGTATTCCTGCCTTGGAGGCTGCACCTCTTTCGTCCTGGCCCCAGGCTGCTGTCCAGCTTCTGTCCTTAACATCAAACCATGGGGTACTGGCATGTAATGGGAGATTCCCCTCAAATATGAATTGTTTCCCCACCTTTGACTGGGGGACAGAATCAAGTAAGATTGATTATGCCCTCCTGAACCTGGATCTTTGGCAATGTGCCATGGATTTTGAAATTATAGAACTTTTTGGACAGTGACCATAACAGGCTTCAGCTTTTGCTGGGGGGATTCTTCTTAGGCAGGTGTGTGAGTCTGAGCCCCATTGACAAAACAACTATAGCAGACCAGCATGTAGCACTATTTACTCCTTTAAAGGACCTATGTAGCAGAGCTAGTGTTGGGAATGTTCCACAATTGCATCTGCCTAACTGGTATAGCAAGAAATGCCGGGAAGTTAAGGGCGAGCTTATTAGGGCCTTTAGGTGTTTGGGCCAGCAGAAGGTGAAGATAGTAAGGAAAAAAATACAAACAGGTTATCGCCAGGCAGAAGCTGGAATGGACTGACGGTAACTGGATGGAGCTGGTAAGGGCGGTTCATGCTAAAGACTCCAAATCCTTTTGGCACATATTGGCCCATGGATGCTTAAGATCTTGTAGTCCATTGGAACTTGTACTGCAGCCCTGTCAATGGGTAGAGCACTTTTCTAGAATCTGTGTGCCACCTACCACGGAGATCGAGGAGGTGGAACTAGTAGATAGTGGGACACCCCGGAACGGGTCTAGGTGGGGAGACCTTACACTTCTCACTCGGGGAAACTTTACAAGCGATTTGTGAAATGCCCCCAGGCAAAGCACCTGCACTAGATAGGATCCCAGGAGACCTATTTCGATCTGACCTATTATTGTGGGCCCTTATATTAATCGACTTACAAATGACATAGGTTTAACCCAATAATTATACCTGTGCATTAAAAGGGCGAAAGAAATAACCCAAATAATTACCGCCCAATTAGTCAATCCAACCATCTGCAGAAGATCTTTTGCAGCCAAGTATAGGGTAGATTAAGGACCTGGATAGATGAGACTTCAATTCTCTCATCCCTGCAGGCAAGGTTTAGGTCACAGGTTAGCACTGTTGACCAAGTGTTTATGTTTGAACTTATTGTGTCAAAATATTTGAGACAAGCAGGAAACCACCTATATTAGGTCTTTGTCCATCTAAGGGCTGCCTTTCACTTTGTACAGAGTTGGCTACTGTGGAAAACATTGGCCATAATGGATATGGAGGAGAACCTATTGGACACCTTAATAAGACTTCATGGAATCAATACAGCTCAGGTGAGATGGGGTATGAATTGTGATCTGACTGTATGGATTCCAGTTCACTGTAGGGTTCGCCAGCGTTGCGTTTTGGCACCATCTCATTTCTCCCTATATACTATATATAAATGGGGTTGTTGACTTTTTGTGTGACTATGTCCATGATTCCCCAAAATTGGCAGGAACACCAATCCCCACATTCTTATTTGCTGACAACACTCTCTTGATCTCTCGCACACCAATTGGCTTTCAGAACCTCTTAAATATGTTTGCTATTTGTTGTGATGTTCGGGGCTTAGAGGTCAACACCATCAATTGGCATAGGTTGTGTTGAGGGAGATTCAGCATGAAGGGGGAGATGTTACAATAGGTCAACTCATTTGTCTACCTTGGGATAAGATTTGATAAATTTGGATCCTGGAAGTCCCACATGTAAAAATGTGGAGTGGGGTAGAACATGCTGCCTTTATTGTTATCAAGAGGATCTAAGGGACAACCCGAAAGCCCTATCCCCAGCGGTTGAAATTTATAGGGCCAAGGCACAGGCTGCTGCCCTATTGGGGCAGAAGTATGGGGGCATTCGAACACCAGGGCTTTACTAGCTAAAGAAATTTCTTTTATAAGGGCACTCTTTCTTTTACCCCGGAGTACCCCGTTTACTCCCTTATGTTTTGATCTAGGGCTAAAGCAAGTGGTGGATCTGGCAGCTTTAAGACCACTCCTGCATTGGGCTAGATTATGGTACATGAAAGAGCTTCACCCGTACAGGTTGGCTGTGGAGGAGGTGATGAATTTAAGCAAGGCCCATACTGCTCCCTGGTTCAAATTTGTTAAGTATCACCTTGTTAACCTGGGGCTGGGAGAATACTGGTCTTGTCCCCAAGAGATGGGTATAGCAGCCATGGGCAGGATTATTACTGCCTATAGGGAGAAGAGGATTTAGGAGTGTCAAAATAAGGCTAAGGCAGGGAATTTGATAGAGGACTTCCTAGTGAGAAAACCGCTGCCTGGAAGGGAGCCCTACATGGATACTATATACCCTCCTGTCGCTTGGACGCTTTTTGTTAAGTTCAGCTTGGGGAATCTTATAGTGAATGAATTTGTGAACAAATGGAAAACTGCTTCACCGACCCCACCTAGTTGTCGGTTTTGTGGGTATAAGCGTGAGAATATAGAACAAGTTATGTTTTTTTGCCCTTGATACAATACGTTGCGTGGATTGTGGATTAAACCTCTATGAAATAATATTGGTGTGAGGCATTATCATAGGATTTTTTACTTGAATGAGTCAATTGTCTGCAGGGTTAGTCGGTATTTATATGCTGTTTGGCTAATCAGTCAAAAGGATGGCCAAAAATAATTGAGTGATTGCATTAAAAGATGAGAAAGGTTATGGCGAGGATGATTTTATCTATATTTTAACGTGATGGTTTTAACATGTTCTTTTTTTAAATGAAATGTATGTATTGTCAACCATGTAAATTATTTTATGGACAACACCCGAAATAAACTAATATGAATATTCTAGAATGTAGCTCATATTAACAGTTTTAACAGTAGAAGTCTCAATAATATATATATTTTTTTTACAGTGTGTGCAGTAGTGACTCTAATGTTGAAGTCCAAGACCTAGCAAGTTCAGGGTTTCCAAATTGAATTACATTAATTACGCAGCTTTGCCTTACATTTTGCGCTCTTAACCTTATTTGTTTTCATCTTCCATTCTTAGATGTTCTTCAAAAACACTAGCACAGTAGCAAACTGCCATTGGGAAATGCCCTCACGAGGAACACAGGATTAACAGGTAAGTTGTCGGGCACACTTACTTGAAGAACTGTTCAAATGTAGAGGCTTGATATCAAGTGAACCTAGAGAATTGGGTTCTGTTTAAAATCTAGATGACCGCCACTCTTTTGAGACTTGGAGGTCTTGTAGTTATGTATGTTATGGCCACATAATATGAAAGCAACTAGTCATCATATACCGGTTCTGCACTTTCCCTAAAAATTTCGCTATTATAGAACACTGTCTTAGCTTGAATAGGTGTGGTTCTTTCTAGTGCTCTTGGGTCCAATCAATGACCAGTGATTTGAGAGTAGAACAATCGGCCAGCAGTGGACAAGCAATTAGTGACCATGGCATGGGCGGCATGGCAGCCGCTCCTCTGAGCAAGGTATCATATAGTTATAGAATAGTTTGGATGCTAGCATTTTTGGATAACTGCTGGTTAATTGTTAAAACCTGGCCCTTCATGCAAGGTCACCCCCAAGCGTTTTGACTTTACCCTCCATTTTGTTGCTGAATTTGTTTTGTAGGCCTTAGGACTATGTGCACTTTACCAGTGCTAAAGTGCTTGATCTCATTCCCCTAAACATGGTTAAATTGGTTTATACCCGCTTGTCATATCTAATTTACTTATAAGTCCCTTGTAGAGTGGTATACTACATATCCAGGGCCTGTAAGTGAAATGCTCTAGTGGGCCTTCTGCACTCATTGTAGCACCTTAAAACATGTCTCATGTCTGCCACTGCAGCCTGAATGCAGTTTTAAATTGCCAATTTGACATGCCAATATGAACCCCCTGCCGAGCCTTAAACTCCCCTTTTAGTACATATGTCACCCCTAAGGTATACTGTAGGTAGCCTACATTGTATTTAAAAGTTTGGACATGCACTTTTAAGTTTTACATGTTTTGGTTTTGAAAACCCCCTAAATTTTTTTTTTTCACTACTGTGAGACTTACCTGTGCAAAAACATTGGGTTGCCTTATTACATTTACTAAGTGATAACGTTTGATTGGGGACACATAAGCATTTTGTGTTTGGTACCTATGAAAATGAAATGAACAATCCTCTTTAATTGTAAAGTTGTTTTTTAAGCTGTGATTTTGCAAATGCCACTTTTAGAAAGTTGACATTTTCCTGCCCCTAGCCATTTGGTGCATGCAGTCTCCTTGGGGTCACATGAGTAGGTGTAACTAACATTTGGGCTTTGTGAATTTCTCGCAGACAGTCACACAATGGATGGATTAGTTGTCCCTGAGTGGGCCATCTGCTGGCAGGATGGACGGGGCAGTGCTTGGCACAGTCCCACTTGCAACTGAATATGCTGTGCTCTGTCTGCCTTCACACAAAGGGCTTGTGACCTCCACATTGTCTCTGCAGCTAGCTTGAAGCCAGGGCAGATTAGTCTGGAACATCCAAGCACTTCAAAGCGAAACCTCCAGAAATGTCTCACAACTTCAAAGGAGGCACCTGGTATAAAAATAGGGCCCTCAGACCCTCTCTTCAGTTCACTTCCTGGACGTGCAGAAATACTCTCAGAGAACTGCCTGCTACTGTGGCCTGCTGTGTACTCCCCAAGACTGCATTGCTTCACATGGAAGGAATGCTTTGCTGCCTGCCTGGAGTCTGCCTTTAACCATCAGAGGCCAGCCATTCTGTTTGAGCCCTGCTTCTTCAACCTAACCCAAGACTACCAGAGTGACTCCAAGTGCTAGTTTGCTGGCCTCCTATTCAGAGACAGAGGGACATAACAGGCCCCAACCACCTGAACCAGGACTTGGAGCTAGTTTGAATGGGTTCTTGAGCCTGAAGTTGTGCCCCTCAAGTACCGGGTACTTGGTGTGGCCTCAGTTGAGTTCTCCTGAAGTTTTTGGCTCTTTGCAAATGGTCATTTGGTGCCAAAACTTTGCTATTCGCACCACCACCAATGCAAAATTCTAGTGAACCGACTCTTCACACTACAGCATCGATCACTCTCTGTGACCTCCTGTGAGAATCTGGGTATAGTCTGTGATAGGGCTGGATAGCCTTCTTATGGAGTACACACGCAGAAACCTCTTTGGGAAAGAACAGTATTGTTTACTTAACCTCTAGCTCCATCCTGGGTAGCTGTGGCTATGAGCAGAAAGGCTTTGCAAAGAAACCTAGCATTTATTAGCACCATATTGCTAATAAGAAAATCTCACAATAGACACAACTACAATTTGTAAAAATAGAGCATATGTTTATGAATTTTTGGAGTCCATGATCATTAAAATCGGCCGGAGGGTTCTGGAGTTACAGATTTTAGAATTTCAAAATATCTTTAAGTGGAAACACAAACAAGCATTGGTAAACGTAAAGTTTGAAAACATTTGGAAAGTTTGGAAAAGTTAGTTTGCGTACTCTGGTCCGGCTTGGGCAACGAATTCGGAGAGGGATGAGGTCTAGGGGGCCAGAAAGGATACTTTGCACAGTTACCTGACCACCAGAGCAACTTTAAAGCAAGTTCCCAACGTTAGAACAAGACCACCATAGGAAACAATGGAGAGGTCCTGATTCTGTTGGATATATGCAACAATGCCCACAAGGATACTCTACTAGTGGTGCGGTCGATGGGGGTGTGTCTGTGGTGGGTCCTTGGTCCACAGGTGGTCTGGGGCGAACCTGATCACATAGTTTGATGTCCCTCTAAGTCCTCTTTGTTCCAATAGTTTCACAGCTGCAGCAGTACTACTGGCGACAGCATACCGTGGTTGGAGGCAAAATAGTTGCTGGGGGCTTGTGCCCTTGTAGTCCAACAAATCAGTCACTGACAGCTCTCCCAGGTCCGGCAGATTCGGATGCAGACATTAGCTATGTCAGATTCCTTTGCAGGTGCACCCAGCAACTGGTAGCAGTGAAATTTCCACAGGGGCTACCACTTTGTTGATTTGGGCTCTTTCTGCTCTTGTGTCCCTAGAGCAGGTTCCAGGGGACCAGCCACCTGATCCTTGAAGTCATTGGAGTTGGTGAAGCTAGGAAATCAAGTTTTCCTGAGGTCAGGCACCACAGACAAGGTCCCAATGCACTAGCCCAAAAGTGGAGCAGGTGCAGTCCTCTCAACGGTACAGCCTCTCTTTGTGGAGTCAAAAGCCAGCGGGACAAGCCTTCTTCAGTCCTCTCTTCTTCTCCAATCGTGAACTAAGGATAAGGGTGCAAGGTGCCCCATTTATCCCAGAAACATGCCCCAAGCGAACCAAGTAGTCATTAGTCAATTGGCTTCTGGGTCCCCTCCTCTCTAGTGATGCAGTTCCTGTGATGTGTGTGGTACCTGGCTATCCCATAGTACCCCTTTCTTGTCCCATTCAAAATAGCATGAACCTTCCTTGGTTGTGAGGAGCAGGGTAGCCCACTCTTGGTGGGGGGCTACCAGTGGGCTTTACGCCCCCTGGAAGACCGGTTCTAACACTGGTTTCACCCTCTTGACCCTGTCTCCTAAATGTCTGCAGGAACAAAAGGCATCCCGCTCAGGAGTGTTGTTACCAGTAGCCCTTCAAATGTGGCTTCACCTTTAAAGCTTGCCTTTTGGGATAACACCCTTTGCTACCTGCCTGGGAGAGGAGGTCACACCTCGCTCCACGGCTAATCCCTTTGTTCTCTGGCCTGGGAGTCATTCACACATCTCCACAGGTGGTCAAAATCCTTTCCATGTGTAAATGGCCTTTGTGAGGCCACTGTACTAGCTGAACTGCAGGGTAGCAACATTCTAAAAGTTACATTAAATTAATAGTGACATTAAATATGATCTCACCATCAGATCAGGTTTAATTTTTCCATGAATTTGATACAATATTTGACCTGGTTAGGTGGTCCCATTCAGGAGCTAGATGCGTTTAAGTGTAAACTGTTTAACCCTGTGTTAGCCAATGGGGCTCCTAACCTTCCCTAGCAAATCGTAAATTTGGAAGCGTTGCTGGAAAGACATATAAAAACATGTCTCACTTAAGAATATGTTGCTCCCTGCCATAGGACTTGGTAAGCCTGCTTTAGGAGAGTCTGACATTTATACTTAAGGGAAGTGGTCCCTTTTTCAGTAAGGTTAATGGCAAAGTCGAGTTAGCAGGGTGGAAAACTGCCCTTTCAGCCTGCCAAGTGAATTTCAAGTTTTGTACTTGCAGGATGGCACAAACAGTGCTGCAGTTCTGTGTGGACACTCTGCCTTACATGCTCTGGGTACCTGGGTACCATATATTAGGGACTTATAAGTAAGGCAATGCTTGCCAATTGAGGGGGGCCAATTAACCATACTTTGTATAGGGTTAAACATTGGCACTGAGGTCTGATTAGCAGGCCTCAGTACACTCTCAAAGTCGAACAATCAGCAGCATCAGTTCCTAGAAGTGGGGATGAACATGCAAAAAGATGCATTTCCTTACACCACTAATGCAAAGTTCCAGCCATGACCATCAGCGACGCAAACAGGATCTCAGCGCAACAATGACAACTGTCTGTGACACCAAGCCTACTCTTCACGCTACTTTGATGGCCATCCATGACTGTCCTTGATCCTTGTGGTCCCTTTTACTGCGAATGGAACTCTTTGCACTGGACTGTGAGGTAATTCTTTCCACTGGACTAATCTGGGCCCTGCAGCCGGCCCATGCTCCAATGCGGTCAGCCTGATCTTGTGACTCACCCAGTTGTGCACGGCCAGATAGCCATGGGTGGTGCTTTGTGCTTTTGGCAGTATTTTCATTTAAATCTTTAAAAATGTATAACTCCAGTTCTACTGATTGAATTTGTGCCATTTTTGTGTCAAGTAATTTATTAAAATCTACTCTATTTTTCCAAATTGGTGTAAGATTTAAATTGTGTTGTGTTTTTGCTTATTACTGTTTAGTGTATTACTTTTTGTGTGATGCATATAATTTACACATTGCCTATAAGTCAAGCCTGACTGCTGTTTGTGCCAAGCTACCCAAGGTTAGGCACAGGTTAACTTGGTGACTTTTTTTGGTTCACCCTGCCAGGGATTGTAGCTGTTGTTTGACCAGGATTCACACCAGTCAACTAACAACCCAATTTATCAGTTATGTTTTTATTTCCAGTCCTTTAGAACATGTCCTTAACCCCTTCTGTGCCTTGGACGAGGTGACCTCGTCCAAGGCTACAGTTCCCGTGTGCCTTGGACGAGGTGACCTCGTCCAAGGCACACGGGAACTTGGGGGAGCACTAGCGCGTTGAGGGGAAGGACCCATAAGGTGAGTCCTTTCCGTTTTTGGGGTTTGGGGGGGGAAACAGACACGGGGGAAAGGAAAGGGTTTTTCCTTTCCCCCTGTGCCTGTTTTCACAAGATTCCCCACTAGACACCAGGGATTTTTTTGCCTATATTTCTTTTGGGGGCGGGGCATTTGTTTTTAGTATTTCACCCCCCGCCCCCGGGCATATACACCGATTTTTCGGCGGATCAGCCCCCGGGGGGGGGCGAAAACCACTAGACATCAGGGATTTTGTTTTGTTTATCTATTTTGGGGGCGACCCCTTGGGCAAGGGTCGCCCCACTGGGGGGCTATTTTTTTTTGTATTTCGCCCCCCCCGGGGGCAGATCGCCGATTTTTCAGCGGATCTGCCCCCGGGGGGGGGGGGGGGTGTGAAATCCACTAGACACCAGGGATTTTGTTTTTATTGTGTTTTTTGGGGGTGACCCCTTGGGCAAGGGTCGACCCCCCCCGGGGGTCCATTTTTTAGTATTTCACCCCCCCCCCCCCCCCGGGGGCAGATCGCCAGTTTTTGGGCTGATCTGCCCCCGGGGGGGGGAATCCACTAGACACCAGGGATTTTGTTTTTATTGTTTATTTTGGGGGCAACCCCTTGGGCAAGGGTCGCTCCCCTGGGGGCTATTTTTTTTTCTGTTTCGGCCCCCCGATGGCAGACCAGCCATTTTTTGGGACGATCTGGCCCCCTGGGGGTGGAAGCACACTAGGTGCCAGGTATTTTGTGGTGTGTGTGTGTGGTGTGTGTTTGGGGGCACCCCTTGGGCAAGGGTCGCCCCCCTAAAGTGGGGAAAGTTCGTATTGGCCATCTCTGACCCCTTTGGGGGCAGATGGGCCTATTTTTGTAGGCCCATCTGCCCCCAAGGAGGGCAGAAACCAACAATACGCCAGGGATTTTGTTTTTTGTTTTGTTTTGTGCTGGGGGTGCCCCCTTTGGGAAGGGTCGCCCCCTAAAGGGGGCACAGAGGTGTTTGGCCATTTTTTTTAGGCCCATCTACCCCCGAGGGGTGCAGGATCCACTTAGGTACCAGGGACAACTTCTAAGTTCTTGGTGGTGGGGTGTTTGTCAACTGGCGAAGTATTTGTATTTGTGATTATAACAATTTATTTCTTCTTTTTCTTCTAGTTCAACGCTTTTGCTTCCTTTGCTGTGGATCCTTGCGGTTTTGGCAGTAGTTGTCCTGCGGTTTGCATAGTTGCATGTTTTAGGTACATGTTTGTAGATGGTGTACTAAATGCAGTATTGTGTGTTTGACATTGTCCTTAGATTTGAGCACAGTGATGTTTGTGTTGTCATATGTCTAATTTGCTTTTTTATTTTTTATTTTTAGTGGGATATTATTGGTGATTGCTGTGTCTGTGCAGAGTAGTTGCTTGGTGAGTAGCTTTTTCAGGCAAGTGAGTGGTATAGTTTTTTGTAGTACATAACTCTTTGTGATAAAGCTACACTTTGTTTATTACTTATTTTAGTGCTAGTTGTTGTTGGCAATCCATTTGTTGTTAGTGAGGATCATGGCTAGCCACAAAGTGACCGCTCAGCAGGTTGTTCGCATGCTCTTTGAGTCGTCTTCAGACGATGATTACGACACTGACTGCATCTGAGGCAGAGGAGAAAGCAGGAGATTCTGGAAGTGAGTTTTCTGTCCGAGAGTATTCTTCTGATGAGGAAGCTACTCTCAGTGCGGATGAAGGGCCTGTGTTAGAGGAGGACATTGATGTGCCAAGAGTGCAGCAGCCTGGGGCTGAAGGGTTTCCCATTAGAAGACCTGAAACCTGGATTGCCCCAAACATAGAGCAGCCACAGTTACCTGCATTTACTGGTCTCCCAGGGTGTAGAGTTAATACGGAAAACTTTTTGCCTGTCCATTTCTTTCACTTGTTTATGGATGATGTATTTTTGGAAGAGATTGTGGAGCAGACAAATGTGTATGCAGAGCAATATTTGCGGGACAACGCTGCCAGACTGAAGCCTCAGTCTAGAGCTACTCAGTGGGTTCCCACATATCTGGAAGAGATGAAAAGGGTTTTAGGTTTGACTTTTTTGATGGGGTTGATCAGGAAGCCGTCACTGGCTTCTTATTGGACTACTAGTCCCTTGATGGCAACCGCTATATTTCCTGCAACTATGACACGTAATCGGTATTTGCTTCTTCTTCGTATGCTGCATTTTGTAGACAATGCTTTAGCCTTGCCACGAGATCACTCTGATTGTGACCGTCTTTTTAAGATTAGGCCTGTCCTTGATCATTTTGTGGATCGGTTTTCAGAGGTCTATGTTCCAGGCAAAGAGATAAGTGTGGACGAGTCTTTGGTCCTTTTCAAGGGGCGTTTAGTTTTTAAGCAGTACATTCCTAGTTCGAGGGCACGGTATGGGATTAAATTGTATCTGCTGTCAGAAAGCAGTACAGGATATGTGTATAATTTCCGGGTCTACACTGGTAGGGATTCCAGTATTGACCCTCCTGGTTGTCCGGCCACTTTTGGAGTTAGCGAAAAAATTGTGTGGGAACTTACTAGACGGCTGTTTAACAAAGGTCATCATTTGTACGTAGATCATTTCTACACTGGAGTACAGTTGTTCAAGGAGTTGTTTAGAGTGGACACTGTTGCTTGTGGCACAATCCGTTCTAACCGGAAAGGCTATACAAGGGAGCTTGTCTGTAAGAAACTTGTGAGGGGACAGTGCAGTGCCTTGCGGAATAACGAGCTGCTACCTATGAAATTTTCAGACAGGAGGGATGTGTACATGCTATCGACCATCCACGATGAGAGTGCTTCCCCTGTGGCTGTTTGGGGTCAGGTTGCGGAAGTGCGCAAACCTGCGTGCATTTTGGACTACAATAGGCACATGGGTGGTGTTGATAGAGTAGATCAGAGGTTGGAACCTTACACTGCTCTTCGTAAGTCTTATGTGTGGTATAAAAAGTTGGCCCTACATTTATTTCATTTGGCAACTTTTAATGCCTTTATTGTATACAAGGATTGTTCACCTGAGTCAAGGATGACATTTGTTAAATTTCAGGAGTCGGTGATAGAAAGCCTTATTGTGGTGGAACCGGCAACAGTTCCTAGAGTAGAAGTGGTGGAGGATGTGGCTAGATTGAAAGATCGGCACTTTCCAGATCACATTCCTCCCACTCCCAAAAAAGACTTGCCCACAAAGAAATGTAGAGTATGTGCCCGGAGATTAATCCGGAGGGAGAGCCGGATGTACTGCCCTGAATGCCCTGAATGCCCTTCAAAGCCAAAGTCTGGGAAATACCGTGAGCGTAAGCTGTCTGTTTTATATTTTCCTATGTTTCATGGTTGGCATCTCTGTCATGTATTTAGTTAGAGCTTTTGTGTTTGTAGTTTTGTGCTTATTTTATAATTAGTGGTTTCTTTGTTGTTTATAAACAAAAAAAAAGTGATGGCGGTGTGCATGGGGTGGCGCTTGGCTGGCGGTGTGCGTGGGGTGGCGCTTGGCTGGCGGTGTGCGTGGGGTGGCGCTTGGCTGGTGGTGTGCGTGGGGTGGCGCTTGGCTGGCGGTGTGCGTGGGGTGGCGCTTGGCTGGCGGTGTGCGTGGGGGTGGCGCTTGGAAGGCGGTGTGCGTGGGGTGGGGCTTGGAAGGCGGTGTGCTTGGGGTGGGGCTTGCCTGGCGGTGTGCTTGGGGTGGCGCCTGGAAGGCAGTGTTCTTGGGGTGGCGCTTGGAAGGCGGTGTTCTTGGGGTGGCGCTTGGCTGGCGGTGTGCTTGGGGTGGCGCTTGGCTGGCGGTGTGCTTGGGGTGGCGCTTGGCTGGCGGTGTGCTTGGGGTGGCGCTTGGCTGGCGGTGTTCGTGGGGTGGCGCTTGGCTGGCGGTGTTCGTGGGGTGGCGCTTGGCTGGCGGTGTGCGTGGGGTGTGGTGGGGCTTGGCAGGCGGTGTGCTTGGGGTGGCGCTTGGAAGGCGGTGTGCTTGGGGTGGCGCTTGGCTGGCGGTGTGCTTGGGGTGGCGCTTGGCTGGCGGTGTGCTTGGGTGGCACTTGGCTTGCGATGTGCTTGGGGTGGCGCTTGGCTGGCGGTATGCTTGGGGTGGCGCTTGGCTGGTGGTGTGCTTGGGGTGGCGCTTGGCTGGCGGTGTGCTTGGGGTGGCGCTTGGCTGGCGGTGCCAGCCAAATGCCAGTCCACACTCCCATCAGCTGGTGTGATTCTTGTATCAGGCATGTGGGCGTATGTAAGTGATGGGCCCTTGAGTGGCGCGGTCTGTCGATGTGAGTGTTGTAATGTGCTGGGCCCGTGGCTGGCGGTGTGAATGGTCTTGTGCGTGTCATGTATGAAAGGTGTGTGAATGGACTGTAAAGCGGTTGGTGCCTTGTCGCGGCTTTACAGCTCACGAACTGTGAGTCATTGGTTCAGTTTTTTACCTTTCAGTTATTAACAGTGCATTTCATTTTTGTGAAATCTCTTGTTAATAAAATTTGATCCACTGAACCATCACTCACCCTCGTGCCAAATCCAACCAGTATGTGTGGTAAAAATTACAAAACCTGCTCCGCTGTAATCAGGCGTCGCAGCACACCTGCGACACGCTAGGTGCCTCGGGTGGGACCCCGATGATGAATCATGCCACAAACTTGGTTGGTGGGTGAGGGGTCTTTTTCACATAACCTAAGTGTGTTTCTTTTCACAATTTTAGTGTTTGGCACATCACGGACGTATGTGCACACATCAAAATGATATATTACAAAAATACCTGTGTTTGGGGGGGGAGGGCCCACCTATGTTTTTGGTCCTGGGTGCGGCCTTCATCTAGGGAAACCTACAAAACCCAGACATTTTTTAAAACTAGACACCCCAAGGAGTCCAGGGAGGTCTGGCTTGCGTTGCTCCCCCAAAATCTTCTTACCCAGACTCCTCTGTAAACCTTAACATTTGCATAAAAAAAGCATATTTTCCTGACTTTTCTTAGTAGGATCACCGCTCCAGCACAAAATTCCTACTCCCCAGTTTTCCCCGCAGTCTCCCAAGTAAAATGACACCTCACTTATGTGGGTCCCCAAAGCAGAGTCCGTCTAAAGATGTATAAAAGAATATGTCCTTATAAACTCGCTGTGCTATCCCCTCTATCTCTACAAGTTTTGGGCCTTATTCTGTTGCAGGCACCTGGCCCACCCACACAAGTGAGGTATCATTTTTATCGGGAGACTTGGAGGAACGCTGGATGGAAGGAAATGTGTGGCTCCTCTCAGATTCCAGAACTTTCTGTCACCGAAATGAGAGGAAAAGGTGTTTTTTTAACCACATTTTGAGGTTTGCAAAGGATTCTGGGTAACAGAACCTGGTCAGAGCCCCACAAGTCACCCCATCTTGGATTCCCCTAGGTCTCTAGTTCTCAAACATGCACAGGTTTGGTAGGTTTCCCTAGGTGGCGGCTGAGCTACAGGCCAAAATCCACAGGTAGGCACTGTTTTCTTTCAAAAAATGGGATGTGTCCACGTTGCGCTTTGGGGCATTTCCTGTCGCGGGCGCTAGGCCTACCCACACAAGTGAGGTATCATTTTGATCAGGAGACGTGGGGGAACGCTGGGTGGAAGGAAATTTGTGGCTCCTCTCAGATTCCAGAACTTTCTGCCACAGAAATGTGAGGAACATGTGTTTTTTTAGCCAAATTTTGAGGTTTGCAAAGGATTCTGGGTAACAGAACCTGGTCAGAGCCCCACAAGTCACCCCATCTTGGATTCCCCTAGGTCTCTAGTTTTCAAAAGTGCACAGGTTTGGTAGGTTTCCCTAGGTGCCGGCTGAGCTAGAGGCCAAAATCTACAGGTAGGCACTTTGCAAAAAACACCTGTGTTTTCTTTAAAAAAATTGGATGTGTCCACGTTGCGCTTTGGGGCGTTTCCTGTCGCGGGCGCTAGGCCTACCCACACAAGTGAGGTATCATTTTTATCGGGAGACTTGGGGGAACGCTGGGTGGAAGGAAATTTGTGGCTCCTCTCAGATTCCAGAACTTTCTGCCACAGAAATGTGAGGAACATGTGTTTTTTTAGCCAAATGTTGAGGTTTGCAAAGGATTCTGGGTAACAGAACCTGGTCAGAGCCCCACAAGTCACCCCATCTTGGATTCCCCTAAGTGTCTAGTTTTCAAAAATGCACAGGTTTGGTAGGTTTCCCTAGGTGCCGGCTGAGCTAGAGGCCAAAATCTACAGGTAGGCACTTTGCAAAAAACACCTCTGTTTTCTTTCAAAAAATTGGATGTGTCCACGTTGCGCTTTGGGGCGTTTCCTGTCGCGGGCGCTAGGCCTACCCACACAAGTGAGGTATCATTTTTATCGGGAGACTTGGGGGAACGCTGGGTGGAAGGAAATTTGTGGCTCCTGTCAGATTCCAGAACTTTCTGCCACAGAAATGTGAGGAACATGTGTTTTTTTAGCCAAATTTTGAGGTTTGCAAAGGATTCTGGGTAACAGAACCTGGTCAGAGCCCCACAAGTCACCCCATCTTGGATTCCCCTAGGTCTCTAGTTCTCAAACATGCACAGGTTTGGTAGGTTTCCCTAGGTGGCGGCTGAGCTACAGGCCAAAATCCACAGGTAGGCACTGTTTTCTTTCAAAAAATGGGATGTGTCCACGTTGCGCTTTGGGGCATTTCCTGTCGCGGGCGCTAGGCCTACCCACACAAGTGAGGTATCATTTTGATCAGGAGACGTGGGGGAACGCTGGGTGGAAGGAAATTTGTGGCTCCTCTCAGATTCCAGAACTTTCTGCCACAGAAATGTGAGGAACATGTGTTTTTTTAGCCAAATTTTGAGGTTTGCAAAGGATTCTGGGTAACAGAACCTGGTCAGAGCCCCACAAGTCACCCCATCTTGGATTCCCCTAGGTCTCTAGTTTTCAAAAGTGCACAGGTTTGGTAGGTTTCCCTAGGTGCCGGCTGAGCTAGAGGCCAAAATCTACAGGTAGGCACTTTGCAAAAAACACCTGTGTTTTCTTTAAAAAAATTGGATGTGTCCACGTTGCGCTTTGGGGCGTTTCCTGTCGCGGGCGCTAGGCCTACCCACACAAGTGAGGTATCATTTTTATCGGGAGACTTGGGGGAACGCTGGGTGGAAGGAAATTTGTGGCTCCTCTCAGATTCCAGAACTTTCTGCCACAGAAATGTGAGGAACATGTGTTTTTTTAGCCAAATGTTGAGGTTTGCAAAGGATTCTGGGTAACAGAACCTGGTCAGAGCCCCACAAGTCACCCCATCTTGGATTCCCCTAAGTGTCTAGTTTTCAAAAATGCACAGGTTTGGTAGGTTTCCCTAGGTGCCGGCTGAGCTAGAGGCCAAAATCTACAGGTAGGCACTTTGCAAAAAACACCTCTGTTTTCTTTCAAAAAATTGGATGTGTCCACGTTGCGCTTTGGGGCGTTTCCTGTCGCGGGCGCTAGGCCTACCCACACAAGTGAGGTATCATTTTTATCGGGAGACTTGGGGGAACGCTGGGTGGAAGGAAATTTGTGGCTCCTGTCAGATTCCAGAACTTTCTGCCACAGAAATGTGAGGAACATGTGTTTTTTTAGCCAAATTTTGAGGTTTGCAAAGGATTCTGGGTAACAGAACCTGGTCAGAGCCTCACAAGTCACCCCATCTTGGATTCCCCTAGGTGTCTAGTTTTAAAAAATGCACAGGTTTGGTAGGTTTCCCTAGGTGCCGGCTGAGCTAGAGGCCAAAATCTACAGGTAGGCACTTTGCAAAAAACACCTCTGTTTTCTTTCAAAAAATTAGATTTGTCCACGTTGCGCTTTGGGGCGTTTCCTGTCGCGGGCGCTAGGCCTACCCACATAAGTGAGGTATCATTTTTATCGGGAGACTTGGGGGAACGCTGGGTGGAAGGAAATTTGTGGCTCCTGTCAGATTCCAGATCTTTCTGCCACAGAAATGTGAGGAACATGTGTTTTTTTAGCCAAATGTTGAGGTTTGCAAAGGATTCTGGGTAACAGAACCTGGTCAGAGCCCCACAAGTCACCCCATCTTGGATTCCCCTAGGTCTCTAGTTTTCAAAAATGCACAGGTTTGGTAGGTTTCCCTAGGTGCCGGCTGAGCTAGAGGCCAAAATCTACAGGTAGGCACTTTGCAAAAAACAGCTCTGTTTTCTGTGATGTGTCCACGTTGTGTTTTGGGGCATATCCTGTCGCGGGCGCTAGGTCTACCCACACAAGTGAGGTATCATTTTTATCAGGAGACTTGGGGGATCATAGAATAGCAAAACAAGTGTTATTGCCCCTTGTCTTTCTCTACATTTTTCCCTTCCAAATGTAAGACAGTGTGTAAAAAAGACGTCTATTTGAGAAATGCCGTGTAATTCACATGCTAGTATGGGCACCCCGGAATTCAGAGATGTGCAAATAACCACTGCTTCTCAACACCTTATCTTTTGCCCATTTTGGAAATACAAAGGTTTTCTTGATAGCTATTTTTTACTCTTTATATTTCAGCAAATGAATTGCTGTATCCCTGGTATTGAATGAAAACCCACTGCAGGGTGCAGGTCATTTATTGGCTCTGGGTACCTAGAGTTCTTGATGAACCTACAAGCCCTATATATCCCCGCAACCAGAAGAGTCCAGCAGACGTAACAGTATATTGCTTTCGAAAATCTGACATTGCAGGAAAAAGTTACAGAGTAAAACGTAGAGAAAAATGTATGTTTTTTTCACCTCGATTTCAATATTTTTCTTTTTCAGTTGTTATTTTCTGTAGGAAACCCTTGTAGGATCTACACAAATTACCCCTTGCTGAATTTAGAATTTTGTCGACTTTTTCGGAATGTTGCGGTTTCTGGGATCCAGCGTTGGTTTCATGCCCATTTCTGTCACTGACTGGAAGGAGGCTGAAAGCACAAAAAAATCATAAAAAATGGGGTATGTTCCAGTAAAATGCCAAAATTGTGTTGAAAAATTGGGTTTTCTGATTCAAGTCTTCCTGTTCCTGAAAGCTGGGAGGCTGGTGATTTTAGCACCGCAAACCCTTTGTTGATGCCCTTTTCAGGGAAAAAACCACAAGCCTTCTTCTGCAGCCCCTTCTTTCAATTTTTTTTTAAAAAAACGAAATTTTCACTGTATTTTGGCTAATTTCTTGGCCTCCTTCTGGGGAACCCACAAAGTCTGGGTACCTCTAGAATCCCTAGGATGTTGGAAAAAAAGGACACAAATTTGGCGTGGGTAGCTTGAGCAGTGTTACAAGCCATTTAGTGCGAAGATGCTTTGTTTTCGTACAAAACAGCATAAAGTGCATTAGTGTCTCCCACCCTCCAAACTTACAATCACAACAACCAATCTCAAAACATTTAGCAGCAAACTTGGCCATATACACTGTGGTAGGTAAACCGCCCAATGGAAATTTAAAAAACGATGGGCATCGAGGACAATTTTGTTTAGAATTTTTTCCATGCTCAATACCTAAGTTACTTGCAAATAGATAACAGTCAGGCGTAAGGAGAGCTCCAGTCCAATACAGTTTCCTGCTCCTGAAGATATATTTTACCAAGCCAGCCTTGGTACGATCTATAAGAGTTGGACCGGACTAAAGATGGCAAGAGTCCAAGTTCATCCACACACATCTTAACATAGATTAGCCAGTGATTGTTCTGGATGCTTCCATAACCCTTCTCAGATAGGACGATCTGCAGCAATTGCGATGTAGACGTAGCCAGTACAACACTGGTGCTATTGCGATAGTAGATTGGCGCCAAACCCGATAGTGTCTAATGTTGGCACCACATCCAAATCCAGGTATAGGGGAAGCAGTGGCGTACCAGGACACAAATTCAAGATCACAAGAATGAATTTCCATATTTTTGCAATCACTGTAGCCCCGTAATTCTGCTGCTTATATTGCTGCTACTACTGCTTTTGTCTATAAAGTTGTAAGATGACGGTCAGGGCACGGCAACCGATTTTATCGCAAAAGTGTTTGCTTGGCACTGCCTTTTCGATATGGTCACATATTCAGTTTGGTATTGAAGTGAATACCCAATTATTTATAGCTCTTGCCGGTGTCAAGCCCCTGGCCTGCCATGCTTGCAGATTTTCCTAAAGGCGAGGGCGTGGATATTGGCATTTAATTTGTTTCTTTTATGCATGAATACAAGAATCCTTCTGACTACAGAAGCTCTCAAAGTTTTATGCATTTCGTTCCGTGTACACGTCAATAAAACCGCATCATCTGCGAAAATTAGGATGAGTATTTTTTGTTAATTAACTTCAGAACATCCGAACTCTCTCCAGATAAAAATATTATTGGCAGTCATTTAAAAATAGGGCAACAGCAACAGGGCTAGTACACATTGTAAAATAACGTGCAATCCCCAGGGCTTCCATAAGAGTTTGTTTCTGCGTGCAGGGTTTTGAGAGCTTGAAGGAGGGTGTTTTCCACCCCGATTTTTTCAAGTGAATGGCATCATCTGGATATGTTGATACAAAGGCGGTTTAGCACCATATTTGGCCCACACCGTATATAGTTTGACTGATTGGACGAGGATGCCTTTGCTGAATCTAGCCTGTGCGTCAATTCGTTTTTTTTTTTTTTTTGACCAGGCTTGTAGCCTGTTTGAAAGAACCAGGCCAAAGATTTTCCCAGTGTTATCAAGTAATAATAAAATAGGCGTGTATTTAGTATGTAGCAGCTCGCTTATTTTTTTATGGAACGACACTATGATAGCAATTTCCCACAAGGAGGGTATGCAGTATTTGCACACGCACCAGTCGCACAAAGGCAAGCCATGTCGGCACCGGTGATGAGAACAAACTATTCTCTGACGAGTCAGGTGGATTTCACTTGGTGAATGGCCCTCGGGCCTAAACACAAACCCATCACACATGCAGCGGTGATAACGCAACAGGGGTTGGAACCACCACTGAATGCGGCGAGCGGCCTGTGACTAGTGTCAAGTCTTAAGTCTTCAATTCACCAGATAAGGCCACCAGATGTGGCTGCAATTGTTTCTTTGCCGAGTAGTTACCGATGCTGTGTCTGCTTGGCTGGAAAACCATGAGATGCCTTAGCTATTCCTGTCGGTGCCTCGCAGTCATGGGTACTTGTGTTTCTGGGCAAGCCAATGAGTATCAGGATTTCAAGACACGAATTGGCGGTGCAGATCGGCTCTTAGGTTGCAGCTGGTAGCATCCAGCGCTTCTTGCCTCAACTTCTTGCAGTCCCCTCTTCTAGACAGTTTCTTCATGCAAGAGCCCCTCCAGCACCCCTCCTCAACACTCAGCCATCCCCTTCCTCTAAGGCACCTTCCAGAAGCCGTTTTGTTAGCAGGTTTTAAAACATCCGGTTTCCAGTTCTCGAACCTGGTAAATAGAAGCTGGCTGTTTCTCAGTCTCCCCTGCTGTAGGATCCTGGATTCTGGGAGAGATTTCTCGGCACACTGGCTGGTTGTTTCTGCCACACACGTATTCCATAAGTCTTACCCTGGGACCGGTTTCAGGCAGTTCCTGGCTAATGCATAATGTGTAACTGTTGTGTATTGAGGCAAAAATCCAAAACCAGAAAAGTGCTATGGGGAATTTGAGACAGGAGTTTACAGAGGCGTTCAGGAGAACTTTTATGTCCCAAACCATCTCCTTCAGCCTGCAATGTCCTTCACATTGAGGACGAGCAAAAAACAGAGCATTTGCCTTTGCTCACTTTGTATTACCTTGGTAATGAGTGGACAGCTCGAAGAGTACAATTAAATTCTGGTCATTGGCAAAACAGTTGTTTGCTATCATGCGAATCATTTAAGTGTCGTCCTTCTATGGCTTTAGCAGGAATTGCAATATATAATGTGTGTTACAATTTTACCACATTGTTATGAACATTTCAGTGATGTTTGTGACGAGAAAAAGCAAACATATCACCACCACAGTGGAGTTATCATTGTAAATTTCATTAAGAACTTGGTGCGCTTATTCTTTGCTGTAGTACTAGCTGATTCAGAAACCGGAAATCTGCGACAGTATTTGAACAAAGTATGGCTAATGGGTTTATTATACCATCACAGTCCTCCACCTCCTATAGCTTTGTTTAGGCTGTGCTGTTTTCATTGTTTATTATTTGTGGATGTTAGTGGTGTTTTCTGAGTGTTTCCTAAACTTTTTTAAATCAGTGTTTTATTCAGCTACCAAACATCCCTAATAAACAAAAACTGTGGTTTCCAGTGCTTACAAATTATGTTGTGTTTTACAGTGAATGTTATAAAACAATTTTTTTATTTAAAGGAGAAGTAAGGCAGGGTATGCAGTGTGTTCTCATTGACAACAAATCCAGTGGTCGTATATTAGACTGATTTGATCTTAGAATTATGGCCCTCATTATGACATTGGTGGTAAATCCCGCTTACTGCCATGCCGACTGCCGCCAACATACCGCGGCGGCGGCGGTTTACTGCTACCCATATTACGACCCACACACAGCAATCTGGCACTATACTGACACACACAAGTCCGCCAGACAAAAGGTCAGTGATAAACTGGCAGTAGCAAAACCCACACCGTTACGCCAACAGAACTACGCCCTCAGCATTATGACCCACAAATCAACTTGGCAGACATTCAACCGTGGTAAACCATTGGCGGTACATACCGCTACTCTCAATATACACACTCACTAACAAAACAGCACCACATTGGACAATTTGAATAACACACACCTGACACACATACACACACCACACCCACACACCCACAACACTGTAAAACACACAAACACACATTACCCATAACCCTTTATGACTCAAAAACATTGACAACTGAGAGAGAGACACACCAAGAGCACCCACAGAACCAGAGCCACAGAACACCATCACCCATACACCATCCACGCACCTCACAGCACACACCCAACACATCACCCCACACACACCACACACACTACACCCCTGGCACCACAAAGTCACCCCAGGTTCTCAGCGGAGGAGCTAAGGGTCATGGTGGAGGAAATCATCCGGGTAGAGCCAAAGCTATTTGGATCACAGGTGCAGCAGACATCCATTGCCAGGAAGAAGGAGCTATGACGGAGAGTCGTGGACAGGGTCAACGCCATGGGACAATACCTCAGAACAAGGGACGATATCAGGAAGAGGTGGATCTACCTATGGGGGAAGGTACGTTCTGTGGTCGCAAGACACCAGAAAGCTGTACAGAGGACTGGCAGTGGCCCCTCACCTCCTCCCCCACAACTAACAACATGGAAGGAGCAAGTCTTGGCAAAACTGCATCCTAAGGGCCTGGCAGGAGTAGCAGCAGGACTGGATTCTGGTAAGTCAACTCTTTACTACTTTCACCCCCCCCACCTGCATGCCATCACAAACTCCAACCCCTACCCTCACCCCCATCACTTCACCACCTCACATAACCCCACCATCCCAACCCACCCATCCCAATACCAAGCCCTGCATGCAACAACAATGCATGGACACCCATCACTAAAGCATGCACTTTAGAGAGAATCACCTAGACCACAAAATAACTATTCACACAAGGCAAAGCTGACAGGGCAATCACAACCATACAGGACAACACACCCATGCACAAGATGTCACATGCAGAAACTATAACACTGCATTTACAGCCCCACTGGTCCCCCACCCAACGTCACCGGAGAGGAGGTGCCAGCAACATCCAGTCCCCCAACAGAAGAGGCCCACAGTGATGACAGCAGCTCTGCTTGCCTGAATCAGGATGACCAACCTGGCCCATCAGGGATCTCCGGACAGTTGGTTACCCAGGCACAGTCCCATACCACCACAGAGCCTCCCCCTTCAGGAAACACACCAGCACAGCACCCGCCCAGTGGGCCCATACCTCTGTCCCCAGGCCAGGTCAATCAGCAGTGTGTCCACCCCTACAGGGACCCCTGGCAAACCCACAAACACAGGACAATCAGGGACCTGGGGTCAGTGGCAGTGGGCACACGGTTCAGGGGGCAGAGGCACAGGGCAACAGGGAAGCTGCGGGACAGCTGTGCGACAGGGGGAGGACAGGCCGAGGGAACCGACTCTCCACGAGGCACTCACCAACATCCTGGAAGCATACTACCATTCCCAGGAGACGATGGGCCAAATACTGGACAAGTTGCAGGAGACCCAGCAGCTGCAGGAGGGACAGTACCTGGGATCAGGGAGGACCTGAAGGACATTCACACCACCCTGGCCACCATTGCAGGGGTGCTGGCAGACATAGCCAACACCATGAGGGAGGCAGTGGCACTCCACCAGGCCCCTGACACTAGCCACACCGATGAACAGTCCTCCACCTCCGCTGCCGCTAGTGGATAGGAGGCCCCGCCACAAGGACAACAGGCCACCAGCACCCCTCCCCCTGCAGAAGGAATACCACCCTGCAAACGGTCCCTGCGATCCAGGCAGAAGCCAGAGAACATTGACAAGACCCCCGCCAGGAAATAAGACTCCCTGATTATTACCCTTATGTCCCACTCTGTCACCCTGTCCACCTTGAACTGCCATTGCTCCCCCTCCTGTGCCCCCTTGTACAATGCACCTGTGATACAAATAGACTGGACTCTATCCTGGACTTACCTCCATCATCCCCCCAGCCCATTGCACATCCCCTTCTACGTCTTAGCACTTAAATAAACACCCTTTGAATAAATACAAGTATGGAGTATGTCAAATGATTTAACTATGTATTGGTTTAACAAGGTTTAAACACTGCAATACAACTGTACAGTAATGTATACATAGGAATTACCTGTATTTGGCTGCAGTCAACACACCAGGTGTCAGAGTGGGGCCCAGATATCTGAAAATAGAGATGCCAAAGGATACAGTAAGTGGCCATAGAAGTCGGAAATTCTGCATGCCATGTACAATGTCAAATACAAAACTGTCAATGCAAAGTGAAGTTACAGTGTCTTACCTGTGTGTCACTGGAAGTACTGTTGTATAGTAGCTGTTCTGTTGTCCTCATCAGCGGCCTCCTCATCTTCACTGTCCACAGTGTCTACTGCTGCCACACACCCATCTCCAGCCTCATCCTCCTGCAGAAAAGGTACCTGGCGTCTCAAGGCAAGGTCATGCAACATAAAGTATGCCATGATTACCTGGCACACCTTCTTGGGTGAGTAGCATAGGGGATCCACCTGTTAGATGCAGGCACTGAAACCTTTCTTTCAGGAGGCTGAATGTCCTCTCTATTATTCTCCTTGTTTGCCCATGTGCCTCATTGTAACGTTCCTCTGCCCTAGTCCTGGGATTACTCACAGGGGCAGCAGCCATGAGAGGTTGGGGTAACCAGAGTCACCTGCAAATATCGAGGGACAACTGTTAGACACACACTAACCCTTAGGGCTCACACCATACCCATGCACCAACATCCACTGGGTGGAAACCAGGGCTCACCTTTTAGCCACACCTGGTGCCTCTGGAGTTGAGCCATCACATATGGGATGCTGCTATTCCTCAAGATATAGGCATCATGCACAGAGGCAGGATACCTTGCACTGACATGGGAGATGTACTGGTCCGCCAGGCATACCATCTGCACATTCATGGAGTGAAAGCTCTTACGATTTCTGAACACCTGTTCATTTCTCCGGGGGGGGGAAACAAATGCAATATGTGTACCATCAAGTAGCCCAAAAATGTTGGGGATATGTCCCATTGCATAGAAGTCAGCTTTCACTGTGGCCAAATCCTCCACCTGGGGGAAAACAATGTAGCTGTGCATGTGGGCAGACAACACTCTGGTTAGCACTATTGAGAACATTAGCTGTGACATTCCTGCTGCCAAGCCCACTGTCACTTGGAAGGAGCCAGTTGCCAAGAAATGGAGCACAGATAGGACTTGCACAAGACGGGGATCCCGGTGGGGTGGCGGATAGCAGATATCAGGTCAGGCTCCAATTGGGCACACAGCTCTCCAGTGTTGCCAAGTCCACCAGCAGGTCTGTACACAGGGGGATGTCTCCAACTCCTATTCATCCGCAGCGGTTGTAATCTAGTGGGCAAAACGTGTAGCAGCTCATCAGTATTCCACATTTCCAAACACTACATTGCATTGCATGTTGTGACAGTAACAGTATGTTGTTGAATAGACCCAAATGGTGCCTCTGTGTACTGTGACGCAGTTAGGTGCCATGGCCTGCCCCCCCCTGAAATGTCGCCTGCCTGTCCTGTTTTGAGGGACAGGTGGAAACGAGGTAACTCTGCTGGCGTTGTGTGCCGTTGCGGGAGGCGGTCGAGTACTGCCGTACAACACCTCATTGGTTGTGTATGCGCCCTATTGTTTACAGTGGTCAATGGTGATGTATGCCGGCGGTGACGGTATGCACCACCGTGGACGTGACTGCCATTTTCTATCTGTTCACTCACTTCACACCTGTTCACCTTCAACAGGAGAGGACCTACACTGCAAGTGCTCTGTGACCTGTGTCTGGAATCGACCAGGGCTCGTGTCACTGGGGAAAGGGCCCCTGCCTTCACCGCTGTGGAGTTGGAGAGACTGGTGGACCAGTACCGAATGCTGTATGGGCCTCCAGACCAACAGGTGAGTACACTGTGAGCACAATGCAAGGGGCATGGATGCATGGAGTGCTGGGTGTGATGCCCACGTGTAGGGGGGGTTGGTAGAAGGGTTCTGGGCAGCATGATGCATGTATGGTGGACAATGTCTGTGTGTAAGGGGGTGTGAGGGCTATGGTGGGCCATGAGTATAACAGGCCGAACGGTATGACTGATACCTTTTTCAATGTATCTTTTTCTGCAGGTCAGCGCCCATCAGAAAAAGGTATATGGCGTGCCATCGCCAAGGACTTGCGGGCCCTGGGAGGTCTACAACAGGTGGAGCACCCACTGTTGCAAACTGTGGGAGGAACTGAGACGCTGGGCAAGGAAGACGGCAGAGGCCCAGCTGGTGATGGCCTCCCAACGAGGAAGGGGTGCCAGTCGAACCCTGACCCCCCCGATGGCCCGCATACTAGCGGTGGCCAATCCGGAGCTGGATGGGCACCCGAGGGCATCACAGCAGCCACAAGGGGGGTGAGTACAATTTCACATTATACTACTTGTGCATGGTGGGGTGGTCTCCGGGTGTGGGGTGTGGGATGTGGGCATGTGGGTGCCCCTCGGCCAGGCCAGACATTGGAGGGTAGGTTCCATGTTGGGTTGGGGCTGATGAGCACCACCTCCAACCAAGCTAGTAGGCATCCACTACTGGGCAGGGGTCTGTGGGTCTCAGGTATGCTACAATTGGCGTTAGGTATTCCTGTCCATAGGCTGGTGACTAGCATTGTGACTGATAGTGCATTGCCTAGTGCGTAGGGCTGTTCCCTGGGCGCGTGTGTGTGTGGTGTACGCCAACGGTGGTGTTGTTGCTGCAATTGACCAAGTGTATCCTTTGTCTCTTCCCCCCCTTTTTGTTTTGTCACCCTGTCCTTATGTGCATGAGCATCATCTGGCAGAGGAGCAGAGGCACCAGCGACAGAGGGAGCTGCATCCCACAGAGCCAAGGAGGCCAAATCCACCGACAGTGAGGGCACCAGTGGGACTGAGGGCGAGGGGAGCACCACAGTGGAGACAGGATGGGACAGTTCGGACTGTGATACCTCCTCCGATGGAAGCTCCCTGCTGGTGGCGGACACCTCAGTGTCCACCCAAACTACAGGTACACCCATCACCCCGTACCAGTACCGCCCTCCCAGAAGCCCCTCAGTGAGTTTCCCATGCCCGCTCACCCAGGTGGGTGGGCATTTCCTTCACCCCAGGCCCTGCCCCAGTTAGCCCTGCTGCCCTGAGTCAGGTGGCTATTGACCTCTTGAGATCCATCTATGTTGGGTAGTCAATTATAGTGAATGCCATCCAGGGCCTGGCAGGCCATTTGCAACAAACAAATGCATTCCTGGAGGGCATTCACTCTGGCACAGCGGCCCAACAGAGATCAATCTAGGCTCTGGCCTCCTCCCTGATGGCAGCCATTGTCCCTGTCTCTAGACTCCCCCTCCAACTTCCTCTGCCCATTCCCCTCAACCCCAACCTATCCCTAGCACACATTCAGACCAGCATGCACCCAATACAACACACAGGAGTGGCTCAGGCAAACGCAAGCACCACACATCATCCCACAGGCACTCACACAAACGCCATCCAGATGCAGACATAACACCCACTGCCTCCACTGTGTCCCCCTCCTCCTCCTCCTTGTCCACCACTCTCCCAGTAGCATCTCCACCCACACCTGCATGCACTACATCCTCATCCACTACCACCATCACCAGCACACCTATCACTACACACCCCTCACTGGCAGTCACCACCCCCACATCCATGCACACGTCCCCTGTGTCCTCTCCCCCTGCGTCTGTGCCCCCTCCTCCCAAAGTACACAAACGCAAGCACTCAGACACCCAACAGCCATCTACCTCACAACAGCAACCAGCCCATGCACCTGCAACCAAACACAGCAGACACCTCCAACAACCACTCCCTCTTCCTCCACTCCCAAACCTTCACCCTCTTCCCACCCCAGTGTCCCTAAGAAGCTTTTCCTCTCTGCTGTTGACCTCTTCCCTACCCCTCCCGCCCCCGTCCTTCACGTCGGGCCAGGGTGGTCAGAACTCAGGCTAGCACCTCAGCCACCCAGTCCACGGCCACAGTAGTGTTGGCAGCTACTGCAGGTGGGAGAGGCTCCAGGGAACCAGCCATCAGCACTGACAGTGTGCCTGCACCAGCTGCCAAGGGGAAGGGCAAGGATGCACCACCAGCTGCCAATAGGAAGGGCAAGGATGCACCACCAACTGCCAAGGGGAAGGGCAATGAGGCACCACCAGCTGCCAAGGGGAAGAGCAAGGAGGCACCACCAGCTGCCAAAGGGAAGGGCAAAGGGCCTGCACCTGCAGGCAGGACAGACAGGAGGCCTGGTGCTGGGACTGATTCTGAGCCCCCACCACCAACCTTGGCTGTTCAGCCATCCAAGGCTGCAGGGGAAGGGCTGGAGCTTCCCCCCACCATTGGCATCCCCAACACCAGCACTGCCACCAGCAGCACTGCCAGCAGCCCCAGTGGGCAGCAGTCCGAGCCTGCAGGGGAAGGGCTGGAGCCTCCCTCCAGAACCAGTGGAAGAACCCATCCACTCACCCCCTCCTTGCCAAGATGAAGCACACGGGGCACAATGCCCCCTCCAGAACCAGTGGAAGAAGCCATCCACTCACCCCCTCCTTGCCAGAATGAAGCACACAGGGCACAATGCCCCCTCCAGAACCAGTGGAAAAAGCCATCCACTCACCCCCTCCTTGCCAGGATGAAGCACACAGGGCGCAATGCCCCCTGCAGAACCAATGGAGAAGCCACTTATTAGAGAGATTGTGGCGTTGCACTCCCCAATGCCAAGCAGTGGGCAAACTTCCCACTAGAGAGACTGTGGCTTTGCACTCCCCAGGACCAAGCAGTGGGCAAACCACCCACTTGTGAGACTGTGGCTTTGCACTCCCCAGGACCAAGCAGTGGGCAAAACACCCACTAGAGAGACTGTGGCTTTGTACTCCCCAGGACCAAGCAGTGGGCAACCTGTCCACTTGAGAGACTGTGGCTTTGCACTCACCAGGACCAAGCAGTGGGCAAACTGCCCACTAGAGAGACTGTGGCTTTGCACTCCCTAGGACATCGCACAGGGCATGTAGCCCCCTCCAGGACCAGTGGTGTTGTACCATCTTACAGCTGGGGTGCCCCCCGCTCCCCGGAAGTGCCTGTGTATTTTCGACCTGATGCCTTGTCCTGCTATTTGATGGAGTTTTGTTTTGACCAATGACTTTGTGTTTCACCACTGCGCATATTAGTTGCTCAATGTTCACCAGTAGCACATGGTATGTTTTATTCAGTTTAGCGCCTATGGGCTTTGACATTGCATTAGTCATTACATTCTGTATTGTGCCTATTGGCTTTGACATGGCATTAGCCATTGCTTTCTGTATTCAGTTTAGCCGCCTATGGGCTTTGACATTGCATTAGCCATTACATTCTGTATTCTGCCTATTGGCTTTGACATGCTGTATCCAGTCTAGCCGCCTATTGGCTTTGACATTGCATTCCTATTGACTTTGACATGCTATTAGATATTCTGCCTATTGACTTTGACATGATATTATACATTGCATTTTATATTCAGCTCAGCTGCCTATTGGCTTTGACATGACACTAGACATTGCATTTGATATTTAGGTTAGCTGCCTATTGCCTTTAACATGACATTGCATTTGATATTTAGGTTAGCTGCCCATTGCCTTTAACGTGGAGTTAGACATTGCAGTTGAGAATAGTTCTGTATTTTTCCAAGCTGTGTTTTTGCACCAGAGAACCAAGATGTTTTGCTCTCACAGTAGACTAGACCTGATAAGAGAGAGTACATGGGCGTTGTTTCTCTTCCCTTGAGCTTGGGAACAGGAGTAGTCTTGGAGACCTGGCCAGTCTCCAAAAGGCTTGCTCAGTTTCCCAGGTCTGAGAGGAGGGGGCACACCTTTGTAACGAATGTAACAGGCTGCAGAGAGTCAGATTCGAATCTGCCGGACCTCGTGCTGGAGCTTGGCGCCAGTTGCCAGCATCCCGTGTGGGTAGATGACACTCTTTCTCGCGGCTGACAGGGGTCTCAGCTTGCAGACCTTAGAAAGATGTAGCTGTAAATAGTTCCTACACGGTGAAGTATTTGTTTTGCTTTGCATTCAATATCTTATAAATATAACCTGCTGTGTATATTGCAAACTGATATATTTTGTTTGATTAACGCGGACTTGAAAGCTACTAATTCGTCATTCATTCATAAACATTGTGGTTGGGGAAGAATAAAATAACAATAAAAGTCTTCTTTGACCTCAGAAGTGCATTTCTGTTGTGTTATGTTAGTGCTTAGAAACTAAATAAGAGGAAAGCACTACAATTGGTACCAGAAGTGGGGTCGGTCATTAAGAGGTGATTAAGACGGGGTTTGACGAGTTAGTAGATTTCTAAGTGCACACTTTAAAAGTGTAATTGTTTTTTTGTTGTTTGGAGAATTACAGAAATTGTTTTCTGTTTGGAGAATCACAGTAGCACGGCAGACCATGTCTGAGAATACATGTGTTGATGAACTGCCTGATGGTGCTAAGAAAAACTGTGAATTGTTTTCTGTTTGGGGAATTACAGAAGAAAATGCATGTGTAGCTAAAAGGCCTGATAAGGTTTTGAGAAATAATTCCCGTTGTATATATGTAGAAAACGTGTGTTTTGGAAGTAATGATGACAGAAAGGTCTGGATACCTTTATCTGCTTACAGAGAAATGCAGGAGAAATGTAGGCAGTTGGAACATGAAAATAGGAATTTACGTGAGCAAATTAGCCAGGATACGATAATTCAAAATAATGCTGAAAGTTATAAAAATGAAGAATCTTTCTTGTCCCATTCCAGTAATGAGGGGGTTAAGACAGCTCCGAGCTGCATTGAGTTTCCGTGTGAGCCAGGGTTTTTGGCAGCCAAAGTGCATTCCTTAACTGATAACACGGACGAGAATGTGATTTACAAGTTACCGTTGCAAAATGCACAAGTAAAACGAAGGATTTTAGAGCAAGACACCCCGAGTTTCATTAGTTTGTTTGATTTTTGGAAAAAGAATAGCCCTCATTTGAGAGAAATCCTAACACTTTTGTATATGGTCACTGTGAAAAATTATATGCAGTTGCGCGCTTGTGATTTGGCAAATGAAATAATGCAGACTTTAGGTTTCTGCGCAGTGCAAGAAGGAAATACTTATGTACATGTAATTCAAGAACAAGGGAAGAAAATACTGCCCCTAGCTAGAATCATACAATGGATCTGGTACTTGCAAGACAGGGCTAGAGTACCACAGGTAAAAGAATTATCAATGAAATTGTGTGCACCATTTGAATTCGTGTCTACTGAAGATAAAAAGCATGTTTGTTTTACTAATGATTCATTGACTGAAATGTTGCTTTCTGGCACAGTAGAAGGAACAGCGTTGTATAATGTGTGTCAGATTTTAAAGCAAGAGCCACATGAGATGTGTCATTTTTATGCTGATTTTTGGTTCTTTGATAATGTTTTAGCACCTAACTGGTTCAATTACCTTGCAGATGTTAATGAGAAAAATGCAGAGAGAGAAGTGTTCACCCAGAATTCTGCCTTAGTGGGGATAGCTATGTGGGTGCCCCAGAAATGTGAAAAGGCCACTTACAGGTGGGCAGAGATGAGAGAGATGCCCATTCCCCTAGATTTGATAAAAACTGTGCAGCATGCACAAAAGCAATCTGTCATGCAAGCAGTCACAGAGCAGTTGGGGAGAGGAAAGTTACCAGGACAGAAATGGCAAAGTGATCAGGTTTTAGGGAGAGTGATTGCTGCAAATTACCAAGGAAAAATCGAAATTATGCTGATACCTAGAAAAGAATCTGATTCATTCATCCAAATTGGAGACAGAATGGCCCAAATTGACAAAAGTGCAGTGAATGGAGGTTTGGTAAAGAATGAGTCTGCCCCAGCCCTTCTGACAGTGCAAGAAAAAGGAAGCTGTGGCGCAGCAGATAAAAACCTCAGTGCTGATGTGTGGGCTGAAGCCCCAAGTGACCCTCCAGAACCTGCAGAAAATATAACAAAGGGCCTCAAAAACGTCCTGCTGATTATAAAACAGGGAAAGAAAGAGGAAGGGTGCAGTTTAAATGAAAAATGTTATTTGCAAGAAAAGTCATACTTGTTTCTTTTGCAGATCCTACCACGTTTCGCCACTGTCCCTGAGTGTGCTGTGTGGTCCCCCTTCCGGTGTGTGCGTGTGGGGTCGGGGAAGGGACCGAATCCCCAACCTGAACCTGGCTGAGTAAAGTGCCAGCACCATGGATCCATTTTGCGCAAACTGCGCCTTCAGTTCAAGTTCAACTTGTTTGCTGTGTTTTTTTTTTTTTCCCCTCTCGTATGGAACTCTGACTTTTGCTTACCTTCCAGAAAACCTTTCAGGTGGACCGTGCACCTTTACATGAGCAGAACTCATGCCACATCAAATTGCTAACACTGTTGAATTAGAGACTCATTCAGAAAAAAAAAAAAATTGCCCAGTCTTTTCTATGTAGATGTATCTGATGTGAAAAGGTCATGAAATCAATGTGTTAATTCACTTCTATTGCTTTACAGGGATTGCTTTGATCATTGAAATTTGATTTGCTGATAATGTTTTTTTTTTGTTTGTTTGAAATATGAGATATGTGAAACAAAAATTCATTGGTCAAAGGGCGGAATGTCCTGCTATTTGATGGAGTTTTGTTTTGACCAATGACTTTGTGTTTCACCACTGCGCATATTAGTTGCTCAATGTTCACCAGTAGCACATGGTATGTTTTATTCAGTTTAGCGCCTATGGGCTTTGACATTGCATTAGTCATTACATTCTGTATTGTGCCTATTGGCTTTGACATGGCATTAGCCATTGCTTTCTGTATTCAGTTTAGCCGCCTATGGGCTTTGACATTGCATTAGCCATTACATTCTGTATTCTGCCTATTGGCTTTGACATGCTGTATCCAGTCTAGCCGCCTATTGGCTTTGACATTGCATTCCTATTGACTTTGACATGCTATTAGATATTCTGCCTATTGACTTTGACATGATATTATACATTGCATTTTATATTCAGCTCAGCTGCCTATTGGCTTTGACATGACACTAGACATTGCATTTGATATTTAGGTTAGCTGCCTATTGCCTTTAACATGACATTGCATTTGATATTTAGGTTAGCTGCCCATTGCCTTTAACGTGGAGTTAGACATTGCAGTTGAGAATAGTTCTGTATTTTTCCAAGCTGTGTTTTTGCACCAGAGAACCAAGATGTTTTGCTCTCACAGTAGACTAGACCTGATAAGAGAGAGTACATGGGCGTTGTTTCTCTTCCCTTGAGCTTGGGAACAGGAGTAGTCTTGGAGACCTGGCCAGTCTCCAAAAGGCTTGCTCAGTTTCCCAGGTCTGAGAGGAGGGGGCACACCTTTGTAACGAATGTAACAGGCTGCAGAGAGTCAGATTCGAATCTGCCGGACCTCGTGCTGGAGCTTGGCGCCAGTTGCCAGCATCCCGTGTGGGTAGATGACACTCTTTCTCGCGGCTGACAGGGGTCTCAGCTTGCAGACCTTAGAAAGATGTAGCTGTAAATAGTTCCTACACGGTGAAGTATTTGTTTTGCTTTGCATTCAATATCTTATAAATATAACCTGCTGTGTATATTGCAAACTGATATATTTTGTTTGATTAACGCGGACTTGAAAGCTACTAATTCGTCATTCATTCATAAACATTGTGGTTGGGGAAGAATAAAATAACAATAAAAGTCTTCTTTGACCTCAGAAGTGCATTTCTGTTGTGTTATGTTAGTGCTTAGAAACTAAATAAGAGGAAAGCACTACATGCCTCTGCAGTGTTCTCTCCGTGTTGTTGCAGGAGTCAAGTGGGACCTTGGCCTATGTGATATGGCCCTGTGGCCCACGGACATTGAGGACTGGGCAGTGTTGTTCCATTTGTATATATGTATATACTGTTTTGATTTTGAATCACGAATTTATAGTATTTTATATTATTACACTCACTTTAATCAATTTCTTTTGTCTTTGCATTATTCCTGAGGGGTACAGGGTGTATATGTAATGTTACTGCATCTGTTTGTGTGTATGGTGTTGGGGGTGGGGGTGTTGCGTGTGTGTGTCACTCTCTGTCCCCCCCACCGTCCCTTGTGTTCTAGGCGGCAGTGCTCACAGTGGTCGTCTTCGCTGGCGTTGATGTTCGTAGTGTATGAGGAGGTATACAATCATGGGAAATATGTGCAACTCGGGCTCCATGGCATCGTTCTTCTTCCTTGAGTGTCCAGAGGTGAGTCCTTTGCCTTCCGCGTGATGTTTCTGCTGTGCTTTTGATGCCATTGGTACTGTCCCGAAAAAGGTGGCGGATAGGCCTGTTGTAATACAGTGGGCGGTACATTGTCTTCTTCCTGGCTGTTGGCGGGTACTCCTGCGGTGCTTGTTGCTATCGCTGTGGCGGTCGGTGTGTTAAAGTGGCTGTATGTGTGGGCGGTTTCCGCCGTGGTCATGATTCCATTTTTGTTACCGCCGGCCTGTTAGTGGTATTACCGCCCCTTTATCACCGACCACCAGGGTTGTAATGAGGGCCTATGTGTTTTGCACTGTCACATCTCATTACCCTCTCTCACATCTCATTACCTTTCACACTCACTCTGTCTGGTTCAGAGAGCTATTAATGGATTTGAAAAGTAAGAGTTCTATAGTCAGATGTTTTAATTACCAAATCTCTGGACACCGCTTGGGTTCCTTCACATGCTCCTTGCTGAATATTATCACTTTCTAGGGGTGGACAACCCTGCCAATAGCATAGTACAGTGGGAAATCTTTAAATCTTTGAATTACACCGGATTAATTTGTAGCCCCACCTTCTAAAGCACCTGAAACGTGTTACATTTAGCATACTCACCACTGCTTTTCTGCCCCCATTGCCTGACTACTTTAAGGTTTTGCTGCTGTTTTGTGGACATTCATATTTGCCAAGTGTCCCTGTGGCAAATATCTCATTTTAAGTCAGTGACTTTTTTTTAATAATCAAATATTTATTTTTTCAGAATGAAGCAACCAGTAAAATAAACCAACAATTGAATTACTACCCAATCAAGTCCCTCTGATCCACCCACCCAAGTTTCCAATGATTACATAAATGTCTTCTCGTCTGTGGGTATATCGTCTTGTACTGTGGACAAACTGTGGTACTCCCACCATTTTCTCCAAATCTTGCGGAATGTTTGAGGACAGCCTCTTACAATATAGATCAGTTTCTCCTGTTTAGCACACCAGTCCATACTGGATTTCCACATTACAAGGTTAGGTGGCTGTGTCAGTTAAAGTTTCTTGCAATATCCCGCTTGGCAACCAGTGTTGCCAAGCGCATCAGTGTCCGGTTGCCCCCATCTCCTCCAAGTTCATCAAGGATCCCTCGGAGGGCAATTTTAGGCTATAATGTTATAGGCTGAGCTAAGAATCTGTACAATGATCTATCACTTCTGAACCAATATCGAGCAATCAGTGGGCATTGCCATACTATATGAAAGAATTCTGCCCCAGGGGAGGAACAGCAGAAGTAGTTGTATTCAGCCAGGAGGCCCACATGCCAAAATGCTTGAGTGGTTCTGTATATAGTTCCCTCTGAGCCATACAAGCCTCCAGTCACTCCGTGTGATCTAGATTGTCAATCCATTTGTCCTATCTCTGACTAAGGCGGACCAGGCCTGTCGGGCATTGCAGGCTAAGGAATGGTAGAGCTGGGAGATTCCTCCCCGACCCAAGCTTACGTATAAGTAGTCTAGCTTCCAGGAGACTAAGTTCCAGCATATCAGTGAGTGTTAGAATTATAGCGCCCAAGCGCATGTCTCAGTTGTAAACATCTATAAAACTGGGTGGGAGAGAGTGCAAAACGGGTCTGTAGGTCTGCAAAGAAGCATATGTGTACAGGTTAAACTTGGAGCATAAAAACAGTCTTAATAGGTCAGTTAATCAAACAGGTCCATTTATTGATGGCTCCGATGCACTAAGCCCCCAAGTAGTTCTGGGACCACATTAGAATTGAGGCATTACACGACTCATGCTGATCCTAGTGCTACTTGGAGGCTCATCACAGCCTCGCTTTTACTTTTATTCCAGCTTGCTATATTGGTACATTAGTGGCCTGAATTACCACCATACACATATACAGACTGTACTTGAATACACAGTGACTCTCATAACAAGTACTGGGAAACTTATTGTTTACAGAGGTATTCAGTTTCAAAGCTGGTGGAATTTTCTTTATAACCAATTTTTTTTTTTTTCATAGTAGAACAAGACAGTGAGCACATAGTTCAGTCAGTAAAAACAGATAAATACAATTGACGACAGCCCCTCACCTTTCCCCACATTAACCAAATCATTCCACTCAGGAGGGCAACCCATGAAAAGCCCGCCATTTCCCTCAGGTTTTCTCATATTTCCGAGGCCAAGCCTATGCTTCATATATTGGCTTTTCTAATAGAGAGCACCAATCAACCCCAGCCCGCTATTTAGACATCAATGGTGCCAAAGGGCTTCTCTATAATTGTGCAATGTCTCTTTTAGCCACTAGGCATGCAACCCCCACAAAGATTCAGTCTGCTCCTGGTACACACAACTCCTCCAGAAACCCCAGCAGTGCCACCTTAACAGCCAACTCAATTAGATGACCCAAAAACCCTGAAATCTCCCGCTCCACCGCCGCCCAGAAGGGGAGCACCCCGGGACATTCCCAGGCTACATGCAGAAGGTGCGCCTCTACCATGGATGGATGGATGGAATATTGTGGGCCTTCCTTCTAAAATCTAAGCTGAGGATTGGTGCCCATCAGTTGCAAAATATATTATTTTTCTACAAGAAACGTGGGCTTCAAAAAACATATATCTTGACAGGTATGTTTGTTCTAATCTTCCTGCAACTCGATCCACCAGCCATGGTATGGGTGGCCTGGCTGCAAGGTGTCCCATAGATCTTGGATGCAAAATAACTCTTGTTCCTTTAAATAGTGTTACCACACACATTTTTTAGGTGAGATGGGTGCAAAGTTTAAGATCACCATGATAAATTATTGTAATAATGACTTTACTGAAGTTATCTGATTTTTTTCAGAGTTGGCCTCCCTGTTGGATAATATGGTTGACAACAGTACACACTATGGTGGGTAACCTAATTTAATCCTAGCAGGAGATTTCAATGCGAAGATTGAGAATATGTCTTCTATTTCCTCTGATACTTTCGTACCAACTTCTGAGGTGGGTAGTCGAGTGCTTGGATGGATCAAAGGGGGTAGCTGCTATTCTCTATCTTGTCAATTTATGATTTAGAGAGTGCTATCTTGCTGTCTGTCACAACATCGATACCCACCTTCACAGGGGAGGAGCCAGTATCATTATTGATTATGTGTTTATTTCTCGAAGTTTGCAATCTGTCATGTGGGGATGGTTTTACCTTTGCTATTTAGCAAACAATCCACTTACTCATGCAATTAAAACCCCCGTTAAAGAGTTTGGCCATCCTAAGGAGGGTAAACAGGTGTTAGTTGGGAAGGACATAGGTTGGTTTGGCAGTCAGTTGAAATGAACATTATAACAACTCAGGTAGTGAGGAAATGTTTGCATCGGGAAAGCCCTGAGGTTGTGCTAAGAGCCTTCTTAGGTTTGAGTGATGATTTAAAGGAGTTACTTTCAAAATTCGTGAAGAATACTCTCAGAGGACGTAATTCATGGTATGATAAATCATGTAGGACTGCCAATGCCAATTTACATAAAGCTCTAAAGCAAGTGCTGCGGGACATAGCTGCGATTAGAGAGTCTAGGAAATCTTTTCTTTGGTGGTGAAGCATAGAAAGTGAGAAATGAAGGATGAGAAGTGGCAGGCATTGGCTGTGGCCTACCAGTCTAAAGACCAGAGGGCTTTCTGGAAAGCTGAGTGGAGCGGCCTTGATTATGGGGCACCATCGGAAAAAGTAACCTCCCATATCAACCCAGAGAGTTGGTTGGATCATTTTAGATTAATTTATAAGATAGGCAGCTCATCTGCTGAGGGTGGCTTGGATGATTGCCCATTGCTGCTAGATATCTACTTCTCTGTCGAGGTGGTCCGTAAAGCAATTGTAGTTAGTCCCTCTCATAAGGCTCCCGGTCCCGATGGGATCCATGTGGATCTCCGCAAGGAAAATCCTGGGTTATGGGCGCCCATACTGAGTAACCTCTTTAATGCTGTCTATAAGGCTGGGGTTCCCCTTTCCTGGCGAAAATCTACAATTGTCCCAGTCTTTAAGAATGAAAGTTTGCAAGATCCTAAGTGTTACTGGCTCATTTCACTTCTCAATTCCACAACCAAGGTCATAAGGAGAATTGTATTGGATTGACCATTATCATGGGTGTCGGACAGAAATATACGTTCTCCTCCTCTATATGGCTTTCAGAAAGGCCTTGGCATGATCAAGCAATGTCCGACTCTCCATCTCCTTGTGTCTAAGTATACGTTTGCTAAGGGTGCTACTCTTAAATTGGCCTTTATGGATCTTTCAAGTGTGTTTGATTGTGTAGAAAGATCTAAATTATGGGTCACTCTAATCTCCTGGGGTCCTGATGTGGACTTTGTTGCTTTCTTAAGGCACTAGCATTGGGATTCGACAGCAGTTGTGAGATATGGGGACGATGGTGAGTGTACCTCGCCTTTTCAGGTAAAAAGAGGTGTGTGACGGGGATGTATCCTTACTCTGATTTTAGTTTTGTTATATATTAATGATCTTGATGCTGCTTTAAGCAAACATTGGTGCTGATGTTCTCTCTGTGGATGGTAAATCCCAGCCTGCTCTCCTCTATGCGGATGACGAGGTGTTGCTTGAGAGGAACGCAAATGGCCTTAAGTTATTGATTTCCTGTTTTGTAGGTTTTATGGGAAAACTTGGCCTAGGACCAAATGTTTCTAAAACTTTTTATGGTATGCAGTTAAAAAATACTAAGACCCACCACATAGGTATTAAGGGTAGGACGGTAGGGAAGGTTAACCAGTTCCCTTACTTAGATTTATGTTTTATGATGCATGCAACCGGGCTCCCTGTGTTGAGATTAGAATTGAGTGATATAGGTGGGCTGTTGGGACTATTTTTTCACTCGTTACCTCAATTGGGAGGAAACCTATAGCCTGTGTTAGAAATATATAAAGGAAAATGCCTTCCTATACTGATGTATGGTGTTGTGAGGGTACAGTAATGTTAGCAGCATGCAACTGGAAGAAAATAGAGTGTGTAGGTGCCTTCTTGGGGTTCCGATTATGACATCTCATTATGTATCCCGCCTGGAGTTAAGCATGGACAGTGTGGAGGACTTCATAAAACTGCCCCCCCAGATGTTTTGGTGCTCTGTGTGTCCAAATAAAGAGGCTGACCTGAATCAGTAGATTCTTAAGGATTGTCTCTCCTGCCGGAAAGGGCACAATATCCCTTAGTTGAAGTATACTAGAAGGATTACTGAGGTTCTTGGTTGCCTCAGTTGATGGTCAATCCGGTACACATGACTAGGAAGGGTAAAACATGGTTGAAGAACAGCTTTTTTGCTATGAAGAAAACCTAGAGGGAGGACTCGGAGTTAGTGAAAGCTTCTGTTAGAACGTACTGTCTAATACAAATTTCCTTAGATATCGCTCCCAATTTAATCCTTATTCCTGGTGCGTGGGAACAAATGCTGCTATCCCGATTTAGGTTCGGCTCTACTAGAAGGTTGCTGTGTTTCCAGAAGAGATAGTTTTCCCAAGCTGATATTTGTATGTGTCCCTGCGATGAGGAATCACCCCAAACCCTTCTGCACTTTTAGTTTTTTTGTAAATGTGATCTCCCCCTGACTAGGCGGTTCTTATTATCAATTCTATGTACAAAATACATTTAGCAAATGTAGCGTGGCCCTGCTCTTTCGGGAGCAGCTAGGTGACGCCGCCGCTTGTAAAGGTGTTGGCAGTTTCCTAAAAAAGTGTTTTGTATTTCCGTAAAGCAATGTCGTTTTAATTAGTTTTACCTGTATGTGTCTTTTTTTATTCTCTATTTGTGATTTGTATGGTGGACATTTTGTAGGAAGGTAGCCTCTTTCTAGCCTTGTTACCCCCACTTTTGGCCTGTTTGTGAGTATATGTCAGGGTGTTTTTACTGTCTCACTGGGATCCTGCTAGCCAGGGCCCGGTGCTCACAGTGAAAACCCTATGTTGTCGGTGTGTTTGATATGTGTCACTGGGATCCTGCTAGCCAGGACCCAAGTGCTCATAAGTTTGTGGCCTGTATGTGTTCCCTGTGTGGTGCCTAACTGTATCACTGAGGCTCTGCTAACCAGAACCTCAGTGTTTATGCTCTCTCTGCTTTCTAAATTTGTCACTGCAGACTCGTGACTAAATTTACCAATTGTCATTGGCACACTGGTACATCCATATAATTCCCTTGTATATGGTACTTAGGTACCCAGGGTATTGGGGTTCCAGGCGATCCATATGGGCTGCAGCATTTCTTTTGCCACCCATAGGGAGCTCAGGCAATTCTTACACAGGCCTGCCACTGCAGCCTGAGTGAAATAACATCCACGTTATTTCATAGCCATTTTTCCCTGCACATAAGTAACTTATAATTCACCTATATGTCTAACCCTCACTTGGTGAAGGTTGGGTGCCAAGTTACTTAGTGTATGGGCACCCTGGCACTAGCCAAGGTGCCCCCACATCATTCAGGACAATTTCCCCGGACTTTGTGAGTGCGGGGACACCATTACATGTGTGCACTATACATAGGTCACTACCTATGTATAGCGTCACAATAGTAACTCCGAACATGGCCATATAACATGTCTAAGATCATGGAATTGTCACCCCCAACACCATTCTGGTGTTGGGGAGACAATGCCATGATCCCCCGGGTCTCTAGCACACAACCCGGGTACTGCCAAACTGCCTTTCCGGGGTTTCCACTGCAGCTGCTGCCAACCCCTCATACAGGATTCTGCCCTACTGGGGTCTGGGCAGCCCCAGCCCAGGAAGGCAGAACAAAGGATTTCCTCTGAGAGAGGGTGTTACACCCTCTCCCTTTGGAAATAGGTGTGAAGGGCTGGGGAGGAGTAGCCTCCCAAAGCCTCTGGAAATGCTTTGATGGGCACAGATGGTGCATAACCCAGTCTCTTCGTGAACATTGGCGGCCACTCTGCTGGGCGCACCTTCAAATGCGTGCATTATTTTTCTCTAAGTTAATATATTTTCTACGCAAATACAACATTCAAGATATATGAATATTCATTATTAAAGTTCAGCGTTAACAATCCCTCCTCTGATGACTAAACATTTCATCACACCAAACCTTCCTACACAAATTTTTGCATCAGCTAAACTTCCGTCATCTCTACCCTTTCATATCTTCGTTCCCTTTTTTAATTTCCCCTAAACTTTTTTCTCTTTTTATTTCTTCCCTCTTCTGATCATTTTTCATTTTCTTCAATCTAATCACTCTATACCATGTACATATTCCCTATGCTCCAATTATGCAAATCACAATAATCAATATCCCTTTTATTATTATCAATATTATCCCTCTCCCAATGTTGCTGAGGCAAACTCCCACTGAAGCAAATCCTTTGCCAACTTTCTCCCAAACAACTGGTTCTTTCATTTCTTTCAAATCCGCACTCTCATTAGTCAGATTAGTAAGTAAGCTTCCAATTTCTTTACTATTATCAGGAATGAACAAATAGCAATGCTTCTAATTAAGCATTTTGCAAACTCCGCCATCTTTTCCTAAAAGAATGCCTAATTGAAGGCGGTCCTGAAGAGTCATAGCTCTTTCCGTGGCCAATTCAGTATCTATCAGGATCATGGCTCCTGAAAAATTTGTCAGCATATTATCCACTATAGTAGACAACTTTCGAATCTTTATCGAATTCAGAACAACTCCTACTGAAGTAATCATTGCTCCAAATATATCTCCCACTATACCAAAAGGAGATGCTGTCTTTTCTCTAATGTGATGTAATTCAGTCAATCTCAATAACCCTTTAAGTCATCCAGTTGGAAAATCTTTGTGAAAACTATTCCCAAATAACATGTGCCATACCATCCTCTTGAGAGACGGTAATAAGCATTAGGCCCACAAATGTAATATATGTCAGGAATCGCCTGATCCTGTCCATTCAACATAAATGTCCATGTACTCTGAAACAGAAACACGTCTATATTCACTTGTTCCCCCAAAGTGTCAGTGAGAGATATAGGCCTATATACCCAAAGCTTCCCTGCGTGTTGCTCATCTAAAGCTAATTTCACTAGTGTTTTTATTGCACTACAAGCATAATTATTCCTATAAGTCCATTTCTCTAAGTCATTTTCTAACTTCTCCTTCAATGCCTTTCTCCTGTCACCTGTGTGATCTAAAAAGCTCTTTTCTAAATGTGTAAGCAAGCATGTCAGATTATTCCTGTGAGTGTAAGCAGTCCCAAAAGTTAACGTAGGCTCAAAGAAACCCCTAAATAATACTATGTCATTATCCTTAGCTGCTGTACTCAGATACATAATTATGGGGACAAACGAAAACACTACATCATGATTGGAGAAGAAATACTGAATGTACTCCTGGTTATAGAATGTTGTTAGTACCAGACTACAACTTATTTCATAAGTAAGTGGCAAACCCTGATAGGTATCTCCTTCGACCGATGAAGGAATCTGCGTACACAAAACAATTCTTCGCAACCATCGTCTCAACATACTCACTCAATAAGCGATAGAACACATTAGAAGAAAGTTCCCCTTGGGCATTATTTACATGTAGATACTTCTCATCAAGCCTAAACCTCTCTATCGCGGTTAATGCAGTAGTTGTCTCTAAAGCTGAAGCATGGTTAGTTTATTCTTGTCAAGAACAGTCATACCCCCAATCAATATCACAAACAATATCACACACACAATTTCCAAACCAATGCTCAAGTATTTATGGCACCTGTTCTTCCTACCCTGCTGGCTTGTGTTAATCATGATCTGTAAAGAATCAGAGAGTAGAAGAGAAAATTTAGAACTTATGCAGCAAAAATCAAGAACAAAAATCTTCTTTTAGCATTTATTTACAGCTTTCAGGCTCACTTCCAGGATCCTTTTTCTCAAAATCGGTAAGCTTGTCAAAAATCGGTTTAGCAGCTTGTCAAATCTGGTTAGCTTGTTGAAAGAGGGTATCAAAGTCTTTTCCAGCTACTACCAACAGTCTCTTTCCTCTTTGCACTTTTCTCAATTTGTCTCAATAGTTCAGTTTGTTACTTTCCTTAAAGTGCCAAAATATTGACCTGGAATGTCTCGATCAAAACAAAAAGACAAAACTCTCTTTACCATTCACTTGTAGTTGCATACACCCATTCAGGACCTGCATACCTTCGAATTCCTATTCTCTTTCTTTACAACTTTCGATCTCCATTCAATTCTCCTTCACTTAGATCCTCTCTCCTTGTTGTTTCTACTTCTTTGTCAATTGTTGTCACAACAACTTTTTCCTTCCTCTTTGCTTATAACTCCGGCCACTTATCTCCTTTCAGTGGACCCTTGGTCAATGTTCTTTTCAGTGTTGAACTTGAAACTTCTTTTTTTCTCTTGACGGACCTGCAACTGGTTCAAGAAGGGTCCAATCACTTTGACTTTGATCCACCTCAACTCCTTGTGTCTGCTCTGTTTGTCTCTCAAATTCATCTACTTTTGGGAGAGCCCTCCTCTGACTAGACTCTCCTGCTGCCTCAATTGAGATTGGCTCACTGTCACCCTCGTCTCTCACAGGAGTGACTGAACCATCCTCAACTTGCTCAGATTGGCCTCAGTTCCTCTTTCTTCTCCTTCCGGCTCTGAAGCTTGTCTGGTCGTTGTCAGTACCCTCTTCATTGTCCAAAGGACATGCCACTTTTCTCGTGTGGCTTGCGTGGATCCAGATTGGAACTCCAGCACACTTCACAGCTGTGGTAGTCGTCAGAACCACCTGGAAGGGGCCTTTCCACCGAGGCTCCAAACACGTCTTCCGCACATGTTTCTGGACCACCACCCAGTCACCCGCCCTCGTGGTGTGTCCTTGATCTTGGATTATTGGCAATGTGATGGCTTCCACTTGCTGAGAGAAAGAGTGAACCACATGAGCCAGACCTTTGCAGTAGTCCAACACCATATCATCTGTAATGTTGACAAGGGAATTTGCAGGCACCGCTGGCAACCTCATTGCTCTGCCCATGGGAATTTTGTGCGGTGACAATCCTGTCTTCCTGTCGGGTGTGTTTCTCATTGTCATCAGAACTAACAACAGTGCGTCAGGCCATTTCAGATTTGTGGACTCACACATTTTCGGCATCCTTGATTTCAAGGTACCACTTATCTGTTCCACTAGACCTGATGCTTCAGGGTGGTAACTACAATGCAACTTTTGCGCAATGTTTAATGCTACACATAGCAATTTAATTACTTCATTGTTGAAGTGACTTCCCCTATCTGACTCTAAAGAGATCGGAAACCCAAAAAGTGGTATCAGTTCCCTAAGCAGTAGTTTTGCTACTGTGAGGCTGTCATTTCTTCATGTAGGGTACGCTTCAATCCAGTGACTAAAGATGCAGACAATCACCAACACATATCTCATACCTCCACACACAGACATCTCAATAAAATCTATTTGCATTCTGCTAAATGCACCTCCTGCTCTTCCAATGTGGCTCAAAGTAACCACTGTCCATATTCCCACGTTCATTTGCTGACAAATGACGCAATGATGGCAAACTTCTTCAGCAACTTGTCTAACCCTTGGATTGAACCAATTCTGTTTGAACAGTTGAATCATTGCCTCCCTCCCAACATGTGCTTGCCCATGATAATACTTAGCCATTTGAGACAACAGACTCTTTGGCCCTCTTCTGAAACCCACAATTCATCCTGCCGTTGTACACATTTTATTTTGCTCTATGAACGTTTTTCCTCCCAGTCAACATTATTCTGCAATGTTTTCAATTCTTTCAGTGTGTCAATTACTTGCAATGCAAAACTTGGACATGTTTAATCTTCTTCAGGTAACAATTCCCACTTATCTTTGAACGATATACAGTTCAATGCGCAACACTTTGTGATTTGATCCGCATATCCATTTCCCATTGACTCAAAATCTTGCGATTTCAGATGTGCACTGCAATTCACCACGGCAATCTTTGCAGGCATTTGGATGGCATGCAACAATTCTTTAATTCTCTCATCATTTCTCACTGGTGAACCAGAAGAGGTCATGTAACCTCTCTGTGACCGCAGTTGGCCAAACTCTTGGATTATTCCAAATGCATACTAGCTCTCCGTATAGATGGTAACCTTAAGCTGCGCAGAAACATGGCATGCTCTAGTAAGGGCTACCAGTTCTGCTACCCATGCGGAATATACTTCTCGAAACCAAGACGCTTCCAGAATACCAGTAACTGTGCACACTGTATATCCTGCTCTCAGTACTCCTGAATTGTCCCTTACAAAGGAACTATCAACAAAGATAATTTGGTCATTTTCCTCTAATCGGGAGTCTCTAATATCAGGTCTCTGTTTTGTGCACAAGTCAGTTACCTCAAGCCAATCATGCTCAATGTCTTCCAACTTGTCAATTTCAACATTTTCATTTGGCAGTAAGGTTGCCAGGTTCAACACTGTAATTTTTTCAATTACTCATTTGATGACCCAAAAATACTTGTCTCATAACGGGTCAATCTGACACCTGTTAGGGACTGGGTTTTCGTTTCTGTAATTAGGATCTCCAAGGAGTGAGGGACCATGATAGTTAAGGGGTGTCCCATCACAATGGCCTCACACTGTGTGAGGCTCTGTCCAACCGCTGCAACTGCACGCAGACAGCCTGAGAAAGCTGCTGCAACTGGCTCCAAAGTAGCTGAAAAATATGTTACTGGACGGTTTAAACCTCCATGGACCTGTGTCAAAAGAGAAAAAAGAACATGCATCAGGCTCATGACAAAACTACATGAAGGACTTTGTGTAGTCAGGCATACCCAAAGCCGGAGCTTTGCACAGACTCGCTCTCAATTCAGAAAACACTTTCAGGCAAGCCCGGTCTTACACTAGGGGATCGGTGACCTCCTTGTGAGTCAGCTTCTGCAATGGATTTGAAATGACTGAAAAATTGGGAATACATTGGCGGCAGTAGCCTACCATCCCTTAAAACATCCTGACATCTCTCTGTGTGGCTGGGGGACTCATCTGTTTATTTTTTCACTTTTATTTTATTGGCATTTCAGTTGAAGCTTAAGTAGGTACAACACAACACCTTGTTTGTTTCATGACGTACATCTTGGCATTTGTACAAGTGACAGAATTAGGTTTTACAGATGTAGTGAACTTTCTGCATTACATGGTACTTTCACTTGGTTGCTAAGGTTATCACTCTTCTATTAGGATATAAGTAGAACTCAGTTGTTCAGCTAATCTTTTTAGCGACCTGGAGCGGGGGAGTGAGAATATAGGTAATCATGTCACATAAGGCCACTGTCTAGTGTCCCCATCAGAACGTATTCATGCCATCTAAGGATTACCAATCAACTTCGTTGGCTGTAATAATTATAAAGAGACCCATCCAGAAATGAAGCCAACAATATAACAAAGCTAAGAACAACGAAGAACTAACAATCTTCCCGTGGTCCTTGTATGTATGCAAGCAGGCTGTGTGACGACATTAGGTATGTAAATCATCTTTTATTTACTATCTTGAAGACAATGTGTGAGGATAGTTCCCCGATGAAGTAGGTGTGCAGGGGAGGTAACAATTTCTTCATGTGCCATTCCCCAGGGGGTTCTGAAGTCATCTCAAGGGCACTCTCCCTAAATCCCTCACCTGTAAACTCATTATAGTGCTTCCTGTATCGCTTTCCAGCTCTGTCTACTCCCGCAGCACAGTTTTCTCAGCCATGCATGACCTCTGTCCACAGCGGGGCCAATGTCCAACACCTCATCCCCTTGCTTTCTTCCCTCTTCAGGACATCCCAGCCCCCCATATATGAGCGTCAACCGACATGGGGTTAGGTAAGTCCTGTGCATGTAGTTATACTGTATATATTTTAGTCTGGTGTTTCGGGAGACTGAGGGAGCGTATGCAAGAATTCTGTTCCATTCTTCATCAGTGAGGGTTCTATCTAAGTCCATCCCCCACTTAGCCCGGAGAGCATCCAGCGGATTATGTACCATTGCCAATAGTTCCCTATAAAGCCAGGACACCAAATGTGAACTCCCCCCCCCAATGGACAGCAGAGTCTGTAAGACTTTGTGTGTGGGAGGTTCACCCTTCATCGCTCTCCAGAGGGTCCTAATAGTCCCCACCATCCCCTCATATGTCAGAAACTGCCCGCGAGATAAACCAGTCTGGTCCGCAAGATCCTCAAACGGGATCAGCATTCCCTGACTATATAGTGCGCCTAGCGTATGCTGCTCCATGGCCGTCCAACAGCGTAGTTGCCGTTTTGTAAAACAAAAGAGCGAGTCACCAGGGGACATTCCCACTAGTGGTATATCTGGCGCATAAGGCACCTCCGTGTGTGTTATTCTAAGGACTCTCTGCCAGTTGGCCAGGGCTGTTGTCGGTAATACTCCCCTCCTAGTTCCTCGTGCGGTAGGCAGAAGCAGCCCGTCTACTAGTCCACCACTACTGAGATACCCCCCATCTACTGTCAGCTCTGTAAGCCCCACTCCACTGATCCACCGCTCGGGCCACTGCAGCTGGGCCGCTTAAAAATAAAACTCAAAGTCGGGGACTCCAAGCCCCCGGCATCCTTTACTGGACTCCGACCCCAGGTTCAGTGTCAAGTATTCCGTCAACCTTTGTAGTAGTGCTGTGTGATACACATCATCTTCTAATGCTGCTGGGTGCAAGCGCCACGTCGGGATAGGTTGGCGAGTTTCCATCGTGGTTAGATGGATCAACAACGGACTATGATCAGATACAGTCCGGCCCAAGTATTTGGAGTGTGTAACCGGCCCACTAAGAGAAGCTGAACAGAGCATTCTATCTATTCTAGTGTGCACACGGTAGAGGTGGGAATAGTACGAGTAATCTCTACCAAGAGGGTTCTGAAGGTGCCAAATATCCACCAAGTCCAAGTGGGAGATCTAGGTCGACATGCCCTTGGCCACTCTGATAGCTGCCGCCCCTGAAGCGGAGCGGTTGAACGGTCTAGGTCAGGGTCCAGTACCCCAGTAAAGTCTCCCCCAAGTAAGAATGGAACTTTAGTAAAGCGTGTTAGCCGGAAAGACAATGTATGTAGGAACTGAAGCTGGTCCTGATTCTGGCGTAGATGCTACCCAAGACCAGCGGCCTACCATGTAGTCGCCCCTCCACCAACACATATTGGCCCTCCTTGTCTGTGTTAATAGTAGTGGCTTCAAAGGGGACGCTTGCTCTTACCCATATTGCCGCCCCCTTTGCACATGCCGAGTATGTGGTTGCAAACAATTGTCCCTGCCAACGCCATCAGAGGCAATCTGTTTCCACCTGGGTGAGGTGAGATTCCTGTAACATGGCAATTTGTAACCCCCTACGCTTCATATATGAAAGTATCTTGTGTCGTTTTGCAATCGAGCCCATACCCCTGACATTCCAAGACAGTATTTTAGAAAAGGGATGCATTGCTGCCATCCCATCTAAAAGGGTTATCAGGGGACACATACTTCCTTCCTTCACAGTTCCCCATCGACCATTGCAATAGCACATTACATATTTCTAAGGGACTACAGGCTAGAACAGGCAATACGAACAATCCCCAACTCCCCACCCCAAAAGCAGACAAGCAACTGCTGTCCGCCCAAACCATAGTAACCAGTATATGAATAAGTGGTATCCTCATCTGATTGGATTGTCCGACGGTTGATCTGGGGGCGGTCCCAGGAGCACAACAGTGATCTGTTCGTGCTCTAGCCTGCCTCTATCTTAGCCGTTTGAGAGCAACAGGGTTAAGAGTATGTAGGCCCCGTGGATTCAGACAATGTTGTCTGACGTATGAGGCGTCACGTTGGGGAGCTCCTCCACCACACTAGCCATTGATTCTACATCTGTGGAGGTCTCCCCTGTCCAAAGTCTCCAGCTCCGATCTCTGGCCATCATCTGAACTTCTCATCTCCATCAGGGAGGCTGCCTCCTGTAGCGCCGCTCTCTCCGCTTGGTGCGCCTGTTGGTTTGTGGGTTTTGTCACCTGGTGGCCACCCCCAGAGTCTCTGGTATGTCTTCTCTTGCCATGACGTCGAGGATGTTTGCGTTCCACCTGTTTAGGGCCTATAGTGCCTCCACGGTACGACTCAAGCCATGCCCATGCTTCATCAGGTTCCTGAAAAAAGTGTGTAGTGCCATCTAACTACTAATAATAATCTTCAAGTAATAATCTCTGAGTAATAATCTTCAACTTGGATGGGAACAACAAAGAATATCAAAGTCCCTCCTCCCGCATGGCCTGCTTCACCCCCAGGAAGGTGGCTCGTCAAGATTAAACGGCCATCGTAAATTCTGGAAATAGGGTGGCACGGCCATCTGCCACCTGGAAGGGGCCCATCTCGCGGGCCGCCTGCACCAGCAGGTCACAGTTTTCTTAGTGCAACAGTTTTGCCACTATTGGTCAGTATGGTCTTCCCGGCTCTGGCCTGCAAGTCGGGACTCAGTGTGCTCTCTCTAGTGCAAAGAATGGCGTAAGGGGACGCTCACCCATAATGGTGGGCAGCCATATCTCTAGGTAGGCCACCGCATCAGTGCCCTCAACGCCCTCCAGCATTCCAACAATTCGTATATTATTGCGCCAACTGCGGCCCCCGCATTTTCCACGTGGCGTACCAATACCTGAACCTTCTCAGAAAGGTGGGTGACCATGACCCGTAGGGCCTGGTGTCCGGGTTGTGGCTCCTCCATGGTTGTTTCAGTAGCTTTCACCCTGTCAACCAGTTTGTGGTGGTCTGTTCGTAAATGGCTTAGTTCAGCAGAGACCTTTCCGATTTCCTGGCTCAGAGTTAGCTTAGTATCCTCAATCGCCCCAAGGATCTTGTTCAGGATGTCCTGCATCGTGGTGGGCGCTGTGCTCTCTCCAGCCCCACCATTAACCAACGGTCGGGCAGGCCTCAGCTCCTTGTGATTTGGGCCTGAGTTTTCCCATAGTCAGTAATGCTCTGGAAGCAGCCAGGACTCACCTCCGTCCAGTGCCCAGTAATGTGGATGGGACTCTGAGTGCAGGGTACCAGCGGCTATCCAACTCGTGGAACGTTTCACACGGCAAGGGAGTTTCCCAGGTCAGTGTTGTACAAGGGGGTCAGTCCTGCACCGCCATAACCTCTCCTATGCAGGTATCCCCCATCTCCGCCCATGCGGATTCACTCTCCATGCAGGGGTGGGACATGGGGGCTATTTTAGCGTCAGGCCCCGCGACAGACACCCGTAGGCTAGCCCCTCCATCGCCTGTAGGAAAGGAGAGGCAAGAAACACCTTCTGTCTATGCACACTTTTCGGGGGGCCCCCTTGTCCAATGCCTCCCGCACAGGAGACCAGGGAGGTTAGGGATCCCCCACAACTGCCTTGCTGCCTCCTCACCTTGCCTCAGGCCCCCCACGTGTCTCAAGACAAGTCCAGGAGGAAGGGGCGTTCTGATACAGCATCAACTGTGCCGCCTCACATGGATCCGGGCCGGGCTGCACCTACAGAACCCCTCCATTTGCGCTTGGGGTGCCACAGCGCACCCCCCAGAGGCACTTCATCAGCCAGCTGGCCGTCAAATGTCCAGGCGCTCACCCGCACCTCAATTTTTCTTTCACCCCTGGTTTTCCAGTAGGTCAGCGGCTCATGCGGCATTCAGTGTCGGGCTGCGTCGCTCCAGTCAGCCGAGGTGTCTGCTCGGCTAGTGGCACCAGTGGCGGCATTCAGCGCCCCTCAGGGGTCTGGGCCGCATTGCCAGCACCTTACCGTCTGCACTCGGGGGTATCACAACTCTCCGCTCTGCCCCACTTCGGTTCTCAGTTAGCTGCAGAGCGTGTTGGTGCACGCTCATACCACAGGTTCCCTTTCGTCACCAGCCGCTCTCCAAATCAGTGGCTCGTGCGGCAGGCCCCACCACTCCAGCCGTCGGGGTATCTGCTTGGCCCACACTGCCAGTGGCGGCACCCGGCACCTCCAGGGACTCGGTCTCCCGGTTCTCTCTTGGCTAGTGGGCCCCCATCTGCTCACAGTGTCATGAGGGCCCCTCCAATAGCCAGATATTATTAGGATTTTAAGCGGGCTGGCTCGGAGCTTTGGCTCTAAGCAGCCGCCATCTTAGCTAGGCGAGCTTTGGCCCTGCTGGGGGACTCATCTATAGTGTGGCTGTGACCTTTTCTCTGGATATTTTCCTTGACCCCTTCTCAATCTGGTGACCCAAATATTTCACTTCTTTTTTACTGTATTGTAATTTAAGTGGAGACACTTTATGACCATTCTTTCCCAAATGGTTCAGTAAGGCAACTGTGTCATACTTGCACTCGTACCTTGTTCTGGACGCAATCAGCAAGTCGTCAATGTACTGTACCAATGTTGATTGGAAAGCCAATTCCAGTGACTCCAAATTCTTTTGCAAGTTCTCATTGAATATGGAAGGTGACTCTAAAAACTCTTGAGGAATTCAAGACCAACAGTAAGCTTTATCCAAACATTTGAAACAAAAGAGAAATTGGCTGTCCTTGTGAAGAGGCACAGAAAAGAAGGCTTGCGACAAGTCTATGACAGTGAACCATTCAGCATCACATGGAATCTGAAACATTATCACAGCTGGATTTGGCACCATGGGGCAACATTTGATGACAAAGTAATTTATGTTTCTCAAATCCTGGAAAATTCAAACTTTCCCACAGGGCTTTTCCAATCCCATTATCGGTGAATTACATGGGCTGCTCAAACCTATTTCAAAACCTCTTGGTTTACAAATCCCGCAATTATTTGAGCATCCTTCATAAGGATATCCTGTGGCATGTGGTACTGGGGAATCTGAGGAAAGAGTGTGTTCAGCTTTACAGGAACTTTAACTGTCTCAACTCCCTTTATCAGACCCATTTCTTTCCCTGTCAGATCCCACACTTTCTCTTTGACCGTTCCCTGTAAATCAGAAGGAAGATCCTTTACTGTGAACACTGGAAATAAATCAATCAGGGGGTATTCCTCATTTGTGGTTTCACACTCTGCCTCTGGAGCTGGGTCATCTTCGTCATCACTGTTCGTCTGCATCTCAATTCCGTCTTTGGAACAAGTAAATGAGTACCTGGTTTTTACACAGCAAGTCTGTTCCAGTAGGGATACTGGACTTGAATCACAGACTAGGAATTTGTACAATCCCCTCAAGTTGCCAATTTCAAACCGTAGTGGTTCTGTAATCCGGTTGGTAATGATTTACTACTCCTACAATCTGGACTGTCGTTCCTGAAAGGGGCAATCCTGGAACTTCTGCAGTTCTCACTGTAGAGCGTGTAGCTCCTGTTTCCACCAAGAATGAAACTTGGTGACCCATGACTTTTCCCTTCACATAGGGGCCTTTCTGATCTGCTTCTAAGGAAGCTGCAAGCACACACTCCTCCTCATCCGAACTCTCACTCACCCCATCAATGTTTATTCCAATCTCACTGTGTAACGGGAATTGGTGAAATGTTAACTTTGGGTAAGCTTCTGACCTATGACCTGCTGAGGAAGCGTCACCTGCTGCTGTTCCATAGGGGCTTGAGGTATTTGAATTTGCTGTCTAGGTACCATTGGAACCTGCTGTTGCATCGGCTATAAATGTGTCATTTGTACATGTGGCATTTGCACCTGCTGCATGGGTTGACAATTCTGCATTTGATTCACATTATTATGAAAATTCAGATTATTTCTCGGTCCTCATGTTTTGACAAGGGTTGATGTCACTTGTTTGCTGAAGGAAACCTTCCTACACCATCATCGGACACTCCCGCATCCAATGTCCGATCGCTTCGCAAGCGTGACAAGGCAGCAATCTCTTCATTCCTTGCACATCATTCTGAACCACTACAGAATTCAAATCAGGACTAATTTTTCCATTACCTCCGTGACCTCTACCTCTCATCTGATTTTGAAACACCACATTCCCCTGCTGCTGTTGCTGCACAAAACTTCCCTGCATACCTGTTTGTGCCACTTCAGTCTGCATCACCATCGCCTTTTTCTTCAACTTTCTCTGCGTCAATGCAATCTCGTCAGTATGGTACTTAGCACACTGCAACACCTCATCAATCTGCTTTGCTTGGCAGCAAATCAAATGACTCTTAATCATCTGGCTAATTTCAGGTCTCAGTCCTTTCACAAATCTCAACACAAAACGAATCCCACAGGCGCTTTGCAAGTTTCACAAACCTGCCTGTCTGCTGATACCATTCTACTGGCTTCTCTCTCAACCTGGGATAATCATTTGTAAGGGACAGAATGTCACTTCTGCTTCAAGGGACATGAACAAAATACCCTCCTGGAATTTCTCTCATTGGTAACATTTTCACTGCATCCTAGCCCTGCTGCACATTCACTGACAGTTTCGCAGAATCCCTTTTTATTTTATCTCTTTTCTTTGTCCATCTGCCTTCCCATTTGTCCAAGGCTGCCCATGTCTGGAAACTTTTGAGAAACTCCCCTAAGGTGTGCCTTTATCACTGCAGATCCCATCTGTTCAAAGTCTTTTGCTGCAAAATCTAACCTGCAACTCCTTTTCAAATGTTTTGTTTTCTCTATTTCTATGCCATACTTCTTTGGCAGGTCTGTTAGCTTTTGATGCACATTGCTCAATTCCCTCATAATTTTTGGGCAAACATATCTCAACTCTGCTTCCTTGTAGGACTCTAATCTGTTCACACCCATAGTTCCCTCAATGAGCTCACCCCCTTCCATTCCCAGTCTCATATATTTCAGGTACTTCTCTCCCTTAGGAGCACTCTGCGGGGTATTGAGCTTGTCTAACCATTCAGTCAATTGCTGGGCAGTCAAACCTTGCAGCAAAATGTTGTTGGCCTGGGCATGTGGCACTTGTTGCACAACTGTATCCGGGGACTGTGGCGTCAATAATTTCAGACTCTGACTAACATTTGACCGTATCACAGTTTCCGGAGGAAGTCTGAATGGACTAAGGTCTAGCAATGATCTCGATCCATCAAAGGTCTGTCCCACAGGAGAGTCTACTCAGATATTCTCATTAAGTCCCCCTCACCCACCATTGAGTTCTGTCTCAGGACTCCCTGTCCAGCTGCACTGTTTTTGTCTTGTGCGAACAAAGGTATAATCGGAACAATAGTAAAAGGTACAGATAGAGCATCTGGGCCTGGTCTAACGCTCAAGTTCTGTGGTTGCATAGTTCCCATATTCTGGCTCATCAGTGCAGACATATCTGTCAGGGTCCCTGTGATCGGGTTGTACTTTGGCATCACTTGTGGCTGCACTCACGGCAGTAAGAGTGGAGTTGGATCTGAACCAATATCGGTTTAGGGAAAACCTGTCCTGTCGGCACTATTAAGTTTGTGGCTGCTTCCACTATAGGTACATGAGGGTATATTCTCTGGACACTCGGCTGTGGCATCTGATTTTGTGCTACTGGAATAGTAGGTGCATTTAGACTGCTCTGCATTGGGCTCTGTGTCATAGTCAGATTAACCTGCACTGGACTCACTGTTGAGTTAACCTGTGTCGGTGCTGAAGGGTTTACAATAATGTTCGGACCATTCTCTTGTGCTGCATATTGTGGGGAATGATTTCTCAATAACTGCAAAATAAATTCATCGTCGTCTGACTCTTCCTCAAGTGTCAATGATCCTCTAGACTCCTTTGGTCTCCGCTCTCTACTCTCGGAAGGGCTCCTGTTTGTTTTTCTAGTAGCTTTCCTTCCTGCTCTCTTGTTGTAATGTGTAATTGCTGGGAATAACTTAATCCCCTGTAGAGTATTGGTTCTCCAAAACCGCTGGACATTGTCCCACCTAGCCCCCGCTAGTGTCTTCTCTCCTTTTCTCATCCTCTCAAATTTCTGTTGCTGTCTAGCTACTAACTCCCAAATCGCTAATGCCTCGAACTGCGCTGGTCTCGGAGGGGGTTTCATGTCATACAGCACCCTCCTTAAATTCTCTACGCTCCTCAAATTAAATGTTCCATGGGCAGAAAACGCTAAGCTCCCATCTTTCTCTGTCACTTTGCACCACTGCTTTAACCATAGACAAGGTGCAGCACCCTTTTCTTTGATTACAGTGTCAGCTGGTGTACCTTCTGGTTGTGCAATATCCCCTATACCTGTTGTAATGTACGTATCTCCCCTTAAAGCACTTTCATTTTTGTGACCTTTTTGCTATTCAAAATCAAATCAGAGAGTGACTTTTAATCACAGAATTCTCTTCACCCACCTTCTCAACCAATTGCGCTTCACGGACGGCTGCCAATCCGTCCGCGACCCTTCTCACTAACCGACCTATCCCAGCGTGGCTCAAATGATGTCACACTCACACATACCGTGGCTGACAAAGTCTTGTGGCTTGTCCTCCCAAACTCAGATTCACACTAAACTAATGCAAAATTATTGTGAGCCCCAAACAAAATCAAAATCCACTTTGTATGTTTACTACAGGTAAGGTAACAGAATCGCTTCAGAAACTTTACAGATTTTTCACTGATGGCTGTCGCTCTAGCAGCTACTCCTTTCTCAGTTTCCCTGATTCGCAAGCAAAATTCAACCTGCAAATTTCACTCAACTGATCAGTGGGTCTGTCCTGGTGCACATAGGACTCGCCAAATCTCTGTCGAAAAATTATTTCACCCACTTTGACTCACACTCTGACTTGTTGATCACGTCATATCGCCCTATTAAACCAGACAAATTTCAACAAAAACCAAGTTCCTCACACACTTTTCAATATACTCCAGAGTTTTAGACCACGCAGGGTCAGTATACCGACAACCACGTGGACAATTTTTTAGCACAAAGTGCCACACACGTGAAGTTCGACGACTTCCCTACTCTCACACTTCGGACTTTGCACACTCCTTCTACAACTTCATTTTGAGTAAGCAAACTCCCTAAACCCCCACAAACATCACAATTCACCTGGGATTTGCATAAGCTATGGAAGCGCAAAACCTACTTCATTTACACTGCCATTAGAACGCAGAGAACATCCTCAAACAACCATTGACAAGCTCCAAGATTCTGAGAAAGTAATTTCAGGTACTTAGGGGCACATATCATCGAATCTAGAAAAATCCAAAATGTCACCAATTTGACCAAATCTGAAAATTACTCTGCTCTTTGTAGGAGACTAACCCTTATCCTACTACTATCTCTTGGGATATCTGTTATTTCTCGCTTACTATCTCTGGGACCAAACACTCTACTACCTATCTCTGGACTGTATGATGTACTCTTAAGGAGACAAACCTTGTTCCAGGCACCCATGATGGGCTCCTAGGGAGACAAACCATCAATCTCTGCTATCATCTCTGTTAGCGCTTCAGACCTTATTAAGTAAACTTACAAGGGAGACGCAAATAGGTTGATGAACCATTTGACTCGCTTTGAGGTTTTCCCACCATATATTCCGTATATGCACCGATCAATAACCAATAGCAATCAATAACATTAGTAATCAATAGGAGTCAGTACACCATGACCTCTATGCCATGAAAAACCACACCTTTATGATAAAGTTAGAATAGTTATTAACAATGATAATGTTACATAACTTAATCTCAAAATCAAATGATAAACATACAGAAACAACACTGGCTGTCCAAAGCGGCAAAAGAATCGCAATCTAATCAAAGCTTGAGCTGCTACACATTCTAAGGTTACAGTACAAATTAATAGCAAGAATAACTGCGCAAACGAAATTACATACATTTAGATTCAGCAAAGAAAAGACATCAAGGCCCTTATTATGTCATGGGCAGTAAATGCTGCTTACCACCACGGTGACGGCCACCACAAGACCATCGGCGTGGCTACCTACCATCTGCCATATTATGACCGTAGCTGGAATTCCACCATAAGGAGGGAAGAATTCCGGCTACGGTCATGGCGATGGACGGCGGTAAGGTGGAGCTGCTGCCAGTAGACCGCCGCCGACGGTATCATGATCCATGATACGGCCTGGCGGTGTTCTGCTGGCGGACGCTGCAGCTAGCAGCAGCTCCACGTCCCGTCTCCTGCCGGAGAACCCCATGCAAGCATGCAAGTCGGGTGCTCCAACAGGGGAGGAGGGTGGGGGTGTGTTGTGTGTGTGTGGGGGTGTGTGCATATGTTTCTGTGTGCGTGCATGTGGGTGTGGTGCTTTGTAATGCATGTGTGCATGAATGGATGTGAGTGTGCGTGTATGTTGTGATGTGTGAATGCGTGTGTGCTTGTATGTATGTCAGTGTGTGCGGATGTGTGTGTGTGCATGGATGTATGCATGCATGGGTGAATGTAGGTATGCGTGTGTGTATGCGTGTATGTCTGTGCGTGTATGTGTGTGTATGTCGGGGGAGGGCTCCTGGGAAGGAGAGGGAGGATGAGGGGGAGACCCTTTTCAGTGCCAGGGAAGGAATTCCCTGGCACTGATAGTGCCTACCACCATGGTATTCGTGCGGTTAAAAAGCCACGGGGGCCATAGCGGTGGGTGGGGTCATATTACCGTGGGGGGCCTAGTGGCGGTCTAGTGGGCAGCCCTGGAGGTCGGTGTGCTACATTGGCGGTTTGTCTTTTGCCAAACCACCAATGTCATAATATGGCGGTATGTACTGCCAGCCTGTTGGTGGTACTACCGCCACTATAACACCGACCGCCAGGGTCATAATGACCCCCCAAATGTTATTACATGTAGCGAACTTCATCAAAGAGAACCCTAACTAACGCCAGATTAGAATAGCATGTTTGGGCTTCATGCAAAAACAATTTAGTCACATAAATTTAGAAAAAACATCTAGCCAGGGGCGGCTCCTCCATAAGGGAGGAGGAGCGTCACCCTCCCCCCGAGCCGGCAGTGTCATCTGCAAAAACCTTTCAAAGAAAAGGATAATAAACCATGTTTATTATCCTTTTCTTTGAAAGGGTCAGGGCCACGGGGGTGACGTGCACTGAGGGGGAGTTCACAGCACTCCCCCTCACTACGCATGTATGTTTGGCCGGCTGTCTCAGTCTGGCCAAACATACATGCGCAGTAGGCTCTCTCAAGTCTGGCAACACAGTTGCTGGGCCTGAGAGAGGCTGCACAGGCTCCCAGTCTGCCTGGGAGTGCCCTGGCTGGTGCTCCCAGTCAATCCTGACGCTGCTTTTAGCAGCGTCAGGATTGGCCGCAGTGCAGGCTGGGAACCTGTGCCTGCAGCATCTGTAGGAGCGGCTTGCGGCGTGGTAGCAGAGGTAAGTTAAAAAAAAAAAAGTAATTTAATTTTATTGTTAATTCCTCCTGAGCCCCTGCCAATACCCCCGCGCGCCGCCCCTCCCCCAGGAATCCCCGCGAGCCATGACTGCATCTAACTATGGCTCTATCAAAATAGCGGTTGGTACCTAGAAACAAAAGCAAATAGACATAGCAATGAATAACAATGACAGTATACCTCTCCTCAATTGGATCGGCAAGCTAAGATAGTCTTCCTCATCAGGACATCAGTCTAGTCAGCGAGGCATTAGGATTCAGCATCAAACTACAGAAAAGTTCAGAAAAGACTCTGTAAGCAGGTAAGTTAAGCACGTCTCTTCTCAAGAACGGTCAAGAAAATATTAGACTAAACTCTCAAGAAGAATAGGGAGAATGGCGTATCTCTTCTCGGTGCAGTCTGCCTAAGTTAGATTTCCTAAAACTACTTCCCACATCCTAATTGGTCAGGGGATCGCATGTTTACATTTAAACTAATAAAACTAAAACTTCAAATCTACATTTATACTAGTACATGGTTCTCATGTCGATGATTGGCTCCTCTTCTACCGCTCCCGTCCTTCGGCTCACCAGGTATCAATATTGTTGCTGCTTATATTCCAGTCAGTGAATTCATTGTCTTCTCCTGGGAAGGTCCGTCTTACACATTACATTAGACACTTTTCACAGGCAAGTACATCATCTTCTAGCAAGCAGTTTCTCATGAGAAAGACTTTCAGCTATGAGCATTAAGTCAGCTTAGTGGAAAATCACAATTTAAATCTCTAAGCATCCATTTTTTTTAAACGCCGAAGAAATGTAGCTTGACATGAGGCCGTGCAACTAGGCCAAAACCTCGCAAACTTAAGTTCTACAATTAATAAAGCTAATACATAATGCATAACCTTCAATATGACATGCTACTATATTAATTAGACATAAGTTCAACATTTCATATTAATAAGCCATTATTAAGTACACTTCATGAAGACTGACGGCCACTCTGGTGGGCGCAACTTCAAATGCGTGCATAATTTTTTTTCTAAGTTAATATATTTTCTACACCAATCCAACACTCAAGATACATGAATATTAATTATTAAAGTTCAGCGTTAACAGGATCCTCTTCACCTCCAAAGACTATTGGTATATTCCCAATGCACACGGTATGATTAAGGTATTGACAGATGCTAAGCATGAATGTCAATTCACCAAAATGCCAGGGGTAGCGGAAGTGACATCACACGCCATTTACTACAATTTCACTCATACTTAAATGCTTACACACACATTTAAACTTACGCACACTGTCTCGTAAATACACACTAACCCGCAAGCATGCACACAACATACATTTAAAAGCAGTTTTTATTTACCTTAGCTGCTAGTGAAGGTCATATTCCAGCTAATTGTGCATTATTTTTTATAACACTTATAGTGAATAATGAAACATTATTCACTATTAATGTAATAAATGGGAGAAAATAAGAGTGAAGCCACAGCTGACATCCCTAAGGACAAGCTGCATGTGTGTTCTTGGCACAGATTTTGCCACCTCTGAGGCCAGGGATCACAAAAACAACGCCAGGGGTCGCAAAAGGTAAGACAGGGGTCGCAGATGCGACCCCCCTGGTGACCTCTAAATGATGTCCATGGTGCTAGGGAAGTGATTAAGTGGTATCAGATATGATGAAAATTTGTTATGTTATAGTTTAGGAAAAAGACAACCTTCAATGTATACCATCACCATAGTATCTGTACATGTACTCACACATATGTTTATGTTTATAATTTCAAAGTTTTCCACACTTATGATTTATATAGTACCTATTGGCGGTCGCCATTAGGTAACTATAGTTAGGACCTAGTTTCCATGGGAAAAGAGTGTTTTGTTTTGCTTCAGAATTTTATTTAAACTTAGTTTAACACTCACTTCAGCTGCTAGTTTTGGGGTAATTCATCAAGCAGGGAAAAAAAGGGGGTCTCAAAACACGTTTTCCCCTTCCATTTTCCCATAGAGATTTTAGACAAGACTGCAGCCCGAACTGCTGCATTTGGCAAATTTGGCAGAAAGCTAGATCTTGGTGAAAAAAGAGTGCTTTTTGTGATTTGGTGTGATTCCATTCAGTAGTTTTGGAGGTATTAAAGAAAAAGGATTTATGTTTATCTAGAGATTCAGACGGTCAGTGTATCCATGCTGAGATGTGATTGGCTTTCATCACTTCAACCAGGAAGTGGTGGCAGCCATCTTGGGACTCGGCAGAAAAAAATGTAAACAAAAGAGCACAAGGGGGCCGGGGTTAAGAATACTCTGATCCCCTAGGCCTGGTGGTTGGATCCCACAGGGATCCCATGAGGGCGAAAAACATTATTTTTTTAAATCTTGCTACAAATTTGCAAAGGATCTGTGGCAACATTTTAAAAATAAACAAGTATGAGAAACCGTGCCCATCGGGTGGGCCAGGTCTCGGATGGGGAGGGCTACTTTATATTATTTTGAAGGAGAGTGCACACGTGGCCCTCCTCCTCAAGCCAATTTTGGCCCCGGAGCCTGGCTGATATTGAGAAGGGGAGGCAGTGTGCGGCAGCCTTTGGATTAACGTATGGTAATTAAATGTTACTTTACATTTTAAAAAACACAAGAAATTCACTGAAAAAAAAAAAAAAAAAAAAACGTTACAGGGATGTTATAGTCTGGAAATGGCATTAAAAATCCTTGCAAATTCACTAGAAAACCAAAGGTTACAGGTTCGTTATAGTTAGGTTCTGATTTTACACTTACAAAACCATAGAAATTCAGCAGTTATAGTTAGTTATCTCAAGCAACTGTAACTTGCACTCCCTGCCATGCACTGCTAAGTACCCCACATATTACATCACTCATGACATCTTCTATGGTACCATTGACGATATCACTGCAACATTTGTACTAATGTTATTGATGAGAAAACTGTGCATATTGGGGAAGGGTTTGGGACTGTAGATGAGTGTTAATAGTTTTGCTCTTAATCACCCATTTTTTAAGTCTTTTCTACCAGACAGCACACACTGGTTCTGAAGACCTGTTGGGAACTTACAGTGGGCTTTACAGCCTGCCAATTGCTTACCATTGTCTTGTTTTTCTATCTCTCCTGTTTACTAAATCCCTCCACTGCTCACCTACAAGCAACTACTTTTTTATTTTTCATTCAAAACTCCATGAGACTGCATGTGCTTTCTATCTCTCTCTCTCGTGCGCTGCTTCCCAAATCCCCAAAATACCTGCCTCCTGCACTGTGGTAAAGCAGGTATTTGAGACAGTGGGTGCCACCAACTTATTTGTATTGCAGCGGTCAATTAAGGTTATCAACGTTGGTTGATCAACATTAGTCCTATCAAGAAGGACCGTATTGTCATTGCACATTACAACACAGCAGCACTGACCCCCTAACTTTGGCAGGAAATATTAGATAACTAGCTAATGCCTTACAGAGATCCAACAAATATAGGTTAAATAACTTGTTATAACACGTGCATGTTAAATAAACAGCTGAGAACACTTATTAGTGCTAATCTTGGTAGAAACAGTGGCCATAGTGCCCTGCTTTATTAGAACAGGTGTCATTGTTGAGAGCTTGTATTGCTCACAACAGCTCCAGAGGTAGTCCCTTTTCAGTTAGTCTTCTCCATAGTAAAGCTCTATCCGTGCCATTGAGTGCTTTCCAGAATTCTACATAGCAGGCATTTAAAGTTCCTGGTGTGGACACAGCATTGAATATGGAGAGGGCCACAGTATTATCAGCAGTGCTTGGATTCCCATCTGATACCAGGGAAGTAGATTAGATTCCTGCACCCAACTGTCCAATTCATCCAGTAGCATCCTGGTGTAGCTCTTAGCCTCTGTTTTTAAAAGAGCAACTATCAAATAATCGGAGGGATCCGTTGACGCCATTTCTTTTATAAAGGAGGGCAACACTGTTCTCCACCAAAATCAGGAATCTGAAGGCAGTGGTTGTAGAGACGACCTAACCAATCTACCCCAAATGGGTGGTCGACTTTAATAAGTGCAGCCAGAAGTCCATTTGGACCTGAAGCTGCAGTAATCCTTCAACATTTAATTAACTGTACCACTTTATTTGAGACGACCTCTGTGGCATTAAATATGAGCTTATCATCGATTAAATTAAAGGGCATTGACCAATCGGTGACATAGATTGGTTTTACATTTTTTCTAGTATATCAAATGGTACACTGTTGGCCTCCAAGTTATCACTCTTATTAATAATTGCCTGCAATATATGTGAATATTTCACAGTACTGATCTCAATTACAATAATCTGTTGCCCCCCCCAGCCCCTCTTTGGAAACTCTCTTCGCATTCCAAATTGCAAGCTCCTGACCTCTCATCATGGTTAACATTGCTGAGTATTTGTTTGATTTCCTTGTTGCTCTATTGAGCACATTTCTTTTCTTTTCTTAGAGAGTACATAAGCCATGTGTTTCCTGTGGTGGGCAGTTGGAGCCCGTGCGTTGTGTGATTTGTGGGGTCAGTCATGTTGTAGACGAGCCACTACCTTGGCTAAACTTAATTACTCTACATTAGCTACTGAATTTATAATACTGATATACTTAACATGGGAGAAATCCCACCAGAACTGCGTTTGGGTTTTCAAGAACTACTTCCCTGTCCTTTAATGGTTCATGTTTAGATTTCCCATGTTCATATGTTTATTTAAAATCATGTCACTTGCTCATAAGAACATAGTTGATGTGCTAACTCCAAGAGGGACGTTAGCACAAAAGGTATTGAGAAAGTTGAGCGAGAAAGAGTCCCGACTGTGTCACGGTGTAAACCATAGCATTCCTTAGGAGTCGAGTCATTAAGGGCTCTTCTCAGCATGAGGTACCTCTCCTTTGAAACCTGAAAGTAAAAGTCCTTGTGTAGAAAAATAGCTACTCAGTTGTGTTTCATGGAAATGGAAGAAGAGCAAGCATCTATGCACAGATTGTTTCATCCTGGTCTGAGCTATCCCTGTCGAGTGGGCCTCTTGTAAGCAGAGAATGTCTCGATTTTTCCACTTTGTGTACTTCTAAGTCATTGTGGGTTTAGGAAGACCTTAGACCCCTCAGATTTGGTGAGATAATGTTAACCATGGCAGATCAGCAGTGATTGAAGAGTCCAGTGGTTCTCGTTGTGTGAGCTTTTCCTACTGAAACTCCTTGTGCCTGTAACCAAAATTGACGGAATACTTTGAGTCAATAAAATGTCGACACATCAAGGCGATGTAACTTCGTAACAAAACCCCCCAAGGGACCCCTTGCCAAGGAAATTGCCCTTGGAAAAAGGAAATGTTCGCTCTGTGTAATGGTGACTTTTATCAAGTGACTTTTCAGTCTAAGGGGAATCTTGGGGTGTAGAAGTGAGTCTGTCCTCCCCCTGACACTTTACCAACTCTTTGTATGGATCATAGGTCACAGTTCCTATCTAGTGTTCTTGTGCATGGTAGACTCCAGAGCCTTACTTCACATCCCAAACCCTAGAGTGTGGCAATTGTTCTTAGATTCTCTCCTTCTCTGCTTCTTTTCCTATACATAAAGCTGCACCTAGCTGACGCCTGTCAGCCTTCCCTTTTGATGGCCACCATTTCTTCCAGCATCTTCACCTTCTGGAACTCAGATTTGCAGGAAGTTTAACGCTGCTATTAAATTAGAGAAATGAGGTTGTTTAAGTTGTTTATGATGTGCAATTATGAGTGGTAAATAATTTGTGTGTACTAGTGATTTTTATGGTGGAGTTGTAGCCGATGAATTAATGATGCTGCTCTTGAAATTATTTTATTCTAATATTTAGAAGTGTTTGTTATTGTAGTTAAGTTATGCTACATTTTCCTGAGACATCATTTTATTAAAATGGATGCAGTTTATGGGGTTCTGTTCTTCCTGCTCATACCGCCTCCCAATCAATCTCCCACTGTGATTTTTTCCTCCCCACAGTTTCCCAGGAGCACAGTGCATTAGGACATTGTTAGTAATTTTCCTTAGCAAGCATGTATTGTGAATGAAGCTTTCCATCATGCTCCAGTTATATCATTCTGAAGGACACTTCAACTTGAAGGTCTGTTTTAGGTCTACAAGCACACTAATGAATGAGCCTTTGTCTGAGAGTGTTTCATATTGTATTTAGATCTCCGGATTGTTGTTGTTGTTGAGACTAACATAAGGATTCCTTTACCACAGAAAGTTAGTTTGTGCTGAAGATTCTTAAAATATGATCTTGCTTCTAATTAGTCGAATGTGAGCTAACTGAATCTGCAGTTTTGCTAACTGTTTATGCATAAGATGTGTATAAAATCCCATGAATTTAAGGCTCAGGAGTGATTTCTAATTTTCCTCCTGAGACTTTGTCCAATTTACTTGAGACTTTTTCTTCTCCTTTAGGATGCTGTGGGTTCTATTTATGAGTCAGATGTTTAGATGTTTGAGAGTCTTTTCTGCCTAAACTAGGATTTTAGAGATTTCCGATTTGTACTTTGTATCTGAGCCTTCATGGCATTTACTGCATTTTCTCTGTATTGCTTATAATGAGATTTGTGTAAAAAAAATATTAAACTTTTATATGATCTAGAACTCAGTTATTGAGTGGTCCCAATCGCTATTTGACCTTGCTTTGCTAAATTGTTTGGCATAATGTTGGGAGGGTGGTGACTCTTAAGGCAAGATCAAGGGTGGAAGAGCTGAACTGCCGGAGGCATATTTTGGGGTGTTTGAAATATTGGGTTCATTGAATTTTTTGGGGATCGGGCTTCCACGGATTTTGGCAGCAGAGTATGGTTGCGTTCGAGCACCTCCTCTTTAGTGGGAGTCCTCTTAAGACTTCCTGTGATTTTTGAGTTTTTAGTGCCCAGTTTAAGGAAGTAAGCCGTTTTTGGAACTTTGCTGAATCTTCCGGCACTGAATCTTACTGATAAGTGACAGATTTAAATTCTAGGTCTGAGTAGGGAGATATTGATTTTGTGAGTGCGTATTGAAGAATAAGATTTTGAGATGGATTTCTGTTTCTATTGAGAGTTGTTTTGGTATGCGATGATGTTTGTGGGTTCAATTGGTGGATAGATTACTACTGCACTTATGTATTATTCATAGTTGTCAACACATATGAAGTCTTATTGATTTATCAAATTGAGTAGGGCTGGTTATCAGATTTGTCGAAATTCAAGACTTCGAGATGTATTGATTACTTGTCTGTAATTGTGGGGTGATAGGTATTCTGAACTAAAACATTTATTTTCTAGGTTGTATGTTTAGTATGGATTGGTGTAACTTGCTCTTGAGTGCATGAGAGCAAGTGCACTTACTAGGGTGGGTTGCCACTGGACAGGAGTCTATCAACTATGAATTGTGGTTTAAACAGGGTTTTCTATTCCTGTGTTTGAGTTTTAGTTTTGTTCCAAAATTTATGGTCTGTGATGGAAGTAATTTACTTGATATACTTTACTTTTCCTTCCTTTCTAGGTTAAACAGACAAAGACTGCGTTAGTTATTTGGTTTAGAGGAGGTGTTGTGATTATTTCCCTGTTGACTGATAAGTTGCGCTGTGATTTCTTACACAGCCGGCAGCCGTGCTGTGATTGGTGACACGTCATCACAAAGCAGTGCTCTGATTGGTTGGTTGCTGACAAAGCCACACTGGGAAAAAGTTGACCTTTGTCAGAAGTTGCAGTTCACTAGTTGTTTGTTGTGGTTCTTGAGTTGTTTGAGTTTAATTTGAATTTGTTTTGAGAGTAAACAATGGGGAGTTTGTTGGTAAAGCCTACGGTTACTGAGATATCTAGGGAGGGAAACAGATTTCCTGAGTAATGAACGCCAGCCTATGAAATGATGAAAGGGATTGGGCACCATATGTGTACCTGGATTACAGAATGGAATAAATAGACTTCACATGATGAAGTTTTAAAATTCCTATTAGAGGGTGCTTTTAATGTTATAAGGTTAGATTTCTTGAGACAAACCATGTATGACATGAGACCAGGGCAGCGCAAAAATAATAGACTCATGAATACCTCAAGCTGCCTTGGGCCTCTAAGGGAAGTGGACCTTGGGATTTGGAATATCGGTAAAAATAGCTGCAATACAAACTTTTATTATTCACATATTTACCGCTACAAGAGTCAATGAATAAATCTTGTTTTATTAATCAATTAATCATTACAAAACATTGTATAAAGTGTGTCCTGAAATCTATCCTTATTCTAACATTCTAATCACTTCAGTTTAGTTAGTAAAAATATTTCAGTACTGATAAAGACTACAGTAATAGACTTTGATAGAAATAGTCTATCCAGCTAAATTGAAGTCTGAGAATGATTTTTTTTTAAAGAAAACATTGGTTATTCTCTATGCTATCTTCCTCTCTCTCAGCCTCACAGAAATTCAATAGTCTGCTGCTCTATTTTCTGCTACTCCGACAAAATCTCTCACAACAGCTCATCTCTGAAAGAAGACCTTAAAATGTTGCATGCTCCAGTGTGCACCTGCTCGGCTGTGCATTAGCCGCTCATTTCTTTTTTCCATGGTCAATTTGCAAAGAAACATTTTAAATACGATGTACATTTTTCATGTTCTGTTTCTTCATGATATCAGAAGGCATTCTCTCGTTGTAGCTTTTCACACATCATCAGAACAGTTCACTTCTGATGATGGGTTTGTGACATGCATGCTTCACACACGCTCTGCCTTCTGGAAAACAACATATTTGTGTACGTTTTTCAAGTTTGTTTACTCTCGTCATATCCGTTTCACACATTCACACACTATAAGCTTATTCATAAAAGATACCATTTTATAGATTAAGTTAACTAATTCATGCTCTCCAAAGCAAATCAGTGAGGCAGAAAAATAATAATATAATACAGCCCTCTTTGTAATGAGAGAAAGAAGCTTATATCATGCATAGGCAGCAAAGGTTAGAATAGAAACATTTATGTTGAGTTAAGTTTTGAAGAATGTGCTACTTTTAGCAGTTGTTGAGCAAGCTAGGCGACACAGGTCAAGCAACCTTTTTAAATGAATGCACGTTTCGAAAAGGCAGCTTTGGTTAGGCCTAGTTTCACTCATTCAAGTTAATTAAATGTGTTATTGATTATATTTTCATGAAAGCTTTCGTAAGATCGACAATCAGACCTACTCAGTTTGAGGCATTTAATAAATGGATTTGCATGGCTACAGAGAAAGAGCAGAAGAAAGCTGCTAAGGAGGTGAAGAGTTCATTTAGACATTGGTTTGAGAGGAAGTTGGAAGGGCAGGAAGAAAGCTGATGTGAAGAAATGATTGGTTGTGTAAAAACGTTCCCTACTGTAGTCAGTGAGAAGGAAGAGCAAGACAAGGATAACATGAAAAAGAAGGATGAGAAAGCTGATGAGATTGATGAGGATGATAAATTCATAAGTGAGCATTTGAAATCTAGACTTCCTTCGTATACAGACAAAGCTGCGGATACTCTCCTTACTGCTGCAGGAGTTGGCACAGGTGCTGGGGAGATAGTGTGTTAGTGTAGACTTCCACTGGAGTGGTACAAAGTTCATAGCAGAGGTGGTGGTGCCTAGTGCAAGTAGGCATGTACCATATGAGACCCAGACACAGGCTATTGCACCTGTGAAAACAGTGGTAGTTGAGGAGCCACCTAAAGAAATTAGCATTACAATTCTGGAAATTGAATTGGATGAAATACTAAATGGTAATAGGAATTTAAATAGACTGTTGACTTACAATGCTAATGAAATGAGGTACTTGATAAAGTAGATGTGAAGATGAAACACATGATTAATTAGAGAAACCAGCTGATAAATTGGAGGTTGACATAAGCAAGATGAAAAACGTGAATTGAAAATGTACACTGGACTTGACACATGATGACATTAAGGAAATTGACTTAATTACTTTAAAAGTTCATATCAAAGACCTCATAGCGAAAACTCATGACGGGAGTGAATTTAAGAAATATCGAGAAAGATGAAAGAAAGGAACAGCAAATAAAAACATAATGAAAGGGAAAGAGGGGAAGGCAAGGAGTGTAGCAAGTGATACTGAAATAGGAGCAGGCTCAGTCATAGAGTTTCCCTTGGCATAGGTTCATGGAGGGAATCTTGTGCGTGTGCCATGGATATGAGCGGATTTGTATGCATTTACACATAATTTTCTAAAGTTGTGAAAGGATGCAGCAAAGTGTTTTAATGAGATAAACAAATTGACAAACACATTTACAATGTTATGGACAGATCTACATTTGCTATTTGAAATTGTGGTTCTTAGAGGCTTGTGGTTGGAGTGAAAGGTTGTGTTTCAATGGCTGACAGAAGATCTAGCTAGGATTGCTACACCCAGCTAGCACCAGCTACAGAAATAGCAGACAAATATAAAGCTATAATTGAGTATTTGAAAAAAACAGGTTCATGAGAAGGACATAAATTGTCATAAAATGCTGAGAACCACACAAGAGCCAAAAGAGTCAGTGCATTCCTTTTATGAAAGGCTGATGGATATTTATAAGAAACACAGCAGAGCTGAAAATCCTGAATAAGACGGAGCTAGTAGTTTTGTGTCAGCTTTCGTGAACGGATTAAGGCCAGAAATTAGTAATTATATCCAACAGAGTGAAATGTGCTTGCAAAAAAATGGCATAGATGAGATTTTGATGTTGACGAAAATAATAACCAGTATCATGCAGAATTTAGAGCAGGATGTACAGAATCAGAAATCAGTTTAAATGCCAAATGCCAACATCGCCAGAGATTCAACAAAATATGAGAAACAATATGTTATATAGTGCAGGGTATCAACAGAATCCATTAATTCTGAGTGATGAGATGGAATGAAGTAGTTCACAATGACGGTCCCTGAGGGGGGGGAGTATTGCCTGCTTGGAGCAGTCCTAGAGGTAGACCGAAGTGGCCCATATGTTGACGGACACATCAATGGCATCCTGTTTCATTTTTGATAGATATGGGCTACCCATTTTAGAGTTTGTCCCGTGGAAGTTCCAACCCTACTCCTCTTGGGAAGAGAAAGACAAGTTGTAGGGATCAGTCATACACAAATAGTTAATCAGGTTACAACAAATGTCCCAGTTAAAAGTGGTCAGATGGAAAATAAACATCAGTTTAATTTATGTGATTGAAGCTCTGTGGATCTGTTGTGCAGAGTTTAGTTTGTAAAATGATTTGTGTTAGTTATTGTTCACCGGATGGTGTTGCAGTTGGAACACAGAATGAGGATTACATTTTTAAATTCAGTTCATAAGATTTTAGAGTCTAGTTGTTCCCAGTTTTGACCACAAATGATCTATCTATAGATTTAAGATATACTGGAAAGGATGAGGAATGGAATTATACTGGTAAAGAGATTGGACTAATTAAAAGAGACAAAATAAGTTAAACTTCTATTGAGACTGAAGATGAAACTGAAAGTGATGCCCACTTCAAAAATGAAGTTTTGCAAATAATTTGTACAGCATTTAACATCGGCCAAAGATTCCACTGTAGCTATCAACCACAATCCTCAGGCCTGGTGGAAGAGCAAATGGCACTCTCAAGAATAAACTGGAAAAAGTGTGTGCTTCGACTGGTTTAAAGTGGCCTGGTGCTCTTTGTCTTGTTTGGAAGAACAAGAGAAGTACTCCTTATGGAGAGACTGGTTTATCTCCTCATGAGGACATCATGTGTAGGGCAATGAGACTTCATATATTCCTTCAGCTGCACTAGTTTCAATCTCGGATGACCTTGAGCTAGACTATAGCAAAGATCTGACTGATAAGGTGATATCTGTCTCTTATTCTGTGAATGTGGCTATAGAAAACTGGAAAAATATCCCCTTTCATAGACTGAGCCCTGATGATTGAATTGTAATCAGTAAACATGTCTGCAAAGGATGTCCTCAGGCCTGGTGACTGGTATAAAGCAGCCTGATGCTCCTTGTCGTGTTTGGAAGAACAAGACAAGTACTACTTACAGAAAGACTGATTTGTTACCTCTTGAGAATGGTACAGTTTGGCTAGGTTAGAGAGTCATTCTAGGGCCTACTTCCTCTGACCGTGTTCGTGCCCTCCCAGAAACGCCAGGACGCTACACCAATGTTAGGACATCAGGATGCTTGGTCTCACAGCATCCTGCGGCCTACAGCAGCAAGCATCACACAGCAGCTCCACTGAACCTCTGTGGCACCACGAGTGGATTTGACAGATTCCAACGGATTTTGTGGCCACGCATTTTTGTGCCTTTGCAGCAGGAGTCTGGCGGAAGTGGGTGAAGGTAATTACTCTGTGGTGTTGTTGTTTTTTACTAAGGGAGATTAGGAAGAAGCACAGGAGGAGGAGGCTGCAACCGCGTCGGCTTGCCCCAGGGAGCTGAGGCAGAGCATGGCATACGGTAGTGGGGCCAGCGCCTCTGTTGTAGTGCTGTTGTTGCCTGTGGTGCAGATCCCTCTTGCTCCTGTCCCCTGGCCAGTTGAGGGTGGAACTGGGAAGTGTTTTTTTCCATTGCGGAAGTTGTTGGCCATCCAAAGTAAAAGCTGTGTTGGACTGGAAATTCTATAAAATCCGAATTAGTGTGCAGAGCTGTTGAGTTGTTGGGGTACTGAGTTCCACAGACTTTGGGAAGGACCGATGCATAAAAATTGTTGCTGTGGTGTTTCTGGGGTGGTGGTGGCGGCGGCAGTCAAGCAAGGGATACAAACTTTTCTTTGTCTGTGCTGTTCAGTGCAAGTGATATTTACATCAAATGGCCCCAGTAAGACCTCAAGGGCCTAGAAAGGAAGGGGAGGAAAGTAAGTGTGCAGTTAAACTCCCTCAGTGCTGTAATGAAGAGAAATGCTGAGCAGGGAATTGCATTGGATAGCTTCTCAGGGCTGAGAAAGACATCCGATCCACCCTGGTGAAATCCATTAAGGAGTTTGTGGGGAAGCACATTAGAGGTGTGCAGCCTAGAAGGAGAATGCAAAATCTATCCTATCCTATGAGCCCCTCCCCTCTGTTTTTAGATACAAATAAGACAGAGTTGTCTAGATCCTTCACGGGGCAAAGTATAGTTCATCTGGAGCCAAGATTGCCCTCATTGCCATGCTTGCAATTGGGGTCTGGAGTTGTAAGTTCCCAAGAAGGAGTTTCAAGGCTGTGAAATCAAGAAATCCTGGATTTGGAGGAATCTGTTATCAGTGGAACATTGCTGAAGCCCAAAAAGTTACAGGTGTCAGTACTGGTGGAGAGCTGGGGGTGTCTCCACTAAGTCCTATGAATCTGGGGAATGAAGGCCTTCCTCTCATGCTATCATCTGACTTTGCTGTTGGTCATGATCCTCGCCATAAATGTTGGACATCATGGTGCTAATGCAAAAAACCTTCAGGGCATCCTTAAGGCAGTGGTTGTGAATTCTGATACATTGAAGTCACATAAGGTTTATTTGCAGTCTTTTGCCTCAGAGTTAAAACAGATAAATGGTTGCATGCCTAAGCAGGTGAGACCTGTCAAGGAGTGGGAGGACTTAGCAGACCTGGAACTCTCTCCCCACCTCACTACGCCAGACCCAGGACCTCCTCACCTTCAGGAGACTCCTCAAGACATGGCTCTTCGAACGATAGCAGCAACACTCCCTTTCCCCCCCCCCCCCAGCGCCTCGAAACCCTGACGGGTACATAGCGCGCTTTATAAATCTATTGATTGATTGATTGATTGATTGGGGTGGTAGGTGCAGGGCATGAGGAGTGTAGGACTGTTCAATCCATGGTCAAATCCCCCAACAGCAGAGGGGCTGCCTTCAGTGTATATTTCCAAATTCACAATGTTAAAAGAAGGTGCAGCCACTATGGCTACCACCCCGGCTTTGGTCTCTCATTGATGAAGATTCATTTAAGAAAAGGAGAGCAGGGGGTGATAGGCATAGATGGGAAAAAGAAAAATCATGATGTTAAGCAACAGTCTCCATCTGTGGTTACAAGCTTAGGAAATAGTAAAGCTGAGGGTATAGGTAGTACCCTGGCTACAGGTAGACAATCTATCCTGCACCAGGCCATTTCCATGAAAAACATATGTAAATAAAAGGTAAATAATTCTCTCCTTGGGCCCAGTGTGAAGGGCAGGCTGGTAGAAGTCAGGAGGGGTAAAAAGGGAACAAAGAGGGTCCGTGGGGCCTGAAGGTGGGAATCAGTAAGGAGAGTAAAACATGGGAGAGACCCACGGGCGGTAGAAAGGTATGTACAAATAAGGCTAGATTTGCCCCTGTAGCTGAACAAAGCTCCAATAAAATTCTGGTGGCTGGTGGCACCCCATCCCCCCTAGACTAAAAGAGAAGGGGAAGGAGGCAAATCTTTTGTGGGTTTATTTAGTGCCAAGATTAATGAAGTTAAACCCCTTAAATAGGTCCCAGCTCCTTTGAATAGTCTCCTCCTGCCCCAGCTTATATTCAGTTTCATCCACCAACCTGAAACAAACGGGTTTCTTGCAAAATAGTGAAGGTAAAGATGTTACAACAATTTTGCTGTATTCATGATTGGTGAGAGACCCTTTTTTTAAAGCAGAAAGTTAGTTTAAGCTCTAGGTTTTGAAAATTTGTGGAGAAATAGTGTGGGAACAACCCAAAATCCAAAGGCTGGGTACTCTGAATTGCCATGGAGAACTATATGCCAACCAAGTCAAATGGGGTCTGCAGGAGGATTATGTTAGTTACCGACACATCAAGGAAAGTAGTGAAGGCAGAATTCAAGTTACTCTGCCCCAAGCAGAAGGATATAGGTATGGAAGCATTCCCTCCGATCAGATATAGTTACGATTGCCTACAGCAGGTGAATGGGGAAATCTAAGTAATGTGGATTAGAGCAGCATTAAATTGTTCTATTGGAAAACTCATGGATTGAACAATGTAATGAGGTGATTCTATTCTATGTTTCCAGGAGACATGGCTGTGCAGACTGTCAACATTTGTAGGCTCCAAAATCACCTCAAGTGTCTGGCAGGTTAAAACACGATGCAAATGGATTTTAACCTGTAGTATACGATTAGTGAATGTACAGGGGGAGCAATGCAATATTGTTCTAAATGTATATATGCATGCACACAGTACATCTGACTACAAGGGGAATATTGAACTGCTTAAAGAAGATGTGCTTAATATAGTTGCTCTGTATCCCGACAACCTGATAATCCTGGTGGGAGATTTTAATTACAAACTGCTTTCTGAGACAGTAGATGGGAAATATGGGGACTGCTAGCCCCTTTCAATATATAACATGTTTGTAAACCATCAAATGGGAGAGACGTTGCTCTGCTGGATTTCCTCTTACTAAATGGCTTGGTGAGTCTAAATGGTTAAGTGTCTGAAGATACCCCTGCTAGGAAAATGTTTCGGTACGGTAATCAGAATTAGCCAATTGATTATTTCTTTGTCCCGTTGTGGACCTTTATCCTAATTGAGAAATTTGAGGTCCTTCCGTTGGAGTAGAGTCATCACTACTCCTTATGCACAAACCTTAAAATGGGTATTGTACCTAGTCAGATGAGGGGCTTACCATTAAAGGTTGGTTGCACAAAACGTCTAAGAATGAGGCTCTAAGAGAAACATGTAGTCTTACTGAAGGCTTTCCAATATGACCATGGAGGAATGGAGTCTTGGAAGGCAGCTGTATATCACATAGCGTGGTATGAAGAAATAATAAAAAAGGTGGTCGCATGTCTCAAAATAGAAGTCACGGCTTTCAACTCCACACAAAATAAAAATATATCTATTAAGTATGCTAGGAATAAATGGTATGATAAAGAATGTAGAATAGTAAAAGAAATATCCGGAAACTTGAAAGATACCCAAGGTGCTCAAGAAATAAAAAAAGGGGGGTTGCGCCTTCTTAGTTTAAAGAAATAATTTTAACATTTGGGGGCAAGGAAGAAACGGGAAGTAAATACAAAGTGCTGGGAAGCCATGTTGGAGGCCATTGAGACTAATAATTTAAAGACATTTTGGAGGTTGGTACAGAGTGGGACAGGAAATTCCCAACAACACTCATCAAGCGATGTGGGCTAAGATGAGTGGGTAACATTTCTAGAGGAGATCTATAATAGTAATGCCACTGCCGCTCCGCGCCCAACTAGATTGCTTGGGAGAAGAAGTAGAGGTTCTCTTTGATAACAATCAATAATACAATTGAGATGTTAAAGCTTACAAGGGCCGACGGCTCCGATATTGTACTGACAGTAATAATAAAAACAAATACTGCATGGTGGCCCAGTTTCTTTTATACCCTTTTTCATAGAACACCTTCGATGGGAAGATTCCAGGATAGTTGGAAGGGAGCAGTGACTAAACCTATCCACAAAAAAGGGAAGTATGTTAAAGGAGTAGCTTGAACTAAACACTTTTGTACCTTAGGAACAGGGTGGTTTTAAGGTGAATTACTCGACGATTGACCACTGCTTGAGCTTGTGGGCCATTTGCAAAGAAATCCATAGAGCAGGACGGAGTGTTTTATTGTTTTATTTAATTTAGCTCCGCTTTTGAATCCATTGATTGAGTATTGCTGTGGGATATGTTAAAGGAATATGGAATTCCTAAAGATTTACTTTTAATTTTACAGGAACTCCACAGGGATAATTCTGCCCAAGTTGAATTGGACAGCAGAAGGTCCCTTTCAAAGCAAATAAATATAAGAAATGGCCTGAGGCACGGGTGCGTGTTGGCATCAACACTGCTTAACCCTGTTTCTGGCAGATCTCCCTAAAGCCATAAGCCAACCAAATACGTTTAGCCCAAAAATGAATAGTAAACACATTAGCTGTCTCTTGCATGCAGACAACCTAGTGATTTTTCGTTATAATCTTTTTAAAAATAATTTGAACAAGAAGAATTGCATATACATGCTGAGAACCATCAGCATCATAGTACAGGCACGCAAAAAGTTTGACTCAGTGGTGGTAAAGATACATGTGCTTAACCATCATCTACAACATAGGTATAGTCAGAATTACTCTAAGAGTCATAAGAGCATTGTACACAGCTTCCCGCATCTCTATATTGTAAGTTGAAAACTTGGGGGACGGAGGAGGGCAGAGAAAGAGAGACAAGGGAAGAACATCAACCAAGCATACACAACATGAATAATCTACAAATGAGTTCCTAGGCCAGGTGTATGGGGAGTCTAAAACCCAGGTTTGAAATCCTAGTGGGATGCAAGCGTAGACTCTATTTGTGAAGGAGCAGCGACCATGGGGGGGGGGAAATTAGTGACATCACTGTATAAAGGAAGAGCTGTAATGCTTGCAGCCTCGGAGGAGTGTTAGATTCTGAAGAAGGGTTTGCCAGCTAATTCTAATTTTAGCGCATGTGTAGTTCAGATCGCGAGATATACACTCCATTGCCAGCCCATGCTAGAGGCGAGTGAACCAATGTGCCATGGGAGGGGTGGACTTCTGTTTCCAGAATAGTGCTATTAACTGTCTAACTGCATGTAGCATTTAGCAAATAAGAGTCCACTCAGCAGTGGACAGCGCCTTCAATTGCACGGGCGCATCCCCAGAATCACCACATGGTACGTGGCTGGGAACCCCACTGTGGATTTAATGTGGCTTAGGATTTCTTTCCAAAATGTAGTGATCACTGTGATGACCACCAGATATGTTGGAAGTCTCCGCTCTCCAGCCTGCAGTGCCAGCACTCAGCAGGGAACCCAGGGAACATAGCAGCTAGTCAGGAAGGGAATGTAATACTACTGGTACATGAGCTTGTATGCGGTTTCCCTGAGTGAGAGACTACGGTAGAGTTTGAGTATGTCCTCTTATAGTTTTTCCCAGAGGTTGGGTGAAATTGTCCCTGTTGAAGCGACTTCCCATTTAAGTTGATAGGCATGAGTGTGTAGTGGAGTGGCATGTTGGAGAACTCTGTAGGTGTTGCATATCAGTCCGCGGGAGCCATCATAAGTCCGAACTAGTGTTTCAAATAGCGTGTGAGGGCAGGTCACCTCAGGATAAACCAAAGGATGTAAAGCCCAGTGGCGCAATTGGTGATGGGAAGGTTGTCAGCCCCGAGTTGTGGCCAGTTTGTCCCAGATATCCAGAGCCATATTAGTTGAAGTAGCAAGATGGGCACTGCGTTGCCTAACATGGTGCAGGCCACGCCGATATGTACCGCAAGCGGGCCACCCAGTAATATTCTAGGAAATTGGGACAACCTAGTCCGCCCCAATCCCTGGGCTACATCAGGACTGTATTAGGTATATGTGGTTGTTTGTCATTCCAAATGAATAGACCTGATGAGTTTTGATTTGACAGGAGTCGAGCTCCAAAGGAAGCTAGATATATTTGTGGATTACTGCAGGAGGAAAAAATGAAAAATAAACATGGAAAAAACTTGAGTGCTTCAGATAGGGAGAAAGAGGGAAAGCATGAGTTGGGTAATAAATAAAGTTAAGATAGAGAGAGTTAATAAATATAAATACCTGGTGGTATGATTATCCCATAATTTAGGGTGGAAGGATCATCTTGCTGCGACACAAGTCAAAGCGCTCTCAACATTAATGGAACTGAAGAAATTTGACAATCGTTATGGGAGGCTTTCATGCCACTCAGTGTTGAAGACCTATCAAGCCAAGATAAGGCCCCAGGGTGGGTATGGTACCAAGCTGGTCAGCATAGGGGGTAAAAAGAGTTGGGACCTTGAAGAAGGAAGGTGCCTAAAAAGTTGCTTTCCCTCCCCCTCCTCTAAGTTGCAGGCAGTTAGAGTGGAAAAGGGCTTAACAGGATGGACATCTCTAGCATAGGCAGAGGTAATAACATTTTGATCAAGAATAGATACTGTGGAATTCTCTAAAATCTCGCTGTGATGTAAAAAGGAGATATTTCATAGCAAGCTACACTGGGCCCATGGAGTTAGAGCAAGGATAGAAACATGTGCTAGGGAACTAAAAATAAATAATGTAGTGGGCACCGAACAGTTAGGAGTGAGTAAGATGGAGCTGAAAAGAATAATACAGCAGGTTTCAAGAGATGCAGATCTCACTTATTTGAGGAAAAAGCAATTGGTCTCTCACTTATTAAGCTCATGGATGAACAGTGAGACCTTACGAGAGACTGCAGAATATTAAGATGCGCTGCAGCCTGTTTAGATTTAGATGTGGATTAAATCAAGTTTCAATTTTGGGAAATCACAATATCCTACTAAGCGCAGGGAAAATCTGTCAATGTGGCCTCAATTTAAAAAGGAATTCAGTGCATGTCGTTATGGATTGTCTGTGTTTTTTATCCCAATGGAAGATATTTTTAAAGAATATCTTCTTAAAATATGGTATTGAGGATAGGAGAGAAGCTATTAAGTTATTGGCTGAAATTAAATTTTTTGATGCGACGTGCTTTGGGGTAATTTTTAATTTCTGTTGATAGTCTACTACAGTCAAATGGTGATAAGTTAATCAATTAGAGAGAAACTTCACTTTTAAGGAACAGTGATGTTTTAGAATAAATACATTTCATATTTGAAGGTACCAGATTTTTTTATATTCAAGTTCATTTTAATAGTTTATATTTGGTTAATGTGCAATTCTGGTTTTAGAATTTGCTTTAATCCCTTTGCTGCCAGTCCTTTCCCCCCTCAGGTGCCAATCCTTTTTTTGACTATTTGAGGTAGTTTGCGCTTAGGCCCTCATACCATTTTGTCCACATAAGCTATCCACTCCGAATTTGCATCCTTTTTTTTAACAACATCTTAGGGATTCTATATGTCCCCAGAGTTTGAGGGTTCCCTTGGAGGAGACCAAGAAATTAGCCTAAATATAGCTAAAATTTCATTTTTGGGGGAAAAATGAAAAAAAAAGTCCTGCAGAAGAAAGTATGTGTTTTTTCCCCCTGAAAATGGCATCAACAAAGAGGTTGCTGTGCTACAATCACCATATTTCAGGAACAGGCAGACTTGAATCAGAAAATCAAATTTTTCAACACAATTTTGCCATTTTACTGGGACATACCCCATTTTCACTAGCCTCCTTCCAGTTAGTGACAGAAATGGGTGTGAAACCAATGATGGATCCTGGCAGCTAAACATTTCTGAAAAGTATTCTGAATTCAGCAAGGGTCATTTGTGTAGATCCTTCAAGGTTTTCTTACAGAAAGTAAGAGCTGAAATAAAAAATATTGCAATTGAGTTGAACAAAACAGCCATTTCAGCCCACGTTTTCTACTGTAACTGTTTCCAGCTATGGCAAATTTTTCAAAGCAAAGCTTGTAGGTTCATCAAGAACCCCAGTTACCCAGAGCCAATAAATGAACTGCACCTTGCAATGGGTTTTCATTGTATACTGGTATATAGCAATTTGTTTGGTAAAATATAAATAGTGAAAAATAGGTATTAAGGAAACCTTTGTATTTCCAAAATGAGCACAAGTGATGAGAAGGAGTGGTTATTTGCACATCTCTGAATTCTGGGGTCCCCCTACTAGCATGCGAATTGTAGGGCATTACTCAAATAGACTTCTTTCTTACACACTGTCTTACATTTGGAAGGAAAAAATGTATAGAAAGACAAGGGGCAATAACACTTTTTCTTCTATTCGTTGTTTTCCAAGTCTCCCGATAAAAATGGTACCTCACTTGTGTGGGAAGGCCTAGTGCCCACGACAGGAAATACCCCAAAATGCGACATGGACACATCACATTTTTACATTGAAATCTGACATGTTTTTTGGAAAGTGCCTAACTGTGGATTTTGGAATTTAGCTCAGCCGGCACCTAGGAAAACCTAGCAAACCTCTGCATTTTTTAAAACTAAACACCTAGGGGAATCCAGGATGAGGTGACTTGTGTGGCTCTCACCAGGATCTGTTACCCAGTATCCTTGGCAAACAAACCCTTTTTCCTCACATTTCGGTGGTGGAAAGTTCTGGAATCTAAGAGCAGCCATCAATTTCCTTCAACCCAGCATTCCCCTAAGTCTTCCGATAAAAATGGTACCTCACTTGTGTGGGTAGGCCTAGTGCCTGCGACAGGAAATGCCCCAAAACACAATGTGGAGACATCACATTTTTCCAATGGAAACTGACCTGTTTTTTGCAAAGTGCCTAGCTATGGATTTTGGCCTCTAGCTCAGCCGGCACTTAGAGAAACATAGCAAACCTATACATTTTGTTAAACTAGACATTTGGGGGAATTCAGAATGGGATGACTTGTGGGGTTCTCACAAGGTTCTGGCACCCAGAATCCTGTGCAAACCTCATACTTTGTCTAAAAAACACCTTCCCTTCAACCTTCGGTGCTGCAAAGTTCTGGAATCTGAGAGGAGCCACAAACTTCCTTCCACCCAGCATGCCCCCAAGTCTCCCATTAAAAATGGTACCTCATTGATGTTGGTAGGCTTAGTGCCTGCGGCAGGAAACGGCCTAAAACGCAACAAGGACACATCAAATTTTTGCATTGAAAACTGACCTGTTTTTTGCATAGTGCTGCGCTGTGGATTTTGCCCTCTAGCTCAGCCGGCACCTAGGGAAACCTAGCAAACCTATACGTTTTTGAAAACTAGACACCTAGGGAAATTCAGAATGGGGTGACCTGTGTGGCTCTCACAAGGTTCTGGCACCCAGAATCCTTTGCAAACCTCATACTTTGTTTAAAAAAAACACCTTTACCTCACAGTTCGGTGCTGCAAAGTTATGGAATCTGAGAGGAGCCACAAACTTCCTCCCACCCAGCATGCCCCCAAGTCTCCCATTAAAATGGTACCTCATTTATGTTGGTAGGCCTAGTGCCTGCTACAGGAAACGGCCTAAAACGCAACATGGATACATCACATTGTTACATTGACAACTGACCTGTTTTTTGCAAAGTGCCTTGCTGTGGATTTTGGCCTCTAGCTCAGCACCTAGGGAAACCCAGCAAACCTATACATTTTTTAAAACTAGACACGTAGGGAAATTCAGAATGGGAAGGCCTGTGGGGCTCTCACCAGGTTCTGGCACCCTGAATCCTTTGCAAACCTCAAAATGTGGGGGAAAAACACTTTTTCCTCACATTTTGGTGATGAAAAGTTCTGGAATATAAGAGGAGCCATGAATTTCCTTCCTCCCAGCATTCCCCCAACTCTCACGATAAAAATGGTACCTCACTTGTATGGGTAGGCCTAGTGCCCATAACAGGGAAGGGTCAAAAACACAACATGGCCACATCAAAATTATCTACCTGTTTTTGCAAGCGGGGCACCTGGTTTTTGATCCTGGGCTCAGCAGCCATCTAGGGAAACCTACCAAACCCAGACATTTCTGAAAACTAGATACCTGAGTCCATGGAGATGTGACTTATGTGGATCCCACAGTGTTTTCTTACCCAGAATCCTCAGAAAACCTCAAATGTAGCTAAAAAAATCATATTTTCCATACATTTCTGTGTAAGATCACCACACCAGCACAAGTTTCCTACCACCCAACGTTCCCCTGAGTCTCCCGATTAAAAATGATACCTCACTTGAGTAGGTGGGCCAAGTGCCTGTGAAACTGAGAGGGAACCAAAGCGGGTCCAAAAGGGCAGTTTGAAAAAAAAAAAATTTTTAGGCTGACAAGTGGGGCAGAATTTTTATAAGTACATATTATGCTGGGTAGTAGGAATTTTGTAGTTTGCAGGGCATTGTGGATAAAAAAAATGGTGTGGGGTGCATGTGAAGCACATTACCCTCTGTGTTCACCCAGATATTTAGTTTTCAGATGTGTCTAGATCTGGTAGATTTTTCTGGGTGGCAGCATCCTAAAGTTCAAAAAGTGCAGCTGCTCACCATTAGGAAGATATTGAGAGTTAGCCAAGTGCTCTTGGCCTAAATGTAAAATCAAAACCCAAAATAATCAAATGTCCTCTTGCTTGCGTTGGGATAAGATCCTTTAGTTTGCAGGGGATGGCGGGGGCTGAAAGACTGTTACCCTCTTCAGTTGGGGTGGAGGGGCATAACCACGCCCATACTGGTTGGCAGCCCCCACCCCTCTATTTTTTTTTTGTTTGATTCCCTGTCCTCTCGCAGGCTTTCTGCCTCTCCAGGGCATGGATCCCGGATAACTGCCCCATCTGCCCACTTGTGAGTAGAACAACTTTGGGCCTGATTCTGACCTTGGCGGTCTTTTCGCGAGACCGCCGAGTTACTGCCGCGGCAAAGACCGCCGACTGCGGCGGTATGCCGCTGCGCGTTTTCCGACCGCTGGGAGCGTTCCGCCGGAATACCGCCAGCAGCCACACTGGCGGTCGGCGGGAAAGTGGAGACTGGTCAACCTCCACCGCCACGCCAGCAGAACACCGCCCCCAGAATTACGACCCACATTTCTGTGTGGCGGTCTTCTGTTGGCGGTCTTCTGTTGGCGGTCACGTCCCTATGGCTCCCGTCGCCTCCCGGAGGACCAACGCACAAGGTAAGTTGATCGTCCGTGAGGGGAGGGGGTGGGGGGGTGTTGTGTGATGTGTGCGTGCATGGGGGTGTGTAGAGGGGGTGTGTGAGTGCGTGCATGCGGGCGGGGGGTGCTGCTGTGCCTTTGGGCAATGTGTGTAGTTCGGCGGGTGCGCATGTCGGCATGTATGTGTGCGGGTATGTGCCCCCGTTGTGTATGTGTGTGTGTAGGGGGTGTGCATATGTGCATGTTGGGGGTGCGTGCATGTCGGGGTGCGTGTATGTGCATGTCGGGGTGGGGGGGGCAGGGGGTTCGTACCACCTCTGGGGGGTGGCAGGGGGGTGGAGGGTGTGGGGGGAGGACTCGTGGGGGGCAGTGGGGGGTGGGGGAGACCCCTATCAGTGTCAGGGAAGGAATTCCCTGACCCCGATAGTGCCTACCGCCATGGTTCGCATGGCGGTTCCCGACCGCCAAAAACCGCGGCGGTAAGCAGGATCATGATACGGTTGGCGGTCTTGGGTCGACCGCCGGGCCGGAGTGTGCGAACTCCAGCCCGTCGGTCATGACCGCCGTGGCGGTCGGAGTGGGGAAGTAGCGGTCGATCGCGGCGGTGACCGCCGCGGTCAGAATGCCATTTTTTGGACCGCCGGTCTGTTCGCGGTCTGACCGCCGCCTCTCCGCCGACCGCCAAGGTAAGAATCAGGCCCTTTGTCTCCATTTGTTTGGGGTGGGGGTTTCTGCCCTCCTTGACAGCAAATGGGCTAATAGAAATAGGCCCATCTGTCCCCAAGGGAGGGGCGGGGGCGGAAATGGCCTAAAATAATATGCCCCCATGGGGGAACGGCCCTTGCCCAAGGGGCCGCTCCCCTTATGTAAAACATTTTTTTTAAATCCCTGGTGTCTAGTCTAATAAAAGTAGGCCGATCTGCCTCCAAGCGGGGCAGAAATGGCTTAATATAATATGGACCCCCTGGAGAGCAACCCTTGCCTAAAGGGTCGCTCCCCTTATGTACATTTAAAAAAAAAAATCCCTGATGTCTAGTGGATTCTGCCAAAAATAATATTGCTCCCCAGGGGAGTGACCCTTGCCTAAGGGGCCACTCCCTCCCTGTAAAAATAAATAAAAAGTAGCCCTGGTGTCTAGTGGTTTCTGCCCCCCCTGGGGCAGATGTGCCTAATTAACATAGGCCGATCTGTCCCAAGGGGGGGCAGAAATGGGCTAGGAAAAAAAATGCCCCTTTGGGGAGCCACCCTTGCCCAAGGGGCCGCTCCCCTCATGAGTTTACAAATGTAAACACAATCCCTGGGGTCTATTGGGCATTCCTGCAGCAAGATCGCTATTCAGTGGGTGTGTCCTCTTTCTCAAACATCTTTTCAAAAGGATAGGCTCTTCTGTTGTGTATCTTGCATTCTTTCAGCCCTCTCTGATAGGTTTAAATTATTGCTTCCTCTGCAAGGTTGCTGCTGAAATATTCTCAGAAAGCACACATGAGCATTATTAAAAGGAGGCGCCATCCGTGCCTCTGGTTCTTTTTCTTAAAAATATTGAAACCTAGCTAGCACATTCCTTGGCCTTTTGTCATGTACCATACACATGGGCCTACTCTGTTCACCCTGTCCAATCTCAGTCCAAATGCAGAACTCCTCACAAAAAACGTGAATATGCCCTCTGTGAATGTTTCCATGTGCCACACCTACCCACACTCCCTCCTTCGGACCTCCCACCTGCATGTTCTTCTGTCTTGAATGGTCTTCCAACTCTCCACAGCAGTCCAAGTGAAGTAGATCCAAGTCTCTTTTTGTTTGTAGGTACTTTGTCATCATGAATGCTTCAAGACCAGCCATCTGTAAATTGTGAAAACTTGTTTTATGTTTTTAACTCCTAGATATTTTGGACCGGTCCTGCCTGAGTTCCTCTTGAGGGACGTTTTTGAATGTCGCTAGGCTGTCTAGAAGGTCTGGTATTGTGAACTCACTGTTTGGATTTTCTGTGGCAATGCCATTTTCCTTCCCCAGATTTGTTGCTCCACTGCCAGTCACCCGGCAAACTTTTTTTGTGCATTGTTACTGGGAGACATTAATTTTCAACGGTTCTACTTGATGGCCATAGTGGGTTGTAGAATGCATCCTCTTCCGTTCTCCAACTTACTGGTGGGTCAAGGCTATTTCCAGTATGTGTTCAGCATCATGTTTGTTCATATTTCGTTGTAGGGTTTGCATTACAGTCAACTGCACTTTTGTGGGGAACAACTACTACTTTCTGTTAGGGGATAGTTCTGTTCAACCAAGTATAACCACCCCATTGAGTCCCCTCATACTCCTCCATTGACCAATTTTCTTCTAGGGCAGGAGTTAGGGTGAGGGTCCACTGTGGAAAACTCCCTCCTTGTCCCCCATTGACAGTTTCCCGTATTTCTTTCCTGTTGGAGTTCCACTTACTGCTTCACTGATCATCTACACTTGTGCCTTGAGAGCAAAGTATCACTCCTCTTTCTCTCAGTTCTTATGGCTATAACAGAAGTGCTAACACTACAGGGTACAGTTCAAGGTCTGCTATGTTGGCTTTTATGCCCTGATATACCAGACATTATGGGCCTGATTCTAACTTTGGAGGACTGTGTTAAACCGTCCCAAAAGTGGCGGATATACCACCTACCGTATTACGAGTTCCATAGGATATAATGGACTCGTAATACGGTAGGTGGTATATCCGCCACTTTTGGGACGGTTTAACACCGTCCTCCAAAGTTAGAATCAGGCCCTATATCATTTGGTTGTACACCAGTGCATTTCTAATAAAACATCAAAGCTTTCTCTACTTGATGCATGCTTAAAGCTTTGGATGAAGGCTGCTATTTTGTGGTGGCCTTCTAATAGTGCCTTGTTTAAGCTGTTTTGAACAGCATGGCAAATTCCTTTATTATACCCCAATTCAAACAAAGTGTGTGGTGTTTTCTGATGATTCTCCTTCTCCTTGGCCAATCAGTGTGCAAAAAAGCCAGCTTGTCTTGAACCGTAGATCACAAAGCCTCAATATTGTCACCTGGTCAGCTCAGTGCCTAGGATTGTCAAAGAGGAGTTGGACCCTGGATTTTACTTTCTAGATTTTCCCATAGGTCTTGCAGTGTTTCCAGAATTCCCTGCAAATCAGTTGTTCCAGGCTTCCCAGTTAATAGAAAATCATAAGGATCATAGAGCTGCCAAGAAGCACCTTGTCCCTCCGAGGCCCATGTAGGAAAAAGCTGAACGCCTTAAACTAAAACATAGTAGCGCACAGCTCATCAACATGCATTTGCCCACATCGAAAAGGTCCCTTCTGCACATGCCGAGAGAATGAAAACTGCTGGGGTGCCCTGGTAGCATTATGATTGTTGACTCAGTGTTTACTGCTTCTGGGTACTCATACTTGCCTGTTGAATGGACCAACTCCACTGCATGAAAATGACAAAACAAAAGTCCTATAGCAGAACCCTTACCTATCTTTGGTGTAGAATTATTGATGAATGAGCAATATTTGCTCAGTTAATTTTTGGGTACCACTGCGAAGGCTGAGACTATTCTGTTGGCTAGTGGTGGGTGTTAACTATCTCATCACCAACCATGGAAGACAGATCTGTGGCTGGCCTCAGGTTCTTGGCCCTCCTTATTAAAAGAGGGATATTGTATAGACTCATAATGTATACTCTATTTTTAATATTCCTCCTAAAATTGAAGAATGTCACTACCTTCCAAACTCGGAGGGCCCAAATCTGTCAGGGGTTCTTCTCTATTGCACTGCTCTTCTCACAACAGTTTGAAGAAAACCCCCTAAGGCAAACTGCTTCCTCCAACAGGACGTTAAGTTCCCTCCTCAGTCACCAGAAAACCCTCATGAATCTTTATCTCTCCCATCCTGACATTCCTGAAGAAACTGCATTCTTGTCTCCATCTCTGCCAACCACTTGAAACTGACTGAAATCAATGACGCATTAGCTTCAGCTCCTCCTCCCCAGTCTTTCTCTACATTAGCATAAAAAGTTCTGCGTACTGAAACCCGATCAAGGTTCCATATTTTGCCATTTTTAATTTCAAGAGCATTACTCAAGCACTAGTGACCTTCATTGGATCCGACCAGTTTATGCCCCTTTCCCATGACACCAGAGCAACGTGACACAAACTAACAAGCCTATCTCAGCGTCAATGCTGAGTTTTGTCACTTCTTCCGTCCATATATTATGTCTTCCTTTCTGGGATTATTTTCGCCATCAAATGGAGATCACTATTTTCACTCCTTTACTCCTCAACCCGTCTTTTCTTTGATCAACATGGAACCAATTTGGCGCCTAGTTTACGTGCCCTCAATAATTCAAATGGGGTAAACACCAACAGAATTTAGCTTCGTTTTAACAAACACCTCTCTTCACAGTCAGGGCCCTAGCTTGGTCAGTAAGATTGGGAGGTGCGAGCTTCAGGACAAGTGGTGTTAAAATACATTTACGACAAGCAGGGTGCATGAGAATGGCTTAAGAGGCATGGGAAAGGGGGAGGAATGCAAACTGATAGGAGTACTATGTGAGAGGAACACAATATTTTGTATAATAGTCAACATTTTTAGGGCTTTCAAAACAGTGGGGTGTGTGTTTGTTTTTGTTAGTGTGTGCATGCAAAAATCCCAGGTGAAACCGTACCATATGCCCAACTGAAAGCACCTGTACCCCACCATTAATTGTCACACCCAAACACCCCCCCTCTGCTGCCCATCCACCCTCCCTCCCCAAAGCTACTCCCCTCTACACAGCCAGCCAAATAGACTCCCGATTATTAAACCTCTCAACTTTGTTGCAGACATTTGGGTGCTACACAGCCTTCTTTTTTAAATAAACCCCGCACTTCTTTACTGACTCTTGTACTGGTAAAATATTTTACGCTTACGTTACTTAAGAGCAAACTGGCCATTTCGAATTATAGGCAATGCAAACAATGGCAACATCATCTCTCGTAGCAATTTTTGCTGAAAGAAAGTCAACTGCAACTTTACTCGAGAGTCCAACGGAAAATTCCACAAGTTGTGTAACAACTTTACAACTTGACAGATTTATAGCTGAGTACACACAAATGGCACTCCAGACGTATTCCTGTGCTTCCCGTTTGTCATGACACAAACGTACTATATTCCATCTCAGCCCGAAAAAAAGTGTCAACTTTTCTTTAACTCTTCCAGAAAACTATCTTCAATCGCAAATTCCTTCTGCACTTTGTGAAACGCCATCACCTTCGCCTTACCTAATATGTTGTCTCCTGGCCACTCACCATGCATAAATAAGTAATCACAGCCATCTGTGCAGAGTCCATGTTCATATCCTGATTCCACAACTCCTCAGACATAGCTGAATCGCACTCTCTATTCATAACCCATCCAACATGTTTCATGATGTATGCCACTTCATGTCTGGACCTTGGCATTACCAGGGGGTGGGATTTTTGATGGGCATCTTCTGTCTGCAACTCAGCAGACAAAGGTTCATAATTAACGCAAAAGAGTGGGAAGGTGAATGAATGCAAGGATGGCAAGATGGATGCGTGAGTGAAATGGTGGCTGAGTGAAGTGGTGGATGATTAGATGATTGAATGAAAGAATGGATGAGTGAAAGGGAGGAAGGAACGATGAATGGATGGATGAAGAGAGAAAAGATTGATGGATGAGTGCGTGAGTGAAAGGATTGATAAGTGAACGGGTAAATGGACCGATTGGATGGCTGGATGGATGGGCTGAAAGGGTGGATGAGTCTAAGGATGGATGGATGAATGGAGAAGTAAGGATGGAAGTAAGGACAAATGAGTGGAAGGGAGGATGGATGATGAAAGGATGGATGCATGAGGGAGTGAAAGGATGGATTGAGTGACATGGATCAATGAGTGAAAGGATGAATAGACCGCCAGACTGAGTGAAAGGATAAATGGATGGATGGATGTGTGAAAGTATTGATGTAAGCATAGATGGATGGATGAGTGAAATAATGGATGTCAGGATGGATGAGTGAAAGAACTGATGGATGAGTGAATGGATGGATGAGTGGATGGATGGGCCAAAAGGTGGATGGATTAGTGAAAGACTGGATGGATGGGTGGATACATGGAGTGAAAGGATGGATGAGTGAAAGGATAGATGGGTGAGAGAGAGGATGGGATGATGAATGACTGGAAAAATGGATGGATGAAAGGGAAGATGGATAAGTGAAAGCAAAGACGATTGAGTGAAAGGATGGAAATATTTTAAGGGCAAGTTTGAAGATAGATAAGTAGGTGTGGAAACGGATGAGCAGATGGATGGCAAAATGGTAACGGAATGTTGGATGAAAGACTGAATGAACGAGAGAATGCAAAGGTGAAATGATGGATATCAGTGGGTGGATGGAAGGATGAAAAGAGGAATGGATAAATGCATGGGTGGAAGATACAAGCAAGCTCTCCTTGGGAGGGTCACAATGACTTACTTTGCTTCCTTGGTGCCATAAGAGCTTTGGTTCAGAGTGGGGGGTATTTTAATTTTCTGCTTACTCCCTTGACAGTTAGTATGATAACTGTGCCCAGATTCATATGCAGTTGGGTCACGTAGGGCAGGGTACACATCCAAATACCGTGCTTGTTTGGATGGACAACAATATATATTTTAAATAATACCAGGAGAGCAGGATATATTGCTCATCATGTTGCTTTAAGAACGAGACAATCTGAAAAAGGGGTGGGAGGAGGACTACTTCTTCTAAATAGAACATTGTCCACTTCAAATAGCTCTTTCCTCTTTACCTACATTGTGACCCAGAAGCCTCTGCTTGCCCTGTCACCCCGTGTTTTAAGTTTTCTGTCTAGAAATTGAGTTCTGTACATAATATTCACAGAATTTAACTCTATCTATCTATCTATCTATCTATCTATCTATCTATCTATCTATCTATCTATCTATCTATCTATCTATCTATCTATCTATCTATCTATATCAGCTGGCATTTTACCCATACAAAACTGTAGAAATACAGCAGTTATACTTATGCTAAGAAATTATCACTCATTGCCTAAAGTTACGTTCTGGCATAAGTTATAGGGGGTCATTTTGACCTCGGCGGTCTTTTGTAAAGACCGCCGTGCTGAAGACCGCCAGTGGTGGCGGTTTTCCGCTCAGCGTATTATGACTGTTGGAAGCTCTCCGTCCTTTTTCGGACAGAGAGCCGCCAACAGCCATACTGGCGGGCAGCGGAGAAGGTGAGGGAGTCCGGGTGGGGGTGGGGGGGTGGGGGAGACCCCTATCAGTGCCAGGGAAGGAATTCCCTGGCACTGATAGGGCTTACCGCCATGGATTTCATGGCGGTTCCAAACCGCATGAAATCCATGGCGGTCAGCCGGGTCCAAATACCGCCGGTGGTATAGTGACGACCGCCGGGCTGGAGACCCAGGTCTCCAGCCCAGCGGTCGTCTCCGCTCTGGCAGGCGGAATGGAGAAGCAGCGGATGACCATGGCGGTAACCGCCATAGTCATAATTGCAAAAAAAAGACCGCCAGCCTGTTGGCAGTCTTACCGCCGCTTCTCCGCCGTCCGCCAGGGTCGTAATGACCCCCATAGCTTTTCAGATAAGAATAACTATAACTGGTGAACTTCTATGGTTTTGTATGAGTAAAACATCAGCTTAACTATAACATCCCTATAACCTTTGATTTTTCAGTGAATTTATTATTATTTTTTTTTCAAAACACTCATTAATATAACCAGGACTGCGCACAACCAAAGGCCATGTACGGCGGAAGTTGGCTGCAGAGCCTGGCCTATAGCTAGGCTCAGCGGCCAACCCTCCTGCATGCACCCAAATCCAAGCTGTGCATGGCTTTCGGCCGAGTGCACCATAAGGTTGGATGCACTGTTTTTTTAAAAACTTTTCTCTGGTTCTGAGGATCCACCACAAATTTACACAGGGGGCTAACACTGCAACCCACGGTGGATCCGCAGATCAGACAGAAAAATAATTGGGCAATTTATTGCCCATGAGGGGTAACTAAGGGACCCCTCTATTTGTCCTATGAGGTCAGGATACATGTATCCTGACCCCTTATGTGTTTTTCAGTGTTTCCACCCACCCCAGTCGAAATGACAAAGAAAATAGCAGCCGCAACCTTTATGTGAGGTTGCGGCCAGCCAATCAGGGTCTTGCTTTCCACCCCCAGATCCACAGACCCACTGCAGGAGGATGCGCAGAGGATCCGAGTCCCTATATATCTGTGTTTATTAACCTCAAAGAACTACAAAATTACTGAACAGAATTACACCAAATTGTAAAAATCATGCTTTCCGGACCAATATCTACATTTCTGCCAAATTTGGTGTAATTCTGTTCCACGGTTAGGGCGGTAGTCATGTTCAAAGTTTAAAAACAAATCCCATAGACATAGAATGGGGAAAAATGTTTTTGGGACTCCCATCCCCCCCTTTTCTTTGGCCCCTGCTCGACAGATCACCCCGAAACTTTCAAGACTCCAGCTAAAGTGAGCAAAGTATATGTTTTGAACATTTTGTGAAGATTCGTTAAATAGCACCAAAGTTATTGGAAAAACAAAAAATTCTCCGTCTATGGAAAATATATATTTATATATATAAATATATATATTTATATATATATATATATATATATATATATATATATATATATATTTTAGCCTCTAAGCCCCAGGCTCTGTTGCTCACATGATTCTAATGCTGCTAGTGTACTACAGTGTCTGGAGTTGGGACTGAGGGGCATATTTATACTCTATCTGCGCTGAATGTGCGTCAAAAATTTTGACGCACTATCAGCGCAAACCTTGCCCCATATTTAAACTTTGACACCAGAGCCCGCGAACGACAATATTCCGCCGTGTGCGTCATTTTTTGGATGCAGCAACCTGCCTTGCGTTAATGATATGCAAGGTAGGCGTTCCCGTCCAAAAAATGACTTAAACGGCCCTGCGTCGTAGTTATGCTTTCGGGCAAAAATGACACACAGCCGGGAGGCGGAGCCAGAAAATGACGCACAGCCCGATTTGCGTCAAAAGTTAACGCCTGGGTCAGGGCAGGCGTTAAAATGGGGCAAACACACCTGTATTTAATCAGAAAACACAGAAGCAACAGCAGAGCAGCAAAAGGGAGACATGGAGGTGATTCTTATCCAGCGTGCACACAGACGCAGAGCCCAACAGCTACAACAGCAGCTACCACAACACCAGCAGGGACCCCAAAGGCAGCGCAGAAGGCAGGAGAGGATATTCCACCCCAGAACAACCCTTCATGGCCTCAGGGAACACGACATCATCCAGAGATACAGGTTGAACTGGCAGGCCATTCAGCAGCTGCTGCAAAACATTGAACCGCATTTGGCACCCACTTGGCTGACACCCCGCACCATTTCAACAGAAACCAAGCTGCTTGTCGTACTTCACATGCTGGCAAGTGGCTCTTTTCAAACAACTGGTGCCCTGGTTGCAGGAATATCACAACCATCATTCACTGCCATTTTGGCCAAAGTACTGGATGCCATCATTGGACTTACACCCCGCCACATCTGCTTCCCTAACACACTGCAGAAGCAGCAAGAAACAAAACAGCGGTTCTACCTCATTAGTGGCTTCCCACACGTCCTTGGTGCAATCGACTGCACACATGTACGCCTTGTTCCACCTGCTGCAACTGAACACCTCTACCGCAACAGGAAGCACACACATTCCATCAATGTGCAGGCCATTGTCGATCACCAGGGATTGATCACCAACATCATGGCTAAATGTACTGGGAGTGTCCATGACTCATTCATCTTCCGTCACTGCACCATCAATCAACACTTCCAGGATGGACGGTATGTTGGTAAGTACAAAAACATACTTATATACACACTGCACAGCAACCCTCTAGGACAAACAACACATACACCACAACAGCAACATGTGAACAGGAATACACTGAGGTCGTGACATCGCTAGCCATGTCTCATAGGTCTGCAGTGAACATGTCACAGATCTGAAATTAGTGTACAGTCTAATGTTAAGAGGTCAATGATCACAACGTGTGGGATGGGTTGCCTAAATGTCACCTTGCAAAATTGTAAGTGTCCCAATGACGTTTACATTAATCCTTTGCATAAGTCTCAAAGGTATGGGATGTCCAGGGTACATTGATATGAACGTGTTAACAACACTGTCAATTTTAACCTGTGTATGGAACTATCATCTCACCCCCAGTGAAGACACAGGGACACCTGTATCACAAGTCACAATGCTAGGGAGGGCACACTGTACTGCAAATCCCAAAACATACTGCTGACAAGCAGTCAGCTGACAAACACTCGTTCAGCCAAGGAAACAACACAATGCAAATGGTACATCCTAGAAGCCTAGGATGCGACATTATAACACAAAAGAGTCACAGACAACACAAGACAACTACTGCCATGAAAGGTCATTTCAAGAGGACCAGCTACATCAACATGATCCCATTCATTTTCTCTTGCAGCTGATCAGGGGTATGGCATCCAGCCATGGATAATGACACCTATTGGCAACCCGAGTACTGCAGCAGAGCTTGCCTACAACGACGCACATAGCAGGACATGCACCATAGTCGGAATCCTCAAGTCAAGGTTCCGGTGCCTCGACATCACTGGAGGTAGCCTCCTATATTCCCCAGAGATGGTCTGTAAGATCTTACTAACATGTGCAATATTGCACAACATTTGCGTCAAAAGGAACATTCCCCTCCTGGAACCAGAGCCACACATGCCTGAAGAGGAGGAAGAGGAGGATGGTGGCCTGCAACATGAGGAGGAACTACAGAACACTTCCGCTGGTATAAGCAGGTGGCAACATATTGTCAACAATTTCTTTTAAATATAATCACAATCACCACTTTAATGAACTCATTTAAATAAACACCTATAATAATCACCATATCATGGTCTGGCTAATCATTTTTGCACACCTTCATCTCTACTTATCAGAATAAGAGTGTTGCCTCATGGAGCATTGGTGAGATACTGATTAGGACACTGAAAATCCCAGAGCTAATGTGCTGCGTAACATACAATGGTCACATACACACACACTGTAAATGACATATATCATGTACATTTCTCCTTTGAAGGCCAATAGCAGACATTAGGCACATTTCAGTTATCTACTGCACAGTTGATATGTCACATTACCCAGAGACAGATTTGTTGTGTAAGTGCTATTTATTGAAAAGTGCTGTAGTGCTATCTGTACATTGTCCATGATTGTGAGTCCATTAGAGTGACATCTTACATTGTGATTCTACACAAGGGGTTAAGGAAATGCTTTTGACATGCTGGGGTGATGTTTCAGACAGTGCAGAGGGACAGGATTTGCCAATGAGTAAGAGAGAGACAAGCACTGGGCAGGCTGACAAGATATACAGTGGTAAGCAGAACAGTCATTAAGTAAAGTTGTTGCAAGACTGGCATGTTACAAAGCGCAGGACCTTGGTAATAGTTGACCATGTGGCAAGGACTAGTGCTTCCGGGTACTTTTCCGTGTGAAGGTGATCTGTTCCATGTCTTCTTCTTCTGATGTGTGTGTTGCCTCCTCTGTTCTTGGTGGTGGTGGTTGTGAAGGGGCAACACACACACCTCAGTGTTAGAAGACGTGGAGTCAGACATCCCGGTCGCTGCTACCTGTGGAGGTCTTAAGGGTAGTACTGCAGCAAGGAGGATCTGCTGGTTCTTGAGAATAGCAGCCACATCACGATGGTAGGCAGCCAGGTCGGCCCTGAGGGGTTCAATGTTGCATTCGTGCACGCGTTGACAGGATTGTTGTTGTAGGTGTTGGGTCAACTGTATTACAGCTGTGCTGATTTCCTTCAGGCTTTTTTGCTGTTCCTGCAAGATAGATGTTAGCGCTTGCATAGCCGCTGCCTGATCTGCAGATGACATCATACACGAACGCACCCCCTTAAGGGCTGCCATAGTTTGCATCCCCACCCGCACCTCCTTGGCCAGCTCCCGCTGTACTCCAACTACAGTTCTCTCAAAGCTGGTGCCAGTGTCGTCTGAGTTCTCAGCTGTAATGGAGCTGGCAGGTCTAACAATTGGGGTGGTGGGTGGATCCTCTGCGATGGCTGCTTGTTCTGTGCTCCTCCTTGTGACTGAAGGTGGGGTCTGGAGGGTTTCAAGGACCTTTTGGATAGTCTCCTGGGTAATGTTTATCAGCTCGTCATCCATGTCATCAGGGTAATCTGGGACAGGCATATCCGCAGGAGATCCATCTTCCTCTGCAATGAAACAGGGTACAATTAGTGTGTCTGTGTTGTGGCAGGAGTGATATGACATGCCTGCCTTGTGATGAATTCACATTGTGATCTTGTTTTGTGTTCATTGCTCCAGTCCTTCAGATGGGCATTCTGCCAGGCCTATGGCCCACCTGCATGTCACATGTATGTTATTGAGTTATTAGACTTGTCAGCATCATCTCTTCTAGGTGTTGGTTTTGGCCAAATAGAGAATGGCCACCTTCTTGTCCTACTCAACCCTCTGTCTACTTCCATTCTCATGGTGAGGCCTTTCACTGGCTGTGGGTGCTCTGATGGCACTGGCAGCACATTTAACAATCTGGACCTGCCCCAATCTCTGATCTTTCACATCCACTTAAATGTATTTGACATGTGGCATATCCTATGCATAGCAGTGTTATCACACGATATGGATGTTGGCATTGGTAATGTGTACTGCTGATGTTGGGGAATGTGTGGTACATTGGATTGCCCTGATTGTCGTAGCAGTGTCCTATTTCCTCCTCTGACTGTGCAGGTGTATTTCAGTGACCAGTTACATGTGTCCAACCTCAATGCTGTTGTCTGTGCAGTATGACATTTGGGATGTTACATTGTGACCCAGGCACAGGATGGACCCTGACATATGCAGCATGGATGTGTCCTTAGTGCTGTGTAGCTCCTAATGTTGATGATATTGGCTGATGTTTGCGACAACTATTGGTATTGACATTTGACAGGACTGGGGCCTTTGTCTTGTTTCAGGGGATTATTGGAGTTGGCATCCTCAACCCTCTAATTTAGGTGTGTATGATCCATGGGGAAGTTACTGCCATTGGCTGCTTGAGCTGAACACAGAGCGGAGGTGGTAGTGGCAACTGTTGTCGCAGTTACATTCCAGTTGTCAGTATGGCTAGAGGTTGTTAATAGGGCCCTAGTTAATGTGGGGGGTATAGTGGCTGACGTGTGCCGGGATGTCAGTTTGACGTTGTGGCCTTCCCTCCTGGCGTGGATTTCCATTTGCTCCATCATTGGCATGGCAGCATGCCCCCATGGGACTGTTGTTGGTGTAGTGTAATGGTGTGCCCCAGCTTCTGTTTGTGCAGGCCATGCCCCCATGCCATCCCCCTTTACCCATGCCACTCCATGTATATGATGACTTCCATGCATTTTGTGGTCGGTATCCCCCCCTGCTTACGGTTAACATTAGTGCATTTTGATTCCCCATGCGGCTTACCCTGCATGTGCATTGTCTCCTGGTAGTCTGCGCTGTCCTGTCCTTGAATCCCGGTGACGATCTCCTCAGGGATGACGGCTGCCACCATCTCCTCCATGTGGTCCAGGGCCTCCTGGTGTGCTGGACTCCCACCTCCAGTCTGCAGTGCTACCTTCCTGTTCCTGGCCATCTTTTCCTTTGTCCTGCGCTTGCAGTCATGCCAGCGTTTCTTGCACTCGATGACTGTTCTGCGTACTTCAGCCACACTGTTAATCTTGTCAACAATTTGTTGCCATATAACCCCTCTCCTACTGATTGGCAACTTTGAGGTGACAAACAGTTGGTGCTGGTGTTCCGTCACCTTTTTAACCAGAATGTCCTGCTCCTCTGCACTGAAGCGACACTTTCTTTCCTTCTTATAAGTGTCCTGGTTCTTGTGTGGGTCCTCCTGGCTGGTTCCTGGTCTTTTGTCATCTTCCTGGGGTCTTTAGTGGGATCTGGGATCCATTTTGGCTCTCCTCTGGTGAAATGGCAGTGTTCGCGTTTTTTTTTTTACGCTATTGTGTCAAAAAACGGCACATATCCAGTTTGCGGGGTAGTAAATCGACCCACAGTAATTTCCGCTGCGTTAACGTCGTTTTGCTTTACGACTTGACGCTGTGGTGTGCGTCAAAAATAATGACTCCCACCTGTGTTTTGCGTCACCGTGCGTCAAAGTATAAATTTGACGCCCGCACGGTGCACCAAAATGGCATTAGCCGGCGGTAATATTTTTGACGTCAACAGTATAAATATGGCCCGGAATGTTTTGTCTCCTAACATCAGTCATTGGCTGGCCAGAACCCTGAGGCTATGTGGAACAATGCCCATGTAGAGAGCATTACACATGCCAAATATGGTCCCTCTATCACATTACCAGCTCTGACTGTAGTGTTTACAAAATCGTGAATGTTTTTTCACAATTGCAGGTGATCCCTTGCCCTAATGGAGATCTTGCTGACAGTGCCTTCCAAGACCAACATTTCAATAAACTTTTCTGAGCTGAAAATTGAGTTTCACAGAGGATCTCGTTGATTGCTGGTACAGTGGTTTTGTCTACTGTGCTATACAGAGAAACTGGCACCTCTAATGATGTGTTTCAGTGGTAGGCACAGGTCTGTACTGTGAAAGAATTTATAAATGATTTGCCCAAATTTATGTTTTTGATCTACAGACTGCATGTATTAGATCCTGCAGTAATTTGCATGCTTGTTTTATAGACCTGAGGATAAATGCAACAGCAATGCTACAAGGCTCAGAATAGAATAGCAACTAGTTAGTATACAACCAGGATTGGCTGAACAGGACAATATATGCGAACCGTTGGAAGATAACTTCCATATAGCCTGTGACAGGGTCTGCTCCTGTCATGATGAGCAAGGGGAGGTGCAAGGGTGTAGTTTCAGGTGGGTATTTGGGGTGTGACACTCCCCACCCCACCCAAATAAATTAATTTGTGTCTTGATAGTTGAGTCTGGGGGCCCTGGAAAGAGTCTGACATGTCAATGTTGGTTTTTCTTGTTTTCATTTCAGTGAAAAGTTTTAACGTTATAATTTCTTGGAACAAGAACTTAAATATAGATAGTGGCTGGCTTACCAAATAAGTAGTTAGGCCCATATTTATACTTTTTTAGCCCCGCATTTGCGTCGTTTTTTGACGCAAAATAAGCACAAACGTACAAAATACAGTGGTATTTTCTACGTTTGCGGCAATTTTGCGTCAAACAACGACGCAAATGCGGCGTATTTTGTAAGTTTGTGCCAATTTTGTGTCAAAAAACTACGCATATGCGGCGCTAAAAAAGTATAAGTATGGGCCTAAATCTGGGCCCATGAAAAATATTTTTGGAATGGGTGCAAGCTTACTACTTTTTGGAATTCACAAACTGTAGACTTAGAAAGCTGTGCCATTCTCAGGTTTCCAGGCATAGTACCCTCAATCAGACACCCAAAAGGTGATAGGATGAATGCTCGGGAGTTGTCTAACCACTGACAATTGCTTGGGATAGTATTTCTACTAGGCCTAGGCAAAATTTAAATTGTGCCAGTGTAATTTCAGGAACTTTGTGTTACTTTTGTTATGCAAAGTTCCCAAAGTGACACTATTATGACATATTGTGTAATTATGCACCATTTTCAGTCAAAATGGTGCAATTGGCTGTACAAATGTACCGCAAATGCACAGGAAAAGAACGCCAGTAGCTGGTTGTGGTGCGCTTGTTTAAATGCTTTCTGGTGCCAAAACTTGATGTGAGAATGCATTTCTTGCTAAAATGTAGCACAAAATGACAGATTTGCATTTCTCATAATTACTCATCATTTTGTGGTAATTTTCCATAACTACGCAAACTATGCCATCTTAGACAGAGGTCCACCTAACACAAATCAGTACTGACCCTGTTGCTTATGTGAACAGTCCATCCCCTACCTTGGACATCTCAACACTCTGCCCTGTGGCTCCCTGCTTTTTTAATTGGAAAATGTGAGATTCACAACCCTGAATCTCGCTAACTGGATTATGTCTGGACCATTCCTTTCTATATACAGTTATGCAGAGCTTCAGTGAGTTATATCATGAACACTAGATAACAGACAGGAGCTCGCTGATATCCAGCCTTGGGGACCATATGGATCTGCAAACATATATTCAAATTCAAGTGTCACCTCTAAACCTGTGAGGATGGGAGTGGAATCAATCGTTGTTGAACACATTTCTGTTTCAGTTAGTCACATCTTCATGACATCCGTTTCATTGTGAAACTGCCACCTTAGCATTTACTTATATTCGAGGTAAACAGAGTCTGCTTACAGCACAATCCACATGGTGTGGGACATCAGCCTAGTGCTTTTTTTGTTCTCTGCTGAGCCAGCATGCTTGCCCTGTCTCTTTGAAACCTATTGTATCTTTAAAAAGCCTTAAAAGGGCTTAGGGTCCACCTATTATTTACCATTGGTTGTCGTCTTCGTCACTCTCACTTCTTTTGTCTTCATTAGTCAGTAGCAGCCTGGCCTGTTTCATTTTGCAGGACAGTCTTGCTCTGGAGGGCTTTGGGAAGTGAGGGTTTTACTTATTTAGATTCAAAATACACAGACAGAATCCATCTGGCTAGCTGCAACACAGAGAGACAGCAGCTTCAAGCTGGCTCATATCACATGAATCATTCCACTCAATGCCACTTTACTCCACTCTACAACATTCCACGCCACTCTATACCACTCCACTTTACACAACTCTACTTTACACCACTCTAGTCTATGCCACTCCAACCTCTTTACTCCACTCTATGCCAATCCATTCCTCTTTACTTCATGCCACAATACTCTACTCCACAAAACTCTACACCACTTTACTGTAATCTACGCTACTCCACAACACTCCACTCTGTCACTCCAAGACACTCCTCTCTGCTCCACTCTATGCCGTTGTAAGCCACTTTACTGTACACCACTCTGTAACATTCTACTCCATGACACTCCACTGTACAACACTACTCCAATCTACTGCACTCCACAGCACTCCACTCTAAGACACCCTACTCCACACTTTGCCATTCCACTCTGACAGTCCACACCCCTTCACTCCACTCTGACACTCTACAACATTTCACAACACTCCTCTCTGTCAGCTCTACGCCACTCCACTCTGACACTCTGATCTATGCCACAACACTGCATTCTACAACATTCTATTCCAGCCAATAGCACTCTACTTCACAACACTCTTCCCCACTCCACAACACTCTACTCCATGCGACTACACTCCACAACACTCTACGACATTCTGCTCCACTAACATTCTACTCCAATCCACTCTTCACCACTCCACACTATTCAACACTACTCAACTCCACACTACACCACCCCACAGCACTTTACTCCACTCGACGCTACTCCCCGGCATTGTACTCTGCCCTATGACACTCCACAACACTTTACTCCATGGTATGACATTCCATTCTGTGAGATTCAACTTTGCTCCAACTTACTCCACTATAAGACATGCCATGACAGACACAGCCACTCCACTCCACACTCCATGACGCTCTACTCCACTCTACTATGACACTCCACACCACTTCCACTACACTATGAGACACTTTACTCCACTATAAGACACCCTACACCACTCTATGCCACTAAACACTCTCTTCTTACATTACTGCACTCCATGCCACTTTACTACACTATACTTTACTACACTCCACAACACTTGAATCCACTGTGTACCACACTAAACCATGCCACTGTATGCCACTCACCTCTGCAACACACCACCATTTTTTTGTCATGCTGAACAGCAGCAAATCTGCGGGCATATTTATGGATTTTGATGCAAAACTGCACTAGTGCAGTTTTGCATTAAATTCCTTAGCGCCTGCTAGCGCTATTCCATAGAGGAAGCTAGGCGCCATATCTATGGAATGGTGCACACTGGTGCTAAGGAATGGCTAGCATCTAAGAAAAAGACGCTAAGTGGGGGTGGGGTGCAGTAGGGAAAAAGGCGTTAGTGGGCCAGAAATGACGCTAGGCTGGTTAGTGGCAATAAACATGCTGCTAACCAGCCTAGCATCATTTTCTGATGTACTACCACCCAAACATGAGTCATGCCCACCACCCCAATGGCCAGCCCAGGGAACATTGTCCCCCGGGCAAGGCCATGATTCACAGTGCCAGGCAGCAGGCCCCATGTAAGACACCCCCAATGGCACAGAAAAAAATATATACTTACCTGTACTTACCCAGGATGTGGTCTCCCATCCTTTGGTGTCCCTCTGAACTGGGTGGGGTGTTCCTGGGGCTTGGGGTGGGCATCTGTGGGCCCATTCTATGGTGTTGAGCCATGGAAAAGGATTCACAGGTCCCCTAACTCCTAATCAGACCCCGGCGTTAAATAATGGTGCTAAGCAGGCTTAGAGACATTATTTGGGTCTGCCTACTTTGTGCACGTTGCGTCTGCGCTGGAGTATAAATATGGTAGTAGGTTAGCATCATCTTGTGGATGAGAATGCCTACCTTACATCTAATTAGCGCAAGGTAGTTTGCCGCATCCACAACATGACGCTAACTCCTATATTTGATGCAATACGGGTCTAGCGTCATAATATAAATATGGAATTAAGTTTGTGCCATTCAGTGTCAAAATAAATGACTCAAAAACCATGCAAACCAAGTATAAATATGTCCCCTGGTGTATTGACAAAGCAAATACCTCTCACATAATCAAGACATATCGGCTTTGCCAGTACTTGTTCTGAAGTGTGTGCCTATCTCAGTCTGGCTCTCTGTTGGGACACACCTTGATCTGTTGGAACTGGTTTGGAGTTTCACCCACTGCACAAAGTGTCCATCCTGAATATGCATATAGACAGCCAGACAGTACCCTTGTATTTAAAGGAGGTCCAATGGAAAGAGAGCTTAAAAAAGCAGCAGAGGCAAATTTGGTGAAAAGGAGAAAATAGCAATTCCTACATACCACTAATCTCTTGGAACACCCTACCACCTTCTTACATACGCCTCTTGATTACATATTTGTCAGTCATACAGACTGGTAGAAGATACATGCATGGCAAACAATGCAAAATATGCAACAACTAAATCCTTAGCCTGCATACACACTTCCCATGTCTCTGTGCGATACTGCTTCTTTGTACACATGAATGATTTAATCTAGAAAGTGGTATCTTGTAACTAAGGGGTCATGTAATGTTCTGGAATGTTTAGTGGATTCCAGGGTGGAATGTGTAGGGAGCTGAGATGACAGTTTCTGTGACTGAAAAGGTGGATGGGGTCTCTTCATATACTTGTCTTAATAAACCTAAATCCAACTGTCAATTTACTCTGCATACTCCTTCCTGAATGCTATACTTGGCGACGGGGGACAAACTCAACAGCCACTACATCGTAAATTTAGTCTGTCTCTACTGTCTATGGATTGCAGGACTTTGGAGACCTCAACACCCAAAGAGATCAATGTTGGTCCACACCAGTACTGTTTCAACAGACCGTACTACATCTGACAGAATTCCTCTAACAAGACTGAGGATGCAGACTTGTCAACTCTTTTGAAATATTGACGGCATGCTTCATCAAACTCAACAGTATCCGACAGAGTATTTAAGACTGGACTGAGGTTGCTGAATTGTTCTACTTGTGAGCCCAGCAGAACATCTGTCAACTTCGGAGCGTGTTGTATTTACCACTGCCCTGAGGACCAGATGTGTGAGTAGACTTAAAAACTTTAACGTGTGAGATTTCTATTGAAATTCAACTGCTCTCACCGCTTGCCTCACAGTTCTACTTGGAGTGTACTCTCATCACTGGCATTAGGTGTCCTGGAAACAGCACAAGCTCATCTTTCCTTCTTGTGTGCTCTTCTGACCCTGTGGAGTGTCACTGTGCCAGAGATCTAGAGGACGTGACACGCGCGGCCTGTGTGTCACTGTGGCATTGCGCTGCTGTTGCATCATTGCATGGCTGTCGACCTTTGCAGAGTCAGCGTAACCCCCGGCAATGTAGAAGTGTGTGTTATGACTTCTCGCTTACAACGGTGATATGGTCGTCAAGTCATCAATCTTCATGTGGCTGCGATGACACACTCACCAGTATGTCAACAGTGATACACTCACCTTTGTTTTACACTTTAAAGATTTAAAACAAATATGTATATCTGACAGAACTAGAACTTGATATATACTTTGGATTAAATTATAAGTACTTCTGTGGTATAGTTTCAGATTTGTAAGGAGTGAAACATTAAGACAATGCAGAATCTTCCAGCACCTCCATTTTTCTTGACTTCTTCTGGGGACCCACCAATTCCATGGTTAAAGTGGAAAAAGGCGTTCAATCACTATGTTCGAGCTTGTGGAACATCGCTTAGTGCGGTGAGACAAACCTCACTTTTAATGCATTGTTTTGGCTCGGAAGGGCAAGAAGTGTTTGAACATCTTCCTGAACGTCCAGATCAAGATGCTGCAAATCTGAATGAGTATGAGATGGGTGTCAAACAGTTGGATCTGCATTATCTTCCCAAGTTGAGTACTGTGCGTGAACTGTACCATTTTGGGAGGAGAATGCAGCGTCCTGTAGAGATGGTGGAACAGTACATCACACAAATATGAAAACTCACTTCTTCTTGCAATTTTGACATGTCGCTTGAAGAAAGGTTGAGAGATCAATTGATGTTGGGTGTGAGTCAGACAAAGCCTGGGAAAGTATGTGGCAAAAAGACAACCCCTCTCTTCAAGATGTTCTCGCTCCCGCTAAGAGACTTGAACATTCAAAGGCATGTATTGAGGTAGTGCGGAATAGGTAATAGCAATAAGAATGGAGAAGGAAGCACAGTAAAAGTAAAAGTAGTACAAAGTAAAATATCCAATAAGGTATCTGCAGTGGTCAAACCCAGTTTGAAATTTGTGCAAGGAAAGTGTTTCAGGTGTAGCAACAATGGGCATTTTGCTAACAATAAGGAATGTCCTGGTTGGAAGGCCATGTGTAAGATCTGTGGACGTAAAGGACGTTTCGTTAAGTGCTGTAGATCTGCAAAGGATTCAAAAAAAGGTACGAGAGGTGGAGGCTGAAGAAGCTGATGTAGGAGATGTGGAGGAAATTAATATATTTCAAGTGAAAGGGTTTTCTAGTGATAGTCCCTTAGAGGTGGTTAAAGTCAATGAAAAAACAGTCAAAATACTGTTTGACTCCGGGGCCAAAATAACACTAATTGTAAAAGGTTTTTATGAACAAAATCTATGTGGGAAAGTGAATCTTTTCAAACCTGATATCAAACCGGAAGGATATGGGGGTGAGCCCATTGACTTATTGGGTTATTTCTGGGGCACAATTGCATTTGGAGACATGACTTTCCATGAGGATACACACAATGGACATAGGGGGAGGGTCTATAGGCCTCAACAGGTGAGAAAAGCTTCCCTTCATTTGCAAGACCATGTAAAGTAGATGCATACGTTTGCAATAAGACTAGGTAAAGTAGTTGCATGAGTTTGCAGTAAAAAGATTGTTTTATGTATGCATCCTTCACTGTGCATATTATTTGTGTCCTCTTTGTTTCAAATGTAGCTTTTATGTTATGTTATTAGATGAGGGAGCTGCTGTGGTGTCTTGTAACTAAGAGGTGATGTAATGTTTCTGGAATGTTTAATGGTTTCCAAGGTGGAATATGTAGGGAGTTGAGAGACAATGGTTGGTGCGACTGAAAAGGTGGATGGGAGACTCTTCTTATACTTGTCTTGAAAATAAATAAACAACATACAACTATCAACTTACTCTGCATACTCCTTCCTGGATGCTATAGTAGCTCATGTAGCACAGGTGCAAGTCCAGAACAGAAAGACCTGGCACTAGCTCTTACACAGTGGAAGTACAAGCTCAAAGGACTGGAAAGTGGCTTCATCAGTGAATGTGTTGGGCACATAAGTTAATGAGGTCTTATGCCAAACCTGTGACAAGCATCAGTGGATGACGTGACAGAAGGTGGGGGAGTGCACTGTGATTGGTTCACACACTACTTAGAGTGTTACTGCAAATGTTATCATGACACCTCATGACCAAGACTGTGTTTGTGATGAACATGTTACTTAATTTCATTAACACCTTTTTTTGGTAGAGACTGTACCTAACTGTAGATTTCTAACCTTAGAATATTCTTCAGTTATTAGACTTGATCCAGAAACTTGTGAAGCACCACCCCTACATGCCAGCAGGTGGCACATATGGCAACGCACCAACATCCTCCTCACCAGATGTGACATATGCAGGCCTAAGTAGGTGCAACCCATGCACACTGACATCAGTTGCGTGCTTGACTCTTCCATGCCTGCAGACATGGAGAAAAAATTAAATTGGTGCAGACCAGTGTGCACGTTCCTAAATTGGGATCCTTTTAGAAGAAAAAGAGTTGTTCACGTAATGAGGAGGATGGGAGAGTCAGCGAAGAATCTGTGGTTGGGTAGAGTTTCTACAAGGGCTATGAAGGGAAGTAACTTGTTCTTTTGATAAAGACTTCTAACTGCAGATTCCTCAACTTAGAATAGATACTACATCCCAGAAGTGGGTCCATGAACTGAGGCAGACCAAAAGATTCCTTAGAACCAAATAAGTAGAATGCCTGTCTTGAAGGACCTGATTGACAAGAGAGTAGTGCTTTGGGAACATATTAAGTGACGCCCCAAAGCAACCTGGCAAATGTCCAGGACTGGCACTCTATGTGCCAATGCAGCTGTACCAGCCTTTGCTCTAGTAAAATGAGATTGCAAGCCTTCAGGAGGCTGCTTTTTGCTAATGCATAGCAGAAGCATTAAGAACAACATGATCCACTGCAAGATATCCTTTTCTGCTCTGCCTTTCTTTTCTTAGCATCAGTAAATCCGTAAAGAGCTGATGGTCCACTCAGTGTCTCTGATACAACTGATGTAGAAGCTAAGAGCCCTTTTTGAACCAGCCAATTTAATCTTTTCTCCTCTTAAGAAGGGTGAGATGGAGCAAAGAACATCAATGCCAGGTGAATCTTGGCTTTATAAAGCATTTTTAGTGTTTTATAATCAGTTCACATAGACATTGTTTTTAGCCTTTCTGATTTTATCTATTGTGCTGTGCCTAGGCTTGAATGGAGAACACATAAGGAAAGTCAAAACTAAATTCAAGTGCCATTGGGGCATGATTAAAGGAGAAGGTGGAAACAAACATTGTAACCCTTTAAGAAACCTCATCATAATAGGTGATTTTAGCAAAGAGCACTGGTCCAGCAAACATAAAAAGGCCGAAATAGCCAAAAGGTATCTTTAAATGGTGCTCAAAGCAAATCCTTTCTGGGCAGAAGACTACAAAACCTTGGATACCTTGGAATGAAGTGGGTTGACCTGTTTGGTCACACACCAGGCCATAAACTTGTTCCAATAGCAGCCATATACAGATTTGGAAGAGGGACATTTGACTGCCAGGATGACATCTATGGACTCAGAAGAAAGGTCAAAGGTGCTACATCTGCAGCCGCTCAATTTCCGAGTAAAAGCGTTTGTGGGTTGGGATGCATGACCCTACCTTCCTCATGCAAAAGTAGATCCTCCTTGAGTGGCAGCCTATCGGAGGACATAGTAGTGCTGGATAGCATACTATCTGTACACAATCTGGCATAACTTCAATGACTTGGGCCTGTTTGGTTCTGATCTTCTTCAGAACTTTGGGCAAGAGTGGTATCTGTAAGAAGGCATAGAGGAGTTTAAAGTTCCATTTTATGTGGAATCCATCTCCGTGTGAGAGCTGCTTTGGAAACTTAAACATGCAGAATTTCTGACATTACATGTTATCAGCAGTGGCAAACAGATTGAGCAAAGGTTCTCCCCATTCATGGAGACCTTGCACCACATCCGGCTGCAACTTCCATTCGTGGTCTGCTAGACGTTGACAGGTAAGGTTGACCACTATGGTGTTCACAGCTCATACAAGGTGTTGTGCCACCAGGAAAAGCCACTGGTGTTCCAGCCATGTCCAGAGGTGCAGGGCCTCTTGGCAAAGGGCCCACATACACACCCCACCTCGCTTGTTGCAGTATCACATGTCCATGGTGTTGTCCATAAACACCTAAACCAACTTCTCTTTGATGGACTGTAGGAAGTTAATGTCTCTCAACTCCAAAACTTGGATGTGGAGTTGGGCGTCTGCCGGAGACCAGCGGTCTGTGATCTCCAACTCTCCCAGATGGCCGCTTAACCCAGAAGAAATGCACCAATGACCACTTTCACTTATGGGTGGGGTAGGGCGTGCGGTCTGCCTCTGACCCAATCATGGTCCAGCAGCCAACACTGCAGATATTTTGCAACTTCACCTGAAATCTGGACTTGAGCTGAGAGATCCCCTGATGCTGTGCCCATTTGGAGTTCAGATCCAACTGCAGAACCTGCATATGCCACCTGGTGTGCATAATGCAGGAGGTCATCAGATCCAGGAGATGCAGAGGGTCATCAGTCCCAGAAGATGCAGGAAGCCATCAGCCCCAGAAGAGACTCTATGTCATCCTCACTGAGATCCAGGATCATGGCTGAAAACAAAGGGGGGGGTCACAGACTGATTGTCCTGGACTTCCCATCCTCGGGGGTAGGTGCAAAACTGTACTGTGTCCATAATAGCCTTGATGAAGTGGGGTGTCTATTGAGGAGTCAGTTGTAGATTTAGCATGTTGATAGAGAATCCCAACGATGTTAAGAGGTTTGGTGTTGTCTGGAGTAGGGTAACGACTGCCTAGAGCAAACCTGCCTTCAGCAGCCAGTCATCAAGGAAGGGGAAGGCTGGTACCCCCAACCTCTGAAAAAATGCTTCAATCACAGCAGTCACTTTTGTGAACGGCTGAGTGGCGCTAGTGAGCCCAAAGGGGAGCACAGTGAAGTGGAAGTGTTCTTGTCCTACCATGCACAGCAGATAATACTTGTGGGCCTGTCAGACAGGGATGTGAAAATAAGTGTCCTGCAGGCCCAACATTATCATCCCTTTTCAAGGGTCGATGGCAGACAGGACCTGGGCTAAAGGGAGTGTTTTTAATTTGTCCTTCAACAAGAAGGTATTGAGAAGGAAATGGTCTAAAGTAGGTCGGAGGTCTCCATCTTTTATCCACACTAGAAAAGGAGCGGGAGTATCAACCGTGCCTTACTTCTGGCATTAGCACCCTCCCTCTGGCTCCTTTGGCTAGAAAAGCCTGCATTTCATGCCTTAAAAGGGACAGGTGTTCCTCCCCTAGCCATTCTTAGGACAGTGGCAAGGGCTTTGGAGTTTACAGGAATTGAAGGGCGTAACCCTGCTATACAATCTTTAACATGTTATTTTTCCACGATTTGTCCTACCAGCCTATTAGAAAATGGTGGATCGTGCTGCTGACCAGCTTGGGAATGTGTCTGCTTGAGGGGCGATAGACTAGGGTGCATGTTGTCTCTGTTCTCCTTGTGATCTATGGGAACCCTGGCCATGGTCACAAAAGTGCAAATAAGACTGCTGGGCGATAGCTGGTGAAGATGCTGAAACCCTCTACCAAAGCCCCAACATGGGCAATATTGTAAGGTCTGCTGAAGTTCGGGGCAGCTATCGAAGGAAGGGGTGATGTAGCTCCACTGTCCTTAAAGCGCTCCACCACAGTTAGCTTTGTCTCCAAAAAGTCAGGATTCGTCGAAGTGCATGTCCATGAGGTTTGATTGAACATTGCTGGAAAAAACTATGGACCACATCCATGTGTGTCTTTAACATTGGCAACACTGGTGCCAATAGTCCTGACCAACAAATCAGCAATACCCAGACTGCAACGAATGGTGAACTGAACTGTGCCATGATCATCCTGCAAGGCTAGGGAGAGGACTGCACTGGACTCTTCAAGCACAATAGGTTGTACGTGTGCCAATGAATCCCACAAGGCATGCATGTAGCGGCTAGGAAGCATGTGGTTTTAACAAAACTTAGGGTTGAGGCTGGACAATTGACCATACGTCTCATGGCATTAGTCTGTTTTGACTCCCTATCTGGAGCAGTGTATGGGAAAGTATCCGGGCTGGTTTTACTGGCTGAAGCCTGCATCACCAGACTCACAAGTGTAGGACATTGAGTTAGAAAGTCTGGGATCCCAACCTGCAGGACAGTGACAACAGTCAATCTGGCAGTTGACCAGGGCCCCTGGGTAGGGCTTGGCCCTGGTCCACAGGAGAGTATCAGTCAGGTCTTCATTACAGGGGAGAAGGGGCTCTGAGTGGGTGTGATCTGCTTGGAGGACCTCATTCAGGAAATTCTTCTTCACCTCTAATGTGGGGGGGGGAGCTGAAGGTCCAGAATATCTACTGCTTTGCACACCACCAGGGTAAATGATGCACTTTTGTAAGTTAATGGCCCCTGAAGTTAGAACAGGACAGCGTATGGAAAAGTGTCCAGACCAATGGCATCTTGTAGGTAATCATGCCAGTTGTCATCGTGGTAGGGTTGAACAATGTCATTTCCTACATTACACGTGCCATTGTGAGTCGGTGACAAAAAGATTTGCATAAACTGCTCTCTAACTTGGTGCAGGGAAACAGTGCCTTTGTGTGAGGAATTGCCCGTGTTGAGTGGCACAAGCAGGGTCGAATGCAGCCTTGAGTGAGGTAGGCATAGTGGTGTTTGGGACAGCAATGTGGGTTTGCCACTGACGTCTGGCTTTGGTATCAATGGATCGTGTTCCTGTGTAGTTCGTGGCTTCAGGAGTGGACCAAGTACTGTGGTTGGTGCAAATCCAGAGAGCCCAACTGGTGCCTAGGGAGGTCCTGCCGAAGTGGTTCCAGCTGGGTGAACCCCCCCACAATTGCCCCCTCCCCCTCAGCTCCTAGGGGCACAAAGGCATGCCAGTGGGAATCAGCTGCCCAAAATGTGCATCATCGCCTCTTGAAGCTCATTCAGCTATTGTGGGAAGGACTGAGGGTCTGGATCCACTGAGCTACTCAGAGAGCGAGCCCTGGAGGTGTGGGGATGCTCTAAGGGGAGTTGAAGTGCATAGAAGGACAGGTCCAGCTTGGATTAGTTTTCTTCTAGTTACTCTAAGATTTGGACGTCGAAAACTTGTTGCATGAACAACTTCAGGTATGGGACCAGTACCTCACCTGAGAGCTCAAAAGACGCAGGACCATATTTATACTTTTTGATGCAAAACTGCGCTGGTGCAGTTTTGCGTAAAAAATAATACCGCCGGCTAATGCCATTTTGGTGCGCCGTGCGGACGTTAAATTTATACTTTGTCGCACGGCGGCGCAAACCACAGGTGTGAGTCTTTTTTTTTTACTCACACCGCAGCATCAAGTCGTAAAGCAAAACGACGTTAACGCGATGGAAATGACTGTGGGTCGATTTACGACCCCGCAAACCGGATATGCAGCGTTTTTTGACGCAATAGCGTCAAAAAACTCTGCGAACACTGCCATTTCAGTAGAGGAGAGCCAAAATGGATCCCAGATGCCTCTACAGACCCCAGGAAGATGACAACAGACCAGGAACCAGCCAGGAGGACCCACAAAAGAACCAGGACACTTTTAAGAAGAAAAGAAAGTGTTGCTTCAGTGCAGAGGACGGAACACCAGCACCAACTGTTTGTCACCTCAAAATTGCCAATTAGTAGGAGAGAGGCTATGTGGCAACAAATTGTCAACATGATCAGCAGTGTGTCAGAAGTACGCAGAACAGTCATCGAGTGCAAGAAACGCTGGCATGACTACAAGCGCAGGACCAAGGAAAAGATGGCCAGGAACAGGAAGGCAGCATTGCAGACTGGAGGTGGGAGTCTAGCACACCAGGAGGCCTTAGACCACATGGAGGAGATGGTCGCAGCCATCATCCCTTAGGAGATCTTCACAGGGATTCAAGGACAAGACAGCGCAGACTACCAGGAGACAACGCACATGCAGGGTAAGTCGCATGGGGAATTAAAATGCACTAATGTCAACTACAACGGCGGGGAGGGGATACTGACCACAAAATGCATGGAATTCATCATATACATGGAGTGGCATAGGTAAAGGGGGATGGCACGGGGGCATGGCCTGCACAGACAGAAGCTGGGGCACACTATTGCACTACACCAACAACAGTCCCATGGGGGCTTGCTGCCATGCCAATGATGGCGCAAAGGGATATCCACGCCAGGAGGGAAGGGCACAACGTCAAACTGACATCCCGGCACACATCAGCCACCATACCCCCTACATTAACTAGGGCCCTATTAACAACCTCTGGCCATACCGACAACTGGAATGTAACTGCGACAACAGTTGCCACTACCACCTCCGCTGTGTGTGCAGCTCAAGTAGTCAATGGCAGTAACCTCCCCATGGATCATACACACCTAAATTAGAGGGTTGAGGATGACAGCTCCAGTAATCCCCTGAAAAAAGACAAAGGCCCCAGTACTCTCAAATGTCAATGCCCATAGTTGTCGCAAACATCTGCCAATGTCAACAACAATAGGAGCTACACAGCACTAAGGACATACACATGCTGCATATGTCAGGGTCCATCCTGTGCCTGGGTCACAATGTAACATCCCAAATGGCATGCTGCTCAGACAACAGCATTGAGGGGGAGGACACATGTAACTGGTCACTGAAATATACCTGCACAGTCTGAGGAGGAAATAGGACACTGATACGATTATCAGGGCAATCGAATGTACCACACATTCCCAACATCAGCTGTACACATTACGAATGCCAACATCCATATCGTGCCATGAAATTGCTATGCATAAGATATGCTACATGTCAACTACACTTAAGTGGATGTGAAAGAGCAGAGACTGGGGTAGGTCCAGATTGTTAAGTGTGCTGCCAGTGCCATCAGAACACCCACAGCCAGTGAAAGGCCTCACCATGAGAATGGAAGTAGGGGGAGGGTTGAGTAGGACAAGAAGGTGGCAATTCACTATTTGGCCTAAAACAAGACTAGAGGAGATGATGCTGAGAAGTCCAATAACTTAATACTATACATGTGACATGCAGGTGGGCCATAGGCCTGGCAGAATGCCCATCTGAAAGACTGGAGCAATAAACACAAAACAAGATCACAATGTCAATTCACCACAAGGCAGGCATGCCACATCACAAATGCCACAACACAGACACACTAATTGTACCCCATTTCATTGCAGAGGAAGATGGATCTCCTGCGGATATGCCTGTCCCAGAATACCCTGATGACATGGATGACGAGCTGACAAACATTCCCCAGGAGACCATCCAAGAGGTCCTTGGAACCCTCCAGACCCCACCTTCAGTCACAAGGAGGAGCACAGAACAAGCAGCCATCACAGAGGACCCACCCACCACCCCAATTGTAAGACCTGCCAGCTCCAATACAGCTGAGGACTCAGACGACACAGGCACCAGCTTTGAGCGAACTGTAGTCGGAGTACAGCGGGAGCTGGCCAAGGAGGTGTGGGTAGGGATGCAAACTATGGCAGCCAGCCTTGAGGGGGTGCGCTCGTCCATGGTGTCATCTGCAGATCAGGCAGCAACAATGCAAGTGCTAACATCTATCTTGCAGGAACAGCAAAAAAGCCTGAAGGAAATCAGCACAGCTGTAATACAGTTGACCCAACACCTACAACAGCAATCCTGTCAACGCGTGCACGAATGCAACATTGAAACCCTCAGGGCAGACCTGGCTGCCTACCATCGTGATGTGACTGCTATTCTTAAGAATCAGCTGATCCTCCTTGCTGCTGTACTGCCCTTAAGACCTTCACAGGTAACAGTGACTGGGATGTCTGACTCTACGTCTTCTAACACTGAGGTGTGTGTTGCCCCTTCACAACCACCACCATCAAGGACAGAGGAGGCAACACACACATCAGAAGAAGAAGACATGGAACAGATCACATTCACACGGAAAAGTACCCGGAAGCACTAGTCCCTGCCACATGGCCAACTATTACCAAGGTCCTGCGCTTTGTAACATGGCAGTCTTACAACAACTATACTTAATGACTGTTCTGCTTACCACTGTATATCTTGTCAGCCTGCCCAGTGATTGTCTATCTCTTACTCATTGGCAAATCCTGTCCCTCTGCACTGTCTGAAACATCACCCCAGCATGTCATATTCATTTCCTTAACCCCTTGTGTAGGATCACAATGTAAGATGTCACTATAATGGACTCACAATCATGGACAATGTACATATAGCACTACAGCACTTTTCAATAAATAGCACTTACACAACAAATCAATCAATCAATCAATTAATTAATTTGTAAAGCGCGCTACATGCCCGTGAGGGTTTCAAGGTGCTGGGGGGGGGTGCTGCTACTGCTCGAAGAGCCAAGTCTTGAGTAGTTGTCTGAGGGAAAGAAGGTCCTGGGTCTGTCGTAGATCTGGCGGGAGGGTGTTCCAGGTCTTGGCGGTGAGGTACAAGAATGATCTGCCGCCGTAAGATTTGCATTGGATGCGGGGGAAGGAGGCGAGGGCGAGGTTAGCAGAGCAGAGATGCTGGGTGGGGGTGTAGAAGCTGAGTCTGTTGTTCAGGTATGATGGTCTGGTGTTGTGGAGTGCCTTGTGTGCGTGGGTGAGGAGCTTGAAGGTGATCCTCTTGCTGACGGGGAGCCAGTGAAGGTCTCTTAGGTGGGGGTGATGTGGCAGTGGCGAGGGATGTTGAGGATGAGTCGGGCGGAGGCGTTTTGGATGTGTTGGAGGAGTTTGGATGAGATACTGGTGTAGAGGGTGTTGCCGTAGTCGAGTCTGTTGCTGAGGAGGGCCTGGGTTACTGTTTTTCTTGTTTCTGTTGGGATCCATTTGTAAATTCTGCCTCTGGGTAATGTGACATATCAACTGTGCAGTAGATAACTGAAATGTGCCTACTGTCAAATTGCGTAGCTTGTCAATACAACTGTCCTGATATTATGTAGTCAAATCTGCACAGTGGCCATGATTGCATCATACTCTGCCCTTCAGGAGGGTAATATCTGATGAAGTGAGAAACCATACACCATCATGCTGTGTTGGACAGAATAATGCTTCCTCAAGGGATATCTAAGTCATCAAATAGTGGCACCATGCAACACTAACACATGTAACAGTGCACACAAATCTAAGCAAACACTACAAAAACTGCATGAATGAAGCTGTCTGAGTTTACATCCAAATGTGTAATCATGCTGAACTGTGTCACAAATGATCAATGTGAGTCATGATAGTTAGAGATGAAGGTGTGCAAAAATGAATAGCCAAACGATGATTTGGTGATTTTTATAGGTGTTTATTTAAATTAGTTCATAAAGTGGTGATGGTGATTATATTTAAAAGAAATTGTTCACAATATGTTGCCGCCTACGTAAACCAGCGGACGTGTTTTGTTGTTCCCCCTCATGTTGCAGGCCACCATCATCCTCTTCCTCCTCTTCAGGCATGTGTGGCTCGGGTTCCAGGAGGGGAATGTTCCTTTTTATGCAAATGTTGTGCAGAATAGCACATGTTAGGATGATCTTACAGACCATTTCCAGGGAATATAGGAGGCTACCACCAGTGATGTCGAGGCACCGGAACCTCGACTTGAGGATGCAGAAGGTCCTCTCGACTATGGTACATGTCCTCCTTTGTACGTCATTGTAGGCACGCTCTGCTGCAGTACTTGGGTTGCCAATAGGTGTCATTATCCATGGCGGATGCCATACCCCTGATCAGCTGCAAGAGAAAATGAATGGGATCATGTAGATGTAGCTTGCCCCATTGAAATCACCTTTCATGGCAGTAGTTGTCTTGTGTTGTCTGTGACTCTTTTGTGTTATTATGTCGCATCCTAGGCTAGTAGGATGTTCCATCTACATTGTGTTGTTTCCTTGGCTGAACGAGTGTTTAGCTGCTAACCAATTGTCAGCAGTACGTTTTGGGATTTGCAGTACAGTGTGCCCTCCCTAGCATTGTGACTTGTGATACAGGTGTCCCTGTGTCTTCACTTGGGGTGAGATGATAGTTCCATACACAGGTTAAAATTGACAGTGTTGTTAGCACGTTCATATCAATGTACCCTGGACATCACATACCTTTAGACTTATGCAATGGATTAATGTAAACATTATTGAGACGCTTACAATTTGCAAGGTGACATTTAGGCAACCCACTCCAAACGTTGTGATCATTGACATCTTAACATTAGGCTGTACAGTAATTTCAGATGTGTGACAGGTTCAATGGTGACCTAAGAAACATGGTTAGCGATGTAACAACCTCAGTGTGTTCCTGTCGACATGTTGCTGTTGTGGTGTATGTGTTGTGTGTCCTAGAGGGTTGCTGTGCAGTGTATATATAAGTAGGTCTTTGTACTTACCAAAAAGTAGTCCATTGCCATACCGTTCATCCTGGAAGTGTTGGTTGATGGTGCTGTGACGGAAGATGAATGAGTGATGGACACTCCCAGGATATTTAGCCACAATGTTGGTGATCAATCCTTGGTGATCGACAATGGCCTGCACATTGATGGAATGTGTGTGCTTCCTGTTGCAGTAGAGGTGTTCAGTTGCAGCAGGTGGCACAAGGCATACATGTGTGTAGTTGATTGCACCAAGGACGTGTGGGAAACCACTAATGAGGTAGAACCCCTGTTTTGTTTCCTGCTGCTTCTGCAGTGTGTTTGGGAAGCAGATGTGGTGGGTGTGAGTCCAATGATGACATCCAGTACTTTGGGCAAAAAGGCAGAGAATGATGGCTGTGATATTCCGGCAACCAGGGCACCAGTTGTTTGAAAAGAGCCACTTGCCAGCATGTGAAGTACGGCAAGCAGCTTGGTTTCTGTTGGGATGGTATGGGGTGTCAGCAAAGTGGGTGCCAACTGCAGCTCAATGTTGTGCAGCAGCTGCTGAATGGCCTGCCAGGTTAACCTGTACCTCTGGATGATGTCATGTTCCCTGAGGCCATGAAGGGTTGTTCTGGGCCTCTCCTGCCTTCTGCGCTGTCTTTGGGGTCCCTGCTGGTGTTGTGATAGCTGCAGGTGTTGCTGCTGGGCTCTGTGTCTGTGTGCACGCTGGATAAGAATCACCTCCATGTCTCCCTTTTGCTGCTCTGCTGCTCTGCTGTTGCTTCTGTGTGTTCTGATTAAATACAGGTGTGTTTGCCCCATTTTAACGCCTGCCCTGACCCAGGCGTTAATTGTTGACGCAAATCGGGCTGTGCGTAATTTTTGCCCGAAAGCATAAATACGACGCACAGCCATTTAAGTCATTTTTTGAACGGGAACGCCTAACTTGCATATCATTAACACAAGGCGGATTGCCACATTCAAAAAATTATGCACAAGGTGTAATTTTGTCATCCGCGGGCTCAGGCGTGAAAGTTTAAATACGTGGCAAGGTTTGCACTGAATGTGCATCAAAAGTTTTGACGCACATTCGGCGCAGACAGAGTATAAATATGCCCGCAGTGTCTTCCTATGTCAGACAGCAAACATTTTGGTGCAGTCACTGCAGGCCGTGGGACAACCGTAGGTACCAGAAACGCACCGACTTGGGAATCAGAAACAGACATTTTCCTGTGACATTCCCCACAATAATTAAACCCGGTTATGCTGGGGACAACCCTTGCACACTGGTAGCAAATTGTGTATGGAAAAAGTGTTAAAAATAGAGAAAGTTTGTGGTCAAATATCAAGGGGTTATCTCAGATCAGAGTCAACTGGCATGGGAAGCAAGGAACTAACATCAACAAGCATGGGTATCAGCAATATAGGTCTGCGTACACCACATCTGGCATGCATGTCAGCATAGTGCGGCAGGCACCACCTTCCAGCGCGCAGAGGTACTGCCTTCACGGGTTTCCCTGATCCAATCTGACATCTGGGGAATGTTCTAAGGAGAGGACTCTGTGGTTAAAAGCCTATCAGAAATACTATTCTTATTTTCAAGCTGCCAGACCTCTATCTAAGAATGGAATAAGCCAAAAAAATTTGCATAGCAAAAAAGTTAAGGCAGATTAAATTTTAAATAATTAAAACCCAAATATGAAATGATTGACTCACTGGCTTGTACGACTCTTCCTAGACTACATTGATGGATGTATAGCAAAACCATTTTATGGTCAGTAAGGCTCCAATTCAGAAAATCAGAGGTGTTTTGACAGCAAAATGGCATTTTTTATTCACTAAACTGAAATAGCAATTTGATAACGTTACTGAAAGCTAATTAGATTAAGCAATAAATACAGTGTTGCAATTTGGAATTGCTGTGTTAAGGGAATTCCTTCCAGATACCGAATCTTTAAGCTAATGTTTTGAGATCGAAATCCAGTTGTAAAACATTAATATGTTACAATCTCCTTAAAGGAGGTCGTAAGCAATTTGTAAATGGGAAGGGGTCCTATTGAGAAGTCTTACCCTTTGTGAATGATCAAAAAAGTAAAAAACATTTTCTTATGAGCAGGAAGTGGTCCTAGACCACTGTCTTTTCACCAAAAAGTTTTTTTTTTTTTTTTTTAAACAGATCCCGTTTTTCATCCTTAAAAAAAAAAAAAGATTTTTTTTTAAAAAAAGGAATCACAGACATGGTGGTCTGCTGACACCAGAAAGCCATCATGCCTATGAATGTAGCCAATTGTAGTGGGTCACAACGTGTGACATGCCTCATGCATATTAATGAGAAAGTTTGAATTTTGACCCACTACAAATTGGTATTTTGAGAACCAATTTATTAATGCATTGGTCATTTCTAAAAATACCATTGGATTTACTAGTAGTCAGTGCGCGAATTGCAACCACTCCATTTTAAGGAATCACAAGTTGTGAATCGTTATTTGTTGCAATTTACAATTCCTTACCTGGAATCTTTGTAAATGAGGGCAATAATCTTTGGGATGTGTGGTTACAAGTGGGCAGTTGTTTAATAGAGAAGTACATATAAGTTTGTTTCGGTTTACTATGCTCAATTCCATTTATATATATATATACAGGGAGTGCAGAATTATTAGGCAAGTTGTATTTTTGAGGATTAATTTTATTATTGAACAACAACCATGTTCTCAATGAACCCAAAAAACTAATTAATATCAAAGCTGAATATTTTTGGAAGTAGTTTTTAGTTTGTTTTTAGTTTTAGCTATGTTAGGGGGATATCTGTGTGTGCAGGTGACTATCACTGTGCATAATTATTAGGCAACTTAACAAAAAAAAATATATACCCATTTCAATTATTTATTATTACCAGTGAAACCAATATAACATCTCAACATTCACAAATATACATTTCTGACATTCAAAAACAAAACAAAAACAAATCAGTGACCAATATAGCCACCTTTCTTTGCAAGGACACTCAAAAGCCTGCCATCCATGGATTCTGTCAGTGTTTTGATCTGTTCACCATCAACATTGCGTGCAGCAGCAACCACAGCCTCCCAGACACTGTTCAGAGAGGTGTACTGTTTTCCCTCCTTGTAAATCTCACATTTGATGATGGACCACAGGTTCTCAATGGGGTTCAGATCAGGTGAACAAGGAGGCCATGTCATTAGATTTCCTTCTTTTATACCCTTTCTTGCCAGCCACGCTGTGGAGTACTTGGACGCGTGTGATGAAGCATTATCCTGCATGAAAATCATGTTTTTCTTGAAGGATGCAGACTTCTTCCTGTACCACTGCTTGAAGAAGGTGTCTTCCAGGAACTGGCAGTAGGACTGGGAGTTGAGCTTGACTCCATCCTCAACCCGAAAAGGCCCCACAAGCTCATCTTTGATGATACCAGCCCAAACCAGTACTCCACCTCCACCTTGCTGGCGTCTGAGTCGGACTGGAGCTCTCTGCCCTTTACCAATCCAGCCACGGGCCCATCCATCTGGCCCATCAAGACTCACTCTCATTTCATCAGTCCATAAAACCTTAGAAAAATCAGTCTTGAGATATTTCTTGGCCCAGTCTTGACGTTTCTGCTTGTGTGTCTTGTTCAGTGGTGGTCGTCTTTCAGCCTTTCTTACCTTGGCCATGTCTCTGAGTATTGCACACCTTGTGCTTTTGGGCACTCCAGTGATGTTGCAGCTCTGAAATATGGCCAAACTGGTGGCAAGTGGCAGCTGCACGCTTGACTTTTCTCAGTTCATGGGCAGTTATTTTGCGCCTTGGTTTTTCCACACGCTTCTTGCGACCCTGTTGACTATTTTGAATGAAACGCTTGATTGTTCGATGATCACGCTTCAGAAGCTTTGCAATTTTAAGAGTGCTGCATCCCTCTGCAAGATATCTCACTATTTTTGACTTTTCTGAGCCTGTCAAGTCCTTCTTTTCACCCATTTTGCCAAAGGAAAGGAAGTTGCCTAATAATTATGCACACCTGATATAGGGTGTTGATGTCATTAGACCACACCCCTTCTCATTACAGAGATGCACATCACCTAATATGCTTAATTGGTAGTAGGCTTTCGAGCCTAAACAGCTTGGAGTAAGACAACATGCATAAAGAGGATGATGTGGTCAAAATTCTCATTTGCCTAATAATTCTGCATTCCCTGTATATTGCTAAACATTTTTAACACTGGAAAAGAAAGGGGCATATTTATACTTGTTTTGCACTTATTTTGTGTCATTTTTTTTTTAACGCAGATTCGGTGCAAAATTAACTCCATATTTGTACTTTGGGGCTAGACCCGTCTAGCGCCAAAGTTATGGAGTTACAGTAATTTTTTGGACATGGAAACCTACCTTGCGTCATTGAGATGCAAGGTGGCGTTCCCGTGCAAAAAATAACTATGGCCTTAACGCCATGTTTATACCCGTGCTAAAATCATGCATGGGGGGAAGGGGTCAAGTAATGGTGCAAGCTTACTTGGCACCATTATTTAAGGCCTGGGTCAGGGCAGGCGTTAGTAGACATGTGGGCCTATTTCCATGGTGGAACACCATGGAATAAGCCCACAGGTGCCCTCCCCAGGCCCCAGAGACACCCCCACCCACACCAGAGGGACAGCGAGGACGGGGGACCCCCATCCCAGGTAAGTATTTTTTTTCTTTTTAAAGTACCATTGGGGGCCCTGAAATGGGTACCCCTACATGGCACTGGGTGCAATGGCCATGCCCAGGGGACCTTGGTCCCCTGTTCTGGCCACTGGGGTGGTGGGAAGGACTCCTGTCTTTTCTAAGACAGGAGTCATGTGGTATGGATGGTTTTGCGTCTGAAAATGACACTAGGCTGGCTAGTCTTTTTTTTTTTTTTTTTTAACTCTAACCTGTCTAACGATAATTTTGTGAGCCTCAGCATCTTCCCTGTGTCATGATACAACCCAGTGTTCAAGGATTGCAAAAAGACCTAGGTAAGGAGCCCTGAGATTTTTCTGGGTAAATAGTATTATTTGTTCAAAAGTGTTTATTTCAGCCACCTGTGTCTGTTTTACTGTGGACTCTATGTGTTTCAGGCAGACTGGCCTATTTTAAAGTGGTGTTTTTTTCAAATTCGTTTTTGCGGTGACTATGTGAATTGCCTTGCTAGTTTGTGGCACATAACCCCCCCTTTTCTTCTATGTAAAATGGCTACATACATCTTGCAGAGTGTGTTTTTAGGAGACTGTTTTATTCTGTTTCTGGGATTTAAATTGTGTTTAGGAACTTTCTGCCCCTCTGTTTTTTGCCTTTAAAAAAGCCAGATTTCAGAGGGCGCGCCCAGCAGTATTCCAGTGTTTGTTTTTCAAACAATCTCTCCCTTAACTGGGAAGTAGACTCTGCTATCTTGGAAGTGTGGATTCAGGCTGTCTGTATCCAAGGAGATTCTGAATAGAGCCGCAGCTGCCTTTCCCCCTGCCCACAGGGACTGGATTTAGCTGATTGGCTTTCTGAGTCCCTGTTGCACCTGAGACCCGCCTCCAACACCTGCTCTGGCCCCTTAAGTTTGTGGAGGAAAGCCCAAGAAAGCCACCTCCATTTTGCGAGCCTCAGCATCTTCCCTGTCTCCTGATACAGCCCAGTGTTCATGGATTACAAAAAGACCTAGGTAAGGAGCCCTGAGATTTTTCTGGGAAATAGTACTATTTGTTCAAAAGTGGTTATTTCAGCTACCTGTGTCTGTTTTACTGAGGACTCTCTGTGTTTCAGGCAGCCTGGCCTCTTTTAAAGTTTTTTTTTTTTTGCCGTGACTGTGTGAATTGCCTTGCTAGTTTGTCGCACATACCACCCCCATTTTTTCTTCTAAGTAAAAAGGCTACATACATCTTGCGGATTGTGTTTTTAGAAGACAGTTTTAATCTATTTCTTCGATTTAAATTGTGTTTAAAATCTGTCTGCCCCCCTGTGTTTTGCCTTTTAAAAAGCCCAATTTCAGAGTGTGCGCCCAGAAGTATTCCAGTTTTTTTTTTGATAAACACATTTTTATTGTTTTTCAGACATATATAGAAAAGGACAGAAAAAACAGGTTCAAGTACAAGGCAAGGACGCATGGAATTTGTACATCTTATTGTTTTAGTATCGTTGTTAGCCATCAACAATAATGGGTTGTGGTGCTATCAGCAGATCTAGCCACCGTAGTGTCCCCTTGAAACATTAAGTATCTAATTACGTATCTGGTTTGTGTCATCAATTCTAGCCATCATCCCCATATCTTTTCGATTTTGTGTGGGCACCCTCTACACTCAAATACCAGTTTCTCCTGATTGGCACACCAATCCACCCCCTTCCTCCATTTCTGGATCAACTGGCCTTCTGGGGACGTCCACGCTGCAGCGATATCTCTATTAGCGACTAATAATGCCGTAGCTGTCAGTGTTAGTTAAGCACGTGTTCCTCCCATTTCTTCCTTTACCTCCAATAGGATTAGCTTAGCTGATTTTTATATTTCTTGACCCAGTGCCCTTCCTATATCTCGGATCACCCCTTCCCAGTACTTTTGTATTTTTTGACAGGTCCATACCATATGAAAGAAGTCTGCTAGTTCATTCTGGCATCTTGGGCATTTGGCAGAAGGGCGGGCTCCCATTTTGTGTAGTTTGGATGGTGTCAGATAGGCCCCATATAAATAATAGAATTGTATCATGCGGAACCTTGCTGATATTGCCAATACCTTGGGTGCGATCAAGGCTTCCATCCATTCCGTTTCTTCTAGGGGTCCGAGCCATGATTCCCACTTAGTCCTAAAAATGACTAAGTTATCAGGAGTGTTGTTGATTAGTGTTTTGTAAATTTGAGAAATGCCTTTCCCCTCCATATTTTCCATTAGTATTTTGGCTTCCAGTGGGTTAAAGTCCAGTATAGGGCTTGTGGTGGGCAGATGGGTTTGCAGTGCGTGTCTTAGTTGAAGGTATCTAAAGAACTGTGTCTGGTTTAATTGAAATTCTGCTTGTAGGTCTTGGAACGATTTAATGGCCCTCCCTTTCCATATGTCCCCAACCAGGGAAATACCTATTAGGTCCCATGTTGCGAATCCCTCCAGCGTGGCCGAGGCATACATCCATTTCCTTCTCCATAGCGGAGTCTGGAGGGTGATAACGGTATTCCAGTGAGTGTGGCGTAACGCGGCTCGCCATGCCAGGAAGACCACTTTGGTTGTTTCCTCCATGTCACGAGGAAGCGATGCTCCATACAGCATGTCAAGAACCGGTGGAAACCCCAGGAGTGTCAATTCTGTCTTATACACTGGTTCTTCCCAGCCCCCATTAAACCAGTCATGGACCACTATCAATTGGGTAGCCAGGTAATATAGATAGGGATCTGACGCACCCAAATCTCCATCATACATTCCTCTCCGGCAATGTTGTATCGCTACTCAATGTCTATTACCTCTCCATAGAAATCTTCCGGTGATGCTTTCGAGATTTTTGAACCAGGAGTGGGGGATGAGAATGGGAACATTTTGGAATATGTATAGGAGTCTTGGCAAGATCATCATTTTGTATAGGGCCACCCGCCCAATCACATTCAAGGGGAGGGTTTGCCATCTCTGCATGTCCGTTTTGATTCTTGTTAGCAGAGGAGATAGATTTTTGGCCCATGGTAATTCGGGCAAAAGGGTTACCCAGATCCCTAGGTATTTAGAACTTAATTTGCGTATGGGTATGGTATTTTGCCAATCGAAGCAATCACATGTGTTTGCTAGCGGGATCAGGATTGATTTGGTGGAGTTCATCCTGAGACCTGAGATTAGTTTGTATTTCCTTAGAAGGCAAAGGCTCCTTGGACCCGTTATACTGTGTTCCTCCAAATATAGCAGAACATCATCTGCATATAGAGCTATCCTGTCTTCATGAGATGGACCCCATTTCCATCCTCTGTATACTGAGCCCGCTCTGATCATCTGGGCTAGAGGCTCAATGGTCAGGGTAAACAAAAGAGGGGATAGGGGACATCCCTGTCGAATACCTCTGCGGATGTCGAACATGTGGGATATGGTCCCATTAACCTGTAGACAGGCCGAAGGGTTAGTGTATAATGCTTTAATTAGGTGGCAAAATTGTTTTTGTATGCCTGCCCGTCGGAGCACCAGTAAAAGTAATCCCCAGTTAACCGAATCTAAAGCCTTTTCAAAATCTATGAGCAAGAGGGCCAGGCTTTGGGGCAACCGGCGTCTCTAAGCCAAGGCTACGTGTAGCCGGTGGATACAGGGGGTCATTACAACCCTGGCGGACGGTGTTAAAGCAGCGGAAATACCGCAAACAGGCCAGCGGACAAAAAAAGGGAATTATGACCCTGGCGGAAACTGCCAACAAAGACAGCCACTTTAACACTTCGCCCGCCACAACGGTACAGACAAGCAGCGCGGCGGTCACCTCCAACAGACAGGCAGAAGACAATGTACCGCCCACAGTATTACAACCCGCCAATCCGCCACCTTTTCTGGGGCGGATTCACCGTGGATAAAAACACGGTGGAAACAGCTTTTGCTTTGGGAAAACGCTCACCTGAACATATCCCATGAGGAACGAGGAATCCATGGAGCCGGAACTACAAATACTCCCTGCCCTTGTGTTTCTGCTCCTCTACGACCAACAGCTACGTAGGCGCCGCAGACAACGGTGAGTACTGCACCTACGACATGGGGGAGGGGGAAAGCAAAAGTTAGAGGGACGCCCACCAAACACCCCTACCCCCACCCCCACCCTCGCATATTACAACATACGCACCAATGCATTCACAAAAAATCACAGTAACAACTCACAATCCCCCCGGAAAAATGAATACACAAAGTGAAAATCGGTCAAACTATGTAATGTGCCAATATACATGTCATACAAAAATATACAGATATATATTTGAAAATCAGTCATAATTATATACAATACGAGAAGTAGTGCAGATATGTACATAACAATGTCCGTGCACCAACAGTCCAAAAATGCATGGGCGAGGCCCACAAATGATACCTGACCACAATCGGAGAGAACACTGCCGGGGCATCAGATAGAAATACTACAGGTACCTCAGGGGGAAGGGAAGGGGGGGCACCTCAGCCGGATAACTGCAAAGCCTGATCCACGACGGGGCTCCATGCCCATTTATGCCATCCTGGGGAGTGCAAAGCCACAGTCTCTCAAGTCTATACAGTGGGTGGCTTGCCCACTATGCCATCCTGGGGAGTGCAAAGCCACAGTCTCTCAAGTCTATACAGTGGGTGGGTTGCCCACTGTGTCATCCTGGGGAGTGCAAAGCCACAGTCTCAAGTCTATACAGTGGGTGGTTTGCCCACTGTGCCATCCTGGGGAGTGCAAAGCCACAGTCTCACAAGTTGATGCAGGTCTCTACTAGTACTGGGGGGGACTGGTCCCCAGACTGGATGAGTTTCCCAGTGAAAGGTCGTGTCCTGTCACTGTCCCAGCTGCACATGGGATAAGGAAGCCTGATGTGGCGGTGCTTTGCCGTGGCGGTCTTTGCCCTGTTCAGCGGTGCTTTGACATGGCGGTCTTTGCCCTGTTCAGCGGTGCTTTGCCATGGCGGTCTTTGCCCTGTTCAGTGGTGCTTTGACATGGCGGTCTTTGCCCTGTTCAGCGGTGCTTTGACATGGCGGTTCAGGACTGTTCAGCAGTGCTTTGCCATGGCGGTTCAGGACTGTTCAGCGGTGCTTTGCCATGGCGGTCTTTGCCCTGTTCAGCGGTGCTTTGACACGGCGGTCTTTGCCCTGTTCAGTGGTGCTTTGCCATGGCGGTTCAGGACTGTTCAGCAGTGCTTTGCCATGGCGGTCTTTGCCCTGTTCAGTGGTGCTTTGACATGGCGGTCTTTGCCCTGTTCAGCGGTGCTTTGCCATGGCGGTTCAGGACTGTTCAGCGGTGCTTTGCCATGGCGGTTCAGGACTGTTCAGCTGTGCTTTGCCATGGCGGTCTTTGCCCTGTTCAGCGGTGCTTTGCCATGGCGGTTCAGGACTGTTCAGCGGTGCTTTGACACGGCGGTCTTTGCCCTGTTCAGCGGTGCTTTGTGATGGCGGTTCAGGACTGTTCAGCGGTGATTTGCCATGGCGGTCTTTGCCCTGTTCAGCGGTGCTTTGACATGGCGGTCTTTGCCCTGTTCAGCGGTGCTTTGCCATGGCGGTTCAGGACTGTTCAGCGGTGCTTTGCCATGGCGGTCTTTGCCCTGTTCAGCGGTGCTTTGACATGGCGGTTCAGGACTGTTCAGCGGTGCTTTGACATGGCGGTCTTTGCCCTGTTCAGCGGTGCTTTGCCATGGCGGTTCAGGACTGTTCAGCGGTGCTTTGCCATGGCGGTCTTTGCCCTGTTCAGCAGTGCTTCGACATGGCGGTTCAGGACTGTTCAGCGGTGCTTTGCCATGGCGGTTCAGGACTGTTCAGCGGTGCTTTGCCATGGCGGTTCTGATAGGGACATTGGTGTGTGGCATGATGTTCTCTACACTGGACATTGGTGTGTGGCATGACGTCTTCTACACTGGACATTGGTGTGTGGCATGACATCTTCTACACTGGACATTGGTGTGTGGCATGATGTTTCATCATTGCCCAGCGGGGCTGTGGCAGCCGGGGCCCTCCAGGGCACTGACTCCGGCGGTGGTCTCCTGACCAGTGATGATACTTGGGCCCTCCTGGGCAATGACTCCGACGGTGGCGGTGGTCTCCTGACCAGTGACGATACTTGGGCCCTCCTGGGCAATGACTCCGGCGGTGGTCTCCTGACCAGTGACGATACTTGGGCCCTCCTGGGCTGTGACTCCGGTGGTGGTCTCTGGACCAGTGACGATACTTGTGCCCTCCTGGGCAATGGCGTTGGCGGTGGTCTCCTGACCAGTGACGATACTTGGGCCCTCCTGGGCTGTGACTCTGGCGGTGGTCTCCTGACCAGTGACGATACTTGGGCCCTCCTGGGCAATGACTCCGGCGGTGGTCTCCTGACCAGTGACGATACTTGGGCCCTCCTGGGCTGTGACTCTGGTGGTGGTCTCCTGACCAGTGACGATACTTGGGCCCTCATGGGCACTGACTCCGGCGGTGGTCTCCTGACCAGTGACGATACTTGGGCCCTCCTGGGCTGTGACTCCGGCGGTGGCGGTGGTCTCTGGACCAGTGACGATACTTGTGCCCTCCTGGGCAATGACTCCGGCGGTGGTCTCCTGACCATTGATGATACTTGGGCCCTCCTGGGCTGTGACTCTGGCGGTGGTCTCTGGACCAGTAACGACTGTGCTGGCGGTTGTGTCTCGACCGGCCGAAATGATGGCGCAATTCTCCGCCGTGACACTCACAACAGGCTGGGGAGACTTCCTTTGGCCCTTCCCCACCTTTGGTGGAGTCACAGCTGACTCTCCAATCCCCTCGGAACCCATGTCAGTTGTTTTCCCACCAGGAGTCTTAACACGGTCCCGTCGTCCACTCTCCAATTTTAGAGCCTTTACAGGGGTGGGCTGCCAGTGCCTTGGCTCCGGGTCCTACAGCCTGCCCTGGTGGCCGGTGCACTCCAAAAACCTTGAACAGGCACCACTGGTATTGGAGGCTTTTTGGCTGAGGTGCGACGACGGGACTGATGAATTGGAGGGGGGGTGGGGGCAAAAAGGTCAACTTTACACAGGGACAGTTTCTGACGAACACTGGGATGGGTAGCTGGAGGGGGTCTGGGAGTGGAGGAAGAGGAGGTGGTTGTAGGAGGTATCACTTTAGGTGTTTTGGGTGCCGGTGCAGGTACTGGAGGCTGTCGTGAGATGGATGGATGGATGTTGGGTGAGTGATTGCCGGCGTTTGTGTACTTTGGGAGGGGGCGTCACAGACACACTGGGAGAGGACACAGGGGATGTGTAAATGGCAGTGGAGGTGGTGAGTGCAGGTGAGCGGCTTGTGGTGCTGGGTCTCCTTGTGCGATTCATGGTGCCTGTAGATGTGGTGCATGCAGGTGTGTGTGTAGACGAGACTGGGAGGGAGGAGGGAGAAGAGGAGGAGGGGGACACAGTGGAGTCAGTGGATGTTGTTGTGTCTGTATGTGGCTGAGGCTTGCGTGAGTGCCTGTGGTGTGTGTGGTGCCTATGTTTGCTTGAGCTACTTGGGTGTGTTGACTTGTGTGCATGCTGGTCTGTAGGTGTGCTTGGGATGGGCTGGGGTACAGGAGATTGGGTCTGGATGGAGGAAGTTGGAGGGGGGAGGCTAGACACAGGGACAATGGCTGCCATCAGTGCTGAGGCCAAAGATTGCAGGGTTCGCTGAAGGACAGCCTGACCAGAATGAATGCCCTCCAGGAATGCATTACTGTGTTGCAACTCTCGTTCTACACCCTGGATGGCATTCACAATGGTAGACTGCCCAACAGTGAGTGACCTGAGGAATTCCCTGGCACTGATAGGGCTTACCGCCATGGATTTCATGGCGGTTCCAAACCGCATGAAATCCATGGCGGTCAGCCGGGTCCAAATACCGCCGGTGGTATAGTGACGACCGCCGGGCTGGAGACCCAGGTCTCCAGCCCAGCGGTCGTCTCCGCTCTGGCAGGCGGAATGGAGAAGCAGCGGATGACCATGGCGGTAACCGCCATAGTCATAATTGCAAAAAAAAGACCGCCAGCCTGTTGGCAGTCTTACCGCCGCTTCTCCGCCGTCCGCCAGGGTCGTAATGACCCCCATAGCTTTTCAGATAAGAATAACTATAACTATAACTGGTGAACTTCTATGGTTTTGTATGAGTAAAACATCAGCTTAACTATAACATCCCTATAACCTTTGATTTTTCAGTGAATTATTATTTTTTTTTTCTCCAAACACTCATTAATATAACCAGGACCGCGCACAACCAAAGGCCATGTACGGCGGAAGTTGGCTGCAGAGCCTGGCCTATAGCTAGGCTCAGCGGCCAACCCTCCTGCATGCACCCAAATCCAAGCTGTGCATGGCTTTCGGCCGAGTGCACCATAAGGTTGGATGCACTGTTTTTTAAAAAACTTTTCTCTGGTTCTGAGGATCCACCACAAATTTACACAGGGGGCTAACACTGCAACCCACGGTGGATCCGCAGATCAGACAGAAAAATAATTGGGCAATTTATTGCCCATGAGGGGTAACTAAGGGACCCCTCTATTTGTCCTATGAGGTCAGGATACATGTATCCTGACCCCTTATGTGTTTTTCAGTGTTTCCACCCACCCCAGTCGAAATGACAAAGAAAATAGCAGCCGCAACCTTTATGTGAGGTTGCGGCCAGCCAATCAGGGTCTTGCTTTCCACCCCCAGATCCACAGACCCACTGCAGGAGGATGCGCAGAGGATCCGAGTCCCTATATATCTGTGTTTATTAACCTCAAAGAACTACAAAATTACTGAACAGAATTACACCAAATTGTAAAAATCATGCTTTCCGGACCAATATCTACATTTCTGCCAAATTTGGTGTAATTCTGTTCCACGGTTAGGGCGGTAGTCATGTTCAAAGTTTAAAAACAAATCCCATAGACATAGAATGGGGAAAAATGTTTTTGGGACTCCCATCCCCCCCTTTTCTTTGGCCCCTGCTCGACAGATCACCCCGAAACTTTCAAGACTCCAGCTAAAGTGAGCAAAGTATATGTTTTGAACATTTTGTGAAGATTCGTTAAATAGCACCAAAGTTATTGGAAAAACAAAAAATTCTCCGTCTATGGAAAATATATATTTATATATATAAATATATATATAAATATATATATATATATATATATATATATATATATATATATATATATATATATATATATATATATATATATATATATATATTAGCCTCTAAGCCCCAGGCTCTGTTGCTCACATGATTCTAATGCTGCTAGTGTACTACAGTGTCTGGAGTTGGGACTGAGGGGCATATTTATACTCTGTCTGCGCTGAATGTGCGTCAAAAATTTTGACGCACTATCAGCGCAAACCTTGCCCATATTTAAACTTTGACACCAGAGCCCGCGAACGACAATATTCCGCCGTGTGCGTCATTTTTTGGATGCAGCAACCTGCCTTGCGTTAATGATATGCAAGGTAGGCGTTCCCGTCCAAAAAATGACTTAAACGGCCCTGCGTCGTAGTTATGCTTTCGGGCAAAAATGACACACAGCCGGGAGGCGGAGCCAGAAAATGACGCACAGCCCGATTTGCGTCAAAAGTTAACGCCTGGGTCAGGGCAGGCGTTAAAATGGGGCAAACACACCTGTATTTAATCAGAAAACACAGAAGCAACAGCAGAGCAGCAAAAGGGAGACATGGAGGTGATTCTTATCCAGCGTGCACACAGACGCAGAGCCCAACAGCTACAACAGCAGCTACCACAACACCAGCAGGGACCCCAAAGGCAGCGCAGAAGGCAGGAGAGGATATTCCACCCCAGAACAACCCTTCATGGCCTCAGGGAACACGACATCATCCAGAGATACAGGTTGAACTGGCAGGCCATTCATCAGCTGCTGCAAAACATTGAACCGCATTTGGCACCCACTTGGCTGACACCCCGCACCATTTCAACAGAAACCAAGCTGCTTGTCGTACTTCACATGCTGGCAAGTGGCTCTTTTCAAACAACTGGTGCCCTGGTTGCAGGAATATCACAACCATCATTCACTGCCATTTTGGCCAAAGTACTGGATGCCATCATTGGACTTACACCCCGCCACATCTGCTTCCCTAACACACTGCAGAAGCAGCAACAAACAAAACAGCGGTTCTACCTCATTAGTGGCTTCCCACACGTCCTTGGTGCAATCGACTGCACACATGTACGCCTTGTTCCACCTGCTGCAACTGAACACCTCTACCGCAACAGGAAGCACACACATTCCATCAATGTGCAGGCCATTGTCGATCACCAGGGATTGATCACCAACATCATGGCTAAATGTACTGGGAGTGTCCATGACTCATTCTCTTCCGTCACTGCACCATCAATCAACACTTCCAGGATGGACGGTATGTTGGTAAGTACAAAAACCTACTTATATACACACTGCACAGCAACCCTCTAGGACAAACAACACATACACCACAACAGCAACATGTGAACAGGAATACACTGAGGTCGTGACATCGCTAGCCATGTCTCATAGGTCTGCAGTGAACATGTCACAGATCTGAAATTAGTGTACAGTCTAATGTTAAGAGGTCAATGATCACAACGTGTGGGATGGGTTGCCTAAATGTCACCTTGCAAAATTGTAAGTGTCCCAATGACGTTTACATTAATCCTTTGCATAAGTCTCAAAGGTATGGGATGTCCAGGGTACATTGATATGAACGTGTTAACAACACTGTCAATTTTAACCTGTGTATGGAACTATCATCTCACCCCCAGTGAAGACACAGGGACACCTGTATCACAAGTCACAATGCTAGGGAGGGCACACTGTACTGCAAATCCCAAAACATACTGCTGACAAGCAGTCAGCTGACAAACACTCGTTCAGCCAAGGAAACAACACAATGCAAATGGTACATCCTAGAAGCCTAGGATGCGACATTATAACACAAAAGAGTCACAGACAACACAAGACAACTACTGCCATGAAAGGTCATTTCAAGAGGACCAGCTACATCAACATGATCCCATTCATTTTCTCTTGCAGCTGATCAGGGGTATGGCATCCAGCCATGGATAATGACACCTATTGGCAACCCGAGTACTGCAGCAGAGCTTGCCTACAATGACGCACATAGCAGGACATGCACCATAGTCGGAATCCTCAAGTCAAGGTTCCGGTGCCTCGACATCACTGGAGGTAGCCTCCTATATTCCCCAGAGATGGTCTGTAAGATCTTACTAACATGTGCAATATTGCACAACATTTGCGTCAAAAGGAACATTCCCCTCCTGGAACCAGAGCCACACATGCCTGAAGAGGAGGAAGAGGAGGATGGTGGCCTGCAACATGAGGAGGAACTACAGAACACTTCCGCTGGTATAAGCAGGTGGCAACATATTGTCAACAATTTCTTTTAAATATAATCACAATCACCACTTTAATGAACTCATTTAAATAAACACCTATAATAATCACCATATCATGGTCTGGCTAATCATTTTTGCACACCTTCATCTCTACTTATCAGAATAAGAGTGTTGCCTCATGGAGCATTGGTGAGATACTGATTAGGACACTGAAAATCCCAGAGCTAATGTGCTGCGTAACATACAATGGTCACATACACACACACTGTAAATGACATATATCATGTACATTTCTCCTTTGAAGGCCAATAGCAGACATTAGGCACATTTCAGTTATCTACTGCACAGTTGATATGTCACATTACCCAGAGACAGATTTGTTGTGTAAGTGCTATTTATTGAAAAGTGCTGTAGTGCTATCTGTACATTGTCCATGATTGTGAGTCCATTAGAGTGACATCTTACATTGTGATTCTACACAAGGGGTTAAGGAAATGCTTTTGACATGCTGGGGTGATGTTTCAGACAGTGCAGAGGGACAGGATTTGCCAATGAGTAAGAGAGAGACAAGCACTGGGCAGGCTGACAAGATATACAGTGGTAAGCAGAACAGTCATTAAGTAAAGTTGTTGCAAGACTGGCATGTTACAAAGCGCAGGACCTTGGTAATAGTTGACCATGTGGCAAGGACTAGTGCTTCCGGGTACTTTTCCGTGTGAAGGTGATCTGTTCCATGTCTTCTTCTTCTGATGTGTGTGTTGCCTCCTCTGTTCTTGGTGGTGGTGGTTGTGAAGGGGCAACACACACACCTCAGTGTTAGAAGACGTGGAGTCAGACATCCCGGTCGCTGCTACCTGTGGAGGTCTTAAGGGTAGTACTGCAGCAAGGAGGATCTGCTGGTTCTTGAGAATAGCAGCCACATCACGATGGTAGGCAGCCAGGTCGGCCCTGAGGGGTTCAATGTTGCATTCGTGCACGCGTTGACAGGATTGTTGTTGTAGGTGTTGGGTCAACTGTATTACAGCTGTGCTGATTTCCTTCAGGCTTTTTTGCTGTTCCTGCAAGATAGATGTTAGCGCTTGCATAGCCGCTGCCTGATCTGCAGATGACATCATACACGAACGCACCCCCTTAAGGGCTGCCATAGTTTGCATCCCCACCCGCACCTCCTTGGCCAGCTCCCGCTGTACTCCAACTACAGTTCTCTCAAAGCTGGTGCCAGTGTCGTCTGAGTTCTCAGCTGTAATGGAGCTGGCAGGTCTTACAATTGGGGTGGTGGGTGGATCCTCTGCGATGGCTGCTTGTTCTGTGCTCCTCCTTGTGACTGAAGGTGGGGTCTGGAGGGTTTCAAGGACCTTTTGGATAGTCTCCTGGGTAATGTTTATCAGCTCGTCATCCATGTCATCAGGGTAATCTGGGACAGGCATATCCGCAGGAGATCCATCTTCCTCTGCAATGAAACAGGGTACAATTAGTGTGTCTGTGTTGTGGCAGGAGTGATATGACATGCCTGCCTTGTGATGAATTCACATTGTGATCTTGTTTTGTGTTCATTGCTCCAGTCCTTCAGATGGGCATTCTGCCAGGCCTATGGCCCACCTGCATGTCACATGTATGTTATTGAGTTATTAGACTTGTCAGCATCATCTCTTCTAGGTGTTGGTTTTGGCCAAATAGAGAATGGCCACCTTCTTGTCCTACTCAACCCTCTGTCTACTTCCATTCTCATGGTGAGGCCTTTCACTGGCTGTGGGTGCTCTGATGGCACTGGCAGCACATTTAACAATCTGGACCTGCCCCAATCTCTGATCTTTCACATCCACTTAAATGTATTTGACATGTGGCATATCCTATGCATAGCAGTGTTATCACACGATATGGATGTTGGCATTGGTAATGTGTACTGCTGATGTTGGGGAATGTGTGGTACATTGGATTGCCCTGATTGTCGTAGCAGTGTCCTATTTCCTCCTCTGACTGTGCAGGTGTATTTCAGTGACCAGTTACATGTGTCCAACCTCAATGCTGTTGTCTGTGCAGTATGACATTTGGGATGTTACATTGTGACCCAGGCACAGGATGGACCCTGACATATGCAGCATGGATGTGTCCTTAGTGCTGTGTAGCTCCTAATGTTGATGATATTGGCTGATGTTTGCGACAACTATTGGTATTGACATTTGACAGGACTGGGGCCTTTGTCTTGTTTCAGGGGATTATTGGAGTTGGCATCCTCAACCCTCTAATTTAGGTGTGTATGATCCATGGGGAAGTTACTGCCATTGGCTGCTTGAGCTGCACACAGAGCGGAGGTGGTAGTGGCAACTGTTGTCGCAGTTACATTCCAGTTGTCAGTATGGCTAGAGGTTGTTAATAGGGCCCTAGTTAATGTGGGGGGTATAGTGGCTGACGTGTGCCGGGATGTCAGTTTGACGTTGTGGCCTTCCCTCCTGGCGTGGATTTCCATTTGCTCCATCATTGGCATGGCAGCATGCCCCCATGGGACTATTGTTGGTGTAGTGTAATGGTGTGCCCCAGCTTCTGTTTGTGCAGGCCATGCCCCCATGCCATCCCCCTTTACCCATGCCACTCCATGTATATGATGACTTCCATGCATTTTGTGGTCGGTATCCCCCCCTGCTTACGGTTAACATTAGTGCATTTTGATTCCCCATGCGGCTTACCCTGCATGTGCATTGTCTCCTGGTAGTCTGCGCTGTCCTGTCCTTGAATCCCGGTGACGATCTCCTCAGGGATGACGGCTGCCACCATCTCCTCCATGTGGTCCAGGGCCTCCTGGTGTGCTGGACTCCCACCTCCAGTCTGCAGTGCTACCTTCCTGTTCCTGGCCATCTTTTCCTTTGTCCTGCGCTTGCAGTCATGCCAGCGTTTCTTGCACTCGATGACTGTTCTGCGTACTTCAGCCACACTGTTAATCTTGTCAACAATTTGTTACCATATAACCCCTCTCCTACTGATTGGCAACTTTGAGGTGACAAACAGTTGGTGCTGGTGTTCCGTCACCTTTTTAACCAGAATGTCCTGCTCCTCTGCACTGAAGCGACACTTTCTTTCCTTCTTATAAGTGTCCTGGTTCTTGTGTGGGTCCTCCTGGCTGGTTCCTGGTCTTTTGTCATCTTCCTGGGGTCTTTAGTGGGATCTGGGATCCATTTTGGCTCTCCTCTGGTGAAATGGCAGTGTTCGCGTTTTTTTTTTTACGCTATTGTGTCAAAAAACGGCACATATCCAGTTTGCGGGGTAGTAAATCGACCCACAGTAATTTCCGCTGCGTTAACGTCGTTTTGCTTTACGACTTGACGCTGTGGTGTGCGTCAAAAATAATGACTCCCACCTGTGTTTTGCGTCACCGTGCGTCAAAGTATAAATTTGACGCCCGCACGGTGCACCAAAATGGCATTAGCCGGCGGTAATATTTTTGACGTCAACAGTATAAATATGGCCCGGAATGTTTTGTCTCCTAACATCAGTCATTGGCTGGCCAGAACCCTGAGGCTATGTGGAACAATGCCCATGTAGAGAGCATTACACATGCCAAATATGGTCCCTCTATCACATTACCAGCTCTGACTGTAGTGTTTACAAAATCGTGAATGTTTTTTCACAATTGCAGGTGATCCCTTGCCCTAATGGAGATCTTGCTGACAGTGCCTTCCAAGACCAACATTTCAATAAACTTTTCTGAGCTGAAAATTGAGTTTCACAGAGGATCTCGTTGATTGCTGGTACAGTGGTTTTGTCTACTGTGCTATACAGAGAAACTGGCACCTCTAATGATGTGTTTCAGTGGTAGGCACAGGTCTGTACTGTGAAAGAATTTATAAATGATTTGCCCAAATTTATGTTTTTGATCTACAGACTGCATGTATTAGATCCTGCAGTAATTTGCATGCTTGTTTTATAGACCTGAGGATAAATGCAACAGCAATGCTACAAGGCTCAGAATAGAATAGCAACTAGTTAGTATACAACCAGGATTGGCTGAACAGGACAATATATGCGAACCGTTGGAAGATAACTTCCATATAGCCTGTGACAGGGTCTGCTCCTGTCATGATGAGCAAGGGGAGGTGCAAGGGTGTAGTTTCAGGTGGGTATTTGGGGTGTGACACTCCCCACCCCACCCAAATAAATTAATTTGTGTCTTGATAGTTGAGTCTGGGGGCCCTGGAAAGAGTCTGACATGTCAATGTTGGTTTTTCTTGTTTTCATTTCAGTGAAAAGTTTTAACGTTATAATTTCTTGGAACAAGAACTTAAATATAGATAGTGGCTGGCTTACCAAATAAGTAGTTAGGCCCATATTTATACTTTTTTAGCCCCGCATTTGCGTCGTTTTTTGACGCAAAATAAGCACAAACGTACAAAATACAGTGGTATTTTCTACGTTTGCGGCAATTTTGCGTCAAACAACGACGCAAATGCGGCGTATTTTGTAAGTTTGTGCCAATTTTGTGTCAAAAAACTACGCATATGCGGCGCTAAAAAAGTATAAGTATGGGCCTAAATCTGGGCCCATGAAAAATATTTTTGGAATGGGTGCAAGCTTACTACTTTTTGGAATTCACAAACTGTAGACTTAGAAAGCTGTGCCATTCTCAGGTTTCCAGGCATAGTACCCTCAATCAGACACCCAAAAGGTGATAGGATGAATGCTCGGGAGTTGTCTAACCACTGACAATTGCTTGGGATAGTATTTCTACTAGGCCTAGGCAAAATTTAAATTGTGCCAGTGTAATTTCAGGAACTTTGTGTTACTTTTGTTATGCAAAGTTCCCAAAGTGACACTATTATGACATATTGTGTAATTATGCACCATTTTCAGTCAAAATGGTGCAATTGGCTGTACAAATGTACCGCAAATGCACAGGAAAAGAACGCCAGTAGCTGGTTGTGGTGCGCTTGTTTAAATGCTTTCTGGTGCCAAAACTTGATGTGAGAATGCATTTCTTGCTAAAATGTAGCACAAAATGACAGATTTGCATTTCTCATAATTACTCATCATTTTGTGGTAATTTTCCATAACTACGCAAACTATGCCATCTTAGACAGAGGTCCACCTAACACAAATCAGTACTGACCCTGTTGCTTATGTGAACAGTCCATCCCCTACCTTGGACATCTCAACACTCTGCCCTGTGGCTCCCTGCTTTTTTAATTGGAAAATGTGAGATTCACAACCCTGAATCTCGCTAACTGGATTATGTCTGGACCATTCCTTTCTATATACAGTTATGCAGAGCTTCAGTGAGTTATATCATGAACACTAGATAACAGACAGGAGCTCGCTGATATCCAGCCTTGGGGACCATATGGATCTGCAAACATATATTCAAATTCAAGTGTCACCTCTAAACCTGTGAGGATGGGAGTGGAATCAATCGTTGTTGAACACATTTCTGTTTCAGTTAGTCACATCTTCATGACATCCGTTTCATTGTGAAACTGCCACCTTAGCATTTACTTATATTCGAGGTAAACAGAGTCTGCTTACAGCACAATCCACATGGTGTGGGACATCAGCCTAGTGCTTTTTTTGTTCTCTGCTGAGCCAGCATGCTTGCCCTGTCTCTTTGAAACCTATTGTATCTTTAAAAAGCCTTAAAAGGGCTTAGGGTCCACCTATTATTTACCATTGGTTGTCGTCTTCGTCACTCTCACTTCTTTTGTCTTCATTAGTCAGTAGCAGCCTGGCCTGTTTCATTTTGCAGGACAGTCTTGCTCTGGAGGGCTTTGGGAAGTGAGGGTTTTACTTATTTAGATTCAAAATACACAGACAGAATCCATCTGGCTAGCTGCAACACAGAGAGACAGCAGCTTCAAGCTGGCTCATATCACATGAATCATTCCACTCAATGCCACTTTACTCCACTCTACAACATTCCACGCCACTCTATACCACTCCACTTTACACAACTCTACTTTACACCACTCTAGTCTATGCCACTCCAACCTCTTTACTCCACTCTATGCCAATCCATTCCTCTTTACTTCATGCCACAATACTCTACTCCACAAAACTCTACACCACTTTACTGTAATCTACGCTACTCCACAACACTCCACTCTGTCACTCCAAGACACTCCTCTCTGCTCCACTCTATGCCGTTGTAAGCCACTTTACTGTACACCACTCTGTAACATTCTACTCCATGACACTCCACTGTACAACACTACTCCAATCTACTGCACTCCACAGCACTCCACTCTAAGACACCCTACTCCACACTTTGCCATTCCACTCTGACAGTCCACACCCCTTCACTCCACTCTGACACTCTACAACATTTCACAACACTCCTCTCTGTCAGCTCTACGCCACTCCACTCTGACACTCTGATCTATGCCACAACACTGCATTCTACAACATTCTATTCCAGCCAATAGCACTCTACTTCACAACACTCTTCCCCACTCCACAACACTCTACTCCATGCGACTACACTCCACAACACTCTACGACATTCTGCTCCACTAACATTCTACTCCAATCCACTCTTCACCACTCCACACTATTCAACACTACTCAACTCCACACTACACCACCCCACAGCACTTTACTCCACTTGACGCTACTCCCCGGCATTGTACTCTGCCCTATGACACTCCACAACACTTTACTCCATGGTATGACATTCCATTCTGTGAGATTCAACTTTGCTCCAACTTACTCCACTATAAGACATGCCATGACAGACACAGCCACTCCACTCCACACTCCATGACGCTCTACTCCACTCTACTATGACACTCCACACCACTTCCACTACACTATGAGACACTTTACTCCACTATAAGACACCCTACACCACTCTATGCCACTAAACACTCTCTTCTTACATTACTGCACTCCATGCCACTTTACTACACTATACTTTACTACACTCCACAACACTTGAATCCACTGTGTACCACACTAAACCATGCCACTGTATGCCACTCACCTCTGCAACACACCACCATTTTTTTGTCATGCTGAACAGCAGCAAATCTGCGGGCATATTTATGGATTTTGATGCAAAACTGCACTAGTGCAGTTTTGCATTAAATTCCTTAGCGCCTGCTAGCGCTATTCCATAGAGGAAGCTAGGCGCCATATCTATGGAATGGTGCACACTGGTGCTAAGGAATGGCTAGCATCTAAGAAAAAGACGCTAAGTGGGGGTGGGGTGCAGTAGGGAAAAAGGCGTTAGTGGGCCAGAAATGACGCTAGGCTGGTTAGTGGCAATAAACATGCTGCTAACCAGCCTAGCATCATTTTCTGATGTACTACCACCCAAACATGAGTCATGCCCACCACCCCAATGGCCAGCCCAGGGAACATTGTCCCCCGGGCAAGGCCATGATTCACAGTGCCAGGCAGCAGGCCCCATGTAAGACACCCCCAATGGCACAGAAAAAAATATATACTTACCTGTACTTACCCAGGATGTGGTCTCCCATCCTTTGGTGTCCCTCTGAACTGGGTGGGGTGTTCCTGGGGCTTGGGGTGGGCATCTGTGGGCCCATTCTATGGTGTTGAGCCATGGAAAAGGATTCACAGGTCCCCTAACTCCTAATCAGACCCCGGCGTTAAATAATGGTGCTAAGCAGGCTTAGAGACATTATTTGGGTCTGCCTACTTTGTGCACGTTGCGTCTGCGCTGGAGTATAAATATGGTAGTAGGTTAGCATCATCTTGTGGATGAGAATGCCTACCTTACATCTAATTAGCGCAAGGTAGTTTGCCGCATCCACAACATGACGCTAACTCCTATATTTGATGCAATACGGGTCTAGCGTCATAATATAAATATGGAATTAAGTTTGTGCCATTCAGTGTCAAAATAAATGACTCAAAAACCATGCAAACCAAGTATAAATATGTCCCCTGGTGTATTGACAAAGCAAATACCTCTCACATAATCAAGACATATCGGCTTTGCCAGTACTTGTTCTGAAGTGTGTGCCTATCTCAGTCTGGCTCTCTGTTGGGACACACCTTGATCTGTTGGAACTGGTTTGGAGTTTCACCCACTGCACAAAGTGTCCATCCTGAATATGCATATAGACAGCCAGACAGTACCCTTGTATTTAAAGGAGGTCCAATGGAAAGAGAGCTTAAAAAGCAGCAGAGGCTAATTTGGTGAAAAGGAGAAAATAGCAATTCCTACATACCACTAATCTCTTGGAACACCCTACCACCTTCTTACATACGCCTCTTGATTACATATTTGTCAGTCATACAGACTGGTAGAAGATACATGCATGGCAAACAATGCAAAATATGCAACAACTAAATCCTTAGCCTGTATACACACTTCCCATGTCTCTGTGCGATACTGCTTCTTTGTACACATGAATGATTTAATCTAGAAAGTGGTATCTTGTAACTAAGGGGTCGTGTAATGTTCTGGAATGTTTAGTGGATTCCAGGGTGGAATGTGTAGGGAGCTGAGATGACAGTTTCTGTGACTGAAAAGGTGGATGGGGTCTCTTCATATACTTGTCTTAATAAACCCTAATCCAACTGTCAATTTACTCTGCATACTCCTTCCTGAATGCTATACTTGGCGACGGGGGACAAACTCAACAGCCACTACATCGTAAATTTAGTCTGTCTCTACTGTCTATGGATTGCAGGACTTTGGAGACCTCAACACCCAAAGAGATCAATGTTGGTCCACACCAGTACTGTTTCAACAGACCGTACTACATCTGACAGAATTCCTCTAACAAGACTGAGGATGCAGACTTGTCAACTCTTTTGAAATATTGACGGCATGCTTCATCAAACTCAACAATATCCGACAGAGAATTTAAGACTGGACTGAGGTTGCTGAATTGTTCTACTTGTGAGCCCAGCAGAACATCTGTCAACTTCGGAGCGTGTTGTATTTACCACTGCCCTGAGGACCAGATGTGTGAGTAGACTTAAAAACTTTAACGTGTGAGATTTCTATTGAAATTCAACTGCTCTCACCGCTTGCCTCACAGTTCTACTTGGAGTGTACTCTCATCACTGGCATTAGGTGTCCTGGAAACAGCACAAGCTCATCTTTCCTTCTTGTGTGCTCTTCTGACCCTGTGGAGTGTCACTGTGCCAGAGATCTAGAGGACGTGACACGCGCGGCCTGTGTGTCACTGTGGCATTGCGCTGCTGTTGCATCATTGCATGGCTGTCGACCTTTGCAGAGTCAGCGTAACCCCCGGCAATGTAGAAGTGTGTGTTATGACTTCTCGCTTACAACGGTGATATGGTCGTCAAGTCATCAATCTTCATGTGGCTGCGATGACACACTCACCAGTATGTCAACAGTGATACACTCACCTTTGTTTTACACTTTAAAGATTTAAAACAAATATGTATATCTGACAGAACTAGAACTTGATATATACTTTGGATTAAATTATAAGTACTTCTGTGGTATAGTTTCAGATTTGTAAGGAGTGAAACATTAAGACAATGCAGAATCTTCCAGCACCTCCATTTTTCTTGACTTCTTCTGGGGACCCACCAATTCCATGGTTAAAGTGGAAAAAGGCGTTCAATCACTATGTTCGAGCTTGTGGAACATCGCTTAGTGCGGTGAGACAAACCTCACTTTTAATGCATTGTTTTGGCTCGGAAGGGCAAGAAGTGTTTGAACATCTTCCTGAACGTCCAGATCAAGATGCTGCAAATCTGAATGAGTATGAGATGGGTGTCAAACAGTTGGATCTGCATTATCTTCCCAAGTTGAGTACTGTGCGTGAACTGTACCGTTTTGGGAGGAGAATGCAGCGTCCTGTAGAGATGGTGGAACAGTACATCACACAAATATGAAAACTCACTTCTTCTTGCAATTTTGACATGTCGCTTGAAGAAAGGTTGAGAGATCAATTGATGTTGGGTGTGAGTCAGACAAAGCCTGGGAAAGTATGTGGCAAAAAGACAACCCCTCTCTTCAAGATGTTCTCGCTCCCGCTAAGAGACTTGAACATTCAAAGGCATGTATTGAGGTAGTGCGGAATAGGTAATAGCAATAAGAATGGAGAAGGAAGCACAGTAAAAGTAAAAGTAGTACAAAGTAAAATATCCAATAAGGTATCTGCAGTGGTCAAACCCAGTTTGAAATTTGTGCAAGGAAAGTGTTTCAGGTGTAGCAACAATGGGCATTTTGCTAACAATAAGGAATGTCCTGGTTGGAAGGCCATGTGTAAGATCTGTGGACGTAAAGGACGTTTCGTTAAGTGCTGTAGATCTGCAAAGGATTCAAAAAAAGATACGAGAGGTGGAGGCTGAAGAAGCTGATGTAGGAGATGTGGAGGAAATTAATATATTTCAAGTGAAAGGGTTTTCTAGTGATAGTCCCTTAGAGGTGGTTAAAGTCAATGAAAAAACAGTCAAAATACTGTTTGACTCCGGGGCCAAAATAACACTAATTGTAAAAGGTTTTTATGAACAAAATCTATGTGGGAAAGTGAATCTTTTCAAACCTGATATAAAACCGGAAGGATATGGGGGTGAGCCCATTGACTTATTGGGTAATTTCTGGGGCACAATTGCATTTGGAGACATGACTTTCCATGAGGATACACACAATGGACATAGGGGGAGGGTCTATAGGCCTCAACAGGTGAGAAAAGCTCCCCTTCATTTGCAAGACCATGTAAAGTAGATGCATACGTTTGCAATAAGACTAGGTAAAGTAGTTGCATGAGTTTGCAGTAAAAAGATTGTTTTATGTATGCATCCTTCACTGTGCATATTATTTGTGTCCTCTTTGTTTCAAATGTAGCTTTTATGTTATGTTATTAGATGAGGGAGCTGCTGTGGTGTCTTGTAACTAAGAGGTGATGTAATGTTTCTGGAATGTTTAATGGTTTCCAAGGTGGAATATGTAGGGAGTTGAGAGACAATGGTTGGTGCGACTGAAAAGGTGGATGGGAGACTCTTCTTATACTTGTCTTGAAAATAAATAAACAACATACAACTATCAACTTACTCTGCATACTCCTTCCTGGATGCTATAGTAGCTCATGTAGCACAGGTGCAAGTCCAGAACAGAAAGACCTGGCACTAGCTCTTACACAGTGGAAGTACAAGCTCAAAGGACTGGAAAGTGGCTTCATCAGTGAATGTGTTGGGCACATAAGTTAATGAGGTCTTATGCCAAACCTGTGACAAGCATCAGTGGATGACGTGACAGAAGGTGGGGGAGTGCACTGTGATTGGTTCACACACTACTTAGAGTGTTACTGCAAATGTTATCATGACACCTCATGACCAAGACTGTGTTTGTGATGAACATGTTACTTAATTTCATTAACACCTTTTTTTGGTAGAGACTGTACCTAACTGTAGATTTCTAACCTTAGAATATTCTTCAGTTATTAGACTTGATCCAGAAACTTGTGAAGCACCACCCCTACATGCCAGCAGGTGGCACATATGGCAACGCACCAACATCCTCCTCACCAGATGTGACATATGCAGGCCTAAGTAGGTGCAACCCATGCACACTGACATCAGTTGCGTGCTTGACTCTTCCATGCCTGCAGACATGGAGAAAAAATTAAATTGGTGCAGACCAGTGTGCACGTTCCTAAATTGGGATCCTTTTAGAAGAAAAAGAGTTGTTCACGTAATGAGGAGGATGGGAGAGTCAGCGAAGAATCTGTGGTTGGGTAGAGTTTCTACAAGGGCTATGAAGGGAAGTAACTTGTTCTTTTGATAAAGACTTCCAACTGCAGATTCCTCAACTTAGAATAGTTTCTACATCCCAGAAGTGGGTCCATGAACTGAGGCAGACCAAAAGATTCCTTAGAACCAAATAGGTAGAATGCCTGTCTTGAAGGACCTGATTGACAAGAGAGTAGTGCTTTGGGAACATATGAAGTGACGCCCCAAAGCAACCTGGCAAATGTCCAGGACTGGCACTCCATGTGCCAATGCAGCTGTACCAGCCTTTGCTCTAGTAAAATGAGATTGCAAGCCTTCAGGAGGCTGCTTTTTGCTAATGCATAGCAGAAGCATTAAGAACAACATGATCCACTGCAAGATATCCTTTTCTGCTCTGCCTTTCTTTTCTTAGCATCAGTAAATCCGTAAAGAGCTGATGGTCCACTCAGTGTCTCTGATACAACTGATGTAGAAGCTAAGAGCCCTTTTTGAACCAGCCAATTTAATCTTTTCTCCTCTTAAGAAGGGTGAGATGGAGCAAAGAACATCAATGCCAGGTGAATCTTGGCTTTATAAAGCATTTTTAGTGTTTTATAATCAGTTCACATAGACATTGTTTTTAGCCTTTCTGATTTTATCTATTGTGCTGTGCCTAGGCTTGAATGGAGAACACACAAGGAAAGTCAAAACTAAATTCAAGTGCCATTGGGGCATGATTAAAGGAGAAGGTGGAAACAAACATTGTAACCCTTTAAGAAACCTCATCATAATAGGTGATTTTAGCAAAGAGCACTGGTCCGGCAAACATAAAAAGGCCGAAATAGCCAAAAGGTATCTTTAAATGGTGCTCAAAGCAAATCCTTTCTGGGCAGAAGACTACAAAACCTTGGATACCTTGGAATGAAGTGGGTTGACCTGTTTGGTCACACACCAGGCCATAAACTTGTTCCAATAGCAGCCATATACAGATTTGGAAGAGGGACATTTGACTGCCAGGATGACATCTATGGACTCAGAAGAAAGGTCAAAGGTGCTACATCTGCAGCCGCTCAATTTCCGAGTAAAAGCGTTTGTGGGTTGGGATGCATGACCCTACCTTCCTCATGCAAAAGTAGATCCTCCTTGAGTGGCAGCCTATCGGAGGACATAGTAGTGCTGGATAGCATACTATCCGTACACAATCTGGCATAACTTCAATGACTTGGGCCTGTTTGGTTCTGATCTTCTTCAGAACTTTGGGCAAGAGTGGTATCTGTAAGAAGGCATAGAGGAGTTTAAAGTTCCATTTTATGTGGAATCCTTCTCCGTGTGAGAGCTGCTTTGGAAACTTAAACATGCAGAATTTCTGACATTACATGTTATCAGCAGTGGCAAACAGATTGAGCAAAGGTTCTCCCCATTCATGGAGACCTTGCACCACATCCGGCTGCAACTTCCATTCCTGGTCTGCTAGACATTGACAGGTAAGGTTGACCACTATGGTGTTCACAGCTCACACAAGGTGTTGTGCCACCAGGAAAAGCCACTGGTGTTCCAGCCATGTCCAGATGTGCAGGGCCTCTTGGCAAAGGGCCCACATACACACCCCACCTCGCTTGTTGCAGTATCACATGTCCATGGTGTTGTCCATAAACACCTAAACCAACTTCTCTTTGATGGACTGTAGGAAGTTAATGTCTCTCAACTCCAACACTTGGATGTGGAGTTGGGCGTCTGCCGGAGACCAGCGGTCTGTGATCTCCAACTCTCCCAGATGGCCGCTTAACCCAGAAGAAATGCACCAATGACCACTTTCACTTATGGGTGGGGTAGGGCGTGCGGTCTGCCTCTGACCCAATCATGGTCCAGCAGCCAACACTGCAGATATTTTGCAGCTTCACCTGAAATCTGGACTTGAGCTGAGAGATCCCCTGATGCTGTGCCCATTTGGAGTTCAGATCCAACTGCAGAACCTGCATATGCCACCTGGTGTGCATAATGCAGGAGGTCATCAGATCCAGGAGATGCAGAGGGTCATCAGTCCCAGAAGATGCAGGAAGCCATCAGCCCCAGAAGAGACTCTATGTCATCCTCACTGAGATCCAGGATCATGGCTGAAAACAAAGGGGGGGGTCACAGACTGATTGTCCTGGACTTCCCATCCTCGGGGTAGGTGCAAAACTGTACTGTGTCCATAATAGCCTTGATGAAGTGGGGTGTCTATTGAGGAGTCAGTTGTAGATTTAGCATGTTGATAGAGAATCCCAACGATGTTAAGAGGTTTGGTGTTGTCTGGAGTAGGGTAACGACTGCCTAGAGCAAACCTGCCTTCAGCAGCCAGTCATCAAGGAAGGGGAAGGCTGGTACCCCCAACCTCTGAAAAAATGCTTCAATCACAGCAGTCACTTTTGTGAACGGCTGAGTGGTGCTAGTGAGCCCAAAGGGGAGCACAGTGAAGTGGAAGTGTTCTTGTCCTACCATGCACAGCAGATAATACTTGTGGGCCTGTCAGACAGGGATGTGAAAATAAGTGTCCTGCAGGCCCAACATTATCATCCCTTTTCAAGGGTCGATGGCAGACAGGACCTGGGCTAAAGGGAGTGTTTTTAATTTGTCCTTCAACAAGAAGGTATTGAGAAGGAAATGGTCTAAAGTAGGTCGGAGGTCTCCATCTTTTATCCACACTAGAAAAGGAGCGGGAGTATCAACCGTGCCTTACTTCTGGCATTAGCACCCTCCCTCTGGCTCCTTTGGCTAGAAAAGCCTGCATTTCATGCCTTAAAAGGGACAGGTGTTCCTCCCCTAGCCATTCTTAGGACAGTGGCAAGGGCTTTGGAGTTTACAGGAATTGAAGGGCGTAACCCTGCTATACAATCTTTAACATGTTATTTTTCCAAGATTTGTCCTACCAGCCTATTAGAAAATGGTGGATCGTGCTGCTGACCAGCTTGGGAATGTGTCTGCTTGAGGGGCGATAGACTAGGGTGCATGTTGTCTCTGTTCTCCTTGTGATCTATGGGAACCCTGGCCATGGTCACAAAAGTGCAAATAAGACTGCTGGGCGATAGCTGGTGAAGATGCTGAAACCCTCTACCAAAGCCCCAACATGGGCAATATTGTAAGGTCTGCTGAAGTTCGGGGCAGCTATCGAAGGAAGGGGTGATGTAGCTCCACTGTCCTTAAAGCACTCCACCACAGTTAGCTTTGTCTCCAAAAAGTCAGGATTCGTCGAAGTGCATGTCCATGAGGTTTGATTGAACATTGCTGGAAAAAACTATGGACCACATCCATGTGTGTCTTTAACATTGGCAACACTGGTGCCAATAGTCCTGACCAACAAATCAGCAATACCCAGACTGCAACGAATGGTGAACTGAACTGTGCCATGATAATCCTGCAAGGCTAGGGAGAGGACTGCACTGGACTCTTCAAGCACAATAGGTTGTACGTGGGCCAATGAATCCCACAAGGCATGCATGTAGCGGCTAGGAAGCATGTGGTTTTAACAAAACTTAGGGTTGAGGCTGGACAATTGACCATACGTCTCATGGCATTAGTCTGTTTTGACTCCCTATCTGGAGCAGTGTATGGGAAAGTATCCGGGCTGGTTTTACTGGCTGAAGCCTGCATCACCAGACTCACAAGTGTAGGACATTGAGTTAGAAAGTCTGGGATCCCAACCTGCAGGACAGTGACAACAGTCAATCTGGCAGTTGACCAGGGCCCCTGGGTAGGGCTTGGCCCTGGTCCACAGGAGAGTATCAGTCAGGTCTTCATTACAGGGGAGAAGGGGCTCTGAGTGGGTGTGATCTGCTTGGAGGACCTCATTCAGGAAATTCTTCTTCACCTCTAATGTGGGGGGGGGAGCTGAAGGTCCAGAATATCTACTGCTTTGCACACCACCAGGGTAAATGATGCACTTTTGTAAGTTAATGGCCCCTGAAGTTAAAACAGGACAGCGTATGGAAAAGTGTCCAGACCAATGGCATCTTGGAGGTAATCATGCCAGTTGTCATCGTGGTAGGGTTGAACAATGTCATTTCCTACATTACACGTGCCATTGTGAGTCGGTGACAAAAAGATTTGCATAAACTGCTCTCTAACTTGGTGCAGGGAAACAGTGCCTTTGTGTGAGGAATTGCCCGTGTTGAGTGGCACAAGCGGGGTCGAATGCAGCCTTGAGTGAGGTAGGCATAGTGGTGTTTGGGACAGCAATGTGGGTTTGCCACTGACGTCTGGCTTTGGTATCAATGGATCGTGTTCCCGCGTAGTTCGTGGCTTCAGGAGTGGACCAAGTACTGTGGTTGGTGCAAATCCAGAGAGCCCAACTGGTGCCTAGGGAGGTCCTGCCGAAGTGGTTCCAGCTGGGTGAACCCCCCCACAATTGCCCCCTCCCCCTCAGCTCCTAGGGGCACAAAGGCATGCCAGTGGGAATCAGCTGCCTAAAATGTGCATCATCGCCTCTTGAAGCTCATTCAGCTATTGTGGGAAGGACTGAGGGTCTGGATCCACTGAGCTAATCAGAGAGCGAGCCCTGGAGGTGTGGGGATGCTCTAAGGGGAGTTGAAGTGCATAGAAGGACAGGTCCAGCTTGGATTAGTTTTCTTCTAGTTACTCTAAGATTTGGACGTCGAAAACTTGTTGCATGAACAACTTCAGGTATGGGACCGGTACCTCACCTGAGAGCTCAAAAGACGCAGGACCATATTTATACTTTTCAATGCAAAACTGGGCTGGTGCAGTTTTGCGTAAAAAATAATACCGCCGGCTAATGCCATTTTGGTGCGGCGTGCGGACGTCAAATTTATACTTTGTCGCACGGCGGCGCAAACCACAGGTGTGAGTCTTTTTTTTTACTCACACCGCAGCATCAAGTCGTAAAGCAAAACGACGTTAACGCGATGGAAATGACTGTGGGTCGATTTACGACCCCGCAAACCGGATATGCGGCGTTTTTTGACGCAATAGCGTCAAAAAACTCTGCGAACACTGCCATTTCAGTAGAGGAGAGCCAAAATGGATCCCAGATGCCTCTACAGACCCCAGGAAGATGACAACAGACCAGGAACCAGCCAGGAGGACCCACAAAAGAACCAGGACACTTTTAAGAAGAAAAGAAAGTGTCGCTTCAGTGCAGAGGACGGAACACCAGCACCAACTGTTTGTCACCTCAAAATTGCCAATTAGTAGGAGAGAGGCTATGTGGCAACAAATTGTCAACATGATCAGCAGTGTGTCAGAAGTACGCAGAACAGTCATCGAGTGCAAGAAACGCTGGCATGACTACAAGCGCAGGACCAAGGAAAAGATGGCCAGGAACAGGAAGGCAGCATTGCAGACTGGAGGTGGGAGTCTAGCACACCAGGAGGCCTTAGACCACATGGAGGAGATGGTCGCAGCCATCATCCCTTAGGAGATCTTCACAGGGATTCAAGGACAAGACAGCGCAGACTACCAGGAGACAACGCACATGCAGGGTAAGTCGCATGGGGAATTAAAATGCACTAATGTCAACTACAACGGCGGGGAGGGGATACTGACCACAAAATGCATGGAATTCATCATATACATGGAGTGGCATAGGTAAAGGGGGATGGCACGGGGGCATGGCCTGCACAGACAGAAGCTGGGGCACACTATTGCACTACACCAACAACAGTCCCATGGGGGCTTGCTGCCATGCCAATGATGGCGCAAAGGGATATCCACGCCAGGAGGGAAGGGCACAACGTCAAACTGACATCCCGGCACACATCAGCCACCATACCCCCTACATTAACTAGGGCCCTATTAACAACCTCTGGCCATACCGACAACTGGAATGTAACTGCGACAACAGTTGCCACTACCACCTCCGCTGTGTGTGCAGCTCAAGTAGTCAATGGCAGTAACCTCCCCATGGATCATACACACCTAAATTAGAGGGTTGAGGATGACAGCTCCAGTAATCCCCTGAAAAAAGACAAAGGCCCCAGTACTCTCAAATGTCAATGCCCATAGTTGTCGCAAACATCTGCCAATGTCAACAACAATAGGAGCTACACAGCACTAAGGACATACACATGCTGCATATGTCAGGGTCCATCCTGTGCCTGGGTCACAATGTAACATCCCAAATGGCATGCTGCTCAGACAACAGCATTGAGGGGGAGGACACATGTAACTGGTCACTGAAATATACCTGCACAGTCTGAGGAGGAAATAGGACACTGATACGATTATCAGGGCAATCGAATGTACCACACATTCCCAACATCAGCTGTACACATTACGAATGCCAACATCCATATCGTGCCATGACATTGCTATGCATAAGATATGCTACATGTCAACTACACTTAAGTGGATGTGAAAGAGCAGAGACTGGGGTAGGTCCAGATTGTTAAGTGTGCTGCCAGTGCCATCAGAACACCCACAGCCAGTGAAAGGCCTCACCATGAGAATGGAAGTAGGGGGAGGGTTGAGTAGGACAAGAAGGTGGCAATTCACTATTTGGCCTAAAACAAGACTAGAGGAGATGATGCTGAGAAGTCCAATAACTTAATACTATACATGTGACATGCAGGTGGGCCATAGGCCTGGCAGAATGCCCATCTGAAAGACTGGAGCAATAAACACAAAACAAGATCACAATGTGAATTCACCACAAGGCAGGCATGCCACATCACAAATGCCACAACACAGACACACTAATTGTACCCCATTTCATTGCAGAGGAAGATGGATCTCCTGCGGATATGCCTGTCCCAGAATACCCTGATGACATGGATGACGAGCTGACAAACATTCCCCAGGAGACCATCCAAGAGGTCCTTGGAACCCTCCAGACCCCACCTTCAGTCACAAGGAGGAGCACAGAACAAGCAGCCATCACAGAGGACCCACCCACCACCCCAATTGTAAGACCTGCCAGCTCCAATACAGCTGAGGACTCAGACGACACAGGCACCAGCTTTGAGCGAACTGTAGTCGGAGTACAGCGGGAGCTGGCCAAGGAGGTGTGGGTAGGGATGCAAACTATGGCAGCCAGCCTTGAGGGGGTGCGCTCGTCCATGGTGTCATCTGCAGATCAGGCAGCAACAATGCAAGTGCTAACATCTATCTTGCAGGAACAGCAAAAAAGCCTGAAGGAAATCAGCACAGCTGTAATACAGTTGACCCAACACCTACAACAGCAATCCTGTCAACGCGTGCACGAATGCAACATTGAAACCCTCAGGGCAGACCTGGCTGCCTACCATCGTGATGTGACTGCTATTCTTAAGAATCAGCTGATCCTCCTTGCTGCAGTACTGCCCTTAAGACCTTCACAGGTAGCAGTGACTGGGATGTCTGACTCTACATCTTCTAACACTGAGGTGTGTGTTGCCCCTTCACAACCACCACCATCAAGGACAGAGGAGGCAACACACACATCAGAAGAAGAAGACATGGAACAGATCACATTCACACGGAAAAGTACCCGGAAGCACTAGTCCCTGCCACATGGCCAACTATTACCAAGGTCCTGCGCTTTGTAACATGGCAGTCCAGCATGTCATATTCATTTCCTTAACCCCTTGTGTAGGATCACAATGTAAGATGTCACTATAATGGACTCACAATCATGGACAATGTACATATAGCACTACAGCACTTTTCAATAAATAGCACTTACACAACAAATCAATCAATCAATCAATCAATTAATTAATTTGTAAAGCGCGCTACATGCCCGTGAGGGTTTCAAGGTGCTGGGGGGGGGGTGCTGCTACTGCTCGAAGAGTCAAGTCTTGAGTAGTTGTCTGAGGGAAAGAAGGTCCTGGGTCTGTCGTAGATCTGGCGGGAGGGTGTTCCAGGTCTTGGCGGTGAGGTACAAGAATGATCTGCCGCCGTAAGATTTGCATTGGATGCGGGGGAAGGAGGCGAGGGCGAGGTTAGCAGAGCAGAGATGCTGGGTGGGGGTGTAGAAGCTGAGTCTGTTGTTCAGGTATGATGGTCTGGTGTTGTGGAGTGCCTTGTGTGCGTGGGTGAGGAGCTTGAAGGTGATCCTCTTGCTGACGGGGAGCCAGTGAAGGTCTCTTAGGTGGGGGTGATGTGGCAGTGGCGAGGGATGTTGAGGATGAGTCGGGCGGAGGCGTTTTGGATGTGTTGGAGGAGTTTGGATGAGATACTGGTGTAGAGGGTGTTGCCGTAGTCGAGTCTGTTGCTGAGGAGGGCCTGGGTTACTGTTTTTCTTGTTTCTGTTGGGATCCATTTGTAAATCCTGCCTCTGGGTAATGTGACATATCAACTGTGCAGTAGATAACTGAAATGTGCCTACTGTCAAATTGCGTAGCTTGTCAATACAACTGTCCTGATATTATGTAGTCAAATCTGCACAGTGGCCATGATTGCATCATACTCTGCCCTTCAGGAGGGTAATATCTGATGAAGTGAGAAACCATACACCATCATGCTGTGTTGGACAGAATAATGCTTCCTCAAGGGATATCTAAGTCATCAAATAGTGGCACCATGCAACACTAACACATGTAACAGTGCACACAAATCTAAGCAAACACTACAAAAACTGCATGAATGAAGCTGTCTGAGTTTACATCCAAATGTGTAATCATGCTGAACTGTGTCACAAATGATCAATGTGAGTCATGATAGTTAGAGATGAAGGTGTGCAAAAATGAATAGCCAAACGATGATTTGGTGATTTTTATAGGTGTTTATTTAAATTAGTTCATAAAGTGGTGATGGTGATTATATTTAAAAGAAATTGTTCACAATATGTTGCCGCCTACGTAAACCAGCGGACGTGTTTTGTTGTTCCCCCTCATGTTGCAGGCCACCATCATCCTCTTCCTCCTCTTCAGGCATGGGTTCCAGGAGGGGAATGTTCCTTTTTATGCAAATGTTGTGCAGAATAGCACATGTTAGGATGATCTTACAGACCATTTCCAGGGAATATAGGAGGCTACCACCAGTGATGTCGAGGCACCGGAACCTCGACTTGAGGATGCAGAAGGTCCTCTCGACTATGGTACATGTCCTCCTTTGTACGTCATTGTAGGCACGCTCTGCTGCAGTACTTGGGTTGCCAATAGGTGTCATTATCCATGGCGGATGCCATACCCCTGATCAGCTGCAAGAGAAAATGAATGGGATCATGTAGATGTAGCTTGCCCCATTGAAATCACCTTTCATGGCAGTAGTTGTCTTGTGTTGTCTGTGACTCTTTTGCGTTATTATGTCGCATCCTAGGCTAGTAGGATGTTCCATCTACATTGTGTTGTTTCCTTGGCTGAACGAGTGTTTAGCTGCTAACCAATTGTCAGCAGTACGTTTTGGGATTTGCAGTACAGTGTGCCCTCCCTAGCATTGTGACTTGTGATACAGGTGTCTTCACTTGGGGTGAGATGATAGTTCCATACACAGGTTAAAATTGACAGTGTTGTTAGCACGTTCATATCAATGTACCCTGGACATCACATACCTTTAGACTTATGCAATGGATTAATGTAAACATAATTGAGACGCTTACAATTTGCAAGGTGACATTTAGGCAACCCACTCCAAACGTTGTGATCATTGACATCTTAACATTAGGCTGTACAGTAATTTCAGATGTGTGACAGGTTCAATGGTGACCTAAGAAACATGGTTAGCGATGTAACAACCTCAGTGTGTTCCTGTCGACATGTTGCTGTTGTGGTGTATGTGTTGTGTGTCCTAGAGGGTTGCTGTGCAGTGTATATATAAGTAGGTCTTTGTACTTACCAAAAAGTAGTCCATTGCCATACCGTTCATCCTGGAAGTGTTGGTTGATGGTGCTGTGACGGAAGATGAATGAGTGATGGACACTCCCAGGATATTTAGCCACAATGTTGGTGATCAATCCTTGGTGATCGACAATGGCCTGCACATTGATGGAATGTGTGTGCTTCCTGTTGCAGTAGAGGTGTTCAGTTGCAGCAGGTGGCACAAGGCATACATGTGTGTAGTTGATTGCACCAAGGACGTGTGGGAAACCACTAATGAGGTAGAACCCCTGTTTTGTTTCCTGCTGCTTCTGCAGTGTGTTTGGGAAGCAGATGTGGCGGGTGTGAGTCCAATGATGACATCCAGTACTTTGGGCAAAAAGGCAGAGAATGATGGCTGTGATATTCCGGCAACCAGGGCACCAGTTGTTTGAAAAGAGCCACTTGCCAGAATGTGAAGTACGGCAAGCAGCTTGGTTTCTGTTGGGATGGTATGGGGTGTCAGCAAAGTGGGTGCCAACTGCAGCTCAATGTTGTGCAGCAGCTGCTGAATGGCCTGCCAGGTTAACCTGTACCTCTGGATGATGTCATGTTCCCTGAGGCCATGAAGGGTTGTTCTGGGCCTCTCCTGCCTTCTGCGCTGTCTTTGGGGTCCCTGCTGGTGTTGTGGTAGCTGCAGGTGTTGCTGCTGGGCTCTGTGTCTGTGTGCACGCTGGATAAGAATCACCTCCATGTCTCCCTTTTGCTGCTCTGCTGCTCTGCTGTTGCTTCTGTGTGTTCTGATTAAATACAGGTGTGTTTGCCCCATTTTAACGCCTGCCCTGACCCAGGCGTTAATTGTTGACGCAAATCGGGCTGTGCGTAATTTTTGCCCGAAAGCATAAATACGACGCACAGCCATTTAAGTCATTTTTTGAACGGGAACGCCTAACTTGCATATCATTAACGCAAGGCGGGTTGCCACATTCAAAAAATTATGCACAAGGTGTAATTTTGTCATCCGCGGGCTCAGGCGTGAAAGTTTAAATACGTGGCAAGGTTTGCACTGAATGTGCATCAAAAGTTTTGACGCACATTCGGCGCAGACAGAGTATAAATATGCCCGCAGTGTCTTCCTATGTCAGACAGCAAACATTTTGGTGCAGTCACTGCAGGCCGTGGGACAACCGTAGGTACCAGAAACGCACCGACTTGGGAATCAGAAACAGACATTTTCCTGTGACATTCCCCACAATAATTAAACCCGGTTATGCTGGGGACAACCCTTGCACACTGGTAGCAAATTGTGTATGGAAAAAGTGTTAAAAATAGAGAAAGTTTGTGGTCAAATATCAAGGGGTTATCTCAGATCAGAGTCAACTGGCATGGGAAGCAAGGAACTAACATCAACAAGCATGGGTATCAGCAATATAGGTCTGCGTACACCACATCTGGCATGCACGTCAGCATAGTGCGGCAGGCACCACCTTCCAGCGCGCAGAGGTACTGCCTTCATGGGTTTCCCTGATCCAATCTGACATCTGGGGAATGTTCTAAGGAGAGGACTCTGTGGTTAAAAGCCTATCAGAAATACTATTCTTATTTTCAAGCTGCCAGACCTCTATCTAAGAATGGAATAAGCCAAAAAATTTTGCATAGCAAAAAAGTTAAGGCAGACTAAATTTTAAATAATTAAAACCCAAATATGAAATGATTGACTCACTGGCTTGTACGACTCTTCCTAGACTACATTGATGGATGTATAGCAAAACCATTTTATGGTCAGTAAGGCTCCAATTCAGAAAATCAGAGGTGTTTTGACAGCAAAATGGCATTTTTTATTCACTAAACTGAAATAGCAATTTGATAACGTTACTGAAAGCTAATTAGATTAAGCAATAAATACAGTGTTGCAATTTGGAATTGCTGTGTTAAGGGAATTCCTTCCAGATACCGAATCTTTAAGCTAATGTTTTGAGATCGAAATCCAGTTGTAAAACATTAATATGTTACAATCTCCTTAAAGGAGGTCGTAAGCAATTTGTAAATGGGAAGGGGTCCTATTGAGAAGTCTTACCCTTTGTGAATGATCAAAAAAGTAAAAAACATTTTCTTATGAGCAGGAAGTGGTCCTAGACCACTGTCTTTTCACAAAAAAGTTTTTTTTTTTTTTTTTAAACAGATCCCGTTTTTCATCCTTAAAAAAAAAAAAAAGATTTTTTTAAAAAAAAAGGAATCACAGACATGGTGGTCTGCTGACACCAGAAAGCCATCATGCCTATGAATGTAGCCAATTGTAGTGGGTCACAACGTGTGACATGCCTCATGCATATTAATGAGAAAGTTTGAATTTTGACCCACTACAAATTGGTATTTTGAGAACCAATTTATTAATGCATTGGTCATTTCTAAAAATATCAGTGGATTTACTAGTAGTCAGTGCGCGAATTGCAACCACTCCATTTTAAGGAATCACAAGTTGTGAATCGTTATTTGTTGCAATTTACAATTCCTTACCTGGAATCTTTGTAAATGAGGGCAATAATCTTTGGGATGTGTGGTTACAAGTGGGCAGTTGTTTAATAGAGAAGTACATATAAGTTTGTTTCGGTTTACTATGCTCAATTCCATTTATATATATATATATATTGCTAAACATTTTTAACACTGGAAAAGAAAGGGGCATATTTATACTTGTTTTGCACTTATTTTGTGTCATTTTTTTTTTAACGCAGATTCGGTGCAAAATTAACTCCATATTTGTACTTTGGGGCTAGACCCGTCTAGCGCCAAAGTTATGGAGTTACAGTAATTTTTTGGACATGGAAACCTACCTTGCGTCATTGAGATGCAAGGTGGCGTTCCCGTGCAAAAAATAACTATGGCCTTAACGCCATGTTTATACCTGTGCTAAAATCATGCATGGGGGGAAGGGGTCAAGTAATGGTGCAAGCTTACTTGGCACCATTATTTAAGGCCTGGGTCAGGGCAGGCGTTAGTAGACATGTGGGCCTATTTCCATGGTGGAACACCATGGAATAAGCCCACAGGTGCCCTCCCCAGGCCCCAGAGACACCCCCACCCACACCAGAGGGACAGCGAGGACGGGGGACCCCCATCCCAGGTAAGTATTTTTTTTCTTTTTAAAGTACCATTGGGGGCCCTGAAATGGGTACCCCTACATGGCACTGGGTGCAATGGCCATGCCCAGGGGACCTTGGTCCCCTGTTCTGGCCACTGGGGTGGTGGGAAGGACTCCTGTCTTTTCTAAGACAGGAGTCATGTGGTATGGATGGTTTTGCGTCTGAAAATGACACTAGGCTGGCTAGTCTTTTTTTTTTTTTTTTTTAACTCTAACCTGTCTAACGATAATTTTGTGAGCCTCAGCATCTTCCCTGTGTCATGATACAACCCAGTGTTCAAGGATTGCAAAAAGACCTAGGTAAGGAGCCCTGAGATTTTTCTGGGTAAATAGTATTATTTGTTCAAAAGTGTTTATTTCAGCCACCTGTGTCTGTTTTACTGTGGACTCTATGTGTTTCAGGCAGACTGGCCTCTTTTAAAGTGGTGTTTTTTTCAAATTCGTTTTTGCGGTGACTATGTGAATTGCCTTGCTAGTTTGTGGCACATAACCCCCCCTTTTCTTCTATGTAAAACGGCTACATACATCTTGCAGAGTGTGTTTTTAGGAGACTGTTTTATTCTGTTTCTGGGATTTAAATTGTGTTTAGGAACTTTCTGCCCCTCTGTTTTTTGCCTTTAAAAAAGCCAGATTTCAGAGGGCGCGCCCAGCAGTATTCCAGTGTTTGTTTTTCAAACAATCTCTCCCTTAACTGGGAAGTAGACTCTGCTATCTTGGAAGTGTGGATTCAGGCTGTCTGTATCCAAGGAGATTCTGAATAGAGCCGCAGCTGCCTTTCCCCCTGCCCACAGGGACTGGATTTAGCTGATTGGCTTTCTGAGTCCCTGTTGCACCTGAGACCCACCTCCAACACCTGCTCTGGCCCCTTAAGTTTGTGGAGGAAAGCCCAAGAAAGCCACCTCCATTTTGTGAGCCTCAGCATCTTCCCTGTCTCCTGATACAGCCCAGTGTTCATGGATTACAAAAAGACCTAGGTAAGGAGCCCTGAGATTTTTCTGGGAAATAGTACTATTTGTTCAAAAGTGGTTATTTCAGCTACCTGTGTCTGTTTTACTGAGGACTCTCTGTGTTTCAGGCAGCCTGGCCTCTTTTAAAGTTTTTTTTTTTTGCCGTGACTGTGTGAATTGCCTTGCTAGTTTGTCGCACATACCACCCCCATTTTTTCTTCTAAGTAAAAAGGCTACATACATCTTGCGGATTGTGTTTTTAGAAGACAGTTTTAATCTATTTCTTCGATTTAAATTGTGTTTAAAATCTGTCTGCCCCCCTGTGTTTTGCCTTTTAAAAAGCCCAATTTCAGAGTGTGCGCCCAGAAGTATTCCAGTTTTTTTTTTGATAAACACATTTTTATTGTTTTTCAGACATATATAGAAAAGGACAGAAAAAACAGGTTCAAGTACAAGGCAAGGACGCATGGAATTTGTACATCTTATTGTTTTAGTATCGTTGTTAGCCATCAACAATAATGGGTTGTGGTGCTATCAGCAGATCTAGCCACCGTAGTGTCCCCTTGAAACATTAAGTATCTAATTACGTATCTGGTTTGTGTCATCAATTCTAGCCATCATCCCCATATCTTTTCGATTTTGTGTGGGCACCCTCTACACTCAAATACCAGTTTCTCCTGATTGGCACACCAATCCACCCCCTTCCTCCATTTCTGGATCAACTGGCCTTCTGGGGACGTCCACGCTGCAGCGATATCTCTATTAGCGACTAATAATGCCGTAGCTGTCAGTGTTAGTTAAGCACGTGTTCCTCCCATTTCTTCCTTTACCTCCAATAGGATTAGCTTAGCTGATTTTTATATTTCTTGACCCAGTGCCCTTCCTATATCTCGGATCACCCCTTCCCAGTACTTTTGTATTTTTTGACAGGTCCATACCATATGAAAGAAGTCTGCTAGTTCATTCTGGCATCTTGGGCATTTGGCAGAAGGGCGGGCTCCCATTTTGTGTAGTTTGGATGGTGTCAGATAGGCCCCATATAAATAATAGAATTGTATCATGCGGAACCTTGCTGATATTGCCAATACCTTGGGTGCGATCAAGGCTTCCATCCATTCCGTTTCTTCTAGGGGTCCGAGCCATGATTCCCACTTAGTCCTAAAAATGACTAAGTTATCAGGAGTGTTGTTGATTAGTGTTTTGTAAATTTGAGAAATGCCTTTCCCCTCCATATTTCCCATTAGTATTTTGTCTTCCAGTGGGTTAAAGTCCAGTATAGGGCTTGTGGTGGGCAGATGGGTTTGCAGTGCGTGTCTTAGTTGAAGGTATCTAAAGAACTGTGTCTGGTTTAATTGAAATTCTGCTTGTAGGTCTTGGAACGATTTAATGGCCCTCCCTTTCCATATGTCCCCAACCAGGGAAATACCTATTAGGTCCCATGTTGCGAATCCCTCCAGCGTGGCCGAGGCATACATCCATTTCCTTCTCCATAGCGGAGTCTGGAGGGTGATAACGGTATTCCAGTGAGTGTGGCGTAACGCGGCTCGCCATGCCAGGAAGACCACTTTGGTTGTTTCCTCCATGTCACGAGGAAGCGATGCTCCATACAGCATGTCAAGAACCGGTGGAAACCCCAGGAGTGTCAATTCTGTCTTATACACTGGTTCTTCCCAGCCCCCATTAAACCAGTCATGGACCACTATCAATTGGGTAGCCAGGTAATATAGATAGGGATCTGACGCACCCAAATCTCCATCATACATTCCTCTCCGGCAATGTTGTATCGCTACTCAATGTCTATTACCTCTCCATAGAAATCTTCCGGTGATGCTTTCGAGATTTTTGAACCAGGAGTGGGGGATGAGAATGGGAACATTTTGGAATATGTATAGGAGTCTTGGCAAGATCATCATTTTGTATAGGGCCACCCGCCCAATCACATTCAAGGGGAGGGTTTGCCATCTCTGCATGTCCGTTTTGATTCTTGTTAGCAGCGGAGATAGATTTTTGGCCCATGGTAATTCGGGCAAAAGGGTTACCCAGATCCCTAGGTATTTAGAACTTAATTTGCGTATGGGTATGGTATTTTGCCAATCGAAGCAATCACATGTGTTTGCTAGCGGGATCAGGATTGATTTGGTGGAGTTCATCCTGAGACCTGAGATTAGTTTGTATTTCCTTAGAAGGCAAAGGCTCCTTGGACCCGTTATACTGTGTTCCTCCAAATATAGCAGAACATCATCTGCATATAGAGCTATCCTGTCTTCATGAGATGGACCCCATTTCCATCCTCTGTATACTGAGCCCGCTCTGATCATCTGGGCTAGAGGCTCAATGGTCAGGGTAAACAAAAGAGGGGATAGGGGACATCCCTGTCGAACATGTGGGATATGGTCCCATTAACCTGTAGACAGGCCGAAGGGTTAGTGTATAATGCTTTAATTAGGTGGCAAAATTGTTTTTGTATGCCTGCCCGTCGGAGCACCAGTAGAAGTAATCCCCAGTGAACCGAATCTAAAGCCTTTTCAAAATCTATGAGCAAGAGGGCCAGGCTTTGGGGCAACCGGCGTCTCTAAGCCAAGGCTACGTGTAGCCGGTGGATACAGGGGGTCATTACAACCCTGGCGGACGGTGTTAAAGCAGCGGAAATACCGCAAACAGGCCAGCGGACAAAAAAAGGGAATTATGACCCTGGCGGAAACTGCCAACAAAGACAGCCACTTTAACACTTCGCCCGCCACAACGGTACAGACAAGCAGCGCGGCGGTCACCGCCAACAGACAGGCAGAAGACAATGTACCGCCCACAGTATTACAACCCGCCTTTTCCGGGGCGGATTCACCGTGGATAAAAACACGGTGGAAACAGCTTTTGCTTTGGGAAAACGCTCACCTGAACATATCCCACGAGGAACGAGGAATCCATGGAGCCGGAACTACAAATACTCCCTGCCCTTGTGTTTCTGCTCCTCTACGACCAACAGCTACGTAGGCGCCGCAGACAACGGTGAGTACTGCACCTACGACATGGGGGAGGGGGAAAGCAAAAGTTAGAGGGACGCCCACCAAACACCCCTACCCCCACCCCCACCCTCGCATATTACAACATACGCACCAATGCATTCACAAAAAATCACAGTAACAACTCACAATCCCCCCTGAAAAATGAATACACAAAGTGAAAATCGGTCAAACTATGTAATGTGCCAATATACATGTCATACAAAAATATACAGATATATATTTGAAAATCAGTCATAATTATATACAATACGAGAAGTAGTGCAGATATGTACATAACAATGTCCGTGCACCAACAGTCCAAAAATGCATGGGCGAGGCCCACAAACGATACCTGACCACAATCGGAGAGAACACTGCTGGGGCATCAGATAGAAATACTACAGGTACCTCAGGGGGAAGGGAAGGGGGGGCACCACAGCCAGATAACTGCAAAGCCAGATCCACGACGGGGCTCCATTCCCATTTATGCCATCCTGGGGAGTGCAAAGCCACAGTCTCTCAAGTCTATACAGTGGGTGGCTTGCCCACTATGCCATCCTGGGGAGTGCAAAGCCACAGTCTCTCAAGTCTATACAGTGGGTGGGTTGCCCACTGTGTCATCCTGGGGAGTGCAAAGCCACAGTCTCAAGTCTATACAGTGGGTGGTTTGCCCACTGTGCCATCCTGGGGAGTGCAAAGCCACAGTCTCACAAGTTGATGCAGGTCTCTACTAGTACTGGGGGGGACTGGTCCCCAGACTGGATGAGTTTCCCAGTGAAAGGTCGTGTCCTGTCACTGTCCCAGCTGCACATGGGATAAGGAAGCCTGATGTGGCGGTGCTTTGCCGTGGCGGTCTTTGCCCTGTTCAGCGGTGCTTTGACATGGCGGTCTTTGCCCTGTTCAGCGGTGCTTTGCCATGGCGGTCTTTGCCCTGTTCAGTGGTGCTTTGACATGGCGGTCTTTGCCCTGTTCAGCGGTGCTTTGACATGGCGGTTCAGGACTGTTCAGCAGTGCTTTGCCATGGCGGTTCAGGACTGTTCAGCGGTGCTTTGCCATGGCGGTCTTTGCCCTGTTCAGCGGTGCTTTGACACGGCGGTCTTTGCCCTGTTCAGTGGTGCTTTGCCATGGCGGTTCAGGACTGTTCAGCAGTGCTTTGCCATGGCGGTCTTTGCCCTGTTCAGTGGTGCTTTGACATGGCGGTCTTTGCCCTGTTCAGCGGTGCTTTGCCATGGCGGTTCAGGACTGTTCAGCGGTGCTTTGCCATGGCGGTTCAGGACTGTTCAGCTGTGCTTTGCCATGGCGGTCTTTGCCCTGTTCAGCGGTGCTTTGCCATGGCGGTTCAGGACTGTTCAGCGGTGCTTTGACACGGCGGTCTTTGCCCTGTTCAGCGGTGCTTTGTGATGGCGGTTCAGGACTGTTCAGCGGTGCTTTGCCATGGCGGTCTTTGCCCTGTTCAGCGGTGCTTTGACATGGCGGTCTTTGCCCTGTTCAGCGGTGCTTTGCCATGGCGGTTCAGGACTGTTCAGCGGTGCTTTGCCATGGCGTTCTTTGCCCTGTTCAGCGGTGCTTTGACATGGCGGTTCAGGACTGTTCAGCGGTGCTTTGACATGGCGGTCTTTGCCCTGTTCAGCGGTGCTTTGCCATGGCGGTTCAGGACTGTTCAGCGGTGCTTTGCCATGGCGGTCTTTGCCCTGTTCAGCAGTGTTTCGACATGGCGGTTCAGGACTGTTCAGCGGTGCTTTGCCATGGCGGTTCAGGACTGTTCAGCGGTGCTTTGCCATGGCGGTTCTGATAGGGACATTGGTGTGTGGCATGATGTTCTCTACACTGGACATTGGTGTGTGGCATGACGTCTTCTACACTGGACATTGGTGTGTGGCATGACATCTTCTACACTGGACATTGGTGTGTGGCATGATGTTTCATCATTGCCCAGCGGGGCTGTGGCAGCCGGGGCCCTCCAGGGCACTGACTCCGGCGGTGGTCTCCTGACCAGTGATGATACTTGGGCCCTCCTGGGCAATGACTCCGACGGTGGCGGTGGTCTCCTGACCAGTGACGATACTTTGGCCCTCCTGGGCAATGACTCCGGCGGTGGTCTCCTGACCAGTGACGATACTTGGGCCCTCCTGGGCTGTGACTCCGGTGGTGGTCTCTGGACCAGTGACGATACTTGTGCCCTCCTGGGCAATGGCGTTGGCGGTGGTCTCCTGACCAGTGACGATACTTGGGCCCTCCTGGGCTGTGACTCTGGCGGTGGTCTCCTGACCAGTGACAATACTTGGGCCCTCCTGGGCAATGACTCCGGCGGTGGTCTCCTGACCAGTGAAGATACTTGGGCCCTCCTGGGCTGTGACTCTGGTGGTGGTCTCCTGACCAGTGATGATACTTGGGCCCTCATGGGCACTGACTCCGGCAGTGGTCTCCTGACCAGTGACGATACTTGGGCCCTCCTGGGCTGTGACTCCGGCGGTGGCGGTGGTCTCTGGACCAGTGACGATACTTGTGCCCTCCTGGGCAATGACTCCGGCGGTGGTCTCCTGACCATTGATGATACTTGGGCCCTCCTGGGCTGTGACTCTGGCGGTGGTCTCTGGACCAGTAACGACTGTGCTGGCGGTTGTGTCTCGACCGGCCGAAATGATGGCGCAATTCTCCGCCGTGACACTCACAACAGGCTGGGGAGACTTCCTTTGGCCCTTCCCCACCTTTGGTGGAGTCACAGCTGACTCTCCAATCCCCTTGGAACCCATGTCAGTTGTTTTCCCACCAGGAGTCTTAACACGGTCCCGTCGTCCACTCTCCAATTTTAGAGCCTTTACAGGGGTGGGCTGCCAGTGCCTTGGCTCCGGGTCCTACAGCCTGCCCTGGTGGCCGGTGCACTCCAAAAACCTTGAACAGGCACCACTGGTATTGGAGGCTTTTTGGCTGAGGTGCGACGACGGGACTGATGAATTGGAGGGGGGGTGGGGGCAAAAAGGTCAACTTTACACAGGGACAGTTTCTGACGAACACTGGGATGGGTAGCTGGAGGGGGTCTGGGAGTGGAGGAAGAGGAGGTGGTTGTAGGAGGTGTCACTTTAGGTGTTTTGGGTGCCGGTGCAGGTACTGGAGGCTGTCGTGAGATGGATGGATGTTGGGTGAGTGATTGCCGGCGTTTGTGTACTTTGGGAGGGGGCGTCACAGACACACTGGGAGAGGACACAGGGGATGTGTAAATGGCAGTGGAGGTGGTGAGTGCAGGTGAGCGGCTTGTGGTGCTGGGTCTCCTTGTGCGATTCATGGTGCCTGTAGATGTGGTGCATGCAGGTGTTTGTGTAGACGAGACTGGGAGGGAGGAGGGAGAAGAGGAGGAGGGGGACACAGTGGAGTCAGTGGATGTTGTTGTGTCTGTATGTGGCTGAGGCTTGCGTGAGTGCCTGTGGTGTGTGTGGTGCCTATGTTTGCTTGAGCTACTTGGGTGTGTTGACTTGTGTGCATGCTGGTCTGTAGGTGTGCTTGGGATGGGCTGGGGTACAGGAGATTGGGTCTGGGTGGAGGAAGTTGGAGGGGGGAGGCTAGACACAGGGACAATGGCTGCCATCAGTGCTGAGGCCAAAGATTGCAGGGTTCGCTGAAGGACAGCCTGACCAGAATGAATGCCCTCCAGGAATGCATTACTGTGTTGCAACTCTCGTTCTACACCCTGGATGGCATTCACAATGGTAGACTGCCCAACAGTGAGTGACCTGAGGAGGCCAATGGCCTCCTCACTGAGGGCAGCAGGGGTGACTGGGGCAGGGCCTGAGGTGCCTGGGGCGAAGGTAATGACCACCCTCCTGGGTGAGCGGGCACAGGGCGAATGCTGAGGGGCTGCTGGGAGGGCGGTGCTGGTAGGGGAGGTGGCAGCTGTACCTGTAGAAGTGGGGGGCACAGATGCTGCCACCACCACAAGGGAGCCCACATCGTCGAACGAGTCCGTGATGCTGCTTGGTGATCCGGTGGCCGACGTGAAGCTCCCCTCGCCCTCCGTCCCACTGGTGCATTCAGGGTCCGTGGTGTGGCCCTCCATGGCCATGTGAGATGCAGCTCCCTCGTGCTCCGGTGCCACTGTACCTCCACCTGTTGATGCTGATGTACAAAAGGACAGGGAGAGCAGAAAAAGGGGGGGAGACAGAAGAAAGAGGGTTTTAGTGCATGGCATACCGCTACCGTTGGCGGACAAGACAAACGCAGCTGCCCCCTGCATTACGCCGTGCTCCTGCCCTCTGCACATGCAATTTCTGGGATATAGCCTATATGGCAATGGCGGACATCTGCGCACATGGATGCCACAGGGGCAACTATACCTCGACTTGGCACTCTGCTGAGGTGGGGTAGAGTGCCACATGGCCTACATTATGGAGGGGCCTTGCCTACCTAACTCGCCCTGGCCTAGGAACACCCACAGCCCACCTCCCCCACCCAGACCCCTCCACTGCACGCAAAGTCCGCAGAATGATAGTGTACTCACCCCCTTGTGTCTGCTGTGATGCCCTCAAGCACCCATCCAACTCCGGGTAGGCCACCGCCAGGATCCGGAACATCAGGGGGGTCATGGTGCGACGGGCACCCCTCCCACGTTGGGAGGCCATCCCCAGTTGCGCCTCCGCCGTCTTCTTGCTGCAGTGGCGAATGTCCTCCCATCTCTTACGGCAGTGGGTGCACCGTCTCTGGTGGGCCCCCAGGGTCCGGACCTCCTTGGCGATGGCACGCCAAATGTCCCTCTTCTGGTGGGCGCTGACCTACATGACATGCACAAGGAAAGAGGAACAGTCATTACCATCTGCACCGTTGTTGTGAGTGGCCCTCCCTACTCTGGTCATGTGGCCCATTCATTCCCATGCATTAATGTGCCATGAACTCTGCCCCCTTCCCTCTTCCAACCAGCCCTCTCCACCCAGGCCTAACCCATACAACGTGCTCCCTGTGTACTAACCTGTTGGTCTGGAGGACAGTAGAGTAGCATGTACTGGGGGAGGACCCCGTCTACCAGTTTCTCCAACTCCTGAGCAGTGAAGGCAGGGGCCCTTTCCCCAGAGGCAGCAGCCATCGTCGCTTCCAGACCGAGGTCACAGCAGCACTTGCAGTGTAGGTCCTCTCCTGTCGAAGGTCAGGTATCTAGTGATTGAAGAGACAGAAAATGGCGGTGATGTCCGCGGCGGTGTGCATCATCACCGCCAGCGCACCTGTTCATTGGCTCCAGGGACCCATAGGGTCCAATGTTAACCAATGCAGCATTGCTCCGCGGTCTACGACCGCCTACCGTGATGGTGTGCAACGCCAGCGCAGTTACCCCACAATCCCATTGTCCCACTTTAGAGGTCAGGCAGCCGCCATTTCAGGGGCCCACATGGCTTCATTTAATACTGCGTCACACATAGCTAGGCCTACACTCAACACACATACAGGAAGGGTTTTGTGAGTGGTGTAGTCTTGTGTGTGACTGTGGGTACATACCTGGAGGAATAATGACTGGTTCTTCGCTGTTGTCCTTCTTAGGCACCGTCTGCTGGGACATATGAGAAGATGGCAGAATCCTCCGGTGTACCGACCGCTGGTGGACCTATTGACAATGGAAGAGCGACATGTCATCGTAACCTACCGGTTTGACCGTGCCACAATCCAGGAGCTATGTACCCAGTTGGAGCCAGACCTGATGTCACCAATCAGCCATCCGACTGGAATCCCCCCTGACGTGCAGGTGCTGTCAGTGCTCCATTTCCTTGCAAGTGGCTCTTTTCAGACAACTTTGGCCATGGCATCAGGGATGTCCCAGCCTATGTTTTCCAACGTGTTGTCCAGAGTGTTGTCTGCCCTGCTGAAACATGTAAGGAGATACATCATTTTCCCTCAGGTGGAGGATTTGCCAACAGTGAAAGGTGACTTCTATGCCCTTGGACATATCCCCAACGTCATAGGTGGTATTGATGGGACCCATGTAGCTCTGGTCCCCCCCCACAGGAGTGAACAGGTGTACAGGAACAGGAAGAGTTATCATTCGATGAATGTCCAGATGGTCTGTTTGGCAGACCAGTACATCTTGCAGGTAAATGCTATGTTCCCTGGCCCTGTGCATGACGCCTACATCCTGCGGAATAGCAGCATCCCTGATATGATGGGTCAACTCCAGAGGCATCGGATGTGGCTATTGGGGGACTCTGGTTACCCCAACCTGTCCTGTCTATTGACCCCAGTGAGGAATCCCAGGGCAGAGGAACGGTACAATGAGGCCCATGGGCGGACTAGGAGGGTGATTGAACGCACCTTCGGCCTCCTGAAGGCCAGGTTCAGGTGCCTCCATATGACAGGTGGATCCCTATTATACTCACTGAAGAAGGTGTGCAACATCATCATTGCCTGCTCCATAATTTGGCTTTGCGACGCCAGGTGCCTTTTCTGCAGGAGGATGATCCCAATGACGGTGTTGTAGCAGCTGTGGAGCCCGTGGAGCCTGTGGACAGTGATGAAGATGAAGCTGATGAAGAAGACTACGACAACAGGGAGTCAGTCATACAGCAATATTTCCAGTGACACACAGGTGAGAACATTTTCATTTTTAGCATTACATTAACTTTCACACGTCTACCTCTATCCTGTTTCTCGATTTAAATCACTATTTGGTAACTGAGTTGTACCCTCCCATTACGGTTTCACAGGTGTGGTTACCTACGTGTCAACTGCTTGCATACTTCAAGGGCTTGTGATGTGTGACATAGGTATGTTAGCTTTACTATGGTACACCCATTATGACACTGTCATTGATAATAATTTTTTACTAAATCACAGACTGACTCAAGATTGTTTTGTGTTTCAAGGATATTTATTTAAGTGCTCAAAAATGGAGGTGGGTTGTAAAATGGTGATGGGGACGGTGGAGGAATGTCTATGGCAGAGTCCAGTCTATTAATCTCACAGGTGCACTGCCCATCTGGGCATAGGAAGTGGAGCTGGGGCAGTTTAAGTATGGACAGGGTAACAAAGTGGGACAGTGGGGTGACAATCAGGGTGGTCTCATTTCCTGGCGGGGGTCTTGCCATCTTGCTCTGTCCTGTTCCTGGATCTCAGGGACCGCTTGCGTGGTGGTTCTCCGTCTGCAGGGGGTGGGGTGCTGGTGTGGTGGTCCTGTGGCGGGGCTCCTGTCCACTAGCGTCGGCGGAGGTGGTGGGCAGTTCATCGTCCTGGCTAGTGTCAGGGGCCCCTTGGAGTGCCACGGTGTCCCTCAAGGTCTGCTGTATGTCCTTCAGCACCCCTACGATGGTGCCCAGGGTGGAGCTGATGGTCCTGAGCTCCTCCCTGAGCCCCAAATACAGTTCGTCCTGCAGGCGCAGGGTCTCCTGCAACTTGTCCAGGACCGTCGCCATCGTCTCCTGGGAGTGGTGGTATGCTCCCATGATGGAGGAGAGGGCCTCGTGGAGAGTGGGTTCCCTGGGCCTGTCCGCCCCCTGTCGCACAGCAGCCCTCCCAGTTCCCCTGTGTTCCTGTGCCTCCGTCCCCTGGACAGTGTGCCCACTACCACTGCCCCCAGGTCCTTGTTGTTGGGGTGGTGGGTTACCCTGGGTGCCCTGTAGTGGTGGGCACACTGCTGATTGACCTGTCCTGGGTAGGGAGGTTTGGGCCTGCTGGGTGGGTGCTGTCCTGGTGTTACCAGAGGGTGGAAGGTCAGTGTTGGGCTGTGCCTGTGCAAGGGGAACCGACTGTCCCGAGGCCCACGATGGTCCGGGTTGGTCATCAAGATCCAGTAGGGCAGAGCTGCTCTCGTCACTGTGGGCCTCTTCTGGGGTGGAGTGGTGTTGTCTGGACCCTCTGGTGTGGTGATGGTCCTTCGGGTTCCTGCAGGGGCATAAGAGCATGATTATTGCATGTGTGTGTGTAATGGTGTGCAATGGGTGGGTGTTTGTGTACCCCAGTGCAAGCATTCCTGTGTGTGGGTTTGTGTGGTGATGGTTGGGGGGTGTACTGGGTATGTGCAGTGGGCATGCTTTAGTGCTGGGTGTCCATGCTTAGTTGTGTCATGCAGGGCTTGGTGTTGGGATGGGTGGTTGGTGTCATGGGTACATTAGTGAGGAGTTGTAGTGATAGGGGAGGGGGTGAGGGAGGGGGTGTTTGATAGCATGCAGGTAGGGTGGGGGATATGATAGTTAAGAATTGACTTACCAGTGTCCCATCCTCCAATGACTCCTGCGAGGCCCTCAGGATGAAAGATGGTCAAGACTTGCTCCTCCCATGTTGTTAGTTGTGGGGGAGGAGGTGGGGGTCTGCCGCCAGTCCGCTGTACCGTGATGTTGTGCCTGGAGACCGTTGAACGCACCTTCCCCCGTAGGTCTTTCCACCTCTTCCTGATGTCCTCCATATTTCTTGGGTGCTGTCCCACGGCATTGACCCTGTCCACTATTCTGCACCATAGCTCCATCTTCCTGGCTATTGATGTGTGCTGTACCTGTGAGCCAAATAGCTGTGGCTCTACCCGGACGATTTCCTCCACCATGACCCTGAGCTCCTCCTCGGAGAAGCGGGGTGTCTTTGGCGTGCCGTGGTGTGGGTGATGTGTGGGGTGGTGTATGTGGTGATGGTTGTGGTGAGTGTAGTGGTGTGTGGTGTTTTGTGCGTGGATGTTGTGTGTGTGTGATGGTGTTGTGTGCCTCTGTGTAGTGGGGTTGTCTATTCTGTGCTCTCTGTCTGTCGCCTCCGTCTCTGATTTTTGGTCGTAGGGGTTTGTGGGTGATGTGGGTGTGTGTTTTATATTGTATTGGGTGTGTGTGAGTGGTGTGTGTATGTGTATCAGGTGTGTGTATTTCTAATTGTCCAATGTGCCGGTGTTTTGTAGAAGTGTGTGTATTTTGAGCGTGGCGGTGTGTACCGCCAATAGAATACTGCGGTTGAAAGACCGCCGCGTGGATTAGTGGGTCGTAATAGCATGGGCGTGTTTCTGTTGGCGTGGAGGTGGAGGATTTGTTTCCGCCAGTTTATCACTGACCTTTGGTGTGGCGGTCTTGTGTGGTTGTCTGAATTTCGGCGGATTCCAAGATGTGTGTCATAATAGGTGTGGCGGAATCCCGCGGCGGCGGCGGTGTATTGGCGGTCTTCTGCACGGCGGTAAGCGCCTTTTACCGCCAATGTTGTGATGACCCCCACAGTGTTGTGTACTGCGGGTTGCCATAAACCCACATTGGTCAGGATGGATTAGCTGCGGCAGGACCCTTTTGATGCGAGTGGCAAGGATAGAGGCGAAAATTTTAATTTCTGTGTTAATCGATGATATTGGTCTGTAATCCGCGCAGTGAGGCGAAGGGGGCTGGGTTTTGGGGAGCACCACGATCATGGCTGTATCTAGTTCAGGAGGAAAGGATCCACCTTTTCCTATTTCTGCGAAAAGGCGTAGAAGACGTGGGGTCAGGTCTTCTCTAAACAGCTTATAATATTCTGGGGGGAACCCATCGGGACCAGGCTTCTTGCCAGCGTTTAATGTCGAGATTGCCGCCCCAATTTCTTCCTCTCTAATGGGTTCCTCTAAAAGCTGCGCTTCTATCATAGGTAACTGTGGGAGGGGGATCTCGTCAAGTAGTTGACGTGTTTGATGTGAATCTATTTGTGTAGATGCTTGGTACAGTGTATGATAATAGTTGGCAAAAGCATTCGCAATTTCGGTATGACCCGTAACCAGGGCCCCATCCCCGTCATACATTTCAGGGACGATCATGGAGGCCTGATTGCGGGAGATCAACCAATACAGCATCTTCCCGGTCTTGTCCCCCCAGCCATATATCCTTCCAGTGCTGGCCCTCCATAAATGTTTCGCGGCCTCCAGGGATTGAACCCGTATCTTCTCTCAGATTAGGAGGAGTTGTCGCATCAGTTTCTCGCTTGGGTTTATTACGTTGTCTCTTTCGAGGTTTATTGCTCGGAGCTCTAGCTGTGTGATATGTAGCGCTTTGGCACGTTCCTGATTACGTATCAGATTTTTAGCCATACCTCTTAATACCACCTTCCCTGCCGCCTATAGAGCGCCCTCCGAGGTTACTGAGCCTTCGTTTAGGTGGAAGTATTCTGCTTGTGCCTGACATAATTGTTCCTTAAAGTGTTCATCTTGGAGATACCATGCGTTTAGCCGCCAAATGGGGCAACGCCGGGGGCGGGCCAGGCCTAGTATGAGCCGGAGAGGGTCATGGTCAGAGATTCCTCTGGCTAGAATATTGATGTGTGAGAGGGTTGTACAATCTGCTCGGAAAAAGCATCAGGTCTATTCTGGATTGGGAGCCATGGGCTGCTGAGGTGTGGGTGAATTGTCTCTGCCTCGGATGCCATATCCGCCAGGCGTCACATAGTCCCGTGGCAGATAACCACCCCTTCATTTCGGTTGCCAGTGTACGTCTATATGTGGTGGGTGGGACGTCTACATCTAAGGTCGGGTCTGGGGTTGCGTTGAAGTCGCCACCTAGTATAGTGTGCCAAGGGGGTAGGTCAGAGAGAAGTTTTGTGAGTGCCTGGAGGGTTGAGCTGACCAGGGAGGGAGGGGCTTAGATACTTATTATATTAAACGTGATCCCTTCTACCTTACCGGTAATGGCTACAAACCTCCCCTGTTGGTCTCTCCGTACTTGGATGTGTGTCATAGGGAAGGTACAATGCAATAATATGGCTACTCCTCGTGACCTACGTGAGTATCCCACATGGTACACACTATCAAATCCTCGGCGAGTCAGGATTGGGTATTTAGCCCCCAAAAGGTGGGTTTCCTGCAACATGAGTATTTCTGGATGGTATCTATGTATGAAGATGAACACTGCAGTACGTTTAATTTTGTTTAGGAGCCCATTGATGTTCCTTGACATAATTTGTACTTGATTCGGGGGGGGGGTGTGATTGTAGGTGGAATTTTACAGTTGTTGAGCCAACCTTTAGCTACTAGTTTGTGCGACTCTGAAGGACTTATCTTTCTATCTTCCTGCTGCCGATTCTCAGACTCTATTATATCTGTCGAGTCATTAAGCATCCTACCCTGTGCCTCAATTTAAAACAAATATGAATCTTGCCTTTGCATACAAATTCTAACATTGGCCTTTAGAACGAGGCCGGAACCCCCTTGCCCCACAACTGCCTCCCCACCCCATACTTCCCCCCAGAAGCATCTGTCGCCCATATACATAGCCCCTCACTTCTAAAACTGGTGAGATGGCTTTTGAGTGGTAAGGCTGTGGTATTGGTGGCGGTGGACCCCTCCCTAGTATCGGATCATGCATAAATGTATAATACTCGATGTGTGATCAATTTAGGCATAATGCTTCTATTTCTGTGTTCATTGTCTTAAGTCTTTCCCAGAATAAGTTCCACATATGCAGTTACAGGATTGGACTACAGGACAAGTCAGAGTCTTCTTGTGTCTCTAGCTGGATCTTGGTTGTGTCCTGTGGTTTCAGGCTTGTCAGGGTGGCTCTGGAATTCTCTTTCGATTGTGGGTATCTGGGTTCCGATCGATGAACCCCAGGAGGCGAGTCCGAGCTGGATCTATGTCTTCCTCTTCATTTCCGAGAGTGTGTGCGCTGACTGCGCATCGGTTGTTGCCCCCTTGGGTGAGCTGGTGTTGTCTTAAGCGGTGGCCGTGATCCTGTTCTGTGCATATCTAGTGGGGTTTCTTCCGTTAGCCAGGACCATGCCGCGGTCGGCTGGTCAAAGAAGTAGGTTTTATTATTATAGATCACCCAGAGTCTGGCTGGAAACAGGAGATGATACTGGATGTCCATTGATCTAAGCTTTTGTTTCACTTCCATGAACGAGCGGTGTTGTTGCGGTACCTCTAATGTGTTATCTGGGAAAAGGAGTAATTTTGTTCCATTGCAGAGGAGGTCTCCCCTGGAGTGAGCCTCCCGCAGGACCAGGTCTCTGTCTTTGAAGTTGAAGAGGCAGATTATTACTGGTATGGGTAGGGAGCCGGGTGGAGGCCTTGCGTGCAGCGACCTATGGGCTAGTTCGATTGTGAACCATGGCGTGAGGTGGTCTGCCGGCAACCAGGACTGGAACCACTCCTCTAGGAATGTATCCAATGATGATTCTGCAATGGCCTTGGGAAGACCCACTAGGCGAAGATTGTTACGTCGAGATCTGTTTTTGGCGTCTTCAGCCCTCCTGTGTAGATCTGAGGTGCGTTTGATCAGCATTGAGATTTGGGTTTTTAGAGTTATTTCATCTTCTGCCGTGGAGATTCTCTTCTCGGCCTCTGTGATTTGGGATACTGCATTGCGGAGATCTTGTCGGATCAGGGCGACATCCACTCCGACCTCCCCTATTTTTGATTCGACTGCTGTCTGGGAGGCCTGAAATATCGCCGCCAGGTCACTGGACGATGTTTGTGGGTTATTACCACCATTTGTGGTTGGGCCTTCCGACCGTGAGCCCACTGTACCTGTGGTGAATTGGTCCATACAAGTTTGTGCCGTTGTTTGTTTGATCGCTTTGCCTTTGCCCATGATGTTGGGTGCGGATCTAACCTCTCTAGGGTTGCAGTGATCGGTCAATTTCGTTCTGCCCTACTGTAGGGCCTGATGGGAGATCCCTGGGGATCTAATCTGATTCCCCCTGTGGTATATCCTAATTTATGAATCTATTAGATAGTTCCAGGGGTATTGGGGGAACACATTGTTGCAGAGTTTATTTCATCTTACTGTTCTGTTTTGTTCTTGTCCTATCCCCTTCTATGTCCTTTACCACGGCGGCGTTTTTATTCACTCGATATGGTCCCGGGACTCCTCCCCTGTCCAGCCGGTAAGGATGCCTGGCGTCCTTGAGGAGGGGCTGTCAGCGAATAAGGAAAGGGTGAAAAGGGAGGCACTCCTTGTAATCCCTAATGTGTCACCTTCAGACTGCACCTCACCGTGGTCCGAAGGACGGAGATGGGGCCCCTCTCTGCTCACGGGGCCCGAAGGTCCAGATTCACCTCTCGGTATCCCAGTGTTTGTCCCAGCTCACGTTTGTGGTTGCTGCTTGTTACTGCTACTTAATTTCTTCTTTCCCTTCTCCCGGGGAGACCAGTGGGGAGCGCGTCAACGCAACACGGTCCGTAGTTAGCCTCCCTCAAGGCGATGTAATGTCTAGGCCCCGGACTGCAGCCAGCCCCGGGCTCCAAAACCCTCTCGCGGGCTCCAGCCGGGGAGCCCCTCGCTGCTATGGAGTCTCTTATCTCGGGGGGGAATGGGGGCAATGAGCCCGCCGGTTCGGTCCTTCGGCTGATCACACCCTTGGTAGGCCCTCCACCCCGGCCCCGCGTCCCAGCCTATAGCAGCATCAGCAGGGGTCCCCGTGCCCCGGCGAGCACCCGTCTGCTCAGGCGGCCCTCCCAGCGGTCTGCAGGTCCACCTCCTAATATCGGTCTCTGGGCCTGCCAGGCCCCGCACAATTTGCAGCCGAGTACCCAGGCCTCCGGCCCATGGAGCGCCCGACCCCCTTCCCAGCCCTCGGTCACCACGGGAATGGGGGAAAAATCAGGGGGACCAGAGAATCGCAGCGCTGCCGGCCAGGGACCTACCTTGATTTCTCCCAGTCACAGTGGCCCCGGCCGTGACCCGCACCTTCTCTGGCTCGGGGTCTGCAGCCCTGGCTCCAGGCCGTCCAGGCCGCCGCCGCCTTTCTGCTGCAGCGGGCCGCGCCTCAGGTCTGTCCCTCAGCCACCATCTTGATCGGGGGAAGCAGCGGTTGAACGCTGGGCAGCCAAAACCTCTGTCTCACGGGGCCGGGAGGGGCGGGAATCCGCCACTCGAGACGGGGCAGGATAAAGGAACCCCGATGAAGCTTTCACGGTGTTCATGTGTACGGATAGTGATTTTATGAGAGGCGGATGACGGAGGGGTCCTGAGCACTACAAAAGTGCGACCGCCATCTTGACACCCTGGCCACGCCCCTTCCAGTGTTTGTTTTTTAAACAATCTCTCCCTTACGTGGAAAGTAGACTCTGCTAGCTTGGAAGTGTGGATTCAACCTGTCTGTATCCAATGAGATTCTGAATACAGCAGCAGCTGCCTTTCCCCCTGCCCACAGGGACTGGACTTAGCTGATTGGCTCTCTGAGTCCCGGTTGCACCTGAGCCCCTCCCCCCCACACCTGCTCTGGCCCCTTAAGTTTGTGGAGGGAAGCCCAAGACAGCCACCTCCATTTTGTGAGCCTCAGCATCTTCCCTGTGTCCTGATACAGCCCACTGTTCAAGGATTGCCAAAAGACCTAGGTAAGGAGTCCTGAGATTTTTCTGGGTAAATAGTATTATTTGTTCAAAAGTGTTTATTTCAGCTACCTGTGTCTGTTTTACTGTGGACTCTCTGTGTTTCTGGCAGCCTGGCCTCTTTTAAAGTGGTGTTTTTTAAAATGTGTTTTTGCTGTGACTGTGTGAATTGCCTGGATTGTTTGTGGCACATAACTCCCCCCTTTTCTTCTATGTAAAAAGGCTACATAAATCTTGCAGAGAGTGTTTTTAAGAGACTGTTTTATTCTGTTTCTGTGATTTACATTGTGTTTAAAAACTGTCTGCCCCCTGTTTTTTGCTTTAAAAAAAGCCCAATTTCAGACTGCGCGCCCAGCAGTATTCCAGTGTTTGTTTTTTAAACAATCTGTCCCTTACCTGGAAAGTAGACTCTGCTAGCTTGGAAGTGTGGATTCAACCTGTCTGTATCCAATGAGATTCTGAATAGAGCAGCAGCTGCCTTTCCCCCTGCCCACAGGGACTGGACTTAGCTGATTGGCTAACTGAGTCCCTGTTGCACCTGAGCCCAGCCCCCCCACACCTGCTCTGACCCCTTAAGTTTGTGGAGGGAAGCATAAGACTGCCACCTCCATTTTGTGAGCCTCATCATCTTCCCTGCATCCTGATACAGCCCATTGTTCAAGGATTGCAAAGAGACCTAGGTAAGGAGCCCTGAGATTTTTCTGGGTAAATATTATTATCTGTTGAGAACTGTTTATGTCAGCTACCTGTGTCTGTTTTACTGTGGACTCTCTGTGTTGCAGGCAGACTAGCCTCTTTTAAAGTTGTGTTTTTTTAAAATTCATTTTTGCTGTGACTGTGTGAATTGCCTTGCTAGTTTGTGGCACATGCCCCCCCCCTTTTTTTCTTCTAAGTAAAAAGGCTACCTACATCTTGCAGAGTGTGTTTTTAGGAGACTGTTTAATCTGTTTCTGTGATTTAAATTGTATTTAAAAACTGTCTGCCCCCCTGTTTTCTGCCTTTAACAAAACCCGATTTCAGAGTGCACGCCCAGCAGTTTTCCAGTGAATGTTTTTTAAACAATCTCTCCCTTACCTGGAAAGTAGACTCTGCTAGCTTGGAAGTGTGGATTCAGCCTGTCTGTATCCAAGGAGATTCTGAATAGTGAAGCAGCCTACAGGGACTGGACTTAGCTGATTGGCTCTCTGAGTCCCTGTTCCACCTGAACCCCGCCCCCAATACCTGCTCTGGCCCCTTACTTTTGAGGAGGGAAGCCCAAGACAGCCACCTCCAGTTTGTGAGCCTCAGCATTTTCCCTGTGTCCTGATACAGCCCAGTGTTCAAGGATTGCAAAAAGACCTAGGTAAGGAGCCATGACATTTGTCTGGGTAAATAGTATGATTTCTTCAAAAGTGTTTATTTCAGCTACCTGTGTCTGTTTTACTGTGGACTCTCTGTGTTTCAGGCAGCCTGGTCTCTTTTAAAGTGGTGTTTTTTTTCCATTCGTTTTTGCTGTGACTGTGTGAATTGCCTTGCTACTTTGTGGCACCTAACCCCCCCTTTTTTCTTCTAAGTAAAAAGGCTACATACACCTTGCAGATTGTGTTTTTATGAGACTGTTTTAATCTGTTTCTGTGATTTAAATTGTGTTTAAAAACTGTCTTCTACCTTTAAAAAAGCCAGATTTCAGAGTGCACGCCCAGCAGTATTCCAGTGTTTTAAACAATCTCTCCCTTACCTGGAAAGTAGACTCTGTTATCTTGGAAGTGTGCCTTTCCCCCTGCCCACAAGGACTGGACATAGCTGATTGGCTCTCTGAGTCCCTGTTGCACCTGAGCCCCCCCCCCCCACACCTGCTCTGGCCCCTTAAGTTTGTGGAGAGAAGCCCAAGACAGCAACCTCCATTTTGTGAGCCTCAGCATCTTCCCTGTGTCCTGATACAGCCCAGTGTTCAAGGATTGCAAAAAGACCTAGTTAAGGACCCCTGAGACTTTCTGGGTTAATAGTATTATTTGTTCAAAAGTGTTTATTTCAGCTACCCGTGTCTGATTTAGTGTAGACTCTCTGTGTTTCAGGCAGATTGGCCTCTTTTAAAGTGGTGTTTTTTTAAAATGGTTTTTGCTTTGACTTTGTGAATTGCCTTGGTAGTTTGTGGCACATACCCTTCCCTTTTTTCTTCTAAGTAAAAAGGCTACATACATCTTGCAGAGTGTGTTTTTAGGAGACTGTTTTAATCTGTTTCTGTGATTTAAATTGTGTTTAAAAACTGTCTGAACCCCTGATCTTTGCCTTTAAAAATGCCCGATTTCAAAGTGCGCGCCCAGCAGTATTCCAGTTTTTGTTTTTGAAACAATCTGTCCCTTACCTGGAAAGTAGACTCTGCTAGCTTGGAAGTGTGGATTCAGCCTGTCTGTATTCAAGGAGATTCTGAATAGAGCAGCAGTTGCCTTTCCCCCTGCCCACAGGGACTGGACTTAGCTGATTGGCTCTCTGAGTCCCTGTTCCACATGAGCCCCGCCGTCCCACACCTGCGCTGGCCCCTTAAGTTTGTGGAGGGAAGCCCAAGACAGCCACCTCCATTTTGTGAGCCTCAGCATCTTCCCTGTGTCCTGATACAGCTCAGTGTTCGAGGATAGCAAAAAGACCTAGGTAAGGAGCCCTGAAATTTTTCTGGGTAAATAGTATTATTTGTTCAAAAGTGTTTATTTCAGCTACCTGTGTCTGTTTTACTGTGGAGACTCTGTGTTTCTGGCAGCCTGGTCTGTTTTAAAGTGGTGGTTTTTTAAAATTCATTTTTGCTGTGACTGTGTGAATTGCCTTGCTAGTTTGAGGCACAGTACCCCCTCCCCCTTTTATCTTCTAAGTAAAAAGGCTACATACATCTTGCAGAGTGTGTTTTTAGGAGACTGTTTTAATCTGTTTCTGTGATCTATATTGTGTTCAAAAACTGTCTGCTCCCCTGTTTTTTGCCTTTAAAAAAGCCTGATTTCAGAGTGCGCGCCCAGCAGTATTCCAGTGTTTGTTTTTCAAACAATCTCTCCCTTACCTGGAAAGTAGACTCTGCTAGCTTGGAAGTGTAGATTCAGCCTGTCTGTATCCAAGGAGATTCTGAATAGAGCAGCAGCTGTCTTTCCCCCTGCCCACAGGGACTGGACTTAGCTGATTGGCTCTCTGAGTCCCTGTTGCACCTGAGCCCCGCCATCCCACACCTGCTCTGGCCCCTTAAGTTTGTGGAGGGAAGCCCAAGACAGCCACCTCCATTTTGTGATCCTCAGCATCTTCCCTGTGTCATGATACAGCCCAGTGTTCAAGGATTGCCAAAAGACCTAAGTAAGGAGCCCTGAGATTTTTCTGGGTAAATAGGACTGTTTGTTCAAAAGTGATTATTTCAGCTACCTGTGTCTGTTTTTGCTGTGGACTCTCTGTATTTCAGGCAGACTGGCCTCTTTTAAAATGGTGTTTAAAAAAAAAAAAAAATTGCTCTGACTGTGTGAATTGCCTTGCTAGTTTGTGGCACATAACTCCCCCCCCCCTCTTTTTCTTCTAAGTAAAAAGGCTACATATATCTTGCAGAGTGTGTTTTTAGGAGACTGTTTTAATCTGTTTCTGTGATTTAAATTGTGTTTAAAAACTGTCTGAACCCCTGATCTTTGCCTTTAAAAATGCCCGATTTCAGAGTGCGCGCCCAGCAGTATTCCAGCTTTGTTTTTGAAACAATCTGTCCCTTACCTGGAAAGTAGACTTTGCTAGCTTGGAAATGTGGATTCAGCCAATCTGTATTCAAGGAGATTCTGAATAGAGCAGCAGTTGCCTTTCCCCCTGCCCACAGGGACTGGACTTAGCTGATTGGCTCTCTGAGTCCCTGTTCCACATGAGCCCCGCCGTCCCACACCTGCTCTGGCCCCTTAAGTTTGTGGAGGGAAGCCCAAGACAGCCACCACCATTTTGTGAGCCTCAGCATCTTCCCTGTGTCCTGATACAGCCCAGTGTTCAAGGATAGCAAAAAGACCTAGTTAAGGAGCCCTGAGATTTTTCTGGCTAAATAGTATTATTTGTTCAAAAGTGTTTATTTCAGCTACCTGTGTCTGTTTTAGTGTGGACTCTCTGTGTTTCAGGCAGCTTGGCCTCTTTTAAAGTGGTATTTTTTTCAATTCGTTTTTGCCATGACTGTGTGAATTGCCTTGCTAGTTTGTGGCACATAACCACCCCCTTTTTTCTTCTAAGTAAAAAGGCTACATACATCTTGCAGATTGTGTTTTTAGGAGACTGTTTTAATCTGTTTCTGTGATTTAAATTGTGTTTAAAAACTGTCTGCCCCCCTGTTTTCTGCCTTTAACAAAGCCCGATTTCAGAGTGCGCGCCCAGCAGTATTCCAGTGTTTGTTCTTTAAACAATTTCTCCCTTACCTGGAAAGTAGACTCTGCTAGCTTGGAAGTGTGGATTCAGGCTGTCTGTATCCAGGGAGATTCTGAATAGAGCAGCAGCTGCCTTTCCCCCTGCCCACAGGGACTGGACATAGCTGATTGGCTTTCTGAGTCCCTGTTGCACCTGAGCCCCACACCTGCTCTGGCCCCTTAAGTTTGTGGAGGGAAGCCCAAGAAAGCCACCTCCATTTTGTGAGCCTCAGCATCTTCCCTGTGTCATGATACAGCCCAGTGTTCAAGGATTGCAAAAAGACCTAAGTAAGGAGCCCTGAGATTTTTCTGTGTAAATAGTATTATTTGTTCAAAAGTGTGTATTTCAGCTACCTGTGTCTGTTTAACTATGGACTCTCCGTGTTTCATGCAGCCTGGTCAATTTTAAAGTGGTATTTTATTTTTAATTTGTTTTTGCCGTGACTGTGTGAATTGCCTTGCTAGTTTGTGGCCGATACCCCCCTTTTATCTTCTAAGTAAAAAGGCTACCTACATCTTGCAGAGTGTGTTTTTAGGAGACTGTTTAATCTCTTTCTGTGATTTATATTGTATTTAAAAACTGTCTGCCCCCCTGTTTTCTGCCTTTAACAATGCCCGATTTCAGAGTGCGTGCCCAGCAGTATTCCAGTGTTTGTTTTTTAAACAATCTCTCCCTTACTTGGAAAGTAGACTCTGCTAGGTTGGAAGTGTGAATTCAGCCTGTCTGTATCCAAGGATATTCTGAATAGAGCAGCAGCTGCCTTTCCCCCTGCCCACAGGCAGTGGACTTAGCTGATTGGCTCTCTGAGTCCCTGTTGCACCTGAACCCCACCCCCAACACCTGCTCTGGCCCCTTAAGTTTGTGGAGGGAAGCCCGAGACAGCCACCTCTATTTTGTGAGCATCAGCATCTTCCCAGTGTCCTGATGCAGACCAGTTTTCAAGGATTGCAAAAAGACCTTGCGAAGGAGCCCTGAGATTTTTCTGGGTAAATAGTATTATTTGTTCAAAAGTGTTTATTTGAGCTACCTGTGTCTTTTTTACTGTGGACTCTCTGTGTTTCAGGCAGCCTGGCCTCTTTTAAAGTGGTGTTTTTTTTTATTTGTTTTTGCCGTGCCTGTGTGAATTGCCTTGCTAGTTTGGGGCACATAACCCCCCCCTTTACTTCTAAATAAAAAGGCTACATACATCTTGCAGAGTGTTTTTAGGAGACTGTTTTAATCTGTTTCTGGGACTTAAATTGTGTTTAGAAACTGTCTGCCCCCCTGTTTTTTGACTTTGAAAAAGACCCATTTCAGAGGGCGCGCCCAGCAGTATTCCAGTGTTTGTTTTTCAAACAATCTCTCCCTTACCTGGAAAGTAGACTCTTCTAGCTTGGAAGTGTGGATTCAGGCTGTCTGTGTCCAGGGAGATTCTGAATAGAGCAGCAGCTGCCTTTCCCCCTGCCCACAGGGACTGGACTTAGCTGATTGGCTTTCTGAGTCCCTGTTGCACCTGAGCCCCGCCCCCGACACCTGCTCTGGCCCCTTAAGTTTGTGGAGGGAAGCCCAAGACAGCCACCTCCATTTTGTGAGCCTCAGCATCTTCCCTGTGTCATGATACAGTCCAGTGTTCAAGGATTGCAAAAAGCCGTAGGTAAGGAGCCCTGAGATTTTTCTGTGTAAATAGTATTATTTGTTCAAAAGTGTTCATTTCAGCTACCTTTGTCTGTTTAACTATGGGCTCTCCGTGTTTCAGGCAGCCTGGTCTCTTTTAAAGTGGTATTTTTTTTTTTATTCGTTTTTGCCGTGACTGTGTGAATTGCCTTGCTAGTTTGTGGCCTATACCCCCCTTTTTCTCTTCTCAGTTAAAAGGCTACCTACATCTTGCAGAGTGTGTTTTTAGGAGACTGTTTAATCTGTTTCTGTGATTTAAATTGTATTTAAAAACTGTCTGCCCCCCTGTTTTCTGCCTTTAACAAAGCCCGATTTCAGAGTGCACGCCCAGCAGTATTCCAGTGTTTGTTTTTTAAACAATCTCTCCCTTACCTGGAAAGTAGACTCTGCTAGCTTGCAAGTGTGGATTCCGCCTGTCTGTATCCAAGGAGATTCTGAATAGAGCAGCAGCTGCCTTTTCCCCTGCCCACAGGTAGTGGACTTAGCTGCTTGGCTCTCTGAGTCTCTGTTGCACCTGAGCCCTGCCCCCCAACACCTGCTCTGGACCCTTAAGTTTGTTAAGGGAAGCCCATGACAGCTACCTCCATTTTGTGAGCCGCAGCATCTTCCCTGTGTCATGATACAGCCCAGTGTTCAAGGATTGGAAAAAAGACCTAGGTAAGGAGCCCTGAGATTTTTCTTGGTAAACAGTACTATTTGTTCAAAAGTGATTATTTCATCTACCTGTGTCTGTTTTACTGTGGACTCTCTGTATTTCAGGCAGACTGGCCTCTTTTAAAGTGGTGTTTTTTTTTATTTGTTTTGGCTCTGACTATGTGAATTGCCTTGCTAGTTTGTGGCACATAACTCCCCTCCCCTCTTTTTCTTCTAAGTAAAAAGGCTACATACATCTTGCAGAGTGTGTTTGTAGGAGACTGTTTTAATCTGTTTCTGTGATTTAAATTGTGTTTAAAAACTGTCTGAACCCCTGATCTTTGCCTTTAAAAATGCTCGATTTCAGAGTGCGCGCCCAGCAGTATTCCAGCTTTGTTTTTGAAAAAATCTGTCCTTTACCTGGAAAGTAGACTTTGCTAGCTTGGAAGTGTGGATTCCGCCTGTCTGTATTCAAGGAGATTCTATATAGAGCAGCAGTTGCATTTCCCCCTGCCCACAGGGACTGGACTTAGCTGATTAGCTCTCTGAGTCCCTGTTCCACATGAGCCCGCCATCCCACACCTGCTCTGGCCCCTTAAGTTTGTGGAGGGAAGCCCAAGACAGCCACCTCCATTTTGTGAGCCTCAGCATCTTCCCTGTGTCCTGATACAGCTCAGTGTTCAAGGATAGCAAAAAGACCTAGGTAAGGAGCCCTGAAATGTTTCTGGGTAAATAGCATTATTTGTTCAAAAGTGTTTATTTCAGCTACCTGTGTCTGTTTTACTGTGGACTCTCTGTGTTTCAGGCAACCTGGTCTCTTTTAAAATGGTGGTTTTTTTAAATTCATTTTTGCCCTGACTGTGTGAATTGCCTTGCTTGTTTGTGGCACATAACCGCTCTCCCCCTTTTATCTTCTAAGTAAAAAGGCTATATACATCTTGCAGAGTGTGTTTTTAGGAGACTGTTTTAATCTGTTTCTGTGATTTATATTGTGTTTAAAACATTTCTGCCCCCCTGTTTTTTGCACTTAAAAAAGCCCGATTTCAGAGTGTGTGCCCAGCAGTATTCCAGTGTTTGTTTTTTAAACAATCTCTCCCTTACCTGGAAGGTAGACTCTGCTAGCTTGGAAGTGTGGATTCAGCCTGTCTGTATCCAAGGAGATTCTGAATAGAGCAGCAGCTGCCTTTCCCCCTGCCCACAGGGTCTGGACTTAGCTGATTGGCTCTCTGAGTCCCTGTTGCACCTGAGCCCCACCCCCAACACCTGCTCTGGCCCCTTAAGTTTGTGGAGGGAAGCCCAAGACAGCCACTTCTATTTTGTGAGCCTCAGCATGTTCCCTTTGTCCTGATACAGACCAGTGTTCAAGGATTGCAAAAAGACCTAGGTAAGGAGCCCTGATATTTTTCTGGGTAAATAGTATTATTTGTTCAAAAGTGTTTATTTCAGCTACCTGTGTCTGTCTTACTGTGGACTCTCTGTGTTTCAGGCAGCCTAGTCTCTTTTAAAGTGTTTTTTTTTTTAATTTGTTTTGGCCGTGACTGTGAATTGCCTTGCTAGTTTGTGGCAGACAACCCCCTTCCCCCTTTTATCTTCTAAGTAAAAAGGCTACATACATCTTGCAGATTGTGTTTTTAGGAGACTGTTTTAATCTGTTTCTGTGATTTAAATTGTGTTTAAAAACTGTCTGCCCCCCTGTTTTCTGGCTTTAACAAAGCCCGATTTCAGAGTGCGCGCCCAGCAGTATTCCAGTGTTTGTTTTTTAAACAATCTCTCCCTTACTTGGAAAGTAGACTCTGCTAGCTTGGAAGTGTGAATTCAGGCTGTCTGTATCCCATGAGATTCTGAATAGAGCAGCAGCTGCCTTTCCCCCTGCCCACAGGGAGTGGACTTAGCTGATTGGCTCTCTGAGTCCGTTACACCTGAACCCCACCCCCAACACCTGCTCTGGCCCCTTAAGTTTGTGGAGGGAAGCCCAAGACAGCCACCTCTATTTTGTGAGCCTCAGCATCTTCCCTGTGTCCTGATACAGACCAGTTTTCAAGGATTGCAAAAAGACCTTGGGAAGGAGCCCTGAGATTTTTCTGGGTAAATAATATTATTTGTTCAAAAGTGTTTATTTCAGCTACCTGTGTCTTTTTTACTGTGGACTCTGGGTTTCAGGCAGCCTGGTCTCTTTTAAAGTGGTATTTTTTTTTTAATTTGTTTTTGCTGTGACTGTGTGAATTGCCTTGCTAGTTTGTGGCCAATACCCCCCCCCCTTTTCTCTTCTAAGTAAAAAGGCTACCTACATCTTGCAGAGTGTGTTTTTAGGAGACTGTTTAATCTGTTTCTGTGATTTAGATTGTATTTAAAAACTGTCTGCCCCCTGTTTTTTGCCTTTAATAAAGCCTGATTTCAGAGTGCGCGCCCAGCAGTATTCCAGTGTTTGTTTTTTAAACAATGTCTCCCATACCTGGAAAGTAGACTCTGCTAGCTTTGAAGTGTGGATTCAGCCTGTCTGTATCCAAGGAGATTCTGAATAGAGCAGCAGCTGCCTTTCCCCCTGCCCACAGGGAGTGGACTTAGCTGATTGTCTCTCTGAGTCTCTGTTGCACCTGAGCCCTGCCCCCCCACACCTGCTCTGCCCCCTTAAGTTTGTTGAGAGAAGCCCATGACAGCCACCTCCATTTTGTGAGCCTCAGCATCTTTCCAGTGTCCTGATACAGCCCAGTGTTCAAGGATTGCAAAAAGACCTTGGTAAGGAGCCCTGAGATTTTTCTGGGTAAATAGTATTATTTGTTCAAAAGTGTTTATTTCAGCTACCCGTGTCTGATTTAGTGTAGACTCTCTGTGTTTCAGGCAGATTGGCCTCTTTTAAAGTGGTGTTTTTTTTAAATTTGTTTTTGCTCTGACTGTGTGAATTGCCTTGGTAGTTTGTGGCACATAACTCCCCCCTCTTTTTCTTCTAAGTAAAAAGGCTACATACATCTTGCAGAGTGTGTTTTTAGGAGACTGTTTTAATCTGTTTCTCTGATTTAAATTGTGTTTAAAAAGTGTCTGAACACCTGATCTTTGCCTTTAAAAATGCCCGATTTCAGAGTGCGCGCCCAGCAGTATTCCAGGTTTGTTTTTGAAAAAATCTGTCCCTTATCTGGAAAGTAGACTTTGCTAGCTTGGAAGTGTGTATTCAGCCAATGTGTATTCAAGGAGATTCTGAATAGAGCAGCAGCTGCCTTTCCCCCTGCCCACAGGGACTGGATTTAGCTGATTGGCTCTCTGAGTCCCTGTTGCACCTGAGCCCCACCCCCAACACCTGCTCTGGCCCCTTAAAATTGTGGAGGGAAGCCCAAGATAGCCACCTCTATTTTGTGAGCCTCAGCATCTTCCCTTTGTCCTGATACAGACCAGTGATCAAGGATTGCAAAAAGACCTAGATAAGGAGCCCTGAGATTTTTGTGGGTAAATAGTATTATTTGTTCAAAAGTGTTTATTTCAGCTACCTGTGTCTGTCTTACCGTGGACTCTCTGTGTTTCAGGCAGCCTGGTCTCTTTTAAAGTGGTGTTCTTTTAAAATTCATTTTTGCCGTGACTGTGTGAATTGCCTTGCTAGTTTGTGGCAGACAACCCCCTTCCCCCTTTTATCTTCTAAGTAAAAAGGCTACATACATCTTGCAGATTGTGTTTTTAGGAGACTGTTTTAATCTGTTTCTGTGATTTAAATTGTGTTTAAAAACTGCCTGCCCCCCTGTTTTCTGCCTTTAGCAAAGCCCGATTTCAGAGTGCGCGCCCAGCAGTATTCCAGTGTTTGTTTTTTTAAACAATCTCTCCCTTACTTGGAAAGTAGACTCTGCTAGCTTGGAAGTGTGGATTCAGGCTGTCTGTATCCCATGAGATTCTGAATAGAGCAGCAGCTGCCTTTCCCCCTGCCCACGGGGAGTGGACTAAGCTTATTGGCTCTCTGAGTCCCTGTTGCACCTGAACCCCACCCCCAACACCTGCTCTGGCCCCTTAAGTTTGTGGAGGGAAGCCCAAGACAGCCACCCACCTCTATTTTGTGAGCCTCAGCATCTTCCCTGTGTCCTGATACAGACAAGTTTTCAAGGATTGCAAAAAGACCTTGGGAAGGAGCCCTGAGATTTTTCTGGCTAAATAGTATTATTTGTTCAAAAGTGTTTATTTCAGCTACCTGTGTCTTTTTTACTGTGGACTCTCTGTGTTTCAGGCAGCCTGGCCTCTTTTAAAGTGGTGTTTTTTTTCATTTGTTTTTGCCGTGACTGTGTGAATTGCCTTGCTAGTTTGTGGCACATAACCCCCCCTTTACTTCTAAGTAAAAAGGCTACATACATCTTGCAGAGTGTGTTTTTAGGAGACTGTTTTAATCTGTTTCTGGGATTTAAATTGTGTTTAGAAACTGTCTGCCCCCCTGTTTTTTGCCTTTAAAAAAGCCAGATTTCAGAGGGCGCACCCAGCAGTATTCCAGTGTTTGTTTTTCAAACAATCTCTCCCTTACCTGGAAAGTAGACTCTGCTAGCTTGGAAGTGTGGATTCAGCCTTTCTGTATCCCATGAGATTCTGAATAGAGCAGCAGCTGCCTTTCCCCCTGCCCACAGGGACTGGACTTAGCTGATTGGCTCTCTGAGTCCCTGTTCCACATGAGCCCCGCCGTCCCACACCTGCTCTGGCCCCTTAAGTTTGTGGAGGGAAGCCCAAGACAGCCACCTCCATTTTGTGAGCCTCAGCATCTTCCCTGTGTCCTGATACAGACCAGTGTTCAAGGATAGCAAAAAAACCTAGGTATGGAGCCCTGAAATTTTTCTGGGTAAATAGTATTATTTGTTCAAAAGTGTTTATTTCAGCTACCTGTGTCTGTTTTACTGTGGAGACTCTGTGTTTCTGGCAACCTGGTCTCTTTTAAAGTGGTGTTTTTTTTTCATTCGTTTTTGCCATGACTGTGTGAATTGCCTTGCTTGTTTGTGGCACATAACCCCCCTCCCCCTTTTATCTTCTAAGTAAAAAGGCTACATACATCTTGCAGAGTGTGTTTTTAGGAGACTGATTTAATCTGTTTCTGTGATTTATATTGTGTTTAAAAATTGTCTGCCCCACAGTTTTTTGCACTTAAAAAAGCCCGTTTTCAGAATGTGCGCCCAGCAGTATTTCAGTGTTTGTTTTTTAAACAATCTCTCCCTTACCTGGAAGGTAGACTCTGCTAGCTTGGAAGTGTGGATTCAGCCTGTCTGTATCCAAGGAGATTCTGAATAGAGCAGCAGCTGCCTTTCCCCCTGCCCACAGGGACAGGACTTAGCTGATTGGCTCTCTGAGTCCCTGTTGCAACTGAGCCCCACCCCCAACACCTGCTCTGGCCCCTTAAGTTTGTGGAGGGAAGCCCAAGACAGCCACCTCGATTTTGTGAGCCTCAGCATCTTCCCTTTGTCCTGATACAGACCAGTGTTCAAGGATTGTAAAAAGATCTTGGGAACGAGCCCTGAGATTTTTCTCGGTAAATAGTATTATTTGTTCAAAAGTGTTTATTTCAGCTACCTGTGTCTTTTTTACTGTGGACTCTCTGTGTTTCAGGCAGCCTGGCCTCTTTTAAAGTGGTGTTTTTTTAAATTTGTTTTTGCCGTGACTGTGTGAATCGGCTTGCTAATTTGTGGCACATAACCCCCCCTTTACTTCTAAGTAAAAAGGCTACATACATCTTGCAGAGTGTGGTTTTAGGAGACTGTTTTAATCTGTTTCTGGGATTTAAATTGTGTTTAGAAACTGTCTGCCCCCCTGTTTTTTGCTTTTAAAATAGCCCTATTTCAGAGGGCTCGCCCAGCAGTATTCCAGTGTTTGTTTTTCAAACAATCTCTCCCTTACCTGGAAAGTAGACTCTGCTAGCTTGGAAGTGTTGATTCAGGCTGTCTGTATCCAGGGAGATTCTGAATAGAGCAGCAGCTGCCTTTCCCCCTGCCCACAGGGACTGGACTTAGCTGATTGGCTTTCTGAGTCCCTGTTGCACGTGAGCCCCACCCCCCACACCTGCTCTGGCCCCTTATGTTTGTGGAGGGAAGCCCAAGAAAGCCACCTCCATTTTGTGAGCCTCAGCATCTTCCCTATGTCCTGATACAGCCCAGTGTTCAGGGATTGCAGAAAGACCTAGGTAAGGTGCCCTGAGATTTGTCTGGGTAAATAGAATTATTTGTTCGAAAGTGTTTATTTAAGCTACCTGTGTCTGTTTTACTGTGGACTGTCTGTGTTTCAGAAAGCCTGGCCTCTTTTAAAGTGGTGTTTTTTTTTTATTTGTTTTTGTCATGACTGTGTGAATTACCTTGCAAGTTTGTGGCACATAACCACCCCTATTTTTTCTTTTAAGTAAAAAGGCTACATACATCTTCCCGAGTGTGTTTTTAGGAGACAGTTTTAATCTATTTATTCGATTTAAATTGTGTTTGAAATCTGACTGCCCCCCTGTTTTTGCCTTTAAAAAAGCCCAATTTCATTGTGCGCGTCCAGCAGTATTCCAGTGTTTTTTTTTATTAACTAATTTTTATTGTTTTTCAGACATATATAGAAAAGGAAGGAAAAAACATGTTCAAGTACAAGGCAATGACGCATGGAATTTGTACATCTTATTGTTTTAGTATCGTTGTTAGCCATCAACAATAATGGGTTGTGGTGCTATCAGCAGATCTAGCCAGCGCAGTGTCCCGTTGAAACATTAAGGGGGTCATTACAACCCTGGCGGACGGTGTTAAAGGTGCGGTAATACCGCAAACAGGCCGGTGGACAAAAAAAGGGAATTATGACCGTGGTGGAAACCGCCAACAAAGACAGCCACTTTAACACTCCGATCGCCACGGCGGTACAGACAAGCAGCGAGGCGGTCACCGCCAACAGACAGGCGGAAGACAATGTACCGCCCACAGTAACACAACCCGCCAATCCGCCACCTTTTCCGGGGCAGATTCACCGTGGATAAAAACACAGCGGAAACAGCTTTTGCAATGGGAAAACGCTCACCTCTACACATCCCACAGGGAAGGAGGACACCATGGAGCCAGAATTACAAATCCTCCCTGCCCTTGTCTTCCTACTCATCTACCAACACCAGCGGCGGCGAAGACAACGGTGAGTACTGCACCTACGACATGGGGGGGGAGGCAAAAGTCAGGGGGACACACACCCAACACCCCCACCCCCACCCTCGCACATTACAACACACACACCAATGCATTTCCAAACATCACAGTAACAACCCGCAACCCCCCCAGAAGAATGCAAAGACAATAGGAAATCAGTTCAAACATTGTAATGTATCAAAATAAATGTACCAAATATATACAGATATATATAAACACATTCAAAAGTATATACATTACGAGAAGTAGTGCAGATATGCACATATCAATGTCCGTGCACCACTGGGCCAAAAATGCATGGGCGAGGCCCACACAAGATACCTGTCCACAAACGGAGAGAACATTGCCGGGGCATCAGATAGAAATACAACAGGCACCTCAGGGGGAAGGGAAGGGGGGCACCTCAGCCGGATTACAGTACCACGCCAGATCCATGACGGGGCTCCATGCCCATTGATGTATCCTGGGGAGTGCAAAGCCACAGTCTCTCAAGTCTCTACAGTGGGTGGGTTGCCCACTGCCATATCCTGGGGAGTGCAAAGCCACAGTCTCTCAAGTCTCTACAGTTGGTTAGTTGCCCACTGCCATATCCTGGGGAGTGCAAAGCCACAGTCTCTCAAGTCTCTACAGTGGGTGGGTTGCCCACTGCCATATCCTGGGGAGTGCAAAGCCACAGTCTCTCAAGTCTCTACAGTGGGTGGGTTGCCCACTGTACCATCCTGGAGAGTGCAAAGCCACAGTCTCTCAAGTGGATAACAGTCTCCACTGGTTCTGGAGGGGGACTGGTGCCCAGAGTGCTTCATCCTGTTAAGGACAGACGGAGTGGATGGATCTCTCCACTGGTTCTGGAGGGGGAATGGTGCCTAGACTGGATTAGGCTCCTCGTGACAGTTCCTGTCCTGTCACTGTCCCAGCTGTACATGGGATAACGATGCTTGATGTGGCGGTGTTTTCCTTCTGCAGCAGTGCTCTGCCCTGTTCAGCGGCGCTTTGCCATGGCGGTCTCTGGCCTGTTCAGCGGTGCTTGCCCTGTTCAGCAGTGCTTTGCCATGGCGGTCTCTGGCCTGTTCAGCGGTGCTTGCCCTGTTCAGCGGTGCTTTGCCATGGCGGTCTCTGACCTGTTCAGCGGTGCTTGCCGTGTTCAGCGGTGCTTGCCCTGTTCAGTGGTGCTTTGCCATGGCGGTCTCTGACCTGTTCAGCGGTGCTTGCCCTGTTCAGCAGTGCTTTGCCATGGCGATCTCTGACCTGTTCAGCGGTGCTTGCCCTGTTAAGCTGTGCTTGCCCTGTTCAGCGGTGCTTTGCCATGGCGGTCTCTGGCCTGATCAGCGCTGCTTGCCCTGTTCAGCGGTGCTTTGCCATGGTGGTCTCTGGCCTGTTCAGCGGTGCTTGCCCTGTTCAGCAGTGCTTTGCCATGGCGGTCTCTGGCCTGGTCAGCGGTGCTTGCCTTGTTCAGCGGTGCTTTGTCATGGCGTTCTCTGACCTGTGCATTGGTGTGTGGCATGACGGTCCCTCATTGCCCAGCGGGGCTGTGGCAGCCGGGGCCCTCCTGGGCACTGACTCCGGCGGTGGTCTCCTGACCAGTGACGATACCTGTGTCCTCCTGGGCACTGACTCTGGCGGTGGTCTCCTGACCAGTGACGATACTTCTGCCCTCCTGGGCACTGACTCCGGCGATGGTCTCTTGACCAGTGACAATACTTCTGCCCTCCTGGGCACTGACTCCGGCGGTGGTCTCCTGACCAGTGACGATACTTCTGCCCTCCTGGGCACTGACTCCGGCGGTGGTCTCCTGACCAGTGACGATACCTGTGCCCTCCTGGGCACTGACTCCGGCGGTGGTCTCCTGACCAGTGACGATACTTCTGCCCTCCTGGGCACTGACTCCGGCGATGGTCTCTTGACCAGTGACAATACTTCTGCCCTCCTGGGCACTGACTCCGGCGGTGGTCTCCTGACCAGTGACGATACTTCTGCCCTCCTGGGCACTGACTCCGGCAGTGGTCTCCTGACCAGTGACGATACCTGTGCCCTCCTGGGCACTGACTCCGGCGGTGGACTCCTGACCAGTGACGACAGTGCTGGAGGTGGCGTCCCATCCGCCGGGGAGGATGCCGCCCTTCTCCGCCGTGTTGCTCTCACGAGGCTGTGCAGACTTCTGGCACTTCACCAGCTTTGGAGGAGTCACAGCTGACTCTGCAATCCCCCTGGGACACTTGTGAGTAGTTTTGCCTCCAGGAGTCTTCACACGGTCCCGTCGGCCACTTTCCAACTTGAGATGCTTTATAGGGGGTGGACTGGCAGTGCCTTGGCTCCGTGTCACACTGCCTGCCCTGGTGGCCGGTGCACTCCACACACCTGTAACACGCACCACTGGTACTGGAGTCTTTTTGGCTGAGGCGCTACTACGGGACTGATGAATTGTGGGGGTGGGGGCAAAGAGGTCAATGTTGCAGAGGGACAGTTTCTGACGAACACTGGGATGGGTAGCTGGAGGGGGTCTGGGAGTGGAGGAAGAGGAGGTGGTTGTAGGAGGTGTCACTTTAGTTGTTTTGGGTGCAGGTGCAGGTACTGGAGGCTGTCGTGAGGTGGATGGATGTTGGGTGTGTGGGTGCCAGCGTTTGTGTACTTTGGGAGGGGGCGTCACAGACACACTGGGAGAGGACACAGGGGATGTGTAAATGGGAGTGGGAGTGGGGGTGGTGAGTGCAGGTGAGCGGGGTGTGGTGCTGGGTGTTCTGGTGCGAGTCCTAGTGCCTGTAGATGTAGTGCATGCAGGTGAGAGTGTAGACGATACTGGGAGGGAGGAGGGAGACGAGGAGGAGGGGGACACAGTGGAGTCAGTGGATGTTGCTGTGTCTGCATGTGTGTGATGCTTGTGTGAGTGCCTGTGGGTTGTGTGGTGCTTATGTTTGCCTGAGCTACTTTTGGGTGTTGAGGTGTATGTATGCTTGTCTGATGGTGTGCTTGGGACAGGCTGGGGTACAGGGGATTGGGTCTAGGGGGAGGCTAGAGACAGGGACAATGGCTGCCATCAGTGCTGAGGCCAGAGATTGCAGGGTTCGATGATGGGCAGCCTGACCAGAATGAATGCCCTCCAGGAATGCATTAGTGTGTTGCAACTCCCTTTCTACACCCTGGATGGCATTCACAATGGTAGACTTCCCAACAGTGAGTGACCTGAGGAGGTCAATGGTCTCCTCACTGAGGGCAGCAGGGGTGACTTGGGCAGGGGCTGAGGTGCCTGGGGCGAAGGTGATGCCCACCCTCCTGGGTGAGCGGGCACAGGCCGAACGCTGAGGGGCTGCTGGGAGGGCAGTGCTGGTAGGGGTGGTGGCGGCTGTACCTGTAGAAGTGGGGGGCACAGATGGTGCCCGCCACCACAAGGGAGCTCCCATCGGCGGACGAGTCCGTGTCGCTGGTTGGTGATCCGGTGACCAGCGTGTAGCTCCCCTCGCCCTCCGTCCCACTGGTGCATTCTGAGTCCGTGGTGTGGCCCTCCATGGCCATGTGGGATGCAGCTCCCTCGTACTCCGGTGCCACTGTACCTCCGCCTGATGATGCTGATGCACACAAGAACAGGGAGACCACAAAAAGGGGGAGGGGACGACAGAAGAAAGACAGGTTGAGTGCATGGCTTACCACTACCGTTGGACAATACAGACACAGCAGCCCCCTGCACTACGCCATGCTCTTGGCCTCTACAGATGGAATTGCTGGGATATGGCCTACATGGCTATGGTGAACATCAGCACACATGGATGCCACAGGGCCATCTATACCTGTACTTGGCCCACTACTGAGGTGGGGGGGGAGTGCCACATGCCCTGCATTACGGAGGGGCCTAGCCTACGTATTTCTGACTGGCCTAGGTACACCCACAGCCCTCCTCCCACACCCAGACCCCTCAAGTCCCCAGAATGAGAGTGTACTCACCCCCTTGTGTCTGCTGTGATGCCCTCAAGCGCCCATCCAACTCCGGTAGGCCACCGCCAGGATCCTGAACATCAGGGGGGTCATGGTGCAACGGGCACCCCTCCCACGTTGGGAGGCCATCCCCAGCTGAGCCTCTGCGTCTTCTTGCTCCAGCGGCGAATGTCCTCCCATCTTTTCCGGCAGTGGGTGCCCCGTCTCTGGTGGACCCCCAGGGTCCGGACTTCCTTGGCGATGGCACGCCAAATGTCCTTCTTCTGGTGGGTGCTGACCTACATGACATGCACAGGGGAAGAAGAGAAGTCATTACCAACTGCACTGTTGATGTGAGTGGCCCCCATCCCTACCCTTGCCATGTGGCACATGCATTCACAGTCCTTCATGTTCCCTGCACTCTGCCCCCTTCCCTCTTACAACCAGCCCTCCCCACCCAGGCATAGCCCATACAATGTGCTCCGTGTGTACTTACCTGTTGGTCTGGAGGACCGTAGAGTAGCGTGTACTGGGGGAGGACCCCGTCTACTAGCTTCAACAACTCCTGAGCAGTGAATGCAGGGGCCCTTTCCCCAGACGCAGCAGCCATTGTCTCTTCCAGACCGTGGTCACAGCAGCACTTGCAGTGTAGGTCTTCTCCTGTCGAAGATCAGGTATTGAGTGATTGAACAGATAGAAAATGGCAGTCACGTCTGCGGCGGTGCGTATCATCACCGCCGGCGCACTTCGTCATTGGCTCCTGGGACCCATAGGGTCCAATGTTAACCAATGCAGCATTGCGCCGCGGTCTACGACCGCCTACCGGGACGGTGTATAATGCCAGCGCAGATACCTCACATTCCCATTGTCCCAGTTTAAAGGTCAGGCAGCTGCCATTTCAGGGGCCCACATGGCTTAATTTACTACTGCGTCACACATAGCTAGGCCTACACTCAACACACATACAGGAAGAGTTTTGTGTTTGGTGTCGTGTTCTGTGTATCTGTGGGTACATACCTGAGAATTTGTTGACTCTGCGGTCGCTGTTGTCCTTCCTAGGCACCGTCAGCTGGGACATTTGAGAAGATGGCGGAATCCTCCAGTGTACCAACCGCTGGTGGACCTGTTGACAATGGAGGAGCGACATTTAATCGTCACCTACAGGTTTGACCGTGCCACTATCCAGGAACTATGTACCCAGTTGGAGCCAGACCTGATGTCACCAATCCGCCATCCCACTGGAATCCCCCCTGACGTGCAAGTGCTGTCAGTGCTCCATTTCCTTGCTAGTGGGTCTTTTCAGACAACAGTGGCCATGGCATCAGGGATGTCCCAGCCTATGTTTTCCAACGTGTTGTCCAGAGTGTTGGCTGCCCTGCTGAAACACGTAAGGAGATACATCGTTTTCCCTGAGGTGGAGGATTTGCCCACAGTGAAAGGTGACTTCTATGCCCTTGGACATATCCCCAACATCATAGGTGCCATTGATGGGACCCATGTAGCTCTGTTCCCCCCCCCCCCACAGAAGTGAACAGGTGTACAGGAACCGGAAGAGTTATCATTCAATGAATGTACAGATGGTATGTTTGGCAGACCAGTACAACTCGCAGGTAAATGCTATGTTCCCTGGCTCAGTGCATGACGCCTACATCCTGCGGAATAGCAGCATCCCTTATATGATTGGTCAACTCCAGAGGCACCGTGTGTGGCTATTAGGGGACTCTGGTTACCCCAACCTTTCCTGGCTATTGACCCCAGTGAGGAATCCCAGGACCAGGGCAGAGGAACGCTACAATGAGGCCCATGGGCGGACTAGGAAGGTGATCGAACGCACTTTCGGCCTCCTGAAGGCCAGGTTCAGGTGCCTCCATATGACAGGTGGTTCCCTATTCTACTCACCCAAGAAGGTGTACCAGATCATCATCGCCTGCTCGATGCTTCACAATCTTGCTTTGCGACGCCAGGTGCCTTTTCTGCAGGAGGATGGTCCAGATGGCGGTGTTGTGGCAGCTGTGGAGCCTGTGGACAGTGATGAGGATGAAGCTGAGGAAGAAGACATGGACAACAGGGAGTCAGTCATACAGCAATATTTCCAGTGACACACAGGTGAGAACATCTTATTTTTCAACAATACAATCACTTTCACACTTCTACCTCTATCCTGTCTGTTATTTAATAGCAGTATTTGGTCACTGAGTTGTACCTTTCCATTACGGTTTCACAGGTGTGGTTACCAACGTGTGTCATCTGCTTGCATCCTTCAAGGACTTGTGATGTGTGACATAGGTATGTTGGCTTTACAATTGAGAACGCATTTTGACACTGTCATTGATAATACACATTTACCAAATCACAGACTGACTCCAGATTGTTTTGTGGTTCAAGGGTGTTTATTTAAGTGCTCAAAAATAGAGGGGGGTTGTAAAATGGTGATGGGGGACGGTGGATGAATGTCCATGGCAGAGTCCAGTCTATTGGTCACACAGGTGCATTGCCCATATGGGCATAGGAAGTGGAGCTGGGGCAGTTTAAGTATGGACAGGGTAACAAAGTGGTACAGTGGGAGGACAATCAGGGTGGTCTCATTTCCTGGCGGGGGTCTTGCCATCTTGCTCTGTCCTGTTCCTGGATCTCAGGGACCGCTTGCGTGGTGGTTGTCCGTCTGCAGGGGGTGGGGTACTGGTGTGGTGGTCCTGTGGCGGGGCGTCCTGTCCACTAGCGCCGGCGGAGGTGGTGGGCAGTTCATCATCCAGGCTAGTGTCAGGGGGCCCTTTGGAGTGCCACGGTGTCCCTCATGGTCTTTTGTATGTCCTTCAGCACCCCTACGATGGTGCCCAGGGCGGAGCTGATGGTCCTGAGCTCCTCCCTGAACCCCAAATACTTTTCCTCCTGCAGGCGCTGGGTCTCCTGAAACTTGTCCAGGACCGTCGCCATCGTCTCCTGGGAGTGGTGGTATGCTCCCATGATGGAGGAGAGGGCCTCGTGGAGAGTGGGTTCCCTTGGCCCTCCCAGTTCCCTTGTGTTCCTGTGCCTTCGTCCCCTGGACCGTGTGCCCACTACCACTGCCCCAGGTCCCTGTTGTTGTTGGGGTGGTGGGTTCTCCTAGGTTCCCTGTAGTGGTGGACACACCGCTGATTGACGTGCACTAGGTACGGAGGTATGGGCCCGCAGGGTGGGTGCTGTGCTGGTGTTACCAGAGGGTGGAAGGTCAGTGTTGGGCTGTGCCTGTGCAAGGGGTACCGACTGTCCCGAGGCCCACGATGGTCTAGGCTGGTCATCAGGATCCAGTAGGGCAGAGCTGCTGTTGTCACTGTGGGCCTCTTCTGTGGGTGGAGTGGAGATGTCTGGACCCTCCTGTGTGGTGATGTTCCTTAGTGGTCCTGCAGGGATATAAGAGCATGATTATTGCATCTGTGTGTGTCATGGTGTGCAATGGGTGGGTGTTTGTGTACCCCAGTGCAAGCATTCCTGTGTGTGGGTTTGTGTGATGATGGTTAGGGGGTTGTTATGGGTATGTGCAGTGAGCATGCTTTGGTGAGTGGTGACCATGCTTAGTTGTGTCATGCAGGGCTTGGTGTTGGGATGTGTGGTTTGTGTTATGAGTACATTAGTGAGGAGTTGTAGTGATAGGGGAGGGGGTGAGGGTGGTGGTGTGTGAGAGCATGCAGGTAGGGTGGGGGATATGATAGTTGAGATTTGACTTACCAGTGTCCATTCCTCCACTGACTCCTCTGAGGCCCTCTGGATGCATGATGGTCAAGACTTGTTCCTCCCATGTTGTTAGTTGTGGGGTAGGAGGTGGGGATCCGCCGCCAGTCCGCTGAACCGCAAGGTTCTGCCCGGAGACCACTGAACGCACCTTCCCCATAGGTCGTTCCACCTCTTCCTGATGTCCTCCCGATTTCTTGGATGCTGTCCCACTGCGTTGACCCTGTCGACTATTTTGCGCCATAGCTCCATCTTCCTGGCTATGGATGTGTGCTGCACCTGTGAGACAAATAGCTGTGGCTCTACCCGTAGGATTTCCTCCACCATGACCCGGAGCTCCTCCTCGGAAAACCGGGGGTGTCTTTGGCGTGACATGGGGTGGTTTGGGTGATGTGTGGGGTAGTGTCAGTGTTGATGTGTGTGGTAATGTGCAGTGGTGTGTGGTGTATTGTGCGTGTAATGTATGGGTGATGGTGTTGTGTGCCTCTGTGTGGTGGGGTTCTCAGTTGCTGTGCTCTCGGTCTCTCTGGCCTTCGGTCGTGACTTGTGGTCGTAGGGGTTTGTGAGTGATGTGAGTGTGTGTTTTACATTGTGTTGGGTGTGTGGGAGAGGTGTGTGTATGTGTATCAGGTGTGTGTATTTGGAATTACCCAATGTGGCGGTGTTTTGGAGATGTGTGTGTATTTTGAGCGCGGCGGTGTATACCACCAATGGAATACCGCGGTTGAAAGACCACCACGTGAATTTGTGGGTCGTGATAGCATGGGAGTGTTTCTGTTGGCGTGATGGTGGAGGATTTGTTTTCGCCAGTTTATCACTGACCTTTGGTGTGGCGGACTTGTGTGGGTGTCTGAGTTTCGGCGGATTCCGAGATGTGTGTCATAATAGCTGTGGCGGAATTCCACGGCCACGGCGGTGTGTTGGAGGTCTTCTGCACGGCGGTAAGCGGCTTTTACCGCCAGTGTTGTAATGACCCCCTAAGTATCTTATTACGTATCTGGTTTATGTCATCAATTCTAGCCATCGTCCCCATATCTTTTAGAATTTGTGTGGACACCCTCTAGACTCAAATACCAGTTTCTCCTGATTTCCACAACAATCCACCCCCTTCCTCAATTTCTGGATCAACTGGCCTTCTGGGGACGTCCACACTGCAGCGATATCTCTATTAGCGACTAATAATGCCATAGCTGTCGGTGTTAGTTTAGCACGTGTTCCTCCCATTTCTTCCTTTACCTCTGTGATGGGTCGCTCCATTCCGACCCACACAGTTCCCTTACTTGTGCTGACTCTGCCACACACGACCTGGTGCATACTGTAGACCCCGGCGATTTGATTGGTCGCTTATGACAACCGCGGGACCAACTGCGGGTTAAAAGCGGAGCGTCAGAGATATCGAGGAGAGAGGCGAGCGGGAGTGAAGATATACGAGTGACAAAGGAGGAGCAAGAGGACGAAGAACCCACCATCGAGGAGGAGGACGGCCGGAAGACGGAGCCGACGGGAGCTGGAGTACCACGGAGGAAACTTGGAGACAGCTGGCCCGGGGAGCCTGCTCCTACGCCGCCACGCTTCCAGAGAAGCGTGGCCTCTCCAGGTACGGAGACGAAAGCGGGGAAGGGAGGCGGGAGGTGAGAGGAGCGGGGAAGAGGAGGGGAAAGAGGGGAGAAGGGGAGAGGGTGAACGGGCACTTTTGATGGTGAGCACTGTGGGGAAAAGGGGACGGGGGCAAGAAAACAATAGCAGTCATTCAGATACAGAAAAGAAAGGGAAGAGAAGAGAAATATAGGAAATATGATACCAAGAAGATAGAGCGTACGCAGGAAGAGATTCACGATTAAGTACACTAAACAAATAAACGAGAGAAAGAGAGAGAGAGAGAAAAAGAAGAAGAAAGACGGAAAACAGTACATAAGCAAGAAGTGCAGGACGCAAAGAAACAGGCAGGAAGGAAGTCTGGCAGGAGAACCAGAAGAGAGACAACACAGGCGAAAAGAAGTAAGACAGTCAGAAGACAGCGGAGACAGGGACAAAGAGAGTGAGAGAGAAAAGGGAAAGACAAGAACAGTTAAGCCTTAACAAGCCCCCCCCACTTACCGTATCTATTTATTTTCTTGTTTCCATGCTCCCCGCGAGGCCTGGGAAGGAAGAAGGAGGACGAGCCAAGAGGTCAACCCGAGGACTACTCTACAACCTACTGCTATTCCATAAACTTTGTACATATTACTCATCGTATAAACTGTTTCAAGAACCAATAAAAGACAGTTCTTTGAAACCACGATATTGCTATTCAGCGTCATAAATGTGCCATCCTCGCACAACCTCCAATAGGATTAGCTTAGCTGATTTTTGTATTTCTTGACCCAGTGCCCTTCCTATATCTCGGATCACCCCTTCCCAGTACTTTTGTATTTTTTGACAGGTCCATACCACATGAAAGAAGTCTTCTGGTTCATTCGGGCATCTTGGGCATTTGGCAGAAGGGCGGGCTCCCATTTTGTGTAGTTTGGATGGTGTCAGATAGGCCCCATATAAATATTAGAATTGTATCATGCGGATCCTTGTCGATATTGCCAATACCTTGGGCGCCATCAAGGCTTCCATCCATTCTGTTTCTTCTAGGGGTCCGAGTCATGATTCCCACATAGTCCTAAAAATGACTACGTTATCAGAAGTGTTGTTGATTAGTGTTTTGTAAAGTTGAGAAATGCCTTTCCCCTCCATATTTCCCATGAGTATTTTGGCTTCCAGTGGGTTAAAGTCCGGTATAGGCCTTGTGGTGGGCAGATGGGTTCGCAGTGTGTGTCTTAGTTGAAGGTATCTAAAGAACTGTGTCTGGTTTAATTGAAATTCTGCTTGTAGGTCTTGGAACGATTTAATGGCCCTCCCTTTCCATATGTCCAAAACCAGGGAAATGCCTATTAGGTCCCATGTTGCGAATCCCTCCAGCGTGGCCGAGGCATTCATCCATTTCCTTCTCCATAGCGGAGTCTGGAGGGTGATAACGGTATTCCAGTGAGTGTGGCGTAACGCGGCTCGCCATGCCAGGAAGACCACTTTGGTTGTTTCCTCCATGTCACGAAGAAGCGATGCTCCATACAGCATGTCAAGAACCTGTGGAAACCCCAGGAATGTCAATTCTGTCGTATACGCCAGGTCTTCCCAGCCCCCATTAAACCAGACATGGACCACTATCAATTGGGTAGCCAGGTAATATAGATGGGGATCTGACACACCCAAACCTCCATCATACATTCCTCTCCGGCAATGTAGTATCGCTACTCAATGTCTATTACCTCTCCATAGAAATCTTCCAGTGATGCTTTCGAGATTTTTGAACCAGGAGTGGGGGATGAGGATGGGAACATTTTGGAATATGTATAGGAGTCTCGGCAAGATCATCATTTTGTATAGGGCCACCCGCCCTATCACATTCAAGGGGAGGGTTTGCCATCTCTGAATGTCCGTTTTGATTCTTTGTTAGCAGAGGGGATAGATTTTTGGCCCATGTTAATTCGGGCAAAAGGGTTACCCAGATCCCTAGGTATTTAAAACTTAATTTGCGTATGGGTATGGTATTTTGCCAATCGAAGCAATCACGTGTGTTTGCTAGCGGGATCAGGATTGATTTGGTGGAGTTCATCCTGAGACCTGAGATTAGTTCGTATTTCCTTTGAAGGCAAAGGCTCCTTGGACACGTTATACTGGGTTCCTCCAAATATAGCAGAACATCATCTGCATATAGAGCTATCCTGGCTTCATGAGATGGACCCCATTTCCATCCTCGGTATACTGAGCCCGCTCTGATCATCTGGGCTAGAGCGCCAATGGCCAGGGTAAACAAAAGAGGGGATAGGGGACATCCCTGTCGAGTACCTCTGCTGATGTCGAACCTGTGGGATATGGTCCCATTAACCTGTACACAGGCCGTAGGGTTAGTGTATAATGGTTTAATTAGGTGGCAACAATGTTTTTCTATGCCTGCCCGTCGGAGCACCAGTAGAAGGAATCCCCAGTCAACCGAACCAAAAGCCTCTTCAAAATCTATGAGCAAGAGGGACAGACTTTGGGGCATCCGGCGTCTCTCCGCCAAGGCTACGTGTAGCTGGCGGATACAGTGTCGTGTACTGCGGGTTGCTATAAACCCACATTGGTCAGGATGGATTAGCTGCGGCAGGACCCTTTTGATGCGAGTGGCAAGGATAGAGGCGAAAATTTTAATTTCTGTGTTAATCGATGATATTGGTCTGTAATCCGCGCAGTGAGGCGAAGGGGGCTGGGTTTTGGAGAGCACCACGATCATGGCTGTATCTAGTTCAGGAGGAAAGGATCCACCTTTTCCTATTTCTACGAAAAGGCGTAGGAGACGTGGGGTCAGGTCTTCTCTAAACACCTTATAATATTCTGGGGGGAATCCATCGGGACCATGCGTCTTGCCAGCGTTTAATGTCGAGATTGCCACCCCAATTTCTTCCTCTCTAATGGGTTCCTCTAAAAGCTGTGCTTCTGTCATAGGTAACTGTGGGAGGGGGATCTCGTCAAGTAGTTGACGTGTTTGATGTGAATCTATTTGTGTAGATGCTTGGTACAGTGTATGATAATAGTTGGCAACAGCATTCGCAATTTTGGTATGACCTGTAACCAGGGTCCCATCCCGTCATAAATTTCAGGGACGATCTTGGAGGCCTGATTGAGGGAGATCAACCAATACAGCATCTTCCCGGTCTTGTCCTCCCAGCCATATATCCTTCCAGTGCTGGCCCTCCATTAATGTTTTGCGGCCTCCAGGGTTTGACCCCGTATCTCCTCTCAGATGAGGAGGAGTTGTCGCGTCAGTTTCTCGCTTGGGTTTATTACGTTGTCTCTTTCGAGGTTTATTGCTCGGAGCTCTAGCTGTGTGATATGTAGCGCTTTGGCACGTTCCTGATTACGTAACAGATTTTTAGCCATACCTCTTAATATCGCCTTCCCTGCCGCCCATAGAGCGCCCTCCGAGGTTATCGAGCCTTCGTTTAGGTGGAAGTATTCTGCTTGTGCCTGACGTAATTTTTCTTTAAAGTATTCATCTTGGAGATACTATGCGTTTAGCCGCCACATGGGCGACGCCGGGGGCGGGCCGGGCCTAGTATGAGCCGGAGAGGGTCATGGTCAGAGATTCCTCTGGCTAGAATCTTGATGTGTGAGAGGGTTGTACAATCTGTGCTCGGAAGAATCATCAGGTCTATTCTGGATTGGGAGCCATGGGCTGCTGAGGTGTGGGTGAATTGTCTCTGCCTCGGATGCCATATCCGCCAGGCGTCACATAGTCCTGTGGCAGATAACCACCCCTTAATTTCGGTTGCCAGTGTACGTCTATGTGTGGTGAGTGGGCCGTCTACATCTAAGGTCGGGTCCAGGGTTGCGTTGAAGTCGCCATCTAGTATAGTGTGCCCAGGGGGTAGGTCAGAGAGAAGTTTTGTGAGTGCCTGGAGGGTTGAGCTGACCAGGGAGGGAGGGGCGTAGATACTTATTATATTAAACATGATCCCTTCTACCTTACAGGTAATGGCTACAAACCTCCCCTGTTGTTCTCTCCGTACTGGGATGTGTGTCATAGGGAAGGTACAAGGCAATAATATGGCTACTCCTCGTGACCCACGTGTGTATCCCGCATGGTACACTCTATCAAATCCTCAACGAGTCAGGAATGGGTTTTTATCCCCCAAAAGGTGGGTTTCCTGCAAAATTAGTATTTCTGGATGATATCTCTGTATGAAGGTGAATACTGCAGTACGTTTAATTTTGTCTAGGAGCCCGTTGATGTTCCATGACATAATTTATATTTGATTCATGGGGGGGGGTGATTGTAGGTGGAAGTTTACAGTTGTTGAGCCAACCTTTAGCTACTAGTTTGTGCGACTCTGAAGGACTTATCTTTCTGTCTTCCTACTGCCGATTCTCAGACTCTTATATCTGTCGAGTCATTAAGTATCCTTCTCTGTGCCTCAATTAAAAAAAAATATGAATCTTGCCTTCGCATACAAATTCTAACATTGGCCTTTAGAATAAGGCTGGAACTCCCTCCCCACCCCATACTTCCCCCCAGAAGCATCTCTCGACCATATACATAGCCCCTCGCTTCTAAAACTGGTGAGATGGCTTTTGAGTGGTAAGGCTGTGGTATTGGTGGCGGTGGACCCCCATAAATATATAATACTCAATGTGTGATCAAGTTAGGGATAAGGCTTCTATTTCTGTGTTCATTGTCTTAAGTCTTTCCCAGAATAAGTTCCACCTATGCAGTCACAGGATTGGACTACGAGACAAGTCAGAGTCTTCTTGTGTCTCTAGCTGGATCTTGGTTGTGTCCTGTGGTTTCAGGCTTGTCAGGGTGGCTCTGGAATTCTCTTTCGATTGTGGGTGTCTGGGTTCCGATCGATGAGCCCCGGGAGGGGAGTCCGAGCTGGATCTATGTCTTCCTCTTTGTTTCCGAGAGCGTGTGCGCTGACTGCGCATCGGTTGTTGCCCCCTTGGGTGAGCTGGCGTTGTCTTATGTGGTGGCCGTGATCCTGTTCTGTGCATATCTAGTGGGGTTTCTTCCGTTAGCCAGGTCCATGCCGCGGTCGGCTGCTCAAAGACGTAGGTTTTATTATTATAGATCACCCGGAGTCTGTCTGGAAACAGGAGATGATACTGGATGTCCATTGATCTAAGCTTTTGTTTCACTTCCATGAACGAGCTGCGTTGTTGCTGTACCTCCAATGTGTAATCCGGGAAAAGGAGTACTTTTGTTCCATTGCAGAGGAGGTCTCCCCTGGAGCGAGCCTCCCGCATGACCAGGTCTCTGTCTCTGTCTTTGAAGTTGAAGAGGCAGATTATAACTGGCATGGGTGCGGAGCCGGGCGGAGGCCTTGCGCGCAGCTACCTATGGGCTCGTTCGATTGTGAACCATGGCGTGAGGTGGTCTGCTGGCAACCAGGACCGGAACCACTCCTCTAGGAACGTATCCAATGATGATTCTGCAGTGGCCTTGGGAAGACCCACTAGGTGAAGATTGTTACGTCGAGATCTGTTGTCGGTGTCTTCAGCCCTCCTGTGTAGATCTGAGGTGCATTTGGTCAGCATTGAGATTTGGTTTTTTAGAGTTGTTATTTCATCTTCTGCCGTGGAGATTCTCGACTCGGCCTCTGTGATTCGGGATACTGCATTATAGTGATCTTGCCGGATCAGGGCGACATCCACTCCGACCTCCCCTATTTTTGATTCAACTGTTGTCTTGGAGGCCCGAATCACCTGAAGGATCACCGCCAGGTCACTGGACGATGTTTGTGGGTTATTACCGCCATTTGTGGTTGGGCCTTCCGACCGTGGGCCCACAGTACCTGTGGTGAATTGGTCCATACGAGTTTGTGCCTTTGTTTGTTTGATCGCTTTGTCTTTGCCCATGATGTTGAGTGCGGTTCTAACCTCTCTAGGGTTGCAGTGATCGGTCAATTTCGTTCTGCCCTACTGTAGGGCCTGATGGGAGATCGCTGGGGATCTAATCTGATTCCCCCTGTGGTATATCCTAATTTATGAATCTATTAGATAGTTCCAGGGGTATTGGGGGAACATGGTGTTGCAGAGTTTATTTCATCTTACTGTTTTGTTTTGTTATTTTCCTATCCTCTTCTATGTCCTTTACCCCGGCGGCGTTTTTATTCACTCAATATGGTCCCGGGACTCCTCCCCTGTCCAGCCGGTAAGGATGCCTGGTGTCTGGAGGAGGGGCGGTCAGCGAATAAGGAAAGGGTGAAAAGGGAGGCACTCCTTGTAATCCCTAACGTGTCATCTTCAGACTGCACCCTACCGTGGTCCGAAGGACGGAGATGGGGCCCCTCTCTGCTCACGGGGCCCAAAGGTCCAGATTCACCTCTCTGTATCCCAGTGTTTGTCCCAGCTCACGTTTGTGGTTGCTGCTTGTTACTGCTACTTAATTTCTTCTTTCCCCTCTCCTGGGGAGACCAGTGGGGAGCGCGTCACCGCAACACGGTCCGTACTTGGCCGCCCTCGAGGCGATGTAATGTCTAGGCCCCGGACTGTAGCCAGCCCTGGGCTCCAAAACCCTCTCCCGGGCTCCAGCCGGGGGGCTCCTCGCTGCCAAGGAGTCTCTTATCTCGGGGGGGGGAAGAGGGCAACGAGCCCACCGGTTCGGTCCTCCGGCTGATCACACCCGTAGTAGGCCCCCCATCCCGGCCCGTGTCCCGGCCTATAGCAGCATCAGAAGGGGTCCCCGTGCCCCGGCGAGCACCCGTCCGCTCAGGCAGCCCTCCCAGCGGTCTGCAGGTCCTCCTCCGAATATCGGGCTCTGGGCCTGCCGGGCCCCGCACAATTCACGGCCGAGCACCCAGGCCTCCGGCCCACGGAGCGCCCCCGACCCCCTTCCCAGCCCTCGGTCACCACGGGAAGGGGGGAAAAATCAGGGAGACCAGAGAATCGCGGTGCTGCAGGCCCGGGGCCTACCTTAATTTCTCCCAGTCACAGCGGCCCTGGCCGCGACCCCAACCTTCTCTGGCTCGGGGTCCAAAGCCCTGCCTCCAGGCCGTCCGGGCCGCTGACGCCTTTCCGCCTCAGCGGGCCGCACCTCAGGTCTGTCCCTCAGCCACCATCTTGATCGGGGGAAGCAGCGGTAGAACGCTGGGTAGCCAAAACCTGTGACTCACGGGGCCGGGAGGGCTGGGAACCCGCCACTCGAGACGGGCAGGATAAAGGAACCCCGATGAAGCTTTCACGGTGTTGATGTGTACGGATAGTGAGTTTATGAGAGGCAGATGACGGAGGGGTCCTGAGCACGACAAAAGTGCGACCGCCATCTTGACGCCCTGGCCCCTTAAGTTTGTGGAGGGAAGCCCAAGACTGCCACCTCCATTTTGTGAGCCTCAGCATCTTCCCTGTGTCCTGATACAGCCCATTGTTCAAGGATTGCAAAAAGACCTAGGTAAGGAGCCCTGAGATTTGTCTGGGTAAATAGTATTATTTGTTCAAAAGTGTTTATTTCTGCTACCTGTGTCTGTTTTACTGTGGACTCTCTGTGTTTCAGGCAGCCTGGCCTCTTATAAAGTGGTGTTTTTTCAAATTAGTTTTTGCCGTGACTGTGTGAATTGCTTTGCTAGTTTGTGGCACATACCCCCCCCCACTTTTCTTCTAAGTAAAAAGGCTACATACATCTTGCAGAGTGTGTTTTTAGGAGACTGTTTTAATCTGTTTCTGGGATTTAAATTGTGTTTAAAAACTGCCTACCCCCCTGATCTTTGCCTTCAAAAAAAGCCAGATTTCAGAGTGCGTGCCCAGCAGGATTCCATTGTTTGTTTTTGAAACAATCTCTCCCTTACTTGGAAAGTAGACTCTGCTAGCTTGGAAGGATGGATTTAGCCTGTCTGTATCCAAGGAGATTCTGAACGGAGCAGCAGCTGCCTTTCCCCCTGCCCACAGGGACTGGACTTAGCTGATTGGCTCTCTGAGTCCCTGTTGCACCTGAGTCCCACCGTCCCACACCTTCTCTGGCCCCTTAAGTTTGTGGAGGGAATCCCAAGACAGCCACCTCCTTTTTGTGAGCCTCAGCATCTTCCCTGTGTTCTGATACAGCCCAGTGTTCAAGGATTGCAAAAAGACATAGGTAAGGAGCCCTGAGATTTTTCTGGGTAAATAGTATTATTTGTTCAAAAGTGTTTATTTCAGCTACCTGTGTCTGTTTAACTGTGGACTCTCTGTGTTTCAGGCAGCCTGGTCTCCTTTAAAGTGGTGTTTTTTTTTAATTAGTTTTTGCTGTGACTGTGTGAATTGCCTTGCTAGTTTGTGGCACGTACCCCCCCCCACTTTTCTTCTAACTAAAAAGGCTACATACATCTTGCAGAGTGTGTTTTTAGGAGACTGTTTTAATCTGTTTCTGTGATTTATAATGTGTTTAAAAACTGTCGGCCCGCCTGATCTTTGCCTTTAAAAGTCCCAGATTTCAGAGTGCGCGCCCAGCAGTATTCCAGTGTGTTTTTGAAACAATCTCTCCCTTACCTGGAAAGTAGACTCTGCTAGCTTGGAAGGGTGGATTCCGCCTTTCTGAATCCAAGTAGATTCTGAATAGAGCAGCAGTTTCCTTTCCCCTTGCCCACAGGGACTAGATGTAGCTGATTGACTCTCTGGGTCCCTGTTGCACCTGAGCCCCGCCCCCCACACCTGCTCTGGCCCCTTAAGTTTGTGGCGGGAAACCCAAGACCGCCACCTCCATTTTGTGAGCCTCAGCATCTTCCCTCTGTCTTGATACAGCCCATTGTTCAAGGATTGCAAAAAGACCTGGGTAAGGAGCCCTGAGATTATTCTGGTTAAATAGCATTATTTGTTCAAAAGTGTTTATTTCAGCTACCTGTTTCTGTTTAACTGTGGACTCTCTGTGTTTCAGGCAGCCTGGCCTCTTTTAAAGTGTTTTTTTTTATTTGTTTTTGCCGTGACTGTGTGTTGTGTGAATTGCCTTGCTAGTTTGTGGCACATAACTCCCCCCCTTTTTTCTTTTAAGTAAGAAGGCTACATACATCTTGCAGAGTGTGTTTTTAGGAGACAGTTTTAATCTATTTCTGTGATTTAAAATGTGTTTAAAAACTGTCTGCCCCCCTCATCTTTGCCTTTAAAAATCCCAGATTTCATAGTGCGCGCCCAGCAGTATTCCAGTCTTTGTTTTTTAAACAATCTCTCCCTTACCTGGAAAGTAGACCCTGCTAGCTTGGAAGTGTGGATTCAGCCTGTCTGTATCCTAGGAGATTCTGAATAGAGCAGAAGCTGCCTTTCCCCCTGCCCACAGGGACTGGACTTAGCTGATTGGCTCTCTGAGTCCCTGTTGCACCTGAGCCGCAATCCTCCACACCTGCTCTGGCCCCTTAAGTTTGTGGAGGGAAGGCTAAGAGAGCCACCTCCATTTTGTGAGCTTCAGTGTCTTCCCTGTGTCCTGATGCAGCCCAGTGTTCAAGGATTGCAAAGAGGCCTAGGTAAGGAGCCCTGAGATTTTTCTGGGGAAATAGTACTATTTGTTCAAAAGTGTTTATTTCAGCTACCTGTGTCTGTTTAACTGTGGACTTTCTGTTTTTCAGGCAGCCTGGCCTCTTTAAAAGTGGTGTTTTTTTTAAATTAGTTTTTGCCATGAATGTGCGAATTGCCTTGCTAGTTTGTGGCACATACCCCCCCCCTTCTTTCTTCTAAGTAAAAAGGCTACATACATCTAGCAGAGTGTGTTTTTAGGAGACTGTTTTAATCTGTTTCTGTGAATTAAATTGTGTTTAAACACTGTCTGCCCCCCTGTTTTTTGCCTTTAAAAAAGCACGATTTAAGAGTGCGCGCCGAGCAGTATTCCAGTGTTTGTTTTTTTAAAAATCTCTCCCTTACCTGGAAAGTAGACTCTGCTAGCTTGGAAGTGTTGATTCAGCCTGTCTGTATCCAAGGAGATTCTGAATAGAGCAGCAGCTGCCTTTCCCCCTGACCACAGGGAGTGGACTTAGCTGATTGGTTCTCTGATTCAATGTTGCACCTGAGCCCCGCCGTCCCACACCTGCTCTGGCCCCTTAAGTTTGTGGAGGGAAGCCCAAGACAGCCACCTCTATTTTGTGAGCCTCAGCATCTTCCCTGTGTCCTGATACAGCCCAGTGTTGAAGGATTGCAAAAAGTCCTAGGTAAGGAGCACTGAGATTTTTCTGGGTAAATAATATTATTTGTTTAAAAGTGTTTCTTTCAGCTACCTTTGTCTGGTTAACTGTGGGCTCTCTGTGTTTCAGGCAGCCTGGTCTCTTTGAAAGTGGTGTTTTAAAAAAAAAACATTTGCTGTGACTGTGTGAATTGCCTTGCTACTTTGTGGCACCTAACCCCCCCCCTTTTTTCTTCTAAGTAAAAAGGCTACATACATCTTGCAGAGTGTGTTTTTAGGAGACTGTTTTAATCTGTTTCTGTGATTTAAATTGTGTTTAAAACCTGTCTGCCCCCCCTGTTTTCTACCTTTAAAAAGGCCAGATTTCAGAGTGCGCGCCCAGCAGTATTCCAGTGTTTGTTTTTTAAACAATCTCTCCCTTACCTGGAAAGTAGACTCTGCTAGCTTGGAAGGGTGGATTCCGCCTTTCTGAATCCAAGTAGATTCTGAATAGAGCAGCAGTTTCCTTTCCCCCTGCCCACAGGGACTAGACATAGCAGATTGACTCTCTCAGTCCCTGTTGCACCTGACCCCCGCCATCCCACACCTTCTCTGGCCTTTAAGTTTGTGGAAGGAAGCCCAAGACAGCCACCTCCATTTTGTGAGCCTCAGCATCTTCCCTGTGTCCTGATACAGCCCATTGTTCAAGAACTGCAAAAAGACCTAGGTAAGGAGCCCTGATATTTTTCTGGGTAAATAGTATTATATGTTCAAAAGTGTTTATTTCAGCTAGCTGTGTCTGTTTTACTGTGGACTCTCTGTGTTTCAGGCAGCCTGGCCTCTTTTAAAGTGTTTTTTTTATTTTTATTTGTTTTTGCCGTGACTGTGTTAATTGCCTTGCTAGTTTGTGGCACATAACTCCCCCCCTTTTCTCTTCTAAGTAAAAAGGCTACATACATCTTGCAGAGTGTGTTTTTAGGAGACTGTTTTAATCTGTTTCTGTGATTTAAAATGTGTTTAAAAACTGTCTGCCCCCCTGATCTTTGCCTTTAAAAATCCCAGATTTCAGAGTTCGCGCCCAGCAGCATTCCAGTGTTTGTTTTTTAAACAATCTCTCCCTTACCTGGAAAGTAGACTCTGCTAGCTTGAAAGTGTGGATTCAGCCTGTCTGTATCCTAGGAGATCGTGAATAGAGCAGCAGCTGCCATTCCCCCTGCCCACAGGGACTGGACTTAGCTGATTGGCTCTCTGAGTCCCTGTTGCACCTGAGACCCGCCGTCCCACACCTGCTCTGACCCCTTAAGTTTGTGGAGGGAAGCCCAAGGCAGCCACCTCCATTTTGTGAGCCTCAGCATCTTCCTTGTGTCCTGATACAGCCCAGTGTCAAGGATTGCAAAAAGACCTAGGTAAGGAGCCCTGAGCTTTTTCTGGGAAAATAGTATTGTTTGTTCAAAAGTGTTTATTTTAGCTACCTGTGTATGTTTTACTGTGCACTCTCTGTGTTTCAGGGAGCCTGGCCTCTTTAAAAGTGGTTTTTTTTTAAATTAGTTTTTGCCGTAAATGTGTGAATTGCCTTGCTAGTTTATGCCACATAACCCCCCCCCCTTTTCTTCTACGTAAAAAGGCTACATACATCTTGCAGAGTGTGTTTTTAGAGACTTTTTAAATCTTTTTCTGTGATTTATATTGTGTTTAAAAGCTGTCTGCCCCCCTGCTTTTTACCTTTAAAAAAGCCCAATTTCACAGTGCACGCCCAGCAGTATTCCAGTGTTTGTTTTTTAAACAATCTCTCCCTTACCTGGAAAGTAGACTCTGCTAGCTTGGAAGTGTGGATTCCGCCTGTCTGTATCGAAGGAAATTCTGAATAGAGCAGCAGCTGCCTTTCCCCCTGCCTACAGGGACTGGACTTAGCTGATTGGCTCTCTCCTTCCGTTTTTCACCTGAGTCCCGCCCTCCCCCCACCTGCTCTGGCCCCTTACGTTTCTGGAGGAAAGCCCAAGACAGCCACCTCCATTTTGTGAGCCTCAGCATCTTCCCTGTGTCCTGATACAGGTCATTGTTCAAGGATTGCAAAAAGACCTAGGTAAGGAGCTCTGAAATGTTCCTGGGTAACTAGTATTATTTGTTCAAAAGTGTTTATTTCAGCTACCTGTGTCTGTTTTACTGTGGACTCTCTGTGTTTCAGGCAGCCTGGCCTCTTTTAAAGTGGTGTTTATTTTTAATTAGTTTTTGCCGTGACTGTGAATTGCCTTGCTAGTTTGTGGCACATAGCCCCTCTCCCCCTTTTATCTTCTAAGTAAAAAGGCTACATACATCTTGCAGAGTGTGTTTTTAGGAGACTGTTTTAATCCGTTTCTGTGATTTAAATTGTGTTTAAAAACTGTCTGCCCCCCTGTATTTTGCCTTTAAAAAAGCACGATTTAAGCGTGATCACCCAGCAGTATTCCAGTGTTTGTTTTTTAAACAATCTCTCCCTTACCTGGAAAGTAGACTCTGCTAGCTTGGAAGTGTGGATTCAGCCTGTCTGTACCCTAGGAGATTCTAAATAGAGCATCAGCTGCCTTCCCCCCTGCCCACAGGGACTTCGCTTAGCTGATTGGCTCTCTGAGTCCCTGTTGCATATGAGCCCCGCACCCCCACACCTGCTCTGGCCCCTTACGTTTGTGGAGGGAAGACCAAGACAGCCACCTCCATTTTGTGAGCCTCAGCATCTTCCCTGTGACCTGGTACAGCCCAGTGTTCAAGGATTGGAAAAAGACCTTGGTAGGGAGGTCTGAGATATTTCTGGGAAATAGTAATATTTGTTCAAAAGTGTTCATTTCAGCTACCTGTGTCTGTTTTACTGTGGACTCTCTTTGTTTCATGCAGCCTCGCCTCTTTTAAAGTGGTGTTTTTTTTTTTATTCGTTTTTGCTGTGACTGTGTGAATTGCCTTGCTAGTTTGTGGCACATAACTCCCCCCCCCCCCCCTTTTTTCTTCTAAGTAACGGGCTACAAACATTTTGCAGAGTGTGTTTTTAGGAGACTGTTTTAATTTGTTTCTGTTTTTTAAATTGTTTTTAATAACTGTCTGCCTCCCTGATCTTTGCCTTTAAAAATGCCCAATTTCAGAGTTCGCGCCCAGCAGTATTCCAGTGTTTGTTTTTGAAACAATCTCTCCCTTACTTGGAAAGTAGACTCTGCTAGCATGGAAGTGTGGATTTAGCCTGTCTGTATCCAAGGAGATTCTGAATAGAGCAGGAGCTGCCTTTCCCCCTGCCCACAGGGACTGGACAAAGCTGATTGGCTCTCTGAGACCCTGTTGCACCTAAGCCCCGCCCCCCCACACCAGCTCTGCCCCTTAAGTTTGTGGAGGGAAGCCCAAGACAGCCACCTCCATTTTGTGAGCCTCAGTATCTTCCCTGTGTCCTGATACAGCCCAGTGTTCAAGGACTGCAAAAAGACCTAGGTAAGGAGCCTTGAGATTTTTCTGGGTAAATAGCATTATTTGTTCAAAAGTGTTTATTTCAGCTACCTGTTTCTGTTTCACTGTGCACTCTCTGTGTTTCAGGTAGCCTGGCCTCTTTTAAAGTGGTGTTTTTTTAAAATTAGTTTTTGCTGTGACTGTGTGAATTGCCTTGCTAGTTTGTGGCACATAACCCACCCCCCTTTTCTTCTAAGTAAAAACGCTACATACATCTTGCAGAGTGTGTTTTTAGAAGATTGTTTTAATCTGTTTCTGTGATTTATATTGTGTTTAAAAACTGTCTGCCCCCCTGCTTTTTGCCTTCTAAAAAGCCCGATTACAGAGTGCGCGCCCAGCAGTATTCCAATGTTTGTTTTTTAAACAATCTCTCCCTTACCTGGAAAGTAGACTCTGCTAGCTTGGAACTATGGGTTCAGCCTGTCTGTATCCAAGGAGATTCTGAATAGAGCAGCAGTTTCCTTTCCCCCTGCCCACAGGGACTGGACTTAGCTGATTGGCTCTCTGAGTCCCTGTTGCACCTGAGCCCCTCCGTCCCACACCTGCTCTGGCCCCTTAAGTTTGTGGAGGGAAGCCCAAGACAGCCACCTCCATTTTGTGAGCCTCAGCATCTTCCCTGTGTCCTGATACAGCCCAGTGTTCAAGGAGTGCAAAAAGAACTAGGTAAGGAGCCCTGATATTTTTCTTGGTAAATAGTATTATTTGTTCAAAAGTGTTCATTTCAGCTACCTGTGTCTGTTTTACGGTGGACTCTCTGTGTTTCTGGAAGCCTGGCCTCTTTTAAAGTGGTGTTTTTTAAAATTCGTTTTTGCTGTGACTGTGTAAATTGCCTTGCTAGTTTGTGGCACATCCCCCCCTTTTTTCTTCTAAATAAAAAGGCTACATACATCTTGCAGACTGTGTTTTTAGGAGGCAGTTTTAATCTGTTTCTGTAATTGAAATTGTGTTTAAAAACGGTCTGCCCCCCTGTTTTTTGCCTTTAAAAAAGCCCGATTTCAGAGTGCGTGCCCGGAGGTATTCAATTGTTTATTTTTTAAACAATCTCTCCTTTACCTTGAAAGTAGACTCTGCTAGCTTTGAAGTGTGGATTCAGCCTGTCTGTATTCAAGGAGATTCTGAATAGAGCAGCAGCTGCCTTTCCCCCTGCCAACAGGGACTGGACTTAGCTGATTGGCTCTCTGAGTACCTGTTTCACCTGAGCCCTGCCCCCCGACACCTGCTCTGGCCCCTTAAGTTGGTGGAGGGAAGCCCAAGACAGCCACCTCCATTTTGTGAGCCTCAGCATCTTCCCTGTTTCCTGATACAGCTCAGTGTTCAAGGATAGCAAAAAGACCTAGGTAAGGAGCCCTGAAATGTTTCTGGGTAAATAGCATTATTTGTTCAAAAGTGTTCATTTCAGCTACCTGTGTCTGTTTAACTGTGGACTCTCTGTGTTTCAGGCAGCCTGATCTCTTTTAAAGTGGTGTTTTTTTCAAATTTGTTTTTGCTATGACTGTGTGAATTGCCTTGCTAGTTTTTGCACCTAACCCCCCTTCTTTCTTCTAAGTAAAAAGGCTACATACATCTTGCAGACTGTGTTTTTAGGAGACTGTTTCTGTGATTTAAATTGTGTTTAAAAACTGTCTGCCCCCCCTGTTTTCTGCCTTTGAAAAAGCCCGATTTCACAGTGCAAGCCCTGCAAGTATTCCAGTGTTTGTTTTTTAAACAATCTCTCCCTTACCTGGAAAGTAGACTCTGCTAGCTTGGAAGTGTGGATTTAGCCTGTCTGTAACCAAGGCGATTCTGAATGGAGCAGCAGCTGCCTTTCCCCCTGCCCACAGGGACTGGACTTAGCTGATCTGTTCTCTGAGTCCCTGTTACACCTGAGCCCCGCCTCCAACACCTGCTCTGGCCCCTTAAGTTTGTTGAGGGAAGCCCAAGACAGCCACCTCCATTTTGTGAGCCTCAGTATCTTCCCTGTGTCCTGATACAGCCTAGTGTTCAAGGATTGCAAAAAGACCTAAGTAAGGAGCCCTGAGATTCTTCTGGGGAAATAGTATTATTTGTTCAAAAGTGTTTATTTCAGCTACCTGTGTCTGTTTTACTGTGGACTCTATGTGTTTCAGGCAGCCTGGCCTCTTCTTTTAAAGTGGTGTTTTTTTTTTAATTCATTTTTGCCGTGACTATGTGAATTGCCTTGCTAGTTTGTGGCACATACCCCCACCCATTTTTTCTTCTAAGTAAAAAGGCTACATACATCTTGCAGAGTGTGTTTTTAGGAAACAGTTTTAATCTATTTCTTCGATTTAAATTGTGTTTAAAATCTGTCTGCCCCCCTGTTTTTTGCCTTTAAAAAAGCCCAATTTCAGAGTGCGCGCCCAGCAGTATTCCAGTGTTTTTTTTTTATAAACAAGTTTTTATTGTTTTTCAGACATATATAGAAAAGGAAGGAAAAAACAGATTCAAGTACAAGGCAAGGACGCATGGAGTTTGTACATCTTATCATTGTTTTAGTATCGTTGTTAGCCATCAACAATAATGGGTGGTGGTGCTATCAGCAGATCTAGCCACCGTAGTGTCCCCTTGAAACATTAAGTATCTTATTACGTATCTGGTTTATGTCATCAATTCTAGCCATCGTCCCCATATCTTTTCGAATTTGTGTGGACACCCTTTAGACTCAAATACCAGTTTCTCCTGATTGGCACACCAATCCACCCCCTTCCTCCATTTCTGGATCAACAGGCCTTCTGGGGACGTCCACGCTGTAGCGATATCTCTATTAGCGACTAATAATGCCGTAGCTGTCAGTGTTTGTTTAGCACGTGTTCCTCCCATTTCTTCCTCTACCTACAATAGGATTAGCTTGGCTGATTTTTGTATTTCCTGAACCAGTGCCCTTCCTATATCTCGGATCACCCCTTCCCAGTACTTTTGTATTTTTTGACAGGTCCATACCATACGAAAGAAGTCTGCTGGTTCATTCGGGCATCTTGGGCATTTGGCAGAAGGGCGGGCTCCCATTTTGTGTAGTTTGGATGGTGTCAGATAGGCCCCATATAAATAATAGAATTGTATCATGCGGAACCTTGCCGATATTGCCAATACCTTGGGCGCCATCAAGGCTTCCATCCATTCCGTTTCTTCTAGGGGTCCGAGCCATGATTCCCACTTAGTCTTAAAAATGACTAAGTTATCAGGAGTGTTGTTGATTAGTGTTTTGTAAAGTTGAGAAATGCCTTTCCCCTCCTTATTTACCATGAGTATTTTGGCTTCCAGTGGGTTAAAGTCCGGTATAGGGCTTGTGGTGGGCAGATGGGTTTGCGGTGCGTGTCTTAGTTGAAGGTATCTAAAGAACTGTGTCTGGTTTAATTGAAATTCTGCTTGTAGGTCTTGGAACAATTTCATGGCCCTCCCTTTCCATATGTCCCCAACCAGGGAAATGCCTATTAGGTCCCATGTTGCGAATCCCTCCAGCGTGGCTGAGGCATAAATCCATTTCCTTCTCTATAGCGGAGTCTGGAGGGTGATAACGGTATTCCAGTGAGTGTGGCGTAACGCGGCTCGCCATGCCAGGAAGACCACTTTGGTTGTTTCCCCCATGTCACGAGGAAGCAATGCTCCATACAGCATGTCAAGAACCTGTGGAAACCCCAGGAGTGTCAATTCTGTCTTATACGCCGGGTCTTCCCAGCCCCCAATAAACCAGTCATGGACCACTATCAATTGGGTAGCCCGGTAATATAGATAGGGATCTGACGCACCCAAACCTCCATCATACATTCCTCTCCGGCAATGTTGTATCCCTACTCAATGTCTATTACCTCTCCATAGAAATCTTCCTGTGATGCTTTCGAGATTTTTGAACCAGGAGTGGGGGATGAGGATGGGAACATTTTGGAATATGTTTAGGAGTCTTGGAAAGATCATCATTTTGTATAGGGCCACCCCCCCCATCACATTCAAGGGGAGGGTTTGCCATCTCTGCATGTCCGTTTTTATTCTTGTTAGCAGAGGAGATAGATTTTTGGCCCATGTTAATAAGGGCAAAAGGGTTACCCAGATCCCTAGGTATTTAAAACTTAATTTGCGTGTGGGTATGGTATTTTGCCATTCGAAGCAATCACGTGTGTTTGCTAGCGGGATCAGGATTGATTTGGTGGAGTTCATCCTGAGAACTGAGATTAGTTCGTATTTCCTTAGAAGGCAAAGGCTCCTTGGACCCGTTATACTGGGTTCCTCCAAATATAGCAGAACATCATCTGCATATAGAGCTATCCTGTCTTCATGAGATGGACCCCATATCCATCCTCGGTATACTGATTCCGCTCTGATCATCTGGGCTAGAGGCTCAATGGCCAGGGTAAACAAAAGAGGGGATAGGGGACATCCCTGTCGAGTACCTCTGCGGATGTCGAACCTGTGGGATATGGTCCCATCAACCTGTACACAGGCCGTAGGGTTAGTATATAATGCTTTAATTAGGTGGCAAAATAGTTTTTCTATGCCTGCCCGTCGGAGCACCAGTAGAAGGAATCCCCAGTCAACCGAATCAAAAGCCTTTTCAAAATTCATGAGCAAGAGGGCCAGGCTTTGGGGCAACCGGCATCTTTCCTCCAAGGCTACATGTAGCCGGCGGATACAGTGCCGTGTACTCCTGTTTGCCATAAACTCACATTGGTCAGGATGGATTAGCTGCGGCAGGACCCTTTTGATGCGAGTGGCAAGGATAGAGGCGAAATTTTTTATTTCTGTGTTAATCGATGATATTGGTCTGTAATCCGCGCAGTGAGGCGAAGGGGGCTGGGTTTTGGGGAGCACCACGATCATGGCTGTACCTAGTTCAGGAGGAAAGGATCCACCTTTTCCTATTTCTGCGAAAAGTCGTAGGAGACGTGGGGTCAGGTCTTCTCTAAACACCTTATAATATTCTGGGGGGAACCCGTCGGGACCAGGAGTCTTGCCAGCGTTTAATGTCAAGATTGCCGCCCCAATTTCTTCCTCTCTAATGGGTTCCTCTAAAAGCTGTGCTTCTGTCATAGGTAACTGTGGGAGGGGGATCTCGTCAAGTAGTTGACGTGTTTGATGTGAATCTATTTGTGTAGATGCTTGGTACAGTGTTTGATAATAGTTGGCAAAAGCATTTGCAATTTCGGTATGACCCGTAACCAGGGCCCCAACCCGTCATAAATTTCAGTGACGATCTTGGAGGCCTGATTGCATGAGATCAACCAATACAGCATCTTCCCGGTCTTGTCCCCCCAGCCATGTATCCTTCCAGTGCTGGCCCTCCATAAATGTTTCACAGCCTGCAGGGATTGACCCCGTATCTCCTCTCAGGTTAGGAGGAGTTGTCGCATCAGTTTCTCGCTTGGGTTTATTACGTTGTCTCTTTCGAGGTTTATTGCTCGGAACTCTAGCTGTGTGATATGTAGCGCTTTGGCACGTTCCTGATTACGTATCAGATTTTTAGCCATACCTCTTAATACCGCCTTCCCTGCCTCCCATAGAGCGCCCTCCGAGGTTACCGAGCCTTTGTTTAGGTGGAAGTATTCTGCTTGTGCCTGACGTAATTGTTCCTTAAAGTGTTCATCTTGGAGATACCATGCGTTTAGCCGCCACATGGGGCGACGTCGGGCCGGGCCGGGCCTAGTATGAGCCGGAGAGAGTCATGGTCAGAGATTCCTCTGGCTAGAATCTTGATGTGTGAGAGGGTTGTACAATCTGTGCTCAGAAGAAGGATCAGGTCTATTCTGGATTGGGAGCAATGGGCTGCTGAGGTGTGGGTGAATTGTCTCTGCCTCGAATGCCATATCCGCCAGGCATCACATAGTCCAGTGGCAGATAACCACCCCTTAATTTCGGTTGCCAATGTACGTCTATATGTGGTGAGTGGGCCGTCTACATCTAAGGTCGGGTCCGGGGTTGCGTTGAAGTCGCCACCTAGTATAGTGTGCCCAGTGGGTAGGTCAGAGAGAAGTTTTGTGAGTGCCTGGAGGGTTGAGCTGACCAGGGAGGGAGGGGCGTAGATACTTATTATATTAAACGCGATCCCTTCTACCTTACCGGTAATGGCTACAAACCGCCCCTGTTGGTCTCTCCGTACTTGGATGTGTGTCATAGGGAAGGGACAATGCAATAATATGGCTACTCCTTGTGACCCTCGTGTGTATCCCGCATGGTACACTCTATCAAATCCTCGACGAGTCAGGAATGGGTATTTATCCCCCAAAAGGTCGGTTTCCTGCAACATGAGTATTTCTGGATGGTATCTATGTATGAAGGTGAATACTGCAGTACGTTTAATTTTGTCTAGGAGCCCATTGATGTTCCTTTTTTTTTTTTTTTTTTTTTTTTATTTGGAAAGGAATCATACATCAAATACAATCTTGAATCATTTTACACTGGATAAATAGAATTCTGAACCAACAGAGAGAAACATCAGGAGATGAGTACCACCTGACTAAATAATGAAAAGACACAACAGTCCGACTGATCCAAACGGGGAGGAATATCCAGTTATTAAAATTACATTGAAGAAGGGTATTCTGATTTTACTTTTGAACATTGATCCTTATGAGCCTGAATCCAGTCCTGAAATGGCCCCCAAATTGCTTTCCCTGTCCTCCTAGCTTGTTTCCCCTTGCGTTCATATAATGCCATCTCCAAATGGTATACTGACAGCAATCTAGCCAACCATTACTGCCAAGACGGGGGTCGTACATTCAACCACACGGATGATATACATATTCGATACACTGCCATAGCCACGAGGATAAATGCTCTATGTGGACCGCCTGCTGCTCCAGCGACCCCTAAAACCATAATCTCAGGGGTAAGAACAAAATCATATCCCATAACCTCATTCAAAACAGATTGAATACCCACCCTCAAATCCATTAGTTCCCCACATGTAGCCATCATATGTACAATATCTGTCCCATACATCCCACATCTTGGGCAATTTGTTCTGTATAGACCCCCCCAGTTGACAATATGAGCTGGAGTATGATATAAGTCGAACAAGGTCTTATAATGTTGTGCTTGCAGGGAAGAAGATAATAGAGTAGTGTATCCCAGCTCTAATGACCTCATAAAGTTATTACTTCCGTCCACCAGCTTCTCCCTCCACCTTTCCTTATTCTTCTCTAAATCATCTGGCTGTTCCGCCAGAAGCAATGGGTAAACTGACCTAATTACTATATTGGGATTGGCCAGGATGTCATTCAACAATTGATAACTTCTAAATCCCTGCACACCCCCTGTTTTCCTTGGGAGAAAATCCCGTACCTGTAAGTATTAAAAAAAAGTCCCTTCGCTCTAGACCATACTGCACCTGTAAATCCCCGAACGACTTAATCCCCAAATTGTCGAAAAAATGTCCTAACCTCACTATACCTAAAGAAGCCCAGCTTGCCATACATTTATCCTTAAATATTTCGGGGAGCAACGGATTCTTCTCAATCATAGTGTAATAATTATATCTACCAAATCCTTTCTTCTTATACCATGATCGCCAACACTTATAGGCTGCTTCCAAAACCTTATAACGAGTTTTCTTATAATATCCGGGCTCATGATATGTTGCCAAACACCCATTGGCAACTGCTCCTATCAGCAACTCGTATATGTTAGGGCAATCCTCTTCCGCAATCCCTTCTTTCTTAGGACCCCATAATGGACGGATATACTGAAAAGCTGCTGCTATTTGATATAATTTTATATTTGGTAAGGACCACCCCCCCTTTCTCGAGGGAGAGACATAAATTTGCTTGCTCTTCTACACTTACCATATGCCCAGATAAATCTCATAACCACTCTGTCTATCTCTTTACATCTACAGTTGGTGAAGCTCAACGGTACAGCACGGAACAAATACAGCAGCTTAGGAAGGAGAATCATTTTCACCATATTGCACCTCCCCATAATAGTCAGATGTAGATTATTCCATCTGCACATATCTTTTCTGGCTTTCACGAGTATGGGATCCAAATTCAATTTAACAATTTCTTCTATTTTTGGTGTAATATTTTTACCTAGATATACTGCGCGATCCACCCTCTGTGTATCCTGGGTATTTGTATATTGATTGGCCAATAACTGCGTTTTAGCTCTGTTCAACAGGTATCCAGAAAATCTTCCAAATTTCAACGTCACCTCCTCAACCTCAGTGCCGCGTCAGGGGTGGGTGTTAATATAGCTATGTCATCTGCGTAAGCGAGAACTTTTGTATCCCATCCCTGCCTATGTATCGGTGGAATCCTAATATTTTCTTCCAACTGTCTAAGCAGGGGGTCTATATATAGAGCAAACAGGAGGGGAGAGCATGGGCATCCGTGCCTGGTACCTCTCCTGACCTGGATACTCTCGGATTGTCCTCCCATTAATTGAATTTTCACTACCGGTGATCTATATAGAGCCTTTACTGCTACAATAAATTTCTTCCCTAAACCATAATACTCCATTACATACCACAAGTAATTCCAGTTCACCCGATCAAATGCCTTCTCTGCGTCTAATAATGAGACTGCCATAGGTTCCTCTGCTACTTCTGTAGCGTCAAAAAGTGGAAGGAATCTCTGAATATGGTTGGTAGTATCCCTTCCTGGGACAAACCCATGCTGCCTAGGGGAGACTTACTTCCTAATCACCAGAGATAATCGAGCGGCCAATATCTTTGAATATATTTTAACATCGCTGTTAAGTAGTGTAATCGGCCGGTATGAGGCCGGATTTAACGGGGCTTTCCCTTCCTTCAGAAACATTACCATATTGGCCATATCCCATGATGGGGGGGTTTCCCCTCCATTCTGTACCTGAATAAATAACACTACCATTACCGGGAGTAATACTGCTCTGAAAGTTTTATAAAATTCTAAGGGAATCGAGTCAGGACCCATACCTTTTCCGGTGGCAAGATCGCTCATTGCCGTATCAATTTCCGAGATATCTATCCGCTCTCCCATATATAAATTATCTTCCTTAGACAGCTTATCGACCTTAATGGGGTATAAAAACTCCAACATTTCGCCCTCCCGATAAACAGATGTATCATTATATAGTTCTGTGTAATATCTATGAAATACTTTTCTGATTTCCTCCACTTCTGATATTAACTGTCCTTGCCAGTCTTTAATCTCTCTAATACCCCCGGATGCTGTCTTCTGGCTTGCCCGTATCGCTAGCAAGCGCCCGTTTTTTTCTCCATACTCATACCTTTGTGAACGCTGTGCTAAATATTTTTCCGCTATTCTTTGGGCCATAACCTCGTTAATCGCTGCTTTAACTATAGCGACTTCCTCCTGAGCCCTCTTTTTATCCGCCCCAGTTTCTATAGCTATGACCAATTGCCTTTCTGCTGCCCTCAGCTTCATTAGGGAGTCATTTATTCTGCCTTGGGCACCTTTCTGCCTTTTAATACTGAAGCTCAACGTTTCACCTCTAATTCCTGCTTTCAGGGTATCCCAGACTATCTCTACTGAGGCTGACCCCTGATTAAACCTCAAGAATTCAACTATCCACTTTCTCATATGCTCACAATATTCTGGGTCCTGCAGGAGTCCTCTTTCAAATGTCCAACTCCTGACCTTTGATTCTAGCCCATCAAGTTCTAAATCGAATACTGGGGGGTTATGATCTGATATAATCTGTGGGTATGACTCAGTCCTACCCCGCTTTAAAAATAGAGGAGAGATCAGAAAGTAATCGAGTCGTGCTAATTTCGAATGGGGGGCGGAATAATAAGTATATCCAGAGTCTGATTTACGTAATTTCACCCAGGCATCCACTAATCCTAATTCTTTCTGAATGGCGACCATTGCCTTGTATACCCGAGGCTTCCGCCCCTGATACTGCTTAGTTGTGGATGCTAATAAATCCTGTAGTCCCTCCCAAGAACCATTAAAATTAAAGTCGCCACATAGAATATAGGGAGGGGCCCATCCTGTTAGCTCGATAGCGAGGGTATCTAGAACTACTGGGTCATCCGTGACTACCCCATATAGAGAACATAATGTGAAACTACTGTACCCGTATCTGCACTCTACGATTACCCATCTACCACCCCTGTCCGCCTTCTGCCTGATAAAATTTACTTTATTAGTCCGATCTAGTATTGCCACCCCTTTAGTTCTAGCCTCTTGTTCTGACCAGGCGATCACTTTCATACCAAGCGAACCGAGGATTTCAGAATTTTTATATTCTACATGTGTCTCCTGTAGGCAATAAATATCTGCTTTAAATATTTTTAATTCCTCATATCTCCTGTCGTAATAGATAGTGTATTTATCCCCCAAAAGGTGGGTTTCCTGCAACATGAGTATTTCTGGATGGTATCTATGTATGAAGGTGAATACTGCAGTACGTTTAATTTTGTCTAGGAGCCCGTTGATGTTCCATTGTTCCATGACATAATTTGTACTTGATTCATGGGGGGTGTGTGATTGTAGGTGGAATTTCACAGTTGTTGAGCCAACCTTTAGCTACTAGTTTGTGCGACTCTGAAGGACTTATCTTTATAGCTTCCTGCTGCCGATTCTCAGACTCTATTATATCTGTTGTCATTAAGCATCCTGCCCTGTGCCTCAATTAAAAAAAAATATGAATCTTGCCTTCACATACAAATTCTAACATTGGCCTTTAGAACGAGGCCGGAACCCCCTTGCCCCCCAACTCCCTCCCCACCCTATACTTCCCCCCAGAAGCATCTGTCGCCCATATACATAGCCCCTCAATTCTAAAACTGGTGAGATGGCTTTTGAGTGGTAAGGGTGTGGTATTGGTGGCGGTGGACCCCTCCCTAGTATTGGATCATGCATAAATGTATAATACTGGATGTGTGATCAAGTTAGGCATAACGCTTCTATTTTTGTGTTCATTGTATTGAGTCTTTTCCAGAATAAGTTCCACCTATGCAGTCACAGGATTTGACTACGGGACAAGTCAGAGTCTTCTTGTGTCTCTAGCTGGATCTTGGTTGTGTCCTGTAGTTTCAGGCTTGTCAGGGTGGCTCTGGAATTCTTTTTCGATTGTGGGTGTCTGGGTTCCGATCGATGAGCCCCGGGAGGGGAGTCCGAGCTGGATCTATGTCTTCCTCTTCGTTTCAGAGAGTGTGTGCTCTGACTGCGCATCGGTTGTTGCCCCCTTGGGTGAGCTGGCGTTGTTTTAAGTGGTGGCCGTGATCCTGTTCTGTGCATATCTAGTGGAGTTTCGTCCATTAGACAGGTCCATGCCGCAGTCGGCTGCTCAAAGAAGTAGGTTTTATTATTATAGATCACCCGGAGTCTGGCTGAAAACAGGAGATGATACTGGATGTCCATTGATCTAAGCTTTTGTTTCACTTCCATGAACGAGCGGCGTTGTTGCTGTACCTCTAATGTGTAATCCGGGAAAAGGAGTACTTTCGTTCCATTGCAGAGGAGGTCTCCCCTGGAGCGAGCCTCCTGCAGGACCAGGTCTCTGTCTTTGAAGTTGAAGAGGCAGATTATTACTGGCATGGGTGGGGAGCCGGGCGGACGCCTTGCGCGCAGCGTCCTATGGGCTCGTTCGATTGTGAACCATGGCGTGAGGTGGTCTGCTGGCAACCAGACCCGGAACCACTCCTGTAGGAACGTATCCAATGATGATTCTGCAGTGGCCTCGGGAAGACCCACTAGGCGAAGATTGTTACGTTGAGATCTGTTTTTGGCGTCTTCAGCCCTCCTGTGTAGATCTGAGGTGCGTTTGGTCAGCATTGAGATTAAGGTTTTTAGAGTTGTTATTCCATCTTCTGCCGTAGAGATTCTCGACTCGGCCTCTGTGATTCGGGATACTGCATTGCGGAGATCTTGCCGGATCAGGGCGACATTCACTCCGACCTCCCCTATTTTTGATTCGACTGCTGTCTGAGAGGCCTGAATCGCATGAAGGATCGCCGCCAGGTCGCTGGACGATGTTTGTGGTTTATTACCGCCACTTGTGGTTGGGCCTTCCGACCGTGGGCCCACTGTACCTGTTGTGAATTGGTCCCTACGAGTTTGTGCCGTTGTTTGTTTGATCCCTTTGTCTTTGCCTATGATGTTGGTGCGGTTCTAACCTCTCTAGGGTTGCAGTGATCGGTCAATTTCGTTCTGCCCTACTGTAGGGCCTGATGAGAGATCCCTGGGGATCCAATCTGATTCCCCCTGTGGTATATCCTAATTTATGAATCTATTAGATAGTTCCAGGGGTATTGGGGGAACACGGTGTTGCAGAGTTTATTTCATCTTACTGTTTCGTTTTGCTATTGTCCTATCCCCTTCTAAGTCCTTTACCACGGCGTTGTTTTTATTCACTCGATATGGTCCCGGGAGACCAGTGGGGATTGCATCACTGCATCACGGTCCATAGTTGCCCGCCCTCGAGGCAATGTAATGTCTAGGCCCTGGACTGCAGCCAGCCCCGGGCTCCAAAACTCTCTCCCGGGCTCCAGCCGGGGGGCCCCTCGCTGCCATGGAGTCTCTTATCTCGGGGGGAGGGGGGCAACAAGCCCGCCGGTTCGGTCCTCCGGCTAATCACACCCGTGGTAGGCCCTCCATCCCGGCCCTGCGTCCCAGCCTATAACAGCATCAGCAGGGGTCCCCGTGCCCCGGAAAGCACCCGTCCGCTCAGGCGGCCATCCCAGTGATCTGCAGGTCCTCCTCCTAATATCGGGCTCTGGGCCTGCCTGGCCACTCACAATTCGCGGCTGAGCACCCAGGCCTCTGGCCCACGGAGCCCCCCCGACCTCCTTCCCAGCCGTCCGTCACCACGGCAAGGGGGGGAAATCACGGCACTGCCTGCCCGGGGCCTACCTTGATTTCTCTCAGTCACAGCGGCCCCGGCCGTAACCCGCACCTTCTCTGGCTCGGGGTCCGCAGCCCTGCCTCCAGGCCGTCCGGGCCGCCGCCACCTTTTCGCTGCAGCGGGCCACGCCTCAGGTCTGTCCCTCAGCCACCATCTTGATCGGGGAAGCAGCGGTCGAACGCTGGGCAGCCAAAACCCCTGTCTCACGGGGCCAGGAGGGCCGGGAACCCGCCACTCAAGACAGGGCTGGATAAAGGAACCCCGATGAAGCTTTCACGGTGTTGATGTGTAAGGATGGTGATTTTATGAGAGGCGGATGACGGAGGGGTCCTGAGCACTACAAAAGTGCACCCGCCATCTTGATGCCCTGGCCACGCCCACTCCAGTGTTGGTTTTTTAAACAATCTCTTCCTTACGTGGAAAGTAGACTCTGCTAGCTTGGAAGTGTGGATTTAGCCTGTCTGTATCCAAGGAGATTCTGAATAGAGCAGCAGCTGCCTTCCCCCCTGCCCACAGGGACTGGACTTAGCTGCTTGGTTCTCTGAGTCCCTGTTGCACCTGAGCCCGGTCCCCCCACACCAGCTCTGGCCCCTTAAGTTTGTGAAGGGAAGCCCAATACAGCCATCTCCATTTTGTGAGCCTCGGCATCTTCCCTGTGTCCTAATACAGCCCAGTGTTCAAGGATTGCAAAAAGACCTAGGTAAGGAGCCCTGAGATTTTCCTGGGAAAGTAGTATTATTTGTTCAAAAGTGTTTATTTCAGCTACCTGTGTCTGTTTTACTGTGGACTCTGTGTTTCAGGCAGCCTGGCCTCTTTTAAAGTGGTGTTTTTTTTTAATTCATTTTTGCCGTGACTGTGTGAATTACCTTGCTAGTTAGTGGCACATAACCCAACCTCCCCATTTTTTCTTCTAAGTAAAATGGCTACCTACATCTTTCAGAGTGTGTTTTTAGGAGACTGTTTTAATTTGTTTCTGTAATTTAAATTGTGTTTAAAAACACTCTCCCCTCCTGTTTTCTACCTTTAAGAAACCCCGATTTCAGAGTGCGCGCCAAACAGTATTCCAGTGTTTGTTTTTGAAACAATCTGTCTCTTACCTGGAAAGTAGACTCTGCTAGCTTGGAAATGTGGATTCAGCCTGTCTGGATTCAAGGAGATTCTGAATAGAGCAGCAGCTGCCTTTCCCCCTGCCCACAGTGACTGGACTTAGCTGATTGGCTCTCTGAGTCCCTGTTGCACCTGAGCCCCGTCCTCCCACACCTGCTCTAGCCCCTTAAGTTTGTGGAGGGGAAGCCGAAGACAGCCACCTCCATTTTGTGAGCCTCAGCATCTTCCCTGTATCCTGATACAGCCAGTGTTCCAGGATTGCAAAAAGACCTAGGTAAGGAGCCCTGAGATTTTTCTGGGTAAATAGTATTATTTGTTCAAAAGTGTTTATTTCAGCTACTTGTGTCTGTTTAACTGTGGACTCTGTGTTTCAGGCAGCCTGGTCTCTTTTAAAGTGGTGTTTTTTTTTTAATGTGTTTTTGCTGTGACTGTGTGAATTGCCTTGCTGGTTTGTGGCTCATGACTCCCCCCCCCTTTTTTTCTTCTAAGTAAAAAGGCTACATACATCTTGCAGAGTGTGTTTTTAGGAGACTGGTTCAATCTGTTTCTGTGATTTAAATTGTGTTTAAAAACTGTCTGCCCCCTGATCTTTGCCTTTAAAAAAGCCAGATTTCAGAGTGCGCGCCCAGCGTTATTCCATTGTTTGTTTTTTAAACAATCTCTCCCTTACTTGGAAAGTAGACTCTGCTAGCTTGGAGGTGTGGATTCAGCCTGTCTGAATCTAAGGAGTTTCTGAATAGAGCAGCAGCTGCCTTTCCCCCTGCCCACAGGGACTGGACTTAGCTGATTGGCTCTCTGAGTCCCTGTTGCACCTGAGCCCTGCCCCCCACACCTGCTCTGGCCCCTTAAGTTTGTGGAGGGTAGCCAAAGACAGCAACCTCCATTTTGTGAGCCTCAGCATCTTCCCTGTGTCCTGATACAGCCCAGTGTTCAAGGATTGCAAAAAGACCTAGGTAAGGAGCCCTGAGATTTTTCTGGGTAAATAGTATTATTTGTTCAAAAGTGTTTATTTCAGCTACCTGTGTCTGTTTAACAGTGGACTCTCTGTGTTTCATGCAGCCTGGCCTCTTTTAAAGTGGTGTTTTTTTTTAATGTGTTTTGCCGTGACTGTGTGAATAGCCTTGCTAGTTTGTGGCACATAACCCCCACTTTTTTCTTCGAAGTAAAAAGGCTTCATACATCTTGCAGAGTGTGTTTTTAGGAGACTGTTTTAATCTGTTTCTGTGATTTAAATTGTGTTTAAAAACTGTCTGCCCCCCTGTTTTTTGCCTTTTAAAAGGCCCAATTTCAGATTGCGCGCCTAGCAGTATTCCAGTGTTTGTTTTCTAAACAATCTCTCCCTTACTTGGAAAGTAGACTCTGCAAGGTTGGAAGTGTGGATTCAGCCTGTCTGTATTCAAGGAGATTCTGAATAGAGCAGCAGCTGCCTTTCCCCCTGCCCACAGAGACTGGACTTAGCTGATTGGCTCTCTGAGTCCCTGTTGCACCTGAGCCCTGCTGTCCCACACCTGCTCTGGCCCCTTAAGTTTGTGGAGGGAAGCCCAAGACAGCCACCTCCATTTTGTGAGTCTCAGCATCTTCCTTGTGTCCTGATACAGCCCAGTGTTCAAGGATTGGAAAAAAGACCTAGGTAAGGAGCCCTGAGATTTTTCTGGGTAAATAGTATTATTTGTTCAAAAGTGTTCATTTTAGCTACCTGTGTCTGTTTTACGGTGGACTCTCTGTGTTTCAGGCAACCTGGGCTCTTTTAAAGTGGTGTTTGTTTTAATTTGTTTGTGCTGTGACTGTGTGAATTGCCTTGCTAGTTTGTGGTACATAACCCCCCTTTTTTCTTCTAAGTAAAAAGGCTACATACATCTTGCAGAGTGTGTTTTTAGGAGACTGTTTTAATCTGTTTCTGTGATTTAAATTGTGTTTAAAAACTGTCTGCCCTCCTGATTTTTGCCTTTAAAAAAAGACCGATTTCAGAGTGCGCGCTCAGCAGTATTCCAGTGTTTGTTTTTTAAACAATGTCTCCCTTACTTGGAAAGTAGACTCTGCTAGCTTGGAAGTGTGGATTCAGCCTGTCTGTATCCAAGGAGAATTCTGAATAGAGCAGCAGCTGCCTGCCCACAGGGAGTGGACCTAGCTGATTGGCTCTCTGAGTCCCTGTTGCATCTGAGCCCTGCCCCCCACACCTGCTCTGGCCCCTTAAGTTTGTGGAGGGTAGCCAAAGACAGCAACCTCCATTTTGTGAGCCTCAGCATCTTCCCTGTGTCCTGATACAGCCCAGTGTTCAAGGATTGCAAAAAGACCTAGGTAAGGAGCCCTGAGATTTTTCTGGGTAAATAGTATTATTTGTTCAAAAGTGTTTATTTCAGCTACCTGTGTCTGTTTAACAGTGGACTCTCTGTGTTTCATGCAGCCTGGCCTCTTTTAAAGTGGTGTTTTTTTTAAATGTGTTTTGCCGTGACTGTGTGAATAGCCTTGCTAGTTTGTGGGACATAACCCCCCTTTTTTCTTCGAAGTAAAAAGGCTTCATACATCTTGCAGAGTGTGTTTTTAGGAGACTGTTTTAATCTGTTTCTGTGATTTAAATTGTGTTTAAAAACTGTCTGCCCCCTTGATCTTTGCCTTTAAAAATCCCCGATTTCAGAGTGTGCGCCCAGCAGTATTCCAGTGTTTGTTTTTGAAGCAATCTCTCCCTTACTTGGAAAGTAGACTCTGCTAGCTTGGAAGTGTGGATTTAGCCTGTCTGTATTCAAGGAGATTCTTAATAGAGCAGCAGCTGCCTTTCCCCCTGCCCACAGTGACTGGACTTAGCTGATTGGCTCTCTGAGTCCCTGTTGCACCTGAGCCCCGTGCCCCCACACCTGCTCTGGCCCCTTAAGTTTGCGGAAGGAAGCCCAAGACAGCCACCTCCATTTTGTGAGCCTCAGCATCTTCCCTGTGTCCTGATACAGCACAGTGTTCCAGGATTGCAAAAAGACCTAGGTAAGGATCCCTGAGATTTTTCTGGGTGAATAGCATTATTTGTTCAAAAGTGTTTATTTCAGCTACCTGTTTCTGTTTTACTGTGGACTCTCTGTGTTTCAGGCAGCCTGGCCTCTTTTAAAGTGGTATTTATTTAGTTTGTTTTTGCCGTGACTGTGTGAATTGCCTTGCTAGTTTGTTGCACATAAACACCCCACTTTTTTCTTCTATGTAGAAAGGCTACATACATCTTGCAGAGTGTGTTTTTAGGAGACAGTTTTAATCTGTTTCTGTGATTTAAATTGTGTTTAAAAACTATCTGCCCCCCTGTTTTTTGCCTTTTAAAAAGCCCGATTTCAGAGTGCGCGCCCAGCAGTATTCCAGTGTTTGTTTTTTAAACAATCTCTCCCTTACCTGGAAGCTAGACTCTGCTAGCTTGGAAGTGTGGATTCAGCCTGTCTGAATCCAAGGAGAATTCTGAATAGAGCAGCAGCTGCCTGCCCACAGGGAGTGGACCTAGCTGATTGGCTCTCTGAGTCCCTGTTGCATCTGAGCCCTGCCCCCCACACCTGCTCTGGCCCCTTAAGTTTGTGGAGGGTAGCCAAAGACAGCAACCTCCATTTTGTGAGCCTCAGCATCTTCCCTGTGTCCTGATACAGCCCAGTGTTCAAGGATTGCAAAAAGACCTAGGTAAGGAGCCCTGAGATTTTTCTGGATAAATAGTATTATTTGTTCAGAAGTGTTTATTTCAGCTACCTGTTTCTGTTTTACTGTGGGGACTCTGTGTTTCAGGCAGCCTGGCCTCTTTTAAAGTGGTGTTTTTTTTTAATTCATTTTTGCTGTGACTGTGTGAGTTGCCTTGCTAGTTTGTGGCACATAACTACTCCCCCTTTTTTATTCTAAGTAAAAAGGCTACATACATCTTGCAGAGTGTGTTTTAGGAGACTGTATTAATCTGTTTCTGTGATTTAAATTGTGTTTAAAAACTGTCTGCCCCCCTGTTTTTTTCCTTTAAAAAAGCCCGATTTCAGAGTGCACGCCCAGCAGTATTCCAGTATTTTTTTTTTTGATAAGCAAATTTTTATTGTTTTTCAGACATAAATAGAAAAAAAGTTAAAAACAGGTTCAAGTACAAGGCAAGGACGTGTGGAATTTGTACATCTTATCATTGTTTTAGTATCGTTGTTAGCCATCAACAATAATGGGTTGTGGTGCTATCAGCAGATCTAGCCACCGTAGTGTCCCCTTGAAACATTAAGTATCTTATTACGTATCTGGTTTATGTCATCAATTCTAGCCATCGTCCCCATATCTTTTCGAATTTGTGTGGGCACCCTCTAGACTCGAATACCAGTTTCTCCTGATTGGCACACCAATCCACCCCCTTCCTCCATTTCTGGATCAACAGGCCTTCTGGGGACGTCCACGCTGCAGCGATATCTCTATTAGCGACTAATAATGCTGTAGGTGTCAGTGTTCGTTTAGCACGTGTTCCTCCCATTTCTTCCTTTACCCCCAATAGGATTAGCTTGGCTGATTTTTGTATTTCTTGACCCAGTGCCCTTCCTAAACCTCGGATCACCCCTTCCCAGTACTTTTGTATTTTTTGACAAGTCCATACCATATGAAAGAAGTCTGCTGGTTCATTCGGGCATCTTGGGAATTTGGCAGAAGGGCGGGCTCCCATTTTGTGTAGTTTGGATGGTGTCAGATAGGCCCCATATAAATAATAGAATTGTATCATGCGGAATCTTGCGATATTTGACAATACCTTGGGCGCCATCAAGGCCTCCCTCCATTCCGTTTCTTCTAGGGGTCCGAGCCATGATTCCCACATAGTCCTAAAAATGACTAAGTTATCAGGAGTGTTGTTGATTAGTGTTTTGTCAAATTGAGAAATGCCTTTCCCCTCCATATTTCCCATGAGTATTTTGGCTTCCAGTGGGTTAAAGTCCGTTATAGGGCTTGTGGTGGGCAGATGGGTTCGCAGTGCGTGACTTAGTTGAAGGTATCCAAAGAACTGTGTCTCATTTAATTGAAATTCTGCTTGTAGGTCTTGGAACAATTTCATGGACCTCCCTTTCCATATGTCCCCAACCAGGGAAATGCCTATTAGGTCCCATGTTGCGAATCCCTCCAGCGTGGCCGAGGCATACATCCATTTCCTTCTCCATAGCAGAGTCTGGAGGGTGATAACAGTATTCCAGTGAGTGTGGCGTAACGCGGCTCGCCATGCCAGGAAGACCACTTTGGTTGTTTCCTCCATGTCACGAGGAAGCGATGCTCCATACAGCATGTCAAGAACCTGTGGAAACCCCAGGAGTGTCAAATCTGTTGTATACGCCGGGTCTTCCCAGCCCCAATTAAACCAGTCATGGACCACTATCAATTGGGTAGCCAGGTAATATAGATAGGGATCTGATGCACCCAAACCTCCATCATACATTCCTCTCCGGCAATGTTGTATCGCTACTCGATGTCTATTACCTCTCCATTGAAATATTCCTGTGATGCTTTTGAGATTTTTGAACCAGGAGTGGGGGATGAGGATGGGAACATTTCGGAATATGTATAGGAGTCTTGGCAAGATCATCATTTTGTATAGGGCCACCCGCCTCATCACATTTAAGGGGAGGGTTTGCCATCTCTGCATGTCCTTTTTGATTCTTGTTAGCAAAGGAGATAGATTTTTGGCCCATGTTAATTCGGGCAGATAGGTTACCCAGATCCCTGGGTATTTAAAACTTAATTTGCGTATGGGTCATCTGCATATAGAGCTATCCTGTCTTCATGAGATGGACCCCATTTCCATCCTCGGTATACTGAGCCCGCTCTGATCATCTGGGCTAGAGGCTCAATGGCAGGGTAAACAAAAGAGGGGATAGGGGACATCCCTGTCGAGTACCTCTGCGGATTTCGAACCTGTGGGATATGGTCCCATTAAGCTGTACACAGGCCGTAGTGTTAGTGTATAATGCTTTAATTAGGTGGCAAAATTGTTTTTCTATGCCTGCCTGTCGGAGCACCAGTAGAAGGAATCCCTAGTCAACCGAATGAAAAGCCTTTTCAAAATCTATGAGCAAGAGGGACAGGTTTTGGGGCAACCGGCGTCTCTCCGCCAAGGCTACGTGTGGCCGGCGTAAACAGTGTTGTGTACTGTGGGTTGCCATAAACCACACATTGGTCAGGATGGATTAGCTGCGGCAGTACCATTTTGATGCGAGTGGCAAGGATAGAGGTGAAAATGTTAATATCTGTGTTAATCGATTATATTGGTCTGTAATCTGCGCAGTGAGGCGAAGGGGGCTGGGTTTTGGGGTGCACCACGATCATGGCTGTATCTAGTTCAGGAGGAAAGGATCCACCTTTTCCTATTTCTGCGAAAAGGCTTAGGAGACGTGGGGTCAGGTCTTCTCCAAACACCTTATAATATTCTGGGGGGAACCCATCGGGACCAGGCATCTTGACAGCGTTTAATGTCGAGATTGCCACCCCAATTTCTTCCTCTCTAATGGGTTCCTTCCTCTAAAATCTGTGCTTCTATCATAGGTAACTGTGGGAGGGGGATCTCGTCAAGAAGTTGACGTGTTTGATGTGAACCTATTTGTGTAGATGCTTGGTACAGTGTATGATAATAGTTGGCAAAAGCATTCGCAATTTCGGTATGACCCGTAACCAGGGCCCCATCCCCGCCATAAATTTCAGGGACGATCTTGGAGGCGTGATCGCATGAGATCAACCAATACAGCATCTTCCCGGTCTTGTTCCCCCAGCCATATATCCTTCCAGTGCTTGCCCTCCAGAAATGTTTTGCGGCCTCCAGGGATTGACCCCATATCTCCTCTCAGATTAGGAGGAGTTGTCGCCTCAGTTTCTCGCTTGGGTTTATTACGTTGTCTCTTTCGAGGTTTATTGCTCGGAGCTCTAGCTGTGTGATATGTAGTGTTTGGCACGTTCCTGATTACGTATCAGATTTTTAGCCATACCTCTTAATACTGCCTTCCCTGCCGCCCATAGAGTGCCCTCCGAGGTTACCGAGCCTTTGTTTAGGTGGAAGTATTCTGCTTGTGCCTGACGTAATTGTTCCTTAAAGTGTTCATCTTGGAGATACCATGCATTTAGCCGCCACATGGGGCGACGCCGGGGGCAGGCCGGGCCTAGTATGAGGTCCTCTGGCTAGAATCTTGATGTGTGAGAGGGTTGTACAATCTGTGCTCGGAAGAAGCATCAGGTCTATTCTGGATTGGGAGCCATGGGTTGCTGAGGTGCGGGTGAATTGTCTCTGCCTCGGATGCCATATCCGCCAGGCGTCACATAGTCCTGTGGCAGATAACCACTTCTTAATTTTGGTTGCCAGTGTACGTCTATATGTGGTGAGTGGGCTGTCTACATCTAAGGTCGGGTCCGGGGTTGCGTTGAAGTCGCCACCTAGTATAGTGTGCCCAGGGGATAGGTCAGAGAGAAGTTTTGTGAGTGCCTGGAGGGTTGAGCTGACCAGGGAGGGAGGGGCGTAGATACTTATTATATTAAATGTGATCCCTTCTACCTTACCGGTAATGGCTACAAACCGCCCCTGTTGGTCTCTCCGTACTTGGATGTGTGTCATAGGGAAGGTACGATGCAATAATATGGCTACTCCTTGTGACCCACATGTGTATCCCGCATGGTACACTCTATCAAATCCTCGACGAGTCAGGAATAGGTATTTATCCCCCAAAAGGTGGGCTTCCTGCAACATGAGCATTTCTGGATGGTATCTATGTATGAAGGTGAATACTGCAGTACGTTTAATTTTGCCTAGGAGCCCGTAGATGTTCCATGACATAAATTTTACTTGATTCATGGGGGGGTGATTGTAGGTGGGATTTTACAGTTGTTGAGCCAACCTTTAGCTACTAGTTTGTGCGACTCTGAAGGACTTATCTTTCTATCTTCCTGCTGCCGATTCTCAGACTCTAGACTCTATTATATCTGTCGAGTCATTAAGCATCCTGCCCTGTGCTTCAATTAAAAAAAAATATGAATCTCGCCTTCGCATACAAATTCTAACATTGGCCTTTAGAACGAGGCCGGATCCCCCTTGCCCCCCAACTCCCTCCCCACCCCATACTTCCCCCCCAGAAGCATCTGTCGCCCTTATTCATAGCCCCTCATTTCTAAAACTGGTGAGATGGCTTTTGAGTGGTAAGGCTGTGGTATTGGTGGCGGTGGTCCCCTCCCTAGTGTGGGATCATGCATAAATGTATAATACTCGATGTGTGATCAAGTTAGGCATAACGCTTCTATTTCTGTGTTCATTGTCTTAAGTCTTTCTCAGAATAAGTTCCACCTATGCAGTCACAGGATTGGACTATGGGACAAGTCAGAGTCTTCTTGTGTCTCTAGCTGGATCTTGGTTGTGTCCTGTGGTTTCAGGCTTGTCAGGGTGGCGCTGGAATTCTCTTTCGATTGTGGGTGTCTGGGTTCCGATCGATGAGCCCCGGGAGGGGAGTCCGAGCTGGATCTATGTCTTCCTCTTCGTTTCCGAGAGCGTGTGCGCTGACTGCGCATTGATTGTTGCCCCCTTGGGTGAGCTGGTGTTGTCTTAAGCGGTGGCAGTGATCCTGTTCTGTGCATATCTAGTGGGGTTTCTTCCGTTAGCCAGGTCCATGCAGCGGTCGGCTGCTCAAAGAAGTAGGTTTTATTATTATAGATCACCCAGAGGCTCGCTGGAAACAGGAGACTATGCTGGATGTCCATTGATCCAAGCATTTGTTTCACTTCCATTAACGAGCGGCGTTGTTGCTGTACCTCTAATGTGTAATCCGGGAAAAGGAGTACTTTCGTTCCATTGCAGAGGAGGTCTCCCCTGGAGCGAGCCGCCCGCAAGACCAGGTCTCTGTCTTTGGAGTTGAAGAGGCAGATTATTACTGGCCTGGGTGGGGAGCCGGGCGGCGGCCTTGTGCCCAGCGACCTATGGGCTTGTTCGATTGTGAACCATGGCGTGAGGTGGTCTGCCAGCAACCAGGACCAGAACCACTCCTCTAGGAATGTATCCACTGATGATTCTGCAGTAGCCTCGGGAAGACCCACTAGGCGAAGATTGTTATGTCGAGATCTGTTTTCGGCGTCTTCAGCCCTCCTGTGTAGATCTGAGGTGCGTTTGGTCAGCATTGAGATTTGGGTTTTTAGAGTTGTTATTTCATCTTCTGCCTTGGAGATTCTCGACTCGGCCTCTGTGATTCGGGATACTGCATTGCAGAGATCTTGCCGGATCAGGGCGACATTCACTCCGACCTCCCCAATTTTTGATTCGACTGCTGTCTGGGAGGCCTGAATCGCCTGAAGGATCGCCGCCAGGTCACTAGACGATGTTTGTGGGTTATTACCGCCATTTGTGGTTGGGCCTTCTGACTGTGGGCCCACTGTACCTGTGGTGAATTGGTCCATACGAGTTTTTGCCGTTGTTTGTTTGATCGCTTTGTCTTTGCCCATGATGTTGGGTGTGGTTCTAACCTCTCTAGGGTTGCAGTGATCGGTCAATTTCGTTCTGCCCTACTGTAGGGCCCGATGGGAGATCCCTGGGGATCTAATCTGATTCCCCCTGTGGTATATCCTAATTTATGAATCTATTAGATAGTTCCAGGGGTATTGGGGGAACACGGTGTTATAGAGTTTATTTAATCTTACTGTTTCGTTTTGTTATTGTCCTATTCCCTTCTATGTCCTTTACCCCGGTGGTGTTTTTATTCACTCAATATGGTCCCCGGGACTCCTCCGTTTTCCAGCCAGTAAGGATGCCTGGCGTCCGGAGGAGGGGCGGTCAGAGAATAAGGAAAGGGTGAAAAGGGAGGCACTCCTTGTAATCCCCAACGTGTCACCTTCAGACTGCACCCCACCATGGTCCGAAGGACGGAGATCGGGCCCCTCTTTGATCACGGGGCCCAAAGGTCCAGATTCACCTCTCGGTATCCCAGTGTTTGTCCCAGCTCACGTTTGTGGTTGCTGCTTGTTACTGCTACTTAATTTCTTCTTTCCCCTCTCCCGGGGAGACCAGTGGGGAGCGCCTCACTGCAACACGGTCCGTAGTTGGCCGCACTTGAGGCGATGTAATGTCTAGGCCCTGGACTGCAGGCAGCCCTGGGCTCCAAAACCCTCTCCCGGGCTCCAGCCGGAGGGCCCCTCGCTGCCACAGAGTCTCTTATGTTGGAGGGGATGGGGGCAACAAGCTCCTGATCACACCCCTGGTAGGCCCTCCATCCCGGCCCCGCGTCCCGGCCTATAGCAGCATTAGTATGGGTCCCTGTGCCCTGGCGAGCACCCGTCTGCTCAGACGGCCCTCCCAGTGGTCTGCAGGTCTTCCTCCTAATATCGGGCTCTGGGAATGTCAGGTCCCCACAAACTTTGCGGCCGAGCACCCTGGACTCCGGCCAACGGAACGCCCCCCTTCCCAGCCCTCGGTCACCACGGGAAGGGGGGAAAAATCAGGGGGACCAGAGAATCGCGGTGCTGCCGGTCCGGGGCCTACCTTGATTTCTCCCAGTCACAGCGGCCCTGGCCGCGACCTGCAACTAATACGGCTCGGGGTCCGCAGCCCTGCCTCCAGGCCGTCCGGGCTGCCGCTGCCTTTCCGCCGCAGGGGGCCGCGCCTCAGGTCCGTCCCTCAGCCGCCATCTTGATCGGGGGAAACAGTGGTCGAACGCTGGGCAGCCAAAAGCTTGGTCTCACGGGGCTGGGAACCTGCCAGATAAGACGGTGAACGATAAAGGAACCCCGATGAAGCGTTCACGGTGTTGATGTGTACGGATAGTGATTTTATGAGAGGCGGATGACGGAGGGGTCCTGAGCACTACAAAAGTGCGACCGCCATCTTGACGCCCTTTGCCATGCCCCCTCCAGTGTTTGTTTTTTAAACAATCTCTCCCTTATGTGGAAAGTAGATTCTGCTAGCTTGGAAGTGTGGATTCAGCCTGTCTGTATCCAAGGAGATTCTGAATAGAGCAGCAGCTGCCTTTCCCCGTGCCCACAGGGACTGGACTTAGCTGACTGGCTCTCTGAGTCCCCGTTGCCCCTGTGCCCCGCCGTCCTACACCTGCTCTGGCCCCTTAAGTTTGTGGAGGGAAGCCCAAGACAGCCACCTCCATTTTGTGAGCCTCAGCATCTTCCCTGTGTCCTGATACAGCCCAGTGTTCAAGGATTGCAAAAAGACCTAGGTAAGGAGCCCTGAGATTTTTCTGGGTGAATAGTATTTGTTCAAAAGTGTTTATTTCAGCTACCTGTTTCTGCTTTACTGTGGACTCTCTGTGTTTCAGGCAGCCTGGTCTCTTTTAAAGTGGTGTTTTTTAAAATTTGTTTTTGCTGTGACTGTGTGAATTGCCTTGCTAGTTTGTGGCACATACCCCCCCCTTTTTTCTTCTAAGTAAAAAGGCTACATACATCTTGCAGATTGTGTTTTTAGGAGACTGTTTAATCTGTTTCTGTGATTTAAATTGTGTTTAAAAACTGTCTGCCCCCCTTTTTTCTGTCTTTCACAAAGCCCAAATTCAGAGTGCGCGCTCAGCAGTATTCCAGTGTTTGTTTTTTAAACAATCTCTCCCTTACCTGGAAAGTAGACTCTGCTAGCTTGGAAGTGTGGATTCAGCCTGTCTGTATCCAAGGAGATTCTGAATAGACAGCAGCTGCCTTTCCCCCTGCCCATAGGGACTGGACTTAGCTGATTGGCTTTCTGAGTCCCTGTTGCACCTGAGCCTCTCCCCCCACACCTGGTCTGGCCCCTTAAGTTTGTGGAGGGAAGCCCAAGACAGCCACCTCCATTTTGTGAGCCTCAGCATCTTCCCTGTGTCCTGATACAGCCCAGTGTTCAAGGATTGCAAAAAGACCTAGGTAAGGAGCCCTGAGATTTTTCTGGGTGAATAGTATTTGTTCAAAAGTGTTTATTTCAGCTACCTGTTTCTGCTTTACTGTGGACTCTCTGTGTTTCAGGCAGCCTGGTCTCTTTTAAAGTGGTGTTTTTTAAAATTTGTTTTTGCTGTGACTGTGTGAATTGCCTTGCTAGTTTGTGGCACATACCCCCCCCTTTTTTCTTCTAAGTAAAAAGGCTACATACATCTTGCAGATTGTGTTTTTAGGAGACTGTTTAATCTGTTTCTGTGATTTAAATTGTGTTTAAAAACTGTCTGCCCCCCTTTTTTCTGTCTTTCACAAAGCCCAAATTCAGAGTGCGCGCTCAGCAGTATTCCAGTGTTTGTTTTTTAAACAATCTCTCCCTTACCTGGAAAGTAGACTCTGCTAGCTTGGAAGTGTGGATTCAGCCTGTCTGTATCCAAGGAGATTCTGAATAGACAGCAGCTGCCTTTCCCCCTGCCCATAGGGACTGGACTTAGCTGATTGGCTTTCTGAGTCCCTGTTGCACCTGAGCCTCTCCCCCCACACCTGGTCTGGCCCCTTAAGTTTGTGGAGGGAAGCCCAAGACAGCCACCTCCATTTTGTGAGCCTCAGCATCTTCCCTGTGTCCTGATACAGCTCAGTGTTCAAGGATAGCAAAAAGACCTAGGTAAGGAGCCCTGAAATTTTCTGGGTAAATAGTATTATTTGTTCAAAAGTGTTTATTTCAGCTACCTGTGTCTGTTTTACTGTGGACTCTCTGTGTTTCAGGCAACCTGGTCTCTTTTAAAATGGTGGTTTTTTAAAATTCATTTTTGCCCTGACTGTGTGAATTGCCTTGCTTGTTTGTGGTACATAACCGCTCTCCCCCTTTTATCTTCTAAGTAAAAAGGCTACATACATCTTGCAGAGTGTGTTTTTAGGAGACTGTTTCTGTGATTTATATTGTGTTTAAAAAAATTCTGCCCCCCGGTTTTTTGCACTTAAAAAGCCCGATTTCAGAGCTGATTGGCTCTCTGAGTCCCTGTTGCACCTGAGCCCCACCCCCAACACCTGCTCTGGCCCCTTAAGTTTGTGGAGGGAAGCCCAAGAGAGCCACCCACCTCTATTTTGTGAGCCTCAGCATCTTCCCTGTGTCCTGATACAGACCAGTTTTCAAGGATTGCAAAAAGACCTTGGGAAGGAGCCCTGAGATTTTTCTGGCTAAATAGTATTATTTGTTCAAAAGTGTTTATTTCAGCTACCTGTGTCTTTTTTACTGTGGACTCTCTGTGTTTCAGGCAGACTGGCCTCTTTTAAAGTGGTGTTTTTTTTTATTTGTTTTTGCCGTGACTGTGTGAATTGCCTTGCTAGTTTGTGGCACATAACCCCCCCTTTACTTCTAAGTAAAAAGGCTACATACATCTTGCAGAGTGTGCTTTTAGGAGACTGTTTTAATCTGTTTCTGGGATTTAAATTGTGTTTAGAAACTGTCTGCCCCCCTGTTTTTTGCCTTTAAAAAAGCCCGATTTCAGAGGGCGCGCCCAGCAGTATTCCAGTATTTGTTTTTCAAACAATCTCTCCCTTACCTGGAAAGTAGACTCTGCGAGCTTGGAAGTATGGATTCAGCCTGTCTGTATCCAGGGAGATTCTGAATAGAGCAGCAGCTGCCTTTCCCCCTGCCCACAGGGACTGGACTTAGCTGATTGACTTTCTGAGTCCCTGTTGCACGTGAGCCCCGCCCCCCACACCTGCTCTGGCCCCTTATGTTTGTGGAGGGAAGCCCAAGAAAGCCACCTCCATTTTGTGACGCTCAGCATCTTCCCTATGTCCTGATACAGCCCAGTGTTCAGGGATTGCAGAAAGACCTAGGTAAGGTGCCCTGAGATTTGTCTGGGTAAATAGAATTATTTGTTCGAAAGTGTTTATTTAAGCTACCTGTGTCTGTTTTACTGTGGACTGTCTGTGTTTCAGAAAGCCTGGCCTCTTTTAAAGTGGTGTTTTTTTTTTATTTGTTTTTGTCATGACTGTGTGAATTACCTTGCAAGTTTGTGGCACATAACCACCCCTATTTTTTCTTCTAAGTAAAAAGGCTACATACATCTTGCCGAGTGTGTTTTTGGGAGACAGTTTTAATCTATTTATTCGATTTAAATTGTGTTTGAAATCTGACTGCCCCCTGTTTTTGCCTTTAAAAAAGCCCAATTTCATTGTGCGCGTCCAGCAGTATTCCAGTGTTTTTTTTTATTAACTAATTTTTATCGTTTTTCAGACATATATAGAAAAGGAAGGAAAAAACATGTTCAAGTACAAGGCAATGACGCATGGAATTTGTACATCTTATCATTGTTTTAGTATCGTTGTTAGCCATCAACAATAATGGGTTGTGGTGCTATCAGCAGATCTAGCCAGCGCAGTGTCCCCTTGAAACATTAAGGGGGTCATTACAACCCTGGCGGACGGTGTTAAAGGTGCGGTAATAAAAGGGAATTATGACCGTGGCGGAAACCGCCAACAAAGACAGCCACTTTAACACTCCGACCGCCACGGCGGTACAGACAAGCAGCGAGGCGGTCACCGCCAACAGACAGGCGGAAGACAATGTACCACCCACAGTATCACAACCCGCCAATCCGCCACCTTTTCCGGGGCGGATTCACCGTGGATAAAAACACAGCGGAAACAGCTTTTGCAATGGGAAAACGCTCACCTCTACACATCCCACGAGGAAGGAGGACACCATGGAGCCAGAATTACAAATCCTCCCTGCCCTTGTCTTCCTACTCATCTACGAACACCAGCGGCGGCGAAGACAATGGTGAGTACTGCACCTATGACATGGGGGGGGAGGCAAAAGTCAGGGGGACACACACCCAACACCCCCACCCTCGCACATTACAACACACACACCAATGCATTTCCAAACATCACAGTAACAACCCACAACCCCCCCAGAAGAATGCAAAGACAAAAGGAAACCAGTTCAAACATTGTAATGTATCAAAATAAATGTACCAAATATATACAGATATATATAAACACATTCAAAAGTATATACATTACGAGAAGTAGTGCAGATATGCACATATCAATGTCCGTGCACCACTGGGCCAAAAATGCATGGGCGAGGCCCACACAAGATACCTGTCCACAAACGGAGAGAACACTGCCGGGGCATCAGATAGAAATACAACAGGCACCTCAGGGGGAAGGGAAGGGGGGCACCTCAGCCGGATTACAGTACCACGCCAGATCCACGACGGGGCTCCATGCCCATTGATGTATCCTGGGGAGTGCAAAGCCACAGTCTCTCAAGTCTCTACAGTAGGTGGGTTGCCCACTGCCATATCCTGGGGAGTGCAAAGCCACAGTCTCTCAAGTCTCTACAGTGGGTGGATTGCCCACTGCCATATCCTGGGGAGTGCAAAGCCACAGTCTTTCAAGTCTCTACAGTTGGTTAGTTGCCCACTGCCATATCCTGGGGAGTGCAAAGCCACAGTCTCTCAAGTCTCTACAGTGGGTGGGTTGCCCACTGCCATATCCTGGGGAGTGCAAAGCCACAGTCTCTCAAGTCTCTACAGTGGGTGGGTTGCCCACTGTACCATCCTGGAGAGTGCAAAGCCACAGTCTCTCAAGTGGATAACAGTCTCCACTGGTTCTGGAGGGGGACTGGTGCCCAGAGTGCTTCATCCTGTTAAGGACAGACGGAGTGGATGGATCTCTCCACTGGTTCTGGAGGGGGAATGGTACCTAGACTGGATTAGGCTCCCCGTGACAGTTCCTGTCCCGTCACTGTCCCAGCTGTACATGGGATAACGATGCTTGATGTGGCGGTGTTTTCCTTCTGCAGCAGTGCTCTGCCCTGTTCAGCGGCGCTTTGCCATGGCGGTCTCTGGCCTGTTCAGCGGGGCTTGCCCTGTTCAGCGGTGCTTTGCCATGGCGGTCTCTGGCCTGTTCAGCGGTGCTTGCCCTGTTCAGCGGTGCTTTGCCATGGCGGTCTCTGACCTGTTCAGCGGTGCTTGCCGTGTTCATCGGTGCTTGCCCTGTTCAGTGGTGCTTTGCCATGGCGGTCTCTGACCTGTTCAGCGGTGCTTTGCCATGGTGGTCTCTGACCTGTTCAGCGGTGCTTGCCCTGTTAAGCTGTGCTTGCCCTGTTTAGCGGTGCTTTGCCATGGCGGTCTCTGGCCTGTTCAGCGGTGCTTGCCCTGTTCAGCGGTGCTTTGCCATGGTGGTCTCTGGCCTGTTCAGCGGTGCTTGCCCTGTTCAGCAGTGCTTTGCCATGGCGGTCTCTGGCCTGGTCAGCGGTGCTTGCCTTGTTCAGCGGTGCTTTGTCATGGCGGTCTCTGACCTGTGCATTGGTGTGTGGCATGACGGTCCCTCATTGCCCAGCGGGGCTGTGGCAGCCGGGGCCCTCCTGGGCACTGACTCCGGTGGTGGTCTCCTGACCAGTGACGATACCTGTGTCCTCCTGGGCACTGACTCTGGCGGTGGTCTCCTGACCAGTGACGATACTTCTGCTCTCCTGGGCACTGACTCCGGCGATGGTCTCTTGACCAGTGACAATACTTATGCCCTCCTGGGCACTGACTCCGGCGGTGGTCTCCTGACCAGTGACGATACTTCTGCCCTCCTGGGCACTGACTCCGGCGGTGGTCTCCTGACCAGTGACGATACCTGTGCCCTCCTGGGCACTGACTCCGGCGGTGGTCTCCTGACCAGTGACGATACTTCTGCCCTCCTGGGCACTGACTCCGGCGGTGGACTCCTGACCAGTGACGACAGTGCTGGAGGTGGCGTCCCATCCGCCGGGGAGGATGCCGCCCTTCTCCGCCGTGTTGCTCTCACGAGGCTGTGCAGACTTCTGGCACTTCACCAGCTTTGGAGGAGTCACAGCTGACTCTGCAATCCCCCTGGGACACTTGTGAGTAGTTTTGCCTCCAGGAGTCTTCACACGGTCCCGTCGGCCACTTTCCAACTTGAGATGCTTTACAGGGGGTGGACTGGCAGTGCCTTGGCTCCATGTCACACTGCCTGCCCTGGTGGCCGGTGCACTCCACACACCTGTAACACGCACCACTGGTACTGGAGTCTTTTTGGCTGAGGCGCTACTATGGGACTGATGAATTGTGGGGGTGGGGGCAAAGAGGTCAATGTTGCAGAGGGACAGTTTCTGACGAACACTGGGATGGGTAGCTGGAGGGGGTCTGGGAGTGCAGGAAGAGGAGGTGGTTGTAGGAGGTGTCACTTTAGGTGTTTTGGGTGCAGGTGCAGGTACTGGAGGCTGTCGTGAGGTGGATGGATGTTGGGTGTGTGGGTGCCCGCATTTGTGTACTTTGGGAGGGGGCGTCACAGACACACTGGGAGAGGACACAGGGGATGTGTAAATGGGAGTGGGGGTGGTGAGTGCAGGTGAGCGGGGTGTGGTGCTGGGTGTTCTGGTGCGAGTCCTAGTGCCTGTAGATGTAGTGCATGCAGGTGAGAGTGTAGACGATAATGGGAGGGAGGAGGGAGACGAGGAGGAGGGGGACACAGTGGAGTCAGTGGATGTTGCTGTGTCTGCATGTGTGTGATGCTTGTGTGAGTGCCTGTGGGTTGTGTGGTGCCTATGTTTGCCTGAGCTACTTTTGGGTGTTGAGGTGTATGTATGCTTGTCTGATGGTGTGCTTGGGACAGGCTGGGGTACAGGGGATTGGGTCTAGGGGGAGGCTAGAGACAGGGACAATGGCTGCCATCAGTGCTGAGGCCAGAGATTGCAGGGTTCGATGATGGGCAGCCTGACCAGAATGAATGCCCTCCAGGAATGCATTAGTGTGTTGCAACTCCCTTTCTACACCCTGGATGGCATTCACAATGGTAGACTGCCCAACAGTGAGTGACCTGAGGAGGTCAATGGCCTCCTCACCGAGGGCAGCAGGGGTGACTTGGGCAGGGGCTGAGGTGCCTGGGGCGAAGGTGATGCCCACCCTCCTGGGTGAGCGGGCACGGGCCGAACGCTGAGGGGCTGCTGGGAGGGCGGTGCTGGTAGGGGTGGTGGCGGCTGTACCTATAGAAGTGGGGGGCACAGATGGTGCCGCCACCACAAGGGAACTCCCATCGGCGGACGAGTCCATGTCGCTGGTTGGTGATCCGGTGACCGACGTGTAGCTCCCCTCGCCCTCCGTCCCACTGGTGCATTCTGAGTCCGTGGTGTGGCCCTCCATGGCCATGTGGGATGCAGCTCCCTCGTGCTCCGGTGCCACTGTACCTCCGCCTGATGATGCTGATGCACACAAGAACAGGGAGACCACAAAAAGGGGGAGGGGACGACAGAAGAAAGACAGGTTGAGTGCATGGCTTACCACTACCGTTGGACAATACAGACACAGCAGCCCCCTGCACTACGCCATGCTCTTGGCCTCTACAGATGGAATTGCTGGGATATGGCCTACATGGCTATGGTGGACATCAGCACACATGGATGCCACAGGGCCATCTATAACTGTACTTGGCCCACTACTGAGGGGGGGGGGGAGTGCCACATGCCCTACTTATTTCTGACTGGCCTAGGTACACCCACAGCCCTCCTCCCACACCCAGACCCCTCAAGTCCCCAGAATGAGAGTGTACTCACCCCCTTGTGTCTGCTGTGATGCCCTCAAGCGCCATCCAACTCCGGTAGGCCACCGCCAGGATCCTGAACATCAGGGGGTCATGGTGCGACGGGCACCCCTCCCACGTTGGGAGGCCATCCCCAGCTGAGCCTCTGCGTCTTCTTGCTCCAGCGGCGAATGTCCTCCCATCTTTTCCGGCAGTGGGTGCCCCGTCTCTGGTGGACCCCCAGGGTCCGGACTTCCTTGGCGATGGCACGCCAAATGTCCTTCTTCTGGTGGGCGCTGACCTACATGACATGCACAGGGGAAGAAGAGAAGTCATTACCAACTGCACCGTTGATGTGAGTGGCCCCCATCCCTGCCCTTGCCATGTGGCACATGCATTCACAGTCCTTCATGTTCCCTGCACTCTGCCCCCTTACCTCTTACAACCAGCCCTCCCCACCCAGGCATAGCCTATACAATGTGCTCCGTGTGTACTTACCTGTTGGTCTGGAGGACCGTAGAGTAGCGTGTACTGGGGGAGGACCCCGTCTACTAGCTTCAACAACTCCTGAGCAGTGAATGCAGGGGCCCTTTCCCCAGACGCAGCAGCCATTGTCTCTTCCAGACCGTGGTCACAGCAGCACTTGCAGTGTAGGTCCTCTCCTGTCGAAGATCAGGTATTGAGTGATTGAACAGATTGAAAATGGCAGTCACGTCTGCGGCGTTGCGTATCATCACCACCGGCGCACTTCGTCATTGGCTCCTGGGACCCATAGGGTCCAATGTTAACCAATGCAGCATTGCGCCGCGGTCTACGACCGCCTACCGGGACGGTGTATAATGCCAGCGCAGATACCTCACATTCCCATTGTCCCAGTTTAGAGGTCAGGCAGCTGCCATTTCAGGAGCCCACATGGCTTAATTTACTACTGCGTCACACATAGCTAGGCCTACACTCAACACACATACAGGAAGAGTTTTGTGTTTGGTGTCGTGTTCTGTGTATCTGTGGGTACATACCTGAGAATTTGTTGACTCTGCGGTCGCTGTTGTCCTTCCTAGGCACCGTCAGCTGGGACATTTGAGAAGATGGCGGAATCCTCCAGTGTACCAACCGCTGGTGTACCTGTTGACAATGGAGGAGCGACATTTAATCGTCACCTACAGGTTTGACCGTGCCACTATCCAGGAACTATGTACCCAGTTGGAGCCAGACCTGATGTCACCAATCCGCCATCCCACTGGAATCCCCCCTGACGTGCAAGTGCTGTAAGTGCTCCATTTCCTTGCTAGTGGGTCTTTTCAGACAACAGTGGCCATGGCATCAGGGATGTCCCAGCCTATGTTTTCCAACGTGTTGTTCAGAGTGTTGGCTGCCCTGCTGAAACACATAAGGAGATACATCGTTTTCCCTGAGGTGGAGGATTTGCCCACAGTGAAAGGTGACTTCTATGCCCTTGGACATATCCCCAACATCATAGGTGCCATTGATTGGACCCATGTAGCTCTGGTCCCCCCCCCCACAGAAGTGAAAAGGTGTACAGGAACCGGAAGAGTTATCATTCGATGAATGTACAGATGGTATGTTTGGCAGACCAGTACAACTCGCAGGTAAATGCTATGTTCCCTGGCTCAGTGCATGACGCCTACATCCTGCGGAATAGCAGCATCCCTTATATGATGGGTCAACTCCAAAGGCACCGTGTGTGGCTATTAGGGGACTCTGGTTACCCCAACCTTTCCTGGCTATTGACCCCAGTGAGGAATCCCAGGACCAGGGCAGAGGAAAGCTACAATGAGGCCCATGGGCGGACTAGGAGGGTGATCGAACGCACTTTCGGACTCCTGAAGGCCAGGTTCAGGTGCCTCCATATGACAGGTGGTTCCCTATTCTACTCACCCAAGAAGGTGTACCAGATCATCATCGCCTGCTCGATGCTTCACAATCTTGCTTTGCGACGCCAGGTGCCTTTTCTGCAGGAGGATGGTCCAGATGGCGGTGTTGTGGCAGCTGTGGAGCCTGTGGACAGTGATGAGGATGAAGCTGAGGAAGAAGACATGGACAACAGGGAGTCAGTCATACAGCAATATTTCCAGTGACACACAGGTGAGAACATCTTATTTTTCAACAATACAATCACTTTCACACTTCTACCTCTATCCTGTCTGTTATTTAATAGCAGTATTTGGTCACTGAGTTGTACCTTTCCATTACGGTTTCACAGGTGTGGTTACCAACGTGTGTCATCTGCTTGCATCCTTCAAGGACTTGTGATGTGTGACATAGGTATGTTGGCTTTACAATTGAGAACGCATTTTGACACTGTCATTGATAATACACATTTACCAAATCACAGACTGACTCCAGATTGTTTTGTGGTTCAAGGGTGTTTATTTAAGTGCTCAAAAATAGAGGGGGGTTGTAAAATGGTGATGGGGGACGGTGGATGAATGTCCATGGAAGAGTCCAGTCTATTGGTCACACAGGTGCATTGCCCATATGGGCATAGGAAGTGGAGCTGGGGCAGTTTAAGTATGGACAGGGTAACAAAGTGGTACAGTGGGAGGACAATCAGTGTGGTCTCATTTCCTGGCAGGGGTCTTGCCATCTTGCTCTGTCCTGTTCCTGGATCTCAGGGACCGCTTGCGTGGTGGTTGTCCGTCTGCAGGGGGTGGGGTACTGGTGTGGTGGTCCTGTGGCGGGGCGTCCTGTCCACTAGCGCCGGCGGAGGTCGTGGGCAGTTCATCATCCAGGCTAGTGTCAGGGGGCCCTTTGGAGTGCCACGGTGTCCCTCATGGTCTTTTGTGTGTCCTTCAGCACCCCTACGATGGTGCCCAGGGCGGAGCTGATGGTCCTGAGCTCCTCCCTGAACCCCAAATACTTTTCCTCCTGCAGGCGCTGGGTCTCCTGAAACTTGTCCAGGACCGTCGCCATTGTCTCCTGGGAGTGGTGGTATGCTCCCATGATGGAGGAGAGGGCCTCGTGGAGAGTGGGTTCCCTTGGCCTGTCCGCCCCCGGTCGCACAGCAGCCCTCCCAGTTCCCTTGTGTTCCTGTGCCTTTGTCCCCTGGACCGTGTGCCCACTACCACTGCCCCAGGTCCCTGTTGTTGTTGGGGTGGTGGGTTCTCCTGGGTTCCCTGTAGTGGTGGACACACCGCTGATTGACGTGCACTGGGTACGGAGGTATGGGCCCGCAGGGTGGGTGCTGTGCTGGTGTTACCAGAGGGTGGAAGGTCACTGTTGGGCTGTGCCTGTGCAAGGGGTACCGACTGTCCCGAGGCCCACGATGGTCCAGGCTGGTCATCAGGATCCAGTAGGGCAGAGCTGCTGTTGTCACTGTGGGCCTCTTCTGTGGGTGGAGTGGAGATGTCTGGACCCTCCTCTGTGGTGATGTTCCTTAGTGGTCCTGCAGGGATATAAGAGCATGATTATTGCATCTGTGTGTGTCATGGTGTGCAATGGGTGGGTGTTTGTGTACCCCAGTGCAAGCATTCCTGTGTGTGGGTTTGTGTGATGATGGTTAGGGGGTTGTTATGGGTATGTGCAGTGAGCATGCTTTGGTGAGGGGTGACCATGCTTAGTTGTGTCATGCAGGGCTTGGTGTTGGGATGTGTGGTTTGTGTTATGAGTACATTAGTGAGGAGTTGTAGTGATAGGGGAGGGGGTGAGGGTGGTGGTGTGTGAGAGCATGCAGGTAGGGTGGGGGATATGATAGTTGAGATTTGACTTACCAGTGTCCATTCCTCCACTGACTCCTCTGAGGCCCTCTGGATGCATGATGGTCAAGACTTGTTCCTCCCATGTTGTTAGTTGTGGGGTAGGAGGTGGGGATCCGCCGCCAGTCCGCTGAACCGCAAGGTTCTGCCCGGAGACCACTGAACGCACCTTCCCCATAGGTCGTTCCACCTCTTCCTGATGTCCTCCCGATTACTTGGATGCTGTCCCACTGCGTTGACCCTGTCGACTATTTTGCGCCATAGCTCCATCTTCCTGGCTATGGATGTGTGCTGCACCTGTGAGACAAATAGCTGTGGCTCTACCCGTAGGATTTCCTCCACCATGACCCGGAGCTCCTCCTCGGAAAACCGGGGGTGTCTTTGGCGTGACATGGGGTGGTTTGGGTGATGTGTGGGGTAGTGTCAGTGTTGATGTGTGTGGTAATGTGCAGTGGTGTGTGGTGTATTGTGCGTGTAATGTATGGGTGATGGTGTTGTGTGCCTCTGTGTGGTGGGGTTCTCAGTTGCTGTGCTCTCGGTCTCTCTGGCCTTCGGTCGTGACTTGTGGTCGTAGGGGTTTGTGAGTGATGTGAGTGTGTATTTTACATTGTGTTGGGTGTGTGGGAGAGGTGTGTGTATGTGTATCAGGTGTGTGTATTTGGAATTACCCAATGTGGCGGTGTTTTGGAGATGTGTGTGTATTTTGAGCGCGGCGGTGTATACCACCAATGGAATACCGCGGTTGAAAGACCACCACGTGAATTTGTGGGTCGTGATAGCATGGGAGTGTTTCTGTTGGCGTGATGGTGGAGGATTTGTTTTTGCCAGTTTATCACTGACCTTTGGTGTGGCGGACTTGTGTGGGTGTCTGAGTTTCGGCGGATTCCGAGATGTGTGTCACAATAGCTGTGGCGGAATTCCACGGCCACGGCGGTGTGTTAGCGGTCTTCTGCACGGCGGTAAGCGGCTTTTACCGCCAGTGTTCTAATGACCCCCTAAGTATCTTATTACGTATCTGGTTTATGTCATCAATTCTAGCCATCGTCCCCATATCTTTTCGAATTTGTGTGGACACCCTCTAGACTCAAATACCAGTTTCTCCTGATTGCCACAACAATCCACCCCCTTCCTCAATTTCTGGATCAACTGGCCTTCTGGGGACGTCCACACTGCAGCGATATCTCTATTAGCGACTAATAATGCCATAGCTGTCAGTGTTAGTTTAGCACGTGTTCCTCCCATTTCTTCCTTTACCTCCAATAGGATTAGCTTAGCTGATTTTTGTATTTCTTGACCCAGTGCCCTTCCTATATCTCGGATCACCCCTTCCCAGTACTTTTGTATTTTTTGAGAGGTCCATACCACATGAAAGAAGTCTGCTGGTTCATTCGGGCATCTTGGGCATTTGGCAGAAGGGCGGGCTCCCATTTTGTGTAGTTTGGATGGTGTCAGATAGGCCCCATATAAATATTAGAATTGTATCATGCGGATCCTTGCCGATATTGCCAATACCTTGGGCGCCATCAAGGCTTCCATCCATTCTGTTTCTTCTAGGGGTCCGAGTCATGATTCCCACATAGTCCTAAAAATGACTACGTTATCAGAAGTGTTGTTGATTAGTGTTTTGTAAAGTTGAGAAATGCCTTTCCCCTCCATATTTCCCATGAGTATTTTGGCTTCCAGTGGGTTAAAGTCCGGTAGAGGCCTTGTGGTGGGCAGATGGGTTCGCAGTGTGTGTCTTAGTTGAAGGTATCTAAAGAACTGTGTCTGGTTTAATTGAAATTCTGCTTGTAGGTCTTGGAACGATTTAATGGCCCTCCCTTTCCATATGTCCAAAACCAGGGAAATGCCTATTAGGTCCCATGTTGCGAATCCCTCCAGCGTGGCCGAGGCATACATCCATTTCCTTCTCCATAGCGGAGTCTGGAGGGTGATAACGGTATTCCAGTGAGTGTGGCGTAACGCGGCTCGCCATGCCAGGAAGACCACTTTGGTTGTTTCCTCCATGTCACGAAGAAGCGATGCTCCATACAGCATGTCAAGAACCTGTGGAAACCCCAGGAGTGTCAATTCTGTCGTATATGCCGGGTCTTCCCAGCCCCCATTAAACCAGACATGGACCACTATCAATTGGGTAGCCAGGTAATATAGATGGGGATCTGACACACCCAAACCTCCATCATACATTCCTCTCCGGCAATGTAGTATCGCTACTCAATGTCTATTACCTCTCCATAGAAATCTTCCAGTGATGCTTTCGAGATTTTTGAACCAGGAGTGGGGGATGAGGATGGGAACATTTTGGAATATGTATAGGAGTCTCGGCAAGATCATCATTTTGTATAGGGCCACCCGCCCTATCACATTCAAGGGGAGGGTTTGCCATCTCTGAATGTCCGTTTTGATTCTTTGTTAGTAGAGGGGATAGATTTTTGGCCCATGTTAATTCGGGCAAAAGGGTTACCCAGATCCCTAGGTATTTAAAACTTAATTTGCGTATGGGTATGGTATTTTGCCAATCGAAGCAATCACGTGTGTTTGCTAGCGGGATCAGGATTGATTTGGTGGAGTTCATCCTGAGACCTGAGATTAGTTCGTATTTCCTTTGAAGGCAAAGGCTCCTTGGACACGTTATACTGGGTTCCTCCAAATATAGCAGAACATCATCTGCATATAGAGCTATCCTGTCTTCATGAGATGGACCCCATTTCCATCCTCGGTATACTGAGCCCGCTCTGATCATCTGGGCTAGAGCGCCAATGGCCAGGGTAAACAAAAGAGGGGATAGGGGACATCCCTGTCGAGTACCTCTTCTGATGTCGAACCTGTGGGATATGGTCCCATTAACCTGTACACAGGCCGTAGGGTTAGTGTATAATGCTTTAATTAGGTGGCAACAATGTTTTTCTATGCCTGCCCGTCGGAGCACCAGTAGAAGGAATCCCCAGTCAACCGAACCAAAAGCCTCTTCAAAATCTATGAGCAAGAGGGACAGACTTTGGGGCATCCGGCGTCTCTCCGCCAAGGCTACGTGTAGCCGGTGGATACAGTGTCGTGTACTGCGGGTTGCTATAAACCCACATTGGTCAGGATGGATTAGCTGCGGCAGGACCCTTTTGATGCGAGTGGCAAGGATAGAGGCGAAAATTTTAATTTCTGTGTTAATCGATGATATTGGTCTGTAATCCGCGCAGTGAGGCGAAGGGGGCTGGGTTTTGGGGAGCACCACGATCATGGCTGTATCTAGTTCAGGAGGAAAGGATCCACCTTTTCCTATTTCTGCGAAAAGGCGTAGGAGACGTGGGGTCAGGTCTTCTCTAAACACCTTATAATATTCTGGGGGGAATCCATCGGGACCAGGCGTCTTGCCAGCGTTTAATGTTGAGATTGCCACCCCAATTTCTTCCTCTCTAATGGGTTCCTCTAAAAGCTGTGCTTCTGTCATAGGTAACTGTGGGAGGGGGATCTCGTCAAGTAGTTGACGTGTTTGATGTGAATCTATTTGTGTAGATGCTTGGTACAGTGTATGATAATAGTTGGCAACAGCATTCGCAATTTTGGTATGACCCGTAACCAGGGTCCCATCCCCGTCATAAATTTCAGGGACGATCTTGGAGGCCTGATTGAGGGAGATCAACCAATACAGCATCTTCCCGGTCTTGTCCTCCAAGCCATATATCCTTCCAGTGCTGGCCCTCCATAAATGTTTTGCGGCCTCCAGGGTTTGACCCCGTATCTCCTCTCAGATGAGGAGGAGTTGTCGCGTCAGTTTCTCGCTTGGGTTTATTACGTTGTCTCTTTCGAGGTTTATTGCTCGGAGCTCTAGCTGTGTGATATGTAGCGCTTTGGCACGTTCCTGATTACGTAACAGATTTTTAGCCATACCTCTTAATACCGCCTTCCCTGCCGCCCATAGAGCGCCCTCCGAGGTTACCGAGCCTTCGTTTAGGTGGAAGTATTCTGCTTGTGCCTGACGTAATTTTTCTTTAAAGTGTTCATCTTGGAGATACTATGCGTTTAGCCGCCACATGGGCGACGCCGGGGGCGGGCCGGGCCTAGTATGAGCCGGAGAGGGTCATGGTCAGAGATTCCTCTGGCTAGAATCTTGATGTGTGAGAGGGTTGTACAATCTGTGCTCGGAAGAATCATCAGGTCTATTCTGGATTGGGAGCCATGGGCTGCTGAGGTGTGGGTGAATTGTCTCTGCCTCGGATGCCATATCCGCCAGGCGTCACATAGTCCTGTGGCAGATAACCACCCCTTAATTTCGGTTGCCAGTGTACGTCTATATGTGGTGAGTGGGCCGTCTACATCTAAGGTCGGGTCCAGGGTTGCGTTGAAGTCGCCATCTAGTATAGTGTGCCCAGGGGGTAGGCCAGAGAGAAGTTTTGTGAGTGCCTGGAGGGTTGAGCTGACCAGGGAGGGAGGGGAGTAGATACTTATTATATTAAACATGATCCCTTCTACCTTACAGGTAATGGCTACAAACCGCCCCTGTTGGTCTCTCCGTACTGGGATGTGTGTCATAGGGAAGGTACAAGGCAATAATATGGCTACTCCTCGTGACCCACGTGTGTATCCCGCATGGTACACTCTATCAAATCCTCAACGAGTCAGGAATGGGTTTTTATCCCCCAAAAGGTGGGTTTCCTGTAAAATTAGTATTTCTGGATTGTATCTATGTATGAAGGTGAATACTGCAGTACGTTTAATTTTGTCTAGGAGCCCGTTGATGTTCCATGACATAATTTATATTTGATTCATGGGGGGGGTGTGATTGTAGGTGGAAGTTTACAGTTGTTGAGCCAACCTTTAGCTACTAGTTTGTGCGACTCTGAAGGACTTATCTTTCTATCTTCCTGCTGCCGATTCTCAGACTCTATTATATCTGTCGAGTCATTAAGCATCCTGCTCTGTGCCTCAATTAAAAAAATATATGAATCTTGCCTTCGCATACAAATTCTAACATTGGCCTTTAGAATGAGGCTGGAACCGCCTTGCCCCCCAACTCCCTCCCCACCCCATACTTCCCCCCAGAAGCATCTCTCGACCATATACATAGCCCCTCACTTCTAAAACTGGTGAGATGACTTTTGAGTGGTAAGGCTGTGGTATTGGTGGCGGTGGACCCCCATAAATATATAATACTCAATGTGTGATCAAGTTAGGCATAACGCTTCTATTTCTGTGTTCATTGTCTTGAGTCTTTCCCAGAATAAGTTCCACCTATGCAGTCACAGGATTGGACTACGAGACAAGTCAGAGTCTTCTTGTGTCTCTAGCTGGATCTTGGTTGTGTCCTGTGGTTTCAGGCTTGTCAGGGTGGCTCTGGAATTCTCTTTCGATTGTGGGTGTCTGGGTTCCGATCGATGAGCCCCGGGAGGGGAGTCCGAGCTGGATCTATGTCTTCCTTTTTGTTTCCGAGAGCATGTGCGCTGACTGCGCATCGGTTGTTGCCCCCTTGGGTGAGCTGGCGTTGTCTTAAGTGGTGGCCGTGATCCTGTTCTGTGCATATCTAGTGGGGTTTTTTCCGTTAGCCAGGTCCATGCCGCGGTCGGCTGCTCAAAGACGTAGGTTTTATTATTATAGATCACCCGGAGTCTGGCTGGAAACAGGAGATGATACTGGATGTCCATTGATCTAAGCTTTTGTTTCACTTCCATGAACGAGCAGCGTTGTTGCTGTACCTCTAATGTGTAATCTGGGAAAAGGAGTACTTTTGTTCCATTGCAGAGGAGGTCTCCCCTGGAGCGAGCCTCCCGCACGACCAGGTCTCTGTCTTTGAAGTTGAAGAGGCAGATTATAACTGGCATGGGTGCGGAGCCATGCGGAGGCCTTGCGCGCAGTTACCTATGGGCTCGTTCGATTGTGAACCATGGCGTGAGGTGGTCTGCTGGCAACCAGGACCGGAACCACTCCTCTAGGAACGTATCCAATGATGATTCTGCAGTGGCCTTGGGAAGACCCACTAGGCGAAGATTGTTACGTCGAGATCTGTTGTCGGTGTCTTCAGCCCTCCTGTGTAGATCTGAGGTGCATTTGGTCAGCATTGAGATTTGGTTTTTTAGAGTTGTTATTTCATCTTCTGCCGTGGAGATTCTCGACTCGGCCTCTGTGATTCGGGATACTGCATTATAGTGATCTTGCCGGATCAGGGCGACATCCACTCCGACCTCCCCTATTTTTGATTCAACTGTTGTCTGGGAGGCCCGAATCGCCTGAAGGATCGCCGCCAGGTCACTCGACGATGTTTGTGGGTTATTACCGCCATTTGTGGTTGGGCCTTCCGACCGTGGGCCCACTGTACCTGTGGTGAATTGGTCCATACGAGTTTGTGCCTTTGTTTGTTTGATCGCTTTGTCTTTGCCCATGATGTTGAGTGCGGTTCTAACCTCTCTAGGGTTGCAGTGATCGGTCAATTTCTGCCCTACTGTAGGGCCCGATGGGAGATCACTGGGGATCTAATCTGATTCCCCCTGTGGTATATCCTAATTTATGAATCTATTAGATAGTTCCAGGGGTATTGGGGGAACATGGTGTTGCAGAGTTTATTTCATCTTACTGTTTCGTTTTGTTATTGTCCTATCCTCTTCTATGTCCTTTACCCCGGCGGCGTTTTTATTCACTCAATATGGTCCCGGGACTCCTCCCCTGTCCAGCCGGTCACTATAATGGTTTTCAACTGTTGTTTTTCAACTGTACGTTTTTTCTGTGTTGACTATTGGCACTAACTGTTTTGTGTCTTTCTGATTACATGCAGGGCGACTATACTGACCGATTGACTTAGACATACTGTGTCTCCGACTCTGTAAGTGACTGTATGTGCACTTGATAAATTACTGATACATAGGAGAAGTAGTTTGATAATCAAAGGCTTTTTTTCGTGGGTCCTGAAGAAGCGTCACTGGATCACTTTGTGACCAAGCATAGACGCGAAACATGTTGACCATGTAGGATTAGGTGAACTACCTTCCCTGATTATAGAGTGTAATGATACATTATTTTCAGTAACACTCTTACATTTTTGTTTTTAATATTGGCCTGAACCCTATTTCTATCGCATTAAAACAGTGGTTTAGGTTCAGAGCTAATTTTAGATTGTTGTCTCTTGTTCTACACTCTCCATTTCTGATTTAGTTTCTTTCCCAGACCTTCGTTGTTAGCAATTTTACAATGGTTGAGTGCCACCCAAAATGCTGGGTGGCCCGCCAGGCATTGCAGCACCAGTCTGGCGAGGAGCAAGCCCGATGATGATACCTGTCACCCAAATGGGTGCTTGAGGGTACTCCTAAAGAATATCTAGTATAGCTCCGCCACTTCTAAACTCTATTATCTTTCTTGTTTCTCTCTCTGTTGTGTAACAGTGCACTTATTTTGATATTACAGCCGGTAAGGATGCCTGGTGTCTGGAGGAGGGGCGGTCAGCGAATAAGGAAAGGGTGAAAAGGGAGGCACTCCTTGTAATCCCTAACGTGTCACCTTCAGACTGCACCCTACCGTGGTCCGAAGGACGGAGATGGGGCCCCTCTCTGCTCACGGGGCCCAAAGGTCCAGATTCACCTCTCTGTATCCCAGTGTTTGTCCCAGCTCACGTTTGTGGTTGCTGCTTGTTACTGCTACTTAATTTCTTCTTTCCCCTCTCCTGGGGAGACCAGTGGGGAGCGCGTCACCGCAACACGGTCCGTACTTGGCCGCCCTCGAGGCGATGTAATGTCTAGGCCCCGGACTGCAGCCAGCCCTGGGCTCCAAAACCCTCTCCGGGCTCCAGCCGGGGGGCCCCTCGCTGCCAAGGAGTCTCTTATCTCGGGGGGGGGAAGAGGGCAACGAGCCCACCGGTTCGGTCCTCCGGCTGATCACACCCGTGGTAGGCCCCCCATCCCGGCCCCGCGTCCCGGCCTATAGCAGCATCAGCAGGGGTCCCCGTGCCCCGGCGAGCACCCGTCCGCCTAGGCGGCCCTCCCAGCGGTCTGCAGGTCCTCCTCCTAATATCGGGCTCTGGGCCTGCCAGGCCCCGCACAATTCACGGCCGAGCACCCAGGCCTCCGGCCCACGGAGCGCCCCGACCCCCTTCCCAGCCCTCGGTCACCACGGGAAGGGGGGAAAAATCAGGGGGACCAGAGAATCGCGGTGCTGCAGGCCCGGGGCCTACCTTAATTTCTCCCAGTCACAGCGGCCCTGGCCGCAACCTGCACCTTCTCTGGCTCGGGGTCCAAAGCCCTGCCTCCAGGCCGTCCGGGCCGCTGGCGCATTTCCGCCTCAGCGGGCCGCACCTCAGGTCTGTCCCTAAGCCACCATCTTGATCGGGGGAAGCAGCGGTAGAACGCTGGGTAGCCAAAACCTCTGTCTCACGGGGCCGGGAGGGCTGGGAACCCGCCACTCGAGACGGGGCAGGATAAAGGAACCCCGATGAAGCTTTCACGGTGTTGATGTGTACGGATAGTGAGTTTATGAGAGGCGGATGACGGAGGGGTCCTGAGCACGACAAAAGTGCGACCGCCATCTTGACGCCCTGGCCCCTTAAGTTTGTGGAGGGAAGCCCAAGACTGCCACCTCCATTTTGTGAGCCTCAGCATCTTCCCTGTGTCCTGATACAGCCCATTGTTCAAGGATTGCAAAAAGACCTAGGTAAGGAGCCCTGAGATTTTTCTGGGTAAATAGTATTATTTGTTCAAAAGTGTTTATTTCTGCTACCTGTGTCTGTTTTACTGTGGACTCTCTGTGTTTCAGGCAGCCTGGCCTCTTATAAAGTGGTGTTTTTTCAAATTAGTTTTTGCTGTGACTGTGTGAATTGCTTTGCTAGTTTGTGGCACATACCCCCCCCCCACTTTTCTTCTAAGTAAAAAGGCTACATACATCTTGCAGAGTGTGTTTTTAGGAGACTGTTTTAATCTGTTTCTGTGATTTAAATTGTGTTTAAAAACTGCCTTACCCCCCTGATCTTTGCCTTCAAAAAAAGCCAGATTTCAGAGTGCGTGCCCAGCAGGATTCAATTGTTTGTTTTTGAAACAATCTCTCCCTTACTTGGAAAGTAGACTCTGCTAGCTTGGAAGTGTGGATTCATCCTGTCTGTATCCAAGGAGATTCTGAATAGAGCAGCAGCTGCCTTTCCCCCTGCCCACAGGGACTGGACTTAGCTGATTGGCTCTCTGAGTCCCTGTTGCACCTGAGCCCCGCCGTCCCACACCTTCTCTGGCCCCTTAAGTTTGTGGAGGGAATCCCAAGACAGCCACCTCCTTTTTGTGAGCCTCAGCATCTTCCCTGTGTCCTGATACAGCCCAGTGTTCAAGGATTGCAAAAAGACATAGGTAAGGAGCCCTGAGATTTTTCTGGGTAAATAGTATTATTTGTTCAAAAGTGTTTATTTCAGCTACCTGTGTCTGTTTAACTGTGGACTCTCTGTGTTTCAGGCAGCCTGGTCTCCTTTAAAGTGGTGTTTTTTTTAAATTAGTTTTTGCTGTGACTGTGTGAATTGCCTTGCTAGTTTGTGGCACAGAACTCCCCCCCCTTTTTTCTTCTAACTAAAAAGGCTACATACATCTTGCAGAGTGTGTTTTTAGGATACTGTTTTAATCTGTTTCTGTGATTTAAAATGTGTTTAAAAACTGTCGGCCCGCCTGATCTTTGCCTTTAAAAGTCCCAGATTTCAGAGTGCATGCCCAGCAGTATTCCAGTGTATGTTTTTGAAACAATCTCTCCCTTACCTGGAAAGTAGACTCTGCTAGCTTGGAAGGGTGGATTCCGCCTTTCTGAATCCAAGTAGATTCTGAATAGAGCAGCAGTTTCCTTTCCCCTTGCCCACAGGGACTAGATGTAGCTGATTGACTCTCTGAGTCCCTGTTGCACCTGAGCCCCGCCCCCCACACCTGCTCTGGCCCCTTAAGTTTGTGGCGGGAAGCCCAAGACCGCCACCTCCATTTTGTGAGCCTCAGCATCTTCCCTCTGTCCTGATACAGCCCATTGTTCAAGGATTGCAAAAAGACCTAGGTAAGGAGCCCTGAGATTATTCTGGTCAAATAGCAATATTTGTTCAAAAGTGTTTATTTCAGCTACCTGTGTCTGTTTAACTGTGGACTCTCTGTGTTTCAGGCAGCCTGGCCTCTTTTAAAGTGTTTTTTTTTATTTGTTTTTGCCGTGACTGTGTGTTGTGTGAATTGCCTTGCTAGTTTGTGGCACATAACTCCCCCCCTTTTTTCTTTTAAGTAAGAAGGCTACATACATCTTGCAGAGTGTGTTTTTAGGAGACAGTTTTAATCTGTTTCTGTGATTTAAAATGTGTTTAAAAACTGTCTGCCCCCCTCATCTTTGCCTTTAAAAATCCCAGATTTCATAGTGCGCGCCCAGCAGTATTCCAGTCTTTGTTTTTTAAACAATCTCTCCCTTACATGGAAAGTAGACCCTGCTAGCTTGGACGTGTGGATTCAGCCTGTCTGTATCCTAGGAGATTCTGAATAGAGCAGAAGCTGCCTTTTCCCCTGCCCACAGGGACTGGACTTAGCTGATTGGCTCTCTGAGTCCCTGTTGCACCTGAGCCGCAATCCCCCACACCTGCTCTGGCCCCTTAAGTGTGTGGAGGGAAGGCTAAGAGAGCCACCTCCATTTTGTGAGCTTCAGCGTCTTCCCTGTGTCCTGATGCAGCCCAGTGTTCAAGGATTGCAAAGAGACCTAGGTAAGGAGCCCTGAGATTTTTCTGGGGAAATAGTACTATTTGTTCAAAAGTGTTTATTTCAGCTACCTGTGTCTGTTTTACTGTGGACTTTCTGTTTTTCAGGCAGCCTGGCCTCTTTAAAAGTGGTGTTTTTTTTTTATTTGTTTTTGCCATGAATGTGCGAATTGCCTTGCTAGTTTGTGGCACATACCCCCCCTTCTTTCTTCTAAGTAAAAAGGCTACATACATCTAGCAGAGTTGTTTTTAGGAGACTGTTTTAATCTGTTTCTGTGATTTAAATTGTGTTTAAACACTGTCTGCCCCACTGTTTTTTGCCTTTAAAAAAGCACGATTTAAGAGTGCGCGCCGAGCAGTATTCCAGTGTTTGTTTTTAAAAAAATCTCTCCCTTACCTGGAAAGTAGGCTCTGCTAGCTTGGAAGTGTGGATTCAGCCTGTCTGTATCCAAGGAGATTCTGAATAGAGCAGCAGCTGCCTTTCCCCCTGACCACAGGGAGTGGACTTAGCTGATTGGTTCTCTGATTCAATGTTGCACCTGAGCCCCGCCGTCCCATACCTGCTCTGGCCCCTTAAGTTTGTGGAGGGAAGCCCAAGACAGCCACCTCTATTTTGTGAGCCTCAGCATCTTCCCTGTGTCCTGATACAGCCCAGTGTTGAAGGATTGCAAAAAGTCCTAGGTAAGGAGCACTGAGATTTTTCTGGGTAAATAATATTATTTGTTCAAAAGTGTTTCTTTCAGCTACCTGTGTCTGTTTAATTGTGGGCTATCTGTGTTTCAGGCAGCCTGGTCCCTTTGAAAGTGGTGTTTTAAAAAAAAAAAACATTTGCTGTGACTGTGTGAATTGAATTGCTACTTTGTGGCCACAAACCCCCCCCTTTTTTATTCTAAGTAAAAAGGCTACATACATCTTGCAGAGTGCGTTTTTAGGAGATTGTTTTAATCTGTTTCTGTGATTTAGATTGTGTTTAAAAACTGTCTGCCCCCCTGTTTTCTCCCTTTAAAAAATCCAGATTCCAGAGTGCGCGCCCAGCAGTATTCCAGTGTTTCTTTTTAAACAATCTCTCCTTTACCTGGAAAGTAGACTCTGCTAGCTTGGAAGGGTGGATTCCGCCTTTCTGAATCCAAGTAAATTCTGAATATAGCATCACTTTCCTTTCCCCCTGCCCACAGGGACTGGACTTAGCTGATTGGTTCTCTGATTCAATGTTGCACCTGAGCCCCGCCGTCCCACACCTGCTCTGGCCCCTTAAGTTTGTGGAGGGAAGCCCAAAACAGCCACCTCCATTTTGTGAGCCTCAGCATCTTCCCTGTGTCCTGTTCCCGCCCAGTGTTCAAGGATTGCAAAAAGACCTAGGTAAGGAGCCCTGAGATTTTTCTAGGTGAATAGTATTATTTGTTCAAAAGTGTTTATTTCAGCTACCTGTTTCTGTTTTACTGTGGACTCTGTGTTTCAGGCAGCCTGGCCTCTTTTAAAGTGGCGTTTTTTTTTAATTCGTTTTTGCTGTGACTGTGTGACTTGCCTCGCTAGTTTGTGGCACATAACTCCGCCTCCACATTTTTCTTCTAAATAAAAAGGCTACATCGATCTTGCAGAGTATGTTTTTAGGAGACTGTTTTAATCTGTTTCTGTGATTTAAATTGTGTTTAAAAACTGGCTGCAACCCTGTTTTTTGCCTTCAAAAAAGCCCAATTTCAGAGTGCGCGCCCAGCAGTATTCCAGCGTTTGTTTCTTAAACAATCTCTCCCTTACCTGGAAAGTAGACTCTGCTAGCTTGGAAGGGTGGATTTAGCCTGTCTGTATCCAAGGAGATTCTGGACAGAGCAGCAGATGCCTTTCCCCCTAGCCACAGGGACTGGACTTAGCTGATTGGCTCTCTGAGTCCCTGTTGCACCTGAGCCCCGCCGTCCCACACCTGCTCTGGCCCCTTAAGTTTGTAGAGGGAAGCCCAAGACAGCCACCTCCATTTTGTGAGCCTCCGCATCTTACCTGTGTTCTGATACAGCCCAGTGTTCAAGGATTGCAAAAAGACCTAGGTAAGGAGTAATGAGATTTTTCGGGGTAAATAGTATTATTTGTTCAAAAGTGTTTATTTCAGCTACCTGTGTCTGTTTTACTGTGGACTCACTGTGTTTCAGGCAGCCTGGCCTCTTTTAAAGTGGTATTTTTTTTTTTTTGTTTTGCTGTGACTGTGTGAATTGCCTTGCTTCTTTGTGGCACCTAACCCCCCCCCTTTTTTCTTCTAAGTAAAAAGGCTACATACATCTTGCAGAGTGTGTTTTTAGGAGACTGTTTTAATCTGTTTCTGTGATTTAAATTGTGTTTAAAAACTGTCTGCCCCCCTGTTTTCTACCTTTAAAAAGGCCTGATTTCAGAGTGCGCGTCCTGCAGTATTCCAGTGTTTGTTTTTTAAACAATCTCTCCCTTACCTGGAAAGTAGACTCTGCTAGCTTGGAAGGGTGGATTCCGCCTTTCTGAATCCAAGTAGATTCTGAATAGAGCAGCAGTTTCCTTTCCCCCTGCCCACAGGGACTAGACATAGCAGATTGACTCTCTCAGTCCCTGTTGCACCTGAGCCCCGCCATCCCACACCTTCTCTGGCCTTTAAGTTTGTGGAGGGAAGCACAAGACAGCCACCTCCATTTTGTGAGCCTCAGCTTCTTCCCTGTGTCCTGATACAGCCCACTGTTCAAGAACTGCAAAAAGACCTAGGTAAGGAGCCCTGATATTTTTCTGGGTAAATAGTATTATATGTTCAAAAGTGTTTATTTCAGCTAGCTGTGTCTGTTTTACTGTGGACTCTCTGTGTTTCAGGCAGCCTGGCCTCTTTTAAAGTGTTTTTTTTCTTTTTTCTTTGTTTTTGCCGTGACTGTGTTAATTGCCTTGCTAGTTTGTGGCACATAACTCCCCCCCTTTTCTCTTCTAAGTAAAAAGGCTACGTACATCTTGCAGAGTGTGTTTTTAGGAGACTGTTTTAATCTGTTTCTGTGATTTAAAATGTGTTTTAAATCTGTCTGCCCCCCTGATCTTTGCCTTTAAAAATCCCAGATTTCAGAGTTCTCGCCCAGCAGCATTCCAGTGTTTGTTTTTTAAACAATCTCTCCCTTACCTGGAAAGTAGACTCTGCTAGCTTGAAAGTGTGGATTCAGCCTGTCTGTATCCTAGGAGATCGTGAATAGAGCAGCAGCTGCCATTCCCCCTGCCCACAGGGACTGGACTTAGCTGATTGGCTCTGAGTCCCTGTTGCACCTGAGACCCGCCGTCCCACACCTGCTCTGGCCCCTTAAGTTTGTGGAGGGAAGCCCAAGGCAGCCACCTCCATTTTGTGAGCCTCAGCATCTTCCTTGTGTCCTGATACAGCCCAGTGTCAAGGATTGCAAAATTACCTAGGTAAGGAGCCCTGAGCTTTTTCTGGGAAAATAGTATTATTCGTTCAAAAGTGTTCATTTCAGCTACCTGTGTCTGTTTAACTGTGGACTCTCTGTGTTTCAGGCAGCCTGGTCTCTTTTAAAGTGGTGTTTTTTTCAAATTTGTTTTTGCTATGACTGTGTGAATTGCCTTGCTAGTTTTTGCACCTAACCCCCCTTCTTTCTTCTAAGTAAAAAAGCTACATACATCTTGTAGACTGTGTTTTTAGGAGACTGTTTTTGTGATTTAAATTGTGTTTAAAAACTGTCTGCCCCCCTGTTTTCTGCCTTTGAAAAAGCCCGATTTCACAGTGCAAGCCCTGCAAGTATTCCAGTGTTTGTTTTTTAAACAATCTCTCCCTTACCTGGAAAGTAGACTCTGCTAGCTTGGAAGTGTGGATTTAGCCTGTCTGTAACCAAGGCGATTCTGAAAGGAGCAGCAGCTGCCTTTCCCCCTGCCCACAGGGACTGGACTTAGCTGATTGGTTCTCTGAGTCCCTGTTACACCTGAGCCCCGCCTCCAACACCTGCTCTGGCCCCTTAAGTTTGTGGAGGGAAGCCCAAGACAGCCACCTCCATTTTGTGAGCCTCATTATCTTCCCTGTGTCCTGATACAGCCTAGTGTTCAAGGATTGCAAAAAGACCTAGGGAAGGAGCCCTGAGATTCTTCTGGGGAAATAGTATTATTTGTTCAAAAGTGTTTATTTCAGCTACCTGTGTCTGTTTTACTGTGGACTCTATGTGTTTCAGGCAGCCTGGCCTCTTCTTTTAAAGTGGTGTTTTAAAAAAAAAAAAAATTTGCCGTGACTATGTGAATTGCCTTGCTAGTTTGTGGCACATACCCCCACCCATTTTTTCTTCTAAGTAAAAAGGCTACATACATCTTGCAGAGTGTGTTTTAGGAGACTGTTTAATCTGTTTCTGTGATTTGAATTGTGTTTAAAAACTGTTTGTCCCCCCGTTTTTTGCCTTTAAACTAGCCCGATTTCAGAATTCGGTATGACCCGTAACCAGGGCCCCATCCCCTTCATAAATTTCAGGGACGATCTTGGAGGCGTGATCGCTGGAGAACAACCAGTACAGCATCTTCCCGGGGTTGTGCCCCCAGCCATATATCCTTCCAGTGCTGGCCCTCCATAAATGTTTCACGGCCTCCAGGGATTGACCCCATATCTCCTCTCATATTAGGAGGAGTTGTTGCGTCAGTTTCTCACTTGGGTTTATTACGTTGTCTCTTTCGAGGTTTATTGCTCGGAGCTCTAGCCGTGTGATATGTAGCGTTTTGGCACGTTCCTGATGATGTATCAGATTTTTAGCCATACCTCTTAATACCGCCTTCCCTGCCACCTATAGAGTGCCCTCCGAGGTTACCGAGCCTTCGTTTAGGTGGAAGTATTCTGCTTGTGCCTGACGTAATTGTTCCTTAAAGTGTTCACCTTGGAGATACCATGCGTTTAGCCGCCACATGGGGCGATGCCGGGGGCAGGCCGGGCCTAGTATGAGCCGGGGAGGGGCATGGTCAGAGATTCCTCTGGCTAGAATCTTGATGTGTGAGAGGGTTGTACAATCTGTGCTCAGAAGAAGCATCAGGTGTATTCTGGATTGGGAGCCATGGGTTGCTGAGGTGTGGGTGAATTGTCTCTGCCTCGGATGCCATATCCCCCAGGCGTCATATAGTCCCATGGCAGATATCCACCCCTTAATTTTGGTTGCCAATGTACGTCTATATGTGGTGAGTGGGCCGTCTACATCTAAGGTCGGGTCCGGGGTTGCGCTGAAGTCACCACTTAGTATAGTGTGCCCAGGGGGTAGGTCAGAGAGAAGTTTTGTGAGTGCCTGGAGGGTTGAGCTGAACAGGGAGGGAGGGGCGTAGATACTTATTATATTAAATGTGATCCCTTCTACCTTACCAGTAATGGCTACAAACCGCCCCTGTTGGTCTCTCCGTACTTGGATGTGTGTCATAGGGAAGGTACGATGCAATAATATGGCTACTCCTTGTGACCCACGTGTGTATCCCGCATGGTACACTCTATCAAATCCTCGACGAGTCAGGAATGGGTATTTTTTCCCCAAAAGGTGGGTTTCCTGCAACATGAGTATTTCTGGATGATATCTATGTATGAAGGTGAATACTGCAGTACGTTTAATTTTGTCTAGGAGCCCATTGATCTTCCATGACATAATTTGTACTTGATTCATGGGGGGGGGGTGTGATTGTAGGTGGAATTTTGCAGTTGTTGAGCCAACCGTTAGCTACTAGTTTGTGCGACTTTGAAGGACTTATCATTCTATCTTCCTGCTGCCGATTCTCAGACTCTATTATATCTGTTGAGTCATTAAGCATGCTGCCCTGTGCCTCAATTAAAAAAAAATATGAATCTTGCATTTGCATAGAAATTCTAACATTGACCTTTAGAGCGAGGCCGGAACCCCCTTGCCCCCCCAACTCCCTCCCCACCCCATACTTCCCCCCTAGAAGCATCTATCGTCCATATACATAGCCCCTCACTTCTAAACCTGGTGAGATGGTTTTCGAGTGGTAAGGCTGTGGTATTGGTGGCGGTGGACCCCTCCCTAGTATCGGATCATGCATAAATGTATAATACTCGATGTGTGATAACGTTAGGCATAACGCTTCTATTTCTGTGTTTATTGTCTTAAGTCTTTCCCAGAATAAGTTCCACCTATGCAGTCACAGGATTGGACTACTGGACAAGTCAGAGTCTTCTTGTGTCTCTAGCTGGATGTTGGTTGTGTCCTGTGGTTTCAGGCTTGTCAGGGTGGCTCTGGAATTCTCTTTCGATTGTGGGTGTCTGGGTTCCGATCGTTGAGCCCCGGGAGGGGAGTCCGAGCTGGATCTATGTCTTCCTCTTCATTTCCAAGAGCGTGTGCGCTGACTGCGCATTGGTTGTTGCCCCCTTGGGTGAGCTGGCGTTGTCTTAAGCGGTGGCCGTGATCCTGTTCTGTGCATATCTAGTGGGGTTTCTTCCGTTAGCCAGGTCCATGCCACTGTCGGCTGCTCAAAGAAGTAGGTTTTATTATTATAGATCACCCGGAGTCTGGCTGGAAACAGGACATGATACTGGAAGTCCATTGATCTAAGCTTTTGTTTCACTTCCAAGAACGAGTGGCTTTGTTACTATACCTCTAATGTGTAATCCGGGAAAAGGAGTACTTTTGTTCTATTGCATAGGAGTTCTCCCCTGGAGCGAGCCTCCCGCAAGACCAGGTCTCTGTCTTTGAAGTTGAAGAGGCAGATTATTACTGGCATGGGTGGGGAGCCGAGCGGAGGCCTTGCGCGCAGCGACCTATGGGCTTGTTCGATTGTGAACCATGGCGTGAGGTGGTCTGCCGGCAACCAGGACCAGAACCACTCCTCTAGGAATGTATCCACTGACGATTCTGCAGTGGCCTCGGGAAGACCCACTAGGCGAAGATTGTTACGTCGAGATCTGTTTTCGGCGTCTTCAGCCCTCCTGTGTAGATCTGAGGTACGTTTGGTCAGCATTGAGATTTGGGTTTTGAGAGTTGTTATTTCATCTTCTGCCGTGGAGATTCTCGACTCGGCCTCTGTGAATCGGGATACTGCATTGCGGAGATCTTGCCAGATCAGGGCGACATCTTCTCTGACCTCCCCTATTTTTGAAGGATCGCCGCCAGGTCGCTGGACGACGTGTATGGGTTATTACCGCCATTTGTGGTTGGGCCTACTGACCGTGGGCCCACTGTACCTGTGGTAAATTGGTCCATACGAGTTTGTGCCGTTGTTTGTTTGATCGCTTTGTCTTTGCCCATGATGTTGGGTGTGGTTCTCACCTCTCTAGGGTTGCAGTGATCGGTCAATTTTGTTCTGCCCTACTGTAGGGCCAGATGGGAGATCCCTGAGGATCTAATCTGATTCCCCCTGTGGTATATCCTAATTTATGAATCTATCAGATAGTTCCAGGGGTATTGGGGGAACACGGTGTTGCAGAGTTTATTTCATCTTACTGTTTCGTTTTGTTATTGTCCTATCCCCTTCTATGTCCTTTACCCCGGCGGCATTTTTATTCACTCAATATGGTCCCGGGACTCCTCCCTTGTCCAGCCGGTAAGGATGCCTGGCGTCCGGAGTTGGGGTGGTCAGAGAATAAGGAAAGGGTGAAAAGGGAGGCACTACTTGTAATCCATAACGTGTCACCTTCAGACTGCACCCCACCGTGGTCCGAAGGACGTAGATCGGGCCCCTCTCTGCTCACAGGGCCCAAAGGTCCAGATTCACCTCTCGGTATCCCAGTGTTTGTCCCAGCTCACGTTTGTGGTTGCTGCTTGTTACTGCTACTTAATTTCTTCTTTCCCCTCTCTCGGGGATACCAGTGGGGAGTGCTTCACTGCAACACGGTCCGTAGTTGGCCGCCCTCGAGACGATGTAATGTCTAGGCACCGGACTGCAGCCAGCCCTGGGCTCCAAAACCCTCTCCTGGGCTCCAGCCGGGGGGCCCCTCGCTGCCACGGAGCCTCTTATCTTGAAGGGGAGGGGGCAACGAGCCCGCCAGTTCAGTCCTCCGGCTGATCACACCCCTGGTAGGCCCTCCATCCCGGCCCCGCGTCCCGGCCAATAGCAGCATCAGTAGGGGTCCCCGTGCCCCGGCGAGCACCCGTCCGCTCAGGCGGCCCTCCCAGAGGTCTGCAGGTCTCCTAATATCGGGCTCTGGGCCTGGCAGGGCCCCACACAATTCGCGGCCGAGCACCCCGGCCTCCGGCCCACGGAACGCCCCCCTTCCCACCCTTCGGTCATCATGGGAAGGGGTGGAAAAAATCAGGGGGACCAGAGAATCGCGGTGCTGCCAGCCCGGGGCCTACCTTGATTTCTCCCAGTCACACCGGCCCCGGCCGCGACCCACAACTTCTCTGGCTCGGGGTCCGCAGCCCTTCCTCCAAGCCGTCCGGGCTGCCGCCGCCACCTTTCCGCCGCAGCAGGCCACGCCTGAGGTCCGTCCCTCAGCCGCCATCTTGATCGGGGGAAACAGTGGTCGAACACTGGGCAGCAAAAACCTCGGTCTCACGGGCCCGGGAGGACCGGGAACCCGCCTCACGAGACGGGGCACAATAAAGGAACCCCGATGAAGCGTTCACGGTGTTGATGTCCACGGATAGTGATTTTATGAGAGGCGGATGATGGAGTGGTCCTGAGCACTACAAAAGTGTGACTGCCATCTTGACGCCCTGAACACGCCCCCTCTAATGTTTGTTTTTTAAACAATCTCTCCCTTATGTGGAAAGTAGACTCTGCTAGCTTGGAAGTGTGGATTCAGCCTGTCTATATCCAAGGAGATTCTGAATAGAGCAGCAGCTGCCTTTCCCCCTGCCCACAGGGACTGGACTTAGTTTATTTCAGCTACCTGTGTCTGTTTTACTGTGGACTCTCTGTGTTTCAGGCAGCCTGGCCTCTTTTAAAGTGGTGTTTTTTTTTTATTTGTTTTTGCCGTGACTGTGTGAATTGCCTTGCTAGTTTGTGGCACATAACAGCCCCCCTTTTTTCTCCTAAGTAAAAAGGTTACATGCACCTTGCAGAGTGTGGTTTTAGGAGACTGTTTTAATCTGTTTCTGAGATTTAAATTGTGTTTAGAAACTGTCTGCCCCCCTGTTTTCTGCCTTTTAAAAAGCCGATTTTAGAGTGCGCGCCCAGCAGTATTCCAGTGTTTGTTTTTTGAACAATCTCTCCCTTACCTGGAAAGTAGACTCTGCTAGCTTGGAAGGGTGGATTCAGCCTGTCTGTAACCAAGGAGATTCTGAATAGAGCAGCAGCTGCCTTTCCCCGTGCCCACAGGGACTGGACTTAGCTGATTGGCTTTCTGAGTCCCTGTTGCACCTGAGCCCCGCCGTCCCACACCTGCTCTGGCCCCTTAAGTTTGTAGAGGGAAGTCCAAGAAAGCCACCTCCAATTTGTGAGCCTCAGCATCTTCCCTATGTCCTGATACAGCCCAGTGTTCAAGGATTGCAATAAGACCTAGGTAAGGAGCCCTGAGATTTTTCTGGGTAAATAGAATTATTTGTTCGAAAGTGTTTATTTAGCTACCTGTGTCTGTTTCACTGTGGACTCTGTGTTTCAGGCAGCCTGACCTCTTTTAAAGTGGTGTTTTTTTTTTATTTGTTTTTGCCGTGACTATGTGAATTGCCTTGCTAGTTTGTGGCACATACCCCCACCCATTTTTTCTTCTAAGTAAAAAGGCTACATACATCTTGCAGAGTGTGTTTTTAGGAAACAGTTTTAATCTATTTCTTCGATTTAAATTGTGTTTAAAATCTGTCTGCCCCCCTGTTTTTTGCCTTTAAAAAAGCCCAATTTCAGAGTGCGCGCCCAGCAGTATTCCAGTGTTTTTTTTTATAAACAAGTTTTTATTGTTTTTCAGACATATATAGAAAAGGAAGGAAAAAACAGATTCAAGTACAAGGCAAGGACGCATGGAATTTGTACATCTTATCATTGTTTTACTATCGTTGTTAGCCATCAACAATAATGGGTGGTGGTGCTATCAGCAGATCTAGCCACCGTAGTGTCCCCTTGAAACATTAAGTATCTTATTACGTATCTGGTTTATGTCATCAATTCTAGCCATCGTCCCCATATCTTTTCGAATTTGTGTGGACACCCTTTAGACTCAAATACCAGTTTCTCCTGATTGGCACACCAATCCACCCTCTTCCTCCATTTCTGGATCAACAGGCCTTCTGGGGACGTCCACGCTGTAGCGATATCTCTATTAGCGACTAATAATGCCGTAGCTGTCAGTGTTTGTTTAGCACGTGTTCCTCCCATTTCTTCCTCTACCTACAATAGGATTAGCTTGACTGATTTTTGTATTTCCTGAACCAGTGCCCTTCCTATATCTCGGATCACCCCTTCCCAGTACTTTTGTATTTTTTGACAGGTCCATACCATACGAAAGAAGTCTGCTGGTTCATTCGGGCATCTTGGGCATTTGGCAGAAGGGCGGGCTCCCATTTTGTGTAGTTTGGATGGTGTCAGATAGGCCCCATATAAATAATAGAATTGTATCATGCGGAACCTTGCCGATATTGCCAATACCTTGGGTGCCATCAAGGCTTCCATCCATTCCGTTTCTTCTAGGGGTCCAAGCCATGATTCCCACTTAGTCTTAAAAATGACTAAGTTATCAGGAGTGTTGTTGATTAGTGTTTTGTAAAGTTGAGAAATGCCTTTCCCCTCCTTATTTACCATGAGTATTTTGGCTTCCAGTGGGTTAAAGTCCGGTATAGGGCTTGTGGTGGGCAGATGGGTTTGCGGTGCGTGTCTTAGTTGAAGGTATCTAAAGAACTGTGTCTGGTTTAATTGAAATTCTGCTTGTAGGTCTTGGAACAATTTCATGGCCCTCCCTTTCCATATGTCCCCAACCAGGGAAATGCCTATTAGGTCCCATGTTGCGAATCCCTCCAGCGTGGCCGAGGCATAAATCCATTTCCTTCTCTATAGCGGAGTCTGGAGGGTGATAACGGTATTCCAGTGAGTGTGGCGTAACGCGGCTCGCCATGCCAGGAAGACCACTTTGGTTGTTTCCCCCATGTCACGAGGAAGCAATGCCCCATACAGCATGTCAAGAACCTGTGGAAACCCCAGGAGTGTCAATTCTGTCTTATACGCCGGGTCTTCCCAGCCCCCAATAAACCAGTCATGGACCACTATCAATTGGGTTTGCCCGGTAATATAGATAGGGATCTGACGCACCCAAACCTCCATCATACATTCCTCTCCGGCAATGTTGTATCCCTACTCAGTGTCTATTACCCCTCCATAGAAATCTTCCTGTGATGCTTTCGAGATTTTTGAACCAGGAGTGGGGGATGAGTATGGGAACATTTTGGAATATGTATAGGAGTCTTGGAAAGATCATCATTTTGTATAGGGCAACCCGCCCCATCACATTCAAGGGGAGGGTTTGCCATCTCTGCATGTCCGTTTTGATTCTTGTTAGCAGAGGAGATAGATTTTTGGCCCATGATAATAAGGGCAAAAGGGTTACCCAGATCCCTAGGTATTTAAAACTTAATTTGCGTGTGGGTATGGTATTTTGCCAATCGAAGCAATCACGTGTGTTTGCTAGTGGGATCAGGATTGATTTGGTGGAGTTCATCCTGAGACCTGAGATTAGTTCGTATTTCCTTAGAAGGCAAAGGCTCCTTGGACCCGTTATACTGGGTTCCTCCAAATATAGCAGAACATCATCTGCATATAGAGCAATCCTGTCTTCATGAGATGGACCGCATATCCATCCTCGGTATACTGATTCCGCTCTGATCATCTGGGCTAGAGGCTCAATGGCCAGGGTAAACAAAAGAGGGGATAGGGGACATCCCTGTCGAGTACCTCTGCGGATGTCGAACCTGTGGGATATGGTCCCATCAACCTGTACACAGGCCGTAGGGTTAGCATATAATGCTTTAATTAGGTGGAAAAATAGTTTTTCTATGCCTGCCCGTTGGAGCACCAGTAGAAGGAATCCCCAGTCAACCGAATCAAAAGCCTTTTCAAAATTCATGAGCAAGAGGGCCAGGCTTTGGGGCAACCGGTGTCTCTCCTCCAAGGCTACATGTAGTCGGCGGATACAGTGCTGTGTACTGCAGGTTGCCATAAACTCACATTGGTCAGGATGGATTAGCTGCAGCAGGACCCTTTTGATGCGAGTGGCAAGGATAGAGGCGAAAATTTTAATTTCTGTGTTAATCGATGATATTGGTCTGTAATCCGCTCAGTGAGGTGAAGGGGGCTGGGTTTTGGGGAGCACCACGATCATGGCTGTACCTAGTTCAGGAGGAAAGGATCCACCTTTTCCTATTTCTGCGAAAAGTCGTAGGAGACGTGGGGTCAGGTCTTCTCTAAACACCTTATAATATTCTGGGGGAACCCGTCGGGACCAGGAGTCTTGCCAGCGTTTAATGTCAAGATTGCCGCCCCAATTTCTTCCTCTCTATGGGTTCCTCTAAAAGCTGTGCTTCTGTCATAGGTAACTGTGGGAGGGGGATCTCGTCAAGTAGTTGACGTGTTTGATGTGAATCTATTTGTGTAGATGCTTGGTACAGTGTTTGATAAAAGTTGGCAAAAGCATTTGCAATTTCGGTATGACCCGTAACCAGGGCCCCAACCCCGTCATAAATTTCAGTGACGATCTTGGAGGCCTGATTGCAGGAGATCAACCAATACAGCATCTTCCCGGTCTTGTCCCCCCAGCCATATATCCTTCCAGTGCTGGCCCTCCATAAATGTTTCACAGCCTCCAGGGATTGACCCCGTATCTCCTCTCAGATTAGGAGGAGTTGTCGCATCAGTTTCTCGCTTGGGTTTATTACGTTGTCTCTTTCGAGGTTTATTGCTCGGAACTCTAGCTGTGTGATATGTAGCGCTTTGGCACGTTCCTGATTACGTATCAGATTTTTAGCCATACCTCTTAATACCGCCTTCCCTGCCTCCCATAGAGCGCCCTCCGAGTTTACCGAGCCTTTGTTTAGCTGGAAGTATTCTGCTTGTGCCTGACGTAATTGTTCCTTAAAGTGTTCATCTTGGTGATACCATGCGTTTAGCCGCCACATGGGGCGACGCCGGGGCCGGGCCGGGCCTAGTATGAGCCGGAGAGAGTCATGGTCAGAGATTCCTCTGGCTAGAATCTTGATGTGTGAGAGGGTTGTACAATCTGTGCTCAGAAGAAGGATCAGGTCTATTCTGGATTGGGAGGAATGGGCTGCTGAGGTGTGGGTGAATTGTCTCTGCCTCGAATGCCATATCCGCCAGGCGTTACATAGTCCAGTGGCAGATAACCACCCCTTAATTTCGGTTGCCAGTGTACGTCTATATGTGGTGAGTGGGCCGTCTACATCTAAGGTCGGGTCCGGGGTTGCGTTGAAGTCGCCACCTAGTATAGTGTGCCCAGGGGGTAGGTCAGAGAGAAGTTTTGTGAATGCCTGGAGGGTTGAGATGACCAGGGAGAGAGGGGCGTAGATACTTATTATATTAAACGTGATCCCTTCTACCTTACCGGTAATGGCTACAAACCGCCCCTGTTGGTCTCTCCGTCCTTGGATGTGTGTCATAGGGAAGGGACAATGCAATAATATGGCTACTCCTTGTGACCCTTGTGTGTATCCCGCATGGTACGCTCTATCAAATCCTCGACGAGTCAGGAATGGGTATTTATCCCCCAAAAGGTGGGTTTCCTGCAACATGAGTATTTCTGGATGGTATCTATGTATGAAGGTGAATACTGCAGTACGTTTAATTTTGTCTAGGAATCCGTTGATGTTCCTTTTTTTTATTTTTTTTATTTTATTTGGAAAGGAATCCTACATCAAATACAATCTTTAATAATTTTACACTGGATAAATAGAATTCTAAACCAACAGAGAGAAACATCAGGAGATGAGTACCACCTGACTAAATAATAAAAAGACACAACAGTCCGACTGATCCAAACGGGGAGGAATATCCAGTTATTAAAATTACATTGAAGAAGGGTATTCTGATTTTACTTTTGAACATTAATCCTTATGAGCCTGAATCCAGTCCTGAAATGGCCCCCAAATTGCTTTCCCTGTCCTCCTAGCTTGTTTCCCCTTGCGTTCCTATAATGCCATCTCCAAATGGTATACTGACAGCAATCTAGCCAACCATTGCTGCCAAGACGGGGGTCGTGCATTCAACCATACGGATGATATAGATATTCGATACACTGCGATAGCCACGAAGATAAATGCTCTATATGGACCGCCTGCTGCTCCAGCGACCCCTAAAACCATAATCTCAGGGGTAAGAACAAAATCATATCCCATAACCTCATTCAAAACAGATTGAATACCCACCCTCAAATCCATTAGTTCCCCACATGTAGCCATCATATGTACAATATCTGTCCCATACGTCCCACATCTTGGGCAATTTGTTCCGTATAGACCCCCCCAGTTGACAATATGAGCTGGAGTATGATTTAAGTCGAACAAGGTCTTATAATGTTGTGCTTGCAGGGAAGAAGATAATAGAGTAGTGTATCCCAGCTCTAATGACCTCATAAAGTTATTACTTCCGTCCACCAGCTTCTCCCTCCACCTTTCCTTATTCTTCTCTAAATCATCTGGCTGTTCCGCCAGAAGTAATGGGTAAACTGACCTAATTACTATATTGGGATTGGCCAGGATGTCATTCAACAATTGATAACCTCTAAATCCCTGCACACCCCCTGTTTTCCTTGGGAGAAAATCCCGTACCTGTAAGTATTTAAAAAAGTCCCTTCGCTCTAGACCATACTGCACCTGTAAATCCCCGAACGCCTTAATCCCCAAATTGTCGAAAAAATTTCCTAACCTCACTATACCTAAAGAAGCCCAGCTTGCCATACATTTATCCTTAAATATTTCGGGGAGCAATGGATTCTTCTCAATCATAGTGTAATAATTATATCTACCAAATCCTTTCTTCTTATACCATGATCGCCAACACTTATAGGCTGCTTCCAAAACCTTATAACGAGTTTTCTTATAATATCCGGGCTCATGATATGTTGCCAAACACCCATTGGCAACTGCTCCTATCAGCAACTCGTATATGTTAGGGCAATCCTCTTCCGCAATCCCTTCTTTCTTAGGACCCCATAATGGACGGATATACTGAAAAGCTGCTGCTATTTGATATAATTTTATATTTGGTAAGGACCACCCCCCTTTCTCGAGGGAGAGACATAAATTTGCTTGCTCTTCTACACTTACCATATGCCCAGATAAATCTCATAACCTCTCTGTCTATCTCTTTACATCTACAGTTGGTGAAGCTCAACGGTACAGCACGGAACAAATACAGCAGCTTAGGAAGGAGAATCATTTTCACCATATTGCACCTCCCCATAATAGTCAGATGTAGATTATTCCATCTGCACATATCATTTCTGGCTTTCACGAGTATGGGATCCAAATTCAATTTAACAATTTCTTCTATTTTTGGTGTAATATTTTTACCTAGATATACTGCGCGATCCACCCTCCGTGTATCCTGGATATTTGTATATTGATTGGCCAATAACTGCGTTTTAGCTCTGTTCAACAGGTATCCAGAAAATCTTCCAAATTTCAACGTCACCTCCTCAACCTCAGTGCCGCGTCAGGGGTGGGTGTTAATATAGCTATGTCATCTGCGTAAGCGAGAACTTTTGTATCCCATCCCTGCCTATGTATCGGTGGAATCCTAATATTTTCTTCCAACTGTCTAAGCAGGGGGTCTATATATAGAGCAAACAGGAGGGGAGAGCATGGGCATCCCTGCCTGGTACCTCTCCTGACCTGGATACTCTCGGATTGTCCTCCCATTAATTGAATTTTCACTACCGGTGATCTATATAGAGCCTTTACTGCTACAATAAATTTCTTCCCTAAACCATAATACTCCATTACATACCACAAGTAATTCCAGTTCACCCGATCAAATGCCGTCTCTGCGTCTAATAATGAGACTGCCATAGGTTCCTCTGCTACTTCCGTAGCGTCAAAAAGTGCAAGGAATCTCTGAATATGGTTGGTAGTATCCCTTCCTGGGACAAACCCATGCTGCCTAGGGGAGACTTACTTCCTAATCACCAGAGATAATCGAGCGGCCAATATCTTTGAATTTATTTTAACATCGCTGTTAAGTAGTGTAATCGGCCGGTATGAGGCCGGATTTAACGTGGCTTTCCCTTCCTTCAGAAACATTACCATATTGGCCATATCCCATGATGGGGGGGTTTCCCCTCCATTCTGTACCTGAATAAATAACTCTACCATTACCGGGAGTAATACTGCTCTGAAAGTTTTATAAAATTCTAAGGGAATCGAGTCAGGACCCATACCTTTTCCGGTGGCAAGATCGCTCATTGCCGTATCAATTTCCGAGATATCTATCCGCTCTCCCATATATAAATTATCTTCCTTAGACAGCTTATCGACCTTAATGGGGTATAAAAACTCCAACATTTCGTCCTCCCGATAAACAGATGTATCATTATATAGTTCTGTGTAATATCTATGAAATACTTTTCTGATTTCCTCCACTTCTGATACTAACTGTCCTTGCCAGTCTTTAATCTCTCTAATACCCCCGGATGCTGTCTTCTGGCTTGCCCGTATCGCTAGCAAGCGCCCGTTTTTTTCTCCATACTCATACCTTTGTGAACGTTGTGCTAAATATTTTTCCGCTATTCTTTGGGCCACAACCTCGTTAATCGCTGCTTTAACTATAGCGACTTCCTCCTGAGCCCTCTTTTTATCCGCCCCAGTTTCTATAGCTATGACCAATTGCCTTTCTGCTGCCCTCAGCTTCATTAGGGAGTCATTTATTCTGCCTTGGGCACCTTTCTGCCTTTTAATACTGAAGCTCAACGTTTCACCTCTAATTCCTGCTTTCAGGGTATCCCAGACTATCTCTACTGAGGCTGACCCCTGATTAAACCTCAAGAATTCAACTATCCACGTTCTCATATGCTCACAATATTCTGGGTCCTGCAGGAGTCCTCTTTCAAATGTCCAACTCCTGACCTTTGATTCTAGCACATCAAGTTCTAAATCGAATACTGGGGGGTTATGATCTGATATAATCCGTGGGTATGACTCAGTCCTACCCCGCTTTAAAAATAGAGGAGAGATCAGAAAGTAATCGAGTTGTGCTAATTTCGAATGGGGGGCGGAATAATAAGTATATCCAGGGTCTGATTTACGTAATTTCACCCAGGCATCCACTAATCCTAATTCTTTCTGAATGGCGACCATTGCCTTGTATACCCGAGGCTTACCCCCCTGATACTGCTTAGTTGTGGATGCTAATAAATCCTGTAGTCCCTCCCAAGAACCATTAAAATTAAAGTCGCCACATAGAATATAGGGAGGGGCCCATCCTGTTAGCTCGATAGCGAGGGTATCTAGAACTACTGGGTCATCCGTGACTACCCCATATAGAGAACATAATGTGAAACTACTGTACCCGTATCTGCACTCTACGATTACCCATCTACCGCCCCTGTCCGCCTTCTGCCTGATAAAATTTACTTTATTAGTCCGATCTAGTATTGCCACCCCTTTAGTTCTAGCCTCTTGTTCTGACCGGGCGATCACTTTCATACCAAGCGAACCGAGGATTTCAGAATTTTTATATTCTACATGTGTCTCCTGTAGGCAATAAATATCTGCTTTAAATATTTTTAATTCCTCATATCTCCTGTCGTAATAGATAGTGTATTTATCCCCCAAAAGGTGGGTTTCCTGCAACATGAGTATTTCTGGATGGTATCTATGTATGAAGGTGAATACTGCAGTACGTTTAATTTTGTCTAGGAGCCCGTTGATGTTCCATTGTTCCATGACATAATTTGTACTTGATTCATGGGGGGTGTGTGATTGTAGGTGGAATTTCACAGTTGTTGAGCCAACCTTTAGCTACTAGTTTGTGCGACTCTGAAGGACTTATCTTTATAGCTTCCTGCTGCCGATTCTCAGACTTTATTATATCTGTTGTCATTAAGCATCCTGCCCTGTGCCTCAATTAAAAAAAAATATGAATCTTGCCTTCGCATACAAATTCTAACATTGGCCTTCAGAACGAGGCTGGAACCCCCTTGCCCCCCAACTCCCTCCCCACCCCATACTTCCCCCCAGAAGCATCTGTCGCCCATATACATAGCCCCTCAATTCTAAAACTGGTGAGATGGCTTTTGAGTGGTAAGGCTGTGGTATTGGTGGCGGTGGACCCCTCCCTAGTATTGGATCATGCATAAATGTATAATACTGGATGTGTGATCAAGTTAGGCATAACGCTTCTATTTCTGTGTTCATTGTATTGAGTCTTTTCCAGAATAAGTTCCACCTATGCAGTCACAGGATTTGACTACGGGACAAGTCAGAGTCTTCTTGTGTCTCTAGCTGGATCTTGGTTGTGTCCTGTGGTTTCAGGCTTGTCAGGGTGGCTCTGGAATTCTTTTTCGATTGTGGGTGTCTGGGTTCCGATCGATGAGCCCCGGGAGGGGAGTCCGAGCTGGATCTATGTCTTCCTCTTCGTTTCAGAGAGCGTGTGCGCTGACTGCGCATTGGTTGTTGCCCCCTTGGGTGAGCTGGCGTTGTCTTAAGTGGTGGCCGTGATCCTGTTCTGTGCATATCTAGTGGGGTTTCGTCCATTAGCCAGGTCCATGCCGCAGTCGGCTGCTCAAAGAAGTAGGTTTTATTATTATAGATCACCCGGAGTCTGGCTGGAAACAGGAGATGATACTGGATGTCCATTGATCTAAGCTTTTGTTTCACTTCCATGAACGAGCGGCGTTGTTGCTGTTCCTCTAATGTGTAATCCGGGAAAAGGAGTACTTTTGTTCCATTGCAGAGGAGGTCTCCCCTGGAGAGAGCCTCCCGCAGGACCAGGTCTCTGTCTTTGAAGTTGAAGAGGCAGATTATTACTGGCATGGGTGGGGAGCCGGGCGGACGCCTTGCGCGCAGCGTCCTATGGGCTCGTTCGATTGTGAACCATGGCGTGAGGTGGTCTGCTGGCAACCAGACCCAGAACCACTCCTGTAGGAACGTATCCAATGATGATTCTGCAGTGGCCTCGGGAAGACCCACTAGGCAAAGATTGTTACTTTGAGATCTGTTTTTGGCGTCTTCAGCCCTCCTGTGTAGATCTGAGGTGCGTTTGGTCAGCATTGAGATTAAGGTTTTTAGAGTTGTTATTCCATCTTCTGCCGTAGAGATTCTCGACTCGGCCTCTGTGATTCAGGATACTGCATTGCGGAGATCTTGCCGGATCAGGGCGACATTCACTCCGACCTCCCCTATTTTTGATTCGACTGCTGTCTGAGAGGCCTGAATCGCCTGAAGGATCGCCGCCAGGTCGCTGGACGATGTTTGTGGGTTATTACCGCCACTTGTGGTTGGGCCTTCCGAACGTGGGCCCACTGTACCTGTTGTGAATTGGTCCCTACGAGTTTGTGCCGTTGTTTGTTTGATCCCTTTGTCTTTGCCTATGATGTTGGGTGCGGTTCTAACCTCTCTAGGGTTGCAGTGATCGGTCAATTTCGTTCTGCCCTACTGTAGGGCCTGATGAGAGATCCCTGGGGATCCAATATGATTCCCCCTGTGGTATATCTTAATTTTCCAGGGGTATTGGGGGAACACGGTGTTGCAGAGTTTATTTCATCTTACTGTTTCGTTTTGCTATTGTCCTATCCCCTTCTAAGTCCTTTACCCCGGCGTCGTTTTTATTCACTCGATATGGTCCCGGGAGACCAGTGGGGATTGCATCACTGCATCACGGTCCATAGTTGCCCGCCCTCGAGGCGATGTAATGTCTAGGCCCTGGACTGCAGCCAGCCCCGGGCTCCAAAACTCTCTCCCGGGCTCCAGCCGGGGGGCCCCTCGCTGCCATGGAGTCTCTTATCTCGGGGGGCACCAAGCCCGCCGGTTCGGTCCTCCGGCTGATCACACCCGTGGTAGGCCCTCCATCCCGGCCCTGCGTCCCAGCCTATAACAGCATCAGCAGGGGTCCCCGTGCCCCGAAAAGCACCCGTCCGCTCAGGCGGCCATCCCAGTGGTCTGCAGGTCCTCCTCCTAATATCGGGCTCTGGGCCTGCCTGGCCCCTCACAATTCGCGGCTGAGCACCCAGGCCTCTGTCCCTCGGAGCCCCCCCGACCTCCTTCCCAGCCCTCCGTCACCACGGGAAGGGGGGGGAAATCACAGCACTGCCGGCCCGGGGCCTACCTTGATTTCTCCCAGTCACAGCGGCCCCGGCCGTAACCCGCACCTTCTCTGGCTCGGGGTCCGCAGCCCTGCCTCCAGGCCGTCCGGGCCGCCGCCACCTTTTCGCTGCAGCGGGCCACGCCTCAGGTCTGTCCATCAGCCACCATCTTGATCGGGGAAGCAGCGGTCGAACGCTGGGCAGCCAAAACCCCTGTCTCACAGGGCCAGGAGGGCCGGGAACCCGCCACTCGAGACGGGGCTGGATAAAGGAACCCCGATGAAGCTTTCACGGTGTTGATGTGTAAGGATAGTGATTTTATGAGAGGCGGATGACGGAGGGGTCCTGAGCACTACAAAAGTGCGCCCGCCATCTTGATGCCCTGGCCACGCCCACTCCAGTGTTGGTTTTTTAAACAATCTCTTCCTTACGTGGAAAGTAGACTCTGCTAGCTTGGAAGTGTGGATTTAGCCTGTCTGTATCCAAGGAGATTCTGAATAGAGCAGCAGCTGCCTTCCCCCCTGCCCACAGGGAGTGGACTTAGCTGCTTGGTTCTTTGAGTCCCTGTTGCACCTGAGCCCAGTCCCCCCACACCAGCTCTGGCCCCTTAAGTTTGTGAAGGGAAGCCCAATACAGCCATCTCCATTTTGTGAGCCTCAGCATCTTCCCTGTGTCCTAATACAGCCCAGTGTTCAAGGATTGCAAAAAGACCTAGGTAAGGAGCCCTGAGATTTTCCCGGGAAAGTAGTATTATTTGTTCAAAAGTGTTTATTTCAGCTACCTGTGTCTGTTTTACTGTGGACTCTGTGTTTCAGGCAGCCTGGCCTCTTTTAAAGTGGTGTTTTTTTTTAATTCATTTTTGCCGTGACTGTGTGAATTACCTTGCTAGTTAGTGGCACATAACCCAACCTCCCCATTTTTTCTTCTAAGTAAAATGGCTACCTACATCTTTCAGAGTGTGTTTTTAGGAAACTGTTTTAATCTGTTTCTGTAATTTAAATTGTGTTTAAAAACACTCTCCCCTCCTGTTTTCTACCTTTAAGAAACCCCGATTTCAGAGTGCGCGCCAAACAGTATTCCAGTGTTTGATTTTTAAACAATCTGTCTCTTACCTGGAAAGTAGACTCTGCTAGCTTGGAAATGTGGATTCAGCCTGTCTGGATTCAAGGAGATTCTGAATAGAGCAGCAGCTGCCTTTCCCCCTGCCCACAGGGACTGGACTTAGCTGATTGGCTCTCTGAGTCCCTGTTGCACCTGAGCCCCGTCCTCCCACACCTGCTCTAGCCCCTTACGCTTGTGGAGGGGAAGCCGAAGACAGCCACCTCCATTTTGTGAGCCTCAGCATCTTCCCTGTATCCTGACACAGCCAGTGTTCCAGGATTGCAAAAAGACCTAGGTAAGGAGCCCTGAGATTTTTATGGGTAAATAGTATTATTTGTTCAAAAGTATTTATTTCAGCTACTTGTGTCTGTTTAACTGAGGAATCTGTGTTTCAGGCAGCCTGGTCTCTTTTAAAGTGGTGTTTTTTTTTTAATGTGTTTTTGCTGTGACTGTGTGAATTGCCTTGCTGGTTTGTGGCTCATGACTCCCCCCCTTTTTTTCTTCTAAGTAAAAAGGCTACATACATCTTGCAGAGTGTGTTTTTAGGAGACTGGTTCAATCTGTTTCTGTGATTTAAATTGTGTTTAAAAACTGTCTGCCCCCTGATCTTTGCCTTTAAAAAAGCCAGATTTCAGAGTGCGCGCCCAGCGTTATTCCATTGTTTGTTTTTGAAACAATATCTCCCTTACTTGGAAAGTAGACTCTGCTAGCTTGGAGGTGTGGATTCAGGCTGTCTGAATCTAAGGAGTTTCTGAATAGAGCAGCAGCTGCCTTTCCCCCTGCCCACAGGGACTGGACTTAGCTGATTGGCTCTCGGAGTCTCTGTTGCACCTGTGGCCCACACCAGCTCTGGCCCCTTAAGTTTGTGGGGGGAAGCCCAATACAGCCATCTCCATTTTGTGAGCCTCAGCATCTTCCCTGTGTCCTAATACAGCCCAGTGTTCAAGGATTGCAAAAAGACCTAGGTAAGGAGCCCTGAGATTTTTCTGGGTAAATAGTATTATTTGTTCAAAAGCGTTTATTTCAGCTACCTGTGTCTGTTTTACTGTGGACTCCCTGTGTTTCCGGCAGCCTGGCCTCTTTTATAGTGGTGTTTTTTTTAATTTGTTTTTGCCGTGACTGTGTGAATAGCCTTGGTAGTTTGTGGCACATAACCACCCTCCCCCTTTTATCTTCTAAGTAAAAAGGCTACATTCATCTTGCAGAGTGTGTTTTTAGGAGACTGTTTTAATCTGTTTCTGTGATTTAAATTGTGCTTAAAAACAGTCTGTCCCCCTGTTTTTTGCCTTTAAAAAAGCACGATTTAAGAGTGTGCGCCCAGCAGTATTCCAGTGTTTGTTTTTTAAACAATCTCTCCATTACCTGGAAAGTAGACTCTGGTAGCTTGGAAGTGTGGATTCAGCCTGTCTGTATCCAATGAGATTCTGAATAGAGCAGCAGCTGCCTTTCCCCCTGCCCACAGGGACTGGACTTAGCAGATTGGCTCTCTGAGTCCCTGTTGCACCTGAGCCCCGCCCGCCCCCACACCTGCTCTGGCCCCTTAAGTTTGTGGAGGGAAGCCCAAGACAGCCACCTCCATTTTGTGAGCCTCAGCATCTTCCCTGTGTCCTGATACAGCCCAGTGTTCAAGGATTGCAAAAAGACCTATGTAAGGAGCCCTGAGATTTGTCTGGGTAAATAGTATGATTTGTTCAAAAGCGTTCATTTCAGCTACCTGTGTCTGTTTTACTGTGGACTCTCTGTGTTTCAGGCAGCCTGGTCTCTTTTAAATTGATGTTTTTTTCAAATTTGTTTTTGCCGTGACTGTGTGAATTGCCTTGCTAGTTTGTGGCACATGAAATTGCCTTGCTAGTTTGTGGCACATAACCCCCCTTTTCTTCAATGTAAAAAGGCTACATAAATCTTACAGAATGTGTTTTTAGGAGACTGTTGTTTTCTGTTTCTGTGATTTATATTGTGTTTAAAAACTGTCTGCCCCTTTTTTTTGCTTTAAAAATAGCCCAATTTCAGACTGCGCACCCAGCATTTTTCCAGTGTTTGTTTTTTAAACAATCGGTCCCTTACCTGGAAAGTAGACTCTGCTACCTTGAAGTGTGGATTCAGCCTGTATGTATCCAAGGAGATTCTGAATAGAGGAGCAGCTGCCTTTCCTCCTGCCTACAGGGACTGGACTTAGCTGATTGGCTCTCTGAGTCCCTGTTGCACATGAGCCCCTCCCCCCACACCTGCTCTGGCCCCTTATGTTTGTGGAGGGAAGCCCAAGACAGCCACCTTCATTTTGTGAGCCTCAGCATCTTCCCTGTATCCTGATACAGCCAGTGTTCAAGGATTGCAAAAAGACCTAGGTAAGGAGCCCTGAGATTTTTCTGGGTAAATAGTATTATTTGTTCAAAACTGTTTCTTTCAGCTACCTGTGTCCGTTTAACTGTGGACTCTCTGTGTTCAGGCAGCCTGGCCTCTTTTAAAGTGGTGTTTTGTTAAATTCGTTTTTGCTGTGACTGTGTGAATTGCCTTGCTACTCTGTGGCACCTAACCCCCCCTTTTTTCTTCTAAGTAAAAAGGTTACATACATCTTGCAGAGTGTGTTTTTAGGAGACTGTTTTATTCTGTTTCTGTGATTTATCTTGTGTTTAAAAACTGTCTGCCCCCCTGTTTTTTGCCTTTAAGAAAGCCGAATTTCAGAGTACGTGCCCAGCAGTATTCCAGTGTTCAAGGATTGCAAAAAGAACTAGGTAAGGAGCCCTGAGATTTTTCTGGGTAAATAGTCTTATTTGTTCAAAAGTGTTTATTTCAGCTACCTGTGTCTGTTTAACAGTGGACTCTCTGTGTTTCAGGCAACCTGGGCTCTTTTAAAGTGGTGTTTTTGTTTAAAATGTGTTTTTGCTGTGACTGTGTGAATCGCCTTGCTAGTTTGTGGCAGCCTGGCCTCTTTTAAAGTGGTGTTTATTTTTAATTAGTTTTTGCCGTGACTGTGAATTGCCTTGCTAGTTTGTGGCACATAGCCCCTCTCCCCCTTTTATCTTCTAAGTAAAAAGGCTACATACACCTTGCAGAGTGTGTTTTTAGGAGACTGTTTTAATCCATTTCTGTGATTTAAATTGTGTTTAAAAACTGTCTGCCCCCCTGTTTTTTCCATTTAAAAGGCCCGATTTCAGATTTCGCGCCTAGCAGTATTCCAGTGTTTGTTTTCTAAACAATCTCTCCCTTACTTGGAAAGTAGACTCTGCAAGGTTGGAAGTGTGGATTCAGCCTGTCTGTATTCAAGGAGATTCTGAATAGAGCAACAGTTGCCTTTCCCCCTGCCCACAGGGACTGGACTTAGCTGATTGGCTCTCTGAGTCCCTGTTGCACCTGAGCCCCGCCGTCCCACACCTGCTCTGGCCCCTTAAGTTTGTGGAGGGAAGCCAAAGACAGCAACCTCCATTTTGTGAGCCTCAGCATCTTCCCTGTGTCCTGATACAGCCCAGTGTTCAAGGATTGCAAAAAGAACTAGGTAAGGAGCCCTGAGATTTTTCTGGGTAAATAGTATTATTTGTTCAAAAGTGTTTATTTCAGCTACCTGTGTCTGTTTAACAGTGGACTCTCTGTGTTTCATGCAGCCTGGCCTCTTTTAAAGTGGTGTTTTTTTAAGATGTGTTTTGCTGTGACTGTGAATTGCCTTGCTAGTTTGTGGCACATAACCCCCCCCTTTTTTCTTCGAAGTAAAAAGGCTACATACATCTTGCAGAGTGTGTTTTTAGGAGACTGTTTTATTCTGTTTCTGTTATTTAAATTGTGTTTAAAAACCTTCTGCCCCCTTGATCTTTGCCTTTAAAAATCCCCGTTTTAAGAGTGCGGCCCAGCAGTATTCCAGTGTTTGTTTTTGAAACAATCTCTCCCTTACTTGGATAGTGGACTCTGCTAGCTTGGAAGTGTGGATTCAGCCTGTCTGTATTCAAGGAGATAGATTCTGAATAGAGCAGCAGCTTCTTTTCCTCCTGCATCTTCCCTTTGTCCTGATACAGCCCAGTGTTCAAGGATTGCAAAAAGACTTAGGTAAGGAGCCCTGAGATTTTTCTGGATGAATAGTATTATTTGTTCAAAAGTGTGTATTTCAGCTACCTGTTTCTGTTTTACCTTGCACTCTGTGTTTCAGGCAGCCTGGCCTCTTTTAAAGTGGTGTTTGTTTTAATTTGTTTGTGCCGTGAGTATGTGAATTGCCTTGCTAGTTTGTGGTACATAACCCCCCTCTTTTTTCTTCTAAGTAAAAAGGCTACATACATCTTGCAGAGTGTGTTTTTAGGAGACTGTTTTAATCTGTTTCTGTGATTTAAATTGTGTTTAAAAACTGTCTGCCCTCCTGTTTTTTGCCTTAAAAAAAAGACCGATTTCAGAGTGCGCGCTCAGCAGTATTCCAGTGTTTGTTTTTTAAACAATGTCTCCCTTACTTGGAAAGTAGACTCTGCTAGCTTGGAAGTGTGGATTCAGCCTGTCTGTATCCAAGGAGAATTCTGAATAGAGCAGCAGCTGCCTGCCCACAGGGAGTGGACCTAGCTGATTGGCTCTCTGAGTCCCTGTTGCACCTGAGCCCTGCCCCCCACACCTGCTCTGGCCCCTTAAGTTTGTGGGGAGGGTAGCCAAAGACAGCAACCTCCATTTTGTGAGCCTCAGCATCTTCCCTGTGTCCTGATACAGCCCAGTGTTCAAGGATTGCAAGAAGACCTAGGTAAGGAGCCCTGAGATTTTTCTGGGTAAATAGTATTATTTGTTCAAAAGTGTTTATTTCAGCTACCTGTGTCTGTTTAACAGTGGACTCTCTGTGTTTCATGCAGCCTGGCCTCTTTTAAAGTGGTGTTTTTTTTAAATGTGTTTTGCCGTGACTGTGTGAATAGCCTTGCTAGTTTGTGGCACATAACCCCCCCTTTTTTCTTCGAAGTAAAAAGGCTTCATACATCTTGCAGAGTGTGTTTTTAGGAGACTGTTTTAATCTGTTTCTGTGATTTAAATTGTGTTTAAAAACTGTCTGCCCCCCTGTTTTTTGCCTTTTAAAAGGCCCAATTTCAGATTGCGCGCCTAGCAGTATTCCAGTGTTTGTTTTCTAAACAATCTCTCCCTTACTTGGAAAGTAGACTCTGCAAGGTTGGAAGTGTGGATTCAGCCGGTCTGTATTCAAGGAGTTTCTGAATAGAGCAGCAGCTGCCTTTCCCCCTGCCCACAGGGACTGGACTTAGCTGATTGGCTCTCTGAGTCCCTGTTGCACCTGAGCCCCGCCGTCCCACACCTGCTCTGGCCCCTTAAGTTTGTGGAGGGAAGCCCAAGACAGCCACCTCCATTTTGTGAGCCTCAGCATCTTCCTTGTGTCCTGATACAGCCCAGTGTTCAAGGATTTAAAAAAAGACCTAGGTAAGGAGCCCTGAGATTTTTCTGGGTCAATAGTATTATTTGTTCAAAAGTGTTCATTTCAGCTACCTGTGTCTGTTTTACGGTGGACTCTCTGTGTTTCAGGCAACCTGGGCTCTTTTAAAGTGGTGTTTGTTTTAATTTGTTTGTGCCGTGACTGTGTGAATTGCCTTGCTAGTTTGTGGTACATAACTCCCCCTTTTTTCTTCTAAGTAAAAAGGCTACATACATCTTGCAGAGTGTGTTTTTAGGAGACTGTTTTAATCTGTTTCTGTGATTTAAATTGTGTTTAAAAACTGTCTGCCCTCCTGTTTTTTGCCTTTAACAAAGCCCGATTTCAGAGTGCGCGCTCAGCAGTATTCCAGTGATTGTTTTTTAAACAATGTCTCCCTTACTTGGAAAGTAGACTCTGCTAGCTTGGAAGTGTGGATTCAGCCTGTCTGTATCCAAGGAGAATTCTGAATAGAGCTGCAGCTGCCTGCCCACAGGGAGTGGACCTAGCTGATTTGCTCTCTGAGTCCCTGTTGCACCTGAGCCCTGCCCCCCACACCTGCTCTGGCCCCTTAAGTTTGTGGAGGGTAGCCAAAGACAGCAACCTCCATTTTGTGAGCCTCAGCATCTTCCCTGTGTCCTGATACAGCCCAGTGTTCAAGGATTGCAAAAAGACCTAGGTAAGGAGCCCTGAGATTTTTTTGGGTAAATAGTATTATTTGTTCAAAAGTGTTTATTTCAGCTACCTGTGTCTGTTTAACAGTGGACTCTCTGTGTTTCATGCAGCCTGGCCTCTTTTAAAGTGGTGTTTTTTTTAAATGTGTTTTGCCGTGACTGTGTGAATAGCCTTGCTAGTTTGTGGCACATAACCCCCCCTTTTTTCTTCGAAGTAAAAAGGCTTCATACATCTTGCAGAGTGTGTTTTTAGGAGACTGTTTTAATCTGTTTCTGTGATTTAAATTGTGTTTAGAAACTGTCTGCCCTCCTGTTTTTTGCCTTTAAAAAAAAGACCGATTTCAGAGTGCGCGCTCAGCAGTATTCCAGTGTTTGTTTTTTAAACAATGTCTCCCTTACTTGGAAAGTAGACTCTGCTAGCTTGGAAGTGTGGATTCAGCCTGTCTGTATCCAAGGAGAATTCTGAATAGAGCAGCAGCTTCCTGCCCACAGGGAGTGGACCTAGCTGATTGGCTCTCTGAGTCCCTGTTGCACCTGAGCCCTGCCCCCCACACCTGCTCTGGCCCCTTAAGTTTGTGGGGGGTAGCCAAAGACAGCAACCTCCATTTTGTGAGCCTCAGCATCTTCCCTGTGTCCTGATACAGCCCAGTGTTCAAGGATTGCAAAAAGACCTAGGTAAGGAGCCCTGAGATTTTTCTGGGTAAATAGTATTATTTGTTCAAAAGTGTTTATTTCAGCTACCTGTGTCTTTTTAACAGTGGACTCTCTGTGTTTCATGCAGCCTGGCCTCTTTTAAAGTGGTGGTTTTTTTTAATGTGTTTTGCCGTGACTGTGTGAATAGCCTTGCTAGTTTGTGGCACATAACCCCCCCTTTTTTCTTCAAAGTAAAAAGGCTTCATACATCTTGCAGAGTGTGTTTTTAGGAGACTGTTTTAATCTGTTTCTGTGATTTAAATTGTGTTTAAAAACTGTCTGCCCCCCTGTTTTTTGCTTTTTAAAAGGCCCAATTTCAGATTGCGCGCCTAGCAGTATTCCAGTGTTTGTTTTCTAAACCCTCTCTCCCCTACTTGGAAAGTAGACTCTGCAAGGTTGGAAGTGTGGATTCAGCCTGTCTGTATTCAAGGAGATTCTGAATAGAGCAGCAGCTGCCTTCCCCCTGCCCACAGGGACTGGACTTAGCTGATTGGCTCTCTGAGTCCCTGTTGCACCTGAGCCCCGCCGTCCCACACCTGCTCTGGCCCCTTATGTTTGTGGAGGGAAGCCCAAGACAGCCACCTCCATTTTGTGAGCCTCAGCATCTTCCTTGTGTCCTGATACAGCCCAGTGTTCAAGGATTGGAAAAAAGACCTAGGTAAGGAGCCCTGAGATTTTTCTGGGTAAATAGTATTATTTGTTCAAAAGTGTTCATTTCAGCGACCTGTGTCTGTTTTACGGTGGACTCTCTGTGTTTCAGGCAACCTCGGCTCTTTTAAAGTGTTGTTTGTTTTAATTTGTTTGTGCCGTGACTGTGTGAATTGCCTTGCTAGTTTGTGGTACATAACCCCCCCTTTTTTCTTCTAAGTAAAAAGGCTACATACATCTTGCAGAGTGTGTTTTTAGGAGACTGTTTTAATCTGTTTCTGTGATTTAAATTGTGTTTAAAAACTGTCTGCCCTCCTGTTTTTTGCCTTTAAAAAAAAGACCGATTTCAGAGTGCGCGCTCAGCAGTATTCCAGTGTTTGTTTTTTAAACAATGTCTCCCTTACTTGGAAAGTAGACTCTGCTAGCTTGGAAGTGTGGATTCAGCCTGTCTGTATCCAAGGAGAATTCTGAATAGAGCAGCAGCTTCCTGCCCACAGGGAGTGGACCTAGCTGATTGGCTCTCTGAGTCCCTGTTGCACCTGAGCCCTGCCCCCCACACCTGCTCTGGCCCCTTAAGTTTGTGGGGGGTAGCCAAAGACAGCAACCTCCATTTTGTGAGCCTCAGCATCTTCCCTGTGTCCTGATACAGCCCAGTGTTCAAGGATTGCAAAAAGACCTAGGTAAGGAGCCCTGAGATTTTTCTGGGTAAATAGTATTATTTGTTCAAAAGTGTTTATTTCAGCTACCTGTGTCTTTTTAACAGTGGACTCTCTGTGTTTCATGCAGCCTGGCCTCTTTTAAAGTGGTGGTTTTTTTTAATGTGTTTTGCCGTGACTGTGTGAATAGCCTTGCTAGTTTGTGGCACATAACCCCCCCTTTTTTCTTCGAAGTAAAAAGGCTTCATACATCTTGCAGAGTGTGTTTTTAGGAGACTGTTTTAATCTGTTTCTGTGATTTAAATTGTGTTTAAAAACTGTCTGCCCCCCTGTTTTTTGCCTTTTAAAAGGCCCAATTTCAGATTGCGCGCCTAGCAGTATTCCAGTGTTTGTTTTCTAAACCCTCTCTCCCCTACTTGGAAAGTAGACTCTGCAAGGTTGGAAGTGTGGATTCAGCCTGTCTGTATTCAAGGAGATTCTGAATAGAGCAGCAGCTGCCTTCCCCCTGCCCACAGGGACTGGACTTAGCTGATTGGCTCTCTGAGTCCCTGTTGCACCTGAGCCCCGCCGTCCCACACCTGCTCTGGCCCCTTATGTTTGTGGAGGGAAGCCCAAGACAGCCACCTCCATTTTGTGAGCCTCAGCATCTTCCTTGTGTCCTGATACAGCCCAGTGTTCAAGGATTGGAAAAAAGACCTAGGTAAGGAGCCCTGAGATTTTTCTGGGTAAATAGTATTATTTGTTCAAAAGTGTTCATTTCAGCGACCTGTGTCTGTTTTACGGTGGACTCTCTGTGTTTCAGGCAACCTCGGCTCTTTTAAAGTGTTGTTTGTTTTAATTTGTTTGTGCCGTGACTGTGTGAATTGCCTTGCTAGTTTGTGGTACATAACCCCCCCTTTTTTCTTCTAAGTAAAAAGGCTACATACATCTTGCAGAGTGTGTTTTTAGGAGACTGTTTTAATCTGTTTCTGTGATTTAAATTGTGTTTAAAAACTGTCTGCCCTCCTGTTTTTTGCCTTTAAAAAAAGACCGATTTCAGAGTGCGCGCTCAGCAGTATTCCAGTGTTTGTTTTTTAAACAATGTCTCCCTTACTTGGAAAGTAGACTCTGCCAGCTTGGAAGTGTGGATTCAGCCTGTCTGTATCCAAGGAGAATTCTGAATAGAGCTGCAGCTGCCTGCCCACAGGGAGTGGACATAGCTGATTGGCTCTCTGAGTCCCTGTTGCACCTGAGCCCTGCCCCCCACACCTGCTCTGGCCCCTTAAGTTTGTGGAGGGTAGCCAAAGACAGCCACCTCCATTTTGTGAGCCGCAGCATCTCCCCTGTGTCCTGATACAGCCCTCTGTTCAAGGTTTGCAAATAGACCTAGGTAAGGAGGCCTTAGATTTTTCTGGGTGAATAATATTATTTGTTCAGAAGTGTTTATTTCAGCTACCTGTTTCTGTTTTACTGTGGACTCTCTGTGTTTCAGGCAGCCTGGCCTCTTTTAAAGTGGTGTTTTTTTTTTTATTCATTTTTGCTGTGACTGTGTGAATTGCCTTGCTAGTTTGTGGCACATAACTACTCCCCCTTTTTTCTTCAAAGGAAAAAGGCTACATACATCTTGCAGAGTGTGTTTTAGGAGACTGTATTAATCTGTTTCTGTGATTTAAATTGTGTTTAAAAACTGTCTGCCCCCCTGTTTTTTTCCTTTAAAAAAGCCCGATTTCAGAGTGCGCGCCCAGCAGTATTCCAGTATTTTTTTTTTTATAAGCACATTTTTATTGTTTTTCAGACATAAATAGAAAAAAAGTTAAAAACAGGTTGAAGTACAAGGCAAGGACGTATGGAATTTGTACATCTTATCATTGTTTTAGTATCGTTGTTAGCCATCAACAATAATGGGTTGTGGTGCTATCAGCAGATCTAGCCACCGTAGTGTCCCCTTGAAACATTAAGTATCTTATTACGTATCTGGTTTATGTCATCAATTCTAGCCATCGTCCCCATATCTTTTCGAATTTGTGTGGGCACCCTTTAGACTCAAATACCAGTATCTCCTGATTGGCACACCAATCCACCCCCTTCCTCCATTTCTGGATCAACAGGCCTTCTGGGGACGTCCACGCTGCAGCGATATCTCTATTAGCGACTAATAATGCTGTAGGTGTCAGTGTTCGTTTAGCACGTGTTCCTCCCATTTCTTCCTTTACCCCCAATAGGATTAGCTTGGCTGATTTTTATATTTCTTGACCCAGTGCCCTTCCTAAACCTCGGATCACCCCTTCCCAGTACTTTTGTATTTTTTGACAAGTCCATACCATATGAAAGAAGTCTGCTGGTTCATTTGGGCATCTTGGGAATTTGGCAGAAGGGCGGGCTTCCATTTTGTGTAGTTTGGATGGTGTCAGATAGGCCCCATATAAATAATAGAATTGTATCATGCGGAATCTTGCGATATTTGACAATACCTTGGGCGCCATCAAGGCCTCCCTCCATTCCGTTTCTTCTAGGGGTCCGAGCCATGATTCCCACTTAGTCCTAAAAATGACTAAGTTATCAGGAGTGTTGTTGATTAGTGTTTTGTAGAGTTGAGAAATGCCTTTCCCCTCCATATTTCCCATGAGTATTTTGGCTTCCAGTGGGTTAAAGTCCGGTATAGGGCTTGTGGTGGGCAGATGGGTTCGCAGTGCGTGACTTAGTTGAAGGTATCCAAAGAACTGTGTCTCATTTAATTGAAATTCTGCTTGTAGGTCTTGGAACAATTTCATGGACCTCCCTTTCCATATGTCCCCAACCAGGGAAATGCCTATTAGGTCCCATGTTGCGAATCCCTCCAGCGTGGCCGAGGCATACATCCATTTCCTTCTCCATAGCAGAGTCTGGAGGGTGATAACAGTATTCCAGTGAGTGTGGCGTAACGCGGCTCGCCATGCCAGGAAGACCACTTTGTTTGTTTCCTCCATGTCACGAGGAAGCGATGCTCCATACAGCATGTCAAGAACCTGTGGAAACCCCAGGAGTGTCAATTCTGTTTTATACGCCGGGTCTTCCCAGCCCCCATTAAACCAGTCATGGACCACTATCGATTGGGTAGCCAGGTAATATAGATAGGGATCTGATGCACCCAAACCTCCATCATACATTCCTCTCCGGCAATGTTGTATCGCTACTCGATGTCTATTACCTCTCCATTGAAATAATCCTGTGATGCTTTCGAGATTTTTGAACCAGGAGTGGGGGATGAGGATGGGAACATTTTGGAATATGTATAGGAGTCTTGGCAAGATCATCATTTTGTATAGGGCCACCCGCCTCATCACATTTAAGGGGAGGGTTTGCCATCTCTGCATGTCCTTTTTTATTCTTGTTAGCAGAGGAGATAGATTTTTGGCCCATGTTAATTCGGGCAGATAGGTTACCCAGATCCCTAGGTATTTAAAACTTAATTTGCGTATCGGTCATCTGCATATAGAGCTATCCTGTCTTCATGAGATGGACCCCATTTCCATCCTCGGTATACTGAGCCCGCTCTGATCATCTGGGCTAGAGGCTCAATGGCCAGGGTAAACAAAAGAGGGGATAGGGGACATCCCTGTTGAGTACATCTGCGGATGTCGAACCTGTGGGATATGGTCCCATTAAGCTGTACACAGGCCTTAGTGTTAGTGTATAATGCTTTAATTAGGTGGCAAAGTTTTTTTTCTATGCCTGCCCGTCGGAGCACCAGTAGAAGGAATCCCCAGTCAACCGAATGAAAAGCCTTTTCAAAATCTATGAGCAAGAGGGACAGGTTTTGGGGCAACCGGCGTCTCTCCGCCAAGGCTACGTGTGGCCAGCGTAAACAGTGTTGTGTACTGTGGGTTGCCATAAACCATACATTGGTCAGGATGGATTAGCTGCGGCAGGACCATTTTGATGCGAGTGGCAAGGATAGAGGTGAAAATTTTAATATCTGTGTTAATCGATGATATTGGTCTGTAATCTGCGCAGTGAGGCGTAGGGGGCTGGGTTTTGGGGTGCACCACGATCATGGCTGTATCTAGTTCAGGAGGAAAGGATCCACCTTTTCCTATTTCTGCGAAAAGGCGTAGGAGACGTGGGGTCAGGTCTTCTCCAAACACCTTATAATATTCTGGGGGGAACCCATCGGGACCAGGTATCTTGACAGCGTTTAATGTCGAGATTGCCACCCCAATTTCTTCCTCTCTAATGGGTTCCTTCCTCTAAAAGCTGTGCTTCTATCATAGGTAACTGTGGGAGGGGGATCTCGTCAAGAAGTTGACGTGTTTGATGTGAACCTATTTGTGTAGATGCTTGGTACAGTGTATGATAATAGTTGGCAAAAGCATTCGCAATTTCGGTATGACCCGCAACCAGGGCCCCATCCCCGCCATAAATTTCAGGGACGATCTTGGAGGCGTGGTCGCAGGAGATCAACCAATACAGCATCTTCCCGGTCTTGTTCCCCCAGCCATATATCCTTCCAGTGCTGGCCCTCCAGAAATGTTTCGCGGCCTCCAGGGATTGACCCCATATCTCCTCTCAGATTAGGAGGAGTTGTCGCGTCAGTTTCTCGCTTGGGTTTATTACGTTGTCTCTTTCGAGGTTTATTGCTCGGAGCTCTAGCTGTGTGATATGTAGCGTTTGGCACGTTCCTGATTACGTATCAGATTTTTAGCCATACCTCTTAATACCGCCTTCCCTGCCGCCCATAGAGGGCCCTCCGAGGTTACTGAGCCTTCGTTTAGGTGGAAGTATTCTGCTTGTGCCTGACGTAATTGTTCCTTAAAGTGTTCATCTTGGAGATACCATGCATTTAGCCGCCACATGGGGCGACGCCGGGGGCGGGCCGGGCCTAGTATGAGGTCCTCTGGCTAGAATCTTGATGTGTGAGAGGGTTGTACAATCTGTGCTCGGAAGAAGCATCAGGTCTATTCTGGATTGGGAGCCATGGGTTGCTGAGGTGTGGGTGAATTGTCTCTGCCTCGGATGCCATATCCGCCAGGCGTCACATAGTCCTGTGGCAGATAACCACCCCTTAATTTTGGTTGCCAGTGTACGTCTATATGTGGTGAGTGGGCTGTCTACATCTAAGGTCGGGTCCGGGGTTGCGTTGAAGTCGCCACCTAGTATAGTGTGCCCAGGGGGTAGGTCAGAGAGAAGTTTTGTGAGTGCCTGGAGGGTTGAGCTGACCAGGGAGGGAGGGGCGTAGATACTTATTATATTAAATGTCATCCCTTCTACCTTACCGGTAATGGCTACAAACCGCCCCTGTTGGTCTCTCCGTACTTGGATGTGTGTCATAGGGAAGGTACGATGCAATAATATGGCTACTCCTTGTGACCCACGTGTGTATCCCGCATGGTACACTCTATCAAATCCTCGACGAGTCAGGAATGTGTATTTATCCCCCAAAAGGTGGGCTTCCTGCAACATGAGCATTTCTGGATGGTATCTATGTATGAAGGTGAATACTGCAGTACGTTTAATTTTGCCTAGGAGCCCGTTGATGTTCCATGACATTTGTACTTGATTCATAGGGGGGGTGATTGTAGGTGGGATTTTACAGTTGTTGAGCCAACCTTTAGCTACTAGTTTGTGCGACTCTGAAGGACTTATCTTTCTATCTTCCTGCTACCGATTCTCAGACTCTAGACTCTATTATATCTGTCGAGTCATTAAGCATCCTGCCCTGTGCCTCAATTAAAAAAAAATATGAATCTCGCCTTCGCATACAAATTCTAACATTGGCCTTTAGAACGAGGCCGGATCCCCCTTGCCCCCCAAATCCCTCCCCACCCCATACTTCCCCCCAGAAGCATCTGTCGCCCTTATTCATAGCCCCTCATTTCTAAAACTGGTGAGATGGCTTTTGAGTGGTAAGGCTGTGGTATTGGTGGCGGTGGACCCCTCTCTAGTGTGGGCTCATGCATAAATGTATAATACTCGATGTGTGATCAAGTTAGGCATAACGCTTCTATTTCTGTGTTCATTGTCTTAAGTCTTTCTCAGAATAAGTTCCACCTATGCAGTCACAGGATTGGACTATGGGACAAGTCAGAGTCTTCTTGTGTCTCTAGCTGGATCTTGGTTGTGTCCTGTGGTTTCAGGCTTGTCAGGGTGGCTCTGGAATTCTCTTTCGATTGTGGGTGTCTGGGTTCCGATCGATGAGCCCCGGGAGGGGAGACCTAGCTGGATCTATGTCTTCCTCTTCGTTTCCGAGAGCGTGAGTGCTGACTGCGCATTGATTGTTGCTCCCTTGGATGAGCTGGTGTTGTCTTAAGCGGTGGCCGTGATCCTGTTCTGTGCATATCTAGTGGGGTTTCTTCCGTTAGCCAGGTCCATGCAGCGGTCGGCTGCTCAAAGAAGTAGGTTTTATTATTATAGATCACCCGGAGGCTCGCTGGAAACAGGAGACTATACTGGATGTCCATTGATCCAAGCATTTGTTTCACTTCCATGAACGAGCAGCGTTGTTGCTGTACCTCTAATGTGTAATCCGGGAAAAGGAGTACTTTCGTTCCATTGCAGAGGAGGTCTCCCCTGGAGCGAGCCTCCCGCAAGACCAGGTCTCTGTCTTTGGAGTTGAAGAGGCAGATTATTACTGGCCTGGGTGGGGAGCCGGGCGGCGGCCTTGTGCCCAGCGACCTATGGGCTTGTTCGATTGTGAACCATGGCGTGAGGTGGTCTGCCAGCAACCAGGACCAGAACCACTCCTCTAGGAATGTATCCACTGATGATTCTGCAGTGGCCTCGGGAAGACCCACTAGGCGAAGATTGTTATGTCGAGATCTGTTTTCGGCATCTTCAGTCCTCCTGTGTAGATCTGAGGTGCGTTTGGTCAGCATTGAGATTTGGGTTTTTAGAGTTGTTATTTCATCTTCTGCCGTGGAGATTCTCGACTCGGCCTCTGTGATTCGGGATACTGCATTGCGGAGATCTTGCCGGATCAGGGCGACATTCACTCCGACCTCCCCTATTTTTGATTTGACTGCTGTCTGGGAGGCCTGAATCACCTGAAGGATCCCCGCCAGGTCACTAGACGATGTTTGTGGGTTATTACCGCCATTTGTGGTTGGGCCTTCTGACTGTGGGCCCACTGTACCTGTGGTGAATTGGTCCATACGAGTTTTTGCCGTTGTTTGTTTGATCGCTTTGTCTTTGCCCATGATGTTGGGTGTGGTTCTAACCTCTCTAGGGTTGCAGTGATCTGTCAATTTCGTTCTGCCCTACTGTAGGGCCCGATGGGAGATCCCTGGGGATCTAATCTGGTTCCCCCTGCGGTATATCCTAATTTATGAATCTATTAGATAGTTCCAGGGATATTGGGGGAACACGGTGTTATAGAGTTTATTTAATCTTACTGTTTCGTTTTGTTATTGTCCTATTCCCTTCTATGTCCTTTACCCCGGTGGTGTTTTTATTCACTCAATATGGTCCCCGGGACTCCTCCCTTTTCCAGCCAGTAAGGATGCCTGGCGTCCGGAGGAGGGGCGGTCAGAGAATAAGGAAAGGGTGAAAAGGGAGGCACTCCTTGTAATCCCTAACGTGTCACCTTCAGACTGCACCCCACTGTGGTCCAAAGGACGGAGATCGGGCCCCTCTTTGATCACGGGGCCCAAAGGTCCAGATTCACCTCTCGGTATCCCAGTGTTTGTCCCAGCTCACGTTTGTGGTTGCTGCTTGTTACTGCTACTTAATTTCTTCTTTCCCCTCTCCCGGGGAGACCAGTGGGGAGCGCCTCACTGCAACACGGTCCGTAGTTGGCCGCACTTGAGGCGATGTAATGTCTAGGCCCTGGACTGCAGCCAGCCCTGGGCTCCAAAACCCTCTCCCGGGCTCCAGCCGGAGGGCCCCTCGCTGCCACAGAGTCTCTTATGTTGGAGGGGATGGGGGCAACAAGCTCCTGATCACACCCCTGGTAGGCCCTCCATCCCGGCCCCGCGTCCCGGCCTATAGCAGCATTAGTATGGGTCCCTGTGCCCCGGCGAGCACCCGTCTGCTCAGACGGCCCTCCCAGTGGTCTGCAGGTCTTCCTCCTAATATCGGGCTCTGGGAATGTCAGGTCCCCACAAACTTTGCGGCCGAGCACCCTTCCCAGCCCTCGGTCACCACGGGAAGGGGGAAAAATCAGGGGGACCAGAGAATCGAGGTGCTGCCGGTCCGGGGCCTACCTTGATTTCTCCCAGTCACAGCGGCTCTGGCCGCGACCTGCAACTAATACGGCTCGGGGTCCGCAGCCCTGCCTCCAGGCCGTCCGGGCTGCCGCTGCCTTTCCGCCGCAGGGGGCCGTGCCTCAGGTCCGTCCCTCAGCCGCCATCTTGATCGGTGAAAACAGTGGTCGAACGCTGGGCAGCCAAAAGCTTGGTCTCACAGGGCGGGAACCTGCCAGATAAGACGGTGAACGATAAAGGAACCCCGATGAAGCGTTCACGGTGTTGATGTGTACGGATAGTGATTTTATGAGAGGCGGATGACGGAGGGGTCCTGAGCACTACAAAAGTGCGACCGCCATCTTGACGCCCTTTGCCATGCCCCCTCCAGTGTTTGTTTTTTAAACAATCTCTCCCTTATGTGGAAAGTAGACTCTGCTAGCTTGGAAGTGTGGATTCAGCCTGTCTGTATCCAAGGAGATTCTGAATAGAGCAGCAGCTGCCTTTCCCCGTGCCCACAGGGACTGGACTTAGCTGATTGGCACTCTGAGTCCCTGTTGCCCCTGAGCCCCACTGTCCTACACCTGCTCTGGCCCCTTAAGTTTGTGGAGGGAAGCCCAAGACAGCCATCTCCATTTTGTGAGCCTCAGCATCTTCCGTGTGTCTTGATACAGCCCAGTGTTCAAGGATTGCAAAAAGACCTAGGTAAGGAGTCCTGAGATTTGTCTGGGTAAATAGTATTATTTGTTCAAAAGTGTTTATTTTGGCTACCTGTTTCTGTTCTACTGTGGACTCTCTGTGTTTCAGGCAGCCTGGTCTCTTTTAAAGTGGTGTTTTTTTCCAATTATTTTTTGCTGTGACTGTGTGAATTGCCTTGCTAGTCTGTGGCACATAACACCCCCCTTTTCTTGTATGTAAAAAGGCTACATAGATCTTGCAGAGTGTGTTTTTAGGAGACCGTTTTAATCTATTTCTGTGATTTAAACGGTGTTTAAAAACTGTCTGCCCCCCTGTTTTTTGCCTTTAAAAAAGCCCAATTTCAGAGTGCAAGCCCAGCAGTATTCCAGTGTTTTTTAAACAATCTCTCCCTTACCTGGAAAGTAGACCCTGCTAGCTTGGAAGTATGGATCCAGCCTGTCTGTATCCTAGGAGATTCTGAATAGAGCAGCAGCTGCCTTTCCCCCTGCCCACAGGGACTGGACTTAGCTGATTGGCTCTCTGAGCCCCTGTTTCACCTGAGCCCCGCCCCCCCACACCTGCTCTGGCCCCTTAAGTTTGTGGAGGGAAGCCCAAGACAGCCACCTCCATTTTGTGAGCCTCAGCATCTTCCCTGTGTCCTGATACAGCCCAGTGTTCAAGGATTGCAAACAACCCTTGGTTAGGAGCTGTGAGATTTTTCTGGGTAAATAGTATTATTTGTTCAAAAGTGTTTATTTCATCTACCTGTGTCTGTTTAACTGTGGACTCTGTGTTTCAGGCAGTCTGGTCTCTTTTAAAGTGGTGTTTGCATTAAATTTGTTTTTGCCGTGACTGTGTGAATTGCCCTGCTACTTTGTGGCACCTAACCCCACCCCCTTTTTCTTCTAAGTTAAAAGGCTACATACATCTTGCAGAGAGTGTTTTTTAGGAGACTGTTTTAATCTGTTTCTGTTATTTAAATTGTGTTTAAAAACCGCCTGCCCCCTGTTTTCTACCTTTAAAAAAGCCAGATTTCAGAGTGCTCGCCCAACAGTATTCCAGTGTTTGTTTTTTATACAATCTCTCCATTACCTGGAAAGTAGACTCTGCTAGCTTGGAATTGTGGATTCATCCTGTCTGAATCCAAGGAGATTCTGAATAGAGCAGCAGCTGCCTGCCCACAGGGAGTGGACCTAGCTGATTGGCTCTCTGAGTCCCTGTTGCACCTGAGCCCTGCCCCTCACACCTGCTCTGGCCCCTTAAGTTTGTGGAGGGTAGCCAAAGACAGCAACCTCCATTTTGTGAGCCTCAGCATCTTCCCTGTGTCCTGATACAGCCCAGTGTTCAAGGATTGCAAAAAAAACCTTGGTTAGGAGCTCTGAGATTTTTTTGGGTAAATAGTATTATTTGTTCAAAAGTGTTTATTTCAGCTACCTGTGTCTGTTTAACAGTGGACTCTCTGTGTTTCATGCAGCCTGGCCTCTTTTAAAGTGGTGGTTTTTTTAAATGTGTTTTGCCGTGACTGTGTGAATTGCCTTGCTAATTTGTGGTACATGACCCCAACCCTTTTTTTTCTAAGTAAAAAGGCTACATATATCTTGCAGAGTGTGTTTATAGGAGACTGTTTTAATCCGTTTCTGTGATTTAAATTGTGTTTAAAAACTGTCTGCCCCCCTGTTTTTTGCCTTTAAAAAAGCACAATTTAAGAGTGCGCGCCAGCAGTATTCCATTGTTTGTTTTTGAAACAATTTCTCCCTTACCTGGAAAGTAGACTCTGCTAGCTTGGAAGGGTGGATTCAGCCTTTCTGTATCCAAGGAGATTCTGAATAGAGCAGCAGCTGCCTTTCCCCGTGCCCACAGGAACTGGACTTAGCTGATTGGCTCTCTGTGTCCCTGTTGCACCTGAGCCCCGCCCCCCCACGCCTGCTCTGGCACCTTAAGTTTGTGGAGGGAAGCCCAAGACAGCCACCTCCATTTTGTGAGCCTCAGCATCTTCCCTGTGCCCTGATACAACCCAGTGTTCAAGGATTGCAAAAAAACCTTGGTAAGGAGCCCTGAGATTTTTCTGGGTAAATAGTATTATTTGTTCAAAGGTGTTTATTTCAGCTACCTGTGTCTGTTTTACTGTGGACTCTCTGTGTTTCAGGCAGCCTGGCCTCTTTTAAAGTGGTGTTTTTTTTAATTCATTTTTGCTGTGACTGTGTGAATTGCCTTGCTAGTTTGTGGCACATAACCCCCCCTTTTTTCTTCGAAGTAAAAAGGCTACATACATCTTGCAGAGTGTGTTTTTAGGAGACTGTTTTAATCTGTTTATGTGATTTAAATTGTGTTTAAAAACTGTCTGCCCCCTTGATCTTTGCCTTTATAAATCCCCGATTTCAGAGTGCGCGCCCAGCAGTATTCCAGTGTTTGTTTTTGAAGCAATCTCTCCCTTACTTGGAAAGTAGACTCTGCTAGCTTGGAAGTGTGGATTCAGCCTGTCTGTATTCAAGGAGATTCTGAATAGAGCAGCAGCTTCTTTTCCTCCTGCATCTTCCCTTTGTCCTGATACAGCCCAGTGTTCAAGGGTTGCAAAAAGACTTAGGTAAGGAGCCCTGAGATTTTTCTGGTTGAATAGTATTATTTGTTCAAAAGTGTGTATTTCAGCTACCTGTTTCTGTTTTACCTTGCACGCTCTGTGTTTCAGGCAGCCTGGCCTCTTTTAAAGTGGTGTTTTTTATAAAAGAAATAGATTTTGCTGTGACTGTGTGAATTGCCTTGCTAGTTTGTGGCACAAACTCCCCCCCCCTTTTCTTCTAAGTAAAAAGGCTACATACACCTTGCAGAGTGGGTTTTTAGGAGACTGTTTTATTCCGTTTCTGTGATTTAAATTGTGGTTAAAAACTGTCTGCCCCCCGGTTTTTTGCCTTTTTAAAAGCCCAATTTCAGAGTGTGCGCCGAGCAGTATTCCAGTGTTTGTTTTCTAAACAATCTCTCCCTTACTTGGAAAGTAGACACTGCAAGCTTGGAAGTGCGGATTCAGTCTGTCTGTATTCAAGGAGATTCTGAACAGAGCAGCAGCTGCCTTTCCCCCTGCCCACAGGGACTGGACTTAGCTGATTGGCTCTCTGAGTCCCTGTTGCACCTGAGCCCCGTGCGCCCACACTTGCTCTGGCCCCTTAAGTTTGTGGAAGGAAGCCCAAGACAGCCACCTCTATTTTGTGAGCCTCCGCATCTTCCCTGTGTCCTGATACAGAACAGTGTTCAAGGATTGCAAAAAGACCTAGGTAAGGATCCCTGTGATTTTTCTGGGTGAATAGCATTATTTGTTCAAAAGTGTTTATTTCAGCTACCTGTTTACTGTTTTACTGTGGACTCTCTGTGTTTCAGGCAGCCTGGCCTCTTTTAAAGTGGTATTTATTTAGTTTGTTTTTGCCGTGACTGTGTGAATTGCCTTGCTAGTTTGTGGCACATCACTACCCCCCTTTTTTCTTCTATGTAGAAAGGCTACATACATCTTGCAGAGTGTGTTTTTAGGAGACTGTTTTAATCTGTTTCTGTGATTTAAATTGTGTTTAAAAACTGTCTGCCCCCCTGTTTTTTGCCTTTTAAAAAGCCCGATTTCAGAGTGCGCGCCCAGCAGTATTCCAGTGTTTGTATTTTAAACAATCTCTACCTTACCTGGAAGGTAGACTCTGCTAGCTTGGAAGTGTGGATTCAGCCTGTCTGAATCCAAGGAGTTTCTGAATAGACAAGCACTTTCCTTTCCCCCTGCCCACAGGGACTGGAAGTAGCTGATTGGCTCTGTGAGTCCCTGTTGCACCTGAGCCCCGCTCCCCCACACCTGCTCTGGCCCCTTAAGTTTGTGGAGGGAAGCCAAAGACAGCCCTCTCCATTTTGTGAGCCTCAGCATCTCCCCTGTGTTCTGATACAGCCCTGTGTTCAAGGTTTGCAAATAGACCTAGTTAAGGAGCCCTGAGATTTTTCTGGGTGAATAGTATTATTTGTTCAGAAGTGTTTATTTCAGCTACCTGTTTCTGTTTTACTGTGGACTCTCTGTGTTTCAGGCAGCCTGGCCTCTTTTAAAATGGTGTTTTTTTTTTATTCATTTTTGCCGTGACTGTGTGAATTGCCTTGCTAGTTTGTGGCACATAACTACTCCCCCTTTTTTCTTCAAAGTAAAAAGGCTACATACATCTTGCAGAGTGTGTTTTAGGAGACTGTATTAATCTGTTTCTGTGATTTAAGTTGTGTTTAAAAACTGTTTGCCCCCCTGTTTTTTGCTTTTTAAAAAAGCCCGATTTCAGAGTACGCGCCCAGTATTCCTGTGTGTTGAAGTAAGCCTCAGCAAGGCCTACCAGTGCAAGGGGTTCACCCTTCTTTGCACAAAGTCCTCAGACCATGTAGGAAGAAGTTGGCACAGAAACTGAAATAAAAGAAAAAGTTTATTAAACCTCATGAGGTGGTACTACAGTTCAAACAGCACCCTTCGGTAATGTTTGAAGTAGCACACTGAACTGAGAAAGCATGGTCCTTTTATACCCACGCTGGGGCTAAAAGGGGGTGGTACAGTTATAGAAGCAAGACTTGCATACATGTAAGGTCATGTGGAAATGCACAGTCGACAGGTAGGAGGGGCTTACAGTTTTCAAGGACTAACAGCTCCAGACCTTACTGGGCATGTGCGAAAGTGGGAGATGCTAAATATAACTTGTCACTAGGCAGATTTTCAAGAGTAGTTAACAGAAAGGTAGGACAGAGCACATGGTGAGCACATGGCAGCATGTGGCAGAGAAAATGGCTGCCATGAATACAAAATGGCTTCCGCGAAATGTTCACAATAGTTACTAAATACAAGATGTCTTCAGCTAATGCTTAATCTAATCGCTGCTAAACTACAACAAGTGTTTGTTTCTTAAACAATATCTCCCTTACCTGGAAAGTAGACTCTGCTAGCTTGGAAGTGTGGATTCAGCCTGTCTGTATCCAAGGAGATTCTGAATAGAGCAGCAGCTGCCTTTCCCCCTGCCCACAGGGACTGGACGTAGCTGATTGGCTCTCTGAGTCCCTGTTGCACCTGAGCCCCACCTCCAACACCTGCTCTGGCCCCTTAAGTTTGTGGAGGGAAGCCCAAGACAGCCACCTCCATTTTGTGAGCCTCAGCATCTTCCCTGTGTCCTTTTACAGCCCAGTGTTCAAGGATTGGAAAAAGACCTAGGTAAGGAGCCCTTAGATTTTTCTGGGTAAATAGTGTTATTTGTTCGAAAGTATTTATTTCGGCTACCTGTGTCTGTTTTACTGTGGACTCTGTGTTTCAGGCAGACTGGCCTCTTCTGAAGTGGTATTATTTTTAAATGTGTTTTTGCTGTGACTGTGTGAATTGCCTTGCTAGTTTTTGGCACATCCCCCACCCTCTTTTTTCTTCGAAGTAAAAAGGCTACATACATCTTGCAGAGTGTGTTTTTAGGAGACTGTTTTAATCTGTTTCTGTGATTTAAATTGTGATTAAAAACTGTCTACCTCCCTGATTTTTGCCTTTAAAAAAGCCAGATTTCAGAGTACGATCCCAGCAGTATTCCATTGTTTGTTTTTTAAAAACAATCTCTCCCTTACTTGGAAAGTAGACTTTGCTAGCTTGGAAGTGTGGATTCAGGCTGTCTGTATTCAATGAGATTCGGAATAGAGCAGCAGCTGCCTGTCCCTCTGCCCACAGGGACTGGACTTAGCTGATTGGCTCTCTGAGTCCCTGTTGCACCTGAGCCCCGTCCCCCCACACCTGCTCTGGCCCCTTAAGTTTGTGGAAGGAAGCCCAAGACAGCCAACTCCATTTTGTGAGCCTCAGCATCTTCCCTGTGTCCTGATACAGCCTAGTGTTCAAGGATTGCAAAAAGACCTAGGTAGGGAGCCCTGAGATTTTTCTGGGTAAATAGTATTATTTGTTCAAAAGTGTTTATTTCAGCTACTTGGATCTGTTTTACTGTGGACTGTCTGTGTTTCAGGCAGCCTGGCCTCTTTTAAAGTGGTGTTTTTTTTTTTGTATTTCTTTTTGCCGCTACTGTGTGAATTGCCTTGCTAGTTTGTGGTACATGACCCCCCCCCCCTTTTTTTCTAAGTAAAAAGGCTACATATATCTTGCAGAGTGTGTTTATAGGAGACTGTTTTAATCCGTTTCTGTGATTTAAATTGTGTTTAAAAACTGTCTGCCCCCCTGTTTTTTGCCTTTATAAAAGCACAATTTAAGAGTGCGCGCCCAGCAGTATTCCATTGTTTGTTTTTGAAACAATTTCTCCCTTACCTGGAAAGTAGACTCTGCTAGCTTGGAAGGGTGGATTCAGCCTGTCTGTATCCAAGGAGATTCTGAATAGAGCAGCAGCTGCCTTTCCCCGTGCCCACAGGGACTGGACTTAGCTGATTGGCTCTCTGAGTCCCTGTTGCACCTGAGCCCCACCCCCCCACGCCTGCTCTGGCACCTTAAGTTTGTGGAGGGAAGCCCAAGACAGCCACCTCCATTTTGTGAGCCTCAGCATCTTCCCTGTGTCCTGATACAACCCAGTGTTCAAGGATAGCAAAAAGACCTTGGTAAGAAGCCCGGAGATTTTTCAGGGTAAATAGTATTATTTGTTCAAAGGTGTTTATTTCAGCTACCTGTGTCTGTTTTACTGTGGACTCTCTGTGTTTCAGACAGCCTGGCCTCTTTTAAAGTGGTGTTTTTTTTAATTCATGTTTGCTGTGACTGTGTGAATTGCCTTGCTAGTTTGTGTCACATAACCCCCTCCCCCTTTTATCTTCTAAGTAAAAAGGCTACATACATCTTGAAGAGTGTGTTTTTAGGGGACTGTTTTAATCTGTTTCTGTGATTTAAATTGTGTTTAGAAAGTGTCAGCCCCCCTGTTTTTTGCCTTTAAAAAAGCCCGATTTCAGAGTGCGTGCCCAGCAGTATTCTAGTGTTTGTTTTTTAAACAATCTATCCCTTACCTGGAAGGTAGACTCTGCTAGCTTGGAAGTGTGGATTCAGCCTTTCTGTATCCAATGAGATTCTGAATAGAGCAGCAGCTGCCTTTCCCCCTGCCCACAAGGAGTGGACTTAGCTGATTGGCTCTCTGAGTCCCTGTCGCAAATGAGCCCCGCCCACCCCTACGCCTGCTCTGGACCCTTACATTTGTGGAAGGAAGCCCAAGACAGCCACCTCCATCTTGCAGAGTGTGTTTTTAGGAGACGGTTTTAATCCAATTCTGTGATTTAAATTGTGTTTAAAAACTGTCTGCCCCCCTGTTTTTTGCCTTTAAGAAAGCACAATTTAAGAATGCGCGTCCAGCAGCATTCCAGTGTTTGTTTTTTAAACAATCTCTCCCTTACCTGGAAAGTAGACTCTGCTCGCTTGGAAGTGTGGATTCAGGCTGTCTGTATCCAAGGAGATTCTGAATAGAGCAGCAGCTGCCTTTCCCTTTTCGCACAGGGACTGGACTTAGTTGATTGGCTTTCTGAGTCCCTGTTGCACCTGAGCCCCACCCACCACACCTGCTCTGGCCCCTTAAGTTTGTGGAGGGAAGCCCAAGAAAGCCACCTCCATTTTGTGAGCCTCAGCATCCTCCCTATCTCCTGATACAGCCCAGTGTTCAAGGATTGCAATAAGACCTAGGTAAGGAGCCCTGAGATTTGTCTCGGTAAATATTAGTAGTATTTGTTCAAAAGTGTTTATTTCAGCTACCTGTGTCTGTTTTACTGTGTGTTTCAGCCAGCCTGGCCTCTTTTAAAGTAGTGTTTTTTTTTTATTCGTTTTTGCTGTGACTGTGTGAATTGCCTTGATAGTTTGTGGCACATACCCCCCCCTTTTTTCTTCTAAGTAAAAAGGCTACATACATCTTGCAGAGTGTGTTTTGAGGAGACTGTTTTCATCTATTTCTGTGATTTAAATTGTGTTTAAGAACTGTCTGCCCCCCTGTTTTTTGCCTGATTTCAGAGTGCACTCCCAGCAGTATTCCATTTTTTTTTTTTGATAAACACATTTTTATTGTTTTTCAGACATATATAGAAAAGGAAGGAAAAAACAGGTTCAAGTACAAGGCAAGGACGTATGTAATTTGTACATCTTATCATTGTTTAGTATCGTTGTTAGCCATCAACAATAATGGGTTGTGGTGCTATCAGCAGATCTAGCCATCGTAGTGCCCCCTTGAAACATTAAGGGCCTCATTCCAACCCTGGCGGTCATATGCCGGAAGCACCGCCAACAGGCTGGCGGTGCTTCTACAGCCGCGGACTCTCAGCCAGGTCCGGCGGTTTCCCGCCGGATTTCCCCCCGGCTGGGGGAATCCTCCATGGGATTCCGACCCCCTTCCCGCCAGCCTGTTTCTGGCGGTTTTCACCGCCAGAAACAGGATTGCGGGAACAGGTGTTGTGGGCCCCTGGGGGCCCCTGCACTGCCCATGCCACTGGCATGGGCAGTGCAGGGGCCCCCTAACAGGGGCAGACAGTGAAAATCGTAACGGGTGCCACTGCACCCGTCGCACCCCTGCAACTCCGCCGGCTCCATTCGGAGCTGGCTTCCTTGTTGCAGGGTCTTTCCCGCTGGGCCGGCGGGCGCCCTTTTGGCCCAGCGGGAAAGTCGGAATGACCCCCGCGGTTCTCCGACGGGGTTACCTTGGCGGGCGGCCTCCGCCGCCCACCAAAGTCGGAATGACCCCCTAAGTGTCTTATTACGTATCTGGTTTATGTCATCAATTCTAGCCACCATCCCGTCGAATTTGTGTGGGCACCCTCTAGACTCAAATACCAGTTTCTCCTGATTGGCACACCAATCCACCCCTTTCCTCCATTTCTGGATCAACTGGCCTTCCGGGGACGTCCACGCTGCAGCAATATCTCTATTAGCGACTAATAATGCTGTAGCTGTCAGTGTTCGTTTAGCATGTGTTCCTCCCATTTCTTCCTTTACCCCCAATAGGATTGGCTTGGCTGATTTTTGTATTTCTTGACCCAGTGCCCTTCCTATATCTCGGATCACCCCTTCCCACTACTTTTGTATTTTTTGACAGGTCCATACCATATGAAAGAAGTCTGCTGGTTCATTCGGGCATCTTGGGCATTTGGCAGAAGGGCGGGCTCCCATTTTGTGTAGTTTGGATGGTGTCAGATAGGCCGCATATAAATAATACAATTGTATGATGCAGAATCTTGCGATATTGCCAATACCTTGGGAGCCATCAAGGCTTCCCTACATTCTGTTTCTTCTAGGGGTCCGAGCCATGATTCCCACTTACTCCTAAAAATGACTAAGTTATCAGGAGTGTTGTTGATTAGTGTTTTGTAAAGTTGAGAAATGCCTTTCCCCTCCATATTTCCCATGAGTATTTTGGCTTCCAGTGGGTTAAAGTCCCGTATAGGGCTTGTGGTGGGCAGATGGGTTCGCAGTGCGTGTCTTAGTTGAAGGTATCCAAAGAACTGTGTCTGGTTTAATTGAAATTCTGCTTGTAGATCTTGGAACAATTTCATGGCCCTCCCTTTCCATGTGTCCCCAACCAGGGAAATGCCTATTAGGTCCCATGTTGCGAATCCCTCCAGCATGGCCGAGGCATACATCCATTTCCTTCTCCTTAGCGGAGTCTGGAGGGTGATAACAGTATTACAGTGAGTGTGGCGTAACGCGGCTCGCCATGCCAGGAAGACCACTTTGGTTGTTTCCTCCATGTCACGAGGAAGCGATGCTCCATACAGCATGTCAAGAACCTGTGGAAACCCCAGGAGTGTCAATTCTGTCGTATACGCCGGGGCTTCCCAGCCCCCATTAAACCAGTCATGGACCACTATCAATTGGGTAGCCAGGTAATATAGATAGGGATCGGACGCACCCAAACCTCCATCATACATTCCTCTCCGGCAATGTTGTATCGCTACTCAATGTCTATTACCCCTCCATAGAAATCTTCTGGTGATGCTTTCGAGATTTTTGAACCAGGAGTGGGGGATGAGGATGGGAACATTTTGGAATATGTATAGGAGTCTTGGCAAGATCATCATTTTGTATAGGGCCACCTGCCCCATCACATTCAAGGGGAGGGTTTGCCATCTCTGCATGTCCGTTTTGATTCTTCTTAGCAGAGGAGATAGATTTTTGGCCTGTGTTAATTCGGGCAGAAAGGTTACCCAGATCCCTAGGTATTTAAAACTTAATTTGCGTGTGGGTCATCTGCATATAGAGCTATCCTGTCTTCATGAGATGGACCCAATTTCCATCCTCGGTATACTGAGCCCGCTCTGATCATCTGGGCTAGAGGCTCAATGGCCAGGGTAAACAAAAGAGGGGATAGGGGACATCCCTGTTGAGTACCTGTGCGGATGTCAAACCTGTGGGATATGGTCCCATTAACCTGTACACAGGCCGTATGGTTAGTGTATAATGCTTTAATTAGGTGGCAAAATTGTTTTTCTATGCCTGCCCGTCGGAGGACCAGTAGAAGGAATCCCCAGTCAAATGAATCAAAAGCCTTTTCAAAATATATGAGCAAAAGAGCCAGGCTTTGGGGCAACCAGCGTCTCTCCGCCAAGGCTACGTGTAGCCGGCGGATACAGTGTTGTGTACTGCGGGTTGCCATAAACCACACATTGGTCAGGATGGATTAGCTGCGGCAAGACACTTTTGATGCGAGTGGCAAGGATAGAGATGAAAATTGTAATATCTGTGTTAATCGATGATATTGGTCTGTAATCCGCGCAGTGAGGCAAAGGGGGCTGGGTTTTGGGGAGCACCACGATCATGGCTGTATCTAGTTCAGGAGGAAAGGATCCACCTTTTCCTGTTTCTGCGAAAAAGCGTAGGAGACGTGGGGTAAGGTCTTCTCTATACACCTTATAATTTTCTGGGGGTAACCCATTGAGACCAGGCGTCTTGCCAGCGTTTAATGTCGAGATTGCCACCCCAATTTCTTCCTCTCTAATGGGTTCCTTCCTCTAAAAGCTGTGCTTCTATCATAGGTAACTGTGGGAGGGGGATCTCGTCAAGTAGTTGACGTGTTTGATGTGAATCTATTTGTGTAGATGCTTGGTACAGTGTATGATAATAGTTGGCAAAAGCATTCGCAATTTCTGTATGACCCGTAACCAGGGCCGCATCCCCGTCATAAATTTCAGGAACGATCTTGGAGGCGTGATCGCGGGAGATCAACCAATACAGCATCTTCCCGGTCTTGTTCCCCCAGCCATATATCCTTCCAGTGCTGGCCCTCTATAAATGTTTTGCGGCCTCCAGGGATTGACCCCATATCTCCTCTCAGATTAGGAGGAGTTGTCGCGTCAGTTACTCGCTTGGGTTTATTACTTTGTCTCTTTCGAGGTTTATTGCTCAGAGCTCTAGTTGTGTGATCTGTAGCGTTTTGGCACGTTCCTGATTACGTATCAGATTTTTAGCCATACCTCTTAATACCGCCTTCCCTGCTGCCCATAGAGTGCCCTCCGAGGTTACCGAGCCTTCGTTTAGGTGGAAGTATTCTGCTTGTGCCTGACGTAATTGTTCCTTAAAGTGTTCATCTTGGAGATACCATGCGTTTAGCCGCCACATTGGGCGACTCCGGGGGCGGGCCGGGCCTAGTATGAGCCGCAGAGGGGCATGGTCAGAGATTCCTCTGGATAGAATCTTGATGTGTGAGAGGGCTGTACAATCTGTGCTCGGAAGAAGCATCAGGTCTATTCTGGATTGGGAGCCATGTGTTGCTGAGGTGTGGGTGAATTGTCTCTCCCTCGGATGCCATATCCGCCAGGCGTCACATAGTCCCGTGGTAGATCACCACCCTTTAATTTTGGTTGCCAGTGTACGCATATATGTGGTGAGTGGGCCGTCTACATCTAAGGTCGGGTCCGGGGTTGCGTTGAGGTCGCCACCTAGTATAGTGTGCCCAGGGGTAGGTCAGAGGAAGTTTTGTGAGTGCCTGGAGGGTTGAGCTGACCCTGGAGGGAGGGGCGTAGATACTTATTATATTAAATATGATCCCTTCTACCTTACCGGTAATGGCTACAATCCGCCCCTGTTGGTCTCTCCGTACTTGGATGTGTGTCATAGGGAAGGTACGATGCAATCATATGGCTACTCCTTGTGACCCTCGTGTGTATCCCGCATGTTACACTCTATCAAATCCTCAACGAGTCAGGAATGGGTATTTATCCCCCAAAAGGTGGGTTTCCTGCAACATGAGTATTTCTGGATGGTATCTATGTATGAAGGTGAATACTGCAGTACGTTTAATTTTGTCTAGGAGCCCGTTGATGTTCCATGACATAATTTGTACTTGATTCATGGGGGGGGGGAGTGATTGTAGGTGGGATTTTACAGTTGTTGAGCCAACCTTTAGCTGCTAGTTTGTGCGAGTCTGAAGGACTTATCTTTCTATCTTCCTACTGCCGATTTTCAGACTGTATTATATCCGTTGAGTCATTAAGCATCCAGCCCTGTGCCTCAATTAAAAAAAATTATGAATCTTGCCTTCGCATACAAATTCTAACATTGGCCTTTAGAACGAGGCCAGAACCCCCTTGCCCCCCAACTCCCTCCCCACCCCATACTTCCCCCCAGAAGCATCTGTCGCCCATATACATAGCCCCTAACTTCTAAAACTGGTGAGATGGCTTTCGAGTGGTAAGGCTGTGGTAATGGTGGTGGTGGACCCCTCCCTAGCATCGGATCATGCATAAATGTATAATACTCGATGTGTGATCAAGTTAGGCATACCGCTTCTATTTCTGTGTTCATTGTCTTAAGTCTTTCCCAGAATAAGTTCCACCTATGCAGTCACAGGATTGGACTACGGGACAAGTCAGAGTCTTCTTGTGTCTCTAGCTGGATCTTGGTTGTGTCCTGTGGTTTCAGGCTTGTCAGGGTGGCTCTGGAATTCTCTTTCGATTGTGGGTGTCTGGGTTCCGATCGATGAGCCCCGGGAGGGGAGTCCGAGCTGGATCTATGTCTTCCTCTTTGTTTCCGAGAGCGTGTGCGCTGACTGCGCATCGGTTGTTGCCACCTTGGGGGAGCTGGTGTTGTCTCAAGCGGTGGCCTTGATCCTGTTCTGTTCATATCTAGTGGGGTTTCTTCTGTTAGCCAGGTCCATGCCACGGTCGGCTGCTCAATGAAGTAGGTTTTATTATTATAGATCACCCGGAGGCTGGCTGGAAACAGGAAACTATGCTGGATGTCCATTGATCTAAGCTTTTGTTTCACTTCCATGAACGAGTGGCGTTGTTGCTGTACCTCTAATATGTAATCCGGGAAAAGGAGTACTTTCGTTCCATTGCAGAGGAGGTCTCCCCTGGAGCCTCCCGCAGGACAAGGTCTCTGTCTTTGGAATTGAAGAGGCAGATTATTACTGGCCTGGGTGGGGAGCCGGGTGGAGGCCTTGAGTGCAGCGACCTATGGGCTTGTTCGATTGTGAACCATGGCGTGAGGTGGTCTGCCGACAACCAGGACCAGAACCACTCATCTAGGAATATATCCAATCACGATTCTGCAGTGGCCTCGGGAAGACTCACTAGGCAAAGATTGTTACGTTGAGATCTGTTTTCGGCGTCTTCAGCCCTCCTGTGTAGATCTGAGGTGCGTTTGGTCAGCATTGAGATTTGGGTTTTTAGAGTTGTTATTTCATCTTCTGCCGTGGAGATTCTCGACTCGTCCTCTGTGATTCGGGATACTGCACTCTGGAGATCTTGCCGGATCAGGGCGACATCCACCCGACCTCCCCTATTTTTGATTCGACTGCTGTCTTGGAGGCCCGAATCGCCTGAAGGATCGCCGCCAGGTCGCTGGACGATGTTTGTGGGTTATTACCGCCATTTGTGTTTGGGCATTCCGACCGTGGGCCCACTGTACCTGTGGTGAATTGGTTCGTACGAGTTTGTGCCGTTGTTTGTTTGATCGCTTTGTCTTTGCCCATGATGTTGGGTGTGGTTCTAACCTCTTTAGGGTTGCAGTGATCGCTCAATTTCGTTCTGCCCTACTGTAGGGCCCGATGGGAGATCCCTGGGGATCTAATCTGATTCCCCCTGTGGTATATCCTAATTTATGAATCTATTAGATAGTTCCAGGGGTATTGGGGGAACACAGTGTTGCAGAGTTTATTTCATCTTACTGTTTTGTTTTGTTATTGTCCTATCCCCTTCTATGTCCTTTACCCCGGTGGCATTTTTATTCACTCGATATGGTCCTGGGACTCCTCCCCTGTCCAGCCGGTAAGGATGCCAGGTGTCTGGAGGAGGGGCGGTCAGCGAATAAGGAAAGGGTGAAAAGGGAGGCACTCCTTGTAATCCCTAACGTTTCACCTTCAGACTGCACCCCACCGTTGTCCGAAGGAAGGAGATCGGGCCCCTCTCTGCTCACGGGGCCCGAAGGTCCAGATTCACCTCTCGGTATCCCAGTGTCTGTCCCAGCTCACGTTTGTGGTTGCTGCCTGTTACTGTTACGTAATTTCTTCTTTGCCCTCTCCCTAGGAGACCAGTGGGGAGCGCGTCACCGCAATACGGTCCGTAGTTGGCCGCCTTCGAGGCGATGTAATGTCTAGGCCCCAAACTGCAGCCAGCCCTGGGTTGCAAAACCCTCTCCCGGGCTCCAGCCGAGGGGACACTCGCTGCCACGGAGTCTCTTATCTTGGGGGGAAGGGGGGGCAACAAGCCCGCCGGTTCGGTCCTCCGGCTGATCACAACCCTGGTAGGCCCTCCATCCCAGCCCCGCGTCCCGGCCTATAGCAGCATCAGTAGGGGTCCCTGTGTCCCGACGAGAACCCGTCCGCTCAGGCCTGCAGGTCTTCCTTCTAATATCGGGCTCTGGGCCTGCCAGGGACCCACACAATTAGCGGCCGAGCCGGCCCTCGGTCACCACGTGAAGGGGGAAAAAAATCAAGGGGACCAGAGAATCGCGGTGCTGCCGGCCCGGGGCCTACCTTGATTTCTCCCAGTCACAGCGGCCCCGGCTGTGACCTGCACCTTCAGTGGCGCGGGGTCCGCAGCCCTGCCTCCAGGCCTTCCGGGCCGCTGCCACCTTTCCGCCGCAGCGTGCCGCACCTCAGGTCTGTCCCTCAGCCACCATCTTGATCGGGGGAAGCAGCGGTCGAACGCTGGGCAGCCAAAACCTCTGTCTCACGGGGCCGGGAGGGCCGGGAACCCGCCACTCAAGACGGGGCAGGATAAAGGAACCCTGATGAAGCTTTCATGGTGTTGATGTGTACGGATAGTGACTTTATGAGAGGCGGATGACGGAGGGGTCCTGAGCACTACAAAAGTGCGACCGCCATCTTGATGCCCTGGCCACGCCCCCTCCAGTGTTTTTTTTTTTTTTTTAAATTTCTCCCTTGGAAGTGTGGATTCAGCCTGTCTGTATCCAAGGAGATTCTGAATAGAGCAGCAGCTGACTTTCCCCCTGCCCACAGGGACTGGACTGAGCTGATTTTCTCTCTGAGTCCCTGTTGCACCTGAGTCCCGCCTGCCCCCACACTTGCTCTGGCCCCTTAAGTTTGTGGAGTGAAGCCCAAGACAGCAACCTCCATTTTTTGAGCCTCAGCATCTTCCCTGTGTCCTGATACAGCCCAGTGTTCAAGGATTGCAAAAAGACCTAGGTAAGGAGCCCTGAGATTTTTCTGGGAAAGTAGTATTATTTTTCAAAAGTGTTTATTTCAGCTACCTGTGTCTGTTTTACTGTGGACTCTCTGTGTTTCAGGCAGCCTGGCCTCTTTTAAAGTGGTGTTTTTTTCAAATTTGTTTTTGCTGTGACTGTGTGAATTGCCTTGCTAGTTTGTGGCACATAACCCACCTCCCCTTTTCTTCTATGTAAAAAGGCTACATAAATCTTGCAGTGTGCGCTTTTAGGAGCCTGTTTTATTCTGTTTCTGTGATTTATATTGTGTTTAAAAACTGTCTGCCCCCCTGTTTTTTGCCTTTAAAAAAGCCCAATTTTAGAGTGCACGCCCAGCAGTATTCCAGTGTTTGTTTTTTAAACAATCCCTCCCTTACCTGGAAAGTAGAGACTGTAGCTTGGAAGTGTGGATTCAGCCTGTCTGAATCCAAGGAGTTTCTGAATAGAGCAGCAGCTTCCTTTCCCCCCTGCCCACAGGGACTGGACATAGCTGATTGGCTCCCTGAGTCCCGGTTGCACCTGAGTCCCACCCCCCACATCTACTCTGGCCCCTTAAGTTTGTGGAGGGAAGCCCAAGAAAGCCACCTCCGTTTTGTGAGCCTCAGCATCTTCCCTTTGTCCTGATACAGCCAAGGGTTCAAGGATTGCAAAAAGACCTTGGTAAGGAGCCCTGAGATTTTTCTGGGTAAATAGTCTTATTTGTTCAAAAGTGTTTATTTCAGCTACCTGTGTCTGTTTTACTGTAGACTCTCTGTGTTTCAGGCAGACTGGCCTCTTTTAAAGTGGTGTTTTTTAAAATTTGGTTTTTGCAGTGACTGTGTGAATTGCCTTGGTAGTTTGTGGCACATACCCCCACCTTTTTTCTTCTAAGTAAAAAGGCTACATACATCTTGCAGAGTGTGCTTTTAGGAGACTGTTTTAATCTGTTTCTGTGATTTAAATTGTGTTTAAAACCTGTCTGCCCCCCTGTTTTCTGCCTTTAAAAAGGCCAGATTTCAGAGTGCGTGCCCAGCAGTATTCCAGTGTTTGTTTTTTAAACAATCTCTCCCTTACCTGGAAAGTAGACTCTACTCCTTGGAAGGGTGGATTCAGCCTGTCTGTATCCAAGGAGATTCTGAATAGAGCAGCAGGTGCCTTTCCCCCTGCCCACAGGGACCGGACTTAGCTGATTGGCTCTCTGAGTCCCTGTTGCACCTGAGCCCCGCCCGCCCCCACACCTGCTCTGGCCCCTTAAGTTTGTGGAGGGAAGCCAAAGACAGCAACCTCCTTTTTGTGAGCCTCAGCATCTTCCCTGTGTCCTGATACAGCCCAGTGTTCAAGGATTGCAAAAAGACCTAGGTAAGGAGCCCTGAGATTTTTCTAGGTAAATAGTATTATTTGTTCAAAAGTGTTTCTTTCAGCTACCTGTGTCTGTTTAACTGTGGACTCTCTGTGTTTCAGGCAGCCTGATATCTTTTAAAGTGGTGTTTGTTTTAATTTGTTTTTGCTGTGACTGTGTGAATTGCCTTGCTAGTTTGTGGCACATAACCCCTCTCCCCCTTTTATCTTCTAAGTAAAAATGCTACATACATCTTGCAGAGTGTGTTTTTAGGAGACTGTTTTAATCTGTTTCTGTGATTTAAATTGTGTTTAAAAACTGTCTGCACCCCTGTGTTCTACCTTTAAAAAAGCCTGATTTCAGAGTGCGCGCCCAGCAGTATTCCAGTGTTTGTTTTTTAATCAATCTCTCCCTTACCTGGAAAGGAGACTCTGCTAGCTTGGAAGTGTGGATTCAGCCTGTCTGTATCCAAGGAGATTCTGAATAGAGCAGCAGCAGCTGCCTTTCCCCCTGCCCACAGAGACTGGACTTAGCTGATTGGCTCTCTGAGTCCCTGTTGCACCTGAGCCCCGCCGTCCCACACCTGCTCTGGCCCCTTAAGTTTGTGGAGGGAAGCCCAAGACAGCCACCTCCATTTTGTGAGCCTCAGCATCTTCCCTGTGTCCTGATACAGCCCAGTGTTCAAGGATTGCAAAAAGACCTAGGTAAGGAGCCCTGAGATTTTCTGGGTAAATAGCATTATTTGTTCAAAAGTGTTAATTTCAACTACCTGTGTCTGTTTTACGGTGGACTCTCTGTTTTTCAGGCAACCTGGGCTCTTTTAAAGTGGTGTTTGTTTTAATTTGTTTTTGCCGTGACTGTGTGAATTGCCTTGCTAGTTTGTGGCACATAACCCCCCCTTTTTTCTTATAAGTAAAAAGGCTTCATACATCTTGCAGAGTGTGTTTTTAAGAGACTGTTTTCATCTGTTTCTGTGATTTAAATTGTGTTTAAAAACTGTCTGCCCCCCTGTTTTTTGCCTTTAAAAAAAGACCGATTTCAGAGTGTGCGGTCAGCAGCATTCCAGTGTTTGTTTTTTAAACAATCTCTCCCTTCCTGGAAAGTAGACTCTGCTAGCTTGGAAGTGTGGATTCAGCCTGTCTGTATCCAAGGAGATTCTGAATAGAGCAGCAGCTGCCTTTTCCCCTGCCTACAGGGACTGGACTTAGCTGATTGGCTCTCTGAGTCCCTGTTGCACCTGAGCCCCACCCCCCACACCTGCTCTGGCCCCTTAAGTTTGTGGAGGGAACCCCAAGACTGCCACCTCCATTTTGTGAGCCTCAGCATCTTCCTTGTATCCTGATTCAGCCCCGTGTTCAAGGATTGCAAAAAGACCTAGGTAAGGAGCCCTGAGAATGTTCTGGGTAAATAGTATTATTTGTTCAATAGTGTTTATTTCAGCTACCTGTGTCTGTTTAACTGTGGACTTTCTGTGTTTAAGGCAGCCTGGCCTCTTTTAAAGTGGTGTTTTTTAAAATTTGTTTTTGCAGTGACTGTGTGAATTGCCTTGATAGTTTTTGGCACATAACCCCCCCCCTTTTTTCTTATAAGTAAAAAGGCTACATACATCTTGCAGAGTGTGTTTTTAGGAGACTGTTTTAATCTGTTTCTGTGATTTAAATTGTGTTTAAAAACTGTCTGCCCCCCTGTTTTTTGCCTTTAAAAAAGCCCAATTTCAGAGTGCACGCCCAGCAGTATTCCAGTGTTTGTTTTTTAAACAATCTCTCCCTTACCTGGATGGTAGACCCTGCTAGCTTGTAAGTGTGGATTCAGCCTGTCTGTGTCCCAGGAGATTCTGAATAGAGCAGCAGCTGCCTTTCCCCCTGCCCACAGGGACTGGACTGAGCTGATTGGCTCTCTGAGTCCCTGTTGCACCTGAGCCCCATCCCCCCACACCTGCTCTGGCCCCTTAAGTTTGTGGAGGGAAGCCAAAGACAACAACCTCCATTTAGGAAACCTCAGCATCTTCCCTGTGTCCTGATATAGCCCAGTGTTCAAGGATTGCAAAAAGACCTAGGTAAGGAGCCCTGAGATTTTTATGGTTAAATAGTATTATTTGTTAAAAAGTTATTCTTTCAGCTACCTGTGTCTGTTTAACTGTGGGCACTCTGTGTTTCAGGCAGCCTGGTCTCTTTTCAAGTGGTGTTTTTATTAAAATTTGTTTTTGCCGTGACTGTGTGCATTGCCTTGCTAGTTTGTTGCACATTCCCGCCCTTTTTTCTTCTAAGTAAAAACGCTACATACATCTTGCAGATTGTGTTTTTAGGAAACTGTTTTAATCCATTTCTGTGATTTAAATTGTGTTTAAAAACTGTCTGCCCCCCTGTTTTCTACCTTTTAAAAAAGCTAGATTTCAGAGTGCGCGCCCAGCTGTATTCCAGTGTTTGTTTTTTAAACAATCTCTTCCTTACGTGGAAAGTAGACTCTACTAGCTTGAAAGTGTGGATTCAGCCTGTCTGTATCCAAGGGGATTCTGAATAGAGCAGCAGCTGCCTATCTTCCTGCCCACAGGGACTGGACTTAGCTGATTGGCTCTCTGAGTCCCTGTTGCACCTGAGCCCCTCCCCCCACACCTGTTCTGGCCCCTTAAGTTTGTGGAGGGAAGCCCAAGACAGCCATCTCCATTTTGTGAGCCTCAGCATCTTCCCTGTGTCCTGATACAGCCCAGTGTTCAAGAATTGCAAAAAAAACTAGGTAGGGAGCCCTGATATTTTTCTGGGTAAGTAGTATTATTTGTTCAAAATTGTTTGTTTCAGCTACCTGTTTCTGCTTTACTGTGGACTCTCTGTGTTTCAGGCAGCCTGTCCTCTTTTAAAGTGGTGTTTGTTTTCATTTGTTTTTGCCATGACTGTGTGAATTGCCTTGCTAGTTTGTGGCACATAACACCCCCTTTTTTCTGATAAGTAAAAAGGCTTCATACATCTTGCAGAGTGTGTTTTTAAGAGACAGTTTTAATCTGTTTCTGTGATTTAAATTGTGTTTAAAAACTGTCTGCCCCCCTATTTTCTACCTTTAAAAATGACAGATTTCAGAGTGCTCGCCCAGCGGTATTCCAGTGTTTGTTTTTCAAAAAATCTCTCCGTTACCTGGAAAGTAGACTCTGCTAACTTGGAAGTGTGGATTCAGCCTGTCTATATCCAAGGAGATTCTGAATAGAGCAGCAGCTGCCTTTCCCCCTGCCCACAGGGACAGGACTTAGCTGATTGGCTCTCTGAGTCCCTGTTGCACCTGAGCCCCTCCCCCCACACCTGCTCTGGCACCTTAAGTTTGCGGACGGAAGCCCAAGACAGCAACCTCCATTTTTTGAGCCTCAGCATCTTCCCTGTGTCCTGATACAGCCCAGTGTTCAAGGATTGCAAAAAGACCTAGGTAAGGAGCCCTGAGATTTTTCTGGGAAAGTAGTATTATTTTTCAAAAGTGTTTATTTCAGCTACCTGTGTCTGTTTTACTGTGGACTCTCTGTGTTTCAGGCAGCCTGGCCTCTTTTAAAGTGGTGTTTTTTTTTTAATTAGTGTTTGCCGTGACTGTGTGAATTGCCTTGCTAGTTTGTGGCACATAACACCCCCCTTTTTTCTTCTAAGTAAAAAGGCTACATACATCTTGCAGAGTGTGTTTTTAGGAGACTGTTTTAAAGTGTTTCTGTGATTTAAATTGTGTTTAAAAACTCTCTGCCCCCCTGTTTTTTGCCTTTAAAAAAAGACCAATTTCAGAGTGCACGCTCAGCAGTATTCCAGCTTTTGATTTTTAAACAATCTCTCACTTACCTGGAAAGTGGACTCTGCTTGCTGGGAAGTGTGGATTCAGCCTGGCTAGAGCAGCAGCTGCCTTTCCCCCTGCCCACAGGGAGTGGACTTAGCTGATTGGCTCTCTGAGTCCCTGTTGCACCTGAGCCCTGCCCCCCCACACCTGCTCTGGCCCCTTAAGTTTGTGGACGGAAGCCCAAGACAGCCACCTCCATTTTGTGAGCCTCAGCATCTTCCCTGTGTCCTGATACAGCCCAGTGTTCAAGGATTGCAAAAAGACCTAGGTAAGGAGCCCTGAGATTTTTCTGGGTAAATAGTACTATTTGTTCAAAAGTGTTTATTTCAGCTACCTCTGTCTGTTTTACTGTGGACTCTCTGTGTTTCAGGGAGACTGGCTTCTTTTAAAGTGGTGTTTTTTTTTATTCGTTTTTGCTCTGACTGTGTGAATTGCCTTGCTAGTTTGTGGCACATAACCCCCCCCCCCCCCTTTTCTTCTAAGTAAAAAGGCTACATACATCTTGCAGAGTGTGTTTTTAGGAGACTGTTTTATTCTGTTTCTGTGATTTAAATTGTGTTTAGAAAACTGTCTGCCCCCCTGTGTTTTGCCTTTAAAAAAGCCAGATTTCAGAGTGCGCACCCAGCAGTATTCCAGTGTTTGTTTTTTAAACAATCTGTCCCTTACCTGGGAAGTAGACTCTGCTAGTTTGGAAGTGTGGATTCAGCCTGTCTGTATTCAAGGAGATTCTGAATAGAGCAGCAGTTGCCTTTCCCCCTGCCCACAGGGACTGGACTTAGCTGATTGGCTCTCTGAGTCCCTGTTGCACCTGAGCCCCGCCTCCAGCACCTGCTCTGGCCCCTTAAGTTTGTGGAGGGAAGCCCAAGACAGCCACCTCCATTTTGTGAGCCTCAGCATCTTCCCTGTGTACTGATACAGCCCAGTGTTCAAGGATTGCAAAAAGACCTGGGTAAGGAGCCCTGAAATGTTTCTGGGTAAATAGAATTATTTGTTCAAGTGTTTATTTCAGCTACCTGTGTCTGTTTTACTGTGGACTCTCTGTGTTTCAGGCACCATGGCCTCTTTTAAATTGTTTTTTTTTTAAATTAATTTTTGCCGTGACCATGTGAATTGCCTTGCTAGTTTGTGGCACATAACCCCCTCCCCCTTTTATCTTCTAAGTAAAAAGGCTACATACATCTTGCAGAGTGTGTCTTTAGGAGACTATTTTAAAGTGTTTCTGTGATTTAAATTGTGTTTAAAAACTCTCTGCCCCCCTGTTTTTTGCCTTTAAAAAAAGACCAATTTCAGAGTGCACGCTCAGCAGTATTCAAGCTTTTGATTTTTAAACAATCTCTCACTTACCTGGAAAGTAGACTCTGCTTGCTTGGAAGTGTGGATTCAGCCTGTCTGTATCCAAGGAGATCCTGGATAGAGCAGCAGCTGCCTTTCCCCCTGCCACAGGGAGTGGACTTAGCTGATTGGCTCTCTGAGTCCCTGTTGCACCTGAGCCCTGCCCCCCCAAACCTGCTCTGGCCCCTTAAGTTTGTGGAGGGAAGCCCAAGACAGCCACCTCCATTTTGTGAGCCTCAGCATCTTCCCTGTGTCCTGATACAGCCCAGTGTTCAAGGATTACAAAAAGACCTTGGTAACGAGCTCTGAGATTTATCTGGGTAAACAGTATTATTTGTTCAAAAGTGTTTATTTCAGCTACCTGTGTCTGTTTTACTGTAGACTCTCTGTGTTTCAGGGAGACTGGCTTCTTTTAAAGTGGTGTTTTTTTTTATTGTTTGTGCTCTGACTATGTGAATTGCCTTGCTAGTTTGTGGCACATAACCCCCCCCCCCTTTTCTTCTAAGTAAAAAGGCTACATACATCTTGCAGAGTGTGTTTTTAGGAGACTGTTTTATTCTGTTTCTGTAATTTAAATTGTGTTTAGAAAACTGTCTGCCCCCCTGTGTTTTGCCTTTAAAAAAGCCAGATTTCAGAGTGCGCACCCAGCAGTATTCCAGTGTTTGTTTTTGAAACAATTTGTCCCTTACCTGGGAAGTAGACTCTGCTAGTTTGGAAGTGTGGATTCAGCCTGTCTGTATTCAAGGAGATTCTGAATAGAGCAGCAGTTGCCTGTCCCCCTGCCCACAGGGACTGGACTTAGCTGATTGGCTCTCTGAGTCCCTGTTGCACCTGAGCCCCGCCTCCAGTACCTGCTCTGGCCCCTTAAGTTTGTGGAGGGAAGCCCAAGACAGCCACCTCCATTTTGTGAGCCTCAGCATCTTCCCTGTGTACTGATACAGCCCAGTGTTCAAGGATTGCAAAAAGACCTAGGTAAGGAGCCCTGAAATGTTTCTGGGTAAATAGAATTATTTGTTCAAGTGTTTATTTCAGCTACCTGTGTCTGTTTTACTGTGGACTCTGTGTTTCAGGCACCATGGCCTCTTTTAAAGTGGTGTTTTTTTTTAATTCATTTTTGCCGTGACCGTGTGAATTGCCTTTGCTAGTTTGTGGCACATAACCCCCTCCCCCCTTTTATCTTCTAAGTAAAAAGGCTACATCCATCTTGCAGAGTGTGTTTTTAGGAGACTGTTTTATTCTGTTTCTGTGATTTAAATTGTGTTTAGAAAACTGTCTGCCCCCCCTGTGTTTTGCCTTTAAAAAACCCAATTTCAGAGTGCGCACCCAGCAGTATTCCAGTGTTTGTTTTTGAAACAATCTGTCCCTTACCTGGGAAGTAGACTCTGCTAGTTTGGAAGTGTGGATTCAGCCTGTCTGTATTCAAGGAGATTCTGAATAGAGCAGCAGTTGCCTTTCCCCCTGCCCACAGGGACTGGACTTAGCTGATTGGCTCTCTGAGTCCCTGTTGCACCTGAGCCCCGCCTCCAGCACCTGCTCTGGCCCCTTAAGTTTGTGGAGGGAAGCCCAAGACAGCCACCTCCATTTTGTGAGCCTCAGCATCTTCCCTGTGTACTGATACAGCCCAGTGTTCAAGGATTGCAAAAAGACCTGGGTAAGGAGCCCTGAAATGTTTCTGGGTAAATATAATTATTTGTTCAAGTGTTTAGGCACCATGGCCTCTTTTAAAGTGGTGTTTTTTTTTTATTCATTTTTGCTGTGACCGTGTGAATTGCCTTGCTAGTTTGTGGCACATAACCCCCTCCCCCTTTTATCTTCTAAGTGAAAAGGCTACATACATCTTGCAGAGTGTGCTTTTAGGAGACTGTTTTAATCTGTTTCTGTTTTTTAAATTGTGTTTAGAAACTGTCTGCCCCCCTGTGTTTTGCCTTTAAAAAAGCCCGATTTCAGAGTGCACGCCCAGCAGTATTCCAGAGTTTGTCTTTTAAACAATCTATCCCTTACCTGGAAAGTAGACTCTGCTAGCTTGGAAGGGTGGGTTCAGCCTATCTGTATCCAAGGAAATTCTGAATGGGGCAGCAGCTGCCTTTCCCCGTGCCCACAGGGACTGGACATAGCTGATTGGCTCTCTGAGTCACTGTTGCACCTGAGCCCCGCCGTCCCACACCTGCTCTGGCCCCTTAAGTTTGTGGAGGGAAGCCCAAGACAGCCACCTCTATTTTGTGGGCTTCAGCATCTTCCCTGTGTCCTGATACAGCCCAGTGTTCAAGGATTGCAAAAAGACCTAGGTAAGGAGCCCTGAGATTTGTCTGGGTAAATAATATTATTTGTTCAAAAGTGTTTATTTCAGCTAACTGTGTCTGCATAACTGTGGACTCTCTGTGTTTCAGACAGCCTTGTCTCTTTTAAAGTGTTTTTTGTTTTTGTTTTTGCTGTGACTGTGTGAATTGGCTTGCTACTTTGTGGCACCTAACTCCCCCTTTTTTTTCTAAGTAAAAAGAATACATACATCTTGCAGAGTGTGTTTTTAGGAGACTGTTTTAATCTGTTTCTGTGATTTAGATTGTGTTTAAAAACTGTCTGCCCCCCTGTTTTGTGCCTTTAAAAAAGCCCAATTTCAGAGCGCATCCAGCAATATTTTAGTGTTTGTTTTTTAACCAATCTCTCCCTTACCCGGAAAGTAGACCCTGCTAGCTTGGAAGTGTGGATTCAGCCTGTCTGTATCCAATGAGATTCTGAATAGAGCAGCAGCTGCCTTTCCCCCTGCCCACAGGGACTGGACTTAGCTGATTGGCTCTCTGAGTCCCTGTTGCACCTGAGCCGCGCTGACCCACACCTGCTCTGGCCCCTTAAGTTTGTGGAGGGAAGCCCAAGACAGCCACCTCCATTTTGTGAGCCTCAGCATCTTTCCTGTGTCCTGATACAGCCCAGTTTTCAAGGATTGGAAAAAGACCTAGGTAAGGAGCCCTGAGATGTTTTCCTGGGTAAATACTACTATTTGTTCAAAAGTGTTTATTTCAGCTACCTGTGTCTGTTTTACTGTGGACTCTCTGTGTTTCAGGCAGCCCGGCCTCTTTTAAAGTGTTTTTTTTTTTTATTTGTTTTTGCCGTGACTGTGTGAATTGCCTTGCTATTTTGTGGCACATAACCCCCCCCCCCTTTTTTCTTCTAAGTAAAAAGGCTACATACATCTTGCAGAGTGTGTTTTTAGGAGACTGTTTTAATCAGTTTCTGTGATTTAAATTGTGTTTAGAAAACTGTCTGCCCCCCTGTGTTTTGCCTTTAAAAAAGCCCGATTTCAGAGTGCGCACCCAGCAGTATTCCAGTTTTTGTTTTTGAAACAATCTGTCCCTTACCTGGGAAGTAGACTCTGCTAGTTTGGAAGTGTGGATTCAGCCTGTCTGTATTCAAGGAGATTCTGAATAGAGCAGCAGTTGCCTTTCCCCCTGCCCACAGGGACTGGACTTAGCTGATTGGCTCTCTGAGTCCCTGTTGCACCTGAGCCCCGCCTCCAGCACCTGCTCTGGCCCCTTAAGTTTGTGGAGGGAAGCCCAAGACAGCCACCTCCATTTTGTGAGCCTCAGCATCTTCCCTGTGTACTGATACAGCCCAGTGTTCAAGGATTGCAAAAAGACCTGGGTAAGGAGCCCTGAAATGTTTCTGGGTAAATAGAATTATTTGTTCAAGTGTTTATTTCAGCTACCTGTGTCTGTTTTACTGTGGACTCTCTGTGTTTCAGGCACCATGGCCTCTTTTAAAGTGGTGTTTTTTTTTAATTAGTGTTTGCCGTGACTGTGTGAATTGCCTTGCTAGTTTGTGGCACATAACCCTCCCTTTTTTCTTCTAAGTAAAAAGGCTACATACATCTTGCAGAGTGTGTTTTTAGGAGACTGTTTTAAAGTGTTTCTGTGATTTAAATTGTGTTTAAAAACTCTCTGCCCCCCTGTTTTTTGCCTTTAAAAAAAGACCAATTTCAGAGTGCACGCTCAGCAGTATTCCAGCTTTTGATTTTTAAACAATCTCTCACTTACCTGGAAAGTAGACTCTGCTTGCTTGGAAGTGTGGATTCAGCCTGTCTGTATCCAAGGAGATCCTGGCTAGAGCAGCAGCTGCATTTCCCCCTGCCCACAGGGAGTGGACTTAGCTGATTGCCTCTCTGAGTCCCTGTTGCACCTGAGCCCTGCCCCCCCCACACCTGCTCTGGCCCCTTAAGTTTGTGGAGGGAAGCCCAAGACAGCCACCTCCATTTTGTGTGCCTCAGCATCTTCCCTGTGTCCTGATACAGCCCAATGTTCAAGGATTACAAAAAGACCTTGGTAACGAGCTCTGAGATTTTTCTGGGTAAACAGTATTATTTGTTCAAAAGTGTTTATTTCAGCTACCTGTGTCTGTTTTACTGTGGACTCTCTGTGTTTCAGGGAGACTGGCTTCTTTTAAAGTGGTGTTTTTTTTTATTCGTTTTTGCTCTGACTGTGTGAATTGCCTTGCTAGTTTGCGGCACATAACTCCCCCCCCCCCCTTTTCTTCTAAGTAAAAAGGCTACATACATCTTGCAGAGTGTGTTTTTAGGAGACTGTTTTATTCTGTTTCTGTGATTTAAATTGTGTTTAGAAAACTGTCTGCCCTCCTGTGTTTTGCCTTTAAAAAAGCCCGATTTCAGAGTGCGCACCCAGCAGTATTCCAGTGTTTGTTTTTGAAACAATCTGTCCCTTACCTGGGAAGTAGACTCTGCTAGTTTGGAAGTGTGGATTCAGCCTGTCTGTATTCAAGGAGATTCTGAATAGAGCAGCAGTTGCCTTTCCCCCTGCCCACAGGGACTGGACTTAGCTGATTGGCTCTCTGAGTCCCTGTTGCACCTGAGCCCCGCCTCCAGCACCTGCTCTGGCCCCTTAAGTTTGTGGAGGGAAGCCCAAGACAGCCACCTCCATTTTGTGAGCCTCAGCATCTTCCCTGTGTACTGATACAGCCCAGTGTTCAAGGATTGCAAAAAGACCTCGGTAAGGAGCCCTGAAATGTTTCTGGGTAAATAGAATTATTTGTTCAAGTGTTTATTTCAGCTACCTGTGTCTGTTTTACTGTGGACTCTCTGTGTTTCAGGCACCATGGCCTCTTTTAAAGTGGTGTTTTTTTTTTTATTCATTTTTGCTGTGACCATGTGAATTGCCTTGCTAGTTTGTGGCACATAACCCCCTCCCCCTTTTATCTTCTAAGTAAAAAGGCTACATACATCTTGCAGAATGTGTTTTTAGGAGACTATTTTAAAGTGTTTCTGTGATTTAAATTGTGTTTAAAAACTCTCTGCCCCCCTGTTTTTTGCCTTAAAAAAAGACCAATTTCAGAGTGCACGTTCAGCAGTATTCCAGCTTTTGATTTTTAAACAATCTCTCACTTTTCTGGAAAGTAGACTCTGCTTGCTTGGAAGTGTGGATTCAGCCTGTCTGTATCCAAGGAGATCCTGGATAGAGCAGCAGCTGCCTTTCCCCCTGCCACAGGGAGTGGACTTAGCTGATTGGCTCTCTGAGTCCCTGTTGCACCTGAGCCCTGCCCCCCCACACCTGCTCTGGCCCCTTAGGTTTGTGGAGGGAAGCCCAAGACAGCCACCTCCATTTTGTGAGCCTCAGCATCTTCCCTGTGTCCTGATACAGCCCAGTGTTCAAGGATTACAAAAAGACCTTGGTAACGAGCTCTGAGATTTTTCTGGGTAAACAGTATTATTTGTTCAAAAGTGTTTATTTCAGCTACCTGTGTCTGTTTTACTGTGGACTCTCTGTATTTCAGGGAGACTGGCTTCTTTTAAAGTGGTGTTTTTTTTTTTATCGTTTTTGCTCTGACTGTGTGAATTGCCTTGCTAGTTTGTGGCACATAACCCCCCCCCCTTTTCTTCTAAGTAAAAAGGCTACATACATCTTGCAGAGTGTGTTTTTAGGAGACTGTTTTAATCTGTTTCTGTGATTTAAATTGTGTTTGAAAACTGTCTGTCCCCCTGTTTTTTGCCTTTAAAAAAGCCCAATTTCAGAGCGCACCCAGCAGTATTTCAGTGTTTGTTTTTTAACCAATCTCTCCCTTACCCGGAAAGTAGACCCTGCTAGCTTGGAAGTGTGGATTCAGCCTGTCTGTATCCAATGAGATTCTGAATAGAGCAGCAGCTGCCTTTCCCCCTGCCCACAGGGACTGGACTTAGCTGATTGGCTCTCTGAGTCTCTGTTGCACCTGAGCCGCGCTGACCCACACCTGCTCTGGCCCCTTAAGTTTGTGGAGGGAAGCCCAAGACAGCCACCTCCATTTTGTGAGCCTCAGCATCTTTCCTGTGTCCTGATACAGCCCAGTGTTCAAGGATTGGAAAAAGACCTAGGTAAGGAGCCCTGAGATGTTTTCCTGGGTAAATACTACTATTTGTTCAAAAGTGTTTATTTCAGCTACCTGTGTCTGTTTTACTGTGGACTCTCTGTGTTTCAGGCAGCTTGCCTCTTTTAAAGTTTTTTTTTTTTTTTATTTGTTTTTGCCGTGACTGTGTGAATTGCCTTGCTATTTTGTGGCACATAACCCCCCCCCCCCCCCCTTTTTTCTTCTAAGTAAAAAGGCTACATACATCTTGCAGAGTGTGTTTTTAGGAGACTGTTTTAATCAGTTTCTGTGATTTAAATTGTGTTTAAAAACTGTCTGCCCCCCTGTGTTTTGCCTTTAAAAAAGCCCGATTTCAGAGTGCGCACCCAGCAGTATTCCAGTGTTTGTTTTTGAAACAATCTGTCCCTTACCTGGGAAGTAGACTCTGCTAGTTTGGAAGTGTGGATTCAGCCTGTCTGTATTGAAGGAGATTCTGAATAGAGCAGCAGTTGCCTTTCCCCCTGCCCACAGGGACTGGACTTAGCTGATTGGCTCTCTGAGTCCCTGTTGCACCTGAGCCCCGCCTCCAGCACCTGCTCTGGCCCTTTAAGTTTGTGGAGGGAAGCCCAATACAGCCACCTCCATTTTGTGAGCCTCAGCATCTTCCTTGTGTACTGATACAGCCCAGTGTTCAAGGATTGCAAAAAGACCTGGGTAAGGAGCCCTGAAATGTTTCTGGGTAAATAGAATTATTTGTTCAAGTGTTTATTTCAGCTACCTGTGTCTGTTTTACTGTGGACTCTCTGTGTTTCAGGCACCATGGCCTCTTTTAAAGTGGTGGTTTTTTTTTAATTAGTGTTTGCCGTGACTGTGTGAATTGCCTTGCTAGTTTGTGGCACATAACCCCCCCCTTTTTTCTTCTAAGTAAAAAGGCTACATACATCTTGCAGAGTGTGTTTTTAGGAGACTGTTTTAAAGTGTTTCTGTGATTTAAATTGTGTTTAAAAACTCTCTCCCCCCCTGTTTTTTGCCTTTAAAAAAAGACCAATTTCAGAGTGCACGCTCAGCAGTATTCCAGCTTTTGATTTATAAACAATCTCTCACTTACCTGGAAAGTAGACTCTGCTTGCTTGGAAGTGTGGATTCAGCCTGTCTGTATCCAAGGAGATCCTGGCTAGAGCAGCAGCTGCATTTCCCCCTGCCCACAGGGAGTGGACTTAGCTGATTGGCTCTCTGAGTCCCTGTTGCACCAGAGCCCTGCCCCCCCACACCTGCTCTGGCCCCTTAAGTTTGTGGAGGGAAGCCCAAGACAGCCACCTCCATTTTGTGAGCCTCAGCATCTTCCCTGTGTCCTGATACAGCCCAATGTTCAAGGATTACAAAAAGACCTTGGTAACGAGCTCTGAGATTTTTCTGGGTAAACAGTATTATTTGTTCAAAAGTGTTTATTTCAGCTACCTGTGTCTGTTTTACTGTGGACTCTCTGTGTTTCAGGGAGACTGGCTTCTTTTAAAGTGGTGTTTTTTTTTATTCGTTTTTGCTCTGACTGTGTGAATTGCCTTGCTAGTTTGTGGCACATAATTCCCCCCCCCCCTTTTCTTCTAAGTAAAAAGGCTACATACATCTTGCAGAGCGTGTTTTTAGGAGACTGTTTTATTCTGTTTCTGTGATTTAAATTGTGTTTAGAAAACTGTCTGCCCCCCTGTGTTTTGCCTTTAAAAAAGCCCGATTTCAGAGTGCGCACCCAGCAGTATTCCAGTGTTTGTTTTTGAAACAATCTGTCCCTTACCTGGGAAGTAGACTCTGCTAGTTTGGAAGTGTGGATTCAGCCTGTAGTATTCAAGGAGATTCTGAATAGAGCAGCAGTTGCCTTTCCCCCTGCCCACAGGGACTGGACTTAGCTGATTGGCTCTCTGAGTCCCTGTTGCACCTGAGCCCCGCCTCCAGCACCTGCTCTGGCCCCTTAAGTTTGTGGAGGGAAGCCCAAGACAGCCACCTCCATTTTGTGAGCCTCAGCATCTTCCCTGTGTACTGATACAGCCCAGTGTTCAAGGATTGCAAAAAGACCTGGGTAAGGAGCCCTGAAATGTTTCTGGGTAAATAGAATTATTTGTTCAAGTGTTTAGGCACCATGGCCTCTTTTAAAGTGGTGTTTTTTTTAAATTCATTTTTGCCGTGACCGTGTGAATTGCCTTGCTAGTTTGTGGCACATAACCCCCTCCCCCTTTTATCTTCTAAGTGAAAAGGCTACATACATCTTGCAGAGTGTGCTTTTAGGAGACTGTTTTAATCTGTTTCTGTTTTTTAAATTGTGTTTAGAAACTGTCTGCCCCCCTGTGTTTTGCCTTTAAAAAAGCCCGATTTCAGAGTGCACGTCCAGCAGTATTCCAGAGTTTGTCTTTTAAACAATCTATCCCTTACCTGGAAAGTAGACTCTGCTAGCTTGGAAGGGTGGATTCAGCCTATCTGTATCCAAGGAAATTCTGAATGGGGCAGCAGCTGCCTTTCCCCGTGCCCACAGGGACTGGACTTAGCTGATTGGCTCTCTGAGTCACTGTTGCACCTGAGCCCCGCCGTCCCACACCTGCTCTGGCCCCTTAAGTTTTGTGGAGGGAAGCCCAAGACAGCCACCTCTATTTTGTGGGCTTCAGCATCTTCCCTGTGTCCTGATACAGCCCAGTGTTCAAGGATTGCAAAAAGACCTAGGTAAGGAGCCCTGAGATTTGTCTGGGTAAATAGTATTATTTGTTCAAAAGTGTTTATTTCAGCTAACTGTGTCTGCATAACTGTGGACTCTCTGTGTTTCAGACAGCCTTGTCTCTTTTAAAGTGTTTTTTGTTTTTGTTTTTGCTGTGACTGTGTGAATTGCCTTGCTACCTTGTGGCACCTAACTCCCCCTTTTTTTTCTAAGTAAAAAGGCTCCATACATCTTGCAGAGTGTGTTTTTAGGAGACTGTTTTAATCTGTTTCTGTGATTTAAATTGTGTTTTTAAAAACTGTCTGCCCCCCTGTTTTTTTGCCTTTAAAAAAAGACCGGTTTCATAGTGCGCGCTCAGCAGTATTCCAGTGTTTGTTTTTTAAACAATCTCTCCCTTACCTGGAAAGTAGACTCTGCTAGCTTGGAAGTGTGGATTCAGCCTGTCTGTATCCAAGGAGATTCTGAATAGAGCAGCAGCTGCCTGCCCACAGGGAGTGGACCTAGCTGATTGGCTCTCTGAGTCCCTGTTGCACCTGAGCCCTGGCCCCCACACCTGCTCTGCCCCTTAAGTTTGTGGAGGGAAGCCCAAGACAGCCAACCTCCATTTTGTGACTCTCAGCATCTTTCCTGTGTCCTGTTACAGCCCAGTGTTCAAGGATTGCAAAAAGACCTAGGTACGGTGCCCTGAGATTTTTCTGGTTAAATAGTACTATTTTTTCAAAAGTGTTTATTTCAGCTACCTGTGTCTGTTTTACTGTGGACTCTCTGTGTTTCAGGCAGTTTGCCTCTTTTAAAGTTTTTTTTTTTTTTTATTTGTTTTTGCCGTGACTGTGTGAATTGCCTTGCTAGTTTTTGGCACATGACCCCCCTCCCCCTTCTATCTTCTAAGTAAAAAGGCTACATACATCTTGCAGAGTGTGTTTTTAGGAGACTGTTTTAATCTGTTTCTGTGATTTAAATTGTGTTTAGAAACTGTTTTCCCCCCCCTTTTTTTTGCCTTTAAAAAAGCCCAATTTCAGAGTGCAGCAGTATTCCAGTGTTTTTTTTTATAAACAAATTTTTATTGTTTTTCCGACATATATAGAAAAGGAAGGAAAAAACAGGTTCAAGTACAAGGCAAGGACGCATGGAATTTGTACATCTTATCATTGTTTTAGTATCGTTGTTAGCCATCAACAATAATGGGTTGTGGTGCTATCAGCAGATCTAGCCATCGTAGTGTCCCCTTGAAACATTAAGAATCTTATTACGTATCTCGTTTATATCATCAATTCTAGCTATCGTCCCCATATCGTTTCGAATCTGTGTGGGCACCCTCTAGACTCAAATACCAGTTTCTCCTGATTGGCACACCAATCCGCCCCCTTCCTCCATTTCTGGATCAGCTGGCCTTCTGGGGACGTATACGCTGCAGCGATATCTCTATTAGCGACTAATAATGCCGTAGTTGTCAGTGTTAGTTTAGCACGTGGTCCTCCCATATCTTCCTTTACCTCCAATAGGATTAGCTTAACTGATTTTTGTATTTCTTGACCCAGTGCCCTTCCTATATCTCGGATCACCCCTTCCCAGTATTTTTGTATTTTTTGGCAGGTCCATACCATATGAAAGAAGTCTGCTGGTTCATTCGGGCATCTTGGGCATTTGGCAGAAGGGCCATCAAGGCTTCCATCCATTCTGTTTCTTCTAGGGGTCCGAGCCATGATTCCCACTTAGTCCTAAAAATGACTAAGTTATCAGGAGTGGTGTTTATCAGTGTTTTGTAAAGTTGAGAAATGCCTTTCCCCTCCACATTTCCCATGAGTATTTTGGTTTCCAGTGGGTTAAAGTCCGGTATAGGGCTTGTGGTGGGCAGATGGGTTCGCAGTGCGTGTCTTAGTTGAAGGTATCTAAAGAACTGTGTCTGGTTTAATTTAAATTCTGCTTGTAGATCTTGGAACGATTTCGTGGCCCTCCCTTTCCATATGTCCCCAACCAGGGAAATGCCTATTAGGTCCCATGTTGCGAATCCCTCCAGCGCGGCCGAGGCATACATCCATTTCCTTCTCCATTGCGGAGTCTGGAGGGTGATAACGGTATTCCAGTGAGTGTGACGTAACGCGGCTCGCCATGCCAGGAAGACCACTTTGGTTGTTTCATCCATGTCACGAGGAAGCGATGCTCCATACAGCATGTCAAGAACCTGTGGAAACACCAGGAGTGTCAATTCTGTCTTATACGCCTGGCCTTCCCACCCCCATTAAACCAGTCATGGACCACTATCAATTGGGTAGCCAGGTAAAATAGATAGGGATCTGACGCACCCAAACCTCCTTCATACATTCCTCTCCGGCAATGTTGTATCGCTACTCAATGTCTATTACCTCTCCATAGAAATCTTCCGGTGATGCTTTCGAGATTTTTGAACCAGGAGTGGGGGATCAGGATGTAAACATTTTGTAATATGTATAGGAGTCTTGGCAAGATCATCATTTTGTATAGGGCCAGCCGACACATCACATTCAAGGGGAGGGTTTGCCATCTCTTCATGTCTGTTTTGATTCTTGTTAGTAGAGGAAATAGATTTTTGGCCTATGTTAATTCGGGCAAAAGGGTTACCCAGATCCCTAAGTATTTAAAACTTAATTTGAGTATGGGTATGGTATTTTGCCAATCTATGCAATCACGTGTGTTTGCTTGCGGGATCAGGATTGATTTGGTGGAGTTCATCCTGAGATTAGTTCGTATTTCCTTAGAAGGCAAAGGCTCCTTGGACCCGTTATACTGGGTTCCTCCAAATATAGCAGAACATCATCTGCATATAGAGCTATCCTGTCTTCATGAGATGGACCCCAATTCCATCCTCGGTATACTGAGCCCGCTCTGATCATCTGGGCTAGAGGCTCAATGGCCAGGGTAAACAAAAGAGGGGATAGGGGACATCCCTGTCGAGTACCTCTGCGGATGTCGAACCTGTGGGATATGGTCCCATTAACCTGTACACAGGCCGTAGGGTTAGTGCATAATGCTTTAATTAGGTGGCAAAATTGGTTTTCTATGCCTGCCCGTCGGAGCACCATTAAAAGGAATCCCCAGTCAAACGAATTAAAAGCCTTTTCAAAATCTATGAGCAAGAGGGCCAGGCTTTGGGGCAACCGGCGTCTCTCCGCCAAGGCTACGTGTAGCCGGCGGATACAGTGTCGTGTACTGCGGGTTGCCATAAACCCACATTGGTCAGGATGGATTAGCTGCAGCAGGACCCTTTTGATGCGAGTGGCAAGAATAGAGGTGAAAATTTTAATATCTGTGTTAATCGATGATATTGGTCTGTAATCCGCGCAGTGAGGTGAAGGGGCTGGGTTTTGGGGAGCACCACGATCATGGCTGTATCTAGTTCAGGAGGAAAGGATCCACCTTTTCCTATTTCTGCGAAAAGGCATAGGAGACGTGGGGTAAGGTCTTCTCTAAACACCTTATAATATTCTGGGGGGAACCCATCGGGACCAGGCGTTTTGCCAGCGTTTAATTTTGAGATTGCCGCCCCAATTTCTTCCTCTCTAATGGGTTCCTCTAAAAGCTGTGCTTCTATCATAGGTAACTGTGGGAGAGGGATCTCGTCAAGTAGTTGACATGTTTGATGTGAATCTATTTGTGTAGATGCTTGGTACAGTGTATGATAATAGTTGGCAAAAGCATTCGCAATTTCGGTATGACCCATAACCAGGGCCCCATCCCCGTCATAGATTTCAGGGACGATATTGGAGGCCTGATTGCAGGAGATCAACCAATACAGCATCTTCCCGGTCTTGTCCCCCCAGCCATATATCCTTCCAGTGCTGGCCCTCCATAAATGTTTTGCGGCCTCCAGGGATTGACCCCGTATCTCCTCTCAGATTAGGAGGAGTTGTTGCATCAGTTTTTCGCTTGGATTTATTACGTTGTCTCTTTCAAGGTTTATTGCTCAGAGCTCTAGCTTTGTGATATGTAGCACTTTGGCACGTTCCTGGTTACGTATCAGATTTTTAGCTATACCTCTTAATACCGCCTTCTCTGCCGCCCATAGAGTGCCCTCCGAGGTTACCGAGCCTTCGTTTAGGTGGAAGTATTCTGCTTGTGCCTGACGTAATTGTTCCTTAAAGTGTTGATCTTGGAGTTACCATGCGTTTAGCCGCCACATGGGGCGACACCGGGGGCTGGCCGGGCCTAGTATGAGCCGGAGAGGGTCTTGGTCAGAGATTCCTCTGGCTAGAATCTTGATGTGTGAGAGGGTTGTACAATCTGTGCTCCGAAGAAGCATCAGGTCTATTCTGGATTGGGAGCCATGGGCTGCTGACGTGTGGGTGAATTGTCTCTGCCTCGGATGCCATATCTGCTAGGCGTCACATAGTCCTGTGCAGATAACCACCTCTTAACTTTGGTTGCCAGTGTACGTCTATATGTGGTGAGGGAGCCATCTACATCTAAGGTTGGGTCCGGGGTTGCGTTGAAGTCGCCACCTAGTATAGTGTGCCCAGGGGGTAGGTCAGAGAGAAGTTTTGTGAGTGCCTGGAGGGTTGAGCTGACCAGGGAGGGAGGGGTGTAGATACTTATTATATTAAATGTCATCCCTTCTACCTTACCGGTAATGGCTACAAACCGCCCCTGTTGGTCTGTCCGTACTTGGACGTGTGTCATAGGGAAGGTACGATGCAATAATATGGCTACTTCTCGTGACCCACGTGTGTATCCCGCATGGTACACTCTATCAAATCCTCGACGAGTCAGGAATGGGTATTTATCCCCCAAAAGGTGGGTTTCCTGCAACATGAGTATTTCTGGATGGTATCTTTGTATGAAGGTGAATACTGCAGTATGTTTAATTTTGTCTAGGTGCCCGTTGATGTTCCATGACATAATGTATACTTGATTCATGGGTGGTGTGTGATTGTAGGTGGAATTTTACAGTTGTTGAGCCAACCTTTAGCTACTAGTTTGTGCGACTCTGAAGGACTTATCTTTCTATCTTCCTGCTGCCGATTCTCAGGCTCTATTATATCTGTTGAGTCATTAAGCATCCTGCCCTGTGCCTCAATTTAAAAAAATATGAATCTTGCCTTCGCATACAAATTCTAACATTGGCCTTTAGAACGTGGCCGGAACCCTCTTTCCCCCCAACTCCCCTCCCCACCCCATACTTGCCCCCCAGAAGCATCTGTCACCTATATACATAGCCCCTCACTTCTAAAACTGGTGAGATGGCTTTCGAGTGGTAAGGCTGTGGTATTGGTGGCGGTGGACCCCTTCCTAGTATCGGATCATGCATAAATGTATAATAGTCGATGTGTGATCAAGTTAGGCATACCGCTTCTATTTCTGTGTTCATTGTCTTAAGTCTTTCCCAGAATAAGTTCCACCTATGCAGTCACAGGATTGGACTACGGGACAAGTCAGAGGGAGTCATTACAACCCTGGCGGACGGTGTTAAAGCTGCGGTAATACCGCAAACAGGCCGGCGGAAAAAAAATGGGAATTATGACCGTGGAGGAAACCGCCAACATAGACAGCCACTTTAACACTCCGATCGCCACGGCGGTACAGACAAGCAGCGCGGCGGTCACCGCCAACAGACAGGCGGAAGACAAAGTACCGCCCACAGTATTACAACACACCAATCCGCCACCTTTTCCGGGGCGGATTCACCGTGGATAAAAATATGGCGGAAACAGCTTTTGCAATGGGTAAACTCTCACCTGAACACACTCTACGAGGAAGGAGGCCACCATGGAGCCCGAACCCCAAATACTCCCTGCGCTTGTCTACCTGCTCCTCTACGAACACCAGAACATCACAGGAACAACCCACAACCCCCCCCTGGAAGAATGCAAAGACAAAACCAAATTACTTGAACCATTGTAATGTATCCAAATACAGGAAGCTCATATATACAGAAATATATACACATTCAAAATATATACATCACGATTAGTAGTGCAGGTATGCACATTTCAATGTCCGTGGACCACTGGGACCACAATGCATGGGCGAGGCCCACACTAGATACCTGTCCACAAACGGAGAGAACACTGCTGGGGCATCAGATAGAAATACAACAGGCACCTCAGGGGGAAGGGAAGGGAGGCACCTCAGCTGGATGAGGGCACCACGCCAGATCCACAACGGGGCTCCATGCCCATCGATGTATCCTGGGGATTGCAAAGCCACAGTCTCACAAGTCTCACCAGTGGGTGGGTTGACCACTGTTCCATCCTGGGGAGTGCAAAGCCACAGTCTCTCAAGTCTCTACAGTGGGAGGGTTGCCTACTGTTCCATCCTGGGGAGTGCAAAGCCACAGTCTCTCAAGTCTCTACAGTGGGTGGGTTGCCCACTGTTCCATCCTGGGGAGTGCCAAGCCACAGTCTCTCAAGTCTCTACAATGGTTGGTTTGTCCACTGTACCATCCTGGGGAGTGCCAAGCCACAGTCTCTCAAGTCTCTACAGTGGTTGGTTTGTCCACTGTGCCATCCTGGGGAGTGCAAAGCCACAGTCTCTCAAGTCTCTACAGTGGGTGGGTTGCCCACTGTACCATCCTGGGGAGTGCAAAGCCACAGTCTCTCAAGTCTCTACAGTGGTTGGTTTGTCCACTGTACCATCCTGGGGAGTGCAAAGCCACAGTCTCTCATGTCTCTACAGTGGGTGGATTGCCCACTGTTCAATCCTGGCGAGTGCAAAGCCACAGTCTCTCAAGTCACTCCAGTGGGTGGTTTGCCCACTGCTTTATCCTGGGGAGTGCAAAGCCACAGTCTCTCAAGTCTCTACAGTGGTTGGTTTGCCCACTGTTCAATCCTGGGGAGTGCAAAGCCACAGTCTCTCAAGTCACTCCAGTGGGTGGTTTGCCCAATGCTTTATCCTGGGGAGTGCAAAGCCAAAGTCTCTCAAGTGGATAACAGTCTCCACTGGTTCTGGAGGGGGACTGGTGCCCAGAGTGCTTCATCCTGTGAAGGATTCAGGTAGTGGATGCAGTTCTCCACTGTTTCTGGAGGGGGACTGGTGCCCAGAGTGCATCGCGCTCCCCGTGACGGTCCCAGTTCCGTCACTGTCCCAGCTGCACATGGGTTAACGATGCTTGAGTTTGCTGTCTTTGCCCTGTTCAGCGGTGCTTGCCATGGCGGTCTTTGCCCTGTTCAGCAGTGCTTTGCCATGGCGGTCCTTGCCCTGTTCAGCGGTGCTTGACTTTGCTGTCTCTGACCTGTTCAGCGATGCTTGCCATGGCGGTCTGTGCCCTGTTCAGCGGTGCTTGACTTTGCTGTCTCTGACCTGTTCAGCGGTGCTTGCCATGGCGGTCTTTGCCCTGTTTAGCGGTGCTTTGCCATGGCGGTCTTTGCCCTGTTCAGCGGTGCTTTACCATGGCGGTCTTTGCCCTGTTCAGCGGTGCTTGACTTTGCTGTCTCTGACCTGTTCAGTGGTGCTTGCCATGGCGGTCTGTGCCCTGTTCAGCGGTGCTTGACTTTGCTGTCTCTGACCTGTTCAGCGGTGCTTGCCATGGCGGTCTTTCCCCTGTTCAGCGGTGCTTTGCCATGGCGGTCTGTGCCCTGTTCAGCGGTGCTTGACTTTGCTGTTTCTGACCTGTGCAGCGGTGTGTGGCATGACGGTCCCCCAGTGCCCAGTGGGGATGTGGCTGCCGGGGCCCTCCAGGGCACTGACGCTGGCGGTGGTCTCCGGACCAGTGACGATTGTGCTGCCCTCCTGGGCACTGACTCTGGCGGTGGTCTCCTGACCAGTGACGATTGTGCTGCCCTCCTGGGCACTGACTCTGGCGGTGGTCTCTGGACCAGTGACGATTGTGCTGGCGGTGGCGTCCTGGCCAGCGGGGAGGATGGCGGCTTTCTCCGCTGTGCTGCTCTTCCCAGACTTTGGAGACTTCTTCTGCCCCTTCACCACCTTGTGAGGAGTCACAGCTGACTCGGCACTTCCCCCAGGACCCTTGTGAGCAGCTTTGCCGGCAGGAGTCTTCACCCTCTCCCGTCGGGCACTTTCCAACTTCTGGTGTTTTACAGGGGGTGGACTGGCAGTGCTTTGGCTCCGTGTCACACTGGCTGCCCTGGTGCACTCCATATACCTTTAACACGCACCACTGGAACCGGAATCTTTTTTGGCTGAGGGGCTAGTACGGGACCTATGAATTGGAAGGGTGTGGGTGGTGGGAAAGAGGTCAACGTTGCTCAGGAAAAGTTTCTGACGAACACTGGGATGGGTAGCTGGAGGGGTCTGGGAGTGGAGGAAGAGGAGGTGGTTGTAGGAGGTGTAACTTTTGATGCTTTGGGTGCAGGTGCATGTTCTGGAGGCTGTCGTGAGGTGGATGGATGTTGGGTGTGTGGGTGCCCGCGTTTGTGTACTTTGGGAGGGGGCGTCACAGACACACTGAGAGAGGACACAAGGGACATGTAAAAGGTATGGGGATGGTGAGTGCAGGTGAGCGGGGTGTGGTGCTGGGTGTTCTGGTGCGAGTCCTAGTGGCTGTAGAAGTAGTGCATGCAGGTGAGAGTGTAGACGACACTGGGAGGGAGGAGGGAGACGGCGAGGAGGGGGACACAGTGGAGGCAGTGGATGTTGCTGTGTCTGTATGTGGGTGATGCTTGTGTGAGTGCCTGTGGGATGTGTGGTGCCTATGTTTGCCAGAGCCACTTTTGTGTGTTGAGGTGTGTGCATGCTGGTCTGATGGTGTGCTTGGGATAGGCTGGGGTACAGGGAATTGGGTCTGGGTGGAGGAAGTTGGAGGGGGGAGGCTAGACACAGGGACAATGGCTGCCATCAGTGCTGAGGCCAGAGATTGCAGGGTTCGATGAAGGGCAGCCTGACCAGAATGAATGCCCTCCAGGAATGCATTACTGTGTTGCAACTCCCTTTTTACACCCTGGATGGCATTCACAATGGTAGACTGCCCAACAGTGAGTGACCTGAGGAGGTCAATGGCCTCCTCACTGAGGGCAGCAGGGGTGACTGGGGCAGGGGCTGAGGTGCCTGGGGCGAAGGTGATGGCCACCCTCCTGGGTGAGCGGGCACGGAGCGAAGGCTGAGGGCTGCTGGGAGGGTGGTGCTGGTAGGGGGGGGTGGCGGCTGTACCTGTAGAAGTGGGGGGCACAGATGGTGCCGCCACCACAAGGGAGCTCCCATCGGAGGACGAGTCCGTGTCGCTGTCTGCTGATCCAGTGACCGACGTGAAGCTCCCCTCGCCCTCCGTCCCACTGGTGAATTCGGAGTCTGTGGTGTGGCCCTCCATGGCCATGTGGGATGCAGCTCCCTCGGTGCTCTGGTTCCACTGTGCCTCCACCTGATGATGCTGATGCACAAAAGAACAGGGAGAGCACAAAAAGGGGGGGAACAGAAGAAAGACAGGTTGAGTGCATGGCTTACCGCTACCGTTGGCGGACAATACAGACACAGCAGCCCCCTGCACTACACTGTGCTCTTGGCCTCTACAGATGCAGTTCCTGGGATATGGCCTACATGGCTATGAGTGTCATCTGTCCACATAGATGACACAGGGGCATGTATACCTGTACTTGGCACTCTAAAGAGGTGGGGTGGAGTGGCACATGGCCTGCATTCCGGAGGGGCCTTGCCTACGGAACTCGCCCTGGCCTAGGGAAACCCACAGCCCTCCTCCCCCACCCAGACCCCTCCACTGCGCGCAAAGTCGTCAGAATGTGAGTGTACTCACCCGCTTGTGTCTGCTGTGATGCCTTCAAGCGCCCATCTAACTCAGGGTAGGCCACCGCCAGGATCCAGAACATCAGGGGGGTCATGGTTCGATGGGCACCCCTCCCATGTTGGGAGGCCATCCCCAGCTGAGCCTCCACCATCTTCTTGCTCCAGCGGCGAATGTCCTCCCATCTTTTACGGCAGTGGGTGCTCCGTCTATGGTGGACCCCCAGGGTCTGGACTTCCTTGGCGATGGCACGCCAAATATCCTTCTTCTTGTGGGCGCTGACCTACATGACATGTACAGGGGAAGAAGAGAAGTCATTAGCAACAGCACCGTCGAAGTGAGTGGCCCACATCCCTGCCCTTGCATGTGGCGCATGCATTCACACTCCTTCATGCTTGCATAACTCTGCCCCCTTCCTACTTACATCCAGCCCTCTCCACACATGCATAGCCCATACAACTTGCACCCTATGTACTCACCTGTTGGTCTGGAGGACCGTAGAGTAGCTTGTACTGGGGGAGGACCCCGTCCACAAGCTTCCCCAACTCCTATGCAGTGAAGGCAGGGGCCCTTTCCCCAGACGCACGAGCCATTGTCTCTTCCAGACCCAGGTCACAGCAGCACTTGCAGTGTAGGTCCTCTCCTGTCGAAGATCAGGTATCGAGTGAGTGAACAGATAGAAAATGGCAGTGACGTCCGCGGCGGTGCGTATCATCACCGCCGGCGCACTTCGTAATTGGCTCCTGGGACCCATAGGGTCCAATGTTAACCAATGCAGCATTGCGTCGCGGTATTCGACCGCCTACCGCGACGGTGTACAACGCCAGCGCAGTTACCTCACATCCCATTGTCCCACTTTAGAGGTCAGGCAGCCGCCATTTCAGGGGCCCACATAGCTTCATTTACAACTGCGTCACACATACCTAGGCCTGGACTCAACACACTCACAGACAACATTTTGGATTATGTTTCGTGTACTGTGTTGCTGTGGGTATATACCTCTGAGTTGCTTGACTCTGTGGTCGCTGTTGACCTTCCTAGGCACCGTCAGCTGAGACATGTGAGGAGATGTCGGAATCCTCCGGTGTACTGACCGCTGGTGGACTTGTTGACAATGGAGGAGCGACATTTAATTATCACCTACAGGTTTGACTGTGCCATAATCCAGGAACTGTGTACCCAGTTGGAGCCAGATCTGATATCACCAATCCGCCATCCCACAGGAATCCCCCCTGAAGTGCAGGTGCCATCAGTGCTCCATTTCCTAGCAAGTGGGTCATTTCAAACAACAGTGGCCATGGCATCAGGGATGTCCCAGCCTATGTTTTCCAACGTGTTGTCCAGAGTGTTGTCTGCCCTGCTGAAACACGTGAGGAGCTACATCGTTTTCCCTCAGGTGGAGGATTTGGCGACAGTTAAAGGTGACTTCCATGCCCTGGGACATATCCCTAACATCATAGGTGCCATTGATGGGACCCATGTGGCTTTGGTCCCCCCCCACAGGAGTGAACAGGTGTACAGGAACTGTAAGTGTTATCATTCCATGAATGTACAGATGGTATGTTTGGCAGACCAGTACATCTCGCAGGTAAATGCTATGTTCCCTGGCTCAGTGCATGACGCCTACATCCTGCGGAATAGCAGCATCCCGTATGTGATGGGTCAACTCCAGAGGCACCGTGTGTGGCTATTAGGGGACTCTGGTTACCCCAACCTGTCATAGCTATTGACCCCAGTGAGGAATCCCAGGACCAGGGCAGAGGAACGCTACAATGAGGCCCATAGGCGGACTAGGAGGGTGATCGAACGCACCTTCGGCCTCCTGAAGGCCAGGTTCAGGTGCCTGCATATGACAGGTGGTTCCCTATTCTACTCACCATGGAAGGTGTGCCAGATCATCATCGCCTGCTGTATGCTTCACAATCTTGCTTTGCGACACCAGGTGCCTTTTCTGCAGGAGGATGGTCCAGATGACGGTGTTGTGGCAGCTGTGGAGCCTGTGGACAGTGATGAGGAGGAAGCAGAGGAAGAAGACATTAATAACAGGGACTCTGTTATACAGCAATATTTCCAGTGACACACAGGTGAGAACACATTTTTTTTACTATTATATTTACTTTCACACTTCTACCTCTATCCTGTCTGTCAATTTGAAGCAGTATATGCTAACTGAGTGGTACATTTCCATTAAGGTTTCACAGGTGTGGTTAGCATCATGTGTCATCTGCTTGAATCCTTCATGGGCTTGTGATGTGTGACATAGGTATGTTGACATTACATTTTCAAACAGATTTTGTCATTGTCATAGCTAATACACATTTTATAAATCACAGACTGACTCCAGATTGTTTTCTGGTTCAAGGGTCTTTATTGAAGTGCTAATTAATGGAGGGGGTGGTAAAATGGTGATGGGTGATGGTGGAGGAATGTCCATGGCAGAGTCCAGTCTATTAGTCTCACAGGTGCACTGCCCATATGGGCACAGGAAGTGGACCTGGAACAGTTCCAATCTGGACAGGGGAACAAAGTGGGACAGTGGGATGACAATCAGGGTGGTCTCATTTCCTGGCGGGGGTCTTGCCATCTTGCTCTGTCCTGTTCCTGGATCTCAGGGACCGCTTGCAGGGTAGTTGTCCATCTGCAGGGGGTGGGGTGCTGGTGTGGTAGTCCTGTGGCGGGCCGTCCTGTCCACTAGCACCGGCGGAGGTGGGGGCAGTTCATCGTCCAGGCTAGTGTCAGGGGCCCATTGGAGTGCCACGGTGTCCCTCATGGTCTTCTGTATATCCTTCAGCACCCCTATTATGGTGCCCAGGACGGAGCTGATGGTTCTGAGCTCCCCCCTGAACCCCAAATACAGTTCGTCCTGCATGCCCTGGGTCTCCTGAAACTTTGCCAGGACCGTCGCCATTGTCTCCTGGGAGTGGTGGTATGCTCCCATGATGGAGGAGAGGGCCTCGTGGAGAGTGGGTTCCCTTGGCCTGTCCGTCCCCTGTCGCACAGCAGCCCTTCCAGTTCCCATTTGTTCCTGGGCCTCCGTCCCTTGGACCCTTCGCCCACTACCACTTCCCCCAGGTCCTGGTTGTTGTTGGGGTGGTGGGTTATCCTAGGTTCCCTGTAGTGGTGGACACACAGCTGATTGACGTGTCCTAGGAACGGAGGTATGGGCCCACTGGGTGGGTGCTGTGCTGGTGTTACCAGAGGGTGGAAGGTCAGTGTTGGGCTGGGCCTGTGTGAGGGGAACCGACTGTCGCGAGGCCCACGATGGTCCGGGCTGGTCATCTTGATACAATTGGCCAGAGCTGCTGTCATCACTGTGGGCCTCTTCTGGGGGTGGGGTAGAGATATCTGGACCCTCCTGTCTGGTGACGTTAGGTAGTGGTCCTGCAGGGGTATAAAAGCATGATTATTGCACGTGTGTGTGTCATGGTGTACAATGGGTGGGTGAACGTGTACCCCAGTGCTAGCTTTCCTGTGTGGGGGCTTGTGTGATGATGGTTAAGAGTTGTTATGGGTATGTGCAGTGGGCATGCTTTAGTGAGGGGTGTCCATGCTTTGTTGTGTCATGCAGGACATGGTGTTGGGATGGGTGGTTTGTGTTATTAGTACATTAGTGAGGAGTTGGAGTGATAGGGGAGGGGGTGAGGGTGGGGGTGTGTGATAGCATGCAGGTAGGGTGGGGGATATGATTGTTAAGATTTGACTTACCAGTGTCCATTCCTCCACCGACTCCTCCAAGGCCCTCTTGATGCATAATGGTCAAGACCTGCTCCTCCCATGTTGTTAGTTGTGGGGGAGGAGGTGGGGGTCCGCCGCCAGTCCGCTGAACTGCGATGTAGTGCATGGAGACCACGGAACGCACCTTCCCCCGTAGGTCGTTCCACCTCTTCCTGATGTCCTCCCGATTTCTTGGGTGCTGTCCCACTGCGTTGACCCTGTTGACTAATCTTCACCATAGCTCCATCTTCCTAGCTATGGAGGTGTGCTGCACCTGTGATCCAAAGAGCTGTGGCTCTACCCGTACGATTTCCTCCACCATAACCCTGAGCTCCTCTTCTGAAAACCTGGGGTGTCTTTGGCGTTCCATGGGGTGGTGTAGGTGATGTGTGGGGTGGTGTATGTGGTGATAAGTGTGGTGATGTGTAGTGGTGTGTGGTGTTTTGTGCGTTGAAGTTGTGTGGGTGATGGTGTTGTGTGCCTCTGTGTGGTGGGGTTGTCTATTGCTGTGCTCTCTCTCTGTCGCCTTTGTCTCTAATTTTTGGTCGTAGGGGTTTGTGTGTGATGTGGGTGTGTGTCTTATATTGTGTTGGGGGTGTGGGAGTGGTGTTTGTATGTGTATCAGGTGTTTGTATTTTGAATTGTCCAATGTGGCGGTGTTTTGGAGATGTGTGTGTATTATGTGCGCGGTGGTGTGTACCGCCAATGGAATACCGTGGTTGAAAGACCGCCGCGTTGATTCGTGTGTGATAATAGCATGGGCGTGTTTCGGTTGGCGTGACGGTGGAGGATTTGGTATCGCCAGTTTATCACTGACCTTTGCTGTGGCGGAGTTGTGTGGGTGTCTGAATTTCAGCGGACTCCGAGATGTGGGTCATAATAGCTGTGGCAGAAATCTGTAGCCGCGGCGGTGTATTGGCAGACTTCTGCACGGCGGTAAGCAGCTTTTACTGCCGATGTTGTAATGACCCCCAGAGTCTTCTTGTGTCTCTAGCTGGATCTTGGTTGTGTCCTGTGGTCTCAAGCTTGTCAGGGTGGCTCTGGAAATCTCTTTCGATTGTGGGTGTCTGGGTTCCGATCGATGAGCCCCGGGAGGGGAGTTCGAGCTGGATCTATGTCTTCCTCTTCGTTTCCGAGAGCGTGTATGCTAACTGCGCATCGGTTGTTGCCCCCTTGGGTGAGATGGCGTTGTCTTAAGCGGTGGCCCTGATCCTGTTCTGTGCATATCTAGTGGGGTTTCTTCCGTTAGCCAGGTCCATGCCGCGGTCGGCTGCTGAAAGAAGTAGGTTTTATTATTATAGATCACCCTGAGTCTGGCTGGAAACAGGAGATGATACTGGATGTCCATTGATCTAAGCTTTTGTTTCACTTCCATGAACGAATGGCGTTGTTGCTGTACCTCTATTGTGCAATCTGGGAAAAGGAGTACTTTCATTCCATTGCAGAGGAGGTCTCCCCTGGAGCGAGCCTCCCGCAGGACCAGGTCTCTGTCTTTGAAGTTGAAGAGGCAGATTATTACTGGCATGGGTCGGGAGCCAGGTGGAGGCCTTGTGCGCAGCGACCTATGGGCTCGTTCGATTGTGAACCATGGCGTGAGGTGGTCTGCCAGCAACCAGGACTGGAACCACTCCTCTAGGAACGTATCCAATGATGATTCTGCAGTGGCCTTGGGAAGACCCACTAGGCGAAGATTGCTACGTCGAGATCTGTTTTCGGCGTCTTCAGCCCTCCTGTGTAGCTCTGAGGTGCGTTTGGTCAGCATTGAGATTTGGGTTTTTAGAGTTGTTATTTCATCTTCTGTCGTGGAGATTCTCGACTGTGATTCGGGATACTGCATTGCGGAGATCTTGCCGGATCAGGGTGACATCCACTTTGACCTCCCCTATTTTTGATTCAACTGCTGTCTGGGAGGCCTGAATCGCCTGAAGGATCGCCACCAGGTCGCTGGACGATGTTTGTGGGTTATTACCGCCATTTGTGGTTGGGCCTTCCGACCGTGGGCCCACTGTACCTATGGTGAATTGGTCCATACAAGTTTGTGCTGTTGTTTGTTTGATCGCTTTGTCTTTGCCCATGATGTTGGGTGCGGTTCTAACCTCTCTAGGGTTGCAGTGATCGGTCAATTTCGTTCTGCCCCTGTAGGACCTGATGGGAGATCCCTGGGTATCTAATCTGATTCCCCTGTGGTATATCCTAATTTATGAATTTATTAGATAGTTCCAGGGGTATTCGGGGAACACGGTGTTGCAGAGTTTATTTCATCTTACTGTTTCGTTTTGTTATTGTCCTATCCCCTTCCATGTCCTTTACGCCGGTGGCGTTTTTATTCACTCGATATGGTCCCGGGACTCCTCCCCTGTCCAGCCGGTAAGGATGCCTGGCGTCCGGAGGAAGGGCGGTCAGAAAGGGTCAAAAGGGAGGCACTCCTTGTAATCCCTAACGTGTCACCTTCAGACTGCACCCCACCGTGATCCAAAGGACGGAGATGGGGCCCCTCTCTGCTCACGGGGCCTGAAGGTCCAGATTCACCTCTCGGTATCCCAGTGTTTGTCCCAACTCACGTTTGTGGTTGCTGCTTGTTACTGCTACTTAATTTCTTCTTTCCCCTCTCCCGGGGAGACCAGTGGGGAACGCGTCACCGCAACACGGTCCGTAGTTGGCCGCCCTCGAGGCGATGTAATGTCTAGGCCCCTGACTGCAGCCAGCCCCGGGCTCCAAAACCCTCTCCCGGGCTCCACCCGAGGTGACCCTCGCTGCCACGGAGTCTCTTATCTCAGGGGGTTGGAAGGGGTGCAACGAGATTGCCGGTTCAGTCCTCTGGCTGATCACACCCCTGGTAGGCCCTCCATCCCGGCCCGTGTCCCGGCCTATAGCAGCATCAGCAAGGGTCCCTGTGCGCCGGCGAGCACCCGTCCGCTCAGGCGGCCCTCCCAGCGGTCTGCAGGTCCTCCTCCTAATATCGGGCTCTGGGCCTGCCAGGCCCGCACAATTTGCGGCGGAGCACCCCGGCCTCTGGCCCACGGAGCGCCCCGACCCCCTTTCCAGCCCTCGGTCACCACGGGAAGGGGGGGGGAAATCAGGGGGACCAGAGAATCACGTCGCTGCCGGCCCGGGGCCTACCTTGATTTCTCCAAGTCACAGCGGCCCCGGCCGCGACCCGCACCTTCTCTGGCTCGGGGTCCGCAGCCCTGCCTCCAAGCCATCCGGGCCACCGCCGCCTTTCCGCCGCAGGTCTGTCCCTCAGCCACCATCTTGATCGGGGGAAGTATTGGTCGAACGCTGGGCAGCCAAAACCTCTGTCTCACGGGGCTGGGAGGGCCGGGAACCCGCCCCTCGAGACAGGGCAGGATAAAGGAACCCCAATGAAGCTTTCACGGTGTTGATGTGTACGGAGACTAATTTTATGAGCAGCAGATGATGGACGGGTCCTGAGCACTACAAAAGTGCGACCGCCATCTTGACGCCCTGGCCCGCCCCCTCCAGTGTTTGTTTTTTAAACAATCTCTCCCTTACCTGGAAAGTAGACTCTGCTAGCTTGGAAGTGTGGATTCAGCCTGTCTGAATCCAAGAAGATTCTGAATAGAGCAGCAGTTTCCTTTCCCCCTGCCCACAGGGACTGGACGTAGCAGATTGGCTCTCTGAGTCCCTGTTGCACCTGAGCCCCTCTCCCCCCACACCTGCTCTGGCCCCTTAAGTTTGTGGAGGGAAGCCCAAGACAGCCACCTCCATTTTGTGAGCCTCAGCATCTTCCCTGTGTCCTGATACAGCCCAGTGTTCAAGGATTGCAAAAAGAACTACGTAAGAAGCCCTGAGATTTTTCTGGGTGAATAGCATTATTTGTTCAAAAGTGTTTATTTCAGCTACCTGTTTCTGTTTTACTGTGGACTCTGTATTTCAGGCAGCCTGGCCTCTTTTAAAGTGGTGTTTTTAAACAAATGTGTTTTTGCTGCGACTGTGTGAATTGCCTTGCTAGTTTGTGGCACATAACCCAGCCCCTTTTTTCTTCTAAGTAAAAAGGCTACATACATCTTGCAGAGTGTGTTTTTTGGAGACTGTTTTAATCCGTTTCTGTGAATTAAATTGTGTTTAAAAACGGTCTGCCCCCCTGTTTTTTGCCTTTAAAAAAACAACAATTTAAGAGTGCACGCCCAGCAGTATTCCAGTGTTTGTTTTTTAAACAATCCCTCCCTTACCTGGAAAGTAGACCCTGCTAGCTTGGAAGTGTAGATTCATCCTGTCTGAATCCAAGGAGATTCTGAATAGAGCAGCAGTTTCCTTTCCCCCTGCCCACAGGGACTGGACTTAGCTGATTGGCTCTCTGAGTACCGGTTGAACCTGAGCCCCCCCCCCCCCCCCCACACCTGCTCTGGCCCCTTAAGTTTTTGGAGGGAAACCCAAGACAGCCACCTCCAGTTTGTGATACTCAGCATCTTCCCTGTGTTCTGATACAGCCCAGTGTTCAAGGATTGCAAAAAGACCTAGGTAAGTAGCCCTGAGATTTTTGTGGGTAAATAGTATTATTTGTTCAAAAGTTGTTATTTCAGCTACCTGTGTCTGTTTAACAGTGGACTCTCTGTGTTTCAGGCAGCCTGGCCTCTTTTAAAGTGGTGTTTTTGTTTAAATTCACTTTTGCCGTGACTGTGTGAATTGCTTTGCTGGTTTGTGGCACACAACCCCACTCCCCCTTTTATCTTCTAAGTAAAAAGCCTACTTACATCTTGCAGAGTGTGTTTTTAGGAGACTGTTTCAATCTTTTTCCATCATTTGAATTGTGTTTAAAAACTGTTTGCCCCTCTATTTTTTGTCTTTAAAAAAGCCTGATTTGAGAGTGCGCTCCCAGCAGTGTTCCAGTGTTTGTTTTTTAAACAATCTCTTCCTTACCTGAAAAGTAGACTTTGCCAGCTTGGAAGTGTGGATTCAGCCTGTCTGTATCCAAGGAGAGTCTGAATAGAGCAGCAGCTGCCTTTCCCCCTGCCTACAGGGACTGGACTTAGCTGATTGGTTCTCTGAGTACCTGTTGCACCTGAGCCCCTCCCCCCAACACCTGCTCTGGCCCCTTAAGTTTGTGGAGGAAAGCCAAAGACAGCAACCTCCATTTTGTGAGCCTCAGCATCTTCGCTGTTTCCTGATACAGCCCAGTGTTCAAGGATTGCAAAAAGACCTAGGTAAGGAGCCCTGAGATTTTTCTGGGAAATAGTATTAGTTGTTCAAAAGTGTTTATTTCAGCTACCTGTGTCTTTTTTACTGTGGACTCTCTGTGTTTCAGGCAGCCTGGCCTCTTTTTATCTATTTATTCAATTTAAATTGTATTTAAAATCTGTCTGCCCCCCTGTTTTATGCCTTTAAAAAAGCCCAATTTCATTGTGCGCACCCAGCAGTATTCCAATGTTTTTTTTTTTATAAACTAATTTTTATTGTTTTTCAGACAGATATAGAAAAGGAAGGAAAAAACAGGTTTGTGTACAAGGCAAGGACGCATGGAATTTGTACATCTTATCATTGTTTTAGTATCGTTGTTAGCCATCAACAATAATGGGTTGTGGTGCTATCAGCAGATCTAGCCACCGTAGTGTCCCCTTGAAACATTAAGGGGGTCATTACAACCCTGGCGGACGGTGTTAAAGGTGCGGTAATACCGCAAACAGGCCGTCGGACAAAAAAAGGGAATTATGACCGTGGTGGAAACCGCCAACAAAGACAGACACTTTAACACTCTCACCCTCACGGCGGTACAGACAAGCAGCGCGGTGGTCACCGCCAACAGACAGACGGAAGACAATGTATCGCCCACAGTATCACAACCCGCCAATCCGCCACCTTTTCTGGGGCGGATTCACCGTGGATAAAAACACGGCGGAAACAGCTTTTGCAATGGGAAAACACTCACCTCTACACATCCCACGAGGCAGGAGGACACCATGGAGCCGGAATTACAAATCCTCCCTGCCCTTGTCTTCCTACTCATCTACGAACACCAGCGGCGGCAAAGACAACGGTGAGTACTGCACCTACGACATAGGGGACGGGGGAGGCAAAAGTCAGGGGGACACACACGCAAAACCCCCACCCCCCCCCCACCACCCCCACCACCCTCGCACATTACAACACACACACCAATGCATTTCCAAACATCACAGTAACAACCCACAACCCCCCCGGAAGAATGCGAAGACCAAAGGAAATCAGTTCAAACATTGTAATGTATCAAAATACATGTACCAAATATATACAGATATATATAAACACATTCAAAAGTATATACATTACGAGAAGTAGTGCAGATATGCACATATCAATGTCCGTGCACCACTTGGCCAATAATGCATGGGCGAGGCCCACACAAGATACCTGTCCACAAACAGAGAGAACACTGCCGGGGCATCAGATAGAAATACAACAGGCACCTCAGGGGGAAGGGAAGGGGGTGCACCACGCCAGATCCACGACGGGGCTCCATGCCCATTGATGTATCCTGGGGAGTGCAAAGCCACAGTCTCTCAAGTCTCTACAGTGGGTGGGTTGCCCACTGCCATATCCTGGGGAGTGCAAAGCCACAGTCTCTCAAGTCTCTACAGTGGGTGGTTTGCCCACTGCCCCATCCTGGGGAGTGCAAAGCCACAGTCTCTCAAGTCTCTACAGTGGGTGGGTTGCCCACTGCCATATCCTGGGAGTGCAAAGCCACAGTCTCTCAAGTCTCTACAGTGGGTGGGTTGCCCACTGTACCATCCTGGGGAGTGCAAAGCCACAGTCTCTCAAATGGATAACAGTCTCCACTGGTTCTGGAGGGGGACTGGTGTCCAGAGTGCTTCATCCTGTTAAGGACAGACGGAGTGGATGGATCTGTCCACTGGTTCTGGAGGGGGAATGGTGCCTAGGCTGGATTAGGCTCCCCGTGACAGTTCCTGTCCCGTCACTGTCCCAGCTGTACATGGGATAACGATGCTTGATGTGGTGGTGTTTTCCTTCTGCAGCGGTGCTCTGCCCTGTTGAGCGGTGCTTTGCCATGGCGGTCTCTGGCCTGTTCAGCGGTGCTTGCCCTGTTCAGCGGTGCTTGCCCTGTTCAGCAGTGCTTTGCCATGGCGGTCTCTGGCCTGTTCAGCTGTGCTTGCCCTGTTCAGCGGTGCTTTGCCATGGCGGTCTCTGACCTGTTCAGCGGTGCTTGCCCTGTTCAGCGGTGCTTGCCCTGTTCAGCGGTGCTTTGCCATGACGGTTTCTAGCCTGTTCAGCGGTGCTTGCCCTGTTCAGCGGTGCTTTGCCATGACGGTCTCTGACCTGTTCAGCGGTGCTTGCCCTGTTCAGCTGTGCTTTGCCATGGCGGTCTCTGGCCTGTTCAGCGGTGCTTGCCCTGTTCAGTGGTGCTTTGCCATGGTGGTCTCTGACCTGTGCATTTGTGTGTGGCATGACGGTCCCTCATTGCCCAGCGGGGCTGTGGCAGCTGGGGCCCTCCTGGGCACTGATTCCGGCGGTAGTCTCCTGACCAGTGACGATACCTGTGCCCTCCTGGGCACTGATTCCGGCGGTGGTCTCCTGACCAGTGACGATACTTCTGCCCTCCTGGGCACTGACTCCGGCGGGGGTCTCCTGACCAGTGACGATACCTGTGCCCTCCTGGGCACTGACTCCGGCGGTGGACTCCTGACCAGTGACGAAGGTGCTGGTGGTGGCGTCCCGTCCGCCGGGGAGGATGCCGCCCTTCTCCGCTGTGCTGCTCTCACGAGGCTGTGCAGACTTCTTCTGGCACTTCACCAGCTTTGGAGGAGTCACAGCTGACTCTGCAATCCCCCTGGGACCCTTGTGAGTAGTTTTGCCTCCAGGAGTCTTCACCCGGTCCCGTCGGCCACTTTCCAACTTGAGATGCTTTACAGGGGGTGGACTGGCAGTGCCTTGGCTCCGTGTCACACTGCCTGCCCTGGTGGCCAGTGCACTCCACACACCTGTAACACTCACCACTGGTACTGGAGTCTTTTTGGCTGAGGCGTTACTACGGGACTGATGAATTGGAGGGGTGGGGGCAAAGAGGTCAACATTGCAGAGGGACAGTTTCTGACGAACACTGGGATGGGTAGCTGGAGGGGGTCTGGGAGTGGAGGAAGAGGAGGTGGTTGTAGGAGGTGTTTTGGGTGCAGGTGCAGGTACTGGAGGCAGTCGTGAGGTGGATGAATGTTGGGTGTGTGGGTGCCCGCGTTTGTGTACTTTGGGAGGGGGCGTCACAGACACACTGGGAGAGGACACAGTGGACGTGTAAATGGGATTGGGGAGGTGAGTGCAGGTGAGCGGGGTGTGGTGCTGGGTGTTCTGGTGCGAGTCCCAGTGCCTGTAGATGTAGTGCATGCAGGTGAGAGTGTAGACGATACTGGGAGGGAGGAGGGAGACGACGAGGAGGGGGACACAGTGGAGGCAGTGGATGTTGCTGTGTCTGCATGTGTGTGATGCTTGTGTGAGTGCCTGTGGGTTGTGTGGTGCTTATGTTTGCCTGAGCTACTTTTGGGTGTTGAGGTGTATGCATGCTTGTCTGATGGTGTGCTTGGGACGGACTGGGGTACAGGGGATTGGGGCTGGGTGGAGGAATTTGGAAGGGGGAGGCAAGAGACAGGGACAATGGCTGCCATCAGTGCTGAGGCCAGAGATTGCAGGGTTCGATGATGGGCAGCCTGACCAGAATGAATGCCCTCCAGGAATGCATTAGTCTGTTGCAACTCCCTTTCTACACCCTGGATGGCATTCACAATAGTAGACTTCCCAACAGTGAGTGACCTGAGGAGGTCAATGGCCTCCTCACTGAGGGCAGCAGGGGTGACTGGGGCAGGAGCTGAGGTGCCTGGGGCGAAGGTGATGCCCACCCTCCTGGGTGAGCGGGCACGGGCTGAACGCTGAGGGGCTGCTGGGAGGGCGGTGCTGGTAGGGGAGGTGGCGGCTGTACCTGTAGAAGTGGGGGGCACAGATGGTGCCACCACCACAAGGGAGCTCCCATCGGCGGACAAGTCTGTGTCGCTGGTTGGTGATCCGGTGACCGACGTGTAGCTCCCCTCGCCCTCCGTCCCACTGATGCATTCTGAGTCCGTGGTGTGGCCCTCCATGGCCATGTGGGATGCATCTCCCTCGTGCTCCGGTGCCACTGTACCTCCGCCTGATGATGCTGATGCACACAAGAACAGGGAGACCACAAAAAGGGGGAGGGGACGACAGAAGAAAGACAGGTTGAGTGCATGGCTTACCGCTACCGTTGGCGGACAATACAGACACAGCAGCCCCCTGCACTATGCCGTGCTCTTGGCCTCTACAGATGGAATTGCTGGGATATGGCCTATATGGCTATGGTGGACTTCTGCACACATGGATGCCACAGGGGCATCTATACCTGTACTTGGCCCACTACTGAGGTGGGGGGGAATGCCACATGCCCTGCATTACGGAGGGGCCTAGCCTACGTATTTCTGACTGGCCTAGGTACACCCACAGCCCTCCTCCCAAATCCAAACCCCTCAACGGCGCGCCAAGTCCCCAGAATGAGAGTGTACTCTCCCCCTTGTGTCTGCTGTGATGCCCTCAAGCGCCCATCCAACTCTGGGTAGGCCACCGCCAGGATCCTGAACATCAGGGGGGTCATAGTGCGATGGGCACCCCTCCCACGTTGGGAGGCCATCCCCAGCTGAGCCTCTGAAGTCTTTTTGCTCCAGCGGCAAATGTTCTCCCATCTTTTCTGGCAGTGGGTGCCCCGTCTCTGGTGGACCCCCAGGGTCCGGACTTCCTTGGCGATGGCACGCCAAATGTCCTTCTTCTGGTGGGCACTGACCTACATGACATGCACAGGGGAAGAAGAGAAGTCATTACCAACTGCACTGTCGATGTGAGGGGCCCCCATCCCTACCCTTGCCATGTGGCACATGCATTCACAGTCCTTCATGTTCCCTGAACTCTGCCCCCTTCCCTCTTACAACCAGCCCTCCCCACCCAGGCATAGCCCATACAATGTGCTCCCTGTGTACTTACCTGTTGGTCTGGAGGACCGTAGAGTAGCGTGTACTGGGGGAGGACCCCGTCTACTAGCTTCTCCAACTCCTGAGCAGTGAAGGCAGGGGCCCTTTCCCCAGACGCAGCAGCCATTGTCTCTTCCAGACTGAGGTCACAGCAGCACTTGCAGTGTAGTTCCTCTCCTGTCGAAGATCAGGTATCGAGTGATTGAACAGATAGAAAATGGCGGTCAAGTCTGCGGCGGTGACGTCCGCGGTGGTGCGTATCATCACCGCCGGCGCACTTCGTCATTGGCTCCTGGGGCACATAGGGTCCAATGTTAACCAATGCAGCATTGCGCCGCGGTCTACTACCGCCTACCGCGACGGTGTACAAAGCCAGCACAGATACCTCACATTCCCATTGTCCCAGTTTAGAGGTCAGGCAGCCGCCATTTCAGGGGCCCACATGGCTTCATTTACTACTGCGTCACACATAGCTAGGCCTACACTCAACACACATACAGGAAGAGTTTTGTGCTTTGTGTCGTGTTCTGTGTATCTGTGGGTACATACCTGAGAATTTGTTGACTCTGTGGTCGCTGTTGTCCTTCCTAGGCACCGTCAGCTGGGACATTTGAGAAGATGGCAGAATCCTCCAGTGTACGAACCGCTGGTGGACCTGTTGACAATGGAGGAGCAACATTTAATCGTCACCTACAGGTTTGACCGTGCCACTATCCAGGAACTATGTACCCAGTTGGAGCCAGACCTGATGTCACCAATCCGCCATCCCACTGGAATCCCCCCTGACGTGCAAGTGCTGTCATTGCTCCATTTCCTTGCTAGTGGGTCTTTTCAGACAACAGTGGCCATGGCATCAGGGATGTCCCAGCCTATGTTTTCCAATGTGTTGTCCAGAGTGTTGGCTGCCCTCCTGAAACACGTAAGGAGATACATCATTTTCCTTGAGGTGGAGGATTTGCCCACAGTGAAAGGTGACTTCTATGCCCTTGGACATATCCGCAACTTCATAGGTGCCATTGATGGGACCCATGTAGCTCTGGTCACCCCCCACGAAGTGAACAGGTGTACAGGAACCGGAAGAGTTATCATTCGATGAATGTACAGATGGTATGTTTGGCAGATCAGTACAACTCGCAGGTAAATGCTATGTTCCCTGGCTCAGTGACTTACGCCTACATCCTGCGGAATAACAGCATCCCTTATATGATGGGTCAACTCCAGAGGCACCGTGTGTGGCTATTAGGGGACTCTGGCTACCCCAACCTTTCCTGGCTATTGACCCCAGTGAGGAATCCCAGGACCAGGGCAGAGGAACGCTACAATGAGGCCCATGGGCGGACTAGGAGGGTGATCGAACGCACCTTCGGCCTCCTGAAGGCCAGGTTCAGGTGCCTCCATATGACAGGTGGTTCCCTATTCTACTCACCCAAGAAGGTGTGCCAGATCATCATCGCCTGCTCGATGCTTCACAATCTTGCCTTGCAACGCCAGATGCCTTTTCTGCAGGAGGATGGTCCAGACGGCGGTGTTGTGGCAGCTGTGGAGGCTGTGGAGCCTGTGGACAGTGATGAGGATGAAGCTGAGGAAGAAGACATGGACAACAGGGAGTCAGTCATACAGCAATATTTCCAGTGACAAACAGGTGAGAACATCTTATTTTTTAACATTACAATCCCTTTCACACTTCTACCTCTATCCTGTCTGTTATTTAATAGCAGTATTTGGTCACTGAGTTGTACCTTTCCAGTACGGTTTCACAGGTGTGGTTACCAACGCGTGTCATCTGCTTGCATCCTTCAAGGACTTGTGATTTGTGACATCGGTATGATGGCTTTACAATTGAGAACGCATTTTGACACTGTCATTGATAATACACATTTACCAAATCACAGACTGACTCCAGATTGTTTTGTGGTTCAAGGGTGTTTATTTAAGTGCTCAAAAATAGAGGGTGGTTGTAAAATGGTGATGGGGGACGGTGGAGGAATGTCCATGGCAGAGTCCAGTCTATTGGTCACACAGGTGCACTGCCCATATGGGCATAGGAAGTGGAGCTGGGGCAGTTTAAGTATGGACAGGGTAACAAAGTGGGACAGTGGGAGGACAATCAGGGTGGTCTCATTTCCTGGTGGGGGTCTTGCCATCTTGCTCTGTCCTGTTCCTGGATCTCAGGGACCTTTTGCGTAGTGGTTGTCCGTCTGCAGGGGGTGGGGTGCTGGTGTGGTGGTCCTGTGGCGGGGTGTCCTGTCCACTAGCGCCGGCGGACGTGGTGGGCAGTTCATCGTCCAGGCTAGTGTCAGGGGCCCCTTGGAGTACCACTGTGTCCCTCATGGTCTATTGTATGTCCTTCAGCACCCCTACGATGGTGCCCAGGGCGGAGCTGATGGTCCTGAGCTCCTCCCTGAACCCCAAATACTGTTCCTCCTGCAGGCGCTGGGTCTCCTGAAACTTGTCCAGGACCGTCGCCATCGTCTCCTGGGAGTGGTGGTATGCTCCAATGATGGAGGAGAGGGCCTTGTGGAGAGTGGGTTCCCTTGGCCTGTCTGCCCCCTGTCACACAGCAGCCCTCCCAGTTCCCCTGTGTTCCTGTGCCTCCATCCCCTGGACCGTGTGCCTACTACCACTGCCCCCAGGTCCCTGTTGTTGTTGGGGTGGTGGGTTCTCCTGGGTTCCCTGTAGTGGTGGACACACCACTGATTGACATGCACTGGGTACAGAGGTATGGGCCCGCGGGGAGGGTGCTGTGCTGGTGTTACCAGAGGGCGAAAGGTCAGTGTTGGGCTGTGCCTGTGCAAGGGGAACCGACTGTCCCGAGGCCCACGATGGTCCGGGCTGGTCATCAGGATCCAGTAGGACAGAGCTGCTGTCGTCACTGTGGGCCTCTTCTGTGGGTGGAGTGGAGATGTCTGGACCCTCCTGTGTGGTGACGTTCCTTAGTGGTCCTGCAGGGATATAAGAGCATGATTATTGCATCTGTGTGTGTCATGGTGTGCAATGGGTGGGTGTTTGTGTACCCCAGTGCAAGCATTCCTGTGTGTGGGTTTGTGTCATGATGGTTAGGGGTTTGTTATGGGTATGTGCAGTGAGCATGCTTTGGTGAGGGGTGACCATGCTTAGTTGTGTCATGCAGGGCTTGGTGTTGGGATGTGTGGTTGTGTTATGAGTACATTAGTGAGGAGTTGTAGTGATAGGGGAGGGGGTGAGGGTGGGGGTGTGTGAGAGCATGCAGGTAGGGTGGGGGATATGATAGTTGAGATTTGACTTACCAGTGTCCATTCCTCCACCGAATCCTCCGAGGCCCTCTGGATGCATGATGGTCAAGACTTGTTCCTCCCATGTTGTTAGTTGTGGGGGAGGAGGTGGGGGTCCGCCCCCAGTCCGCTGAACCGCAATGTTGTGCCTGGAGACCACTGAACGCACCTTCCCCGTAGGTCGTTCCACCTCTTCCTGATGTCCTCCCGATTTCTTGGATGCTGTCCCACTGCGTTGACCCTGTCCACTATTCTGCGCCATAGCTCCATCTTCCTGGCTATGGATGTGTGCTGCACCTGTGAGACAAATAGCTGTGGCTCTACCCGTAGGATTTCCTCCACCATGACCCGGAGCTCCTCCTCGGAAAACCGGGGGTGTCTTTGGCATGACATGGGGTGGTTTGGGTGATGTGTGGGGTGGTGTCAGTGTTGATGTGTGTGGTAATGTTTAGTGGTGTGTGGTGTATTGTGCGTGTAATGTTGTATGGGTGATGGTGTTGTGTGCCTCTGTGTGGTGGGGTTCTCAGTTGCTGTGCTCTCTGTCTCTCTGGCCTTCGGTCGTGACTTGTGGTCGTAGGGGTTTGTGGGTGATGTGGGTGTGTGTTTTATATTGTGTTGGGTGTGTGGGAGTGGTGTGTGTATGTGTATCAGGTGTGTGTATTTGGAATTGTCCAATGTGGCAGTGTTTTGGAGATGTGTGTGTATTTTGAGCGCGGCGGTGTATATCGCCAATGGAATACCACGGTTGAAAGACCGCCACGTGGATTCGTGGGTCGTGATAGAATGGGTGTGTTTCTGTTGGCGTGACGGTGGAGGATTTGTTTTCGCCAGTTTATCACTGACCTTTGGTGTGGTGGACTTGTGTGGGTGTCTGAGTTTCGGCAGATTCCGAGATGTGTGTCATAATAGCTGTGGCGGAATTACGCGGCCACGGCGGTGTGTTGGCGGTCTTCTGCACGGCGGAAAGCGGCTTTTACCGCCAATGTTGTAGTGACCCCCTAAGTATCTTATTACATATCTGGTTTGTCATCAATTCTAGCCATCGTCCCCATATCTTTTCGAATTTGTGTGGGCACCCTCTAGACTCAAATACTAGTTTCTCCTGATTGCCACACCTATCCACCCCCTTCCTCCATTTCTGGATCAACGGGCCTTCTGGGGACGTTCACACTGCAGCGATATCTCTATTAGCGACTAATAATGCCGTAGCTGTCAGTGTTAGTTTAGCACGTGTTTCTCCCATTTCTTCCTTTACCTCCAATAGGATTAGCTTAGCTGATTTTTGTATTTCTTGACCCAGTGCCCTTCCTATATCTCGGATCACCCCTACCCAGTACTTTTGTATTTTTTGACAGGTCCATACCACATGAAAGATGTCTGCTGGTTCATTCGGGCATCTTGGGCATTTGGCAGATGGGCGGGCTCCCATTTTGTGTAGTTTGGATGGTGTCAGATAGGCCCCATATAAATAATAGAATTGTATCATGTGGAACCTTGCGGATATTGCCTTTACCTTGGGAGCCATCAAGGCTTCCATCCATTCTGTTTCTTCTAGGGGTCCGAGCCATGATTCCCACTTAGTCCTAAAAATGATTAAGTTATCAGGAGTGTTGTTGATTAGTGTTTTGTAAAGTTGAGAAATGCCTTCCCCCTCCATATTTCCATGAGTATTTTGGCTTCCAGTTGGTTAAAGTCCGGTATAGGGCTTGTGGTGGGCAGATGGGTTCGCAGTGTGTGTCTTAGTTAAAGGTATCTAAAGAACTGTGTCTGGTTTAATTGAAATTCTGCTTGTAGGTCTTGGAACGATTTCATGGCCCTCCTGTTGAAGTAAGCCTCAGCAAGGCCTACTAGTGCAAGGGGTTCACCCTTTGCTAGCTTGGAAGGGTGGATTCAGCCTGTCTGTATCCAAGGAGATTCTGAATAGAGCAGCAGCTGCCTTTCTCTCGGCCCACAGGGACTGGACGTAGCTGATTGGCTCTCTGAGTCCCTGTTGCACCTGAGCCCTGCCTCCAGCACCTGCTCTGGCCCCTTACATTTGTGGAGGGAAGCTCAAGACAGCCACCTCCAGTTTGTGAGCCTCAGCATCTTCCCTGTGTCCTGATACAGCCCAGTGTTCAAGGATTGCAAAAAGACCTAGGTAAGGAGCCCTGAAATTTTTCTGGTTAAATAGTATTATTTGTTCAAAAGTGTTTATTTCAGCTACCTGTGTCTGTTTTACTGTAGACTCTCTGTGTTTCAGGCAGACTGGCCTCTTTTAAAGTGGAGGTAATTTTAAAATTTATTTTTGCTGTGACTGTGTTAATTGCATTGCTACTTTGTGGCACCTAACCCCCCCCTTTTTCTTCTAATTAAAAAGGCTTCATACATCTTGCAGATTGTATTTTTAGGAGACCGTTTAATCTGTTTCTGTGATTTAAATTGTGTTTAAAAACTGTCTGCCCCCTGTTTTCTACCTTTAAAAAAGCCAGATTTCAGAGTGCGCGCCCAGCAGTATTCCAGTGTTTGTTTTTGAAACAATCTCTCAGTTTCCTGGAAAGTAGACTCTGCTAGCTTGGAAGTATGGATTCAGCCTGTCTGTGTCCTAGAAGATTCTGAATAGAGCATCAGCTGCCTTTCCCCCTGCCCACAGGGACTGGACTTAGCTGATTGGCTCTCTGAGTCCCTGTTGCACCTGAGCCCCGCCCCCCACACCTGCTCTGGCCCCATAATTTTGTGGAGGGAAGCCCAAGACAGCCAACTCCATTTTGTGAGCCTGCGGATCTTCCCTGTGTCCTGATACAGCCCAGTGTTCAAGGATTGTAAAAAGACCTAGGTAAGGAGCCCTGAGATTTTTCTGGGTGAATAGTATTATTTGTTCAAAAGTGTTTATTTCAGCTACCTGTTTCTGTTTTACTGTGGACTCTCTGTGTTTCAGGCAGCCTGGCCTCTTTTAAAGTGGTGTTTTTTTAAAATTCGTTTTTGCTGTTACTGTGTGAATTGCCTTGCTAGTTTGTGGCACATAACCCCCCCCCTTTTCTTCTAAGTAACAAGGCTACATAAATCTTGCAGAGTGTGTTTTTAGGAGACTGTTTTAATCTGTTTCTGTGATTTAAATTGTGTTTAAAAACTTTCTTCCCCCCTGTTTTCTGCCTTTAACAAAGCCCTATTTCAGAGTGCATGCCCAGCAGTATTCCAGTGTTTGTTTTTTAAATAATCTCTCCCTTACCTGGAAAGTAGACTCTGCTAGCTTGGAAGTGTGGATTCAGCCTGTCTGTATCCAAGGAGATTCTGAATAGAGCAGCAGGTGCCTTTCCCCCTGCCCACAGGGACTGGACTTAGCTAATTGGCTCTCTGAGTCCCTGTTGCACCTGAGCCCCTCCCCCCACACCTGCTCTGGCCCCTTAAGTTTGTGGAGGGAAGCCCAAGACAGCCACCTCCAGTTTGTGAGCCTCAGCATCTTCCCTGTGTCCTGATACAGCCCAGTGTTCAAGGATTGCAAAAAGACCTAGGTAAGGAGCCCTGAGATTTTTCTGGGTAAATAGTATTATTTGTTCAAAAGTGTTTATTTCAGCTACCTGTGTCTGTTTTACTGTGGATTCTCTGTGTTTCAGGCAGCCTGGCCTCTTTTAAAGTGGTGGTTTTTTTTAATTAGTTTGTGCCGTGACTGTGTGGATTGCCTTGCTACTTTGTGGCACCTAACCGCCCCCTTTTTTCTTCTAACTAAGAAGGCTACATACATCTTGCAGAGTGTGTTTTTAGGAGACTGTTTAAATCTGTTTCTGTGATTTAAATTGTGTTTAAAAACTGTCTGCCCCCCCTGATCTTTGCCTTTAAAAAAGCGCTATTTCAGAGTGCCCGCCCAGCAGTATTCCTGTGTTTGTTTTTTAAATAATCTCTCCCTTACCTGGAAAGTAGACTCTGCTAGCTTGTAAGTGTGGATTCAGCCTGTCTGTATCCAAGGATATTCTGAATAGAGCAGCAGATGCCTTTCCCCCTGCCCACAGGGACTGGACTTAGCTAATTTTCTATCTGAGTCCCTGTTGCACCTGAACCCCTCCCCCCACACCTGCTCTGGCCCCTTAAGTTTGTGGAGGGAAGCCCAAGACAGCCACCTCAATTTTGTGAGCCTCGGCATCTTCCCTGTCTCCTGATACAGCCCAGTGTTCAAGGATTGCAAAAGGACCTAGGTAAGGAGCCCTGAGATTTTTCTAGTTAAATAGTATTATTTGTTCAAAAGTGTTTATTTCAGCTACCTGTTTCTGTTTTACTGTAGACTCTCTGTGTTTCAGGCAGACTGGCCTCTTTTAAAGTGGTGTTTTTTTTTTAATTAATTTTTGCTGTGACTGTGTTAATTGCATTGCTACTTTGTGGCACCTAACCCCCCCCCCCCCCCCTTTTTCTCCTAAGTAAAAAGGCTAAATACATTTTGCAGATTGTGTTTTTAGGAGACCGTTTAATCTGTTTCTGTGATTTAAATTGTGTTTAAAAACTGTCTGCCCCTCTGTTTTCTGCCTTTAACAAAGCCCTATTTCAGAGTGCATGCCCAGCAGTATTCCAGTGTTTGTTTTTTAAATAATCTCTCCATTACCTGGAAAGTAGACTCTGCTAGCTTGGAAGTGTGGATTCAGCCTGTCTGTATCCAAGGAGATTCTGAATAGAGCAGCAGGTGCCTTTCCCCTGCCCACAGGGACTGGACTTAGCTAATTGGCTCTCTGAGTCCCTGTTGCACCTGAGCCCCTCCCCCCACACCTGCTCTGGCCCCTTAAGTTTGTGGAGGGAAGCCCAAGACAGCCACCTCCAGTTTGTGAGCCTCAGCATCTTCCCTGTGTCCTGATAGAGCCCAGTGTTCAAGGATTGCAAAAAGACCTAGGTAAGGAGCCCTGAGATTTTTCTGGGTAAATAGTATTATTTGTTCAAAAGTGTTTATTTCAGCTACCTGTGTCTGTTTTACTGTGGATTCTCTGTGTTTCAGGCAGCCTGGCCTCTTTTAAAGTGGTGTTTTTTTTAAATTAGTTTTTGCCGTGACTGTGTGAATTGCCTTGCTAGTTTGTGGCACATAACCCCCCTCTTTTATCTTCTAAGTAAAAAGGCTACATACATCTTGCAGAGTATGTTTTTAGGAGACTGTTTTAATCTGTTTCTGTGATTTAAATTGTGTTTAAAAACTGTCTGCCCCCCTGTTTTCTACCTTTAAAAAAGCCAGATTTCAGGGTGCGCGCCCAGCAGTATTCCAGTGTTTGTTTTTTAAACAATCTCTCCCTTACCTGGAAAGTAGACTCTGCTAGCTTGTAAGTGTAGATTCAGCCTGTATGAATCCACAGAGATTCTGAATAGAGCATCAGTTTCCTTTCCCATTGCCCACAGGGACTGGACGTAGCTGATTGGCTCTCTGAGTCCCTGTTGCACCTGAGCCCCACCCCCCAACACCTGCTCTGGGCCCTTAAGTTTGTGGAGGGAAGCCAAAGACAGCAACCTCCATTTTGTGAGCCTCGTCATCTTCCTTGTGTCCTGATACAACCCAGTGTTCAAGGATTGCAAAAGGACCTAGTTAAGGAGCTCTGAGATTTTTCTGGGTAAATAGTATTATTTGTTCAAAAGTGTTTCTTTCAGCTACCTGTGTCTGTTTTACTGTGGATTCTCTGTGTTTCAGGCAGCCTGGCCTCTTTTAAAGTGGTGTTTTTTTTAAATTAGTTTTTGCCGTGACTGTGTGAATTGCCTTGCTAGTTTGTGGCACATAACCCCCCTCTTTTATCTTCTAAGTAAAAAGGCTACATACATCTTGCAGAGTATGTTTTTAGGAGACTGTTTTAATCTGTTTCTGTGATTTAAATTGTGTTTAAAAACTGTCTGCCCCCCTGTTTTCTACCTTTAAAAAAGCCAGATTTCAGGGTGCGCGCCCAGCAGTATTCCAGTGTTTGTTTTTTAAACAATCTCTCCCTTACCTGGAAAGTAGACTCTGCTAGCTTGTAAGTGTAGATTCAGCCTGTATGAATCCACAGAGATTCTGAATAGAGCATCAGTTTCCTTTCCCATTGCCCACAGGGACTGGGCTTAGCTGATTGGCTCTCTGAGTCCCTGTTGCACGTGAGCCTCACCCCCAACACCTGCTCTGGACCCTTAAGTTTGTGGAGGGAAGCCCAAGACAGCCACCTCCATTTTGTGAGCCTCAGCATCTTCCCTGTGTCCTGATACAGCCCAGTGTTCAAGTATTGCAAAAAGACCTAGGTAAGGAGCCCTGAGATTTTTCTGCGGAAATAGTATTATTTGTTCAAAATTGTTTATTTCCGCTACCTGTGTCTGTTTAACTGTGGAGTTTCTGTGTTTCAGGCAGCCGGGTCTCTTTTAAAGTGGTCTTTTTTTTTATTCGTTTTTGCCGTTACTGTGTGAATTGCCTTGCTACTTTGTGGCACCTAACCGCCCCCTTTTTTCTTCTAACTAAGAAGGCTACATACATCTTGCAGAGTGTGTTTTTAGGAGACTGTTTAAATCTGTTTCTGTGATTTAAATTGTGTTTAAAAACTGTCTGCCCCCCTGATCTTTTCCTTTAAAAAAGCGCTATTTCTGAGTGCCCGCCCAGCAGTATTCCTGTGTTTGTCTTTTAAATAATCTCTCCCTTACCTGGAAAGTAGACTCTGCTAGCTTGTATGTGTGGATTCAGCCTGTCTGTATCCAAGGATATTCTGAATAGAGCAGCAGATGCCTTTCCCCCTGCCCAAAGGGACTGGACTTAGCTAATTGGCTCTCTGAGTCCCTGTTGCACCTGAACCCCTCCCCCCACACCTGCTCTGGCCCCTTAAGTTTGTGGAGGGAAGCCCAAGACAGCCACCTCAATTTTGTGAGCCTCTGCATCTTCCCTGTCTCCTGATACAGCCCAGTGTTCAAGGATTGTAAAAGGACCTAGGTAAGGAGCCCTGAGATTTTTCTGGTTAAATAGTATTATTTGTTCAAAAGTGTTTATTTCAGCTACCTGTTTCTGTTTTACTGTAGACTCTCTGTGTTTCAGGCAGACTGGCCTCTTTTAAAGTGGTGTTTTTTTTAAAAATAATTTTTGCTGTGACTGTGTTAATTGCATTGCTACTTTGTGGCACCTACCCCCCCCCCCTTTTTCTTCTAAGTAAAAAGGCTAAATACATTTTACAGATTGTGTTTTTAGGAGACCGTTTAATCTGTTTCTGTGATTTAAATTGTGTTTAAAAACTGTCTGCCCCCCTGTTTTCTGCCTTTAACAAAGCCCTATTTCAGAGTGCATGCCCAGCAGTATTCCAGTGTTTGTTTTTTAAATAATCTCTCCATTACCTGGAAAGTAGACTCTGCTAGCTTGGAAGTGTGGATTCAGCCTGTCTGTATCCAAGGAGATTCTGAATAGAGCAGCAGGTGCCTTTCCCCCTGCCCACAGGGACTGGACTTAGCTAAATGGCTCTCTGAGTCCCTGTTGCACCTGAACCCCTCCCCCCACACCTGCTCTGGCCCCTTAAGTTTGTGGAGGGAAGCCCAAGACAGCCACCTCCAGTTTGTGAGCCTCAGCATCTTCCCTGTGCCCTGATACAGCCCAGTGTTCAAGGATTGCAAAAAGACCTAGGTAAGTGTACTGCCATTTGTTAAATTTTGTTTTGACCAATGACTTTGTGTTTCACCACTGCGCATATTAGTTGCTCAATGTTCACCAGTAGCACATGGTATGTTTTGTTCAGTTTAGCCGCCTATGGGCTTTGACATTGCATTAGTCATTACATTCTGTATTCTGCCTATTGGCTTTGACATGGCATTAGCCATTACTTTCTGTATTCAGTTGAGCCGCCTATGGGCTTTGACATTGCATTAGCCATTACATTCTGTATTCTGCCTATTGGCTTTGACATGCTGTATTCCCCTAGATTTGATAAAAACTGTGCAGCACGCACAAAAGCAGTCTGTCATGCAAGCAGTCACAGAGCAGTTGGGGAGAGGAAAGTTACCAGGACAGAAATGGCAAATTGATCAGGTTTTAGGGAGAGTGATTGCTGCAAATTACCAAGGAAAAATCGAAATTATGCTGATACCTAGAAAAGAATCTGATTCATTCATACAAATTGGAGACAGAATGGCCCAAATTGACAAAAATGCAGTGAATGGAGGTTTGGTAAAGAATGAGTCTGCCCCAGCCCTTCTGACAGTGCAAGAAAAGGGAAGCTGTGGTGCAGCAGATAAAAACCTCAGTGCTGATGTGTGGGCTGAAGCCCCAAGTGATCCTCCAGAACCTGCAGAAAATATAACAAAGGGCCTCAAAAACGTCGTGCTGATTATAAAACAGGGAAAGAAAGAGGAAGGGTGCAGTTTAAATGAAAAATGTTATTTGCAAGAAAAGTCATACTTGTTTCTTTTGCAGATCCTACCACGTTTCGCCACTGTCCCTGAGTGTGCTGTGTGGTCCCCCTTCCGGTGTGTGCGTGTGGGGTCGGGGAAGGGACCGAATCCCCAACCTGAACCTGGCTGAGTAAAGTGCCAGCACCATGGATCCATTTTGCGCAAACTGCGCCTTCGGTTCAAGTTCAACTTGTTTGATTGTATTCTTCCACTGGAACTAAGCTGTGTTTTTTTTTTTTTTCCCTCTCGTATGGAACTCTGACTTTTGCTTATCTTCCAGAAAACCTTTCAGGTGGACCGTGCATCTTTACATGAGTAGAACTCATGCCACATCAAATTGCTAACACTGTTGAATTAGAGACTCATTCAGAGAAAAAAAAATTGCTCAGTCTTTTCTATGTAGATGTATCTGATGTGAAAGGTTATGAAATCAATGTGTTAATCCACTTCTATTGCTTTACAGGGATTGCTTTGATCTGATGTTTTTTTTTGTTTTTGTTTGAAACAAGAGGTATGTAAAACAAAAATTCATTGGTCAAAGGGCGGAATGTACTGCCATTTGTTAAATTTTGTTTTGACCAATGACTTTGTGTTTCACCACTGCGCATATTAGTTGCTCAATGTTCACCAGTAGCACATGGTATGTTTTGTTCAGTTTAGCCGCCTATGGGCTTTGACATTGCATTAGTCATTACATTCTGTATTCTGCCTATTGGCTTTGACACGGCATTAGCCATTACTTTCTGTATTCAGTTGAGCCGCCTATGGGCTTTGACATTGCATTAGCCATTACATTCTGTATTCTGCCTATTGGCTTTGACATGCTGTATCCAGTCTAGCCGCCTATTGGCTTTGACATTGCATTCCTATTGGCTTTGACATGATGTATTCAGTTTAGCTGCCTATTGACTTTGACATGCTATTAGATATTCTGCCTATTGGCTTTGACATGATATCATATGTTACACTTTGTATTCAGCTCCGCTGCCTATTGGCTTTGACATGATATTATACATTGGATTTTGTATTCAGCTCAGCTGCCTATGGGCTTTGACATGATATAAGACATTGCATTTTGTATTCAGCTTAGATGTTTATTGGCTTTGACATGACACTAGACATTGCATTTGATATTTAGGTTAGCTGCCTATTGCCTTTAACATGACATTGCATTTGATATTTAGGTTAGCTGCCTATTGCCTTTAACGTGGAGTTAGACATTGCAGTTGAGAATCCAAGCTGTATTTTTCCAAGCTGTGTTTTTGCACAAGAGAACCAAGATGTTTTTCTCACAGTAGACTAGACATGATAAGAGAGAGTACATGGGTGTTGTTCTCTCTGTTTGAGCTTGGGAACAGGAGTAGTCTTGGAGACCTGGCCAGTCTCCAAAAGGCTTGCTCAGTTTCCCAGGTCTGAGAGGAGGGGGCACACCTTTGTAACGAATGTAACAGGCTGCAGAGAGTCAGATTCGAATCTGCCGGACCTCGTGCTGGAGCTTGGCGCAGGCTGCCAGCAATCCCGTGTGGGTAGATGAATCTCTCTTTCTCGCGGCTGACAGGGGTCATCAGCTTGCAGACCTTAGAAAGATGAAGCTGTAGATAGTTCCCGCACGGTGAAGTATTTGTTTTGCTTTGCATTCAATATCTTATAAATATAACCTGCTGTGTATATTGCAAACTGATATATTTTGTTTGATTAACGCGGACTTGAAAGCTACTAATTCGTCATTCATAAATATTGTGGTTGGGGAAGAATTAACAACAATAAAAGTCTTCTTTGACCTCAGAAGTGCATTTCTGTTGTGTTATGTTAGTGCTTAGAAACTAAATAAGAGGAAAGCAATACAATTGGTACCAGGAGTCGTGGGGTCGGTCATTAAGAGGTGATTAAGAGGGTGTTGACGAGTTGGTAGATTTCTAAGTGCACACTTTAAAAGTGTAATTGTTTTTGTTGTTTGGAGAATTACAGAAATTGTTTTTTTGTTGTTTGGAGAATCACAGTAGCACGGCAGACCATGTTATGTGTTGTTAAACTGCCTGATGGTGCTACGAAAAACTGTGAATTGTTTGTTGTTTGGAGAATCACAGTAGCACGGCAGACCATGTCATGTGTTGTTAAACTGCCTGATGGTGCTGAGAAAAACTGTGAATTGTTTTCTGTTTGGGGAATTACAGAAGAAAATGCATGTGTAGAAAACGTGTGTTTTGGAAGTAATGATGACAGAAAGGTCTGGATACCTTTATCTGCTTACAGAGAAATGCAGGAGAAATGTAGGAAGTTGGAACATGAAAATAGGAATTTACGTGAGCAAATTAGCCCGACTGAAAGTTATAAAACTGCTGTTTTTGAAGAATCTTTCTTGTCCCATTCCAGTAATGAGGGGGTTAAGACAGCTCCGAGCTGCACTGAGTTTCCGTGTGAGCCAGGGTTTTTGGCAGCCAAAATGCATTCCTTAACTGATAAGATGGACGAGAGAGACCAGAATGTGATTTACGAGTTACCGTTGCAAAATGCACAAGTAAAACGAAGGATTTTAGAGCAAGACACCCCGAGTTTCATTAGCTTGTTTGATTTTTGGAAAAAGAATAGCCCTCATTTGAGTGAAATCCTAACACTTTTGTATATGGTCACTGTGAAAAATTATATGCAGTTGCGCGCTTGTGATTTGGCAAATGAAATAATGCAGACTTTAGGTTTATGCGCAGTGCAAGAAGGAAATACTTATGTACATTTAAATCATGAACAAGGAAAGAAAATAGTGCCCCTAGCTAGAATCATACAATGGATCTGGTACTTGCAAGACAGGGCTAGAGTACCACAGATAAAAGAGTTACCAATGAAGTTGAATGCACCATTTGAATTCGTGTCCACTGAAGATAAAAAGCATGTTTGTTTTACTAATGATTCATTGACTGAAATGTTGCTTTCTGGCACAGTAGAAGGAACAGCGTTGTATAATGTGTGTCAGATTTTAAAGCAAGAGCTACGTGAGATGTGTCATTTTTACGCTGATTTTTGGTTCATTGCTAATGTATTAGCACCTAACTGGTTCAATTACCTTGCAGATGTTAATGAGAAAAATTCAGAGAGAGAAGTGTTCACCCAGAATTCTGCCTTAGTGGGGATGGCTAAGTGGGTGCCCCAGAAATGTGAACAGCTGAGAGAAAAAGCCACTTACAGGTGGGCAGAGATGAGAGAGATGCACATTCCCCTAGATTTGATAAAAACTGTGCAGCACGCACAAAAGCAGTCTGTCATGCAAGCAGTCACAGAGCAGTTGGGGAGAGGAAAGTTACCAGGACAGAAATGGCAAATTGATCAGGTTTTAGGGAGAGTGATTGCTGCAAATTACCAAGGAAAAATCGAAATTATGCTGATACCTAGAAAAGAATCTGATTCATTCATACAAATTGGAGACAGAATGGCCCAAATTGACAAAAATGCAGTGAATGGAGGTTTGGTAAAGAATGAGTCTGCCCCAGCCCTTCTGACAGTGCAAGAAAAGGGAAGCTGTGGTGCAGCAGATAAAAACCTCAGTGCTGATGTGTGGGCTGAAGCCCCAAGTGATCCTCCAGAACCTGCAGAAAATATAACAAAGGGCCTCAAAAACGTCGTGCTGATTATAAAACAGGGAAAGAAAGAGGAAGGGTGCAGTTTAAATGAAAAATGTTATTTGCAAGAAAAGTCATACTTGTTTCTTTTGCAGATCCTACCACGTTTCGCCACTGTCCCTGAGTGTGCTGTGTGGTCCCCCTTCCGGTGTGTGCGTGTGGGGTCGGGGAAGGGACCGAATCCCCAACCTGAACCTGGCTGAGTAAAGTGCCAGCACCATGGATCCATTTTGCGCAAACTGCGCCTTCGGTTCAAGTTCAACTTGTTTGATTGTATTCTTCCACTGGAACTAAGCTGTGTTTTTTTTTTTTTTCCCTCTCGTATGGAACTCTGACTTTTGCTTATCTTCCAGAAAACCTTTCAGGTGGACCGTGCATCTTTACATGAGTAGAACTCATGCCACATCAAATTGCTAACACTGTTGAATTAGAGACTCATTCAGAGAAAAAAAAATTGCTCAGTCTTTTCTATGTAGATGTATCTGATGTGAAAGGTTATGAAATCAATGTGTTAATCCACTTCTATTGCTTTACAGGGATTGCTTTGATCTGATGTTTTTTTTTGTTTTTGTTTGAAACAAGAGGTATGTAAAACAAAAATTCATTGGTCAAAGGGCGGAATGTACTGCCATTTGTTAAATTTTGTTTTGACCAATGACTTTGTGTTTCACCACTGCGCATATTAGTTGCTCAATGTTCACCAGTAGCACATGGTATGTTTTGTTCAGTTTAGCCGCCTATGGGCTTTGACATTGCATTAGTCATTACATTCTGTATTCTGCCTATTGGCTTTGACACGGCATTAGCCATTACTTTCTGTATTCAGTTGAGCCGCCTATGGGCTTTGACATTGCATTAGCCATTACATTCTGTATTCTGCCTATTGGCTTTGACATGCTGTATCCAGTCTAGCCGCCTATTGGCTTTGACATTGCATTCCTATTGGCTTTGACATGATGTATTCAGTTTAGCTGCCTATTGACTTTGACATGCTATTAGATATTCTGCCTATTGGCTTTGACATGATATCATATGTTACACTTTGTATTCAGCTCCGCTGCCTATTGGCTTTGACATGATATTATACATTGGATTTTGTATTCAGCTCAGCTGCCTATGGGCTTTGACATGATATAAGACATTGCATTTTGTATTCAGCTTAGATGTTTATTGGCTTTGACATGACACTAGACATTGCATTTGATATTTAGGTTAGCTGCCTATTGCCTTTAACATGACATTGCATTTGATATTTAGGTTAGCTGCCTATTGCCTTTAACGTGGAGTTAGACATTGCAGTTGAGAATCCAAGCTGTATTTTTCCAAGCTGTGTTTTTGCACAAGAGAACCAAGATGTTTTTCTCACAGTAGACTAGACATGATAAGAGAGAGTACATGGGTGTTGTTCTCTCTGTTTGAGCTTGGGAACAGGAGTAGTCTTGGAGACCTGGCCAGTCTCCAAAAGGCTTGCTCAGTTTCCCAGGTCTGAGAGGAGGGGGCACACCTTTGTAACGAATGTAACAGGCTGCAGAGAGTCAGATTCGAATCTGCCGGACCTCGTGCTGGAGCTTGGCGCAGGCTGCCAGCAATCCCGTGTGGGTAGATGAATCTCTCTTTCTCGCGGCTGACAGGGGTCATCAGCTTGCAGACCTTAGAAAGATGAAGCTGTAGATAGTTCCCGCACGGTGAAGTATTTGTTTTGCTTTGCATTCAATATCTTATAAATATAACCTGCTGTGTATATTGCAAACTGATATATTTTGTTTGATTAACGCGGACTTGAAAGCTACTAATTCGTCATTCATAAATATTGTGGTTGGGGAAGAATTAACAACAATAAAAGTCTTCTTTGACCTCAGAAGTGCATTTCTGTTGTGTTATGTTAGTGCTTAGAAACTAAATAAGAGGAAAGCAATACAATTGGTACCAGGAGTCGTGGGGTCGGTCATTAAGAGGTGATTAAGAGGGTGTTGACGAGTTGGTAGATTTCTAAGTGCACACTTTAAAAGTGTAATTGTTTTTGTTGTTTGGAGAATTACAGAAATTGTTTTTTTGTTGTTTGGAGAATCACAGTAGCACGGCAGACCATGTTATGTGTTGTTAAACTGCCTGATGGTGCTACGAAAAACTGTGAATTGTTTGTTGTTTGGAGAATCACAGTAGCACGGCAGACCATGTCATGTGTTGTTAAACTGCCTGATGGTGCTGAGAAAAACTGTGAATTGTTTTCTGTTTGGGGAATTACAGAAGAAAATGCATGTGTAGAAAACGTGTGTTTTGGAAGTAATGATGACAGAAAGGTCTGGATACCTTTATCTGCTTACAGAGAAATGCAGGAGAAATGTAGGAAGTTGGAACATGAAAATAGGAATTTACGTGAGCAAATTAGCCCGACTGAAAGTTATAAAACTGCTGTTTTTGAAGAATCTTTCTTGTCCCATTCCAGTAATGAGGGGGTTAAGACAGCTCCGAGCTGCACTGAGTTTCCGTGTGAGCCAGGGTTTTTGGCAGCCAAAATGCATTCCTTAACTGATAAGATGGACGAGAGAGACCAGAATGTGATTTACGAGTTACCGTTGCAAAATGCACAAGTAAAACGAAGGATTTTAGAGCAAGACACCCCGAGTTTCATTAGCTTGTTTGATTTTTGGAAAAAGAATAGCCCTCATTTGAGTGAAATCCTAACACTTTTGTATATGGTCACTGTGAAAAATTATATGCAGTTGCGCGCTTGTGATTTGGCAAATGAAATAATGCAGACTTTAGGTTTCTGCGCAGTGCAAGAAGGAAATACTTATGTACATTTAAATCATGAACAAGGAAAGAAAATAGTGCCCCTAGCTAGAATCATACAATGGATCTGGTACTTGCAAGACAGGGCTAGAGTACCACAGATAAAAGAGTTACCAATGAAGTTGAATGCACCATTTGAATTCGTGTCCACTGAAGATAAAAAGCATGTTTGTTTTACTAATGATTCATTGACTGAAATGTTGCTTTCTGGCACAGTAGAAGGAACAGCGTTGTATAATGTGTGTCAGATTTTAAAGCAAGAGCTACGTGAGATGTGTCATTTTTACGCTGATTTTTGGTTCATTGCTAATGTTTTAGCACCTAACTGGTTCAATTACCTTGCAGATGTTAATGAGAAAAATTCAGAGAGAGAAGTGTTCACCCAGAATTCTGCCTTAGTGGGGATGGCTAAGTGGGTGCCCCAGAAATGTGAACAGCTGAGAGAAAAAGCCACTTACAGGTGGGCAGAGATGAGAGAGATGCACATTCCCCTAGATTTGATAAAAACTGTGCAGCACGCACAAAAGCAGTCTGTCATGCAAGCAGTCACAGAGCAGTTGGGGAGAGGAAAGTTACCAGGACAGAAATGGCAAATTGATCAGGTTTTAGGGAGAGTGATTGCTGCAAATTACCAAGGAAAAATCGAAATTATGCTGATACCTAGAAAAGAATCTGATTCATTCATACAAATTGGAGACAGAATGGCCCAAATTGACAAAAATGCAGTGAATGGAGGTTTGGTAAAGAATGAGTCTGCCCCAGCCCTTCTGACAGTGCAAGAAAAGGGAAGCTGTGGTGCAGCAGATAAAAACCTCAGTGCTGATGTGTGGGCTGAAGCCCCAAGTGATCCTCCAGAACCTGCAGAAAATATAACAAAGGGCCTCAAAAACGTCGTGCTGATTATAAAACAGGGAAAGAAAGAGGAAGGGTGCAGTTTAAATGAAAAATGTTATTTGCAAGAAAAGTCATACTTGTTTCTTTTGCAGATCCTACCACGTTTCGCCACTGTCCCTGAGTGTGCTGTGTGGTCCCCCTTCCGGTGTGTGCGTGTGGGGTCGGGGAAGGGACCGAATCCCCAACCTGAACCTGGCTGAGTAAAGTGCCAGCACCATGGATCCATTTTGCGCAAACTGCGCCTTCGGTTCAAGTTCAACTTGTTTGATTGTATTCTTCCACTGGAACTAAGCTGTGTTTTTTTTTTTTTTCCCTCTCGTATGGAACTCTGACTTTTGCTTATCTTCCAGAAAACCTTTCAGGTGGACCGTGCATCTTTACATGAGTAGAACTCATGCCACATCAAATTGCTAACACTGTTGAATTAGAGACTCATTCAGAGAAAAAAAAATTGCTCAGTCTTTTCTATGTAGATGTATCTGATGTGAAAGGTTATGAAATCAATGTGTTAATCCACTTCTATTGCTTTACAGGGATTGCTTTGATCTGATGTTTTTTTTTGTTTTTGTTTGAAACAAGAGGTATGTAAAACAAAAATTCATTGGTCAAAGGGCGGAATGTACTGCCATTTGTTAAATTTTGTTTTGACCAATGACTTTGTGTTTCACCACTGCGCATATTAGTTGCTCAATGTTCACCAGTAGCACATGGTATGTTTTGTTCAGTTTAGCCGCCTATGGGCTTTGACATTGCATTAGTCATTACATTCTGTATTCTGCCTATTGGCTTTGACACGGCATTAGCCATTACTTTCTGTATTCAGTTGAGCCGCCTATGGGCTTTGACATTGCATTAGCCATTACATTCTGTATTCTGCCTATTGGCTTTGACATGCTGTATCCAGTCTAGCCGCCTATTGGCTTTGACATTGCATTCCTATTGGCTTTGACATGATGTATTCAGTTTAGCTGCCTATTGACTTTGACATGCTATTAGATATTCTGCCTATTGGCTTTGACATGATATCATATGTTACACTTTGTATTCAGCTCCGCTGCCTATTGGCTTTGACATGATATTATACATTGGATTTTGTATTCAGCTCAGCTGCCTATGGGCTTTGACATGATATAAGACATTGCATTTTGTATTCAGCTTAGATGTTTATTGGCTTTGACATGACACTAGACATTGCATTTGATATTTAGGTTAGCTGCCTATTGCCTTTAACATGACATTGCATTTGATATTTAGGTTAGCTGCCTATTGCCTTTAACGTGGAGTTAGACATTGCAGTTGAGAATCCAAGCTGTATTTTTCCAAGCTGTGTTTTTGCACAAGAGAACCAAGATGTTTTTCTCACAGTAGACTAGACATGATAAGAGAGAGTACATGGGTGTTGTTCTCTCTGCTTGAGCTTGGGAACAGGAGTAGTCTTGGAGACCTGGCCAGTCTCCAAAAGGCTTGCTCAGTTTCCCAGGTCTGAGAGGAGGGGGCACACCTTTGTAACGAATGTAACAGGCTGCAGAGAGTCAGATTCGAATCTGCCGGACCTCGTGCTGGAGCTTGGCGCAGGCTGCCAGCAATCCCGTGTGGGTAGATGAATCTCTCTTTCTCGCGGCTGACAGGGGTCATCAGCTTGCAGACCTTAGAAAGATGAAGCTGTAGATAGTTCCCGCACGGTGAAGTATTTGTTTTGCTTTGCATTCAATATCTTATAAATATAACCTGCTGTGTATATTGCAAACTGATATATTTTGTTTGATTAACGCGGACTTGAAAGCTACTAATTCGTCATTCATAAATATTGTGGTTGGGGAAGAATTAACAACAATAAAAGTCTTCTTTGACCTCAGAAGTGCATTTCTGTTGTGTTATGTTAGTGCTTAGAAACTAAATAAGAGGAAAGCAATACAATTGGTACCAGGAGTCGTGGGGTCGGTCATTAAGAGGTGATTAAGAGGGTGTTGACGAGTTGGTAGATTTCTAAGTGCACACTTTAAAAGTGTAATTGTTTTTGTTGTTTGGAGAATTACAGAAATTGTTTTTTTGTTGTTTGGAGAATCACAGTAGCACGGCAGACCATGTTATGTGTTGTTAAACTGCCTGATGGTGCTACGAAAAACTGTGAATTGTTTGTTGTTTGGAGAATCACAGTAGCACGGCAGACCATGTCATGTGTTGTTAAACTGCCTGATGGTGCTGAGAAAAACTGTGAATTGTTTTCTGTTTGGGGAATTACAGAAGAAAATGCATGTGTAGAAAACGTGTGTTTTGGAAGTAATGATGACAGAAAGGTCTGGATACCTTTATCTGCTTACAGAGAAATGCAGGAGAAATGTAGGAAGTTGGAACATGAAAATAGGAATTTACGTGAGCAAATTAGCCCGACTGAAAGTTATAAAACTGCTGTTTTTGAAGAATCTTTCTTGTCCCATTCCAGTAATGAGGGGGTTAAGACAGCTCCGAGCTGCACTGAGTTTCCGTGTGAGCCAGGGTTTTTGGCAGCCAAAATGCATTCCTTAACTGATAAGATGGACGAGAGAGACCAGAATGTGATTTACGAGTTACCGTTGCAAAATGCACAAGTAAAACGAAGGATTTTAGAGCAAGACACCCCGAGTTTCATTAGCTTGTTTGATTTTTGGAAAAAGAATAGCCCTCATTTGAGTGAAATCCTAACACTTTTGTATATGGTCACTGTGAAAAATTATATGCAGTTGCGCGCTTGTGATTTGGCAAATGAAATAATGCAGACTTTAGGTTTCTGCGCAGTGCAAGAAGGAAATACTTATGTACATTTAAATCATGAACAAGGAAAGAAAATAGTGCCCCTAGCTAGAATCATACAATGGATCTGGTACTTGCAAGACAGGGCTAGAGTACCACAGATAAAAGAGTTACCAATGAAGTTGAATGCACCATTTGAATTCGTGTCCACTGAAGATAAAAAGCATGTTTGTTTTACTAATGATTCATTGACTGAAATGTTGCTTTCTGGCACAGTAGAAGGAACAGCGTTGTATAATGTGTGTCAGATTTTAAAGCAAGAGCTACGTGAGATGTGTCATTTTTACGCTGATTTTTGTTTCATTGCTAATGTTTTAGCACCTAACTGGTTCAATTACCTTGCAGATGTTAATGAGAAAAATTCAGAGAGAGAAGTGTTCACCCAGAATTCTGCCTTAGTGGGGATGGCTAAGTGGGTGCCCCAGAAATGTGAACAGCTGAGAGAAAAAGCCACTTACAGGTGGGCAGAGATGAGAGAGATGCACATTCCCCTAGATTTGATAAAAACTGTGCAGCACGCACAAAAGCAGTCTGTCATGCAAGCAGTCACAGAGCAGTTGGGGAGAGGAAAGTTACCAGGACAGAAATGGCAAATTGATCAGGTTTTAGGGAGAGTGATTGCTGCAAATTACCAAGGAAAAATCGAAATTATGCTGATACCTAGAAAAGAATCTGATTCATTCATACAAATTGGAGACAGAATGGCCCAAATTGACAAAAATGCAGTGAATGGAGGTTTGGTAAAGAATGAGTCTGCCCCAGCCCTTCTGACAGTGCAAGAAAAGGGAAGCTGTGGTGCAGCAGATAAAAACCTCAGTGCTGATGTGTGGGCTGAAGCCCCAAGTGATCCTCCAGAACCTGCAGAAAATATAACAAAGGGCCTCAAAAACGTCGTGCTGATTATAAAACAGGGAAAGAAAGAGGAAGGGTGCAGTTTAAATGAAAAATGTTATTTGCAAGAAAAGTCATACTTGTTTCTTTTGCAGATCCTACCACGTTTCGCCACTGTCCCTGAGTGTGCTGTGTGGTCCCCCTTCCGGTGTGTGCGTGTGGGGTCGGGGAAGGGACCGAATCCCCAACCTGAACCTGGCTGAGTAAAGTGCCAGCACCATGGATCCATTTTGCGCAAACTGCGCCTTCGGTTCAAGTTCAACTTGTTTGATTGTATTCTTCCACTGGAACTAAGCTGTGTTTTTTTTTTTTTTCCCTCTCGTATGGAACTCTGACTTTTGCTTATCTTCCAGAAAACCTTTCAGGTGGACCGTGCATCTTTACATGAGTAGAACTCATGCCACATCAAATTGCTAACACTGTTGAATTAGAGACTCATTCAGAGAAAAAAAAATTGCTCAGTCTTTTCTATGTAGATGTATCTGATGTGAAAGGTTATGAAATCAATGTGTTAATCCACTTCTATTGCTTTACAGGGATTGCTTTGATCTGATGTTTTTTTTTGTTTTTGTTTGAAACAAGAGGTATGTAAAACAAAAATTCATTGGTCAAAGGGCGGAATGTACTGCCATTTGTTAAATTTTGTTTTGACCAATGACTTTGTGTTTCACCACTGCGCATATTAGTTGCTCAATGTTCACCAGTAGCACATGGTATGTTTTGTTCAGTTTAGCCGCCTATGGGCTTTGACATTGCATTAGTCATTACATTCTGTATTCTGCCTATTGGCTTTGACACGGCATTAGCCATTACTTTCTGTATTCAGTTGAGCCGCCTATGGGCTTTGACATTGCATTAGCCATTACATTCTGTATTCTGCCTATTGGCTTTGACATGCTGTATCCAGTCTAGCCGCCTATTGGCTTTGACATTGCATTCCTATTGGCTTTGACATGATGTATTCAGTTTAGCTGCCTATTGACTTTGACATGCTATTAGATATTCTGCCTATTGGCTTTGACATGATATCATATGTTACACTTTGTATTCAGCTCCGCTGCCTATTGGCTTTGACATGATATTATACATTGGATTTTGTATTCAGCTCAGCTGCCTATGGGCTTTGACATGATATAAGACATTGCATTTTGTATTCAGCTTAGATGCTTATTGGCTTTGACATGACACTAGACATTGCATTTGATATTTAGGTTAGCTGCCTATTGCCTTTAACATGACATTGCATTTGATATTTAGGTTAGCTGCCTATTGCCTTTAACGTGGAGTTAGACATTGCAGTTGAGAATCCAAGCTGTATTTTTCCAAGCTGTGTTTTTGCACAAGAGAACCAAGATGTTTTTCTCACAGTAGACTAGACATGATAAGAGAGAGTACATGGGTGTTGTTCTCTCTGCTTGAGCTTGGGAACAGGAGTAGTCTTGGAGACCTGGCCAGTCTCCAAAAGGCTTGCTCAGTTTCCCAGGTCTGAGAGGAGGGGGCACACCTTTGTAACGAATGTAACAGGCTGCAGAGAGTCAGATTCGAATCTGCCGGACCTCGTGCTGGAGCTTGGCGCAGGCTGCCAGCAATCCCGTGTGGGTAGATGAATCTCTCTTTCTCGCGGCTGACAGGGGTCATCAGCTTGCAGACCTTAGAAAGATGAAGCTGTAGATAGTTCCCGCACGGTGAAGTATTTGTTTTGCTTTGCATTCAATATCTTATAAATATAACCTGCTGTGTATATTGCAAACTGATATATTTTGTTTGATTAACGCGGACTTGAAAGCTACTAATTCGTCATTCATAAATATTGTGGTTGGGGAAGAATTAACAACAATAAAAGTCTTCTTTGACCTCAGAAGTGCATTTCTGTTGTGTTATGTTAGTGCTTAGAAACTAAATAAGAGGAAAGCAATACAATTGGTACCAGGAGTCGTGGGGTCGGTCATTAAGAGGTGATTAAGAGGGTGTTGACGAGTTGGTAGATTTCTAAGTGCACACTTTAAAAGTGTAATTGTTTTTGTTGTTTGGAGAATTACAGAAATTGTTTTTTTGTTGTTTGGAGAATCACAGTAGCACGGCAGACCATGTTATGTGTTGTTAAACTGCCTGATGGTGCTACGAAAAACTGTGAATTGTTTGTTGTTTGGAGAATCACAGTAGCACGGCAGACCATGTCATGTGTTGTTAAACTGCCTGATGGTGCTGAGAAAAACTGTGAATTGTTTTCTGTTTGGGGAATTACAGAAGAAAATGCATGTGTAGAAAACGTGTGTTTTGGAAGTAATGATGACAGAAAGGTCTGGATACCTTTATCTGCTTACAGAGAAATGCAGGAGAAATGTAGGAAGTTGGAACATGAAAATAGGAATTTACGTGAGCAAATTAGCCCGACTGAAAGTTATAAAACTGCTGTTTTTGAAGAATCTTTCTTGTCCCATTCCAGTAATGAGGGGGTTAAGACAGCTCCGAGCTGCACTGAGTTTCCGTGTGAGCCAGGGTTTTTGGCAGCCAAAATGCATTCCTTAACTGATAAGATGGACGAGAGAGACCAGAATGTGATTTACGAGTTACCGTTGCAAAATGCACAAGTAAAACGAAGGATTTTAGAGCAAGACACCCCGAGTTTCATTAGCTTGTTTGATTTTTGGAAAAAGAATAGCCCTCATTTGAGTGAAATCCTAACACTTTTGTATATGGTCACTGTGAAAAATTATATGCAGTTGCGCGCTTGTGATTTGGCAAATGAAATAATGCAGACTTTAGGTTTCTGCGCAGTGCAAGAAGGAAATACTTATGTACATTTAAATCATGAACAAGGAAAGAAAATAGTGCCCCTAGCTAGAATCATACAATGGATCTGGTACTTGCAAGACAGGGCTAGAGTACCACAGATAAAAGAGTTACCAATGAAGTTGAATGCACCATTTGAATTCGTGTCCACTGAAGATAAAAAGCATGTTTGTTTTACTAATGATTCATTGACTGAAATGTTGCTTTCTGGCACAGTAGAAGGAACAGCGTTGTATAATGTGTGTCAGATTTTAAAGCAAGAGCTACGTGAGATGTGTCATTTTTACGCTGATTTTTGGTTCATTGCTAATGTTTTAGCACCTAACTGGTTCAATTACCTTGCAGATGTTAATGAGAAAAATTCAGAGAGAGAAGTGTTCACCCAGAATTCTGCCTTAGTGGGGATGGCTAAGTGGGTGCCCCAGAAATGTGAACAGCTGAGAGAAAAAGCCACTTACAGGTGGGCAGAGATGAGAGAGATGCACATTCCCCTAGATTTGATAAAAACTGTGCAGCACGCACAAAAGCAGTCTGTCATGCAAGCAGTCACAGAGCAGTTGGGGAGAGGAAAGTTACCAGGACAGAAATGGCAAATTGATCAGGTTTTAGGGAGAGTGATTGCTGCAAATTACCAAGGAAAAATCGAAATTATGCTGATACCTAGAAAAGAATCTGATTCATTCATACAAATTGGAGACAGAATGGCCCAAATTGACAAAAATGCAGTGAATGGAGGTTTGGTAAAGAATGAGTCTGCCCCAGCCCTTCTGACAGTGCAAGAAAAGGGAAGCTGTGGTGCAGCAGATAAAAACCTCAGTGCTGATGTGTGGGCTGAAGCCCCAAGTGATCCTCCAGAACCTGCAGAAAATATAACAAAGGGCCTCAAAAACGTCGTGCTGATTATAAAACAGGGAAAGAAAGAGGAAGGGTGCAGTTTAAATGAAAAATGTTATTTGCAAGAAAAGTCATACTTGTTTCTTTTGCAGATCCTACCACGTTTCGCCACTGTCCCTGAGTGTGCTGTGTGGTCCCCCTTCCGGTGTGTGCGTGTGGGGTCGGGGAAGGGACCGAATTCCCAACCTGAAGCTGGCTGAGTAAAGTGCCAGCACCATGGATCCATTTTGCGCAAACTGCGCCTTCGGTTCAAGTTCAACTTGTTTGATTGTATTCTTCCACTGGAACTAAGCTGTGTTTTTTTTTTTTTTCCCTCTCGTATGGAACTCTGACTTTTGCTTATCTTCCAGAAAACCTTTCAGGTGGACCGTGCATCTTTACATGAGTAGAACTCATGCCACATCAAATTGCTAACACTGTTGAATTAGAGACTCATTCAGAGAAAAAAAAATTGCTCAGTCTTTTCTATGTAGATGTATCTGATGTGAAAGGTTATGAAATCAATGTGTTAATCCACTTCTATTGCTTTACAGGGATTGCTTTGATCTGATGTTTTTTTTTGTTTTTGTTTGAAACAAGAGGTATGTAAAACAAAAATTCATTGGTCAAAGGGCGGAATGTACTGCCATTTGTTAAATTTTGTTTTGACCAATGACTTTGTGTTTCACCACTGCGCATATTAGTTGCTCAATGTTCACCAGTAGCACATGGTATGTTTTGTTCAGTTTAGCCGCCTATGGGCTTTGACATTGCATTAGTCATTACATTCTGTATTCTGCCTATTGGCTTTGACACGGCATTAGCCATTACTTTCTGTATTCAGTTGAGCCGCCTATGGGCTTTGACATTGCATTAGCCATTACATTCTGTATTCTGCCTATTGGCTTTGACATGCTGTATCCAGTCTAGCCGCCTATTGGCTTTGACATTGCATTCCTATTGGCTTTGACATGATGTATTCAGTTTAGCTGCCTATTGACTTTGACATGCTATTAGATATTCTGCCTATTGGCTTTGACATGATATCATATGTTACACTTTGTATTCAGCTCCGCTGCCTATTGGCTTTGACATGATATTATACATTGGATTTTGTATTCAGCTCAGCTGCCTATGGGCTTTGACATGATATAAGACATTGCATTTTGTATTCAGCTTAGATGCTTATTGGCTTTGACATGACACTAGACATTGCATTTGATATTTAGGTTAGCTGCCTATTGCCTTTAACATGACATTGCATTTGATATTTAGGTTAGCTGCCTATTGCCTTTAACGTGGAGTTAGACATTGCAGTTGAGAATCCAAGCTGTATTTTTCCAAGCTGTGTTTTTGCACAAGAGAACCAAGATGTTTTTCTCACAGTAGACTAGACATGATAAGAGAGAGTACATGGGTGTTGTTCTCTCTGCTTGAGCTTGGGAACAGGAGTAGTCTTGGAGACCTGGCCAGTCTCCAAAAGGCTTGCTCAGTTTCCCAGGTCTGAGAGGAGGGGGCACACCTTTGTAACGAATGTAACAGGCTGCAGAGAGTCAGATTCGAATCTGCCGGACCTCGTGCTGGAGCTTGGCGCAGGCTGCCAGCAATCCCGTGTGGGTAGATGAATCTCTCTTTCTCGCGGCTGACAGGGGTCATCAGCTTGCAGACCTTAGAAAGATGAAGCTGTAGATAGTTCCCACACGGTGAAGTATTTGTTTTGCTTTGCATTCAATATCTTATAAATATAACCTGCTGTGTATATTGCAAACTGATATATTTTGTTTGATTAACGCGGACTTGAAAGCTACTAATTCGTCATTCATAAATATTGTGGTTGGGGAAGAATTAACAACAATAAAAGTCTTCTTTGACCTCAGAAGTGCATTTCTGTTGTGTTATGTTAGTGCTTAGAAACTAAATAAGAGGAAAGCACTACAGTAAGGAGCCCTGAGATTTTTCTGGGTGAATAGTATTATTTGTTCAAAAGTGTTTATTTCAGCTACCTGTTTCTGTTTTACTGTGGACTCTCTGTGTTCAGGCAGCCTGGCCTCTTTTAAAGTGGTGTTTTTTTAAAATTTGTTTTTGCTGTGATTGTGTGAATTGCCTTGCTAGTTTGTGGCACATAACCCCCATCCCCCTTTTATCTTCTAAGTAAATAGGCTACATACATCTTGCAGAGTGTGTTTTTAGGATACTGTTTTAATCTGTTTCTGTGATTTAAATTGTGTTTAGAAACTGTCAGGCCCCCTGTTCTTTGCCTTTAAAAATGCCCGATTTGTGAGTGTGCGCCCAGTAGTATTCCAGTGTTTGTTTGTTTTTTAAACAATCTCTCCCTTACCTGGAAATTAGACTCTGCTAGCTTGGAATTGTGGATTCAGCCTGCCTGTAGCCAAGGAGATTCTGAATAGAGCAGCAGCTGCCTTTCCCCCTGCCCACAGGGACTGGACATAGCTGATTGGATCTCTGAGTCCCTGTTGCACCTGAGCCCCTCCATCCCACACCTGCTCTGGCCCCTTAAGTTTGTAGAGTGAAGCCCAAGACAGCCACCTCCATTTTGTGAGGCTCAGCATTTTCCCTGTGTCCTGATACAGCCCAGTGTTAAAGGATTGCAAAAAGACCTAGGTAAGGAGCTCTGAGATTTTTCTGGGTAAATAGTATTATTTGTTCAAAAGTGTTCATTTCAGCTACCTGTGTCTGTTTTACGGTGGACTCTGTGTTTCAGGCGTCCTGGGCACTCTTAAAGTGGTGTTTGTTTTAATTTGTTTTTGCCGTGACTGTGTGAATTGCCTTGCTAGTTTGTTGCACATAACCCCCCCCTTTTGTCTTGTAAGTAAAAAGGCTACATACAACTTGCAGAGTGTGTTTTTAGGAGACTGTTTTAATCTGTTTCAGTGATTTAAATTGTGTTTAAAAACTGTCTGTCCCCCTGTTTTTTTAACTTTAAAAACAGACCGATTTCAGAGTGCGCGCTCAGCAGGATTCCAGTGTTTGTTTTTTAAACAATCTCTCCCTTACCTGGAAAGTAGACTCTGCCAGCTTGGAAGTGTGGATTCAGCCTGTCACACCTGCTCTGGCCCCTTAAGTTTGTGGAGGGAAGCCTAAGAAAGCCACCTCCATATTGTGAGCCTCAGCATCTTCCCTGTGTCCTGATACAGCCCAGTGTTCAAGGATTGCAAAAAGACCTAGGTAAGGAGCCCTGAGATTTTTCTGGTTAAATAGTATTAGTTGTTCAAAAGTGTTTATTTTAGCTACCTGTGTCTGTTTTACTGTGGACTGTCTGTTGTTTTTTTTTATTCGTTTTTGCTGTGACTGTATGAATTGCCTTGCTACTTTGTGGCACCTAACCCCCCCTTTTTTCTTCTAAGTAAAAAGGCTACATACATCTTGCAGAGTGTGTTTTTAGAAGACTGTTTTAATCTTTTTCTGTGATTTAAATTGTGTTTAAAAACTGTTTGCCCCCCTGTTTTTTGCCTTTAAAAAAGCACGATTTCAGAGTGCACGCCCAGAAGTATTCCAGTATTTGTTTTTTAAACAATCTCTCCCTTGCCTGGAAAGTAGACTCTGCTAGCTTGGAAATGTGGATTCTGAATAGAGTAGCAGCTGCCTTTCCCCTTGCCCACAGGGACTGGACTTAGCTGATTGGCTCTCTGAGTCCCTGTTGCACCTGACCCCCACACCCCCCACTCCTGCTCTGGCCCCTTAAGTTTGTGGAGGGAAGCCCACAATAGCCACCTCTATTTTGTGAGACTCAGCATCTTCCCTGTATCCTGATACAGCCAGTGTTCATGTATTGCAAAAAGACCTGTCGCGTGGGCTCTCATTATCCTAAATGAGACTACTGGATTTCTAGGTAGCAGGATCGTTCACGGTGTGGGGGACTGAGTCTGACCCACTTGGAAGGACCTCTGTCACCCTAAATCTGGTTTTGCTCCGGCTAACTAGCAGTGCCTCATTTCTCCCAAGGGAAAGAGATGATTGGGCAGCCGAGCGCATGACATCTTTGGAACTTCTCAGGGAAGTCGTGGTCACTCAGATCCAAACCAGCTCTCTCATTTACAGTATGATCTCATATAGAAATGACAAAGGCAGTTTAAGTTTTATAGTTGGTTTTAATAAAACAACTGCATTTTAGATATTAAGGCGTGAGCCGCAATAACCAGAACCATACAACACAGTAGGATTGAAATAGTCACGAGCAGAGTGAAACATAAGAATAACGCTATCATGGTGTGAATAATTTCTACTCTCTCTCAGCTAGTTCTTTTTCGAGCACACCATGTTAAGCTTCTAACTTGCCTTTCAGATTCCCTGGGAAATCATCAACCCTCATACCTGAGCAAAGGCCTGTGATCTGGTTCAGCATCTGCAATGAGGCAGTCAGCGTCTAGTTGTGGTTCCCTGGTCGGAATCTCCTTCTTGCATGTATTTGGACAAGGAAGTGTTTTATAACTAACATGTCAGCGTGATCACAAAATGTCCCTACGCAAGAACGCCAAAGACTAAACTCCTACCACGACTATCGGCAATGTACCAGACTGTATCCTTGACTGAAGCACAGAGTGAACAGGAAGGTGTTATTGAGAACTCCAGTGCTGAAGTAGGCTAAACAGTGTGATATAAAAAATAAAACAAGACCGTAGAATTGGTTATTTGAAAAATAACAGTATGAAACCAAATAAAAAGCATTTAGAGCAAAGTGCACAGAGGCTCTAAGCTGCGAGCAAAGGAATAAAATACATCCAGGGCAAAGTGCACAAAGGCCTAAAGCCTGAAGCTAATGCGCAAAGGATACATAAAACTGACCACACTACAGACCTAGGTAAGGAGCCCTAAGATTTTTCTGGGGAATTAGTACTATTTGTTCAAAAGTGTTTATTTCAGCTACCTGTGTCTGTTTTACTGTGGACTCTCTGTGTTTGAGGCAGTCTGGCCTCTTTTAAAGTGTTTTTTTTTAAATTCATTTTTGCTGTGAATGTGTGAATTGCCTTGCTAGTTTGTGGCACATAACCCCCCCCCCCCCTTTTCTTCTAAGTAAAAAGGCTACATACATCTTGCAGAATTTATTTTAATCTGTTTCTGTGATTTAAATTGTGTTTAAAAACTGTCTGCCCCTGTGTTTTTTGCCTTTTAAAAAGCCTGATTTCAGAGTGCGCGCCCAGCAGTATTCCAGTGTTTGTTTTTTAAACAATCTCTCCCTTACCAGGAAAGTAGACTCTGCTAGCTTGGAAGTGTGGATTCAGCCTGTCTGTATCCAAGGAGATTCTGAATAGAGCAGCAGCTGCCTTTCCCCCTGCCCACAGGGAGTGGACTTAGCTGATTGGCTCTCTGAGTCCCTGTTGCATCTGAGCCCCGCCCCCAACACCTGCTCTGGCCCCTTAAGTTTGTGGAGGGAAGCCCAAGACAGCCACCTCCATTTTGTGAGCCTCAGCATCTTCCCTGTGTCCTGATACAGCCCAGTGTTCAAGGATTGCAAAAAGACCTAGGTAAGGAGCCCTGAGATGTTTCTGGGTAAATAGTATTATTTTTCCAAAAGTGTTTGTCAGCTACCTGTTTCTGTTTTACTGTGGACTCTCAGTGTTTCAGGCAGGCTGGCATCTTTTAAAGTGGTGTTTTTCTTTTTATTCATTTTTGCTGTGACTGTGTCAATTGCCTTGCTAGTTTGCGGCACATAACCACCCCCTTTTTTCTTCTATGTAAAAAGGCCACATACATCTTACAGAATGTGTTTTTAGGAGACTGTTTTAATCAGTTTCTGTGATTTAAATTGTGTTTAAAAACTGTCTGCCCCCCTGTTTTTTGCTTTAAAGAAAGCCCAATTTCAGAATGCGCGCCCAGCAGTATTCCAGTGTTTGTTTTTTTAAACAATCTCTCCCTTACCTGGAAGTAGACTCTGCTAGCTTGGAATTGTGGACTCACCCGGTCTGTATCCAATGAGATTCTGAATAGAGCAGCAGCTGCCTTTCCCCCTGCCCACAGGGACTGGACTTAGCTCATTGGCTAACTGAGTCCCTGTTGCACCTGAGCCCCACCCCCCACACCTGCTCTGGCCCCTTAAGTTTGTGGAGGGACGCCCAAGACTTCCACCTCCATTTTGTGAGCCTCAGCATCTTCCCTGTGTCCTGATACAGCCCATTGTTCAAGGATTACAAAAAGACCCAGGTAAGGAGCCCTGAGATTTTTCTGGGTAAATAGTATTATTTGTTCAAAAGTATTTATTTTAGCTACCTATGTCTGTTTTATTGTGGACTCTCTGTGTTTCAGGCAGCCTCGTCTGTTTCAAAGTGGTGGTTTTTTTTATTCGTTTTTGCCGTGACTGTGTGAATTGCCTTGCTACTTTGTGGCACCTAACCCCCCATTTTTTCTTCTAAGTAAAAAGGCTACATACATCTTGCAGCGTGTGTTTTTAGGAGACTGTTTTAATCTGTTTCTGTAATTTAAATTGTGTTTAAAAACTGTCTGCCCCCCCTGATCTTTGCCTTTAAAAATCCCCGATTTCAGAATGCGCGCCCAGCAATATTCCATTGTTTGTTTTTTAAACAATCTCTCCCTTGCTTGGAAAGTAGACTCTGCTAGCTTGGAATGGTGGATTCAGCCTGTCTGTATCCAAGGAGATTCTGAATAGAGCAGCTGCTGCCTTTCCCCGTGCCCACCGGGACTGGACTAAGCTGATTGGCTCTCTGAGTCCCTGTTGCACATGAGCCCCTCTGTCCCACACCTGCTCTGGCCCATTAAGTTTGTGGAGGGAAGCCCAAGACAGCCACCTCCATTTTGTGATCCTCAGCATCTTCCCTCTGTCCTGATACAGCCCAATGTTCAAGGATTGCAAAAAGACCTAGGTAAGGAGCCCTGAGATTTTTCTGGGTAAATAGTATTATTTGTTCAAAAGTGTTTATTTCAGCTACCTGTGTCTGTTTAACTGTGGGCTCTCTGTGTTTCAGGCAGCCTGGTGTCTTTTAAATTGGTGTTTTTTTCAAATTTGTTTTTGCCGTGTCTGTGTGAATTGCCTTGCTAGTTTTTGCACCTAACCCCCCCACTTTTTTCTTCTAAGTAAAAAGGCTACATACATCTTGCAGAGTGTGTTTTTAGGAGACTGTTTTAATCTGTTTCTGTGATTTAAATTGTGTTTAAAAACTGTCTGCCCCCCTGTTTTCTACCTTCAAAAAAGCCCGATTTCAGAGTGCGCGTCCAGCAGTAATCCAGAGTTTGTTTTTGAAACAATCTCTCCCTTACCTGGACAGTAGACTCTGCTAGCTTGGAAGTGTGGATTCAGCCTCTCTGTATCCATGGAGATTCTGGATAGAGCAGCAGTTGCCTTTCCCCCTGCCCACAGGGACTGGACATAGCTGATTGGCTCTCTGAGTCCCTGTTGCACCTGAGCCCCACCCCCCACACCTGCTCTGGCCCCTTAAGTTTGTGGACGGAAGCCCAAGACTGCCACCACCATTTTGTGAGCCTCAGCATCTTCCCTGTATCCTGATACAGCCCAGTGTTCAAGGATTGCAAAAAGACCTAGGTAAGGAGCCATGAGATTTTTCAGGGTAAATAGTATTATTTGTTCAAAAGTGTTTATTTCAGCTACCTGTGTCTGTTTAACTGTGGACTTTCTGTGTTTCAGGCAGCCTGGTCTCTTTTAAAGTGGTGTTTTTTAAAAATTTGTTTTTGTCGTGACTGTGTGAATTGCATTGCTAGTTTGTGGCACATAACTCCCCCCCCTCCCTTATTTCTTCTAAGTAAAAGGCTACATACCTCTCGTAGACTGTGTTTTTAGGAGACTGTTTTAATCTCTTTCTGTGATTTAAATTGTGTTTAAAAACTGTCTGCCCCCCTGTTTTCTGCCTTTAAAAAAGCCCGATTTCAGAGTGCGCGCCCAGCAGTATTCCATTGTTTGTTTTTTAAACAATCTCTCCCTTACCTGGAAAGTAGACTCTGCTACCTTGGAAGTGTGGATTCAGCCTGTCTGTATCCTAGGAGATTCTGAATAGAGCAGCAGCTGTCCTTCCCCCTGCCCACAGGGACTGGACTTAGCTGATTGGCTCTCTGAGTCCCTGTTGCACCTGAGCCCCACCCCCCACACCTGCTCTGGCCCCTTAAGTTTGTGGAGGGACGCCCAAGACTTCCACCTCCATTTTGTGAGCCTCAGCATCTTCCCTGTGTCCTGATACAGCCCATTGTTCAAGGATTACAAAAAGACCCAGGTAAGGAGCCCTGAGATTTTTCTGGGTAAATAGTATTATTTGTTCAAAAGTATTTATTTTAGCTACCTATGTCTGTTTTATTGTGGACTCTCTGTGTTTCAGGCAGCCTCGTCTGTTTCAAAGTGGTGGTTTTTTTTATTCGTTTTTGCCGTGACTGTGTGAATTGCCTTGCTACTTTGTGGCACCTAACCCCCCATTTTTTCTTCTAAGTAAAAAGGCTACATACACCTTGCAGCGTGTGTTTTTAGGAGACTGTTTTAATCTGTTTCTGTAATTTAAATTGTGTTTAAAAACTGTCTGCCCCCCCTGATCTTTGCCTTTAAAAATCCCCGATTTCAGAATGCGCGCCCAGCAATATTCCATTGTTTGTTTTTTAAACAATCTCTCCCTTGCTTGGAAAGTAGACTCTGCTAGCTTGGAATGGTGGATTCAGCCTGTCTGTATCCAAGGAGATTCTGAATAGAGCGGCTGCTGCCTTTCCCCGTGCCCACCGGGACTGGACTAAGCTGATTGGCTCTCTGAGTCCCTGTTGCACATGAGCACCTCCGTCCCACACCTGCTCTGGCCCCTTAAGTTTGTGGAGGGAAGCCCAAGACAGCCACCTCCATTTTGTGATCCTCAGCATCTTCCCTCTGTCCTGATACAGCCCAATGTTCAAGGATTGCAAAAAGACCTAGGTAAGGAGCCCTGAGATTTTTCTGGGTAAATAGTATTATTTGTTCAAAAGTGTTTATTTCAGCTACCTGTGTCTGTTTAACTGTGGGCTCTCTGTGTTTCAGGCAGCCTGGTGTCTTTTAAATTGGTGTTTTTTTCAAATTTGTTTTTGCCGTGTCTGTGTGAATTGCCTTGCTAGTTTTTGCACCTAACCCCCCCACTTTTTTCTTCTAAGTAAAAAGGCTACATACATCTTGCAGAGTGTGTTTTTAGGAGACTGTTTTAATCTGTTTCTGTGATTTAAATTGTGTTTAAAAACTGTCTGCCCCCCTGTTTTCTACCTTCAAAAAAGCCCGATTTCAGAGTGCGCGTCCAGCAGTAATCCAGAGTTTGTTTTTGAAACAATCTCTCCCTTACCTGGACAGTAGACTCTGCTAGCTTGGAAGTGTGGATTCAGCCTCTCTGTATCCATGGAGATTCTGGATAGAGCAGCAGTTGCCTTTCCCCCTGCCCACAGGGACTGGACATAGCTGATTGGCTCTCTGAGTCCCTGTTGCACCTGAGCCCCACCCCCCACACCTGCTCTGGCCCCTTAAGTTTGTGGACGGAAGCCCAAGACTGCCACCACCATTTTGTGAGCCTCAGCATCTTCCCTGTATCCTGATACAGCCCAGTGTTCAAGGATTGCAAAAAGACCTAGGTAAGGAGCCATGAGATTTTTCAGGGTAAATAGTATTATTTGTTCAAAAGTGTTTATTACAGCTACCTGTGTCTGTTTAACTGTGGACTTTCTGTGTTTCAGGCAGCCTGGTCTCTTTTAAAGTGGTGTTTTTTAAAAATGTGTTTTTGTCGTGACTGTGTGAATTGCATTGCTAGTTTGTGGCACATAACTCCCCCCCTCCCTTATTTCTTCTAAGTAAAAGGCTACATACCTCTCGCAGACTGTGTTTTTAGGAGACTGTTTTAATCTCTTTCTGTGATTTAAATTGTGTTTAAAAACTGTCTGCCCCCCTGTTTTCTGCCTTTAAAAAAGCCCGATTTCAGAGTGCGCGCCCAGCAGTATTCCATTGTTTGTTTTTTAAACAATCTCTCCCTTACCTGGAAAGTAGACTCTGCTACCTTGGAAGTGTGGATTCAGCCTGTCTGTATCCTAGGAGATTCTGAATAGAGCAGCAGCTGTCCTTCCCCCTGCCCACAGGGACTGGACTTAGCTGATTGGCTCTCTGAGTCCCTGTTGCACCTGAGTCCCGTCCCCCCACACTTGCTCTGGCCCCTTAGGTTTGTGGACGGAAGCCCAAGACAGCCACCTCCATTTTGTGAGCCTCAGCATCTTCCCTGTGTCCTAATACAGCCCAGTGTTCAAGAATTGCAAAAAGACCTAGGTAAGGAGCCCTGAGATTTTTCTGGATAAATAGTATTCTTTGTTCAAAGGTGTTTATTTCAGCTACCTGTGTATGTTTTACTGTGGGCTCTCTGTGTTTCAGGCAGCCTGGCCTCTTTTAAAGTGTTTTTTTTTTTATTTGTTTTTGCTGTGACTGTGTGAATTGCCTTGCTAGTTTGTGGCACATAACTCCCCCCCCCCTGTTTTTTTCTTCTAAGTAAAAAGGCTACATACATCTTGCAGAGTGTGTTTTTAGGAGACTGTTTTAATCTGTTTTTGAGATTTAAAATGTGTTTAAAAACTGTCTGCCCCCCTGATCTTTGCCTTTAAAAATCCCAGATTTCAGAGTGCACGCCCAGCAGTATTCCAGTGTTTGTTTTTGAAACAGTCTCTCCCTTACTTGGAAAGTAGACTCTGCTAGCTTGGAATTGTGGTTTCAGCCTGTGTTCTGCTTTTCTACCTATCTCATATCAGAGCTTACAGAACCTCTCTGGAATGCACTTCTGATTTCAGAGAAGACCTTTATTGTTGTTAATTCTTCCCCACCCACAAGTTCTTAAGAGACGAATTAATAGATTTCAAACACAAAGTAGTCGCAGCAAGAAAACAAAATATATCACAGTACTTCTCAGTTGCAATGTACACATCAGATATATATTATATGATTATATTAGCAAAGCATAAAAGTCAAAATTCATCACCGTATGAGCAAGTAGGACCTATCTTCAGCTTCATCTTTCTGGGGTCTGCAAGTTGATGACTCCGGTCAACTGCGAGAAAGAGATTATCTGCCCACAAAGGAGACTGGCAACTGACATCTAGCTCCAGCCTGAAGTCAAGCAGATTTGAATCTAACTCACTGTAGCCCAGGGTCATTCTTACAAAGGCGTGCCCCCTCCTCTCAGACTCGCCAAAACTACTCAAGCCTTTGGAGATTGGCCAGATCTCCTAGACTTCTCCTATTCCAAGGCTGAGCAGAAAGGAAAACACACAATGTACTCTCTCTTATCAGGTCTAGTCTGGTGGGAAGAAAACAGCTTGGTTCATCTTGTGGAAAAACACAGCTTGGAAGAATACAGACATCTGCGATGTTTCAACTGCAATGTCTAACTCCATGTTAAAGCCAATAGGCAGCTAACCTAAATATCAAATGTAAAGTCTAATGTCATGTCAAAGCCAATAGGCAGCTAACCTAAAAATCAAATGTAATGTCTAATATCATGCCAAAGCCATTAGGCGGCTGAGCTGAATACAAAATGTAATGTCTAATACCATGTCAAAGCCAATAGGCAGCTAAACTGAATACAGCATGTCAAAGCCAATAGGCAGAATACAGAATATAATGGCTAATGCAATGTCAAAGCCAATAGGCGGCTAAACTGAATACAGAAAGTAATGGCTAATGCCATGTCAAAGCCAATAGGCATCTGAACTGAATACAGAATGTAATGGCTAACTCCATGTTAAAGCCAATAGGCAGCTAAACTGAACAAAACATATAGGGGGTTATTCTAACTTTGGAGGAGGTGTTAATCCGTCCCAAAAGTGACGGAAAAGTTACGGATTTACCACCAGCCGTATTACGAGTCCATTATATCCTATGGAACTCGTAATACGGCTGGTGGTATATCCGTCACTTTACCGTCACTTTTGGGATGGATTAACACTCCTCCAAAGTTAGAATAACCCCCCATAATGTGCTGCTGGTGAACATTGAGCAACTAATATGCGCAGTGGTGAAACACAAAGTCAATGGTCAAACACAATTAATAGCATCACATTCCACCCTATGACCAATGAATTTTTGTTTCACATATCTCTTGTTTCAAACAAAAAAAAAATCAAGACAAAAAAAATATCAGCAAGTCAGATTTGAATGATAAAAGCAATCACTGTAAAGCAATGGAAGTAGATTAACATATAGATCTCATAACCTTTCACATCAGATACATCTACACAGAAAAGACTGAAACTTTTATACGCTGAATGAGATAATAGTGTCTCTAAAACAGCAAGTTGATATAGCATGTGTTCTACTCATGTAAAGGTGCACGGTCCACCTGAAAGGTTTGCTGGAAGGTAAGTGAAAGTCAGAGTTCCACACGAAAAAACACAGACAGTTAACTGTTAAGGTTGCTTAGTTCCAGTGGAAGAATACAATCAAACAAGTTGAACTTGAACTGAAGGTGCCAGTTGGGCAAAATGGATCCATGGTGCTTGCACTTTACTCAGTCAGGTTCAGCTTGGGGGTTCGGTCCCTTCCCCGACCCCACACGCACACACACGTAAGGGGACCACACAGCACACTCATGGACAGTGGCAAAACGTGGTAGGATCTGCAAAAGAAAAAAGTATGACTTTTCTTGCAAATAACATTTGTCATTTGAAATGTACCCTTCCTCTTTTCCCTGTTTTATAATCAGCAGGACATTTTTGGGGCCCTTTGTTATGATTTCTGCAGGTTCTGGAGGGTCACTTGGGGCTTCAACCCACACCTCAGCACTGAGGTTTTTATCTGCTGTACCACAGCTTCCCTTTTCTTGCACTGTCAGAAGGGCTGGGGCGAGTCCTTCTTTACCAAACCTCCATTCACTGCACTTTTGACAATTTGGGCCATTCTGTCTCCAATTTGTATGCATGAATCAGATTATTTTCTAGTTATCAACATAATTTTGATTTCTCCTTGGTAATCTGCAGCAATCATTCGCCCTAAAACCTGATCAATTTGCCATATCTGTCCTGGTAGCTTTCCTCTCCCCAACTGCTCTGTGACTGTTTGCGGGACAGATTGCTCTTGTGCGTGCTGCACAGTTTTTTTCAAATCTAGGGGAATGTGCATCCCTCTCATCTCTGCCCACCGGTAAGTGGCTTTTTCTCCCAGCTGTTCACATTTCTGGTGCACCCACTTAGCCATTCCCACTAAGTCAGAATTCTGGGTGAACACTTCTCTCTCTGAAGTTTTCGCTTTAACATCTGCAAGGGAATTTAACCAGTTATGTACAGTGTAAAAATGACACATCTCAAGCAGCTCTTGCTTTAAAGTCTGACACACATTTTACAACGCTGTTCCTTCTCCTGTGCCAGAAAACAACATTTCAGTCAATGAATCATTAGTCAAACAAACATGCTTTTTATCCTCAGGGGACACAAATTCAAATGGTGCACTCAATTTCACTAGTGACTCTTTTACCTGTGGTACTCTCTGCACCCTCTCCACATCCTGAAAAGGGGCTTGTGGCACCTGTTCATTCTTCCCCTGTGCATGATTTACATGTAAATAAGTGTTTCCCTCTTGCACTGCGCAAAAACCTAAAGTCTGAATTATTTCATTTGCCAAATCACAAGCGCGCAGCTGCATATAATTTTTCCTCATGACCATATACCAAAGTGTTAGGATTTCACTCAGATGAGAGCTATACTGTTTCCAAACATCAAACAAACTAATGAAACTCTGTGTCTCTTGCTCAGTGCAAACAGTAAGAAACTCTAAAATCTTTCGTTTTACTTGTGCATTTTGCGATGGTACATCGTAAATCACATTCTGAGCTCTGTTCTCCGTGTTATCAGTTAAGGAATGCACTTGGACTGCCAAAAAACCTGGCTCACACAAAGGCTCAGACTGGCTCACAGCTGTCTTAACCCCCTCATTACTGGAATGGGAGAAGACAGATTCTTCTAAAACAGCATTTTTATACATTTCAGCATTATCTTGCATTAATGTATTCTGGCTAATTTGCTCACGTAAATTCTTATTTTCATGTTCTAACTGCCTACATCTCTCCTGCATTTTTCTGTGAGCAGATAAAAGTATCCAAACCCTTCTGTCAAAAACAAAAGGAACATCATTGCTTCCAAAAGGCACATTTTCTAAATATGCATTATCACAGCTAGAAAACATGTTTCTCACAACACCATCAGGCAGTTTAACTACACATGCATTTTCAAACATGGTCTGCTGTGCTTCTGTAATTCTCCAAACAACAAAAAACAATTACACTTTTTAATTGTGCATGTAGAAATCTATAATTCGACTTTCAAGACTGACGGCTACGTCAAAATGTTCTGCTTTCCTACTTATCTCATATCAGAGCTTACAGAACCTCTCTGGAATGCACTTCTGAGTTCAAAGAAGAACTTTATTGTTGTTAATTCTTCCCCACCCACAAGTTCTTGAGAGACGAATTAATAGATTTCAAGCACAAAATAGTTGCAGCAAGAAAACAAAATATATCACAGTACTTCTCAGTTGCAATGTACACAGCAGCTATATATTATATGATTATATTAGCAAAGCATAAAAGTCAAAATTCATCACCGTATGAGCAAGTAGGACCTATCTTCAGCTTCATCTTTCTGGGGTCTGCAAGTTGAGGACTCCAGTCAACTGCGAGAAAGAGATTATCTACCCACACGGGAGACTGGCAACTGATGTCTAGCTCCAGCCTGAAGTCAAGCAGATTCGAATCTAACTCACTGTAGCCCAGAGTCATCCTTACAAAAGCGTGCCCCCTCCTCCCCCTCCTCTCAGACTCGGGAAAACTATACAAGCCTTTGGAGACTGGCCAGATCTCCTAGACTTCTCCTATTCCCAAGGCTGAGCAGAAAGGAAAACACCAAATGTACTCTCTCTTATCAGGTCTAGTCAGGTGTGAAGAAAACAGCTTGATTCATCTTGTGGAAAAACACAGCTTGGAAGAATACAGACATCTGCGATGTTTCAACTGCAATGTCTAACTCCACGTTAAAGCCAATAGGCAGCTAACCTAAATATCATATGTAATGTCTAATATCATGTCAAAGCCAATAGGGAGCTAACCTAAATATCAAATGTAATGTCTAATATCATGTCAAAGCCAATAGGCAGCTGAGCTGAATTCAAAATGTAATGTCTTATATCATGTCAAAGTCAATAGGCAGCTAAACTGAATACAGCATGTCAAAGTGTTGAAGTAAGCCTCAGCAAGGCCTACTAGTGCAAGGGGTTCACCTTTCTCTGCACAAAGTCCTCAGACCATGTAGGAAGAAGTTGGCACAGGAACTGAAATAAAAGACAAAGTTTATTAACCTCATGAGGTGGTACTACAGTTCAAACAGCACCCTTAGTAATGTCTGAAGTAGCACACTGAACTGAGAGAGCATGGTCCTTTCATACCCACGCAGGGGCTAAAAGGAGGTGGTACAATTATAGAAGCAAGACTTGTATACATGTAAGGTCATGTGGAAAATGCACAGTCGACAGGTAGGAGGAGCTAACAGTTTTCAAGGACTAACAGCTGCAGACCTTACTGAGCATGTGCGAAAGTGGGAGATGCTAAATATAACTTGTCACTAGGCAGATTTCAAGAGTAGTTAACAGAAAGGTAGGACAGAGCACATGGTGAGCACATGGCAGCATGTGGCAGAGAAAATGGCTGCCATGAATACAAAATGGATTCCGCGAAATGTTCACAATAGTTACAAATACAAGATGTCTTCTGCTAATGCTTAATCTAATCGCTGCTAAACTACAGCAGACGACCCTTTCAGCATTAGCTGAAGACATTCGTCTTTCTGGGATAATCTAAATATTCATCTTGTATATTTATGCTCATCATTTCAGCTATTTCTTTATCTAACATATGTTGTGCTTTCATTTCTGTAATATTTCTTTTGGTAGGCATACAAGTAGTAATACACATGGAGCAGAACATTGGACCACACTGAATACAGATACAACATGTGAAAAATATTGCAATCATTACACACAGGATAGTCAGTAGTTTCCAGCCCCAGGTGGAAACAAGAGCCCAAAACCAACCAGAAAAAGTCCAAGTACCAGTCTCTGTGTGGATTTCTGCAGCAATTTTATGCAATTTAGATATTGCATCATATACTGAAGGTGAGTGATCGGGAATGAAAACACAGCAAATACTACTGATGATGCGACATGCACCACCTCGGTCAGCTAATATCACATCTAGTACCATACGATTTTGGAGCGCTACAATCCTCGCAATTTGGAGCTCCTCAGTAATATTCCCAATGGCCAGAGTTGCCTGATTGGCAACAGCTTCCACAACCCTAGTCAATCGTCTCACTTTCCTACTGTTTAACGCAGCACCCACAAAGGGGAACAATCCTAAATTAAAATCAACATATTGTTGCAGGCAAGTATCCGTTTGGTCTACCTCATTTGTACTTATTTCCCTTTTATATCTATTGTTAATGATGTCATTGAACAGTTTTGAATCTCAGTGATATGATGCAGGGGCCAAAAACACAGGGGGTAATAGAAAAGATACATAACACACACCTGACCACTCAACAGGTAGTTGGTAATATCCATAGTTACCACAAACAAAATATGTATAATGTGAAGCTGTAAAACTACTATTATTTACACCCTCAATAGTTAAAATCAAGGTACAATCGCTTATCCCTACTGGAATTCGCCCAATGCTACGTATAAATAAATCTGCTTTAGTTTTTGTAACAGAAATCACAAATTGTTCTTTCTTGTCAGAGTCTCTTATATTTGTGAAGACATATGGTATTGAAACATTGTCTGGTTGATACTCTTCCCATTCCCATTTAGTTCCTTTGGCTTGGGGATACCCATCTTTGTCTTGGTAGCATACTTTATTAAGGCGAAAAAGAAGTCCGCCCTCTGTACGTTTTCCAGATGCAAACAAAAGCGTGTACCAAGCTTGACAAGAACCATTGTGTGAAAAAGGAAGAGGAATGAAAGGTGTTCCTCCTTTCTTTTAATGCGCAGGTATCATTCCACATACCCAACAGTTAGTAGTATTTGTAGCATTATGAGTATGATGCAACATCTGAATGAAAGTATTATTGAAGTACGATTGACGGTGCTTCTGCTCCTGATAGGGAAGCTTTAAGTAATAGTGATCCTCTGGTACTGGAGTAGTGGCAACAAAAAACTCACGAGCAGGAGCCTTCATTTCAACAAACCAGGTGATTGTTGCTGTAACCACCAAAACAACAACAAACCCCATAGTACTAATGATCAGTTTGTTATTCATTTTAGCAACAGTGATAATCGACCCTTTCAGAAATGGATTAAAAACAATCGTTGGAGCTCTTATCCCTGGGCAGCCGCTTATTTCTTCACCACGGGCCAAGACGGGTGTCACTACTCTAATGCATGGCTGATTCCCCCCCCACATTGGCTCTCCGTTTCACTAACCCTGGGTGGTAGCTCAACCAGTTTTTTTCTAAACATTTTCAGATTCTTTCCTTGGTCTCAAATTATATCGTGACACTCCAGAAGTCGTATGGTCTGGGAAGACCTCTGCAGATTCGTCAGGTGATATAGCACGGCCTTTCTCCGTAGTCAAAATCTCTTGATGATCGGTCAGCACAGCAGGTTCCACCAAGGTAGGTAGCACTCTCTTGCAGTGAGTACTATGGACCCAATTCTTTCGGTTCGTCACTCGAACTGCTGTCCTTGTCGCAAGGAGCACCTGTTCTGGGCCTCGCCACCTTGGGTCCAAGCTGCTTGATCTTTCAAAAGACTTAATCATCACCTGGTCACCAGGTCGGAGTTCATGGCCTTCACCTGTAGATCTGTCAGGAAGTGCTTCTCGAACCTGTTGATGAATAGAAACCAAATTGTCGGTTAACTGTGCCAAATAATCATTCATCAGGACACAAGGTACATCACATACGGATTTTGGCTTAGGAACTCCCCAAATATTTATTGGCCTCCCAAATACTATTTCGTATGGGCTAAGGCCGAGTCGAGAGTGTGGCACTGACCTAATAGACAATAATGCCAACGGTAATGCATCCGGCCAAGTTAAGGATGTGGAAGCCTGTATCTTCGCTAACTTCAGCTTCAAAGTAGCATTATACCTTTCCACCAACCCTGCTGATTGTGGGTGGAAAACCGCATGGAACTTCTGTTTGATCCCTAATCCTTTCAGGACATACTTAATAACTTCCCCAACAAAATGAGGTCCGTTATCACTCCATAAAAGTCTGCAAACACCAAACCTATGGAAAAATTCTTTCAAAAGCACCTTCGCTGTGGTAATGGCAGTATTATCCTTTGTGGGATACGCCTCCATCCATTTACTGAAGCCACATACCACCACCAAGACATACTTTAAATTGTTGCAGTGTTCAAGCTGAATATAATCCATTTGTAGAACTTCAAAAGGTGCAGTTGGTGTAGCAAACCCTCCCGCAGGAGTACGTGTCCCTTTTCCAGGATTGTATTGTAAACAGATCAAACAAGACTGTACTACTCTCTTAGCTGTACTGGAAATTTCTGGATGCTCCCAAACTTGAGTAAGCAACTTCGTTATTGTTGAAGCTCCAACATGTGCCAGCCTATGTGCCATCTGAACCATAGGTTGTACAAAAGCTATAGGCAATTTCCATTTATCCATCTGCTTATTCCGCCAACAGCCCTCATCATCCAACTCTCCATCTTCAGACCATTGCTCACGTTCTTTCACAGAAGCAGATTTCTGTATATCTAATACGTCTTGTCTAGCATTATGCCAATGTTCAGCTTGTGACTTCACTACATACATAGAAGTAGTTCCTCCACTGCATCGCAGTCTCACTTGCTACGCGGTCTGCAAGAGCATTACCTTGCCCTATCTTATCGGTCACTTTCTTATGTGCACTACATTTCACAATAGCTAGTTTATTTGGATATGTCAATGCAGTCAAGAGGCTATGCACTAATTCTCTGTGCATTATCTGCCTCCCGTGGGATGTGAGAAAGCCTCTCTCCTTCCAAAGCAAACCAAAATCATGAGCCACTCCAAAAGCATAGTGGCTGTCTGTATAAATGTTCACACATAACTCAGTACTAAGCTCAAATGCTCGTGTCAAAGCTATGAGTTCAGCTGCTTGAGCTGACTTCTGTGGTATACGAGCTGTCTCCACTACTGTGTGTATTGTGGTGATTGCATATGCAGCTGAGGTCGTACCATCTGGCAACTTCAAACAAGACCCATCAACCCACAATTCCCCGTCTACATCTAAAAGGGGCGTAGCTTGTAAATCAATACAACCCTTTGTCTGTTCTTCGGTAAGGAATATACAATCATGTGTTTCTTGTGACTGAGGCTGAGTCACCGGATATGGCAACAAAGTGGCTGGATTTAGTGTTGTACATCTCTTCAGTGTAATGTGAGGAGCCAGCAATGTCAACTCATATCCTGTGATATGGGCGCTAGTTAAATGTTGTGTCTTTGTTTGATTTAAAAGAGCATCAACCGCATGGGGTACTAACACCAACAGCTTATGTGACAAAACTATCCCTTCATTCTGACGTATTGACACAGCTGTTGCGGCAACTGAACGAAAACACCCAGGCAACGCTAGAGCGACAGGATCAAGTACTGCTGAAAAATATGCACAGGGACGCTTCTTATCGCCATGTGTCTGTACTAAAACTGACAATGCACATCCATCTTTCTCATGTACGTAAAGTGCAAAAGGCTTCATGTAATCTGGAGTACCTAACACTGGTGCGGAACAAAGGGCTTGTCGCAGCTGCCTGAAAACAGTCTCACATTCATCTGTCCATGGGAGGGGCATTGGAGTATCTTTAGTCAAAAGTGCTAGCAAAGGTTTGACAATGTGTGAAAACCCTAATATCCATTGCCTACAAAAAGAAGTAAGACCAAGGAATGCCCGAACATCTTTCTGAGTAGAGGGTACTGGTGTGTCTAAAATTGCTTGAATACGATCTGATGTAAGTGCACGGCCCTCCTTAGACAAAAGGTGACCTAAATAGGTTACCTTTGGTCTACAATATTGCAATTTCTTTTGTGACACTTTATGATGGTGTGAAGCAAGAAAAGAAAGTAAGGACAAAGTGCACTTTTCACATTGCTCAGGGGTATCAGCCGCCAACAAATATCATCGACATATTGTATGAGAGCCACACCATCAGGCAAAACAAAAGAATCAAGTTGTCATTTTAACGCTTGACTATAAATACTTGGACTCTCCGTATAGCCTTGAGGAACTCTGCAAAATCTATATGATTGTTTATTCAAAGTAAAACCAAACAAATATCGGCTGTCAGGATGAATAGGGATCGAAAAGAAAGCATTCTTTAAGTCTATCACAGAGAACGTAGTTGCTGTCGGGGGAACCAAAGTAAGGAGTGTCGTGATGTCAGATACCACAGGATATTGTGGTATCACAATCTTATTGACTTCTCGCAAATCAATATTGAATCGGTAAATCCTAGTATCAGTATCCTTTTTCAGAATAGGAAGAATCGGACTGTTACAAACATTATACAGAACTTCCTCAACAACTCAAACTGCAATAAGATCATGCACAATTCGTGTGAGTGTTTCTTCGTCCTCCTGTGAAATTTTGTATTGAGGCAAACGTGGCAATACAGCTCCCTCCTTGACACTAATATGTACCGGTGGAATAATTATTCGTCCCACATCAGTATCTGAAGTAGCCCACAAAGTACTAGGGAGTGAAGCTAATGCAATATCCTCTTTAACAAGACAAACTCTTTCCATCACAGGATGATTATCATTTAAAATAACACGCACCCCTTCAGGAGAGCATCGTATTGTAGCCCTGAAATACTTGAGCATATCAAGACCCACAATATTGTCTGGTGTATTTGGAGAAAGCAAAAATGGACATGGAGCAGTAAATTTATCAACATGGAATGCAAGTGCTTGTGACAATGGGCTAGGGGAAGGTGTTCCATCGAAACCTATCGATGTAATGGTTAAGCCAGACAGGGGAGCCCTTGGAATCAATTGTTTAGACAAGGTGCTACGAGTAGCTCCTGTATCAACCAGAAACTGATCAGTAGAACCCAAAAGATGTGCTGTAACATAGGGACCCCCATGATCTACTGGAACTTCAACTGATTCCTTACCCCATCCTAGGCAATCCTATGCATAAGCAGAGTCTTGGAAATCAGGCTGCACATAGTTAGACATCTGGCACTGGTTCCGTCTATCAAAAGTGTTAAACCCATCCTGCCCTCGTACATTAGCATCAACCTTAGCATGATCATTCTTGCTTCTTCTAGGTCCTGAATATCCTGAGCGATTTCTCATTTGTCCCGACCACGTGAACACTGCTGAACACGTAGTGCTGGACAATCAGCAGCCCAATGCCCAAATTTCTTACAATACGCACACTGATCAACAGACAAATTCGAACGAGTGTAAGAAGAACCATAAGATACACGTCCACCTCTATCACTACCTCTAAAAGGCGGACCATAAGCTTGAGCCAACGTAACCTTCGTCTTTAATTCTTTAATCTTTTTGTCCTCACTACCTTTTGCTTCTAATTCCTGACGTTCATAATACTGAGCCATAGTCAAAAGAGAAACCGGAGTAGAGGTAGTCCATGAACTTTCACTAGCTTTTAGACGACTAGCTATTCCTGGTAACAGATTAGCGACATATTTATCGACAAACAAATGTCTGCCCGTATCATCTGACAATAACTGACCACTAAAATCATGAAATGCTTCTTCAAAGCGTGTAAAGAAATAAGAGACCGATTCATCTGCCTTTTGCTTACAAGACACTAAAACAGTCCAATCTATCTTTTTAGGGGAAATAATCATTTTCAACTTAACTAATATGGCTGCAGGAAGATCTAGAAACAACTGATACGGCTTTTTCGCAGGTTCCCTATCCCCGTCCATCTGTTCTAATTCTTTCCATGATGCCCCAAAAACTGCACGATCATCAATTTTACGAACAGTTCTCCACATATCTGGCGGTAATATCATTCCAAAAAATAAATCAATGTCAGCCAAAGTCATAGTACAAGAACTAATTGCTCCCTCAACTTCCTCATAAAAGGCGGCTTGATTTTTCCGCGGGTCAGGTAATGCTGTTTTAAGTGCCATTACATCTGCCCTATTCCAAGGAGTGTACACCCAATTATAAATAAAATAACCCTTAGCATCAACAGAAGTTTTATTATCACTTGTACCCAATCCTTTAGGAGGAACATACAAAGGCGCTGCCTCCCGCATTGGTTTCGCGTGAACTATCATAGTCTTATCTGTTCCGAAGATGGAAGCTTGCACCCTGTCAGTCTGAGATGTCCGTGCAACTACGTCCACAGCCCTTTTCTCCTCTTGCAAACGGACTGCCACAACACATAATTTCATCAAACGCATGATTGCATCAGCCACCTGGGAGAAAACAAAAAGACCATCACTCATTTGCTTATGATCAGCTGCTACATCATCTGGCTCTAACTCTTCAGAATATTTCCGATATAGTTCAATAACTTCTGAGCCAAATGCCTCAGTAAAATATAGCTGCTCCTTTTCCGTCCACCCTTTCATGTTGTCTAAAAGTTCAGAAGCAGAGACAACGCTCAAATTGTTTTACGAGCAATAGATCTAAGCTCAGATGCACGGTCAGCAGGCAACATAGAGCGACTGTCTCGCATCTTCTGTTGCTCTGAACTGGAGGCCTTAACTAACTCATGAGGGGCAGAAGGGACGACATACGGAGGTGTAGGGCGATCTAGTAACAATAAATCATCATGTGGTTTATTAAGGATAGGATAGAGAGGTTGCCTAATGGTGTATTGGCCAGTTACCTGTAACTAATGTTCTTTCTCTTCTAGCTCCTTTAAGTCATTTATTTCTCTCTTTCTCATTTCCAATGCTTTCACATATACATTCTTCTGCTGCTCTTTTTCAAGCAAGGCTTGCTCACGCTTCACTCGTCCACGCACTTCTTTCTCCCACATTCGTACACAGTCAAACATATCTTGCCTAGACTTTCGCTTACACATACATTGTTCCACATACTCAATCTTTGGCAAATCAAATGACCCATGCATAGGCCAACGTAACTCAGGATCCACACAAGTGTATTTATTCCATAATGTGCTGTACATTATAGAAGAAAGACCATGTTTAACATACATATCTCTATTTGGCGTCCCCTCTGGGGGTGCAGGTTGCGATTCTTCCAGTCCCAAATTGGTACCATTACAAAAGCAACACATCCTACGAAGTGCGCTAAAAACAGGCATGCCAAAAATAGTGCAAAATATGCAATATTATAATCAAAGTAGCACTTAAGGTGCCGTTCAAATCAAAATTAAATTGGAGAAAATTCTCCTCATTACCTGCCTATATAAATTGCAATTTATATATCAATTCAAAGGATACAGATTGACTAGTCACCCAAAACACGAGAGCCACAGTAAGTAGTGCTAAACTACATTACCAAACAAAGGCATCAAAACCCACAGCAAGTGCCGTAAAATGGCTCTTACCAATCACAGGGTGTCCAGGTTCCAACTGCCAAGTTCAAAAATCGACCAAATGGTCACTGCATGACGAATGAACAAAAAGGATCTCAGCCGAGGACCGACGCCACCTGGATGGTCAAATCAGAAAGAAGGGAAAAACGCTGTGGTTGCCAAGACTCGGGTCTCCTCAGGCATTGATCGTCCGCAGCGAGATCCCAATCCTTCGTCGCGACCAATCCGTTGGGCATCCGAGTCACGGATGAGTCCTTGTTCGGGTGCCAATTTGTTGAAGTAAGCCTCAGCAAGGCCTACTAGTGCAAGGGGTTCACCTTTCTCTGCACAAAGTCCTCAGACCATGTAGGAAGAAGTTGGCACAGGAACTGAAATAAAAGACAAAGTTTATTAACCTTATGAGGTGGTACTACAGTTCAAACAGCACCCTTAGGTAATGTCTGAAGTAGCACACTGAACTGAGAGAACATGGTCCTTTTATACCCACGCAGGGGCTAAAAGGAGGTGGTACAACTATAGAAGCAAGACTTGTACACATGTAAGGTCATGTGGAAAATGCACAGTCGACAGGTAGGAGGAGCTAACAGTTTTCAAGGACTAACAGCTGCAGACCTTACTGAGCATTTGCGAAAGTGAGAGATGCTAAATATAACTTAGAAAGGTAGGACAGAGCACATGGTGAGCACATGGCAGCATGTGGCAGAGAAAATGGCTGCCATGAATACAAAATAGATTCCGCGAAATGTTCACAATAGTTACAAATACAAGATGTCTTCTGCTAATGCTTAATCTAATCGCTGCTAAACTAAAACAAAAGCCAATAGGCAGAATACAGAATATAATGGCTAATGCAATGTCAATGCCAATAGGCGGATAAACTGAATACAGAAAGTAATGGCTAATGCCATGTCAAAGCCAATAGGCAGCTGAACTGCATACAGAATGTAATGGCTAACTCCATGTTAAAGCCAATAGGCAGCTAAACTGAACAAAATATATATTGTGCTACTGGTGAACATTGAGCAACTAATATGCGCAGTGGTGAAACACAAAGTCATTGGTCAAACACAATTAATAGCATCACAGCCTGTCTGTATTCAAGGAGATTCTGAATAGAGTAGCAGCTGCCTTTCCCCCTGCCCACAGGGACTGGACTTAGCTGATTGGCTCTCTGAGTCCCTGTTGCACCTGAGCCCCGCCCCCAACACCGGCTCTGGCCCCTTAAGTTTGTGGAAGGAAGCCCAAGACCGCCACCTTCATTTTGTGAGCCTCAGCATCTTCCCTGTGTCCTGATACAACCCATTGTTCAAGGATTGCAAAAGGACCTAGGGAAGGAGCCCTGCGACTTTTCTGGATAAATAGTATTTTTTGTTCAAAAGAGTTTATTTCAGCTACCTCTGTCTGTTTTACTGTGGACTCTCTGTGTTTCAGGCAGCCTGGCCTCTTTTAAAGAGGTGTTTTTTGTAAATTCATTTTTGCCGTGACTGTGTGAATTGCCTTGCTGGTTTGTGGAACATAACCCCCCCCCTTTCTTCTAATTAAAAAGGCTACATCGATCTTGCAGTGTGTGTTTTTAGGAGACTGTTTTAGTCTGTTTCTGTGATTTAAATTGTGTTTAAAAATTGTCTGCACCCCTGTTTCTTGCCTTTAAAAAATCCCAATTTCAGAGTTCGCGCCCAGCAGTATTCCAGTGTTTGTTTTTTAAACAATCTCTCCCTTACCTGGAAAGTAGACTCTGCTAGCTTGGAAGTGCGGATTCAAGCTGTCTGTATCCAAGGAGATTCTGAATAAAGCAGCAGCTGCCTTTCCCCCTGCCCACAGGGATTTGGACTTAGCTGATTGGCTCTCTGAGTCCCTGTTGCACCTGAGTCCCGTCCCCCCACACCTTCTCTGGCCCCTTAGGTTTGTGGACGGAAGCCCAAAACAGACATCTCCATTTTGTGAGCCTCAGCATCTTCCCTGTGTCCTAATACAGCCCAGTGTTCAAGAATTGCAAACAGACCTAGGTAAGGAGCCCTGAGATTTTTCTGGATAAATAGTATTCTTTGTTCAAAAGTGTTTATTTCAGCTACCTGTGTATGTTTTACTGTGGACTCTCTGTGTTTCAGGCAGCCTGGCCTTTTTCAAAGTGGTGTTTTTTTTAAATTTGTTTTTGCTGTAACTGTGTGAATTGCCTTGCTAGTTTGTTGCACATACCCCCCCCCTTTTCTTCTACGTAAAAAGGCTACATACATCTTGCAGAGTGTGTTTTTAGGAGACTGTTTTAATCTGTTTCTGTGATTTATATTGTGTTTAAAAACTGTCTGCCCCCCTGTTTTTTGCCTTTAAAAAAAGCCTGATTTCAGAGTGGGCACCCAGCAGTATTCCAGTGTTTGTATTTGAAACAATCTCTCCCTTACCTGAAAAGTAGACTCTGCTAGCTTGGAAGTGTGGATTCAGCCTGTCTGTATCCAAGGACATTCTGAATAGAGCAGCAGCTGCCTTTCCCCCTGCCCACAGGGACTGGACTTAGCTGATTGGCTCTCTGAGTCCCTGTTGCACCTGAGCCCCGCCTCCCCACACCTGCTCTGGCCCCTTAAGTTTGTGAAGGGAAGACAAATACAGCCACCTCCATTTTGTGAGCCTCAGCATCTTCCCCGTGTCCTGATACAGCCCAGTGTTCAACGATTGCAAAAAGACCTAGGTAAGGAGCCCTGATATTTTTCTGGGAAAATAGTATTATTTGTTCAAAAGTGTTCATTTCAGCTACCTGTGTCTGTTTTGCAGTGGACGCTCTGTGTTTCAGGTAGCCTGGCCTCTTTTAAAGTGGTGTTTTTTTAATTCGTTTTTGCCGTGACTTTGTGAATTGCCTTGCTAGTTTATGGCACATGCCCCGCCATTTTTCTTCTAAGTAAAAAGGCTACATACATCTTGCAGATTGTGTTTTTAGGAGACTGTTTTTATCTGTTTCTGTGATTTAAATTGTGTTTAAAAACTGTCTGCCCCCCTGATTTCAGCCTTTAAAAAAAGCCGGATTTCAGAGTGCACGCCCAGCAGTATTCCAGTGTGTGTGTTTTTTAAACAATCTCTCCCTTACCTGGAAAGTAGACTCTGCTAGCTTGGAAGTGTGGATTCGGCATGTCTGTATCGAAGGAAATTCTGAATAGAGCAGCAGCTGCCTTTCCCCCTGCCTACAGGGACTGGACTTAGCTGATTGGCTCTCTTAGTCCGTTTTTCACCTGAGCCCCGCCCTCCCCCACCTGCTCTGGCCCCTTAAGTTTCTGGAGGAAAGCCCAAGACAGCCACCTCCATTTTGTGAGCCTCAGCATCTTCCCTGTGTCCTGATACAGCTCATTGTTCAAGGATTGCAAAAAGACCTAGGTAAGGAGCCCTGAAATGTTCCTGGGTAAATAGTATTATTTGTTCAAAAGTGTTTACTTCAGCTACCTATGTCTGTTTTACTGTGGACTCTCTGTGTTTCAGGCAGCCTGGCCTCTTTTAAAGTGGTGTTTATTTTTAAATATTTTTTTCCGTGACTGTGTGAATTGCCTTGCTAGTTTGTGCCACATAGCCCCTCCTCCCCTTTTATCTTCTAAGTAAAAAGGCTACATACATCTTGCTGAGTGTGTTTTTAGGAGACTGTTATAATCCGTTTCTGTGATTTAAATTGTGTTTAAAAACTGTTTGCCACCCTGTATTTTGCCTTTAAAAAAGCACGATTTAAGCATACTCACTCAGCAGTATTCCAGTGTTTGTTTTTTAAACAATCTCTCCCTTACCTGGAAAGTCAAGTCTGCTAGCTTGGAAGTGTGGATTCAGCCTGTCTGTATCCCAGGAGATTCTGAATAGAGCAGCAGCTGCCTTCCCCCCTGCCCACAGGGACTGGGCTTAGCTGATTGGGTCTCTGAGTCCCTGTTGGAACTGAGCCCCGCCCCCCCAAACCTGCTCTGTCCCCTTAGGTTTGTGGAGGGAAAACAAAGACAGCCACCTCCATTTTGTGAGCATCAGCATCTTCCCTGTGTCCTGATACAGCACAGTGTTCAAGGATTGCAAAAAGACATAGGTAAGGAACCCTAAGATTTTTCTGGCTAAATAGTATTATTTGTTCAAAAGTGTTTATTTTAGCTACCTGTGTCTGTTTACTGTGGATTCTCTGTGTTTTAGGCAGCCTGGCCTCTTTTAAAGTGGTGCTTGTTTTTTAAAACATTTTGTTGTGACAGTGTGAATTGCCTTGCTAGTTTGTGGCACATAACCCCACCCCCCTCTTTTTTTCTGAGTAAAAAGACTACAATACATCTTGCGGAGTGTGTTTTTAGGAGACTGTTTTAATCTGTCTCTGTGATTTAAATTGTGTTTAAAAACTGTCTGCCCCCCTGTTTTTTGCCTTTAAAAAAGCATGATTTCAGAGTGCGCGCCCAGCAGTATTCCAGTGTTTGTTTTTGAAACAATCTCTCCCTTACCTGGAAAGGAGACTCTGCTAGCTTGGAAGTGTGGATTCAGCCTGTCTGTATCCAAGGAGATTCTGAATAGAGCAGCAGCTGCCTTTCCCCATGCCCACAGGGACTGGACTTAGCTGATTGTCTCTTTGAGTCCCTGTTGCACCTGAGACCCATCCCCCCACACCTGCTCTGGCCCCTTAAGTTTGTGGTGGGAAGCCCAAGACAGCCACCTCCATTTTGTGAGCCTCAGCATCTTCCCTGTGTCCTGATACAGCCCAGTGTTAAACTACTGCAAAAAGACCTAGGTAAGGAGCCCTGAGAGTTTTCTGGGTAAATAGCATTATTTGTTCAAAAGTGTTTATTTCAGCTACCTGTTTCTGTTTTACTAAGCACTCTCTGTGTTTCAGGTAGCTTGGCCTCTTTTAAAGTGGTGTTTTTTTTAAATTAGTTTTTGCTGTGACTATGTGAATTGCCTTGCTAGTTTGTGGCAGATAACCCCCCCTTTTCTTCTAAGTAAAAAGGCTACATACATTTGCAGAGTCTGTTTTTAGGAGACTGTTTTAATCTGTTTCTGTGATTTAAATTATGTTTAAAAACTGTCTGCCCGCCTTTTTTTGCCTTTAAAAAAGCCCAATTTCAGATTGCATGCCCAGCAGTATTCCAGTGTTTGTTTTTTAAACAATCTCTCCCTTACCTGGAAAGTAGACCCTACGAGCTTGGACGTGTGGATTCAGCCTGTCTGTATCCTAGGAGATTCTGAATAGAGCAGCAGCTGCCTTTCCCCCTGCCCACAGGGACTGGACTTAGCTGATTGGCTCTCAGTCCCTGTTGCACCTGAGCCCACCCCCCCCACACCTGCTCTGGCCCCTTAAGTTTGTGGAGGGAAGCCCAAGACAGCCACCTCCATTTTGGGAGCCTCAGCATCTTCCCTGCGTCCTGATACAGCCCACTGTTCAAGGATTGCAAAAAGACCTAGGTAATGAGGCCTGAGATTTTTCTGGGTAAATAGCATTATTTGTTCAAAAGTGTTTCTTTCAGCTACCTGTGTCTGTTTTACCGTGGACTCTCTGCGTTTCAGGCAGCCTGGTCTCTTTTAAAGTGGTGTTTTTTAAAAATTTGTTTTTGCAGTTACTGTGTGAATTGTCTTGTTAGTTTGTCGCACATACCCCCCCTTTTTCTTCTAAGTAAAAAGGCTACATACATCTTGTAGATTGTGTTTTTAGGAGACTGTTTAATCAGTTTCTGTGATTTAAATTGTGTTTAAAAACTGATTGCCCCCCGTTTTCTGCCTTTAGCAAAGCCTGATTTCAGAGTGCGCGCCCAGTAGTATTCCAGTGTTTGTTTCTTAAACAATCTCTCCCTTACCTGGAAAGTAGACTCTGCTAGCTTGGAAGTGCGGATTCAGCCTGTCTGTATCCAAGGAGATTCTGAATAAAGCAGCAGCTGCCTTTCCCCCTGCCCACAGGGATTGGACTTAGCTGATTGGCTCTCTGAGTCCCTGTTGCACCTGAGTTCCGTCCCCCCACACCTGCTCTGACCCCTTAAGTTTGTGGATGGAAGCCCAAGACAGCCACCTCCATTTTGTGAGCCTCAGCATCTTCTCTGTGTCCTGATCCAGCCCATTGTTCAAGTATTGCAAAAAGACCTAGGTAAGGAGCCCTTAGATTTCTCTGGGTAAATAGTATTATTTGTTCAAAAGTGTTTATTTCAGCTACCTGTGTCTGCTTTACCGTAGACTCTCTGTGTTTCAGGCAGACTGGCCTCTTTTACAGTGGTGTTTTTTTTAAATTTGTTTTTGCTGTGACTGTGTGAATTGCCTTGCTAGTTTGTGGCACATGCCCCCCTTGTCGCGTGGGCTCTCATTATCCTAAATGAGACTACTGGATTTCTAGGCAGCAGGATCGATAACGGTGTGGGGGACTCAGTCTGACCCATGTGTAAGGAACTCTGTCACCCTAAATCCGTTTTTTTTGCTTCGGCTAACTAGCATTGCCTCATTTCTACCACGGGGAAGAGATGATTGGGCAGCCGAGCGCATGACATCTTTGGAACTTCTCAGGGAAGTCGTGGTCACTCAGATCCAAACCACCTCTCTCATTTACAGTATGATCTCATATACAAATGACAAAGGCAGTATACGTTTATATAATGTTTTAATAAAACGACTGCATTTTAGATAATAAGGCGTGAGCCGCAATAACCAGAACCATACAATACAGTAGGATTGAAATAGTCACCAGGAGAGTAAAACAAAAGAACAACGCTATCATGGTGTCTAATAGTTTCTACCCTCCCTCTGCTAGTTCTATTTCGAGCACACCATGTTAAGCTTCTAACTTGCCTTTTTGAATCACTGGGGAGACATCAGCCCTCATACCTGAGCAAAGGCCTGTGATCTTGGTTCAGCATCTGCAACGAGGCAGTCAGCGTCTAGTTGCGGTTCCCTGGTAGGAATCTCCCTCTTGCGTGTATTGGGACAAGGAAGTGTTTTTATAACTAACATGTCAGCGTGATCACAAAATGTCCCTACGCAGAAATGCCAAAGACTAAACTCCTACCAAGTCTATCGGCAATGTACCAGACTGTATCCTTGACTGAAGCACAGAGTGAACAGGAATGTGTTATGGAGAACTCCAGTGCTGAAGTAGGCTAAACAGTGTGATATGAATATAAAACAAGACCGTAGAACTGGCTATTTGAAAAATAACAGTACAAAGCCTAATAAAAAGTATTTAGAGCAAAGTGCACAGAGGCTCTAAGCTGCAAGCAAATGAATAAAATATATCCAGGGCAAAGTGCACAAAGGCCTGAAAGCTAATGCGCAAAGGATACGTAAAACTAACCACACTACCCCCTCCCCTTGTCGGTAGTAAGTGGTTCCAATAACATAAAAGTATGCCCTAGAGATAAACAATACCTAAAATATATATTTCGACAAGGTCAGAGGACAACAAAGTCATACATTTGGGAAGCATGTGACAACAAAGCCAAATTAAAAAAAGAAAAAATTTCAATTTTCAAGAGAAAAAAAAAAAATCCAATCGTCAGACAGAAGCAATAGAAAGCAGGAGCTCCTCCACTTCGATATATATGTCAACATCGGAAGATCCACGCCAAAAAGCACCATGGAGCAGGTGTGTTCCAAAGCCCCAAAACCATTCAGGGCGGCGCCCCGTGCCGGGCCTATAAATGAGACAATACCATCTTCCTCCAGGAAGGGAATCTCATAAACTGCCTCACGAAGCAAACGCAACCGTAGTACACAAGCCTGGGAATGAGCCCTAATTGGGAACATCAACAGATCAGTATCGACCATCGGAGGGCGCTACAGTGAGAGACAGAGAGCCAGTGCATGTTCAAACGAGCACCAAAGGCACCGAAACACGGGTTGCACACAATCCAAAACTGGTTGGAATGACAGAGACCAGTCACACTCAAAATGTCCCAGGAGTGTTGCTCCAAAATGCTGCATCATGCGTTCACGACACAGATGCGCTGACGGGAGCATCAATATAGGATCTCGTCGTGGCGGGACAGCCATTGCGGAAGAACAGCAGCAATAGCAAAACTCCAGCCAATAAAGCCAAATAATCGGGAAACCCCCAAAAATGCTTCAGAAAATAGAGTGTATAGCCGAAGGTATTAAACCGAATATGGAAGAGAAGGTGTGAGCAAAACCAACACCAACGGCTTTGAAAAAATGTGCAATTCCAGCAGTGCTGGACGCATTAAATATACGTCCCACAAGTTCACCAAAGTGACTCGGAAAGTTAGTATTCAAAAGGGACTGTATTTCCGCTGATGACCTTGCCACTTGAAGTGCGTAGGTCTTGCTAGCAGATGTAAGGGCCACATGCTTTTGAAACGACAATGCCTTTAGTCGACTTAACTTGTCGAAATTGACCTTGGAAGTAGCAATATGAGGCCAGATGTCCGCTACCTCCCTAATTTGAGTGGGGGGAAACAACACATTCCCGCAGCAGGTAACAGCCTTGGTGACGACTAAATAAACTATTCTGGCACGCATGCCACAGCAGCGTTCGCTGTTAAGAACAATGTAACTGCCGTTAGAAAGCACCTGGAAAGTGTTTTTAATAACCAGGACTGGAACTCCCTTCAGATAACAAGCTAAGTTAGCACTCGAAGCGTTACACGCCCCATGCAAGGACAGCTGTTTACAGACCATGGAATGGCTGACAGAAGTTTCGCATTCACTACCGCTAAGAAAAACCTCCCTCAAACCATTAATACATCTGTATAGAAAGGGAAGCTCCCACACCTCGTGTATGTAACTGTCTCCCAACCGTTCGTATCTACCCACCGGAATGTGCTTCAAACAAGAAGTAAATTGCAGAGTGGAGATAGGCAGATTAATTACCCCATGAATCAACCACTCAGCTGACGGAATCTCAACAACCGTGAAAGGCAGTTTCTCCAATTTTTCAATATTTAACATGACATACGTCGCTTCCTTTTTTGCCATCAGCTGTTGTTGAAGAGTTAAATTAAAGGAGACAAAGATCTCTCTGGCACGAATGTGCTGCCACGGAACGCGACCTGCCTTCAAGGTCTGTAGAGTCCAACCCAGCTGCATGATGGACCGCGTCTGACTCTGCCCATGATATAAAGAAAACATATCTGATTTAATAATGTCTATAGCAGAGGAAACGATGCTGTCAATTGTGTAAACACGGTCAGCAAGGGTCTGCATGCCATTATCCACAACAGATAAAGCCTGTATCAGGTTTTCCTGATCAATTTGCCTCAGCCGGGCCGCTGCCTCCTGTTGTGAAAGCTTCCAAATCTCATTATATACTTCGTATAGAAATCGTTTCTTCCGAGGCACCATAGGTCCTGACAAAAAATCTTGTAAGTCAGTATCATTAGACAGTAATGTGAGATGTGATTTAACTGCATCCAGCGTGGATGATTTCAACCATTGCTGACAAAGCTTTCCCACGCTGTATGTAGTTATGATTTCAGCATGTTCCGCTGAAATGTAGCAAGGGTCTGCCCTACTAGTCCTGAACCCCCCTGAAGAGGTGACAAAACGTTGATGACACTTATTAGTGTCTACAGGCCATAATAACCACCCGCCCGGATGTACCAATGAAGTGTTAAGCGTACCATTCTGGACCCAGTGTGTAAACTCACTAAACGTAGCATTAACATATCGCTGCCAATTGTTCAATTTGGAAGTGACAGGTATACTAGGCAAATTTAACTCTCTAATCGTCACCAAGCCCAAACAGCTAGTCTGTTGTACTGTGTCATTGAGGAAAATCATCTGCACAGGGATAATACACGCTCTAAATAACGTGTCCTTGCCTTGCATCTGCTAATTTTTCGTACCCCAGACACTTTTTAAGTCCACAGTCTTATACTGTCGCGTGGGCTCTCATTATCCTAAATGAGACTACTGGATTTCTAGGCAGCAGGATCGATAACGGTGTTGGGGACTGAGTCTGACCCACGTGTAAGGAACTCTGTCACCCAAAATCCGTTTTTTGCTCCGGCTAACTAGCAGTGCCTCATTTCTCCCACGGGGAAGAGATGATTGGACAGCCGAGCGCATGAAATCTTTGGAACTTCTCAGGGAAGTCGTGGTCACTCAGATCCAAACCAACTCTCTCATTTACAATATGATCTCATATACAAATGACAAAGACAGTATAAGTTTTATATAATGATTTAATAAAACGACTGTATTTTAGATAATAAGGCATGAGCCGCAATAACCAGAACCATACAACACTGTAGGATTGAAATAGTTACCAGGAGAGTAAAACATAAGAACAACGCGATCATTGTGTATAATAGTTTCTACTCTCCCTCTGCTTGTTCTATTTCGAGCACAGCATGTTAAGCTTCTAGCTTGCCTGTCTGTATCACTGGGGAGACATCAGCCCTCATACCTGAGCAAAGGCCTGTGATCTTGGTTCAGCATCTGCAACGAGGCAGTCAGCGTCTAGTTGTGGTTCCCTGGTCGGAATCTCCCTCTTGCGTGTATTGGGACAAGGAAGTGATTTTATAACTAACATGTCAGCGTGATCACAAAATGTCCCTACGCAGGAATGCAAAGTCTAAACTCCTACCACGTCTATCGGCAATGTACCAGACTGTATCCTTGACTGAAGCACAGAGTGAACAGGAATGTCTTATGGAGAACTCCAGTGCTGTAGTAGGCAATACAGTGTGATATGAATAAAAAACAAAACCGTAGAACTGGCTATTTGAAAAATAACAGTACGAAGCCTAATAAAAAGCATTTAGAGCAAAGTGCACAGAGGCTCTAAGCTGCCAGCAAATGAATAAAATACATCCAGGGCAAAGTGCACAAAGGCCTAAAGCCTGAAGCTAACGCGCAAAGGATACGTAAAACTAACCACACTACACCCTCCCCTTGTCGGTAGCAAGTGGTTCCAATAATATAAAAATATGCCCCAGATATAAACAATACCTAAAATTATATACATATTTCGACAAGGTCAGAAGACAACAAAGTCATAAATTTAGGAAACATGTGACAATAAGGGCAAATTCAATATAATGTCAATTTTGCAGGAGAGGAAAAAATCCAATTGTTAAACAGAAGCAATAGAAAGTAGGAGCTCCTCCACTTCGATATATGTCAATATCAGAAGATCCACGCCACAAAGTACCATGGAGCAGGGGTGTTCCAAAGCCCCAAAACCATTCAGGGCGGCACCCCGTGCAGGGCCTATGAATGAGACAAAACCATCTTCCTTCAGGAAGGGAATCTCATAAACTGCCTCACGAAGCAAACGCAACCGTAGTGCACAAGTCTGGGAATGAGCCCTAATCGGGAACATCAACAGATCAGGATCGACCACTGGAGGGCGCCACAGTGAGAGACAGAGAGCCAGTGCATGTTCAAACGAGCACCAAAGGCACCGAAACACGGGTTGCACACAATCCAAAACCGGTCGGAATGACAAAGACCAGTCACACTCCAAATGTCCCAGGAGTGTAGCTCCAAAATGCTGCATCATGCGTTCACGACACGGCTGCGCTGACGGGAGCAGCAATATAGGATCTCGTCGTGGCGGGACAGCCATTGCGAAAAAATAGTAATAACAGCAAGACTCCAGCCAATAAAGCCAAAGTAATCGGGAAACCCCCAAAAATGCTTTCGAAAATAGAGTGTATAGCCAAAGGTATCAAACCGAATATGGAAGAGAAGGTGTGAGCAAAACCAACACCAACGGCTTTGAAAAAATGTGCAATACCAGCAACACTGGATGCATTAAATATACGTCTCACAAGTTCACCGAAGTGACTTGGAAAGTTAGTATTCAAAAGGGACTATATTTCCGCCGATGACCTTGCCACCTGAAGTGCGTAGGTCTTGCTAGCAGATGTAAGGGCCACATGCTTTTGAAACACTAAAGCTTTTAGCCAACTCAACTTGTCGAAATTAACCTTGGAATTAGCAATATGAGGCCAGATGTCCGCTACCTCCCTAATTTGAGTGCGGGAAACAACACATTGCCGCAGCACGTAACGGCCTTGTTGACAACGACAACGTAAACTATTCCGGCACGCATGCCACAGCAGCGTTCGCTGTTAAGAACAATGTAACTGCCATTAGAAAGCACCTGGAAAGTGTTTTTAATAACCGGTACTGGAACTCCCTTCAGATAACAAGCTAAGTTAGCAATCGAAGCGTTACACGCTCCGTGCAAGGACAGCTGTTTACAAACCATAGAATGGCTGACAGAAGTTTTGCATTCACTACCGCTAAGAAAAACCTCCCTCAAACCATTAACACATCTGTATTGAAAGGGAAGCTCCCACACCTCGTGTATGTAACTGTCTCCCAATAGTTCATATCTACCCACCGGAATGGGCTTCAAACAAGAAGTAAATTGCAGAGTGGAGATAGGCAGATTAATAACCCCATGAATCAACCACTCAGCTGACGGAATCTCAGCCACCGTGAAAGGCAGTTTCTCCAATTTCTCAATATTCAACATGACATACGTTGCTCCCTTTTTAGCCATCAGCTGTTGTTGACGAGTCAAATTAAAGGAGACAAATATCTCTCTGGCACAAATGTGCTGCTATGGAACGCGACCTGCTTTCAAGGTCTGAAGAGACCAACCCAGCTGCATGATGGACCGCGTCTGACTCTGCCCATGATATAAAGAAGACATGTCCGATTTAATAATGTCAAAGCAGAGGAAACAATGCTGTCAATCGTGTATAAACACGGTCAGAAAGGGTATGCATGCCATTATCAACAACAGACAAAGGGGGTCATTCTGACTTTGCGGGCGGCGGAGGCCGCCCGCCAAAGTCCCGCCGTCAGAATACCGCTGCGCGGTCAAAAGACCGCCGCAGTAATTCTGAGTTTCCCGCTGGGCTGGCGGGCGACCGCCAGAAGGCCGTCCGTCAGCCCAGCGGGAAACCCCCTTCCATGAGGATGCCAGCTCCGAATGGAGCCGGCGGAGTGGAAGGGGTGCGACGGGTGCAGTTGCACCCGTCGCGATTTTCAGTGTCTGCTTGGCAGACACTAAAAATCTTGGTGGGGCCCTGTTAGGGGGCCCCTGCAGTGACCATGCCATTGGCATGGGCACTGCAAGGGCCCCCAGGGGCCCCACGACACCCGTTACCGCCAGCCAGGTTCTGGCGGTCAAAACCGCCAGAACCAGGCTGACGGTAAGGGGGTCGGAATCCCCATGGCGGCGCTGCCTGCAGCGCCGCCATGGAGGATTCCCTAGGGCAGCGGGAAACCGGCGGGACACCGCCGGTTTCCCGTTTCTGACCGCGGCTGTACCGCCGCGGTCAGAATGCCCATGGATGCACCGCCAGCCTGTTGGCGGTGCATCTGCGGTCCCCGGCCCTGGCGGTAGTCAACCGCCAGGGTCGGAATGACCCCCAAAGTCTGCATCAGGTTTTCCTGATCAATCTGCCTCAACCGGGCTGCAGCCTCCTGTTGTGAAAGCTTCCAAATCTCATTATAAACTTCGTATAAAAATCTTTTCTTCCGTGGTACCTTGGGACCTGACAAAAAATCCTGTAAATCAGTATCATTAGACAGTAACGTGAGATGTGACTTAACTGCATCCAGCGTGGATGACTTCAACCATTGCTGACAAAGCTTTCCCACACTGTATGTAGTTATAATATCAGCATGTTCTGGTGAAATGTAACGAGGGTCTGCCCTACTAGTCCTGAACCCCCCTGAAGAGGTGACAAAACGTTGATGACACTTATTAGTGTCTACAGGCCATAATAACCACCCGCCCGGATGTATCGATGAAGTGTTAAGCGTACAATTCTGGACCCAATGTGTAAATTCACTAAAAGTAGCATTCACATAGTGCTGCCAGTTGTTTAATTTGGAAGGGACAGGTATACTAGGCAAATTCAACTCTCTAATTGTCGCCAAGCCCAAACAGCTAGTCTGTTGTACTGTGTCATTGAGGAAAATCATCTGCACAGGGATAATACATGCTCTAAATAATGTGTCCCTGCCTTGCATCTGCCAATTTTTCGTACCCCAAACACTTTTCAAGCCAACAGTCTTAAACCAGTATTCATACCCCTCGACCGAAAGTTTAGATACAAATAAATTGGAATACAGTAATTTAGTATCGGTCAATAACATTTGCTTATTAGAATACAGAGTAACTTTAAAATAGTAAGACTTAGCATTTCGTTGATTATGCCCAGAAAAATATGCAAATTTATCATAATATGTTTTGGAACTCCCTTGTGGAGGAGTCGAGCAATGCTCCCATTGCACATAATTAAATATGGACTTAGGGCTACTAGCTTTATGAATAAAGTGGTGTCCATAATAGTTGTAGCAAAACATGTCACCATGATTATCTCTAAACTGGTAAGCATCTTCATCGTCATAGACAGTATAATATTGCAAATCTGTCAGCATAGAATCTTCTGTCTTCACATCCCAAGCATCAGAAACAATGCCTGGTATAACAATATCATTCATTGATAACTTGAGGACATACGGTATTTGAATCAATTCAGTGGGACCATATATATCAAACATTACTTTATCCCACACAATCCCATCTGGAATCGGTATTGCAGAAATGTTTACATGGGACAAGTCTCTCCGAACCATATGAGACGAAAAATGTGGTTTTAACACAGTCTCCATGTGCTCAATGTCAGATCGATCAGGAAGAAAATGACCATGTATTACCAGAAAAAAAGTAACCACAAATCCCAACCATAAAAAAAGAGACATTACAGCCATAAAAAGCCACAAATAGTTCCAAGGAAAAACAAAATACGTGCGTTTAAGCCAACACAGCAGCTTACGTGGACCTCGGACAGAGGACATCGAGGACGAGGAGTTGGACACTGCATCATCAGTGTCGTTGAAGCAGCCAGAGGCAGTCCTTGCAAAAGGTGCAACTGTGAACAAAGAAGCAGATGGAGGCTCTCGCCTAGGCACGCTATAAACCACATGTTCAGAAACATCAGTAGAACGTACAGCAACTTGATCAAAAGATTCCATATTAATCGTCGTCTGTGGAACAATTGCAAGATCATCATCCACCCTCCCCAAGCTCGGAGAGGAAACAGCGTCGGTGTAAATCACCTGCAGCTGGACTTCCTCCCCAGTAGTGAGAGGGATTCCGGAACTACTGGGTGTCTCTCTTGGTCTGCTGTGCAGAATCGGCCACATGTTGTAACTTGACATTATCAATGGAAACAAAGCGATGTCCTTTGGCCCCTTGCAGCGGCGGTAATATCACAGTTCTCGTGCCGCTTACCCCTAACACAGGGACAGGTGCTCGATAAGAAGGACCAAATTCTTTCTTTACTGCGACCTTTTCACGCACTAGATCCCCAATCCTGGGTATCCAACCAGTAGGAGACACTGGCTCATCCTTAATTCCTGAGGAGGCAGCACTTGCAGAAGAGTTATCTTCACAGAATTGTTGTAAATCCTGCAAAATAGTGACACGATCATTTATGTCAAAGGGCGTATCTGCCGCCTCCACACCAGGACCATCTAGATCAGGAACATACATTCGTGTTCCAAACAGGCACTCATATGAAGTACGACCCCCCAGTGACCGTCTAGGCAAGTTATTGAGTGCTTTCTGTACTCCATATAGGTGGGCTAGGCAACTACGACCCATACCTATAACCATGGCTGTTAAGGATTGCTTTAAATCACGATTTAAACGCTCCACAACAGAATTTCCCTTGGGATGAAATGGAGACGAGAATTGGAGTTGGACCCCCAACGAAGCCATGGTGTCCCTGAATGTCTTAGAGGCAAAAGCAGGGCCCTGGTCCGAATGAAAAGCCGCAACTGCAAATGTATCGACAAAGATGCGCAAATCTTTAATAACAGTCCGAGCGTCACCCGAGCGTTGTGGCCAGACACACACAAATCTGGAGCACGCATCTACAGCAACCAAAATATATTTGTATGCACTATCTGGTGTCAGCGGACCACAATGATCCAAGTACACACACTGTAAAGGTTTATTTGAAATCATAAGGGGCGTCTGCTGCAGGCGTCTAGCCGGTGAAGCTTTAATCTGCTGACAAACGTCACAACAAAGGACATATTGCTTTGTCTCTTTATAGAGACCAGGCCACCAGTAACGAGCCTGTAAAAGTGAAATCGTGGCAGCCACACCAGCATGTGCAGACGACACCCCCTCATGTGCTGCAGAAATTAATCGAGGTCTCTCAATTTTATTGGGTAGTTCACGTACACCAATGCCTGGAATATTAACAACAGCAGTCAGCGCACTACTCAAGCAGTAACTATATTTAGAAGGAAATCCTTTAGGAAATGGCGTGCCATCAGCCGTAGCTTTTATGGCAGCCAAAATCTCTGTGTCTGGTTTGGAACTCGAACGAGTCACTGTGATTTCGCGGCTTCATCAGCCAAAGTATTCCCAGCAACGTGTATTCCAACGCGCTGGTGTCCAAGTGTATGTACAACATGGACCTTAGGAAGCGTCTCCTTCAGATCCGCAACCTTACCCCACAACAATTTGTGTTTAATGGTGTTGTCTTTAGAATCTCTGAACCCATTCAACTTCCAATAGTGTAGATATTCATTGAAAGACTGTACACAGTAGTAGGAGTCACAGACCAGCAAGGTTAAAATCGCCGGATCCGCGTGCTCCAACGCTAACAATAGAGCTTTGAGCTCAGCCAGCTGTGCCGTGCAATCTCCCAAGGTTTTAGTATAAGTATGTCGGGGCAGAACACTTCCCCCTCCATCGTGCCGCTAACCACCGCACATGCAGCAGAATTCTGTTGTTTAGTCCCAACCGCTGGTTGCGCAGAGCCATCGGTATACATGACCACCTGATATTGGTCAATAGGCAATGTGCCAGCAGGGACTGGGTACTCCATTTCATATTGAAGAAATTCTTGAGTCTGCAGTTTATGGTCAAATATGTAATCTACATCAGTGGCCGTCAAAGACGTAGCCCATTGTATCCATCGCGGGTGTAAAGCTTTCGAATTAGGAACACTTGCTTTTGTAACAGCCTCTAAGGCCGGAATCGGGGAAACAACAACGATGCGTTGTCCCTGGGCAAGCAGTCTTTCTTTAATCACAGCCATCTGTACTGCAGTGAGTATTTTTTCAGTCTGTGCAAATCGTTGTTCTGCAGCAGAATACAAGTGGGACTTGTACGCAATTGGGACTGTCTCACCCTCATTAAAGGTGACATATGTAAACCCAACAGCCCCAGGTATCACCCTGATGTCCAAATGTGTCTTATTGTCCTGCGTGTGTAAGTGTTTAACTGCTAAGAGATCAGTCTGTAAATCTCGTAGGATATGTGTATGCTCAATCGTCTAAAATCTACTCGAAAAATTCGGACGAATCAACTCGTATAAGGGTTTTATACGCGTAGCATAATCAGGAATGTAAGTTCTGCCAAAATTCAGAAACCCCAACAATGACTGGAGCTTCCAAACCGTATTAGGAGGCTGCAATAAAGCACATTTCTCCAAAAAATATGGCGCTAAGCTCCTGCCCTCACTCGACAACTCATATCCAAGGAAAATGACGCAGAGGAAGGCAATCTTCGATTTCTTAAAATTAAATTTATAGCCAATATCAGCAAACCCCACAACAATGCGGGATACACGCCTTAGATGTTGCAGAATCTCCTCGTCTGTCAGATATATGTCATCAACATATGATAACGCTTCAGGGTCCAACTCGTGCAGCATTTCAGTCACACGAGCCGAAAACAGTCCTGGGCTATTCTTATACCCCTGAGGCAAACGACAAAACTTTTTCTGAGAGCCAAACGCACTGAAACTGGTATAGTCCCGACTTTCGGGCGCTATATTTTGGCAGAAAAATCCATTCGAGATATCTAACGTTGTTTTGTATTTCTTATGCACTTTATTATTCATAAGGGCTGCGCTATGTGAATTCTGTATTGTATATGTGCGTGTATGACCATTTAAATGTCTGTAATCCACCACTATCCTATATGAATGGTCCGGTTTAGCAACCGGAAATAAGGGATTATTCATCGGCGAGACACAGGACTCAATCACACCCTGGTACTCCAATTGTGTAAGGATTTTCCTAACCGATGCCCTTGCCTCAAATTTGATAGGATACTGCGGCTGTGGCTGAGGTTCGCCCTTTATTGGAATTACATGATAAGGTGATTGTCTATCCCACCCCACGTTCTTTCTATATCGGGCGGGAGCCTGTGCTAGAGCCCATGTTTTACTATAGGACTCCGCTAGTTCTCTTGGAACAAGTGGTGAGAAGGAAGGTATAATAACCTCCTCCCCAACCGGACAGTCGAGAACAAAGTCAGGTGGCCAATCCTGTTCGGCCAGCAGAACATCATATGATTTTACCACATGGTCCCAAAAGATGGCATGGACAATGCGGTCAATGTCCCCTCTAATCGCAGAGTCACTCTATATACTCTATCAGGATCAGAGACTCGCATATCCGCCGTTTCGACTTGTATGAAGTCATCAGTTGCTTTCACCTCCAGATGCTCTAGAAGACTCCGGCGAACTATTGTGACCTCTGCCGCGCTGTCTAACAGTGTCAACACCCATGTCTTGTTCGTCAAGAGAACTCTCTTCTTGAGCGGCAAGTCTAACTGAGACTGCTGCCACTTTCTTCTTTTTAAATTGCAGTTTTTGTTGCAGTGGTTTCTCTTCTTGTTTAATAGAAACCTCCGTTGAGCGTTGTGAATCCTGTCTTGGTTTCACGTACTCCGTTCTCCACTCTGACCGCCCACCTCTCTCACTTCTCTTCTCTGAGGAGTCCTGAAAGGAACGAGATTGGCGTGTATCAGTATATTGATATCTATCAGGCGTCTTCAAATTATCCCTATTCCTGAGATTATACCTATTCTGCGGGGTCTCCGGTTGCGGAGACTGTCCCCCATCCTTTTTAGGTGTTTGCTGTTGCTTTTCCCAGTGCTTTTTAGTACCCTCAGGTTGCTGTTGTTTAGCATTGTCTTTATTATTTTTACCCTGTAATTGGGGTTTTTGCGGTCTAGCCCCTAGGCTATCGCGACCAATACTGGAATATGTCTCTGCTTTATTCTCGGAAGTTCCCGCTCCTGATTAATCTGCGGAACGTCCCGAAGACGCATTCGCACTGCTAGTGCTACGGCCTCTCCCTTGAGATTACTCAAAATAATAGAAGAAACCGCAGCAAAATTGCCCATTAACTGCATGCCCAAATCTAAGGCAGGGGCAGCCCCATATTCATTTTGAATTTGTTTAAGCACTTACGGTAAATTAGCTAATGTCGGTGTACCGTGTGCCGTAGTATAGAGCGCGGCAAACACCGTGCCCCAGGTATTACAAAGGTCCACTGGAGGAACCATGCCATACGGCAAACACATCGTCAATTTTCTATGTCTATCCTGAGGTCCCGTATGGGGAAACACTGCTTCCAGTGTATAAATTTTTTGCGCCAGCCAAAATGGAGTTTCCTCTCGTTTAGCCGGTACCTTACCCATAACTGAGTGTACAGTGGGCGGAATGATACCCGGAACCACCGCCTGTGGGTGCGCCGGAGCAGCACGCGCTGCGTTTGTATTAAGTGTCTGCATGACAAACTGAACTAATCGTCTATATGTAGCCGTTAAGTCTGTATATAAACGACGAACTTCAACCACTGTCAATTGAGCAGCCGCAGGATGAGGAGTATATGTAGCCAATAAAGGCCAAGTAGGACCATCATTACTCAGTGGACCTAACCTAACTTGTGCTACTGTGTGTGGGAGGGCGCCATCAAGCCAATTATGGTGTTCTTGATAAGATAAAGGTATCTCTAAGTATGCGTAAGCCCTCTATTGTCCAGGGACATTCGCAACAGTGTATTCGTGAAAAGTGTTTGTACCCCCATCAACTGCTGGAAATACGACCCAAGAATAAAAAAGTTCTGTTCTATAGGCTGCATGGGCATCCACCACAAAAGTGACCGGACCCCCCTGGACCGTCAGTCCATGTGCTATCAGATGTCCTGTGAGCGGGTGTCGCATATTAAGCGCTACTTGCACCACTACCGGATTCGCCATCTAGAGAAAAACAGCACCTGGGTAGTGAAGGCACACCAATAACGGGTTTTTTCCTCTCAAAGTTCAAGCTTGAACAACCAACCACTAAGTAATAGGATGTACCTATCCCGTGGTGGCGGAAACCCTCAGCCCCACGGACGTCTCCGCTTACGGAACCGAGGAGTCAAAATATATATGAGACCCAGAGAGTCAGTCGGACCTAAATATTAGAGCCAGACCAATCGTTGGCGGCGCCATGTCGCGTGGTCTCTCATTATCCTAAATGAGACTACTGGATTTCTAGGCAGCAGGATCGATAACGGTGTGGGGGACTGAGTCTGACCCACGTGTAAGGAACTCTGTCACGCTAAATCCGTTTTTTGCTCCGGCTAACTAGCAGTGCCTCATTTCTCCCACGGGGAAGAGATGATTGGGCAGCCGAGCGCAAGACATCTTTGGAACTTCTCAGGGAAGTCGTGGTCACTCAGATCCAAACCAACTCTCTCATTTACAATATGATCTCATATACAAATGACAAAGACAGTATACGTTTTATATAATGATTTAATAAAACGACTGTATTTTAGATAATAAGGCATGAGCCGCAATAACCAGAACCATACAACACAGTAGGATTGAAATAGTTACCAGGAGAGTAAAACATAAGAACAACGCGATCATTGTGTATAAAAGTTTCTACTCTCCCTCTGCTTGTTCTATTTCGAGCACAGCATGTTAAGCTTCTAGCTTGCCTGTCTGTATCACTGGGGAGACATCAGCCCTCAGACCTGAGCAAAGGCCTGTGATCTTGGTTCAGCATCTGCAACGAGGCAGTCAGCGTCTAGTTGTGGTTCCCTGGTTGGAATCTCCCTCTTGCGTGTATTGGGACAAGGAAGTGATTTTATAACTAACATGTCAGCGTGATCACAAAATGTCCCTATGCAGGAATGCCAAGTCTAAACTCCTACCACGTCTATCGGCAATGTACCAGACTGTATCCTTGACTGAAGCACAGAGTGAATGTGCTATGGAGAACTCCAGTGCTGAAGTAGGCAAAACAGTGTGATATGAATAAAAAACAAAACCGTAGAACTGGCTATTTGAAAAATAACAGTACGAAGCGTAATAAAAAGCATTTAGAGCAAAGTGCACAGAGGCTCTAAGCTGCCAGCAAATGAATCAAATACATCCAGGGCAAAGTGCACAAAGGCCTAAAGCCTGAAGCTAACGCGCAAAGGATATGTAAAACTAACCACACTACAATACCAATATTCATACCCCTCAACCGAAAGTTTAGACACAAACAAATTTGAATACAACAATTTAGTATCGGTTAATAACATTTGCTTATTAGCATACGGAGTAACTTTAAAATAGTAAGACCTAGCATTTCGTTGATTATGCCCAGAAAAAAATGCAAATTTATCATAATATGTTTTTGATCTCCCCTGTGGAGGAGTCGGGCAATGTTCCCATTGCACATAATCAAATATGGACTTAGGGCTACTCGCTTTATGAATAAAGTGGTGTCCATAATAGTTGTAGCAAAACATGTCACCATGATTATCTCTAAATAGGTAAGCATCTTCATCGTAACAAACAGTATAATATTGCAATTCTGTCAGCATAGAATCTACTGTCTTCACATCCCAATCATCAGAAACAATGCCTGGTATAACAATATAATTCATTGATAACTTGAGAACATACGGTATCTGAATCAATTCAGTGGGACCATATATATCAAACATTACTTTATCCCACACAATCCCATCCGGAATCGGTATCGCAGAAATTTTTACATTGGACAAGTCTCTTCGGACCATATGAGACGAAAAATGTGGTTTTAACACTGTCTCCACGTGCTCAATGTCAGATCGTTCAGGAAGAAAATGACCATGTCTTACTAGAAAAAAAGTAACCACAAATCCCAACCACAAAAAAAGAGTCATTACAGCCGTAAAAAGCCACAAATAGTTCCAAGGAAAAACAAAGTATGTGCGTTTAAGCCAACACAGCAGCTTACGTGGATCTCGGATTGAAGATAGTGAGGACGAGGATCCTGAGACGGCATCATCAGTGTCGTTGAAGCAGCCAGAGGTAGTTCTTGCAAAAGGTGCAACTGTGAACAAAGAAGCAGATGGAGGCTCCCGCCTTGGCACACTGTAAACCACATGTTCAGAAACATTAGTGGAACGTACAGCAACTTGATCAAAAGATTCCAAATTAATCGTCGTCTGTGGAACAATCGCAAGATCATCTTCCACCCTCCCCAAGCTCGGAGAGGAAACAGTGTCGGTGCAAATCACCTGCAGCGGGACTTCTTCCGCAGTAGTGAGAGGGATTCCAGAACTACTGGGTGTCCCTCTTGGTCTGCTGTGCAGAATCAGCCACATGTTGTAACTTGACATTATCAATGGAAACAAAGCGATTTCCTTTGGCCCCGTGCAGCGGCGGTAAAATCACAGTTCTCGTGACGCTAACCCCTAATACAGGGACTGGTGCTCGATACGAAGGACCAAATTCTTTCTTTACTGCGACCTTTTCACGCACTATATCCCCAATCCTGGGTATCCAACCAGTAGGTGTTACTGGCTCATCCTTAATTCCTGAGGAGACAGCACTCGCAGAACAGTTACCTTCACGGAATTGTTGTAAATCCTGCAAAACAGTGACACAATCATTTATGTCAAAAGGGGTATCCGCCGGCTCCACACCAGGACCATCTAGATCAGGAACATACATTCGTGTTCTGAACAGGCACTCATATGAAGTACGACCCCCCAGTGACCTCTTCTAGGCAAGTTATTAGGTGCTCTCTGTACTCCATACAGGTGGGCTAGCCAACCACGACCTGTACCTATAACTCTGGCCGTTAAGGATTGCTTTATTTCACGATTGAAACGCTCCACGACAGAATTTCCCTTGGGATGAAATGGAGACGAGAACTGGAGCTGGACCCCCAACGAAGCCATGGTGTCCCTGAATGCCTTAGAGGCAAAAGCAGGGCCCTGGTCCGAATGAAAAGCCGCAACTGCAAATGTATCGACAAAGATGCGCAAATCTTTAATAACAGTTCGAGCGTCAGCCGAGCCTTGTGGCCAGACTCACACAAATCTGGAGCACGAATCTACAGCAACCAAAATATATTTATATGCACTATCTGGTGTCAGCGGACCACAATGATCCAAGTACACACACTGTAAAGGTTTATTTGAAATCAGAAGGGGCGTTTGCTGCGGGCGTATAGCCGACGAAGCTTTAATTTGTTGACAAACGTCACAACAAAGGACATACTGCTTTGTCTCTTTATAGAGACCAGGCCACCAGTAACGAGCCTGTAAAAGTGAAATTGTGGGAGCCACACCAGCATGTGCAGATGCCGCCCCCTCATGTGCTGCAGAAATTAAGCGAGGTCTCTCAATTTTATTGGGCATTTCACGTACACCAATGCCTGGAATGTTAACAACAGCATTTAGCGCACTACTCAAGCAGTAACTATATTTAGAAGGAAATCCTTTAGGAAAGGGCGTGCCATCAGCCGTAGCCTTTATGGCAGCCGAAATCTCTGTGTCTGGTTTGGAACTCCGAGTCACTGCGGCCACAGTGGCGACAGCCACTACCGACTTCACGGCTTCATCAGCCAAAGTATTCCCAGCAACGTGTATTCCAACGCGCTGGTGTCCAAGTGTATGTACAACATGGACCTTAGGAAGCGTTTCTTTCAGATCCGCAACCTTACCCCACAACAATTTGTGTTTAATGGTGTTGCCTTTAGAATCTCTGAACCCATTCAACTTCCAATAGTGTAAATATTCATTGAAAGACTGAACACAGTAATAGGAGTCACAGACCAGCAAAGTTAAAGTCGCCAGATCCACGTGTTCCAATGCTAACAATAGAGCTTTGAGCTCAGCCAGCTGTGCAGTACAATCTCCCAAGGTTTGAGTATAAGTATGTCGGGGCAGAACACTTCCCCCTCCATCGTGACGCTCACCACCGCACATGCAGCAGAATATTGTTGTTTAGTTCCAACCGCCGGTTGCGCAGAGCCATCGGTATATATGACCATCTAATATTGGCCAATAGGCAATGTGCCAGCAGGTACTGGGTACTCCATTTCACATTGAAGAAATTCTTGAGTCTGTAGTTTAGGGTCAAATATGTAATCTACATCAGTGGCAGTCAAAGACGTAGCCCATTGTATCCATCGCGGGTGTAAAGCTTTCGAATTAGGAACACTCGCTTTTGAAACAGCCTCTAAGGCTGGAATCGGGGAAACGACAATGATGCGTTGTCCCTGGGCAAGCGGTCTTTCTTTAATCACAGCCATCTGTAATGCAGTGAGTATTTTCTCAGTTTGTGGAAATCGTTGTTCTGCAGCAGAATACAAGTGGGACTTGTATGCAATCAGGACTGTCTCACCCTCATTAAAGGTGACATATGTAAACCCAACAGCCCCAGGTATCACCCTGATGACTAAATGCGTTTTATTGTCCTGTGTGTGTAAATGTTGAACTGCTAAGAGATCAGTTTGCAAATCTCGCAGTATATGTGTATGCTCAATCGTCCAAAATCTACCCCAAAAATTTGGGCGAATCAACTCGTATAAGGGTTTTATACGCGTAGCATAATCAGGAATGTAAGTTCTGCCAAAATTCAGAAACCCCAACAATGACTGGAGCTTCTGAACCGTATTAGGAGGCTGCAACTGAGCACATTTCTCCCAAAAATGTGGCGCTAAGCTCCTGCCCTCATTCGACAATTCATATCCCAGGAAAATGACGCTGAGGAAAGCAATCTTTGATTTCTTAAAATTAAACTTATAGCCAATTTCAGCAAACCCCACAAAGATGCGTGCTACACGCCTTAGATGTTGCAGAATCTCATCATCTGTCAAATATATATCATCAACATATGATAACGCCTCAGGGCCCAACTTGTGCAGAATTTCAGTCACACGAGCCGAAAATAGTCCCGGGCTATTCTTATACCTCAGATGGCAAACGACAAAACTTTTTCTGAGAGCCAAACGCACTGAAACTGGTATAGTCCCGACTGTCGGGCGCTATATTTTGGCAGGAAAATCCATTCGAGATGTCTAATGTTGTTTTGTATTTTTTACGCACTATATTATTCATAAGCGCTGTGCTATGTGAATTCTGTATTGCATATGTACGTGTATGTCCATTTAAGTGTCTGTAATCCACCACTATCCTATATGAATGGTCCAGTTTAGCAACTGGAAATAAGGGATTATTAATCGGCGAGACACAGGGTTCAATTACACCCTGGTACTCCAATTGTGTAAGAATTTTCCTAACCGATGCCCTTGCCTCAAATTTGATAGGATACTGCGGCTGTGGCTGAGGTTCGCCCTTTATTGGAATTACATGATAAGGTGATTGTCTATCCCACCCCACATTATTTCTATATAGGGCGGGGGCCTGTGCTAGAGCCCATGTCTTACTATAGGACTCCGCTAGTTCTCTCGGAACAAGTGTAGAGAAGGAAGGTGTAATAACCTCCTCCCCAACCGGACAGTCGTGAACACAGTCAGGTGGCCAATCCTGCTCGGCCAGCAGAACATCATATGATTTTACCACATGGTCCCAAAAGATGGCGTGGACAATGCGGTCAATGTCCCCTTCTAATCGCAGAGTCACTCTATATACTCTATCAGGATCAGAGACTCGCATATCCGCCGTTTCGACTTGTATGAAGTCATCAGTTGCTTTCACCTCCAGATGCTCTAGAAGACTCCGGCGAACTATTGTGACCTCTGCCGCGCTGTCTACCAGTGCCAACGCCCATGTCTTGTTCGTCAAGAGAACTCTCTTCTTGAGCGGCATGTCTAACTGAGACTGCTGCCACTTTTTTCTTCTTAAATTGTTGTTTTTGTTGCAGTTGTTTCTCTTCTTGTTTAATAGAAATCTCTGTTGAGCGTTGTGAGTCCTGTCTCGGTTTCACGTACTCAGTTCTGCGCTCAGACCGCCCACCTCTCTCACTTCTCTTGTCCGAGGAGTCCTGAATGGAACGAGATTGGCGTGTATCAGTATATTGATATCTATCAGGCGTCTTCAAATTATCCCTATTCCTGAGATTATACCTATTCTGCAGGGTCTCCGGTTGCGGAGATTGTCCCCCATCTTTCTTAGGTGTTTGCTGTTTCTTTTCCCAGCGCTTTTTAGTACCCTCAGGTTGCTGTTGTTTAGCATTATCTTTATTATTTTTACCCTGTAATTGGGGTTTTTGCGGTCTAGCCCCTAGGCTATCGCGACCAATACTGGAATATGTTTCTGCTATTATTCTCGGGAGTTGCCGTTCCTGATTAATCTGCGGAACGTCCCGAAGACGCATTCGCACTGCTAGTGCTACTGCCTCTCCCTTTAGATTACTCAAAATAATAGAAGAAACTGCGGCAAAATGGCCCATCAACTGCATGCCCAAATCTAAGGCAGGGGCAGCCCATTATTCATCTTGAATTTGTTTAAGTACCTCCGGTAAATAAGCTAATGTCGGTGTACCGTGTGCCGTAGTGTAGAGCGCGGCAAACACCGTGCCCCAGGTATTACAATGATCCACAGTAGGAACCATCCCATACGGCAAACACATTGTCAAAATTCTATGTTTATCCTGAGGTCCCGTATGGGAAATACTGCTTCCTGCGTATACATTTTTTGTGCCAGCCAAAATGGAGTTTCCTCACGTTTAGCCGGTACTTTACCCATAACTGAGTGTACAGTGGCCAGATTAATACCCGGAACCACTGCTTGTGGGTGCGCCGGAGCAGCACGCGCTGCATTAGTATTTAATACATGCATTACAAACTGAACCAGTCTTCTGTATGTAGTTGCTAACTCTATATATAAACGACGCACGTCAGCCACTGCCAAATTAGCAACCGCAGGATGTATGTAGCCAATAAAAGCCAGGTCGGACCATCATTACTCAGTGGACCTAACCTTACTTGTGCTACTGTGTGAGGGAGGGCGCCATCAAGCCAATTATGGTGTTCTTGATAAGAAAAAGATATCTCTAAGTATGCATAAGCCCTGTATTGTCCAGGGGCATTCGCAACAGTGTATTCGTGAAAAGTGTTTGTACCCCCATCAACAGCTGGAAATACGACCGAAGAATAAAAAAGTTCTGTTCCATAGGCTGCATGGGCGTCCACCACAAAAGTGACCGGACCCCCCTGGACCGTCAGTCCATGTGCTATCAGATGTCCTGTGAGCGGGTGTCGCATATTAGGCGCTATATTCACTACATTAGGATTCGCCATTTGTAAAAACAGCACCAGGTCAGAGAAGGCACACCAATATCGGGGTTTTCCTTTCAAAGTTCAAGGTTGAACAACCAACCACATAGTAATAGGATGCCTATCCTGTGGTGGCGGAAATCCTCAGCCCCACGGACGTCTCCGCTTACGGAACCGAGGAGTCAATATATATATAAGACCGAGAGAGTCAGTCGGACCTAAAAATTAGAGCCAGACCAACCGTTGGCGGCGCCATGTCGCGTGGGCTCTCATTATCCTAAATGAGACTACTGGATTTCTAGGCAGCAGGATCGATAACGGTGTGGGGGACTGAGTCTGACCCACGTGTAAGGAACTCTATCACCCTAAATCCGTTTTTTTGCTCCGGCTAACTAGCAGTGCCTCATTTCTCCCACGGGGAAGAGATGATTGGGCAGCCGAGCGCATGACATCTTTGGAACTTCTCAGGGAAGTCGTGGTCACTCAGATCCAAACCAACTCTCTCATTTACAGTATGATCTCATATACAAATGACAAAGGCAGTATGAGTTTATATAATGTTTTAATAAAAAAACTGCATTTTAGATAATAAGGCGTGAGCCGCAATAACCAGAACCATACAACACAGTAGGATTGAAATAGTCACCAGGAGAGTAAAACATAAGAACAACGCTATCATGGTGTCTAATAGTTTCTACTCTCCCTCTGCTAGCTCTATTTTGAGCACAGCATGTTAAGCTTCTAACTTGCCTTTCTGAATCACTGGGGAGACATCAGGTCTCATACCTGAGCAAAGGCCTGTGATCTTGGTTCAGCATCTGCAATGAGGCAGTGAGCGTCTAGTTGTGGTTCCATGGTCGGAATCTCCCTCTTGCGTGTATTTGGACAAGGAAGTGTTTTTATAACTAACATGTCAACGTGATCACAAAATGTCCCTACGCAGAAATGCCAAAGACTAAACTCCTACCACGTCTATCGGCAATGTACCAGACTGTATCCTTGACTGAAGCACAGAGTGAACAGGAACGTGTTATGGAGAACTCCAGTGCTGAAGTAGGCTAAACAGTGTGATATGAATATAAAACAAGACCGTAGAACTGGCTATTTGAAAAATAACAGTACAAAGCCTAATAAAAAGTATTTAGAGCAAAGTGCACAGAGGCTCTAAGCTGCAAGCAAATGAATAAAATATATCCAGGGCAAAGTGCACAAAGGCCTAAAGCCTGAAAGCTAATGCGCAAAGGATACGTAAAACTAACCACACTACACCCTGTTTTCTTCTAAGTAAAAAGGCTACATACCTCTTGCAGACTGTGTTTTTAGGAGACTGTTTTAATCTGTTTCTGTGATTTAAATTGTGTTTAAAAACTGTCTGCCCCCCTGGTCTTTGCCTTTAAAAATCCCAGATTTCAGAGTGCGTGCCTAGCAGTATTCCAGTGTTTGTTTTTTAAACAATCTCTCCCTTACTCCCTTGGAAAGTAGACTCTGCTACCTTGGAAGTGTGGATTCAGCCTGTCTGTATCCTAGGAGATTCTGAATAGAGCAGCAGCTGCTCTTCCCCCTGCCCACAGGGACTGGACTTAGCTGATTGGCTCTCTTAGTCCCTGTTGCACCTGAGTCCCGTCCCCCCACACCTGCTCTGGCCCCTTAGGTTTGTGGACGGAAGCCCAAGACAGCCACCTCCATTTTGTGAGCCTCAGCATCTTCCCTATGTCCTAATACAGCCCAGTGTTCAAGAATTGCAAAAAGACCTAGGTAAGGAGCCCTGAGATTTTTCTGGATAAATAGTATTCTTTGTTCAAAAGTGTTTATTTCAGCCACCTGTGTATGTTTTACTGTGGACTCTCTGTGTTTCAGGCAGCCTGGCCTCTTTTAAAGTGTTTTGTTTGTTATTTTATTTTGCCGTGACTGTGTGAATTCCCTTGCTAGTTTGTGGCACATATCCCCCCTCCCCTTTTATCTTCTAAGAAAAAAGGCTACATACATCTTGCAGAGTGTGTTTTTAGGAGACTGTTTTAATATGTTTCTGTGATTTAAATTGTGTTTCGAAACTGTCAGGCCCCCTGTTTTTTACGTTTAAAAAAGCCCGATTTCAGAGTGCGTGCCCAGCAGTATTCCAGTGTTTGTTTTTTAAACAATCTCTCCCTTACCTGGAAAGTAGACTCTGCTAGCTTGGAAGTGTGGATTCAGCCTGGCTGTATCCAAGGAGATATTGAATAGAGCTGCAGCTGCCTTTCCCCCTGCCCACAGAGACTGGACTTAGCTGATTGGCTCTCGGAGTCCCTGTTACACCTGTGCCCCACCCCCCACACCTGCTCGGGACCCTTAAGTTTGTGGGGGGAAGCCCAAGACAGCCACCTCCATTTTGTGAGCCTCAGTATCTTCCCTGTGTCCTGATACAGCCCAGTGTTCAAGGATTGCAAAAAAGACCTAGGTAAGGAGCCCTGAGATTTTTCTGGGTAAATAGTATTATTTGTTAAAAGGTGTTTATTTCAGCTACCTGTGTCTGTTTTACTGTGGACTCTCTGTGTTTCAGGCAGCCTGGCCTCTTTTAAAGTGGTGTTTTTGTCAAATTTGTTTTTGCCGTGACTGTGTGAATTGCCTTGATAGTTTTTGCACCTAACCCCCCCTTTTTCTTCTAAGTAATAAGGCTACATACATCTACAGAGTGTGTTTTTAGGAGACTGTTTTAATCTGTTTCTGTGATTTAAATTGTGTTTAAAAACTGTCTGCCCCCCTGTTTTCTGCCTTTAAAAAAAGCCCGATTTCAGAGTGCGCGCCCAGCAGCATTCCAGTGTTTGTTTTTTAAACAATCTCTCCCTTACCTGAAAAGTAGACTCTGCTGGCTTGGAAGTGTGGATTCAGCCTGTCTGTATCCAAGGAGATTCTGAATAGAGCATCAGCTGCCTTTCCCCCTGCCCACAGGGACTGGACTTAGCTGATTGGCTCTCTGATTCCCTGTTGCACCTGAGCCCACCCCCGCCACACCTGCTTTGGCCCCTTAAGTTTGTGGATGGAAGCCCAATACAGCCACCTCCAGTTTGTGAGCCTTAGCATCTTCCCTGTGTTCTGATACAGCCCAGTGTTCAAGGATTGCAAAAAGACCTAGGTAAGGAGCCCTGAAATGTTTCTGGTTAGATAGTATTATTTGTTCAAAAGTGTTTATTTCAGCTACCTGTGTCTGTTTTACTGTGGACTCTCTGTCTTTGAGGCAGCCTGGCCTCTTTTAAAGTGGTGTTTTTTCTAATTCACTTTTGCCGTGACTGTGTGAATTGCCTTGCTAATTTGTGTCACATAACCCCCCTCCTCCTTTTATCATCTAAGTAAAAAGGCTACATACATCTTGCAGAGTGTGTTTTTAGGAGACTGTATTAATCTCTTTCTGTGATTTCAATTGTGCGTAAAAACTGTCTGCCCCCCTGTTTTCTACCTTTAAAAAAGCCTGATTTCAGAGTGTGTGCCCAGCAGTATTCCAGTGTTTGTTTTTTAAACAATCTCTCCCTCACCTGACAAGTAGACTCTGCTACCTTGGATGTTCAGATTCAGGCTGTCTGTATCCAAGGAGATTCTGAATAGAGCAGCAGCTGCCTTTCCCCCTGCCCTCAGGGACTGGACTTAGCTGATTGGCTCTCTGAGTCCCTGTTGCACTGAGCCCCGCCGTCCCACACCTCCTCTGGCCCCTTAAGTTTGTGGATGGAAGCCCAAGACAGCCACCTCCATTTTGTGAGCCTCAGCATCTTCCCTGTGTCCTGATACAGCCCAGTGTTCAAGGATTGCAAAAAGACCTAGGTAAGGAGCCCTGAGATTTTTCTGGATAAATAGTATTATTTGTTTAAAAGTGTTTATTTCAGCTACCTGTGTCTGTTTTTCTGTGGACTCTCTGTGTTTCAGGCAGCCTGGCCTCTTTTAAAGTGCTGTTTTTGTTTTAAATTTGTTTTTGCTGTGACTGTGAATTGTCTTGATAGTTTGTGGCACATAACTCCCCCCCTTTTTTCTTCTAAGTAAAAAGGCTACATACATCTTGCAGAGTGTGTTTTTTGGAGACTGTTTTAATCTGTTTCTGTGATTTAAATTGTGTTTAAAAACTGTCTGCCCCCCAGATCTTTGCCTTTAAAAATGCCCAAATTCAGAGTGCGTGCCTAGCAGTATTCCAGTGTTTGTTTTTGAAACAGTCTCTCCCTTACTGGGAAAGTAGACTCTGCTAGCTTGGAGGTGTGGATTCAGTCTGTCTGTATCCAAGGAGATTCTGAATAGAGCTGGAGCTGCCTTTCCCCCTGCCCATAGGGACTGGACTTAGCTGATTGGCTCTCTGAGTCTGAGCCTCAGCATCTTCCCTGTGTCCTGAGACAGCCCAGTGTATGAGGATTGCAAAAAGACCTAGGTAAGGAGCCCTGAGATTTTTCTGGGTAAATAGTATTATTTGTTCAAAAGTGTTTATTTCAGCCTCCTGTGTCTGTTTTACTGTGGACTCTCTGTGTTTCAGGCAGTCTGACCTCTTTTAAAGTGGTGTTTTTAAAAAAATGTGTTTTTGCCGTGACAGTGTGAATTGCCTTGCTAGTTTGTGGCACATAACCCCCCTTTTTTTCTTCTAAATAAAAAGGCTACATACATCTTGCAGAGTGTGTTTTTAGGAGACTGTTTTAATCTGTTTCTGTGATTTAAATTGTGTTTAAAAACTGTCTGCCCCCCCTGTTTTTTGCCTTTAAAAAAGCACGATTTAAGAGTTCGCGCCCAGTGAAGGAGATTCTGAATAGAGCATCAGCTTCCTTCCGCCCTGCCCACAGGGACTAGACTTAGCTGATTGGCTCTCTGAGTCCCTGTTGCACCTGAGCCCCGCCGTCCCACACCTGCTCTGGCCCCTTAAGTTTGTGGAGGTAAACCCAAGACAGCCACCTTTTTTTGTGAGCCTCAGCATCTTCTCTGTGTCCTGATACAGTCCAGTGTTCAAGGATTGGAAAAAGACCTAGGTAAGGAGCCCTGAGATTTTTCTGGGTAAATAGTATTATTTGTTCAAAAGTGTTTAATTCAGCTACCTGTGTCTGTTTTACTGTGGACTCTCTGTGTTTCAGGCAGCCTGGCCTCTTTTAAAGTGGTGTTTTATTAAAAATGTGTTTTTGCCGTGACTGTGTGTATTGCCTTGCTAGTTTGTCGCACATACCCCCCCTTTTTTCTTCTAAGTAAAAAGGCTACATACATCTTGCAGATTGTGTTTTTAGGAGACTGTTTAATCTGTTTCTGTGATTTAAATTGTGTTTAAAAACTGTCTGCCCCCCTGTTTTCTGCCTTTAACAAAGCCCGATTTCAGAGTGCCGCCCAGCAGTATTCCAGTGTTTGTTTTTTAAACAATCTGTCCCTTACGTGGAAAGTAGACTCTGCTAGCTTGGAAGGGTGGATTCATCCTGTCTGTATACAAGGAGATACTGAATATAGCAGCAGTTGCCTTTCCCCGTGCCCAGAGGGACTGGACTTAGCTGATTGGCTCTCTGAGTCCCTGGTGCACCTGAGCCATGCCGTCCCACACCTGCTCTGGCCCCTTAAGTTTGTGGACGGAAACCCAAGACAGTCACCTCCATTTTGTGAGCCTCAGCATCTTCCCTTTATCCTGATACATCCCAGTGTTCAAGGATTGCAAAAAGACCTAGGTATGGAGCCCTGAGATTTTTCTGGGTAAATAGTATTATTTGTTCTAAAGTGTTTATTTCAGCTACCTGTGTCTGTTTAACGCTGGACTTTCTGTGTTTCAGGCAGCCTGCTCTCTTTTAAAGTGGTGTTTTTTTAAAATTCGTTTTTGCTGTGACTGTGTGAATTGCCTTGCTACTTTGTGGCACCTAACCCCCCCCTTTTTTCTTCTAAGTAAAAAGGCTACATACATCTTGCAGAGTGTGTTTTTAGGAGACTGTTTTAATCTGTTTCTGTGATTTAAATTGTGTTTGAAAACTGTCTGCCCCTATGTTTTCTACCTTTAAAAAACCTACATTTTAGAGTGCGCGCCCAGCAGTATTCCAGTGTTTGTTTTTTAAAGAATCTCTCCCTTACCTGGAAAGTAGACTCTGCTAGGTTGGAAGTGTGGATTCAGCCTGTCTGAATCCAAGAAGATTCTGACTAGAGCAGCAGTTTACGTTCCTCCTGTTCACTGGGACTGGACGTAGCTGATTGGCTCTCTGAGTCCCTGTTGCGCCTGAGCCCCGCCCCCCCACACCTGCTCTGGTCCCTTAAGTTTGTGGAGGAAAGCCCAAGACAGCCACCTCCATTTTGTGAGCCTCAGCATCTTCCCTGTGTCCTGATACAGCCCAGTGTTCAAGGATTGCAAAAAGAACTAGGTAAGAAGCCCTGAGATTTTTCTGGGTAAATAGTATTATTTGTTCAAAAGTGTTTATTTCAGCTACTGGTGTCTGTTTTACTGTAGACTCTCTGTGTTTCAGGCAGACTGGCCTCTTTTAAAGTGGTATTTTTTTTTTTTATTCGTTTTTGCTGTGACTGTGTGAATTGCATTGCTAGTTTGTGGCACATAACTCCGCCCCCTTTTTTCTTCTAATTAAAAAGGCTATATACATCTTGCAGAGTGTGTTTTTAGGAGACTGTTTTAATCTGTTTCTGTGATTTAAATAGTGTTTAAAAACTGTCTGCCCCCCCCTGTTTTTTGCCTTTAAAAAAGCACGATTTAAGGTTGCGCGCCGAGCAGTATTCCAGAGTTTGTTTTTTAAACAATCTCTCCCTTACCTGGAAAGTAGACCCTGCTAGCTTGGAAGTGTGGATTCAGCCTGTCTGTACCCTAGGAGATTCTGAATAGAGCAGCAGCTGCCTTTCCCCCTGCCCACAGCGACTGGAATTGGCTGATTGGCTCTCTCAGTCCCTGTTGCACCTGAGCCCCGCCTCAAACGCCTGCTCTGGCCCTTTAAGTTTGTGGAGGGAAGCCCAACACAGCCACCTCCATTTTGTGAGCCTCAGCATCTTCCTTGTGTCCTGATACAGCCCAGTGTTCAAGGATTGTAAAAAGACCTAGGTAAGGAGCCTTGAGATTTTTCTGGGTAAATAGTACTATTTGTTCAAAATTGTTTATTTCAGCTACCTGTGTCTGTTTTACTGTGGACTCTCTGTGTTTCAGGCAGCCTGGCCTCTTTTAAAGTGGTGTTTTTTTTAATTCATTTTTGCTGTGACTGTGTGAATTGCCTTGATAGTTTGTGGCACATAACTCCCCCTTCACCTTTTTTCTTCTAAGTAAAAAGGCTACATACATCTTGCAGAGTGTGATTTTAGGAGACTGTTTTATTCTGTTTCTGTGATTTATATTGTGTTTAAAAACTGTCTGCCCCCTGTTTTTTGCCTTTAGAAAAGCCCAATTTCAGAGTGCGCGCCCAGCAGTATTCCAGTGTTTGTTTCTTAAACAATCTCTCCCTTACCTGGAAAGTAGACTCTGCTAGCTTGAAAGTGTGGATTCAGCCTGTCTGTATCCTAGGAGATTGTGAATAGAGCAGCAGCTGCCCTTCCCCCGGCCCACAGAGACTGGACTTAGCTGATTGGCTCTCTGAGTCCCTGTTGCACCTGAGCCCCGCCTCCAGCACCTGCTCTGGCCCCTTAAGTTTGTGGAGGGAAGCCCAAGACAGCCACCTCCATTTTGTGAGCCTCAGCATCTTCCTTGTGTCCTGATACAGCCCAGTGTCAAGGATTGCAAAAAGACCTAGGTAAGGAGCCCTAAGATTTTTCTGGGTAAATAGTACTATTTATTCAAAAGTGTTTATTTCAGCTACCTTTGTCTATTTAACTGTGGAGTCTCTGTGTTTCAGGCAGCATGGCCTCTTTTAAGGTGGTGTTTATTTTAAATTCACTTTTGCCGTGACTGTGTGAATTGCCTTGCTAGTTTGTGGCACATAACCCCACTCCCCCTTTTTTCTTCTAAGTAAAAACGCCACGTACATCTTGCAGAGTGTGTTTTTAGGAGACTGTTTTAACCTGTTTCTGTGATTTAAATTGTGTTTAAAAACTGTCTGCCCCCTGTTTTTTGCCTTTAAAATTTTTAAAAAGCCCGATTTCAGAGTGTGCGCCCAGCAGTATTCCAGTGTTTTTTTTTTTTTATAAACACATTTTTATTGTTTTTCAGACATATACAGAAAAGGAAGGAAAAAACAGGTTCAAGTACAAGGCAAGGACGCATGGAATTTGTACATCTTATCATTGTTTTAGTATCGTTGTTAGCCATCAACAATAATGGGTTGTAGTGCTATCAGCTGATCTAGCCACCGTAGTGTCCCCTTGAAACATGAAGGGCCAGATGTAGGTAGGTAAAAAATAGCGACTCGCAAATTGCGACTCTTTGCGACTCGCAATTTCCGACTCACTAACTGCAATGCAGGTAGAAAACACAAGGACAATTTGAGAATCGCACACGGAGTCGCACCGCAGATAGCGAGTCCGCTGTTTGCGAGGTCGCTTTTTGCGACCGTGCAAAAAACGGACACGCAATTTGCAAGTGGGTGTCGCAAAATGCGACTGTGCCTAAAATTGAATGCAGGTGCTGCAGAACACTCTGGAAAACACTTCCTGGCACATGATGATGACATCACATCCACGAAGTTTACAAATACACCAGGGAGGAGGGAGGACCACACCCATTTCAACTGAAGCACTGCAAACACACAGAGCTCCAGCAACCATGGTTGAAAACCCAAGGAAGAGGAAACTGAAGTTTGCTGAAAAAGAGTTAGAGGTGCTGACTGAGGAGTGTTGTCAGCACCATGACCAGTTGTTTGGCAGGGCAGCCCTCACCGTGCCAGAGACAGAGAAAACAAGAATCTGGATGGAGATCCAGGAAAAAGTCAACTCCCTGGGGGTCAGCCACCGTAGTATTGAGGAACTGAAAAAAAGGTGGTACGACCTGCACTCCCGGACCAAGGATAGGGTGGCAGAGCGGCTCAGGGAGATGAGAGGCACAGGAGGGTGACCATCAACACTACCACCACCCACACCCCTGGAGGAAAGGGTAGAAGAGACCCTTGAGCCTGAGGCTGTAAGCGGGATGGGAGATCTGGACACCTCTGAGGCAGGACCATCAACCGGTGAGTACCATGTGACGTGCATGTACCCTCATTAATGCCATACCCCACCCACCTTGTACACAGGAGCATGCACAACCAAAATAGTTCCATTTCAGAGTAGCAAACACCAGTATGGTGCATTATGGGCAATGTAGTCAAGTAGGCAGTTCATAGGCAATAGTTTATTAGGAAGTTGATAACAGATAGTAGACACTGACAGTGTGTTCCCTATGTCCCACAGGGTTTCCACAAGACACCCCCACCAGCCCAAGCAGCCAAGGGCCAATGGTCAGCCAGCAGACACAGGAGGGAACAGGACCAGCCACCACTGCAACCTGCACCACCGACACCATGTCCACTCATGAAACACCTGTTGCAGTAGTGGTGTGTGAGCCTGCACCAGGTACCAGCCAAAGTGCCACAGGAGACATCACAGGGCCTCCACCGCGTCGCAGGCGACGTGGAACACCATCCTCAGAGCGGCAGGCAGAGTCAGGGGATGCCTCCACATCACAAACCGAGGCCGCACTCCTACGGGGTCAGCGCCTGCAGACACAGGAATTAAGGAGGATTACCGGAGCATTACGGCGCATGGAGTGCAATCATGGCAACAGTATGCAGCTTGTACATTCAGAGTTGCAACTGATCAGTTCAAACATGGGCGACCTTGCACTCTCCATGCGCCAACTAGTGGCAGGACTGCTAACGCAGACAGAGAATGCACGGCGCAGGGACCGCCAGCTGCTGAACTGCCTGGACAGGATGTCCTCCTCAATTGTAAGGCTGACTGTGAACACAACAGGTCTGTCTAGGCGCACAGTCAGCCTCCAGTTGGACATGGGCCACTTTGCCAGTGATGTGGCATGTGGACTGGGCCGTCTCAGCCACGCTATAGACCTAATGGAGGCATGGCAGGTGGCCAGGGGCACAGGCGACACGCCACAGGACAGTGAGGAGGGCTCCATTGTCAGCAGTGTCTCTTCCAGTGACACCAGGGTGCTTCGCAGTGGAAGCAAAAGGCAGAGCACTACTGACCCCCCTAGTACCAGCCATGCTGGCCGAGCCCGCCGTAGGGTCTGAGCTCCACACAGTCCTGGGGTTGGGGCACATGACGTCAATGTGTCCCAAGCCAGGTGGACTATTGAAGCCCCTGAACTGTTCCTTTTGTAAATAGTTTTTGTGTTTGCACTTATTAAATCACTTGTTCTTTCCACTTAACACATGGACTCTGTGTGTTACATTGGTGAGTATGGTAAAAGTTAGCACGTACCTTCCAAAGTATTGGTTTGCAATGTTTTCCCATCTCAGTCTGCCTTGATTTGCGATGCTTCTATCCCCATGATGGCGAGGTGGTAGCTCTTGCTCTTCATCCTCAGAATCTGGGTCTTCAGGGGTGAGAGGTAGCCCACGTCTGGTGGCACTGTTGTGCAGTATAGCACATGCAACAACGATTTTGAAAGCTGTTATTGGGGTATACTGGAGGGCACCTCCACTTCGGTGGAGGCATCTGAACCTTGCTTTCAGCAGTCCAAAGGTACGTTCGATTATATTCCTGGTCCTCTTATGCGCACTGTTGTATCGCCTCTCGGAATCATTGCTGGGTGTTAGGTACGGAGTTAGTATCCATTTTCGTAGTGCATATGCACTGTCACCTGTTTGGCACAAAAAGTACAATGTTAGCAGGGCATGGGTGGTTTCCACATTGACCTGTGTGTACGTCTGCAAGGTGTTACCAGCTCTACCTAGGAGGTATCCGTCTCCAAACTCCCCACTTTCTAGGCGTTGTATCCCATTGTGCCTAAAAATGTAGGAGTCATGAGTAGTGCCTGGGAATTTGGCAACCATGTCAGTGATGACATAATGGGCGTCACATACCACCTGAATATTGAGTGAGTGGGTACACTTCCTATTGCGGAACAGATATTCCAGGTTTGCAGGAGGGCATATTTGGATATGTGTCCCGTCTACACACCCTATGACATGGGGGAAGTTGGCAATCCTGTAAAATTCCAACTTGGTGCTGTTGATTTCTGCATCATTCCTGGGTAGGTCTATGTATCGGGACATGTGTGTGAGTAAGGCGTCTAGGAATGCCCTAAAGAACTGTGAGAGTGAACTTTGGGATACCCCACCTGCCACAGTAATGACCCCCTTATAGCTACCCGAGGCCAAGAGGTGCAGTGAGCATAGCACTTGCACATGCGTAGGGATGGCGCAGCCGCGCACAGTCTGGCGTTGTAGCTGTGGTTTGAGTAATTCTATTAGATCTAGTATAGCTGTGCTGCTAAGTCTATATTTGTCATAAATCTCCTCCTCAGTTTGTTGGAAAATTGTCTGCCTTGTGCTGTATATCTTCTCCTGTCTCTGGCTCCTCCTCCTCTGCTGGGCGGCGTGGGCTCTCCTCCTCACTGCTATCAGGTATATCTCCGCCCTCTTGTGTAACCCAGATGCCTTCTGGGTCTCCTTTTATACTTTGGTAATGGTTACCACCTGCTGTGAGTTAGTGGTAAAATGGAAGTGCAAAATGGGCTTTTTGTGAATAGTCGCAATTTGCGAGTTGCTTTTGCATATGGTTTGCGACTCGCAAATTGCGACTTGCTATTTGCGGGTCGCAAAATGGGGTCGCAAATTATGCGAGTCGGTAATGGTTCACGTCGCATTTTGCGAGTTGGAAATGGGATTTTTGCATCCCATTTCCGATTTTGCGGGGTCGCAAATTGCGAATCGGGCCATTTGCGACTCGCAAGTTTGCTACATCTGGCCCTAACTATCTTATTCCGTATCTGGTTTATGTCATCAATTCTAGCCATCGTCCCCATATCTTTTCGAATTTGTGTGGGCACCCTCTAGACTCAAATACCAGTTTCTCCTGATTGGCACACCAATCCACCCCCTTCCTCCATTTTTGCATCAACAGGCCTTCTGGGGACGTCCACGCTGCAGCAATATCTCTCTTAGCGACTAATAATGCTGTAGCTGTCAGTGTTCATTTAGCACGTGTTCCTCTCATTTCTTCCTTTACCCCCAATAGGATTAGCTTAGCTGATTTTTATATTTCTTGACCCAGTGCCCTTCCCATATCTCGGATCACCCCTTCCCAGTACTTTTGTATTTTTTGACAGGTCCATACCATATGAAAGAAGTCTGCTGGTTCATTGGGGCATCTTGGGCATTTGGCAGAAGGGCTGGCTCCCATTTTGTGTAGTTTGGATGGTGTCAGATAGGCCCCATATAAATAATAGAATTGTATCATGCGGAACCTTGCCGATATTGCCAATACCTTGGGCGCCATCAAAGCTTCCCTCCATTCTGTTTCTTCTAGGGGTCCGAGCCATGATTCCCACTTAGACCTAAAAATGACTAAGTTATCAGGAGTGTTGTTGATTAGTGTTTTTTAAAGTTGAGAAATGCATTTCCCCTCCATATTTCCCATGAGTATTTTGGCTTCCAGTGGGTTAAAGTCCGGTAAGGGCTTGTGGTGGGCAGATGGGTTCACAGTGCGTGTCTTAGTTGAAGGTATCTAAAGAACTGTGTCTGGTTTAATTGAAATTCTGCTTGTAGGTCTTGGAACTATTTAATGGCCCTCCCTTTCCATATGTCCCCAACCAGTGCCTATTAGGTCCCATGTTGCGAATCCCTCCAGCGTGGCCGAGGCATACATCCATTTCCTTCTCCATAGCGGAGTCTGGAGGGTGATAACGGTATTTCAGTGAGTGTGGCGTAACGCGGCTTGCCATGCCAGGAAGACCACTTTGGTTGTTTCCTCCATGTCATGAGGAAGCGATGCTCCATACAGCATGTCAAGAACCTGTGGAATCCCCAGGAGTGTCAATTCTGTCTTATACGCCGGGTCTTCCCAGCCCCCATTAAACCAGTCATGGACCACTATCAATTGGGTTGCCAGGTAATATAGATAGGGATCTGACACACCCAAACATCCATCATACATTCCTCTCCGGCAATGTGGTCTCGCTACTCAATGTCTATTACCTCTCCATAGAAATCTTCCGGTGATGCTTTCGAGATTTTTGAACCATGAGTGGGGGATAAGGATGGGAACATTTTGGAATATGTATAGGCGTCTTGGCAAGATCATAATTTTGTATAGGGCCACCCGCCCCATCACATTCAAGGGGAGGGTTTGCCATCTCTGCATGTCCATTTTGATTCTTGTTAGCAGAGGAGATAGATTTTTGGCCCATGTTAATTCGGGCAGAAGTGTTACCCAGATCCCTAGGTATTTAAAACTTAATTTGCGTATGGGTATGGTATTTTGCCAATCAAAGCAATCATGTGTGTTTGCTAGCAGGATCAGGATTGATTTGGTGGATTTCATCCTGAGACCTGAGATTAGTTCATATTTCCGTAGAAGGCAAAGGCTCCTTGGACCCATTATTCTGGGTTCCTCCATATATAGCAGAACAACATCTGCATATAGAGCTATCCTGTCTTCATGAGATGGACCCCATTTCCATCCTCGGTGTACTGAGCCCGCTCTGATCATCTGGGCTAGAGGCTCAATGGCCAGAGTAAACAAAAGAGCTGATAGGGGACATCCCTGTCGAGTACCTCTGCGGATGTCGAACCTGTGGGATATGGTCCCATTAACCTGTACACAGGCCATAGGGTTAGTGTATAATGCTTTAATTAAGTGCAAAAATTGTTTTTCTATGCCTGCCCGTTGGAGCACCAGTAGAAGGAATCCCCAGTCAACCGAATCAAAAGCCTTTTCAAAATCTATGAGCAAGAGGGCCAGGCTTTGGGCCAACCGGCGTCTCTCCACCAAGGCTACGTGTAGCTGGCGGATACAGTGTTGTGCATTGCGGGTTGCTATAAACCCACATTGGTCAGGATGTATTTGCTGCGGCAGGACCCTTTTGATGCGAGAGGCAAGGATAGAGGCGAATATTTTAATTTCTGTGTTAATGGATGATATTGGTCTGTAATCCGCGCAGTGAGGTGAAGGGGGCTGGGTTTTGTGGAGCACAACAATCATGGCTGTATCTAGTTCAGGAGGAAAGGATCCACCTTTTCCTATTTCTGCAAAAAGGCGTAGGAGACGTGGGGTCAGGTCTTCTCTAAACACCTTATAATATTCTGGGGGGAACCCATCGGGACCAGGCGTCTTGCCAGCGTCTAATGTCGAGATTGCCGCCCCAATTTCTTCCTCTCTAAAGGGTTCCTCTAAAAGCTATGCTTCTATCATAGGTAACTGTGGGAGGGGGATCTTGTCAAGTAGTTGACGTGTTTGATGTGAATCTATTTGTGTAGATGCTTGGTACACTGTATGATAATAGTTGGCAAAAGCATTCACAATTTCGGTATGACCCGTAACCAGGGCCCCATCCCCGTCATAAATTTCAGTGACGATCATGGAGGCCTGATCGCGGGAGATCAACCAATACAGCCTATTCCCGGTCTTGTCCCCTCAGCCATATATCCTTCCAGTGCTGGCCCTCCATAAATGTTTTGCGGCCTCTATGGATTGACCTCTTATCTCCTCTCAGATTAAGAGGAGTTATCGCGTCAGTTTCTCGCGTGGGTTTATTACGTTGTCTCTTTCAAGGTTTATTGCTCGGAGCTCTAGCTGTGTGATATGTAGCGTTTTGGCACGTTCCTGATTACGTATCAGATTTTTTGCCATACCTCTTAATACCGCCTTCCCTGCCGCCCATAGAGTGCCCTCCAAGGTTACTGAGCCTTGGTTTAGGTGGAAGTATTCTGCTTGTGCCTGACGTAATTGTTCCTTAAAGTGTTCATCTTGGAGATACCATGCGTTTAGCCGCCACATGGGGCGATGCCGGGGGCGGGCCGGGCCTAGTATGAGCCAGAGAGGGGCATGGTCAGAGATTCCTCTGGCTAGAATCTTGATGTGTGAGAGGGTTGTACAATCTGTGCTCGGAAGAAGCATCAGGTCTATTTTGGATTGGGAGCCATGGGCTGCTGAGGTGTGGGTGAATTGTCTCTGCCTCGGATGCCATATCCGCCAGGCGTCACATAGTCCCGTGGTAGATAACCACCCCTTAATTTCAGTTGCCAGTGTACGTCTATATGTGGTGAGTGGGCCGTCTACATCTAAGGTCGGGTCCGGGGTTGCGTTGAAGTCGCCACCTAGTAAAGTGTGCCCAGGGGGTAGTTCAGAGAGACGTTTTTATGAGTGCCTGGAGTGTTGAGCTGACATGGGAGGGACGGGCGTAGATACTTATTATATTAAATGTGATCCCTTCAACAGGGGTGGTTTGTAGCCATTACCGGTAAGGTAGGGCTCTCCGTACTTGGATGTGTGTCATAGGGAAGGTACAATGCAATAATATGGCTACGCCTCATGACCTATGTGTGTATCCTGCATGGTACACTCTATCAAATCCTCGACGAGTCAGGAATGGGTATTTATCCCCCAAAAGGTAGGTTTCCTGCAACATGAGTATTTCTGGATGGTATCTATATATGAAGGTGAATACTGCAGTACGTTTAATTTTGTCTAGGAGCCCGTTGATGTTCCATGACATAATTTGTACTTGATTCATGGGGGGGTGTGATTGTAGGTGGAATTTTACAGTTGTTGAGCCAACCCGTAGCTACTAGTTTGTGCGACTCTGAAGGACTTAATTTTCTATCTTCCTGCTGCCGATTCTCAGACTCTATTATATCTGTCGAGTCATTAAGCATCCTGCCCTGTGCCTCAATTAAAAAAAATATGAATCTTGCCTTCGCATACAAATGTTAACATTGGCTTTTAGAACGAGGCCGGAACACCCTTGCCTCCCATCTCCTTCCCCACCCCATACTTCCCCCCAGAAGCATCTGTCGCCCATATACATAGCCCCTCACTTCTAAAACTGGTGAGATGGCTTTCGAATGGTAAGGCTGTGGTATTGGTGGCGGTGGACTCCTCCCTAGTATTGGATCATGCATAAATGTATAATACTCGATGTGTGATCAAGTTAGGCCTAATGCTTCTATTTCTGTGTTCATTGTCTTAAGTCTTTCCAGAATAAGTTCCACCTATGCAGTCACAGGATTGGACTACGGGACAAGTCAGAGTCTTCTTGTGTCTCTAGCTGGATTTTGGTTGTGTCCTGTGGTTTTAGGCTTGTCAGGGTGGCTCTGGAATTCTCTTTCGATTGTGGGTGTCTGGGTTCTGATCGGTGAGCCCCGGCAGGGGAGTCCGAGCTGGATCTATGTCTTCCTCTTTGTTTCCGAGAGCGTGTGCGGAGACTGCGCATCGTTTGTTGCTCCCTTAGGTGAGCTGGCGTTGTCTTAAGCGGTGGCCGTGATCCTATTCTGTGAATATCTAGTGGGGTTTCTTCCGTTAGCCAGGTCTATGCCGCTGTCGGCTGCTCAAAGAAGTAGGTTTTATTATTATAGATCACCCGGAATCTGGCTGGAAACAGGAGACGATACTGGATGTCCATTGATCTAAGCTTTTGTTTCACTTCCATGAACGAGCGGCGTTGTTGCTGTACCTCTAATGTGTAATCTGGGAAAAGGAGTACTTTCGTTCTATTGCAGACGAAGTCTCCCCTGGAGCGAGGCCCCCGCAGGACCAGGTCTCTCTCTTTGAAGTTGAAGAGGCAGATTATTACTGGCCTGGGTGGGGAGCCGGATGGAGGCCTTGCGTGCAGCGACCTATGGGCTCGTTCGATTGTGAACCATGGCGTGAGGTGGTCTGCCGGCAACCAGGACCGGAACCACTCCTCTAGGAACTAATCCAATGATGATTCTGCAGTGACCTCAGGAAGACCCACTAGGCGAAGATTGTTACCTTGAGATCTCTTTTCGGCGTCTTCAGCCCTCCTGTGTAGATGGAGATTCTTGACTCTGCCTCTGTGATTCGGGATACTGCATTGCGGAGATCTTGGCAGATCAGGGTGACATCCACTCCAACCTCCCCTATTTTTTATTTGACTGCTGTCTGGGAGGCCTGAATCACCAGAAGGATCGCCGCCAGGTCGCTGGACGATGTTTGTGGGTTATTACCACCATTTGTGGTTGGGCATTCCGACCGTGGGCCCACTGTTCCTGTGGTGAATTGGTCCATACAAGTTTGTGCCGTTGTTTGTTTGATCGCTTTGTCTTTGTCTATGATGTTGGGTGTGGTTCTAACCTCTCTAGGGTTGCAGTGATCGGTCAATTTCATTCTGCCCTACTGTAGGGCCCGATGGGAGATCACTGGGGATCTAATCTGATTCCCCCTGTGGTATATCCTAATTTATGAATCTATTAGATAGTTCCAGGGGTTTTGGGGGAACACGGTGTTGCAGAGTTTATTTCATCTTACAGTTTTGTTTTGTTATTGTCCTATCCCCTTCTATGTCCTTTACCCCGGTGGTGTTTTTATTCACTCGATATGGTCCCGGGACTCCTCCCCTGTCCAGCCAGTAAGGATGCCTGGCGTCCGGAGGAAGGGCCGTCAGTGAATAAGGAAAGGGTGAAAAGGAAGGAACTCCTTGTAATCCCTAACATGTCACCTTCAGACTGCACCCCACCGTGGTCCGAAGGACGTAGATGGGGCCCCTCTCTGCTCACGGGGACCGAAGACCCAGATTCACCTCTCGGTATCCCAGTGTTTGTCCCAGCTCATGTTCGTGGTTGCTGCTTGTTACTGTTACTTAATTTCTTCTATCCCCTCTCCCGGGGAGACCAGTGGGGAGCGTGTCACTGCAACACAGTCTGTAGTTGGCTGCCCTCGAGGCGATGTAATGTCTAGGCCCCGGACTGCAGCCAGCCCTGGGCTCCAAAACCCTCTCCCGGGCTCCAGCCGGAGGGCCCCTCGCTGCCACGGAGTCTCTTATCTTGTGGGTGTGGGGGGCAACGAGCCAGCCGGTTCGGATCTCCAGCTGATCACACCCCTGGTAGGCCCTCCATCCCGGCCCTGCGTCCCGGCCTATAGCAGCATCAGCAGGGGTCCCCGTGCCCCGGCGAGCACCCGTCCGCTCAGGCGGGCCTCCCAGCGGTCTGCAGGTCCTCCTCCTAATATCGGGCTCTGTGCATGCCAGGCCCCCGCACAATTTGTGGCCGAGCACCCCGGCCTCCGGCCCACGGAGCGCCCCCGACCTCCTTCACAACCCTCGGTCACCACAGGAAGGGGGGGAAAATCAGGGGGACCAGAGAATCGCAGCGCTGCCGGCCCGGGGCCTACCTTGATTAATCCCAGTCACAGCAGCCCCGGCCGCTACCCGCACCTTCTCTGGCTCGGGGTCCTCAGCCATGCCTCCAGGCCGTCCGGGACACCGCCGCCTTTCTGCCGCAGCGGGCCACGCCTCAGGTCCTTCCCTCAGCCGCCATCTTGATCGGGGGAAGCAGCGGTCGAACGCTGGGCAGCAAAAACCTTGGTCTCACAGGGCCGGGAGGTCCGGGAACCCGCCACACGAGACGGGGCAGGATAAAGTAACCCAGATGAAGCGTTCACGGTGTTGCTGTGTACGTTTAGTGATTTTATGAGAGGCGCATGATGGAGGGGTCCTGAGCACTACAAAAGTGTGACCGCCATCATGACGCCCTGGCCACGCCCCCTCCAGTGTTTATTTTTTAAACAATCTCTCCCTCACCTGGAAAGGAGACTCTGCTAGCTTGGAAGTGTGGATTCAGCCTGTCTGTATCCAAAGAGATTCTGAAAAGAGCAGCAGCTGCCTTTCCCCCTGCCCACAGGGACTGGACTTAGCTGATTGGCTCTCTGAGTCCCTGTTGCACCTGAGCCCCGCCCGCCCCCACACCTGCTCTGGCCCCTTAAGTTTGTGGAGGGAAGCCCAAGACAGCAACCTCCATTTTGTGAGCCTCAGCATCTTCCTTGTGTCCTGATACAGCCCAGTGTTCAAGGATTGCAAAAAGACCTAGGTAAGGAGCCCTGAGATTTTTCTGGGTAAATAGTATTATTTGTTTAAAAGTGTTTCTTTCAGATACCTGTGCCTGTTTAACTGTGGACTCTCTGTGTTTCAGGCAGCATGGTCTCTCTTAAAATGGTGTTTTATTTAAATTTGTTTTTGCCGTGACTGTGTGAATTGCCTTGCTAGTTTGTGGCACATAACCCCCCTCTTTTATCTTCTAAGTAAAAAGGCTACATACATCTTGCTGAGTGTGTTTTTAGGAGACTGTTTTAATCTGTTTCTGTGATTTAAATTGTGTTTAAAAACTGTCTGCCCCCCTGTTTTCTACCTTTAAAAAAGCCTGATTTCAGAGTGTGTGCCCAGCAGTATTCCAGTGTTTGTTTTTTAAACAATCTCTCCCTCACCTGACAAGTAGACTCTGCTACCTTGGATGTTCAGATTCAGGCTGTCTGTATCCAAGGAGATTCTGAATAGAGCAGCAGCTGCCTTTCCCCCTGCCCTCAGGGACTGGACTTAGCTGATTGGCTCTCTGAGTCCCTGTTGCACTGAGCCCCGCCGTCCCACACCTCCTCTGGCCCCTTAAGTTTATGGACGGAAGCCCAAGACAGCCACCTCCATTTTGTGAGCCTCAGCATCTTCCCTGTGTCCTGATACAGCCCAGTGTTCAAGGATTGCAAAAAGACCTAGGTAAGGAGCCCTGAGATTTTTCTGGATAAATAGTATTATTTGTTTAAAAGTGTTTATTTCAGCTACCTGTGTCTGTTTTTCTGTGGACTCTCTGTGTTTCAGGCAGCCTGGCCTCTTTTAAAGTGCTGTTTTTGTTTTAAATTTGTTTTTGCTGTGACTGTGAATTGTCTTGATAGTTTGTGGCACATAACTCCCCCCCTTTTTTCTTCTAAGTAAAAAGGCTACATACATCTTGCAGAGTGTGTTTTTTGGAGACTGTTTTAATCTGTTTCTGTGATTTAAATTGTGTTTAAAAACTGTCTGCCCCCCAGATCTTTGCCTTTAAAAATGCCCAAATTCAGAGTGCGTGCCTAGCAGTATTCCAGTGTTTGTTTTTGAAACAGTCTCTCCCTTACTGGGAAAGTAGACTCTGCTAGCTTGGAGGTGTGGATTCAGTCTGTCTGTATCCAAGGAGATTCTGAATAGAGCTGGAGCTGCCTTTCCCCCTGCCCATAGGGACTGGACTTAGCTGATTGGCTCTCTGAGTCTGAGCCTCAGCATCTTCCCTGTGTCCTGAGACAGCCCAGTGTATGAGGATTGCAAAAAGACCTAGGTAAGGAGCCCTGAGATTTTTCTGGGTAAATAGTATTATTTGTTCAAAAGTGTTTATTTCAGCCTCCTGTGTCTGTTTTACTGTGGACTCTCTGTGTTTCAGGCAGTCTGGCCTCTTTTAAAGTGGTGTTTTTAAAAAAATGTGTTTTTGCCGTGACAGTGTGAATTGCCTTGCTAGTTTGTGGCACATAACCCCCCTTTTTTTCTTCTAAATAAAAAGGCTACATACATCTTGCAGAGTGTGTTTTTAGGAGACTGTTTTAATCTGTTTCTGTGATTTAAATTGTGTTTAAAAACTGTCTGCCCCCCCTGTTTTTTGCCTTTAAAAAAGCACGATTTAAGAGTTCGCGCCCAGTGAAGGAGATTCTGAATAGAGCATCAGCTTCCTTCCGCCCTGCCCACAGGGACTAGACTTAGCTGATTGGCTCTCTGAGTCCCTGTTGCACCTGAGCCCCGCCGTCCCACACCTGCTCTGGCCCCTTAAGTTTGTGGAGGTAAACCCAAGACAGCCACCTTTTTTTGTGAGCCTCAGCATCTTCTCTGTGTCCTGATACAGTCCAGTGTTCAAGGATTGGAAAAAGACCTAGGTAAGGAGCCCTGAGATTTTTCTGGGTAAATAGTATTATTTGTTCAAAAGTGTTTAATTCAGCTACCTGTGTCTGTTTTACTGTGGACTCTCTGTGTTTCAGGCAGCCTGGCCTCTTTTAAAGTGGTGTTTTATTAAAAATGTGTTTTTGCCGTGACTGTGTGTATTGCCTTGCTAGTTTGTCGCACATACCCCCCCTTTTTTCTTCTAAGTAAAAAGGCTACATACATCTTGCAGATTGTGTTTTTAGGAGACTGTTTAATCTGTTTCTGTGATTTAAATTGTGTTTAAAAACTGTCTGCCCCCCTGTTTTCTGCCTTTAACAAAGCCCGATTTCAGAGTGCCGCCCAGCAGTATTCCAGTGTTTGTTTTTTAAACAATCTGTCCCTTACGTGGAAAGTAGACTCTGCTAGCTTGGAAGGGTGGATTCATCCTGTCTGTATACAAGGAGATACTGAATATAGCAGCAGTTGCCTTTCCCCGTGCCCAGAGGGACTGGACTTAGCTGATTGGCTCTCTGAGTCCCTGGTGCACCTGACCCATGCCGTCCCACACCTGCTCTGGCCCCTTAAGTTTGTGGACGGAAACCCAAGACAGTCACCTCCATTTTGTGAGCCTCAGCATCTTCCCTGTATCCTGATACATCCCAGTGTTCAAGGATTGCAAAAAGACCTAGGTATGGAGCCCTGAGATTTTTCTGGGTAAATAGTATTATTTGTTCTAAAGTGTTTATTTCAGCTACCTGTGTCTGTTTAACGCTGGACTTTCTGTGTTTCAGGCAGCCTGCTCTCTTTTAAAGTGGTGTTTTTTTAAAATTTGTTTTTGCTGTGACTGTGTGAATTGCCTTGCTACTTTGTGGCACCTAACCCCCCCCTTTTTTCTTCTAAGTAAAAAGGCTACATACATCTTGCAGAGTGTGTTTTTAGGAGACTGTTTTAATCTGTTTCTGTGATTTAAATTGTGTTTGAAAACTGTCTGCCCCTATGTTTTCTACCTTTAAAAAACCTACATTTTAGAGTGCGCGCCCAGCAGTATTCCAGTGTTTGTTTTTTAAAGAATCTCTCCCTTACCTGGAAAGTAGACTCTGCTAGGTTGGAAGTGTGGATTCAGCCTGTCTGAATCCAAGAAGATTCTGACTAGAGCAGCAGTTTACGTTCCTCCTGTTCACTGGGACTGGACGTAGCTGATTGGCTCTCTGAGTCCCTGTTGCGCCTGAGCCCCGCCCCCCCACACCTGCTCTGGTCCCTTAAGTTTGTGGAGGAAAGCCCAAGACAGCCACCTCCATTTTGTGAGCCTCAACATCTTCCCTGTGTCCTGATACAGCCCAGTGTTCAAGGATTGCAAAAAGAACTAGGTAAGAAGCCCTGAGATTTTTCTGGGTAAATAGTATTATTTGTTCAAAAGTGTTTATTTCAGCTACTGGTGTCTGTTTTACTGTAGACTCTCTGTGTTTCAGGCAGACTGGCCTCTTTTAAAGTGGTATTTTTTTTTTTTATTCGTTTTTGCTGTGACTGTGTGAATTGCATTGCTAGTTTGTGGCACATAACTCCGCCCCCTTTTTTCTTCTAATTAAAAAGGCTATATACATCTTGCAGAGTGTGTTTTTAGGAGACTGTTTTAATCTGTTTCTGTGATTTAAATAGTGTTTAAAAACTGTCTGCCCCCCCCTGTTTTTTGCCTTTAAAAAAGCACGATTTAAGGTTGCGCGCCGAGTAGTATTCCAGAGTTTGTTTTTTAAACAATCTCTCCCTTACCTGGAAAGTAGACCCTGCTAGCTTGGAAGTGTGGATTCAGCCTGTCTGTACCCTAGGAGATTCTGAATAGAGCAGCAGCTGCCTTTCCCCCTGCCCACAGCGACTGGAATTGGCTGATTGGCTCTCTCAGTCCCTGTTGCACCTGAGCCCCGCCTCAAACGCCTGCTCTGGCCCTTTAAGTTTGTGGAGGGAAGCCCAACACAGCCACCTCCATTTTGTGAGCCTCAGGATCTTCCTTGTGTCCTGATACAGCCCAGTGTTCAAGGATTGCAAAAAGACCTAGGTAAGGAGCCTTGAGATTTTTCTGGGTAAATAGTACTATTTGTTCAAAATTGTTTATTTCAGCTACCTGTGTCTGTTTTACTGTGGACTCTCTGTGTTTCAGGCAGCCTGGCCTCTTTTAAAGTGGTGTTTTTTTAAATTCATTTTTGCTGAGACTGTGTGAATTGCCTTGATAGTTTGTGGCACATAACTCCCCCTTCACCTTTTTTCTTCTAAGTAAAAAGGCTACATACATCTTGCAGAGTGTGTTTTTAGGAGACTGTTTTATTCTGTTTCTGTGATTTATATTATGTTTAAAAACTGTCTGCCCCCTGTTTTTTGCCTTTAGAAAAGCCCAATTTCAGAGTGCGCGCCCAGCAGTATTCCAGTGTTTGTTTCTTAAACAATCTCTCCCTTACCTGGAAAGTAGACTCTGCTAGCTTGAAAGTGTGGATTCAGCCTGTCTGTATCCTAGGAGATTGTGAATAGAGCAGCAGCTGCCCTTCCCCCGGCCCACAGAGACTGGACTTAGCTGATTGGCTCTCTGAGTCCCTGTTGCACCTGAGACCCGCCGTCCCATACCTGCTCTGACCCCTTAAGTTTGTGGAGGGAAGCCCAAGACAGCCACCTCCATTTTGTGAGCCTCAGCATCTTCCTTGTGTCCTGATACAGCCCAGTGTCAAGGATTGCAAAAAGACCTAGGTAAGGAGCCCTAAGATTTTTCAGGGTAAATAGTACTATTTATTCAAAAGTGTTTATTTCAGCTACCTTTGTCTATTTAACTGTGGAGTCTCTGTGTTTCAGGCAGCCTGGCCTCTTTTAAGGTGGTGTTTATTATAAATTCACTTTTGCCGTGACTGTGTGAATTGCCTTGCTAGTTTGTGGCACATTACCCCACTCCCCCTTTTTTCTGCTAAGTAAAAAGGCCACGTACATCTTGCAGAGTGTGTTTTTAGGAGACTGTTTTAACCTGTTTCTGTGATTTAAATTGTGTTTAAAAACTGTCTGCCCCCCTGTTTTTTGCCTTTAAAATTTTTAAAAAGTCCGATTTCAGAGTGTGCGCCCAGCAGTATTCCAGTGTTTTTTTTTTTTGATAAACACATTTTTATTGTTTTCAGACATATACAGAAAAGGAAGGAAAAAACAGGTTCAAGTACAAGGCAAGGACGCATGGAATTTGTACATCTTATCATTGTTTTAGTATCGTTGTTAGCCATCAACAATAATGGGTTGTGGTGCTATCAGCTGATCTAGCCACCGTAGTGTCCCCTTGAAACATCAAGGGCCAGATGTAGGTAGGTAAAAAATAGCGACTCGCAAATTGCGACTCTTTGCGACTCGCAATTTCCGACTCACTAACTGCAATGCAGGTAGAAAACACAAGGACAATTTGAGACTCGCACACGGAGTCGCACCGCAGATAGCGAGTCCGCTGTTTGCGAGGTCGCTTTTTGCGACCGTGCAAAAAACGGACACGCAATTTGCAAGTGGGTGTCGCAAAATGCGACTGTGCCGAAAATTGAATGCAGGTGCTGCAGAACACTCTGGAAAACACTTCCTGGCACATGATGATGACATCACATCCAGGAAGTTTACAAATACACCAGGGAGGAGGGAGGACCACACCCATTTCAACTGAAGCACTGCAAACACACAGAGCTCCAGCAACCATGGTTGAAAACCCAAGGAAGAGGAAACTGAAGTTTGCTGAAAAAGAGTTAGAGGTGCTGACTGAGGAGTGTTGTCAGCACCATGACCAGTTGTTTGGCAGGGCAGCCCTCACCGTGCCAGAGACAGAGAAAACAAGAATCTGGATGAGATCCAGGAAAAAGTCAACTCCCTGGGGGTCAGCCACCGTAGTATTGAGGAACTGAAAAAAAGGTGGTACGACCTGCACTCCCGGACCAAGGATAGGGTGGCAGAGCGGCTCAGGGAGATGAGAGGCACAGGAGGGTGACCATCAACACTACCACCACCCACACCCCTGGAGGAAAGGGTAGAAGAGACCCTTGAGCCTGAGGCTGTAAGCGGGATGGGAGATCTGGACACCTCTGAGGCAGGACCATCAACCGGTGAGTACCATGTGACGTGCATGTACCCTCATTAATGCCATACCCCACCCACCTTGTACACAGGAGCATGCACAACCAAAATAGTTCCATTTCAGAGTAGCAAACACCAGTATGGTGCATTATGGGCAATGTAGTCAAGTAGGCAGTTCATAGGCAATAGTTTATTAGGAAGTTGATAACAGATAGTAGATACTAACAGTGTGTTCCCTATGTCCCACAGGGTTTCCACAAGACACCCCCACCAGCCCAAGCAGCCAAGGGCCAATGGTCAGCCAGCAGACACAGGAGGGAACAGGACCAGCCACCACTGCAACCTGCACCACCGACACCATGTCCACTCATGAAACACCTGTTGCAGTAGTGGTGTGTGAGCCTGCACCAGGTACCAGCCAAAGTGCCACAGGAGACATCACAGGGCCTCCACCGCATCGCAGGCGACGTGGAACACCATCCTCAGAGCGGCAGGCAGAGTCAGGGGATGCCTCCACATCACAAACCGAGGCCGCACTCCTACGGGGTCAGCGCCTGCAGACACAGGAATTAAGGAGGATTACCGGAGCATTACGGCGCATGGAGTGCAATCTTGGCAACAGTATGCAGCTTGTACATTCAGAGTTGCAACTGATCAGTTCAAACATGGGCGACCTTGCACTCTCCATGCGCCAACTAGTGGCAGGACTGCTAACGCAGACAGAGAATGCACGGCGCAGGGACCGCCAGCTGCTGAACCGCCTGGACAGGATGTCCTCCTCAATTGTAAGGCTGACTGTGAACACAACAGGTCTGTCTAGGCGCACAGTCAGCCTCCAGTTGGACATGGGCCACTTTGCCAGTGACGTGGCATGTGGACTGGGCCGTCTCAGCCACGCTATAGACCTAATGGAGGCACGGCAGGTGGCCAGGGGCACAGGCGACACGCCACAGGACAGTGAGGAGGGCTCCATTGTCAGCAGTGTCTCTTCCAGTGACACCAGGGTGCTTCGCAGTGGAAGCAAAAGGCAGAGCACTACTGACCCCCCTAGTACCAGCCATGCTGGCCGAGCCCGCCGTAGGGTCTGAGCTCCACACAGTCCTGGGGTTGGGGCACATGACGTCAATGTGTCCCAAGCCAGGTGGACTATTGAAGCCCCTGAACTGTTCCTTTTGTAAATAGTTTTTGTGTTTGCACTTATTAAATCACTTGTTCTTTCCACTTAACACATGGACTCTGTGTGTTACATTGGTGAGTATGGTAAAAGTTAGCACGTACCTTCCAAAGTATTGGTTTGCAATGTTTTCCCATCTCAGTCTGCCTTGATTTGCGATGCTCCTATCCCCATGATGGCGAGGTGGTAGCTCTTGCTCTTCATCCTCAGAATCTGGGTCTTCAGGGGTGAGAGGTAGCCCACGTCTGGTGGCACTGTTGTGCAGTATAGCACATGCAACAACGATTTTGAAAGCTGTTATTGGGGTATACTGGAGGGCACCTCCACTTCGGTGGAGGCATCTGAACCTTGCTTTCAGCAGTCCAAAGGTACGTTCGATTATATTCCTGGTCCTCTTATGTGCACTGTTGTATCCCCTCTCGGAATCATTGCTGGGTGTTAGGTACGGAGTTAGTATCCATGGTCGTAGTGCATATGCACTGTCACCTGTTTGGCACAAAAAGTACAATGTTAGCAGGGCATGGGTGGTTTCCACATTGACCTGTGTGTACGTCTGCAAGGTGTTATCAGCTCTACCTAGGAGGTATCCGTCTCCAAACTCCCCACGTTCTAGGCGTTGTATCCCATTGTGCCTAAAAATGTAGGAGTCATGAGTAGTGCCTGGGAATTTGGCAACCATGTCAGTGATGACATAATGGGCGTCACATACCACCTGAATATTGAGTGAGTGGGTACACTTCCTATTGCGGAACAGATATTCCAGGTTTGCAGGAGGGCATATTTGGATATGTGTCCCATCTACACACCCTATGACATGGGGGAAGTTGGCAATCCTGTAAAATTCCAACTTGGTGCTGTTGATTTCTGCATCATTCCTGGGTAGGTATATGTATCGGGACATGTGTGTGAGTAAGGCGTCTAGGAATGCCCTAAAGAACTGTGAGAGTGAACTTTGGGATACCCCACCTGCCACAGTAATGACCCCCTTATAGCTACCCGAGGCCAAGAGGTGCAGTGAGCATAGCACTTGCACATGCGTAGGGATGGCGCAGCCGCGCACAGTCTGGCGTTGTAGCTGTGGTTTGAGTAATTCTATTAGATCTAGTATAGCTGTGCTGCTAAGTCTATATTTGTCATAAATCTCCTCCTCAGTTTGTTGGAAAATTGTCTACCTTGTGCTGTATATCTTCTCCTGTCTCTGGCTCCTCCTCCTCTGCTGGGCGGCGTGGGCTCTCCTCCTCACTGCTATCAGGTATATCTCCGCCATCTTGTGTAACCCAGATGCCTTCTGGGTCTCCTTTTATACTTTGGTAATGGTTACCACCTGCTGTGAGTTAGTGGTAAAATGGAAGTGCAAAATGGGCTTTTTGTGAATAGTCGCAATTTGCGAGTTGCTATTGCATATGGTTTGCGACTCGCAAATTGCGACTTGCTATTTGCGGGTCGCAAAATGGGGTCGCAAATTATGCGAGTCGGTAATGGTTCACGTTGCATTTTGCGAGTTGGAAATGGGATTTTTGCATCCCATTTCCGATTTTGCGGGGTCGCAAATTGCGAATCGGGCCATTTGCGACTCGCAAGTTTGCTACATCTGGCCCTAAGTATCTTATTCCGTATCTGGTTTATGTCATCAATTCTAGCCATCGTCCCCATATCTTTTCGAATTTGTGTGGGCACCCTCTAGACTCAAATACCAGTTTCTCCTGATTGGCACACCAATCCACCCCCTTCCTCCATTTTTGCATCAACAGGCCGTCTGGGGACGTCCACGCTGCAGCAATATCTCTCTTAGCGACTAATAATGCTGTAGCTGTCAGTGTTCATTTAGCACGTGTTCCTCTCATTTCTTCCTTTACCCCCAATAGGATTAGCTTAGCTGATTTTTGTATTTCTTGACCCAGTGCCCTTCCCATATCTCGGATCACCCCTTCCCAGTACTTTTGTATTTTTTGACAGGTCCATACCATATGAAAGAAGTCTGCTGGTTCATTGGGGCATCTTGGGCATTTGGCAGAAGGGCTGGCTCCCATTTTGTGTAGTTTGGATGGTGTCAGATAGGCCCCATATAAATAATAGAATTGTATCATGCGGAACCTTGCCGATATTGCCAATACCTTGGGCGCCATCAAAGCTTCCCTCCATTCTGTTTCTTCTAGGGGTCCGAGCCATGATTCCCACTTAGACCTAAAAATGACTAAGTTATCAGGAGTGTTGTTGATTAGTGTTTTTTAAAGTTGAGAAATGCATTTCCCCTCCATATTTCCCATGAGTATTTTGGCTTCCAGTGGGTTAAAGTCCGGTAAGGGCTTGTGGTGGGCAGATGGGTTCACAGTGCGTGTCTTAGTTGAAGGTATCTAAAGAACTGTGTCTGGTTTAATTGAAATTCTGCTTGTAGGTCTTGGAACTATTTCATGGCCCTCCCTTTCCATATGTCCCCAACCAGTGCCTATTAGGTCCCATGTTGCGAATCCCTCCAGCGTGGCCGAGGCATACATCCATTTCCTTCTCCATAGCGGAGTCTGGAGGGTGATAACGGCATTCCAGTGAGTGTGGCGTAACGCGGCTTGCCATGCCAGGAAGACCACTTTGGTTGTTTCCTCCATGTCATGAGGAAGCGATGCTCCATACAGCATGTCAAGAACCTGTGGAATCCCCAGGAGTGTCAATTCTGTCTTATACGCCGGGTCTTCCCAGCCCCCATTAAACCAGTCATGGACCACTATCAATTGGGTTGCCAGGTAATATAGATAGGGATCTGACACACCCAAACATCCATCATACATTCCTCTCCGGCAATGTGGTCTCGCTACTCAATGTCTATTACCTCTCCATAGAAATCTTCCGGTGATGCTTTCGAGATTTTTGAACCATGAGTGGGGGATAAGGATGGGAACATTTTGGAATATGTATAGGCGTCTTGGCAAGATCATAATTTTGTATAGGGCCACCCGCCCCATCACATTCAAGGGGAGGGTTTGCCATCTCTGCATGTCCATTTTGATTCTTGTTAGCAGAGGAGATAGATTTTTGGCCCATGTTAATTCGGGCAGAAGGGTTACCCAGATCCCTAGGTATTTAAAACTTAATTTGCGTATGGGTATGGTATTTTGCCAATCAAAGCAATCATGTGTGTTTGCTAGCAGGATCAGGATTGATTTGGTGGATTTCATCCTGAGACCTGAGATTAGTTCATATTTCCGTAGAAGGCAAAGGCTCCTTGGACCCATTATTCTGGGTTCCTCCATATATAGCAGAACAACATCTGCATATAGAGCTATCCTGTCTTCATGAGATGGACCCCATTTCCATCCTCGGTGTACTGAGCCCGCTCTGATCATCTGGGCTAGAGGCTCAATGGCCAGAGTAAACAAAAGAGCTGATAGGGGACATCCCTGTCGAGTACCTCTGCGGATGTCGAACCTGTGGGATATGGTCCCATTAACCTGTACACAGGCCGTAGGGTTAGTGTATAATGCTTTAATTAAGTGCAAAAATTGTTTTTCTATGCCTGCCCGTTGGAGCACCAGTAGAAGGAATCCCCAGTCAACCGAATCAAAAGCCTTTTCAAAATCTATGAGCAAGAGGGCCAGGCTTTGGGCCAACCGGCGTCTCTCCACCAAGGCTACGTGTAGCTGGCGGATACAGTGTTGTGCACTGCGGGTTGCTATAAACCAACATTGGTCAGGATGTATTTGCTGCGGCAGGACCCTTTTGATGCAAGAGGCAAGGATAGAGGCGAATATTTTAATTTCTGTGTTAATGGATGATATTGGTCTGTAATCCGCGCAGTGAGGTGAAGGGGGCTGGGTTTTGTGGAGCACAACAATCATGGCTGTATCTAGTTCAGGAGGAAAGGATCCACCTTTTCCTATTTCTGCAAAAAGGCGTAGGGGACGTGGGGTCAGGTATTCTCTAAACACCTTATAATATTCTGGGGGGAACCCATCGGGACCAGGCGTCTTGCCAGCGTCTAATGTCGAGATTGCCGCCCCAATTTCTTCCTCTCTAAAGGGTTCCTCTAAAAGCTATGCTTCTATCATAGGTAACTGTGGGAGGGGGATCTTGTCAAGTAGTTGACGTGTTTGATGTGAATCTATTTGTGTAGATGCTTGGTACACTGTATGATAATAGTTGGCAAAAGCATTCACAATTTCGGTATGACCCGTAACCAGGGCCCCATCCCCGTCATAAATTTCAGTGACGATCTTGGAGACCTGATCGCGGGAGATCAACCAATACAGCATATTCCCGGTCTTGTCCCCTCAGCCATATATCCTTCCAGTGCTGGCCCTCCATAAATGTTTTGCGGCCTCTATGGATTGACCTCTTATCTCCTCTCAGATTAAGAGGAGTTATCGCGTCAGTTTCTCGCGTGGGTTTATTACGTTGTCTCTTTCAAGGTTTATTGCTCGGAGCTCTAGCTGTGTGATATGTAGCGTTTTGGCACGTTCCTGATTACGTATCAGATTTTTTGCCATACCTCTTAATACCGCCTTCCCTGCCGCCCATAGAGTGCCCTCCAAGGTTACTGAGCCTTGGTTTAGGTGGAAGTATTCTGCTTGTGCCTGACGTAATTGTTCCTTAAAGTGTTCATCTTGGAGATACCATGAGTTTAGCCGCCACATGGGGCGATGCCGGGGGCGGGCCGGGCCTAGTATGAGCCAGAGAGGGGCATGGTCAGAGATTCCTCTGGCTAGAATCTTGATGTGTGAGAGGGTTGTACAATCTGTGCTCGGAAGAAGCATCAGGTCTATTTTGGATTGGGAGCCATGGGCTGCTGAGGTGTGGGTGAATTGTCTCTGCCTCGGATGCCATATCCGCCAGGCGTCACATAGTCCCGTGGTAGATAACCACCCCTTAATTTCAGTTGCCAGTGTACGTCTATATGTGGTGAGTGGGCCGTCTACATCTAAGGTCGGGTCCGGGGTTGCGTTGAAGTCGCCACCTAGTAAAGTGTGCCCAGGGGGTAGTTCAGAGAGACGTTTTTATGAGTGCCTGGAGGGTTGAGCTGACATGGGAGGGACGGGCGTAGATACTTATTATATTAAATGTGATCCCTTCAACAGGGGTGGTTTGTAGCCATTACCGGTAAGGTAGGGCTCTCCGTACTTGGATGTGTGTCATAGGGAAGGTACAATGCAATAATATGGCTACGCCTCATGACCTATGTGTGTATCCTGCATGGTACACTCTATCAAATCCTCGACGAGTCAGGAATGGGTATTTATCCCCCAAAAGGTAGGTTTCCTGCAACATGAGTATTTCTGGATGGTATCTATATATGAAGGTGAATACTGCAGTACGTTTAATTTTGTCTAGGAGCCCGTTGATGTTCCATGACATAATTTGTACTTGATTCATGGGGGGGGTGTGATTGTAGGTGGAATTTTACAGTTGTTGAGCCAACCTGTAGCTACTAGTTTGTGCGACTCTGAAGGACTTATTTTTCTATCTTCCTGCTGCCGATTCTCAGACTCTATTATATCTATCGAGTCATTAAGCATCCTGCCCTGTGCCTCAATTAAAAAAAATATGAATCTTGCCTTCGCATACAAATTCTAACATTGGCTTTTAGAACGAGGCCGGAACACCCTTGCCTCCCATCTCCCTCCCCACCCCATACTTCCCCCCAGAAGCATCTGTCGCCCATATACATAGCCCCTCACTTCTAAAACTGGTGAGATGGCTTTCAAATGGTAAGGCTGTGGTATTGGTGGCGGTGGACTCCTCCCTAGTATCGGATCATGCATAAATGTATAATACTTGATGTGTGATCAAGTTAGGCCTAATGCTTCTATTTCTGTGTTCATTGTCTTAAGTCTTTCCAGAATAAGTTCCACCTATGCAGTCACAGGATTGGACTACGGGACAAGTCAGAGTCTTCTTGTGTCTCTAGCTGGATTTTGGTTGTGTCCTGTGGTTTTAGGCTTGTCAGGGTGGCTCTGGAATTCTCTTTCGATTGTGGGTGTCTGGGTTCTGATCGGTGAGCCCCGGCAGGGGAGTCCGAGCTGGATCTATGTCTTCCTCTTTGTTTCCGAGAGCGTGTGCGGAGACTGCGCATCGTTTGTTGCTCCCTTAGGTGAGCTGGCGTTGTCTTAAGCGGTGGCCGTGATCCTATTCTGTGAATATCTAGTGGGGTTTCTTCCGTTAGCTAGGTCTATGCCGCTGTCGGCTGCTCAAAGAAGTAGGTTTTATTATTATAGATCACCCGGAATCTGGCTGGAAACAGGAGACGATACTGGATGTCCATTGATCTAAGCTTTTGTTTCACTTCCATGAACGAGCGGCGTTGTTGCTGTACCTCTAATGTGTAATCTGGGAAAAGGAGTACTTTCGTTCCATTGCAGAGGAAGTCTCCCCTGGAGCGAGACCCCCGCAGGACCAGGTCTCTGTCTTTGAAGTTGAAGAGGCAGATTATTACTGGCCTGGGTGGGGAGCCGGATGGAGGCCTTGCGTGCAGCGACCTATGGGCTCGTTCGATTGTGAACCATGGCGTGAGGTGGTCTGCCGGCAACCAGGACCGGAACCACTCCTCTAGGAACTAATCCAATGATGATTCTGCAGTGACCTCAGGAAGACCCACTAGGCGAAGATTGTTACCTTGAGATCTCTTTTCGGCGTCTTCAGCCCTCCTGTGTAGATGGAGATTCTTGACTCTGCCTCCGTGATTCGGGATACTGCATTGCGGAGATCTTGGCAGATCAGGGTGACATCCACTCCAACCTCCCCTATTTTTGATTTGACTGCTGTCTGGGAGGCCTGAATCACCAGAAGGATCGCCGCCAGGTCGCTGGACGATGTTTGTGGGTTATTACCACCATTTGTGGTAGGGCATTCCGACCGTGGGCCCACTGTTCCTGTGGTGAATTGGTCCATACAAGTTTGTGCCGTTGTTTGTTTGATCGCTTTGTCTTTGCCTATGATGTTGGGTGTGGTTCTAACCTCTCTAGGGTTGCAGTGATCGGTCAATTTCATTCTGCCCTACTGTAGGGCCCGATGGGAGATCACTGGGGATCTAATCTGATTCCCCCTGTGGTATATCCTAATTTATGAATCTATTAGATAGTTCCAGGGGTTTTGGGGGAACACGGTGTTGCAGAGTTTATTTCATCTTACAGTTTTGTTTTGTTATTGTCCTATCCCCTTCTATGTCCTTTACCCCGGCGGTGTTTTTATTCACTCGATATGGTCCCGGGACTCCTCCCCTGTCCAGCCAGTAAGGATGCCTGGCGTCCGGAGGAAGGGCCGTCAGTGAATAAGGAAAGGGTGAAAAGGAAGGAACTCCTTGTAATCCCTAACATGTCACCTTCAGACTGCACCCCACCGTGGTCCGAAGGACGTAGATGGGGCCCCTCTCTGCTCACGGGGACCGAAGACCCAGATTCACCTCTCGGTATCCCAGTGTTTGTCCCAGCTCATGTTCGTGGTTGCTGCTTGTTACTGTTACTTAATTTCTTCTATCCCCTCTCCCGGGGAGACCAGTGAGGAGCGTGTCACTGCAACACAGTCTGTAGTTGGCTGCCCTCGAGGCGATGTAATGTCTAGGCCCCGGACTGCAGCCAGCCCTGGGCTCCAAAACCCTCTCCCGGGCTCCAGCCGGAGGGCCCCTCGCTGCCACGGAGTCTCTTATCTTGTGGGTGTGGGGGGCAACGAGCCAGCCGGTTCGGATCTCCAGCTGATCACACCCCTGGTAGGCCCTCCATCCCGGCCCTGCGTCCCGGCCTATAGCAGCATCAGCAGGGGTCCCCGTGCCCCGGCGAGCACCCGTCCGCTCAGGCGGGCCTCCCAGCGGTCTGCAGGTCCTCCTCCTAATATCGGGCTCTGTGCATGCCAGGCCCCCGCACAATTTGTGGCCGAGCACCCCGGCCTCCGGCCCACGGAGCGCCCCCGACCTCCTTCACAACCCTCGGTCACCACAGGAAGGGGGGGAAAATCAGGGGGACCAGAGAATCGCAGCGCTGCCGGCCCGGGGCCTACCTTGATTAATCCCAGTCACAGCAGCCCCGGCCGCTACCCGCACCTTCTCTGGCTCGGGGTCCTCAGCCATGCCTCCAGGCCGTCCGGGACACCGCCGCCTTTCTGCCGCAGCGGGCCACGCCTCAGGTCCTTCCCTCAGCCGCCATCTTGATCGGGGGAAGCAGCGGTCGAACGCTGGGCAGCAAAAACCTTGGTCTCACAGGGCCGGGAGGGCCGGGAACCCGCCACACGAGACTGGGCAGGATAAAGTAACCCAGATGAAGCGTTCACGGTGTTGCTGTGTACGTTTAGTGATTTTATGAGAGGCGCATGATGGAGGGGTCCTGAGCACTACAAAAGTGTGACCGCCATCATGACGCCCTGGCCACGCCCCCTCCAGTGTTTATTTTTTAAACAATCTCTCCCTCACCTGGAAAGGAGACTCTGCTAGCTTGGAAGTGTGGATTCAGCCTGTCTGTATCCAAAGAGATTCTGAAAAGAGCAGCAGCTGCCTTTCCCCCTACCCACAGGGACTGGACTTAGCTGATTGGCTCTCTGAGTCCCTGTTGCACCTGAGCCCCGCCCGCCCCCACACCTGCTCTGGCCCCTTAAGTTTGTGGAGGGAAGCCCAAGACAGCAACCTCCATTTTGTGAGCCTCAGCATCTTCCTTGTGTCCTGTTACAGCCCAGTGTTCAAGGATTGCAAAAAGACCTAGGTAAGGAGCCCTGAGATTTTTCTGGGTAAATAGTATTATTTGTTTAAAAGTGTTTCTTTCAGATACCTGCGCCTGTTTAACTGTGGACTCTCTGTGTTTCAGGCAGCATGGTCTCTCTTAAAATGGTGTTTTATTTAAATTTGTTTTTGCCGTGACTGTGTGAATTGCCTTGCTTGTTTGTGGCACATACCCCCCTTTTTCTTCTAAGTAAAAAGGCTACATACATCTTGCAGAGTGTGTTTTTAGGAGACTGTTTAATCTGTTTCTGTGATTTAAATTGTGTTTAAAAACTGTCAGCCCCCCTGTTTTCTGCCTTTAACAAAGCCCGATTTCAGAGTGCGCGCCCAGTATTCCAGTGTTTGTTTTTTAAACAATCTCTCCCTTACCTGGAAAGTAGACTCTGCTAGCTTGGAAGGGTGGATTCAGCCTGTCTGTATCCAAGGAGATTCTGAATAGAGCAGCAGCTGCCTTTCCCCCTGCCCACAGGGACTGGACTTAGCTGATTGGCTCTCTGAGTCCCTGTTGCACCTGAGCCCCGCTGTCCCACACCTGCTCTGGCCCCTTAAGTTTGTGGAGGGAAGCTCAAGAGAGCCACCTCCATTTTGTGACCCTCAGCATCTTCTCTGTGTCCTGAAACAGCCCAGTGTTCAAGGATTGCAAAAAACCTAGGTAAGGAGCCCTGCGATTTTTCTGGGTAAGTAGTATTATTTGTTCAAAAGTGTTTATTTCAGCTACCTGTGTTTGTTTAACTGTGGACTCTCTGTGTTTCAGGCAGCCTGGTCTCTTTTAAAGTGGTGTTTTTTTTTATTTGTTTTTGCTGTGACTGTGTGAATTGCCTTGTTACATTGTGGCACCTAACCCCCCCTTTTTTCTTCTAAGTAAAAAGGCTACATACATCTTGCAGAGTGTGTTTTTAGGAGACTGTTTTAGTCTGTTTCTGTGATTTGAATTGTGTTTAAAAACTGTTTGCCCCCCTGTTTTTTGCCTTTAAAAAAGCCCGATTTCAGAATTCGGGATGACCCGTAACCAGGGCCCCATCCCCGTCATAAATTTCAGAGACGATCTTGGAGGCGTGATCGCAGGAGATCAACCAGTACAGCATCTTCCCGGTCTTGTGCCCCCAGCCATATATCCTTCCAGTGCTGGCCCTCCATAAATGTTTCGCGGCCTCCAGGGATTGACCCAATATCTCCTCTCAGATTAGGAGGAGTTGTCGCGTTAGTTTCTCGCTTGGGTTTATTACGTTGTCTCTTTCGAGGTTTATTGCTCGGAGCTCTAGCTGTGTGATATGTAGTATTTTGCCACGTTCCTGATGATGTATCAGATTTTTAGCCATACCTCTTAATACCGCCTTCCCTGCCGCCCATAGAGTGCTCTCCGAGGTTACAGAGCCTTCGTTTAGGTGGAATTATTCTGCTTGTGCCTGACGTAATTGTTCCTTAAAGTGTTCACCTTGGAGATACCATGCGTTTAGCCGCCACATGGGGCGACGCCGGGGGTGGGCCGGGCCTAGTATGAGCCGGAGAGGGGCATGGTCAGAGATTCCTCTGGCTAGAATCTTGATGTGTGAGAGGGTTGTACAATCTGTGCTCGGAAGAAGCATCAGGTGTATTCTGGATTGGGAGCCATGGGTTGCTGAGGTGTGGGTGAATTGTCTCTGCCTCGGATGCCATATCCCCCAGGCGTCACATAGTCCCATGGCAGATATCCACCCCTTAATTAAGGTTGCTAGTGTACGTCTATATGTGGTGAGTGGGCCGTCTACATCTAAGGTCGGGTCCGGGGTTGCGTTGAAGTCATCACTTAGTATAGTGTGCCCAGGGGGTAGTTCAGAGAGACGTTTTTATGAGTGCCTGGAGGGTTGAGCTGACATGGGAGGGACGGGCGTAGATACTTATTATATTAAATGTGATCCCTTCAACAGGGGTGGTTTGTAGCCATTACCGGTAAGGTAGGGCTCTCCGTACTTGGATGTGTGTCATAGGGAAGGTACAATGCAATAATATGGCTACGCCTCATGACCTATGTGTGTATCCTGCATGGTACACTCTATCAAATCCTCGACGAGTCAGGAATGGGTATTTATCCCCCAAAAGGTAGGTTTCCTGCAACATGAGTATTTCTGGATGGTATCTATATATGAAGGTGAATACTGCAGTACGTTTAATTTTGTCTAGGAGCCCGTTGATGTTCCATGACATAATTTGTACTTGATTCATGGGGGGGGTGTGATTGTAGGTGGAATTTTACAGTTGTTGAGCCAACCTGTAGCTACTAGTTTGTGCGACTCTGAAGGACTTATTTTTCTATCTTCCTGCTGCCGATTCTCAGACTCTATTATATCTATCGAGTCATTAAGCATCCTGCCCTGTGCCTCAATTAAAAAAAATATGAATCTTGCCTTCGCATACAAATTCTAACATTGGCTTTTAGAACGAGGCCGGAACACCCTTGCCTCCCATCTCCCTCCCCACCCCATACTTCCCCCCAGAAGCATCTGTCGCCCATATACATAGCCCCTCACTTCTAAAACTGGTGAGATGGCTTTCAAATGGTAAGGCTGTGGTATTGGTGGCGGTGGACTCCTCCCTAGTATCGGATCATGCATAAATGTATAATACTTGATGTGTGATCAAGTTAGGCCTAATGCTTCTATTTCTGTGTTCATTGTCTTAAGTCTTTCCAGAATAAGTTCCACCTATGCAGTCACAGGATTGGACTACGGGACAAGTCAGAGTCTTCTTGTGTCTCTAGCTGGATTTTGGTTGTGTCCTGTGGTTTTAGGCTTGTCAGGGTGGCTCTGGAATTCTCTTTCGATTGTGGGTGTCTGGGTTCTGATCGGTGAGCCCCGGCAGGGGAGTCCGAGCTGGATCTATGTCTTCCTCTTTGTTTCCGAGAGCGTGTGCGGAGACTGCGCATCGTTTGTTGCTCCCTTAGGTGAGCTGGCGTTGTCTTAAGCGGTGGCCGTGATCCTATTCTGTGAATATCTAGTGGGGTTTCTTCCGTTAGCTAGGTCTATGCCGCTGTCGGCTGCTCAAAGAAGTAGGTTTTATTATTATAGATCACCCGGAATCTGGCTGGAAACAGGAGACGATACTGGATGTCCATTGATCTAAGCTTTTGTTTCACTTCCATGAACGAGCGGCGTTGTTGCTGTACCTCTAATGTGTAATCTGGGAAAAGGAGTACTTTCGTTCCATTGCAGAGGAAGTCTCCCCTGGAGCGAGACCCCCGCAGGACCAGGTCTCTGTCTTTGAAGTTGAAGAGGCAGATTATTACTGGCCTGGGTGGGGAGCCGGATGGAGGCCTTGCGTGCAGCGACCTATGGGCTCGTTCGATTGTGAACCATGGCGTGAGGTGGTCTGCCGGCAACCAGGACCGGAACCACTCCTCTAGGAACTAATCCAATGATGATTCTGCAGTGACCTCAGGAAGACCCACTAGGCGAAGATTGTTACCTTGAGATCTCTTTTCGGCGTCTTCAGCCCTCCTGTGTAGATGGAGATTCTTGACTCTGCCTCCGTGATTCGGGATACTGCATTGCGGAGATCTTGGCAGATCAGGGTGACATCCACTCCAACCTCCCCTATTTTTGATTTGACTGCTGTCTGGGAGGCCTGAATCACCAGAAGGATCGCCGCCAGGTCGCTGGACGATGTTTGTGGGTTATTACCACCATTTGTGGTAGGGCATTCCGACCGTGGGCCCACTGTTCCTGTGGTGAATTGGTCCATACAAGTTTGTGCCGTTGTTTGTTTGATCGCTTTGTCTTTGCCTATGATGTTGGGTGTGGTTCTAACCTCTCTAGGGTTGCAGTGATCGGTCAATTTCATTCTGCCCTACTGTAGGGCCCGATGGGAGATCACTGGGGATCTAATCTGATTCCCCCTGTGGTATATCCTAATTTATGAATCTATTAGATAGTTCCAGGGGTTTTGGGGGAACACGGTGTTGCAGAGTTTATTTCATCTTACAGTTTTGTTTTGTTATTGTCCTATCCCCTTCTATGTCCTTTACCCCGGCGGTGTTTTTATTCACTCGATATGGTCCCGGGACTCCTCCCCTGTCCAGCCAGTAAGGATGCCTGGCGTCCGGAGGAAGGGCCGTCAGTGAATAAGGAAAGGGTGAAAAGGAAGGAACTCCTTGTAATCCCTAACATGTCACCTTCAGACTGCACCCCACCGTGGTCCGAAGGACGTAGATGGGGCCCCTCTCTGCTCACGGGGACCGAAGACCCAGATTCACCTCTCGGTATCCCAGTGTTTGTCCCAGCTCATGTTCGTGGTTGCTGCTTGTTACTGTTACTTAATTTCTTCTATCCCCTCTCCCGGGGAGACCAGTGAGGAGCGTGTCACTGCAACACAGTCTGTAGTTGGCTGCCCTCGAGGCGATGTAATGTCTAGGCCCCGGACTGCAGCCAGCCCTGGGCTCCAAAACCCTCTCCCGGGCTCCAGCCGGAGGGCCCCTCGCTGCCACGGAGTCTCTTATCTTGTGGGTGTGGGGGGCAACGAGCCAGCCGGTTCGGATCTCCAGCTGATCACACCCCTGGTAGGCCCTGCGTCCCGGCCTATAGCAGCATCAGCAGGGGTCCCCGTGCCCCGGCGAGCACCCGTCCGCTCAGGCGGGCCTCCCAGCGGTCTGCAGGTCCTCCTCCTAATATCGGGCTCTGTGCATGCCAGGCCCCCGCACAATTTGTGGCCGAGCACCCCGGCCTCCGGCCCACGGAGCGCCCCCGACCTCCTTCACAACCCTCGGTCACCACAGGAAGGGGGGGAAAATCAGGGGGACGAGAGAATCGCAGCGCTGCCGGCCCGGGGCCTACCTTGATTAATCCCAGTCACAGCAGCCCCGGCCGCTACCCGCACCTTCTCTGGCTCGGGGTCCTCAGCCATGCCTCCAGGCCGTCCGGGACACCGCCGCCTTTCTGCCGCAGCGGGCCACGCCTCAGGTCCTTCCCTCAGCCGCCATCTTGATCGGGGGAAGCAGCGGTCGAACGCTGGGCAGCAAAAACCTTGGTCTCACAGGGCCGGGAGGGCCGGGAACCCGCCACACGAGACTGGGCAGGATAAAGTAACCCAGATGAAGCGTTCACGGTGTTGCTGTGTACGTTTAGTGATTTTATGAGAGGCGCATGATGGAGGGGTCCTGAGCACTACAAAAGTGTGACCGCCATCATGACGCCCTGGCCACGCCCCCTCCAGTGTTTATTTTTTAAACAATCTCTCCCTCACCTGGAAAGGAGACTCTGCTAGCTTGGAAGTGTGGATTCAGCCTGTCTGTATCCAAAGAGATTCTGAAAAGAGCAGCAGCTGCCTTTCCCCCTACCCACAGGGACTGGACTTAGCTGATTGGCTCTCTGAGTCCCTGTTGCACCTGAGCCCCGCCCGCCCCCACACCTGCTCTGGCCCCTTAAGTTTGTGGAGGGAAGCCCAAGACAGCAACCTCCATTTTGTGAGCCTCAGCATCTTCCTTGTGTCCTGTTACAGCCCAGTGTTCAAGGATTGCAAAAAGACCTAGGTAAGGAGCCCTGAGATTTTTCTGGGTAAATAGTATTATTTGTTTAAAAGTGTTTCTTTCAGATACCTGCGCCTGTTTAACTGTGGACTCTCTGTGTTTCAGGCAGCATGGTCTCTCTTAAAATGGTGTTTTATTTAAATTTGTTTTTGCCGTGACTGTGTGAATTGCCTTGCTTGTTTGTGGCACATACCCCCCTTTTTCTTCTAAGTAAAAAGGCTACATACATCTTGCAGAGTGTGTTTTTAGGAGACTGTTTAATCTGTTTCTGTGATTTAAATTGTGTTTAAAAACTGTCAGCCCCCCTGTTTTCTGCCTTTAACAAAGCCCGATTTCAGAGTGCGCGCCCAGTATTCCAGTGTTTGTTTTTTAAACAATCTCTCCCTTACCTGGAAAGTAGACTCTGCTAGCTTGGAAGGGTGGATTCAGCCTGTCTGTATCCAAGGAGATTCTGAATAGAGCAGCAGCTGCCTTTCCCCCTGCCCACAGGGACTGGACTTAGCTGATTGGCTCTCTGAGTCCCTGTTGCACCTGAGCCCCGCTGTCCCACACCTGCTCTGGCCCCTTAAGTTTGTGGAGGGAAGCTCAAGAGAGCCACCTCCATTTTGTGACCCTCAGCATCTTCTCTGTGTCCTGAAACAGCCCAGTGTTCAAGGATTGCAAAAAACCTAGGTAAGGAGCCCTGCGATTTTTCTGGGTAAGTAGTATTATTTGTTCAAAAGTGTTTATTTCAGCTACCTGTGTTTGTTTAACTGTGGACTCTCTGTGTTTCAGGCAGCCTGGTCTCTTTTAAAGTGGTGTTTTTTTTTATTTGTTTTTGCTGTGACTGTGTGAATTGCCTTGTTACATTGTGGCACCTAACCCCCCCTTTTTTCTTCTAAGTAAAAAGGCTACATACATCTTGCAGAGTGTGTTTTTAGGAGACTGTTTTAGTCTGTTTCTGTGATTTGAATTGTGTTTAAAAACTGTTTGCCCCCCTGTTTTTTGCCTTTAAAAAAGCCCGATTTCAGAATTCGGGATGACCCGTAACCAGGGCCCCATCCCCGTCATAAATTTCAGAGACGATCTTGGAGGCGTGATCGCAGGAGATCAACCAGTACAGCATCTTCCCGGTCTTGTGCCCCCAGCCATATATCCTTCCAGTGCTGGCCCTCCATAAATGTTTCGCGGCCTCCAGGGATTGACCCAATATCTCCTCTCAGATTAGGAGGAGTTGTCGCGTTAGTTTCTCGCTTGGGTTTATTACGTTGTCTCTTTCGAGGTTTATTGCTCGGAGCTCTAGCTGTGTGATATGTAGTATTTTGCCACGTTCCTGATGATGTATCAGATTTTTAGCCATACCTCTTAATACCGCCTTCCCTGCCGCCCATAGAGTGCTCTCCGAGGTTACAGAGCCTTCGTTTAGGTGGAATTATTCTGCTTGTGCCTGACGTAATTGTTCCTTAAAGTGTTCACCTTGGAGATACCATGCGTTTAGCCGCCACATGGGGCGACGCCGGGGGTGGGCCGGGCCTAGTATGAGCCGGAGAGGGGCATGGTCAGAGATTCCTCTGGCTAGAATCTTGATGTGTGAGAGGGTTGTACAATCTGTGCTCGGAAGAAGCATCAGGTGTATTCTGGATTGGGAGCCATGGGTTGCTGAGGTGTGGGTGAATTGTCTCTGCCTCGGATGCCATATCCCCCAGGCGTCACATAGTCCCATGGCAGATATCCACCCCTTAATTAAGGTTGCTAGTGTACGTCTATATGTGGTGAGTGGGCCGTCTACATCTAAGGTCGGGTCCGGGGTTGCGTTGAAGTCATCACTTAGTATAGTGTGCCCAGGGGGTAGTTCAGAGAGACGTTTTTATGAGTGCCTGGAGGGTTGAGCTGACATGGGAGGGACGGGCGTAGATACTTATTATATTAAATGTGATCCCTTCAACAGGGGTGGTTTGTAGCCATTACCGGTAAGGTAGGGCTCTCCGTACTTGGATGTGTGTCATAGGGAAGGTACAATGCAATAATATGGCTACGCCTCATGACCTATGTGTGTATCCTGCATGGTACACTCTATCAAATCCTCGACGAGTCAGGAATGGGTATTTATCCCCCAAAAGGTGGGTTTCCTGCAACATGAGTATTTCTGGATGGTATCTATGTATGAAGGTGAATACTGCAGTACGTTTAATTTTGTCAAGGAGCCTGTTGATGTTCCATGACATAATTTGTACTTGATTCATGGGGGGTGTGTGATTGTAGGTGGAATTTTGCAGTTGTTGAGCCAAACTTTAGCTACTAGTTTGTGCAACTCTGAAGAACTTACCATTCTATCTTCCTGCTTCCGATTCTCAGACTCTATTATATCTGTTGAGTCATTAAGCATCCTGGCCGGTGCCTCAATTAAAAAAAAATATGAATCTTGCCTTCCCATACAAATTCTAACATTGACCTTTAGAACGAGGCCGGAACCCCCATGCCCCCCAACTCCCTTCCCACCCCATACTTCCCCCCAGAAGCATCTGTCGTCCATATACATAGCCCCTCACTTCTAAAACTGGTGAAATGGCTTTCGAGTGGTAGGGCTGTGGTAGGTATTGGTGGCGGTGGACCCCTCCCTTGTATCGGATCATGCATAAATGTATAATACTCGATGTGCGATAAAGTTAGGCATAACGCTTCTATTTCTTTGTTCATTGTCTTAAGTCTTTCCCAGAATAAGTTCCACCTATGCAGTCACAAGATTGGACTACTGGACAAGTCAGAGTCTTCTTGTGTCTCTAGCTGGATCTTGGTTGTGTCCTGTGGTTTCAGGCTTGTCAGGGTGGCTCTGGAATTCTCTTTCGATTGTGGGTGTCTGGGTTCCGATCAATGAGCCCCGGGAGGGGAGTCCGAGCTGGATCTATGTCTTGCTCTTTGTTTCCAAGGGCGTGTGCGCTGACTGCGCATTGTTGTTGCCCCCTTGGGTGAGCTGGCATTGTCTTAAGCGGTGGCCGTGATCCTGTTCTGTGCATATCTAGTCTGGTTTCTTCCGTTAGCCAGGTCCATGCCGCGGTCGGCTGCTCAAAGAAGTAGGTTTTATTATTATAGATCACCCGGAGTCTGGCTGGAAACAGGACATGATACTGGATGTCCATTGATCTAAGCTTTTGTTTCACTTCCATGAACGAGCGGCTTTGTTGCTGTACCTCTAATGTGTAATCCGGGAAAAGGAGTACTTTCGTTCCATTGCATAGGAGGTTTCCCCTGGAGCGAGCCTCCCACAGGACCACGTCTCTGTCTTTGAAGTTGAAGAGAGAGATTATTACTGGCATGGGTGGGGAGCCGGGCGGAGGCCTTACGCGCAGTGACTTAGGGGCTTGTTCGATTGTGAACCATGGCGTGAGGTGGTCTGCCGGCAACCAGGACCAGAACCACTCCTCTTGGAATGTATCCAATGATGATTCTGCAGTGGCCTCGGGAAGACCCACTAGGCGAAGATTGTTACGTCGAGATCTGTTTTCGGCGTCTTCAGCCCTCCTGTGTAGATCTGAGGTGCATTTGGTCGGCATTGAGATTTGGGTTTTTAGAGTTGTTATTTCATCTTCTGCCGTGGAGATTCTCGACTCGGCCTCTGTGAATCGGGATACTGCATTGCGGAGATCTTGCCACATCAGGGCGACATCCACTCCGACCTCCCCTATTTTTGAAGGATCGCCGCCATGTCGCTGGACGACGTGTGTGGGTTATTACCGCCATTTGTGGTTGGGCCTACTGACCGTGGGCCCACTGTACCTGTGGTAAATTGGTCCATATGAGTTTGTGCCGTTGTTTGTTTGATCGCTTTGTCTTTGCCCATGATGTTTGGTGTGGTTCTCACCTCTCTAGGGTTGCAGTGATCGGTCAATTTTGTTCTGCCCTACTGTAGGGCCAGATGGGAGATCCCTGAGGATCTAATCTGATTCCCCCTGTGGTATATCCTAATTTATGAATCTATCAGATAGTTCCAGGGGTACTGGGGGAACACGGTGTTGCAGAGTTTATTTCATCTTACTGTTTTGTTTTGTTATTGTCGTATCCCCTTCTGTGTCCTTTACCCCGGCTGCATTTTGATTCACTCGATAGGGTCCCGGGACTCCTCCCTTGTCCAGCCGGTAAGGATGCCTGGCGTCCGGAGGAGGGGCGGTCAGAGAATAAGGAAAGGGTGAAAAGGGAGGCACCACTTGTAATCCATAACGTGTCACCTTCAGACTGCACCCCACCGTGGTCCGAAGGACGTAGATTGGGCCCCTCTCTGCTCACAGGGCCCGAAGGTCCAGATTCACCTCTCGGTATCCCAGTGTTTGTCCCAGCTCACGTTTGTGGTTGCTGCTTGTTACTGCTACTTAATTTCTTCTTTCCCCTCTCTCAGGGAGACCAGTGAGGAGCGCATCACCGCATCACGGTCCATAGTTGGCCGCCCTCGAGGCGATGTAATGTCTAGGCCCCGGACTGCTGCCAGCCCTGGGCTCCAAAACCCTCTCCCAGGCTCCAGCCGGGGTTCCCCTCGCTGCCACGGAGCCTCTTACCTTGGAGGGGAGGGGAGGGGGGGTCAACGAGCCCGCCGGTTCGGTCCTCCGGCTGATCTCACCCCTGGTAGGCCCTCCATCCCGTCCCCGGGTCCCGGCCGATAGCAGCATCAGTAGGGGTCCCCGTGCCCCGGCGAGCACCCTTCCGCTCAGGCGGCCCTCCCAGCGGTCTGCAGGTCTTCCTCCTAATATCGGGCTCTGGGCCTAACAGGGCCCCACACAATTCGCGGCCGAGCACCCCGGCCTCCGGCCCACGGAACGCCCCCCTTCCCACCCCTCGGTCACCATGGGAAGGGGTGGAAAAAATCAGGGGGACCAGAGAATCGCGGTCCTGCCGGCCCGGGGCCTACCTTGATTTCTCCCAGTCACACCGGCCCCGGCCGCGACCCACAACTTCTCTGGCTCGGGGTCCGCAGCCCTGCCTCCAAGCCGTCCGGGCTGCCGCCTTTCCGCCGCAACGGCCCGCACCTCAGGTCCTTCCCTCAGCCGCCATCTTGATTCGGGGAAACAGTGGTCGAACGCTGGGCAGCAAAAACCTCGGTCTCACAGGGCCAGGAGGGCCGGGAACCCGCCTCACGAGACGGGGCACAATAAAGGAACCCCGATGAAGCGTTCACGGTGTTGATGTCTACGGATAGTGATTTTATGAGAGGCGGATGACGGAGTGGTCCTGAGCACTACAAAAGTGCGACCGCCATCTTGACGTCCTGAACATGCCCCCTCTAGTGTTTGTTTTTTAAACAATCTCTCCCTTATGTGGAAAGTAGACTCTGCTAGCTTGGAAGTGTGGATTCAGCCTGTCTGTATCCAAGGAGATTCTGAATAGAGCAGCAGCTGCCTTTCCCCCTGCCCACAGGGACTGGACTTAGTTTATTTCAGCTACCTGTGTCTGTTTTACTGTGGACTCCCTGTGTTTCAGGCAGCCTGGCCTCTTTTAAAGTGTTTTTTTTTTTTAATTCATTTTTGCCGTGACTGTGTGAATTGCCTTGCTAGTTTGTGGCACATAAGAGCTCCCCTTTTTTTCTCCTAAGTAAAAAGGCTACATGCACCTTGCAGAGTGTGGTTTTAGGAGACTGTTTTAATCTGTTTCTGAGATTTAAATTGTGTTTAGAAACTGTCTCCCCCCCTGTTTTCTGCCTTGAAAAAAGCCCGATTTTAGAGGGTGCGCCCATCAGTATTCCAGTGTTTGTTTTTTAAACAATCTCTCCCTTACCTGGAAAGTAGACTCTGCTAGCTTGGAAGGGTGGATTCAGCCTGTCTGTATACAAGGAGATTCAGAATAGAGCAGCAGCTGCCTTTCCCCGTGCCCACAGGGACTGGACTTAGCTGATTGGCTTTCTGAGTCCCTGTTACACCTGAGCCCCGCCGTCCCACACCTGCTCTGGCCCCTTAAGTTTGTGGAGGGAAGCCCAAGAAAGCCACCTCCATTTTGTGAGCCTCAGCATCTTCCCTATGTCCTGATACAGCCCAGTGTTCAAGGATTGCAGAAAGACCTAGGTAAGGAGCCCTGAGATTTGTCTGAATAAATAGAATTATTTGTTCGAAAGTGTTTATTTAAGCTACCTGTGTCTGTTTTACTGTGGACTCTGTGTTTCAGTCAGCCTGACCTCTTTTAAAGTGGTGTTTTTTTTTAATTTGTTTTTGCTGTGACTGTGCGAATTGCCTTGCTAGTTTGTGGCATATACCCCCACCCATTTTTTTTTCTAAGTAAAAAGGCTACATACATCTTGCAGAGTGTGTTTTTAGGAGACAGTTTTAATCTATTTTTTCGATTTAAATTGTGTTTAAAATCTGTCTGCCCCCCTGTTTTTTGCCTTTAAAAAAGCCCAATTTCAGAGTGCGCGCCCAGCAGTATTCCAGTGTTTTTTTTTTATAAACAAATTTTTATTGCTTTTCAGACATATATAGAAAAGGAAGGAAAAAACAGGTTCAAGTACAAGGCAAGGACGCATGGAATTTGTACATCTTATCATTGTTTTAGTATCGTTGTTAGCCATCAACAATAATGGGTTGTGGTGCTATCAGCAGATCTAGCCACCGTAGTGTTCCCTTGAAACATTAAGTATCTTATTACGTATCTGGTTTATGTCATCAATTCTAGCCATCATCCCCATATCTTTTCGAATTTGTGTGGGCACCCTCTAGACTCAAATACCAGTTTCTCCTGATTGGCACACCAATCCACCCCCTTCCTCCATTTCTCGATCAACAGGCCTTCTGGGGACGTACACGCTGCAGCGATATCTCTATTAGCGACTAATAATGCGGTAGCTGTCAGTGTTTGTTTAGCACGTGTTCCTCCCATTTCTTCCTTTACCTCCAATAGGATTAGCTTAGCTGATTTTTTTATTTCCTGACCCAGTGCCCTTCCTATATCTCGGATCACCCCTTCCCAGTACTTTTATATTTTTTGACAGGTCCATACCATAGGAAAGAAGTCTGCTGGTTCATTCGGGCATCTTGGGCATTTGGCAGAAGGGCGGGCTCCCATTTTGTGTAGTTTGGATGGTGTCAGATAGGCCCCATATAAATAATAGAATTGTATCATGCGGAACCTTGCTGATATTGCCAATACCTTGGGCGTCATCAAGGCTTCCATCCATTCTGTTTCTTCAAGGGATCCGAGCCATGATTCCCACTTAGTCCTAAAAATGACTAAGTTATCAGGAGTGTTGTTGATTAGTGTTTTGTAAAGTTGAGAAATGCCTTTCCCCTCCATATTTCCCATGAGTATTTTGGCTTCCAGTGGGTTAAAGTCCGGTATAGGGCTTGTGGTGGGCAGATGGGTTCGCAGTGCGTGTCTTAGTTGAAGGTATCTAAAGAACTGCGTCTGGTTTAATTGAAATTCTGCTTTTAGGTCTTGGAACGGTTTCATGGCCCTCCCTTTCCATATGTCCCCAACCAGGGAAATGCCTATTAGGTCCCATGTTGCGAATCCCTCCAGCGTGGCCGAGGCATAAAGCCATTTCCTTCTCCATAGCGGAGTCTGGAGGGTGATAATGGTATTCCAGTGAGTGTGGCGTAACACGGCTCGCCATGCCAGGAAGACCACTTTGGTTGTTTCCTCCATGTCATGAGGAAGCGATGCTCCATACAGCATGTCAAGAACCTGTGGAAACCCAGGATTGTCAATTCTGTCTTATACGCCGGGTCTTCCCAGCCCCCAATAAACCAGTCATGGACCACTATCAATTGGGTAGCCAGGTAATATAGATAGGGATCTGACGCACCCAAACCTCCATCATACATTCCTCTCTGGCAATGTTGTATCGCTACTCAATGTCTATTACCTCTCCATAGAAATCTTCCGGTGATGCTTTCGAGATTTTTGAACCAGGAGTGGGGGATGAGGATGGGAACATTTTGGAATATGTATAGGAGTCTTGGAAAGATCATCATTTTGTATAGGGCCACCCGCCCCATCACATTCAAGGGGAGGGTTTGCCATCTCTGCATGTCCGTTTTGATTCTTGTTAGCAGAGGCGATAGATTTTTGGCCCATGTTGATAAGGGCAAAAGGGTTACCCAGATCCCTAGGTATTTAAAACTTAATTTGCGTATGGGTATGGTATTTTGCCAATCGAAGCAATCACATGTGTTTGCTAGCGGGATCAGGACTGATTTGGTGGAGTTCATCCTGAGACCTGAGATTAGTTCGTATTTCCTTAGAAGGCAAAGGCTCCTTGGACCCGTTATACTGGGTTCCTCCAAATATAGCAGAACATCATCTGCATATAGTGCTATCCTGTCTTCATGAGATGGACCCCATTTCCATCCTCGGTATACTGAGCCCGCTCTGATCATCTGGGCAAGAGGCTCAATGGCCAGGGTAAACAAAAGAGGGAATAGGGGACATCCCTGTCGAGTACCTCTGCGGATGTTGAACCTGTGGGATATGGTCCCATCAACCTGTACACAGGCCGTAGGGTTAGTGTATAATGCTTTAATTAGGTGGCAAAATAGTTTTTCTATGCCTGCCCGTCGGAGCACCAGTAGAAGGAATCCCCAGTCAACGGAATCAAAAGCCTTTTCAAAATCTATGAGCAAGAGGGGGCCAGGCTTTGGGGCAACCGGCGTCTCTCTTCCAAGGCTACATGTAGCCGGCGGATACAGTGTCCTGTACTGTGGGTTGCCATAAACCCACATTGGTCAGGATGGATTAGCTGCGGCAGGACCCTTTTGATGCGAGTGGCAAGGATAGAGGCAAACATTTTTATTTCTGTGTTAATCAATGATATTGGTCTGTAATCCGCTCAGTGAGGCGAAGGGGGCTGGGTTTTGGGGAGCACCACGATCATGGCTGTACCTAGTTCAGGAGGAAAGGATCCACCTTTTCCTATTCCTGTGAAAAGTCGTAGGAGACGTGGGGTCAGGTCTTCTCTAAACACCTTATAATATTCTGGGGGGAACCCGTCGGGACCAGGCGTCTTGCCAGCGTTTAATGTCAAGATTGCTGCACCAATTTCTTCCTCTCTAATGGGTTCCTCTAAAAGCTGTGCTTCTATCATAGGTAACTGTGGGAGGGGGATCTCGTCAAGTAGTTGACATGTTTGATGTGAATCTATTTGTGTAGATGCTTGGTACAGTGTATGATAATAGTTGGCAAAAGCATTCGCAATTTCAGTATGACCCGACCCCGTCATAAATTTCAGTGACGATCTTGGAGGCCTGATTGCGGGAGATCAACCAATACAGCATCTTCCCAGTCTTGTCCCCCCAGCCATATATCCTTCCAGTGCTGGCCCTCCATAAATGTTTCACAGCCTCCAGGGATTGACCCCGTATCTCCTCTCAGATTAGGAGGAGTTGCCGCATCAGTTTCTCGCTTGGGTTTATTACGTTGTCTCTTTCGAGGTTTATTGCTCGGAACTCTAGCTGTGTGATATGTAGCGCTTTGGCACATTCCTGATTACGTATCAGATTTTCAGCCATACCTCCTAATACCGCCTTCCCTGCCTCCCATAGAGCACCCTCCGAGGTTACCGAGCCGTCGTTTAGGTGGAAGTATTCTGCTTGTGCCTGACGTAATTGTTCCTTAAAGTGTTCATCTTGGAGATACCATGCGTTTAGCCGCCACATGGGGCGACGCCAGGGGCGGGCCGGGCCTAGTATGAGCCGGAGATGGTCATGGTCAGAGATTCCTCTGGCTAGAATCTTGATGTGTGAGAGGGTTGTACAATATGTGCTCGGAAGAAGGATCAGGTCTATTCTGGATTGGGAGCCATGGGCTGCTGAGGTGTGGGTGAATTGTCTCTGCCTCGGGTACCATATCCGCCAGGCGTCACATAGTCCCGTGGCAGATAACCACCCATTAATTTCGGTTGCCAGTGTACGTCTATATGTGGTGAGTGGGCCGTCTACATCTAAGGTCGGGTCTGGGGTTGCGTTGAAGACGCCACCTAGTATAGTGTGCCCAGAGGGTACGTCAGAGAGAAGTTTTGTGAGTGCCTGGAGGGTTGAGCTGACCAGGGAGGGAGGGGCGTAGATACTTATTATATTAAACGTGATCCCGTCTACCTTACTGGTAATGGCTACAAACCGCCCCTGTTGGTCTCTCCGTACTTGGATGTGTGTCATAGGGAAGGGACAATGCAATAATATGGCTACTCCTCGTGACCCGCGTGTGTATCCCGTATGGTACACTCTATCAAATCCTCGACGAGTCGGAATGGGTATTTATCCCCCAAAAGGTGGGCTTCCTGCAATATGAGTATTTCTGGATTGTATCTATGTATGAAGGTGAATACTGCAGTACGTTTAATTTTGTCTAGGAGCCCGTTGATGTTTTTTTTTTTTATTTGGAAAGGAATCATACATCAAATACAATCTTGAATCCTTTTACACTGGATAAATAGAATTCTGAACCAACAGAGAGAAACATCAGGAGATGAGTACCACCTGACTAAATAATGAAAAGACACAACAGTCCGACTGATCCAAACGGGGAGGAATATCCAGTTATTAAAATTACATTGAAGAAGAGTATTCTGATTTTACTTTTGAACATTAATCCTTATGAGCCCGAATCCAGTCCTGAAATGGGCCCCAAATTGCTTTCCTCTCCTCCTAGCTTGTTTCCCCTTGCGTTCACATAATGCCATCTCCAAATGGTATACTGACAGCAATCTAGCCAACCATTGCTGCCAAGACGGGTGTCGTGCATTCAACCATACGGATGATATACATATTCGATAAACTGCCATAGCCACGAAGATAAATGCTCTATGTGGACCGCCTGCTGCTCCAGCGACCCCTAAAACCATAATCTCAGGGGTAAGAACAAAATCATATCCCATAACCTCATTCAAAACAGATTGAATACCCACCCTCAAATCCATTAGTTTCCCACATGTAGCCATCATATGTACAATATATGTCCCATACGTCCCACATCTTGGGCAATTTGTTCTGGATAGAGCCAATATGAGCTGGAATATGATATAAGTCGAGCAAGGTCTTATAATGTTGTGCTTGCAGGGAAGAAGATAACAGAGTCGTGTATCCCAGATCTAATGACCTCATAAAGTTATTACTTCCGTCCACCAGCTTCTCCTTCCACATTTCCTTACTCTTCTCTAAATCATCGGGCTGTTCCGCCAGAAGTAATGGGTAAACTGACCTAATTGCTATATTGGGATTGGCCAGGATGTCATTCAACAATTGATTACGTCTAAATCCCTGTACACCCCCTGTTTTCCTTGCGAGAAAATCCCGTACCTGTAAGTATTTTAAAAAGTCCCTTCGCTCTAGACCATACTGCACCTGTAAATCCCCGAACGTCTTAATCCCCAAATTGTCGAAAAAATGTCCTAACCTCACTATACCTAAAGAAGCCCAGCTTGCCATACATTTATCCTTAAATATTTCGGGGAGCAATGGATTCTTCTCAATCATAGTGTAATAATTATATCTACCAAGTCCTTTCTTCTTATACCATGATCGCCAACACTTATAGGCTGCTTCCAAAACCTTATAACGAGTTTTCTTATAATGTACGGGCTCATGATATGTTGCCAAACACCCATTGGCAACTGCTCCTATCAGCAACTCGTATATGTTAGGGCAATCCTCTTCCGCAATCCCTTCTTTCTTAGGACCCCATAATGGACGCATATACTGAAAAGCTGCTGCCATTTGATATAATTTTATATTTGGTAAGGACCACCCCCCCCTTTCTCGAGGGAGAGACATAAATTTGCTTGCTCTTCTACACTTACCATGTGCCCAGATAAATCTCATAACCACCCTGTCTATCTCTTTAAATCTACAGTTGGTGAAGCTCAACGGTACAGCACGGAACAAATACAGCAGCTTAGGAAGGAGAATCATTTTCACCATATTGCACCTCCCCATAATAGTCAGATGTAGATTATTCCATCTGCACATATCTTTTCTGGCTTTCACGAGTATGGGATCCAAATTCAACTTAACAATTTCTTCTATTTTTGGTGTAATATTTATACCTAGATATACTGCGCGATCCACCCTCCGTGTATCCTGGGTATTTGTATATTTATTGGCCAATAACTGCGTTTTAGCTCTGTTCAACAGGTATCCAGAAAATCTTCCAAATTTCAATGTCACCTCCTCAACCTCTCTCAGTGCCGCGTCAGGGGTGGGTGTTAATATAGCTATGTCATCTGCGTAAGTGAGAACTTTTGTATCCCATCCCTGCCTATGTATCGGTGGAATCCTAATATTTTCTTCCAACTGTCTAAGCAGGGGGTCTATATATAGAGCAAACAGGAGGGCAGAGCATGGGCATCCCTGCCTGGTACCTCTCCTGACCTGGATACTCTCGGATTGTCCTCCCTTAAATTGAATTTTCACTACCGGTGATCTATATAGAGCCTTTACTGCTACAATAAATTTCTTCCCTAAACCATAATACTCCATTACACACCACAAGTAATTCCAGTTCACCCGATCAAATGTCTTCTCTGCGTCTAATAATGCGACTGCCATAGGTTCCTCTGCTACTTCCGTAGCATCAAAAAGTGCAAGGACTCTCTGAATATGGTTGGTAGTATCCCTTCCTGGGACAAACCCATGCTGCCTAGGGGAGACTAACTTCCTAATCACCAGAGATAATCGAGCGGCCAATATCTTTGAATATATTTTAACATCGTTGTTAAGTAGTGTAATCGTCCGGTATGAGGCCGGATTTAACGGGGCTTTCCCTTTCTTCAGAAACATTACCATATTGGCCATATCCCATGATGGTGGGGGTTTCCCCTCCATTCTGTACCTGAATAAATAACTCTACCATTACCGGGAGTAATACTGCTCTGAAAGTTTTATAAAATTCTAAGGGAATCGAGTCAGGACCCATAGCTTTTCCGGTGGCAAGATCGCTCATTGCTGTATCAATTTCCGAGATATCTATCCGCTCTCCCATATATAAATTATCTCCCTCAGATAGCTTATCGACCTTAATGGGGTATAAAAACTCCAACATTTCGTCCTCCCGATAAACAGATGTATCATTATATAGTTCTGTGTAATATCTATGAAATACTTTTCTGATTTCCTCCACTTCTGATACTAAGGCCCTGATTCTGACTATGGCGGGCGGTGGAGGCCGCCCGCCAAAGTCCCGCCGACAAATGACCGCACCGCGGTCAAAAGACCGCGGAGGCCATTCTTACATTTCCGCTGGGCCGGCGGGCGCTCTCCAAAAGAGTGCCCGCCGGCCCAGCGGAAATGCCCCTGCAACGAGGATGCCGGCTCCGAATGGAGCCGGCGGAGTTGCTGGGGTGCGACGGGTGCAGTGGCACCCGTCGCGTATTTCAGTGTCTGCATGGCAGACACTGAAATACTTTGTGGGGCCCTCTTACGGGGGCCCCTGCAGTGCCCATGCCATGGGCATGGGCACTGCAGGGGCCCCCAGGGGCCCCGCGGCACCCCCTACCGCCATCCTGTTCCTGGCGGGAGACCCGCCAGGAACACGATGGCGGTAGGGGGTGTCAGAATCCCAATGGCGGCGGAGCGCGCTCCGCCGCCATGGAGGATTCTCCCGAGCAGCGGAAAGTCGGCGGGAGACCGCCGACTTTCCGTCTCTGACCGCGGCTGAACCGCCGCGGTCAGAATGCTCGAGGGAGCACCACCAGCCTGTTGGCGGTGCTCCCGTGGTCGGTGACCCTGGCGGTCACCGACCGCCAGGGTCAGAATGACCCCCTAAGTGTCCTCTGCCAGTCTTTAATCTCTCTAATACCCCCGGATGCTGTCTTCTGGCTAGCAAGCGCCCGGTTTTTTCTCCATACTCATACCTTTGTGAACGTTGTGCTAAATATTTTTCCGCTATTCTTTGGGCCATAACCTCGTTAATCGCTGCTTTAACTATAGCGACTTCCTCCTGAGCCCTCTTTTTATCCGCCCCAGTTTCTATAGCTATGACCAATTGCCTTTCTGCTGCCCTCAGCTTCATTAGGGAGTCATTTATTCTGCCTTGGGCGCCTTTCTGCCTTTTAATACTGAAGCTCAACGTTTCACCTCTAATTCCTGCTTTCAGGGTATCCCAGACTATCTCTACTGAGGCTGACCCCTGATTAAACCTCAAGAATTCAACTATCCACTTTCTCATATGCTCACAATATTCTGGGTCCTGCAGGAGTCCTCTTTCAAATGTCCAACTCCTGACCTTTGATTCTAGCCCATCCAGTTCTAAATCGAATACTAGGGGGTTATGATCTGATATAATCCGTGGGTATGACTCAATCCTACCCCGCTTTAAAAATAGAGGAGAGATCAGAAAGTAATCGAGTCGTGCTAATTTCGAATGGGGGGCGGAATAATAAGTATATCCAGGGTCTGATTTACGTAATTTCACCCAGGCATCCACTAATCCTAATTCTTTCTGAATGGCGACCATTGCCTTGTATACCCGAGGCTTACGCCCCTGATACTGCTTAGTTGTGGATGCTAATAAATCCTGTAGTCCCTCCCAAGAACTATTAAAATTAAAGTCGCCATATAGAATATAGGGAGGGGCCCATCCTGTTAGCTCGATAGCGAGGGTATCTAGAACTACTGGGTCATCCGTGACTACCCCATATAGAGAACATAATGTGAAACTACTGTACCCATAACTGCACTCTACGATTACCCATCTACCGCCCCTGTCCGCATTCTGCCTGATAAAATTTACTTTATTAGTCCGATCTAGTATTGCCACCCCTTTAGTTCGAGCCTCTTGTTCTGACCGGGCGATCACTTTCATACCAAGCGAACCGAGGATTTCAGAATTTTTATATTCCACATGTGTCTCCTGTAGGCAGTAAATATCTGCTTTAAATATTTTTAATTCCTCAGCTACTCTTCTTCTTTTGCGAGGGTCATTTAGCCCACATATATTAATTGAGGCAATTCGAAGTCTAGCCATTTACTGTTTTTGTTTCATTTCTTTTCTCTTTCTGCCCCTCAGACCTTCTCATCTAACTGCATCTTCTCTTGAATTCTCTTCTCTCCTTATTTCCCACCTCCTATTTTCTCCCTCCCCATTTCTCTCACTTCCCTTGGTCCTTTCCTTTCCCTTTTATTCCCTTGAATTTCCATCTCCCCCCGCCGCCCCGTTCCTCCCCCTCCCCCTTCCTCCATCCTGGACCAGTCTCCTCCACCCCCCTCCCAGGTTCCTTCCCTCCCTCCCCGGGACTGGCCCCCCACCCTGTTGAGCAATCAGACCACCAATGGCCTGAATATTGGTGTCGTGTATAGGTGGGCCCGCCCGCCCAGCAGTCTCCTAAGCACCCTTACCTTCCCTGTGTCTCTATGCTCTATTGCTTGGCCCCCATCAAATATTCTTTGGCTTTGATTTCTGAAGTAAATACTTTTACTTTTCCATTCATTACTGTCTTAAGTCGAGCGGGGCTAGCAAATAAGCCTCCCCTCCTTTGTCTGAGAATGGCTTGATGAGCTGTCGAAGCCACCATCTCCGCTCAACGGTGGCATGACAGAAATCGGGGAGAGTGAAGAAAGTAACCCCATCCACAGTACGTGGAGTATTAGGGCGAGCTTTATCAGATATCTCCTGTCGTAATAGATAGTGTATTTATCCCCGAAAAGGTGGGTTTCCTGCAACAGGAGTATTTCTGGATGGTATCTATGTATGAAGGTGAATACTGCAGTACGTTTAATTTTGTCTAGGAGCCCGTTGATGTTCCATGACATAATTTGTACTTGATTCATGGGGGGTGTGTGATTGTAGGTGGAATTTCACAGTTGTTGAGCCAACCTTTAGCTACTAGTTTGTGCGACTCTGAAGGACTTATCTCTATATCTTCCTGCCGATTCTCAGACTCTATTATATCTGTCGAGTTATTAAGCATCATGCCCTGTGCCTCAATTAAAAAAAAATATGAATCTTGCTTTCGCATACAAATTCTAACATTGGCCTTTAGAATAAGGCCGGAACCCCCTTGCCCCCCAAATTCCTCCCCACCCTTCCCCCCCAGAAGCATCTGTCGCCCATATACATAGCCCCTCAATTCTAAAACTGGTGAGATGGCTTTTGAGTGGTAAGGCTGTGGTATTGGTGGCGGTGGACCCCTCCCTAGTATTGGATCATGCATCAATGTATAATACTGGATGTGTGATCAAGTTAGGCATAATACTTCTATTTCTGTGTTCATTGTCTTAAGTCTTTCCAAGAATAAGTTCCACCTATGCAGTCACAGGATTTGACTACGGGACAAGTCAGAGTCTTCTTGTGTCTCTAGCTGGATTTTGGTTGTGTCCTGCGGTTTCAGGCTTGCCAGGGTGGCTCTGGAATTCTCTTTCGATTGTGGGTGTCTGGGTTCCGATCGATGAGCCCCGGGAGGGGAGTCCGAGCTGGATCTATGTCTTCCTCTTCATTTCTGAGAGCGTGTGCTCTGACTGCGCATCGGTTGTTGCCCCCTTGGGTGAGCTGGCATTGTCTTAAGTGGTGGCCGTGATCCTGTTCTGTGCATATCTAGTGGGGTTTCGTCCGTTAGCCAGGTCCATGCCACAGTCGGCTGCTCAAAGAAGTAGGTTTTATTATTATAGATCACCCAGAGTCTGGCTGGAAACAGGAGATGATACTGGATGTCCATTGATCTAAGCTTTTGTTTCACTTCCATGAACGAGCGGCGTTGTTGCTGTACCTCTAATGTGTAATCCGGGAAAAGAAGTACTTTTGTTCGATTGCAGAGGAGGTCTCCCCTGGAGCGAGCCTCCCGCAGGACCAGGTCTCTGTCTTTGAAGTTGAAGAGGCAGATTATTACTGGCATGGGTGGGGAGCCAGGCGGAGGCCTTGCACGCAGCGTCCTATGGGCTCGTTCGATTGTGAACCATGGCGTGAGGTGGTCTGCTGGCAACCAGGACCGGAACCACTCCTGTAGGAACGTATCCAATGATGATTCTGCAGTGGCCTCGGGAAGACCCACTAGGCGAAGATTGTTACGTTGAGATTCGTTTTTGGCGTCTTCAGCCCTCCTGTGTAGATCTGAGGTGTGTTTGATCAGCATTGAGATTAAGGTTTTTAGAGTTGTATTTTCATCTTCTGCCGTAGAGATTCTCGACTCGGCCTCTGTGATTCGGGATACTGCATTGCGGAGATCTTGCCGGATTAGGGCGACATTCACTCCGACATCCCCTATTTTTTATTCGACTGCTGTCTGAGAGCCCTGAATCGCCTGAAGGATCGCCGCCAGGTCGCTGGACTATGTTTGTGGGTTATTACCGCCATTTGTGGTTTGGCCTTCCGACCGTGGGCCCACTGTACCTGTGGTGAATTGGTCCATACAAGTTTGTGCCGTTGTTTGTTTGATCGCTTTGTCTTTGCCTATGATGTTGGGTGCGGTTCTAACCTCTCTAGGGTTGCAGTGATCGGTCAATTTCGTTCTGCCCTACTGTAGGGCCTGATGGGAGATCCCTGGGGATCTAATCTGATTCCCCCTGTGGTATATCCTAATTTATGAATCTATTAGATAGTTCCAGGGGTATTGGGGGAACACGGTGTTGCAGAGTTTATCTTACTGTTTCGTTTTGCTATTGTCCTATCCCCTTCTACGTCATTTACCCCGGCGGCGTTTTTATTCACTCAATATGGACCCGGGACTCCTCCCCTGTCCAGCCGGTAAGGATGCTCTGGCTCGGGGTCCGCAGCCCTGACTCCAGGCCGTCCGGGCCGCCGCCACCTTTACGCCGCAGCGGGCCGCGCCTCAGGTCTGCCCCTCAGCCACCATCTTGATCGGGCGAAGGAGCAGTCGAACGCTGGGCAGCCAAAACCCCTGTCTCACAGGGCTGGGAGGGCCGGGAACCCGCCACTCGAGACGGGGCTGGATAAAGGAACCCCGATGAAGCTTTCACGGTGCTGATGTGTAAGGATAGTGATTTTATGAGAGGCGGATGACGGACGGGTCCTGAGCACTACAAAAGTGTGACCGCCATCTTGACGCCCTGGCCACGCCCCCTCCAGTGTTTGTTTTTAAAACAGTCTCTCCCTTATGTGGAAAGTAGACTCTACTAGCTTGGAAGTGTGGATTCAGCCTGTCTGTATCCAAGGAGATTCTGAATAGAGCAGCAGCCGCCTTTTCCCCTGCCCACAGGGACTGGACTTAGCTGATTGGCTCTCTGAGTCCCTTTTGCACCTGAGCCCCGCCTCCAACACCTGCTCTGGCCCCATAAGTTTGTGGAGGGAAGCCCAAGACAGCCACCTCCATTGTGTGAGCCTCCGCATCTTCCCTGTGTCCTGATACAGCCCAGTGTTCAAGGATTGCAAAAAGACCTAGGTAAGGAGCCCTGAGATTTTTGTGGGTAAATAGTATTATTTGTTCAAAAGTGTTTATATTCAGCTTCCTGTGTCTGTTTTAGTGTGGACTATCTGTGTTTCAGGCAGCCTGGCCTCTTTTAAAGTGGTGTTTTTTTAAATTTGTTTTTGCCGTGAGTGTGTGAATTGCCTTGCTAGTTTGTGCCACATAACCCCCCCATTTTTCTTCTAAGTAAAATGGCTACCTACATCTAGCAGAATGTGTTTTAAGAGACTGTTTTCATCGGTTTCTGTGATTTAAAATATGTTTAGAAACTGTTTGCCCCCCGTTCTTTTTTTTCTAAAAAGCCCGATTTAATAGTGCACGCCCAGCAGTATTCCAGTGTTTGTTTTTTAAACAATCTCTCCCTTACCTGGAAGGTAGACTCTGCTAGCTTGGAAGTGTGGATTCTGCCTGTCTGTATCTAATGAGATTCTGAATAGAGCAGCAGCTGCCTTTCCCCCTGCCCACAGGGACTGGACTGGCTCTCTGAGTCCCTGTTGCACCTGAGCCCCGCCGTCCCACAGCTGCTCTGGCCCCTTAAGTTTGTGGAGGGAAGCCCAAGACAGCCACCTCCATTTTGTGAGCCTCAGCATCTTCCCTGTGTCCTGATACAGCCCAGTGTTCAAGGATTGCAAAAAGACCTAGGTAAGGAGCCCTGAGATTTTTCTGGGTAAATAGTATTATTTGTTCAAAAGTGTTCATTTCAGCTACCTGTGTCTGTTCTACTGTGGCCTCTCTGTGTTTCAGGCAGAGTGGCCTCTTTTAAAGTGGTGTTTTTTTAAAATTTGTTTTTGCTGTGATTGTGTGAATTGCCTTGCTAGTTTGTGGCACATAACCCACCCCTTTTTTCTTCTAAGTAAAAAGGCTACATACATCTTGCATAGTGTGTTTTTAGGAGACTGTTTTAATCTGTTTCTGTGATTTAAATTGTGTTTAAAAACTGTTTGCCCCCTTTTTTTTTTACCTTTAAAAAAGCCAGATTTCAGAGTGTGCGCCCAGCCGTATTCCAGTGTTTATTTTTTAAAGAATCTCTCCCTTACCTGGAAAGTAGACTCTGCTAGGTTGGAAGTGTGGATTCAGCCTGTCTGAATCCAAGAAGATTCTGACTAGAGCAGCAGTTTACGTTCCTCCTGCTCACAGGGACTAGATGTAGCTGATTGGCTCTCTGAGTCCCTGTTGCGCCTGAGCCCCGCCCCCCCCACACCTGCTCTGGTCCCTTAAGTTTGTGGAGGAAAGCCCAAGACAGCCACCTCCATTTTGTGAGCCTCGGCATCTTCCCTGTGTCCTGATACAGCCCAGTGTTCAAGGATTGCAAAAAGAACTAGGTAAGAAGCCCTGAGATTTTTCTGGGTAAATAGTGTTATTTGTTCAAAAGTGTTTATTTCAGCTACTGGTGTCTGTTTTACTGTAGACTCTCTGTGTTTCAGGCAGACTGGCCTCTTTTAAAGTGTTTTTTTTTTTTTAATTCGTTTTTGCTGTGACTGTGTGAATTGCATTGCTAGTTTGTGGCACATAACTCCACCCCCTTTTTTCTTCTAAGTAAAAAGGCTATATACATCTTGCAGAGTGTGTTTTTAGGAGACTGTTTTAATCTGTTTCTGTGATTTAAATTGTGTTTAGAAACTGTCAGCCCCCCTGTTTTTTGCCTTTAAAAAAGCCCGATTTCAGAGTGTGTGCCCAGCAGTATTCCAGTGTTTGTTTTTTAAAAATCTCTCCCTTACCTGGAAAGTAGACTCTGCTAGCTTGGAAGTGTGGATTCAGCCTGTCTGTATCCAAGGAGATTCCAAATAGAGCAGCAGCTGCCTTTCCCTCTGCCCACAGAAACTGGACTTAGCTGATTGGCTCTCTGAGTCCCTGTTGCACCTGAGCCCCGCCGTCCCACAGCTGCTCTGGCCCCTTAAGTTTGTGTAGGGAAGCCCAAGACAGCCACCTCCATTTTGTGAGCCTCAGCATCTTCCCTGTGTCCTGATACAGCCCAGTGTTCAAGGATTGCAAAAAGACCTAGGTAAGGAGCCCTGAGATTTTTCTGGGTAAATAGTATTATTTGTTCAAAAGTGTTTATTTCAGCTACCTGTGTCTGTTTTACTGTGGACTCTCTGTGTTTCAGGCAGCCTGGTCTCTTTTAAAATTTTGTTTTTTTTAATTTGTTTTTGCAGTGACTGTGTGAACTGCCTTGCTAGTTTGTGGCACATAACCGCCCCCCTTTTTTCTTCTAAGTAAAAAGGGTACATACATGTTGCTGAGTGTGTTTTTAGGAGACTGTTTTCATCTGTTTCTGTAATTTAAATTGTGTTTAGAAACTGTCAGCCCCCCTTTTTTTTGCCTCTAAAAAAGCCCGATTTCAGAGTGCGTGCCCAGCAGTATTCCTGTGTTTGTTTTTTAAAAATCTCTCCCTTACCTGGAAAGTAGACTCTGCTAGCTTGGAAGTGTGGATTCAGCCTGTCTGTATCCAAGGAGATTCTGAATAGAGCAGCAGCTGCTTTTCCCTCTGCCCACAGAGACTGGACTTAGGTGATTAGCTCTCTGATTCCCTGTTGTACCTGAGCCCCGCCCCCAACACCTGCTCTGGCCCCTTAAGTTTGTGGAGGGAAGCCCAAGAACGCCACCTCCATTTTGTGAGCCTCAGCATCTTCCCTGTGTCCTGATACAGCCCAGTGTTCAAGGATTGCAAAAAGACCTGGGTAAGGCGCCCTGAGATTTTTCTGGGTGAATAGTATTATTTCTTCAAAAGTGTTTATTTCAGCTATCTGTTTCTGTTTTACTGTGGACTCTCTGTGTTTCAGGCAGCCTGGCCTCTTTTAAAGTGGTGTTTTTTTTTTATTCGTTTTTGCTGTGACTGTGTGAATTGCCTTGCTAGTTTGTGGCACATAACTCCCCCACTTTTTTCTTCTAAGTAAAAAGGCTACATTCATCTTGCAGAGTGTGTTTTTAGGAGACTATTTTAATATGTTTCTGTGATTTAAATTGTGTTTAAAAACTGTCTGCCCCCCTGTTTTCTACCTTTAAAAAAGCACGATTTCAGAGTACGCACCCAGCAGTATTCTAGTGTTTGTTTTTTAAACAATTTCTCCCTTACCTGGAAAGTAGACTATGCTAGCTTGGAAGGGTGGATTTAGCCTGTCTGTATCCAAGGAGATTCTGAACAGAGCAGCAGCTGCGTTTCCCCCTGCCCACAGGGACTGGACGTAGCTGATTGACTCTCTGAGTCCCTGTTGCACCAGAGCCCCGCCTCCCCCCACACCTGCTCTGGCCCCTTAAGTTTGTGGAGGCAAGGCCAAGACAGCAACCTCCATTTTGTGAGCCTCAGCATCTTCCCTGTGTCCTGATAATGCCCATTGTTCAAGGATTGCAAAAAGACGTAGGTAAGGAGCCCTGAGATTTTTCTGGGTAAATAGTATTATTTGTTCAAAAGTGTTTATTTCAGTTACCTATGTCTGTTTTACTGTAGACTCTCTGTGTTTCAGGCAGACTGGCCTCTGTGAAAGTTGTGTTTTTTTTTATTTGTTTTTGCTGATACTGTGTGAATTGCCTTGCTAGTTTGTGGAGCATACCCCCCCCCCCTTTTCTTCTAATTAAAAAGGCTACATCGATATTGCAGTGTGTGTTTTTAGGAGACTGTTTTAATCTGTTTCAGGGATTTAAATTGTGTTTAAAAACTGTCTGCACCCCTGTTTTTTGCCTTTAAAAAAGCCTAATTTCAGAGTGCGCGCCCAGCAGTATTCCAGTGTTTTTTTTTTTAAAGAATCTCTCCTTTACCTGGAAAGTAGACTCTGCTAGCTTGGAAGTGCGGATTCAGCCTGTCTGTATTCAAGGAGATTCTGAATAGAGCAGCAGCTGCCTTTTCCCCTGCCCACAGGGACTGGACTTAGCTGATTGGCTCTCAGAGTCCCTGTTGCACCTGAGCCCCGCCCTCCACACCTGCTCTGGCCCCTTAAGTTTGTGGAGGGAAGCCCAAAACAGCCACCTCCATTTTGTGAGCCTCAGCATCTTCCCTGTGTCCTGATACAGCCCAGTGTTCAAGGATTGCAAAAAGACCTGGGTAAGGCGCCCTGAGATTTTTCTGGGTGAATAGTATTATTTCTTCAAAAGTGTTTATTTCAGCTATCTGTTTCTGTTTTACTGTGGACTCTCTGTGTTTCAGGCAGCCTGGTCTCTTTTAAAGTGGTGTTTTTTTTTTATTCGTTTTTGCTGTGACTGTGTGAATTGCCTTGCTAGTTTGTGGCACATAACTCCCCCACTTTTTTCTTCTAAGTAAAAAGGCTACATTCATCTTGCAGAGTGTGTTTTTAGGAGACTGTTTTAATATGTTTCTGTGATTTAAATTGTGTTTAAAAACTGCCTACCCCCCTGATCTTTTCCTTTAAATAAGCCAGATTTCAGAGTGCGTGCCCAGCAGTATTCCATTGTTTGTTTTTGAAACAATCTCTCCCTTACTTGGAAAGTAGACTCTGCCAGCTTGGAAGTGTGGATTCAGCATGTCTGTATTCAAGGAGATTCTGAATGGAGCAGCAGCTGCCTTTCCCACTGCCCACAGGTACTGTACTTAGCTGATTGGCTCTCTGAGTCCCTGTTGCACCTGAGCCCCATCCCCCCACACCTGCTCTGGCCCCTTAAGTTTGTGGAGGGAAGGTCAAGACAGCCACCTCCATTTTGTGAGCCTCAGCATCTTCCCTGTGTCCTGATACAGCCCAGTGTTCAAGGATTACAAAAAGACCTAGGTAAGGAGCCCTGAGATTTTTCTGGGTGAATAGTATTATTTGTTCAAAAGTGTTTATTTCAGCTACCTGTGTCTAACTGTGGACTCTCTAAAAGAGGCCAGGCTACCTGAAACAGAAAGTGGTGTTTTTTTTAAATTCGTTTTTGCTGTGACTGTGTGAATTGCTTTGCTAGTTTGTGGCACATAACTCCCCCACTTTTTTCTTCTAATTAAAAAGGCTACATATATATAGCAGAGTGTCTTTTAGGAGACTGTTTTAATCTGTTACTGTGATTTAAATTGTTTTTAAAAACTCTCTGGCACCCTGATCTTTGCCTTTGAAAATGCCCGATTTCAGAGTTCGCGCCCAGCAGTATTCCAGTGTTTGTTTTTGAAACAATCTCTCCCTTACTTGGAAATAGACTCTGCTAGCTTGAAAGTGTGGATTCAACCTGTCTCTATCCAAGGAGATTCTGAATAGAGCAGGAGCTGCCTTTCCCCCTGCCCACAGGGACTGGACGTAGCTGATTGACTCTCTGAGTCCCTTTTGCACCTGAGCCCCGCCCCCCCCACACCTGCTCTGCCCCTTAAGTTTGTGGAGGGAAGCCCAAGACAGCCACCTCCATTTTGTGAGCCTCAGCATCTTCCCTGTGTCCTGATACAGCCCATTGTTCAAGGATTGCAAAAAGATGTAGGTAAGGAGGCCTGAGATTTTTCTGGGTAAATAGTATTATTTGTTCAAGCGTGTTTATTTCAGCTACCTGTGTCTGTTTTACTGTGGACTCTGTGTTTCAGGCAGACTGGCCTCTGCTAAAGTGGTGTTTTCTTTAAATTCATTTTTGCTGTTACTGTGTGAATTGCCTTGCTAGTTTGTGGCACATAACTCCTCCCCTTTTTTCTTCTAAGTAAAAAGGCTACATACATCTTGCAGAGTGTCCTTTTAGGAGACTGTTTTATTCTGTTTCTGTGATTTATATTGTGTTTAAAAACTGTCTGCCCCCTGTTTTTTGCCTTTAAAAGAGCCCAATTTCAGAGTGCGCGCCCAGCAGTATTCCAGTGTTTCTTTCTTACATAATCTCTCCCTTACCTGGAAAGTAGACTCTGCTAGCTTGGAAGGGTGGACTTAGCCTGTCTGTATCCAAGGAGATTCTGAACAGAGCAGCAGCTGCCTTTCCCCCTGCCCACAGGGACTGGACTTAGCTGATTGGCTCTCTGAGTCCCTGTTGCACCTGAGCACCGCCGTCCCACACCTGCTCTGGCCCCTTACGTTTGTAGAGGGGAGCCCAAGACAGCCACCTCCATTTTATGAGCCTCAGCATCTTCCCTGTGTTCTGATACAGCCCAGTGTTCAAGGATTGCAAAAAGACCTAGGTAAGGAGCCCTGAGATTTTTCTGGGTAAATAGTATTATTTTTTCAAAAGTGTTCATTTCTGCTACCTGTGTCTGTTTTACAGTGGACTCTATGTGTTTCAGGCAGCCTGGCCTCTTATAAAGTGGTGTTTTTTTTTTAATTTGTTTTTGCTGTGACTGTGTGAATTGCCTTGCTAGTTTGTGGCACATAACTCCCCCCCTTTTTTATTCTAAGTAAAAAGGCTACATACATCTTGCAGGCTGTGTTTTTAGGAGATTGTTTTAATCTGTTACTGTGATTTAAATTGTGTTTAAAAACTGTCTGTCCCCCTATTTTCTGCTTTAAAAAATGCTCATTTCAGAGTGCGCGCCCAGCAGTATTCCAGTGTTAGTTTTTTTTAAACAATCTCTCCCTTACCTGGAAAGTAGACTCTGCTAGCTTGGAAGTGTGGATTCAGCCTGTCTGTATCCAAGGAGATTCTGAATAGAGCAGCAGCTGCGCTTCCCCCTGCCCACAAGGACTGGACGTAGCTTATTGGCTCTCTGAGTCCCTGTTGCACCTGAGCCCTGCAGTCCCACACCTGCTCTGGCCCCATAAGTTTGTGGAGGGAAGCCCAAGACAGCCACCTCCATTTTGTGAGCCTCAGCATCTTCCCTGTGTCCTGATCCTGCCCATTGTTCAAGGATTGCAAAAAGACCTAGGTAAGGAGCCCTGAGATTTTTCTGGGTAAATAGTATTATTGGTTCAAAAGTGTTTATTTCAGCTACCTGTGTCTGTTTTACTGTAGACTCTCTGTGTTTCAGGAAGACTAGCCTCTTTTAAAGTGGTGTTTTTTTTAAAAATTTGTTTTTGCTGTGACTGTGTGAATTGCCTTGCTACTGTGTGGCAAATGACTCACCCCCCCTTTTTTTCTTATAAGTAAAAAGGCTACATACATCTTGCAGATTGTGTTTGTAGGAGACTGTTTAACCCCTTCGCTGCCAGGCCTTTTCCCCCTCAGGTGCCAAGCCTTTTTTTGGCTATTTGGGGGCAGTTCACGCTTAGGCCCTCATAACTTTTCGTTCACATATGCTACCTACGCCACATTTGCGTCCTTTTTTTCCAACATCCTAGGGATTCTAGAGGTACCCAGACTTTGTGGGTTCCCCAGAAGGAGGCCAAGAAATTAGCCAAAATACAGTGAAAATGTATTTTTTTTCAAAAAAATGGGAAAAAGGGGCTGCAGAAGAAGGCTTGTGGTTTTTTCCCTGAAAATGGCACCAACAAAGGGTTTGCGGTGCTAAAATCACCAGCTTCCTAGTTTTCAGGAACAGGCAGACTTGAATCAGAAAACCCAATTTTTCAACACAATTTTGGCATTTTACTGGGACATACCCCATTTTTACGATTTTTTGTGCTTTCAGCCTCCTTCCAGTCAGTGACAGAAATGAGCATGAAACCAATGCTGGATCCTAGAAACCGGAACATTTCTGAAAAGTAGACAAAATTCTGAATTCAGCAAGGGGTAATTTGTGTAGATCCTACAAGGGTTTCCTACAGAAAATAACAACTGAAAAAACAAAATATTGAAATTGAGGTGAAAAAATCTGCAATTTATCTCTACGTTTTACTCTGTAACTTTTTCCTGCAATGTCAGATTCTTGAAAGCAATATACCATTACGTCTGCTGGACTCTTCTGGTTGCGGGGATATATAGGGCTTGTAGGATCATCAAGAACCCTAGGTACCCAGAGCCAATAAATGAGCTGCACCCTGCAGTGCGTTTTCATTCTATACTGGGTATACAGCAATTCATTTGCTGAAATATAAAGAGTGAAAAATAGCTATCAAGAAAACCTTTATATTTCCAAAAAGGGCACAAGATAAGGTGTTGAGGAGCAGTGGTTATTTGCACATCTCTGAATTCCGGGGTGACCATACTAGCATGTGAATTACAGGGCATTTCTCAAATAGATGTGTTTTTTACACACTCTCTTATATTTGGAAGGAAAAAATGTAGAGAAAGACAAGGGGCAATAACACTTGTTTTGCTAATCTATGTTCCCCCAGGTCTCCAGATACAAATGATACCTCACTTGTGTGGGTAGGCCTAGCGCCCGCAACAGGAAACGCCCCAAAACGCAACGTGGACACATCACATTTTTTTAAAGAAAACAGAGGTGTTTTTTGCAAAGTGCCTACCTGTAGATTTTGGCCTCTAGCTCAGCCGCCACCTAGGGAAACCTACCAAACCTGTGCATTTTCGAAAACTAGAGACCTAGGGGAATCCAAGATGGGGTGACTTGTGGGGCTCTGACCAGGTTCTGTTACTCAGAATCCTTTGCAAACCTCACAATTTGGCTAAAAAAACACATTTTCCTCTCATTTTGGTGACAGAAAGTTCTGGAATCAGAGAGGAGTCACAAATGTCCTTCCACCCAGCGTTCCCCCAAGTCTCCCGATAAAAATTATACCTCACTTGTGTGGGTAGGCCTAGCGCCCGCGACAGGAAATGGCCCAAAACACAACGTGGACACATAACATTTGTTCATAGAAAACAGTGACTACCTGTGGATTTTGGCCGCTAGCTCAGCCAGCACCTGGGGAAACCTAGTAAACCAGAGCATTTTTGAAAACTAGAGACCTAGGGGAATCAAAGATGGGGTGACTTGTGGGGCTCTGACCTGGTTCTGTCACCCAGAATCCTTTGCAAACCTCAAAATTTGGCTAAATAAAACACATTTTCATCACATTTCGGTGACAGAAAGTGCTGGAATCTGAGAGGAGCCACAAATTTCCTTCCACCCAGCGTTCCCCCAAGTCTCCCGATAAAAATGATACCTCACTTGTGTGGGTAGGCCTAGCGCCCGCGACAGGAAATGGCCCAAAACACAACGTGGACACATCAAATTTTTTCATAGAAAACAGTGCCTACCTGTGGATTTTGGCCTCTAGCTCAGCCGGCCCCAGGGGGGGCAGAAATGGCCTAAAATAAATTTTCCACCCCCAACCCCTGCCCAGGAGCGACCCTTGCCTACGGGGCCGCTCCCCCTGCGTGACATTGGCACCAAAAAAAAAATCCCCGGTGCCTAGATGTTTCTGCCCCCCCTGGGGGCAGATATGCCTAATAACAATAGGCCAATGGCCTAAAATAAATTTGCCCCCCCACCCTCCCCGGGGAGCGACCCTTGCCTACAAGTTCGCTCCCCTTGCGTGACAGCGCAAAAAAAAGATCCCTGGTGCCTAGTGGTTTCTGCCCCCGTTGGGGGCAGATTGACCTAAAATCAGCCGATCTGTCCCCAAAGCGGGCAGAAATGGCCTAAATACAATTTGCCCCTCCAGGGGAGCGACCCTTGCCTAAGGGGACCCTCCCCATCTGTAAAACAACAACAACAACAAAAATCTCCAGTGCCTCGTGGTTTCTGCCTTCGTCCTAATTAAAATAGGCTGATCTGCCCCCGTGGGGGGCAGAAATGGCCTAAAATAAATTTGCCCCCCAGGGGAACGACCCTTGCCTAAGGGGTCGCTCCCCTTACGTGAAAAAAAAAAAAACTCCCTGGTGTTCAGTGGTTTCTACCTCCCTTGGGGGCAGATTGGCCTCATAAAAATAGGCCAATCTGCCACCAAGGGGGGCAGAAATGGCCTAAATATAATTTGCCCCCTATGGGAGCGACCCTTGCCTAAGGAGTCGCTCCCCACACCTGAAACACAAAACAAAACAAAAAAAACAAAAGTATCCCTGGTGTCTAGAGGTTTCTGCCACCCCTGGGGGCAGAAAAGGCCTTAAAAAAAATGCCCCCTGGGAGCGACCCTTGCCCAAGGGGTCGCTCCCTTATGTCACTTTAAAAAAAAAAAAAACATCCCTGGTGTCTAGTGGGGTTTCAAAAGCCGGATTGTCAGCAATCCGGCTTTTGAAACCCTGGGAGAGACTTCAAAGGGAAGGAAATACATTTGCTGTTTTACTGTGGACTCTCTACTTTAAAAGAGGCCAGGCTGCCTGAAACACAATGTGTTTTTTAAATTTGTTTTTGCTGTGACTGTGTGAATTGCCTTGCTATTTTGTGGCACATAACCCCCCCTTTTTTCTTCTAAGTAAAAAGGCTACATACATTTTGCAGAGTGTGTTTTTAGGAGACTGTTTTAATCTGTTTCTGTGATTTAAATTGTGTTTAAAAACTGTCTGCTCCCCTGTTTTTTGCCTTTAAAAAAGCACGATTTAGGAGTAAGCGTCCAACAGTATCCAGTGTTTGTTTTTGAAACAATCTCTCCCTTGCTTGGAAAGTAGACTCTGCTAGCTTGGAAGTGTGGATTCAGCCTGTCTGTATCCAAGGAGATTCTGAATAGAGCAGCAGCTGCGCTTCCCCTGCCCACAGGGACTGGACTTAGCTGATTGGCTCTCTGAGTCTCTGTTGCACCTGAGCCCCGCCGTCCCACACCTGCTCTGGCCCCATAAGTTTGTGGAGGGAAGCCCAAGACAGCCACCTCCATTTTGTGAGCCTCAGCATCTTCCCTGTGTCCTGGTACAGCCCAGTGTTCAAGGATTGCAAAAAGACCTAGGTAAGGAGCTCTGAAATTTTTCTGGGTAAATAGTACTATTTGTTCAAAAGTGTTAATTTCAGTTACCTGTTTCTGTTTTACTGTGGACTCTTTGTGTTTCAGGCAGCCTGGCCTCTTTTAAAGTGGTGCTTTTTTTTAATTCACTTTTACCGTGACTGTGTGAATTGCCTTGCTAGTTTGTGGCACATAACCCCACTCCCCCTTTTATCTTCTAAGTAAAAAGGCTACATACATCTTGCAGAGTGTGTTTTTAGGAGACTGTTTTAATCTGTTTCTGTGATTTAAATTGTGTTAAAAAACTGTCTACCCCCCTGATTTTTGCATTTAAAAAAGCCAGATTTTAGAGTGCACGCCCAGCAGTATTCCATTGTTTGTTTTTGAAACAATCTCTCCCTTACTTGGAAAGGAGACACTGCTAGCTTGGAAGTGTGGATTCAGCCTGTCTGTATTCAAGGAGATTCTGAATAGAGCAGCAGCTGCCTTTCCCCCTGCCCACAGTGACTGGATTTAGCTGATTGGCTCTCTGAGTCCCCGTTGCACCTGAGCCCCTCCCCCCCACACCTGCTCTGGCCCCTTAAGTTTGTGGAGGGAAGCCCAAGACAGCCACCTCCATTTTGTGAGCCCCAGCATCTTCCCTGTGTCCTGATACAGCCCAGTGTTCAAGGATTGCAAAAAGACCTAGGAAAGGAGCCCTGAGATTTTTCTGGGTGAATAGTATTATTTCTTCAAAAGTGTTTATTTCAGCTACCTGTTTCTGTTTTACTGTGGACTCTGTGTTTCAGGCAGCCTGGCCTCTTTTAAAGTGGTGTTTTTTTAAATTTGTTTTTGCTGTGACTGTGTGAATTGCCTTGCTAGTTTGTGGCACATAACTCCCCCCCTTTTTTCTTCTAAGTAAAAAGGCTACATACATCTTGCAGAGTGTGTTTTTAGGAGACTGTATTATTCTGTTTGTGTGATTTATATTGTGTTTAAAAATTGTCTGCCCCCTATTTTTTGCCTTTAAAAGAGCCCAATTTCAGAGTGCGCGCCCAGCAGTATTCCAGTGTTTGTTTCTTAAACAATCTCTCACTTACCTGGAAAGTAGACTCTGCTAGCTTGGAAGGGTGGATTTAGCCTGTCTGTATCCAAGGAGATTCTGAACAGAGCAGCAGCTGCCTTTCCCCCTGCCCACAGGGACTGGACTTAGCTGATTGGCTCTCTGAGTCCCTGATGCACCTGACCACCGCCGTCCCACACCTGCTCTGGCCCCTTACGTTTGTAGAGGGAAGCCCAAGACAGCCACCTCCATTTTGTGAGCCTCAGCATCTTCCCTGTGTTCTGATACAGCCCAGTGTTCAAGGATTGCAAAAAGACCTAGGTAAGGAGCCCTGAGATTTTTTTGGGTAAATAGTATTATTATTTTTTAAGTGTTCATTTCATCTACCTGTGTCTGTTTTAATGTGGACTCTCTGTGTTTCAGGCAGCCTAGCCTCTTTTAAAGTGGTGTTTCTTTTAAATTAGTTTTTGCTGTGACTGTGTGAATTGCCTTGCTAATTTGTGGCACATAACTCCCCCCCTTTTTTCTTCTAAGTAAAAAGGCTACATACATCTTGCAGACTGTGTTTTTAGGAGATATTTTTAATCTGTTTCTGTGATTTAAATTGTGTTTAAAAACTGCCTACCCCCTTGATCTTTGCCTTTAAAAAAAGCCAGATTTCAGAGTGTGTGCCCAGCAGTATTCCATTGTTTGTTTTTGAAACAATCTCTCCCTTACTTGGAAAGTAGACTCTGCCAGCTTGGAAGTGTGTATTCAGCCTGTCTGTATTCAAGGAGATTCTGAATAGAGCAGCAGCTGCCTTTCCCCCTGCCCACAGGGACTGGACTTAGCTGATTGGCTCTCTGAGTCCCTGTTGCATCTGAGCCCCATCCCCCCACACCTGCTGTGGCCCCTTAAGTTTGTGGAGGGAAGCCCAAGACAGCCACCTCCATTTTGTGAGCCTCAGCATCTTCCCTGTGTCCTGATACAGCCCAGTGTTCAAAGATTGCAAAAAGACCTAGGTAAGGAGCCTAAAGATTTTTCTGGGTGAATAGTATTATTTGTTCAAAAGTGTTTATTTCAGCTACCTGTGTCTGTTTTACCGTGGACTCTCTGTGTTTCAGGCAGCCTGGCCTCTTTTAAAGTGGTGTTTTTTTTCTCCATTTTTCCTGTGACTGTGTGAATTGCCTTGCTAGTTTGTGTCACATAACCCCCTCCCCCTTTTATCTTCTAAGTAAAAAGGCTACATACATCTTGCAGAGTGTGTTTTTAGGGGACTGATTTAATCTGTTTCTGTGATTTAAATTGTGTTTAGAAACTGTTTGCCCCCCTGTGTTGTGCCTTTAAAAAAGCCAGATTTCAGAGTGTGTGCCCAGCAGTATTCCAGTGTTTGTTTTTTAAACAATCTATCCCTTACCTGGAAGGTAGACTCTTCTAGCTTGGAAGTGTGGATTCAACCTGTCTGTATCGAAGGAGATTCTGAATAGAGCTGTAGCTGCCTTTCCCTCTGCCAACAGGGACAGGACTTAGCTGATTGGCTCTCTGAGCCCCTGTTTCACCTGAGCCCCGCCCCCCCACACCTGTTTTGGCCCCTTAAGTTTGTGGGGGGAAGCCCAAGACAGCCACCTCCATTTTGTGAGCCTCAGCATCTTCACTGTGTCCTGATACAGCTCAGTGTTCAAGGATTGCAAAAAGACCTAGGGAAGGAGCCCTGAGGTTTTTCTGGGTGAATAGTATTATTTGTACAAAAGTGTTTATTTCAGCTACCTGTTTCTGTTTTAGTGTGGAGTCTCTGAGTTTCTTGTAGCCTGGCCTCTTTTAAACTGGTGTTTTTTTAAAATGTCTTTTTGCTGTGATTGTATGACTTGCCTTGCTAGTTTGTGGCACATACCCCCCTTTTTTCTTTTAAGTAAAAAGGCTACATACATCTTGCAGAGTGTGTTTTTAGGAGACTGTTTAATAAGTTTCTGTGATTTAAATTGTGTTTAAAAACTGTCTGCCCCCCTGTTTCTTGCCTTTAAAAAAACCCGATTTCAGAGTGCGCGCCCAGCAGTATACCGGTGTTTTTTTTTTATAAACATATTTTTATTGTTTTTCAGACATATATAGAAAAGGAAGGAAAAACAGGTTCAAGTACAAGGCAAGAACGCATGGAATTTGTACATCTTATCATTGTTTTAGTATCGTTGTTAGCCATCAACAATAATGGGTTGTGGTGCTATCAGCAGATCTAGCCACCGTAGTGTTGTTGAAGTAAGCCTCAGCAAGGCCTACTAGTGCAAGGGGTTCACCTTTCTCTGCACAAAGTCCTCAGACCATGTAGGAAGAAGTTGGCACAGAAACTGGAATAAAAGACAAAAGTTTATTAACCTCATGAGGTGGTACTACAGTTCAAACAGCACCCTAGGGTAATGTCTGAAGTAGCACACTGAACTGAGAGAGCATGGTCCTTTTATACCCACACAGGGGCTAAAAGGAGATGGTACAATTATGGAAACAAGACTTGTATACATGTAAGGTCATGTGGAAAATGCACAGTCGACAGGTAGGAGGAGCTAACAGTTTCCAAGGACTAACAGCTGCAGACCTTACTGAGCATGTGCGAAAGTAAGAGATGCTAAATATAACTTGTCACTAGGCAGATTTCAAGAGCAGTTAACAGAAAGGTAGGACAGAGCACATGGTGAGCACATGGCAGCATGTAGCAGAGAAAATGGCTGCCATGAATACAAAATGGATTCCGCAAAATGTTCACAATAGTTACTAAATACAAGATGTCTTCTGCTAATGCTTAATCTAATCACTGCTAAATTACAACAGATGACCCTTTCAGCATTAGCTGAAGACATTCGTCTTTCTGGGATAATCTAAATATTCATCTTGTATATTTATGCTCATCCTTTCAGCTATTTCCTTATCTAACATATGTTGTGCCTTCATTTCTGTAATATTTCTTTTGGTAGGCATACAAGCAGTAATACACATGGAACAGAACATTGGACCACACTGAATACAGATACAGCATGTAAAAAATATTGCAATTATTACACACAGGATAGTCAGTAGTTTCCAGCCCCAGGCGGAAACAAGAGCCCAAAACCATCCAGAAAAAGTCCAAGTACCAGTCTCTGTATGGATTTCTGCAGCAATTTTATGCAATTTAGATATTGCATCATATACTGAAGGTCAGTGATCTGGGATAAAAACACAACAACTACTACCGATGATTCGACATGCACCACCTCGATCAGCTAATATCACATCTAGTACCATACGATTTTGGAGCGCTACAATCCTCGCAACTTAGAGCTCCTCAGTAATATTCCCAAGTGCCAGAGCTGCCTGATTGGTAACAGCTTCCAAAACCCTAGTCAATTGTCTCACTTTCCTACTGTTTAACGTAACACCTACAAAGGGGAACAATCCTAAATTAAAATCAACATATTGTTGCAGGCTAGTATCCGTTTGGTCTACCTCATTTGTAATTATTTCCCTTTTATATCTTTTGTTAATGATGTCATTGAACAGTTTTAAATCTCGGTGATATGATGCAGGAGCCAAAAACACAGGGGGTAATAGAAAAGATACATAACACACACCTGACCACCCAACAGGTAGTTGGTAATATCCATAGTTACCACAAACAAAATATGTATTATGTGAAGCTGTAAAACTACTATTATTTACACTCTCAATAGTTAAAATCCAGGTACAATCGCTTATCCCTACTGGAATTCGTGCAATGCTTCGTATACATAAATCTGCTTTAGTTTTTGTAACAGAAATCACAAATTGTTTTTCTTGTCAGAGTCTCGTATATTTGTGAAGACATATGGTATTGAAACATTGTCCGGTTGATACTCTTCCGATTCCCATTTAGTTCCTTTAGCTTGGGGATACCCATCTTTGTCTTGGTAGCACACTTTATTAAGGCGAAAAAGAAGTCCGCCCTCTGTACGTTTTCCAGATGCAAACAAAAGCATGTGCCAAGCTTGACAAGAACCATTGTGTGAAAAAGGAAGAGGAATGAAAGGTGTTCCTCCTTTCTTTTGATGCGCAGGTATCATTCCACATACCCAACAGTTAGTAGTATTTGTAGCATTATGAGTATGATGCAACATCTGAATGAAAGTATTATTGAAGTACGATTGACGGTGCTTCTGCTCCTGATAGGGAAGCGTAAAGTAATAGTGATCCTCTGGTACTGGAGTAGTGGCAACAAAAAACTCACAAGCAGGAGACTTCTTTTCAATAAACCAGATGATTGTTGCTGTAACCACCAAAACAACAACAAACCCCATAATACTAATGATCAATTTGTTATTCATTTTAGCAACAGTGATAATCGACCCTTTCAGAAATGAATTAAAAACAATCGTTGGAGCTCTCATTCCTGGGCAGCCGCTGATTTCTTCACCACGGGCCAAGACGGGTGTCACTACTCTAATGCACGGCTGATCCACCCGCCTTGCCACATTGGCTCTCCGTTTCACTAACCCAGGGCGGTAGCTCAACCAGTCTTTTTAAAACACCTGCTGTGGCCCCTTAAGTTTGTGGAGGGAAGCCCAAGACAGCCACCTCCATTTTGTGAACCTCAGCATCTTCCCTGTGTCCTGATACAGCCCAGTGTTCAAGGATTGCAAAAAGACCTAGGTAAGGAGCCTAAAGATTTTTCTGGGTGAATAGTATTATTTGTTCAAAAGTGTTTATTTCAGCTACCTGTGTCTGTTTTACAGTGGACTCTCTGTGTTTCAGGCAGCCTGGCCTCTTTTAAAGTGGTGTTTTTTTTCTCCATTTTTCCTGTGACTGTGTGAATTGCCTTGCTAGTTTGTGTCACATAACCCCCTCCCCCTTTTATCTTCTAAGTAAAAAGGCTACATACATCTTGCAGAGTGTGTTTTTAGGGGACTGATTTAATCTGTTTCTGTGATTTAAATTGTGTTTAGAAACTGTTTGCCCCCCTGTGTTGTGCCTTTAAAAAAGCCAGATTTCAGAGTGTGTGCCCAGCAGTATTCCAGTGTTTGTTTTTTAAACAATCTATCCCTTACCTAGAAGGTAGACTCTTCTAGCTTGGAAGTGTGGATTCAACCTGTCTGTATCTAAGGAGATTCTGAATAGAGCAGTAGCTGCCTTTCCCTCTGCCCACAGGGACTGGACTTAGCTGATTGGCTCTCTGAGCCCCTGTTTCACCTGAGCCCCACCCCCCCACACCTGTTTTGGCCCCTTAAGTTTGTGGGGGGAAGCCCAAGACAGCCACCTCCATTTTGTGAGCCTCAGCATCTTCACTGTGTCCTGATACAGCTCAGTGTTCAAGGATTGCAAAAAGACCTAGGGAAGGAGCCCTGAGGTTTTTCTGGGTGAATAGTATTATTTGTACAAAAGTGTTTATTTCAGCTACCTGTTTCTGTTTTAGTGTGGAGTCTCTGAGTTTCTTGTAGCCTGGCCTCTTTTAAACTGGTGTTTTTTTAAAATGTCTTTTTGCTGTGATTGTATGAATTGCCTTGCTAGTTTGTGGCACATACCCCCCTTTTTTCTTTTAAGTAAAAAGGCTACATACATCTTGCAGAGTGTGTTTTTAGAAGACTGTTTAATCAGTTTCTGTGATTTAAATTGTGTTTAAAAACTGTCTGCCCCCCTGTTTTTTGCCTTTAAAAAAACCCGATTTCAGAGTGCGCGCACAGCAGTATACCGGTGTTTTTTTTTTATAAACATATTTTTATTGTTTTTCAGACATATATAGAAAAGGAAGGAAAAACAGGTTCAAGTACAAGGCAAGAACGCATGGAATTTGTACATCTTATCATTGTTTTAGTATCGTTGTTAGCCATCAACAATAATGGGTTGTGGTGCTATCAGCAGATCTAGCCACCGTAGTGTTGTTGAAGTAAGCCTCAGCAAGGCCTACTAGTGCAAGGGGTTCACCTTTCTCTGCACAAAGTCCTCAGACCATGTAGGAAGAAGTTGGCACAGAAACTGGAATAAAAGACAAAAGTTTATTAACCTCATGAGGTGGTACTACAGTTCAAACAGCACCCTAGGGTAATGTCTGAAGTAGCACACTGAACTGAGAGAGCATGGTCCTTTTATACCCACACAGGGGCTAAAAGGAGATGGTACAATTATGGAAACAAGACTTGTATACATGTAAGGTCATGTGGAAAATGCACAGTCGACAGGTAGGAGGAGCTAACAGTTTCCAAGGACTAACAGCTGCAGACCTTACTGAGCATGTGCGAAAGTAAGAGATGCTAAATATAACTTTTCACTAGGCAGATTTCAAGAGCAGTTAACAGAAAGGTAGGACAGAGCACATGGTGAGCACATGGCAGCATGTAGCAGAGTAAATGGCTGCCATGAATACAAAATGGATTCCGCAAAATGTTCACAATAGTTACTAAATACAAGATGTCTTCTGCTAATGCTTAATCTAATCACTGCTAAATTACAACAGACGACCCTTTCAGCATTAGCTGAAGACATTCGTCTTTCTGGGATAATCTAAATATTCATCTTGTATATTTATGCTCATCCTTTCAGCTATTTCCTTATCTAACATATGTTGTGCCTTCATTTCTGTAATATTTCTTTTGGTAGGCATACAAGCAGTAACACACATGGAACAGAACATTGGACCACACTGAATACAGATACAGCATGTAAAAAATATTGCAATTATTACACACAGGATAGTCAGTAGTTTCCAGCCCCAGGCGGAAACAAGAGCCCAAAACCATCCAGAAAAAGTCCAAGTACCAGTCTCTGTATGGATTTCTGCAGCAATTTTATGCAATTTAGATATTGCATCATATACTGAAGGTGAGTGATCTGGGATAAAAACACAACAACTACTACCGATGATTCGACATGCACCATCTCGATCAGCTAATATCACATCTAGTACCATACGATTTTGGAGCGCTACAATCCTCGCAACTTAGAGCTCCTCAGTAATATTCCCAAGTGCCAGAGCTGCCTGATTGGTAACAGCTTCCACAACCCTAGTCAATTGTCTCACTTTCCTACTGTTTAACGTAACACCTACAAAGGGGAACAATCCTAAATTAAAATCAACATATTGTTGCAGGCTAGTATCCGTTTGGTCTACCTCATTTGTAATTATTTCCCTTTTATATCTTTTGTTAATGATGTCATTGAACAGTTTTAAATCTCGGTGATATGATGCAGGAGCCAAAAACACAGGGGGTAATAGAAAAGATACATAACACACACCTGACCACCCAACAGGTAGTTGGTAATATCCATAGTTACCACAAACAAAATATGTATTATGTGAAGCTGTAAAACTACTATTATTTACACTCTCAATAGTTAAAATCAAGGTACAATCGCTTATCCCTACTGGAATTCGTGCAATGCTTCGTATACATAAATCTGCTTTAGTTTTTGTAACAGAAATCACAAATTGTTTTTCTTGTCAGAGTCTCGTATATTTGTGAAGACATATGGTATTGAAACATTGTCCGGTTGATACTCTTCCGATTCCCATTTAGTTCCTTTAGCTTGGGGATACCCATCTTTGTCTTGGTAGCACACTTTATTAAGGCGAAAAAGAAGTCCGCCCTCTGTACGTTTTCCAGATGCAAACAAAAGCATGTACCAAGCTTGACAAGAACCATTGTGTGAAAAAGGAAGAGGAATGAAAGGTGTTCCTCCTTTCTTTTGATGCGCAGGTATCATTCCACATACCCAACAGTTAGTAGTATTTGTAGCATTATGAGTATGATGCAACATCTGAATGAAAGTATTATTGAAGTACGATTGACGGTGCTTCTGCTCCTGATAGGGAAGCGTAAAGTAATAGTGATCCTCTGGTACTGGAGTAGTGGCAACAAAAAACTCACAAGCAGGAGACTTCTTTTCAATAAACCAGGTGATTGTTGCTGTAACCACCAAAACAACAACAAACCCCATAATACTAATGATCAATTTGTTATTCATTTTAGCAACAGTGATAATTGACCCTTTCAGAAATGAATTAAAAACAATCGTTGGAGCTCTCATCCCTGGGCAGCCGCTGATTTCTTCACCACGGGCCAAGACGGGTGTCACTACTCTAATGCACGGCTGATCCACCCCCCTTGCCACATTGGCTCTCCGTTTCACTAACCCAGGGCGGTAGCTCAACCAGTCTTTTTAAAACACCTGCTGTGGCCCCTTAAGTTTGTGGAGGGAAGCCCAAGACAGCCACCTCCATTTTGTGAGCCTCAGCATCTTCCCTGTGTCCTGATACAGCCCAGTGTTCAAGGATTGCAAAAAGACCTAGGTAAGGAGCCTAAAGATTTTTCTGGGTGAATAGTATTATTTGTTCAAAAGTGTTTATTTCAGCTACCTGTGTCTGTTTTACCGTGGACTCTCTGTGTTTCAGGCAGCCTGGCCTCTTTTAAAGTGGTGTTTTTTTTCTCCATTTTTCCTGTGACTGTGTGAATTGCCTTGCTAGTTTGTGTCACACAACCCCCTCCCCCTTTTATCTTCTAAGTAAAAAGGCTACATACATCTTGCAGAGTGTGTTTTTAGGGGACTGATTTAATCTGTTTCTGTGATTTAAATTGTGTTTAGAAACTGTTTGCCCCCCTGTGTTGTGCCTTTAAAAAAACCAGATTTCAGAGTGTGTGCCCAGCAGTATTCCAGTGTTTGTTTTTTAAACAATCTATCCCTTACCTGGAAGGTAGACTCTTCTAGCTTGGAAGTGTGGATTCAACCTGTCTGTATCTAAGGAGATTCTGAATAGAGCAGTAGCTGCCTTTCCCTCTGCCCACAGGGACTGGACTTAGCTGATTGGCTCTCTGAGCCCCTGTTTCACCTGAGCCCCACCCCCCCACACCTGTTTTGGCCCCTTAAGTTTGTGGGGGGAAGCCCAAGACAGCCACCTCCATTTTGTGAGCCTCAGCATCTTCACTGTGTCCTGATACAGCTCAGTGTTCAAGGATTGCAAAAAGACCTAGGGAAGGAGCCCTGAGGTTTTTCTGGGTGAATAGTATTATTTGTACAAAAGTGTTTATTTCAGCTACCTGTTTCTGTTTTAGTGTGGAGTCTCTGAGTTTCTTGTAGCCTGGCCTCTTTTAAACTGGTGTTTTTTTAAAATGTCTTTTTGCTGTGATTGTATGAATTGCCTTGCTAGTTTGTGGCACATACCCCCCTTTTTTCTTTTAAGTAAAAAGGCTACATACATCTTGCAGAGTGTGTTTTTAGGAGACTGTTTAATCAGTTTCTGTGATTTAAATTGTGTTTAAAAACTGTCTGCCCCCCTGTTTTTTGCCTTTAAAAAAACCCGATTTCAGAGTGCGCGCACAGCAGTATACCGGTGTTTTTTTTTTTATAAACATATTTTTATTGTTTTTCAGACATATATAGAAAAGGAAGGAAAAACAGGTTCAAGTACAAGGCAAGAACGCATGGAATTTGTACATCTTATCATTGTTTTAGTATCGTTGTTAGCCATCAACAATAATGGGTTGTGGTGCTATCAGCAGATCTAGCCACCGTAGTGTTGTTGAAGTAAGCCTCAGCAAGGCCTACTAGTGCAAGGGGTTCACCTTTCTCTGCACAAAGTCCTCAGACCATGTAGGAAGAAGTTGGCACAGAAACTGGAATAAAAGACAAAAGTTTATTAACCTCATGAGGTGGTACTACAGTTCAAACAGCACCCTAGGGTAATGTCTGAAGTAGCACACTGAACTGAGAGAGCATGGTCCTTTTATACCCACACAGGGGCTAAAAGGAGATGGTACAATTATGGAAACAAGACTTGTATACATGTAAGGTCATGTGGAAAATGCACAGTCGACAGGTAGGAGGAGCTAACAGTTTCCAAGGACTAACAGCTGCAGACCTTACTGAGCATGTGCGAAAGTAAGAGATGCTAAATATAACTTTTCACTAGGCAGATTTCAAGAGCAGTTAACAGAAAGGTAGGACAGAGCACATGGTGAGCACATGGCAGCATGTAGCAGAGAAAATGGCTGCCATGAATACAAAATGGATTCCGCAAAATGTTCACAATAGTTACTAAATACAAGATGTCTTCTGCTAATGCTTAATCTAATCACTGCTAAATTACAACAGACGACCCTTTCAGCATTAGCTGAAGACATTCGTCTTTCTGGGATAATCTAAATATTCATCTTGCATATTTATGCTCATCCTTTCAGCTATTTCCTTATCTAACATATGTTGTGCCTTCATTTCTGTAATATTTCTTTTGGTAGGCATACAAGCAGTAATACACATGGAACAGAACATTGGACCACACTGAATACAGATACAGCATGTAAAAAATATTGCAATTATTACACACAGGATAGTCAGTAGTTTCCAGCCCCAGGCGGAAACAAGAGCCCAAAACCATCCAGAAAAAGTCCAAGTACCAGTCTCTGTATGGATTTCTGCAGCAATTTTATGCAATTTAGATATTGCATCATATACTGAAGGTGAGTGATCTGGGATAAAAACACAACAACTACTACCGATGATTCGACATGCACCATCTCGATCAGCTAATATCACATCTAGTACCATACGATTTTGGAGCGCTACAATCCCCGCAACTTAGAGGTCCTCAGTAATATTCCCAAGTGCCAGAGCTGCCTGATTGGTAACAGCTTCCACAACCCTAGTCAATTGTCTCACTTTCCTACTGTTTAACGTAACACCTACAAAGGGGAACAATCCTAAATTAAAATCAACATATTGTTGCAGGCTAGTATCCGTTTGGTCTACCTCATTTGTAATTATTTCCCTTTTATATCTTTTGTTAATGATGTCATTGAACAGTTTTAAATCTCGGTGATATGATGCAGGAGCCAAAAACACAGGGGGTAATAGAAAAGATACATAACACACACCTGACCACCCAACAGGTAGTTGGTAATATCCATAGTTACCACAAACAAAATATGTATTATGTGAAGCTGTAAAACTACTATTATTTACACTCTCAATAGTTAAAATCAAGGTACAATCGCTTATCCCTACTGGAATTCGTGCAATGCTTCGTATACATAAATCTGCTTTAGTTTTTGTAACAGAAATCACAAATTGTTTTTCTTGTCAGAGTCTCGTATATTTGTGAAGACATATGGTATTGAAACATTGTCCGGTTGATACTCTTCCGATTCCCATTTAGTTCCTTTAGCTTGGGGATACCCATCTTTGTCTTGGTAGCACACTTTATTAAGGCAAAAAAGAAGTCCGCCCTCTGTACGTTTTCCAGATGCAAACAAAAGCATGTACCAAGCTTGACAAGAACCATTGTGTGAAAAAGGAAGAGGAATGAAAGGTGTTCCTCCTTTCTTTTGATGCGCAGGTATCATTCCACATACCCAACAGTTAGTAGTATTTGTAGCATTATGAGTATGATGCAACATCTGAATGAAAGTATTATTGAAGTACGATTGACGGTGCTTCTGCTCCTGATAGGGAAGCGTAAAGTAATAGTGATCCTCTGGTACTGGAGTAGTGGCAACAAAAAACTCACAAGCAGGAGACTTCTTTTCAATAAACCAGGTGATTGTTGCTGTAACCACCAAAACAACAACAAACCCCATAATACTAATGATCAATTTGTTATTCATTTTAGCAACAGTGATAATCGACCCTTTCAGAAATGAATTAAAAACAATCGTTGGAGCTCTTATCCCTGGGCAGCCGCTGATTTCTTCACCACGGGCCAAGACGGGTGTCACTACTCTAATGCACGGCTGATCCACCCCCCTTGCCACATTGGCTCTCCGTTTCACTAACCCAGGGCGGTAGCTCAACCAGTCTTTTCAAAACAATTTTCAGATTCTTTCCTTGGTCTCAAATTATATCGCGACACTCCAGAAGTCGTATGGTCCGGGAAGACCTCTGCAGATTCGTCAGGTGATATAGCACGGCCTTTCTCCGTAGTCAAAATCTCTTGATGATCGGTCAGCACAGCAGGTTCCACCAAGGTAGGTAGCACTCTCTTGCAGTGAGTACTATGGACCCAATTCTTTCGGTTCGTCACTCGAACTGCTGTCCTTGTCGCAAGGAGCACCTGTTCTGGGCCTCGCCACCTTGGTTCCAAGCTGCTTGATCTTTCAGAGGACTTAATCATCACCTGGTCACCAGGTCGGAGTTCCTGGCCTTCACCTGTAGATCTGTCAGGAAGTGCTTCTCGAACCTGTTGATGAATAGAAACCAAATTGTCGGTTAACTGTGCCAAATAATCATTCATCAGGACACAAGGTACATCATATGCAGATTTTGGTTTAGGAACTCCCCAAATATTCATTGGTCTCCCAAATACTACTTCATAGGGGCTAAGGCCAAGTCGGGAGTGTGGCACTGACCTAATAGACAATAATGCCAATGGTAATGCATCCGGCCAAGTTAAGGATGTGGAAGCCTGTATCTTCGCTAATTTCAGCTTCAATGTAGCATTATACCTTTCCACCAACCCTGCTGATTGTGGCTGGAAAACCGCATGGAACTTCTGTTTGATCCCTAATCCTTTCAGGACATACTTAATAACTTCCCCAACAAAATGAGGTCCGTTATCACTCCATAAAAGTCTGCAAACACCAAACCTAGGGAAAAATTCTTTCAAAAGCACCTTCGCTGTGGTAATGGCAGTATTATCCTTTGTGGGGTATGCCTCTATCCATTTACTGAAGGCACAAACCACCACCAAGACATACTTTAAATTGTTGCAGCGTTCAAGCTGAATATAATCCATTTGTAGAACTTCAAAAGGTGCAGTTGGTGTAGCAAACCCTCCTGCAGGAGTACGTGTCCCTTTTCCAGGATTGTATTGTAAGCAGATCAAACAAGACTGTACTACTCTCTTAGCTGTACTGGAAATTTCTGGATGCTCCCAAACTTGCGTAAGCAACTTTGTTATTGTTGAAGCTCCAACATGTGCCAGCCCATGTGCCATCTGAACCATAGGTTGTACAAAAGCTATAGGCAATTTCCATTTATCCATCTGCTTATTCCGCCAACAGCCCTCATCATCCAATTCTCCATCTTTAGACCATTGCTCACGTTCTTTCACAGAAGCAGATTTCTGTATATCTAATACGTCTTGTCTAGCATTATGCCAACGTTCAGCTTGTGATTTCACTACATACATAGAAGTAGTACTTCGCTGCATCACAGTCTCACCTGCTACACGGTCTGCAAGAGCATTACCTTGCCCTATCTTATCGGTCACTTTCTTATGTGCACTACATTTCACAATAGCTAGTTTATTTGGATATGTCAATGCAGTCAAGAGGTTATGCACTAATTCTCCGTGCATTATCTGCATCTCGTGGGATGTGAGAAAACCTCTCTCCTTCCAAAGCAAACCAAAATCATGAGCCACTCCAAAAGCATAGCGGCTGTCTGTGTAAATGTTCACACTTAAATCAGTACTAAGCTCACATGCTCGTGTCAAAGCTATTAGTTTAGCTGCTTGAGCTGACTTCTGTGGTATACGAGCTGTCTCCACTACCGTGTGTATTGTGGTGATTGCATATGCAGCTGAGGTCGTACCATCTGGCAACTTCAAACAAGACCCATCAACCCACACTTCCCCGTCTACATCTAAAAGGGGCGTATCTTGTAAATCAACACGACCCTTTGTCTGTTCTTCGGTAAGGAATATACAATCATGTGTTTCTTGTGACTGAGGCTGAGTCACCGGATATGGCAACAAAGTAGCTGGATTTAGTGTCGCACATCTCTTCAGTGTAATGTGAGGAGCCAGCAATGTCAACTCATATCCTGTGATATGGGCGCTAGTTAAATGTTGTGTCTTTGTTTGATTTAAAAGAGCATCAACCGCATGGGGTACTAGCACCAACAGCTTATCTGACAAAACTATCCCTTCACTCTGACGTATTGAGACAGCTGTTGCGGCAACTGAACGAAAACACCCGGGCAACGCTCGAGCGACAGGATCAAGTACTGCTGAAAAATATGCACAGGGACGCTGCTTATCGCCATGTGTCTGTTCTAAAACTGACAATGCACATCCATCTTTCTCGTGTACGTAAAGTGCAAAAGGCTTCATGTAATCTGGAGTACTTAACACTGGTGCAGAACAAAGGGCTTGTCGCAGCTGCCGGAAAGCAGTCTCACATTCATCTGTCCATGGGAGGGGCACTGGAGTATCTTTAGTCAAAAGTGCTAGCAAAGGTTTGGCAATGTGTGAAAACCCTAATATCCATTACCTACAAAAAGAAGTAAGACCAAGGAATGCACGAACATCTTTCTGACTAGAGGGTACTGGTGTGTCTAAAATTGCTTGAATACGATCTGATGTAAGTGCACGGCCCTCCTTAGACAAAAGGTGACCTAAATAGGTTACCTTTGGTCTACAATATTGCAATTTCTTTCGTGACACTTTATGATGGTGTGAAGCAAGAAAAGAAAGTAAGGACAAAGTGCACTTTTCACATTGCTCCGGGGTATCAGCTGCCAACAAAATATCATCAACATATTGTATGAGAGCCACACCTTCAGGCAAAACAAAAGAATCAAGTTGTCGTTTTAACGCCTGACTATAAATACTTGGACTCTCCGTATAGCCTTGAGGAACTCTGCAAAATCTACATGATCGTTTATTCAAAGTAAAACCAAACAAATATCGGCTGTCAGGATGAATAGGGATCGAAAAGAAAGCATTCTTCAAGTCTATCACAGAGAACATAGTTGCTGTCGGGGGAACCAAAGTAAGGAGTGTCGTGATGTCAGATACCACAGGATATTGTGGTATCACAATCTTATTGACTTCTCGTAAATCAATAATGAATCGGTAAATCCTAGTATCAGTATCCTTTTTCAGAATAGGAAGAATCGGACTGTTACAAACATTATACAGAACTTCCTCGACAACTCCAACTGCAATAAGATCATGCACAATTCGTGTGAGTGCTTCTTTGCCCTCCTGTGAAATTTTGTATTGAGGCAAACGTGGCAATACAGCTCCCTCCTTGACACTAATATGTTCCAGTGGAATAATCATTTGCCCCACATCAGTATCTGAAGTAGCCCACAAAGTACTAGGGAGTGAAGCTAATGCAACATCCTCTTTAACAAGACAAAGTCTTTCCATCACAGGATGATTATCATTTAAAATAACACGCACCCCTTCAGGAGAGCATCGTATTGTAGCCCTGAAATATTTGAGCATATCAAGACCCACAATATTGTCTGGTGTATTTGGAGAAAGCAAAAATGGACATGGAGCAGTAAATTTATCAACATGGAATGCAAGTGGTTGTGACAATGGGCTAGGGGAAGGTGTTCCATCGAAACCTATCGATGTAATGGTTAAGCCAGACAGGGGAGATCTTGGAATCAATTGTTTAGACAAGGCGCTACAAGTAGCTCCTGTATCAACCAGAAACTGATCAGTAAGACCCAAAACATGTGCTGTAACATATGGACCCCTCTGATCTACTGGAACTTTAACTGATTCCTTACCCCATCCTAGGCAATCCTATGCATAAGCAGAATCTTGGAAATCAGGCTGCACATGATCAGACATCTGGTATTGGTTCCGTCTATCAAAAGTGTTAAACCCATCCTTCCCTCGTGTATTAGCATCAACCCTAGCATGATCATTTGTGCTTCTTCTAGGTCCTGAATATCCTGAGCGATTTCTCATTTGTCCCCGACCACGTGAACACTGCTGAACACGTAGTGCTGGACAATCGGCAGCCCAGTGCCCAAATTTCTTACAATACGCACACTGATCATCAGACAAATTCGAACGAGTGTAAGAAGAACCATAAGATCCACGTCCACCTCTATCACTACCTCTAAAAGGCAGACCATAAGCTTGAGCCAACATAACCTTCGTCTTTAATTCTTTAATCTTTTTCTCCTCGCTACCTTTTGCTTCTAATTCCTGTCGTTCATAATACTGAGCCATAGTCAAAAGAGAAACCGGAGTAGAGGTAGTCCATGAACTTTCACTAGCTTTTAGACGACTAGCTATTCCTGGTAACAGATTTGCAACATATTTATCGACGAACAAATGTCTGCCCGTATCATCTGACAATGACTGACCGCTAAAATCATGAAATGCTTCTTCAAAGCGTGTAAAGAAATCAGAGACCGATTCATCTGCCTTTTGTTTACAAGACGCTAAAACAGTCCAATCTATCTTTTTAGGGGGAATAATTGTTTTCAACTTAACTAATATGGCTGCAGGAAGATCTAGAATCAACTGATATGGCTTTTTCGCAGGTTCCCTATCCCCGTCCATCAGTTCTATTTCTTTCCATGATGCCCCAAAAACGGTACGATCATCAATTTTACGAACAGTTCTCCACATATCTGGCGGTAATATCAATCTGAAAAATAAATCAATGTCAGCCAAAGTCATAGTACAAGAACTAATTGCTCCCTCAACTTCCTCATAAAAGGCGGCTGGATTTTTCCACGGGTCAGGTAATGCTGTTTTAAGTGCCATTACATCTGCCCTATTCCAAGGAGTATACACCCAATTATAAATAAAATAACCCTTAGCATCAACAGAAGTTTTATCATCATTTGTACCCAATCCTTTAGGAGGAACATACAAAGGCGCGGCCTCCCGCATTGGTTTCGCGTGAACTATCATAGTCTTATCTGTTTCAAAGATGGAAGCTTGCGCCCCTTCAGTCTGAGATGCTCGTGCAACTACGTCCGCAGCCCTTTTCTCTTCTTGCAAACGGACTGCCACAATACGTAATTTCATTAAACGCCTGATTGCATCAGCCACCTGGGAGAAAACAAAAAGACCATCACGCATTTGCTTATGATCAGCTGCTACATCATCGGGCTCTATCTCATCAGAATATTTCCAATATAGTTCAATAACTTCTGAGCCAAATGCCTCAGTAAAATATAGCTGCTCCTTTTCCGTCCACCCTTTCATGTTGTCTAAAAGTTCAGAAGCAGAAACAACGCTACGAATTGTTTTACGAGCAATAGATCTAAGCTCAGACGCACGGTCAGCAGGCAACATAGAGCGACTGTCTCGCATCTTCTGTTGCTCTGAACTGGAGACATTAGGTAACCCATGAGGGGCAGAAGGCGCGACATACGGAGGTGGAGGGCGATCTAGTAAGAATAAATCATCATGTGGTTTATTAAGGATAGGATAGAGAGGTTGCGTAACAGTGTATTGGCCAGTTACCTGTAGCTTACGTTCTTTCTCTTCTAGCTCCTTTAAGTCATTTATTTCTTTCTTTCTCATTTCCAATGCTTTCACATATACATTCTTCCGCTGCTCTTTCTCAAGCTCAAGCAAGGCTTGCTCACGCTTCACTCGTCCACGTGCTTCTTTCTCCCACATTCGTACACAGTCAAACATATCTTGCCTAGACTTTCGCTTACACATACATTGTTCCACATACTCAATCTTTCGCAAATCAAATGACCCATGCATAGGCCAATGTAACTCAGGATCCACGCGGGTGTATTTATTCCACAATGTGCTGTTCATTATAGAAGAAAGACCATGTTTAACAGACATATCTCTATTTGGCGTCCCCTCTGGGGGTGCCGGTTGCGATTCTTCCAATCTCAAATTGGTACCATTACAAAAGCAACACATCCTACGAAGTGCGCTAAAAACAGGCATGCCAAAAATAGTGCAGAATATGCAATATTATAATCAAAGTAGCACTTAATGTGCCGTTCAAATCAAAATTAAATTGGAGAAAATTCTCCTCATTACCTGCCTATATAAATTGCAATTTATATATCAAATCCAAAGAATACAAATTGACTAGTCACCCAAATCACGAGATCCACAGTAAGTAGTGCTAAACTACATTACCAAACACAGGCATCAAAACCCACAGCAAGTGCCGTAAAACGGCTCTTACCAATCACAGGGTGTCCAGGTTCCAATTGCCAAGTTCTAAAATCGACCAAATGGTCACTGCATGACGAATGAACAAAAAGGATCTCAATCGAGGACCGGCGCCACCTGGATGGTCAAATCAGAAAGAAGGGAAAAACGCTGTGGTTGCCAAGACTCGGGTCTCCTCAGGCATTGATCGTCCGCAGCGAGATTCCAATCCTTCGTCGCGACCAATCCGTTGGGCATCCGAGTCGCCGATGAGTCCCTGTTTGGGCGCCAATTTGTTGAAGTAAGCCTCGGCAAGGCCTACTAGTGCAAGGGGTTCACCTTTCTCTGTACAAAGTCCTCAGACCATGTAGGAAGAAGTTGGCACAGAAACTGGAATAAAAGACAAAAGTTTATTAACCTCATGAGGTGGTACTACAGTTCAAACAGCACCCTAGGGTAATGTCTGAAGTAGCACACTGAACTGAGAGAGCATGGTCCTTTTATACCCACACAGGGGCTAAAAGGAGATGGTACAATTATGGAAACAAGACTTGTATACATGTAAGGTCATGTGGAAAATGCACAGTCGACAGGTAGGAGGAGCTAACAGTTTCCAAGGACTAACAGCTGCAGACCTTACTGAGCATGTGCGAAAGTAAGAGATGCTAAATATAACTTGTCACTAGGCAGATTTCAAGAGCAGTTAACAGAAAGGTAGGACAGAGCACATGGTGAGCACATGGCAGCATGTAGCAGAGAAAATGGCTGCCATGAATACAAAATGGATTCCGCAAAATGTTCACAATAGTTACTAAATACAAGATGTCTTCTGCTAATGCTTAATCTAATCACTGCTAAATTACAACAGTGTCCCCTTGAAACATTAAGTATCTTATTACGTATCTGGTTTATGTCATCAATTCTAGCCATCATCCCCATATCTTTTCAAATTTGTGTGGGCACCCTCTAGACTCAAATACCAGTTTCTCCTGATTGGCACACCAATCCACCCCCTTCCTCCATTTCTAGATCAACTGGCCTTCTGGGGATGTCCACGCTGCAGCGATATCTCTATTAGCGACTAATAATGCTGTAGCTGTCAGTGTTAGTTTAGCACGTGTTCCTCCCATTTCTTCCTTTACCTCCAATAGGATTAGCTTAGCTGATTTTTGTATTTCTTGACCCAGTGCCCTTCCTATATCTCGGATCACCCTTTCCCAGTACTTTTGTATTTTTTGACAGGTCCATACCATATGAAAGAAGTCTGCTGGTTCATTGGGGCATCTTGGGCATTTGGCAGAAGGGCGGGCTCCCATTTTGTGTAGTTTGGATGGTGTCAGATAGGCCTCATATAAATAATAGAATTGTATCATGCAGAACCTTGCCGATATTGCCTATACCTTGGGCGCCATCAAGGCTTCCCTCCATTCCGTTTCTTCTAGGGGTGTGAGCCATGATTCCCACTTAGTCCTAAAAATGACTAAGTTATCAGGATTGTTGTTGATTAGTGTTTTGTAAAGTTGAGAAATATCTTTCCCCTCCATATTTCCCATGAGTATTTTGGCTTCCAGTGGGTTAAAGTCCGGTATGGGGCTTGTGGTGGGCAGATGGGTTCGCAGTGTGTGACTTAGTTGAAGGTATCTAAAGAACTGTGGGGGTCATTCTGAGTTTCCCGCTGGGCTGGCGGGCGACCGCCAGAAGCCCGCCTGCCAGCCCAGCGGGAAACCCCCTTCCACGAGGATGCCGGCTCCGAATGGAGCCGGCGGAGTGGATGGGGTGCGACGGGTGCAGTTGCACCCGTCGCGATTTTCAGTGTCTGCCGTGCAGACACTGAAAATCTGAATGGGGCCCTGTTAGGGGGGCCCTGCAGTGCCCATGCCAATGGCATGGGCACTGCAGGGGCCCCCAGGGGCCCCACGACACCCATTCCCGCCAGCCAGGTTCTGGCGGTGGAAACCGCCAGAGCCAGGCTGGCGGGAAGGGGGTCGGAATCCCCATGGCGGCGCTGCTTGCAGCGCCGCCGTGGAGGATTCCCAGGGGCAGCGGGGAGCACCACGATCATGGCTGTATCTAGTTCAGGAGGAAAAGATCCACATTTTCCTATTTCTGCGAAAAGACGTAGGAGACCTGGGGTCAGGTCTTCTCTAAGCACCTTATAATATTCTGGGGGGAACCCATCGAGACCAGGCGTCTTGCCAGCGTTTAATTTTGAGATTGCCGAACCAATTTCTTCCTCTCTAATGGGTTCCTCTAAAAGCTGTGCTTCTATCATAGGTAACTGTGGGAGGGGGACCTCGTCAAGTAGTTGACGTGTTTGATGTGAATCTATTTGTGTAGATGCTTGGTACAGTGTATGATATTAGTTGGCAAAAGCATTCGCAATTTTGGTATGACCCGTAACCAGGGCCCCATCCCCGTCATAAATTTCAGGGACGATCTTGGAAGCCTGATTGCGGGAGATCAACCAGTACAGCATCTTCCCGGTCTTGTCCCCCCAGCCATATATCCTTCCAGTGCTGGCCCTACATAAATGTTTCGCGGCCTCCAGGGATTGACTCTGTATCTCCTCTCAGATTAGGAGGAGTTGTCGCATCAGTTTCTCGCTTGGGTTTATTACATTGTCTCTTTCGAGGTAGCTGTGTGAGATGTAGCGCTTTGGCACGTTCCTGTTTACGTATCAGATTTGTAGCCATACCTCTTAATACCGCCTTCCCTGCTGCCCATAGAGCGCCCACAGAGGTTACAGAGCCTTCGTTTAGGTGGAAGTATTCTGCTTGTGCCTGATGTAATTGTTCCTTAAAGTGTTCATCTTGGAGATACCATGCATTTAGCCGCCACATGGGGCGACGCCGGGGGCAGGCCAGGCCTAGTATGAGCCGGAGAGGGTCCTGGTCAGAGATTCCTTTGGCTAGAATCTTGATGTTTGAGAGGGTTGTACAATCTGTGCTCGGAAAAAGCATCAGTTCTATTCTGGATTGGGAGCCATGGGCTGCTGAGGTGTGGGTGAATTGTCTCTGCCTTGGATGCCATATCCGCCAGGCGTCACACAGTCCAGTGGCAGATAACAACCCCTTAATTTTGGTTTCCAGTGTACGTCTATATGTGGTGAGTGGGCCGTCTACATCTAAGGTCAGGTCCGGGGTTGCGTTGAAGTCGCCACCTAGTATAGTGTGCCCAGGAGGTAGGTCAGAGAGAAGTTTTGTGAGTGCCTGGAGGGTTGAGCTGACCAGGGAGGGAGGGGCGTAGATATTTATTATATTAAACATGATCCCTTCAACCTTACCGGTAATTGCTACAAACCGCTCCTGTTGGTCTCTCCCTACTTGGATGTGTGTCATAAGGAAGGTACAATGCAATAAATGGCTACTCCTCGTGACCCACGTGTGTATCCCACATGGTACACTCTATCAAATCCTCGACGAGTCAGGAATGGGTATTTATCCCCCAAAAGGTGGGTTTCCTGCAACATTAGTTTTTCTGGATGGTATCTATGTATGAAGGTGAATACTGCAGTACGTTTAATTTTGTTTAGGAGCCCGTTGATGTCCATGACATAATTTGTACTTGATTCATAGGGGGTGTGTGATTGTAGGTGGAATTTTACAGTTGTTGAGCCAACCTTTAGCTACTAGTTTGTGCGACTCTGAAGGACTTATCTTTCTATCTTCCTGCTGCCGATTCTCAGACTCTATTATATCTGTCGAGTCATTAAGCATCCTGCCCTGTGCCTCAATTAAAAATAAAATATGAATCTTGCCTTCGCATACAAATTCTAACATTGGCCTTTAGAACGAGGCCGGAACCCCCTTGCCCCCCAACTGCCTCCCCACCCCATACTTCCCTCCAGAAGCATCTGTCGCCCAAATACATAGCCCCTCACTTCTAAAACTGGTGAGATGGCTTTTGAGTGGTAAGGGTGTGGTATTGGTGGCGGTGGACCCCTCCCTAGTATGGGATCATGCATAAATGTATAATACTTGATGTGTGATCAAGTTAGGAATAATGCTTCTATTTCTGTGTTCATTGTCTTAAGTCTTTCCCAGAATAAGTTCCACCTATGCAGTCACAGGATTGGACTACAGGACAAGTCAGAGCCCTCTTGTGTCTCTAGCTGGATCTTGGTTGTGTCCTGTGGTTTCAGGCTTGTCAGGATGGCTCTGGAATTCTCTTTTGATTGTGGGTGTCTGGGTTCCGATCGATGAGCCCCGGGAGGGGAGTCCGAGCTGGATCTATGTCTTCCTCTTCGTTTCCGAGAGCATGTGCGCTGACTGCGTATCGGTTGTTGCCCCCTTGGGTGAGCTGGTGTTGTCTTAAGCGGTGGCCGTGATCCTGTTCTGTGCATATCTAGTTGGTTTTCTTCCGTTAGCCAGGTCGATGTCGAGGTCGGCTGCTCAAAGAAGTAGGTTTTATTATTATAGATCACCCGGAGTCTGGCTGGAAACAGGAGATGATATTGTATGTCCATTGATCTAAGCTTTTGTTTCACTTCCATGAACGAGCTGCGTTGTTGCTGTACCTCTAATGTGTAATCCGGGAAAAGGAGTACTTTTGTTCCATTGCAGAGGAGGTCTCCCCTGGAGCGAGCCTCCCGCAGGACCAGGTCTCTGTTTTTGAAGTTGAAGAGGCAGATTATTACTGGTATGGGTGGGGAGCCGGGCGGAGGCCTTGCGTGCAGCGAGCTATGGGCTAGTTCGATTGTGAACCATGGCGTGAGGTGGTCTGCTGGCAACCAGGACCGGAACCACGCCTCTAGGAGCGTATCCAATGATGATTCTGCAGTGGCCTTGGGAAGACCCACTAGGCGAAGATTGTTACGTCGAGATCTGTTTCTGGCGTCTTCAGCCCTCCTGTGTAGATCTGAGGTGCGTTTGGTCAGCATTGAGATTTGGGTTTTTAGAGTTGTTATTTCATCTTCTGCCGTGGAGATTCTCGACTCGGCCTCTGTGATTCGGGATACTACATTGCGGAGATCTTGCCGGATCAGGGCGACATGCACTCCGACCTCCCCTATTTTTGATTTGACTGATGTCTGGGAGGCCTGAATCGTCTGAAGGATCGCCGCCAGGTCACTCGACGATGTTTGTGGGTTATTACCGCCATTTGTGGTTGGGCCTTCTGACCGTGGGCCCACTGTACCTGTGGTGAATTGGTCCATACGAGTTTGTGCCATTGTTTGTTTGATTGCTTTGTCTTTGCGCATGATGTTGGGTGCGGTTCTAACCTCTCTAGGGTCGCAGTGATCGGTCAATTTCGTTCTGCCCTACTGTAGGGCCTGATGGGAGATCCCTGGGGATCTAATCTGATTCCCCCTGTGGTATATCCTAATTTATGAATCTATTAGATAGTTCCAGGGGTATTGGGGGAACACGATGTTGCAGAGTTTATTTCATCTTACTGTTTTGTTTTGTTAATGTCCTATCTCCTTCTATGTCCTTTACCCCGGCGGCATTTTTATTCACTCGATATGGTCCCGGGACTCCTCCCCTGTCCAGCCGGTAAGGATGCATGGCGTCCGGAGGAGGGGCGGTCAGCGAATAAGGAAAGGGTGAAAAGGGAGGCACTCCTTGTAATCCCTAATGTGTTACCTTCAGACTGCACCCCACTGTGGTCCAAAGGACGGAGATGGGGCCCCTCTGTGCTCACGGGGCCCGAAGGTCCAGATTCACCTCTCGGTATCCCAGTGTTTGTCCCAGCTCACGTTTGTGGTTGCTGCTTGTTACTGCTACTTAATTTCTTCTTTCTCCTCTCCCGGGGAGACCAGTGGGGAGCGCGTCACCGCAACACGGTCCGTAGTTGGACACCCTCAAGGCGATGTAATGTCTAGGCCTCGGACTGCAGCCAGCCCCAGGCTCCAAAACCCTCTCCCGGGCTCCAGCCGAGGGGCCCCTCGCTGCCATGGAGTCTCTTATCAGGGGGGAAGGGGGGCAACGAGCCCGCCGGTTCGGTCCTCCGGCTGATCCCACCCGTGGTAGGCCCTCCATCCCGGCCCGCGTCCCAGCCTATAGTAGCATCAGCAGGGGTCCCCGTGTCCCGGCGAGCACCCGTCCGCTCAGGCGGCCCTCCCAGTGGTCTGCAGGTCCTCCTCCTAATATCGGGCTCTGGGCCTGCCAGGCCCCGCTCAATTTGCGGCTGAGCACCCAGGCCTCCGGCCCACGGAGCGCCCCGACCCCCTTCCCAGCCCTCGGTCACCATGGGAGTGGGGGGAAAATCAGGGGTACCAGAGACTCGCGGGGCTGCTGTCCCGGGGCCTACCTTGATTTCTCCCTGTCACAGCGGCCCCGGCCGCGACCCGCACCTTCTCTGGCTCAGGGTCCGCAGCCCTGCCTCCACACTGTCCGGGCCGCCGCAGCGGGCAGCACCTCCAGTCTGTCCCTCAGCCACCATCTTGATCGGTGGAAGCAGTGGTCGAACGCTGGGCAGCCAAAACCTCTGTCTCACGGGGCCGGGAGGGCCGGGAACCCGCCACTCGAGACGGGGCAGGATAAAGGAACCCCGATGAAGCTTTCACGGTGTTGATGAGTACGGATAGTGATTTTATGAGAGGCGGATGACGGAGGGGTCCTGAGCACTACAAAAGTGCAACCGCCATCTTGAAGCCCTGGACATGCCCCCTCCAGTGTTTGTTTTTTAAACAATCTCTCCCTTGGTAGTGTGGATTCAGCCTGTCTGTATCCAAGGAGATTCTGAACAGAGCAGCAGCTGCCTTCCCCCTGCCCACAGGGACTGGACTTAACTGATTGGCTCTCTGAGTTCCTGTTACACCTGAGCCCCGCCGTTCCACACCTGCTCTGCCCCTTAAGTTTGTGGAGGGAAGCCCAAGACAGCCACCTCCATATTGTGAGACTCAGCATCTTCCCTGTGTCCTGATACAGCCCAGTGTTCAAGGATTGCATAAAGACCTAGGTAAGGAGCCCTGAGATTTTTCTGGGTAAATAGTATTATTTGTTCAAAAGTGTTTATTTCAGCTACCCGTGTCTGTTTTACTGTGGACTCTCTGTGTTTCAGGCAGACTGGCCTCATCTAAAGTGGTATTTGTTTAAAATGTGTTTTTGCTGTAACTTTGTGAATTTCCTTGATAGGTTGTGGCACATAACTCCACCCCACCCTTTTTTCTTCTAAGTAAAAAGGCTACATACACCTTGCAGAGTGTGTTTTTAGGAGACTGTTTTAATCTGTTTCTGTGATTTAAATTGTGCTTCAAAACTGTCTGCCCCCCTGTTTTTTGCCTTTAAAAATGCCCGATTTCAGAGTGCGCGCCCAGCAGTATTCCAGTGTTTGTTTTTTAAACAATATCTCCCTTACCTGGAAAGTAGACTCTGCTAGTTTGGAAGAGTGGATTCAGCCTGTCTGTATCCAATGAGATTCTGAATAGAGCAGCAGCTGCCTTTCCCCCTGCCCACAGGGACTGGACTGGCTCTCTGAGTCCCTGTTGCACCTGAGCCCGCCATCCCACAGCTGCTCTGGCCCCTTAAGTTTGTATAGGGAAGCCCAAGACAGCCACCTCCATTTTGTGAGCCTCAGCATCTTCCCTGTGTCCTGATACAGCCCAGTGTTCAAGGATTGCAAAAAGACCTAGGTAAGGAGCCCTGAGATTTTTCTGGGAAAATAGTATTATTTGTTCAAAAGTGTTTATTTCAGCTACCTGTGTCTGTTTTACTGTGGACTCTCTGTGTTTTAGGCAGCCTGGTCTCTTTTAAAATTTTGTTTTTTTTTATTTGTTTTTGCAGTGACTGTGTGAACTGCCTTGCTAGTTTGTGGCACATAACCGCCCCCCTTTTTTCTTCTAAGTAAATAGGGTACATACATGTTGCAGAGTGTGTTTTTAGGAGACTGTTTTCATCTGTTTCTGTAATTTAAATTGTGTTTAGAAACTGTCAGCCCCCCTGTTTTTTGCCTTTAAAAAAGCCCGATTTCAGAGTGCGTGCCCAGCAGTATTCCTGTGTTTGTTTTTTTAAAATCTCTCCCTTACCTGGAAAGTAGACTCTGCTAGCTTGGAAGGGTGGATTCAGCCTGTCTGTATCCAAGGAGATTCTGAACAGAGCAGCAGCTGCCTTTCCCCCTGCCCACAGGGACTGGACTTAGCTGATTGGCTCTCGGAGTCTCTGTTGCACCTGAGCCCCGCCATCCCACAGCTGCTCTGGCCCCTTAAGTTTGTGGAGGGAAGCCCAAGACAGCCACTTCCATTTTGTGAGCCTCAGCATCTTCCCTGTGTCCTGATACAGCCCAGTGTTCAAGGATTGCAAAAAGACCTAGGTAAGGAGCTCTGAGATTTTTCTGGGTAAATAGTATTATTTGTTCAAAAGCACGTCGCGATTTTCAGTGTCTGCCACGCAGACACTGAAAATCTGAATGGGGCCCTGTTAGGGGGCCCCTGCAGTGCCCATGCCAATGGCATGGGCACTGCAGGGGCCCCCAGGGGCCCCACGACACCCGTTCCCGCCAGCCAGGTTCTGGCGGTGGAAACCGCCAGAGCCAGGCTGGCGGGAACGGGGTCGGAATCCCCATGGCGGCGCTGCTTGCAGCGCCGCCGTGGAGGATTCCCAGGGGCAGCGGGAAACCGCTGGGACACCGCCGGTTTCCTGTTTCTGACTGCGGCTGTACCGCCGCGGTCAGAATGCCCATGGGAGCACCGCCAGCCTGTTGGCGGTGCTCCCGCGGTCGTTGGCCCTGGTGGTCCATGACCGCCAGGGTCAGAATGACCCCCTGTGTCTGGTTTAATTGAAATTCTGCTTGTAGGTCTTGGAACTATTTCGTGGCCCTCCCTTTCCATATGTCCCCAACCAGGGAAATGCCTATTAGGTCCCATGTTGCGAATCCCTCCAGTGTGGCCTCGGCATACATCCATTTCCTTCTCCATAGCGGAGTCTGGAGGGTGATAACGGTATTCCAGTGAGTGTGGCGTAACGCGGCTCGCCATGCCAGGAAGACCACTTTGGTTGTTTCCTCCATGTCACGAGGAAGCGATGCTCCATACAGCATGTCAAGAACCTGTGGAAACCCCAGGAGTGTCAACTCTGTCTTATACGCCGGGTCTTCCCAGCCCCCATTAAACCAGTCATGGACCACTATCAATTGGGTAGCCAGGTAGTATAGATAGGGATCTGACGCACCCAAACCTCCATCATACATTCCTCTCTGGCAATGTTGTATCGCTACTCAATGTCTATTACCTCTCCATAGAAATCCTCCGGTGATGCTTTCGAGATTTTTGAACCAGGAGTGGGGGATGAGGATGGGAACATTTTGGAATATGTATAGGAGTCTTGGCAAGGTCATCATTTTGTATAGGGCCACCCGCCCCATCACATTCAAGGGGAGGGTTTGCCATCTCTGCATGTCCGTTTTGATTCTTGTTAGCAGAGGAGATAGATTTTTGGCCCATGTTAATTCGGGCAAAAGGGTTACCCAGATCCCTAGGTATTTAAAACTTAATTTGCGTATGGGTATGGTATTTTGCCAATCGAAGCAATCACATGTGTTTGCTAGCGGGATCAGGATTGATTTGGTGGAGTTCATCCTGAGACCTGAGATTAGTTCGTATTTCCTTAGAAGGCAAAGGCTCCTTGGACCAGTTATACTGGGTTCCTCCAAATATAGCAGAACATCATCCGCATATGGAGCTATCCTGTCTTCATCAGATGGATCCCATTTCCATCCTAGGTATACTGATCCCGCTCTGATCATCTGGGCTAGAGGCTCAATGGCCAGGGTAAACAAAAGAGGGGATAGGGGACATCCCTGTCGAGTACCTCTGCGGATGTCGAACCTTTGGGATATGGTCCCATTAACCTGTACACAGGCCGTAGGGTTAGTGTATAATGCTTTAATTAGGTGGCAAAATTGTTTTTCTATGACTCCCCGTCGGAGCACCAGTAGAAGGAATCCCCAGTCAACAGAATCAAAAGCCTTTTCAAAATCTATGAGCAAGAGGGCCAGGCTTTGGGGCAACCGGCATCTCTCCGCCAAGGCTACGTGTAGCCGGCGGATACAGTGTCATGTACTGCGGGTTGCCATAAACCCACATTGGTCAGGATGGATTAGCTGCCTGCAGGATCCTTTCGATGCGAGTGGCAAGGATAGAGGCGAAAATTTTAATTTCTGTGTTAATCAATGATATTGGTCTGTAATCCGCTCAGTGAGGCGAAGGGGGCTGGGTTTTGGGGAGCACCACGATCATGGCTGTATCTAGTTCAGGAGGAAAAGATCCACATTTTCCTATTTCTGCGAAAAGATGTAGGAGACCTGGGGTCAGGTCTTCTCTAAACACCTTATAATATTCTGGGGGGAACCCATTGGGACCAGGCGTCTTGCCAGCGTTTAATTTTGAGATTGCCGAACCAATTTCTTCCTCTCTAATGGGTTTCTCTAAAAGCTGTGCTTCTATCATAGGTAACTGTGGGAGGGGGACCTCGTCAAGTAGTTGACGTGTTTGATGTGAATCTATTTGTGTAGATGCTTGGTACAGTGTATGATATTAGTTGGCAAAAGCATTTGCAATTTTGGTATGACCCGTAACCAGGGCCCCATCCCCGTCATAAATTTCAGGGACGATCTTGGAAGCCTGATTGCGGGAGATCAACCAGTACAGCATCTTCCCGGTCTTGTCCCCCCAGCCATATATCCTTCCAGTGCTGGCCCTACATAAATGTTTCGCGGCCTCCAGGGATTGACCCTGTATCTCCTCTCAGATTAGGAGGAGTTGTCGCATCAGTTTCTCGCTTGGGTTTATTACGTTGTCTCTTTCGAGGTAGCTGTGTGAGATGTAGCGCTTTGGCACGTTCCTGTTTACGTATCAGATTTGTAGCCATACCTCTTAATACCGCCTTCCCTGCTGCCCATAGAGAGCCCACTGAGGTTACCGAGCCTTCGTTTAGGTGGAAGTATTCTGCTTGTGCCTGACGTAATTGTTCCTTAAAGTGTTCATCTTGGAGATACCATGAATTTAGCCGCCACATGGGGCGACGCCGGGGGCAGGCCAGGCCTAGTATGAGCCGGAGAGGGTCCTGGTCAGAGATTCCTCTGGCTAGAATCTTGATGTTTGAGAGGGTTGTACAATCTGTGCTCGGAAGAAGCATCAGTTCTATTCTGGATTGGGAGCCATGGGCTGCTGAGGTGTGGGTGAATTGTCTCTGCCTTGGATGCCATATCCGCCAGGCGTCACACAGTCCAGTGGCAGATAACAACCCCTTAATTTCGGTTTCCAGTGTACGTCTATATGTGGTGAGTGGGCCGTTTACATCTAAGGTCAGGTCCGGGGTTGCGTTGAAGTCGCCACCTAGTATAGTGTGACCAGGGGGTAGGTCAGAGAGAAGTTTTGTGAGTGCCTGGAGGGTTGAGCTGACCAGGGAGGGAGGGGCGTAGATATTTATTATATTAAACATGATCCCTTCAACCTTACCGGTAATTGCTACAAACCGCCCCTGTTGGTCTCTCCGTACTTGGATGTGTGTCATAAGGAAGGTACAATGGCTACTCCTCGTGACCCACGTGTGTATCCCACATGGTACACTCTATCAAATCCTCGACGAGTCAAGAATGGGTATTTATCCCCCAAAAGGTGGGTTTCCTGCAACATTAGTTTTTCTGGATGGTATCTATGTATGAAGGTGAATACTGCAGTACGTTTAATTTTGTTTAGGAGCCCGTTGATGTCCATGACATAATTTGTACTTGATTCATAGGGGGTGTGTGATTGTAGGTGGAATTTTACAGTTGTTGAGCCAACCTTTAGCTACTAGTTTGTGCGACTCTGAAGGACTTATCTTTCTATCTTCCTGCTGCCGATTCTCAGACTCTATTATATCTGTCGAGTCATTAAGCATCCTGCCCTGTGCCTCAATTAAAAATAAAATATGAATCTTGCCTTCGCATACAAATTCTAACATTGGCCTTTAGAACGAGGCCGGAACCCCCTTGCCCCCCAACTGCCTCCCCACCCCATACTTCCCTCCAGAAGCATCTGTCACCCAAATACATAGCCCCTCACTTCTAAAACTGGTGAGATGGCTTTTGAGTGGTAAGGCTGTGGTATTGGTGGCGGTGGACCCCTCCCTAGTATGGGATCATGCATAAATGTATAATACTTGATGTGTGATCAAGTTAGGAATAATGCTTCTATTTCTGTGTTCATTGTCTTAAGTCTTTCCCAGAATAAGTTCCACCTATGCAGTCACAGGATTGGACTACAGGACAAGTCAGAGTCCTCTTGTGTCTCTAGCTGGATCTTGGTTGTGTCCTGTGGTTTCAGGCTTGTCAGGATGGCTCTGGAATTCTCTTTTGATTGTGGGTGTCTGGGTTCCGATCGATGAGCCCCGGGAGGGGAGTCCGAGCTGGATCTATGTCTTCCTCTTAGTTTCTGAGAGCGTGTGCGCTGACTGCGTATCGGTTGTTGCCCCCTTGGGTGAGCTGGTGTTGTCTTAAGCGGTGGCCGTGATCCTGTTCTGTGCATATCTAGTGGGTTTTCTTCCGTTAGCCAGGTCCATGTCGAGGTCGGCTGCTCAAAGAAGTAGGTTTTATTATTATAGATCACCCGGAGTCTGGCTGGAAACAGGAGATGATATTGTATGTCCATTGATCTAAGCTTTTGTTTCACTTCCATGAACGAGCTGCGTTGTTGCTGTACCTCTAATGTGTAATCCGGGAAAAGGAGTACTTTCGTTCCATTGCAGAGGAGGTCTCCCCTGGAGCGAGCCTCCCGCAGGACCAGGTCTCTGTTTTTGAAGTTGAAGAGGCAGATTATTACTGGTATGGGTGGGGAGCCGGGCGGAGGCCTTGCGTGCAGCGAGCTATGGGCTAGTTCGATTGTGAACCATGGCGTGAGGTGGTCTGCTGGCAACCAGGACTGGAACCACTCCTCTAGGAGTGTATCCAATGATGATTCTGCAGTGGCCTTGGGAAGACACACTAGGCGAAGATTGTTACGTCGAGATCTGTTTCTGTGTACACAGCCCTCCTGTGTAGATCTGAGGTGCGTTTGGTCAGCATTGAGATTTGGGTTTTTAGAGTTGTTATTTCATCTTCTGCCGTGGAGATTCTCGACTCGGCCTCTGTGATTCGGGATACTACATTGCGGAGATCTTGCCGGATCAGGGCGACATGCACTCCGACCTCCCCTATTTTTGATTTGACTGATGTCTGGGAGGCCTGAATCGTCTGAAGGATCACCGCCAGGTCACTCGACGATGTTTGTGGGTTATTACCGCCATTTGTGGTTGGGCCTTCCGACCGTGGGCCCACTGTACCTGTGGTGAATTGGTCCATACGAGTTTGTGCCATTGTTTGTTTGATTGCTTTGTCTTTGCGCATGATGTTGGGTGCGGTTCTAACCTCTCAAGGGTTGCAGTGATCGGTCAATTTCGTTCTGCCCTACTGTACGGCCTGATGGGAGATCCCTGGGGATCTAATCTGATTCCCCCTGTGGTGTATCCTAATTTATGAATCTATTAGATAGTTCCAGGGGTATTGGGGGAACACGATGTTGCAGAGTTTATTTCATCTTACTGTTTTGTTTTGTTAATGTCCTATCTCCTTCTATGTCCTTTACCCCGGCGGCATTTTTTTTCACTCGATATGGTCCCGGGACTCCTCCCCTGTCCAGCCGGTAAGGATGCCTGGCGTCCGGAGGAGGGGCGGTCAGCGAATAAGGAAAGGGTGAAAAGGGAGGCACTCCTTGTAATCCCTCATGTGTTACCTTCAGACTGCACCCCACCGTGGTCCAAAGGACGGAGATGGGGCCCCTCTGTGCTCACGGGGCCCGAAGGTCCAGATTCACCTCTCGGTATCCCAGTGTTTGTCCCAGCTCACGTTTGTGGTTGCTGCTTGTTACTGCTACTTAATTTCTTCTTTCTCCTCTCCCGGGGAGACCAGTGGGGAGCGCGTCACCGCAACACGGTCCGTAGTTGGCCGCCCTCAAGGCGATGTAATGTCTAGGCCTCGGACTGCAGCCAGCCCCGGGCTCCAAAACCCTCTCCCGGGCTCCAGCCGGGGGGCCCCTCGCTGCCATGGAGTCTCTTATCTCGGGGGGAAGGGGGGCAACGAGCCCGCCGGTTCGGTCCTCCGGCTGATCACACCCGTGGTACGCCCTCCATCCCGGCCCGCGTCCCAGCCTATAGTAGCATCAGCAGGGGTCCACTTGCCCCGGCGAGCACCCGTCCGCTCAGGCGGCCCTCCCAGTGGTCTGCAGGTCCTCCTCCTAATATCGGGCTCTGGGCCTGCCAGGCCCCGCTCAATTTGCGGCTGAGCACCCAGGCCTCCGGCCCACGGAGCGCCCCGACCCCCTTCCCAGCCCTCGGTCACCATGGGAGTGGGGGGAAAATCAGGGGGACCAGAGACACGCGGGGCTGCCGTCCCGGGGCCTACCTTGATTTCTCCCTGTCACAGCGGCCCCGGCCGCGACCCGCACCTTCTCTGGCTCAGGGTCCGCAGCCCTGCCTCCACGCTCTCCGGGCCGCCGCAGCGGGCAGCACCTCCAGTCTGTCCCTCAGCCACCATCTTGATCGGGAGAAGCAGTGGTCGAACGCTGGGCAGCCAAAACCTCTGTCTCACGGGGCCGGGAGGGCCGGGAACCCGCCACTCGAGACGGGACAGGATAAAGGAACCCCGATGAAGCTTTCACGGTGTTGATGAGTACGGATAGTGATTTTATGAGAGGCGGATGACGGAGGGGTCCTGAGCACTACAAAAGTGCAACCGCCATCTTGAAGCCCTGGACATGCCCCCTCCTGTGTTTGTTTTTTAAACAATCTCTCCCTTGGAAATGTGGATTCAGCCTGTCTGTATCCAAGGAGATTCTGAACAGAGCAGCAGCTGCCTTCCCCCTGCCCACAGGGACTGGACTTAACTGATTGGCTCTCTGAGTCCCTGTTACACCTGAGCCCCGACGTCCCACACCTGCTCTGCCCCTTAAGTTTGTGGAGGGAAGCCCAAGACAGCCACCTCCATATTGTGAGACTCAGCATCTTCCCTGTGTCCTGATACAGCCCAGTGTTCAAGGATTGCATAAAGACCTAGGTAAGGAGCCCTGAGATTTTTCTGGGTAAATAGTATTATTTGTTCAAAAGTGTTTATTTCAGCTACCCGTGTCTATTTTACTGTGGACTCTCTGTGTTTCAGGCAGACTGGCCTCTTCTAAAGTGGTATTTGTTTAAAATGTGTTTTTGCTGTAACTTTGTGAATTTCCTTGATAGTTTGTGGAACATAACTCAACCCCACCCTTTTTTCTTCTAAGTAAAAAGGCTACATACACCTTGCAGAGTGTGTTTTTAGGAGACTGTTTTAATCTGTTTCTGTGATTTAAATTGTGCTTAAAAACTGTCTGCCCCCCTGTTTTTTGCCTTTAAAAATGCCCGATTTCAGAGTGCGCGCCCAGCAGTATTCCAGTGTTTGTTTTTTAAACAATCTCTCCCTTACCTGGAAAGTAGACTCTGCTAGCTTGGAAGTGTGGATTCAGCCTGTCTGTATCCAAGGAGATTCTGAATAGAGCAGCAGCTGCCTTTCCCCCTGCCCACAGGGACTGGACGTAGCTGATTGGCTCTCTGAGTCCCTGTTGCACCTGAGACCCGCCTCCAACACCTGCTCTGGCCCCTTAAGTTTGTGGAGGGAAGCCCAAGACAGCCACCTCCATTTTGTGAGCCTCTGCATCTTCCCTGTGTCCTGCCACAGCCCAGTGTTCAAGGATTGCAAAAAGACCTAGGTAAGGAGCCCTGAGATTTTTCTGGGTAAATAGTATTATTTGTTCAAAAGTGTTTATTTCAGCTACCCGTGTCTGTTTTACTGTGGACTCTCTGAGTTTCAGGCAGACTGGCCTCTTCTAAAGTGGTGTTTTTTTTTAATGTGTTTTTGCTGTGACTGTGTGAATTGCCTTGCTAGTTTGTGGCACATCCCCCCCCCTTTTTTCTTCGAAGTAAAAAGGCTACATACATCTTGCAGAGTGTGTTTTTAGGAGACTGTTTTAATCTATTTCTGTGATTTAAATTGTGTTTAAAAACTGTCTGCACCCTGTTTTTTGCTTTTAAAAAAGCCCAATTTCAGAGTGCGCGCCCAGCAGTATTTCAGTGTTTGTTTTTTAAACAATATCTCCCTTACCTGGAAAGTAGCCTCTGCTAGCTTGGAAGGGTGGATTCAGCCTGTCTGTATCCAAGGAGATTCTGAACAGAGCAGCAGCTGCCTTTCCCCCTGCCCACAGGGACTGGACTTAGCTGATTGGTTCTCTAAGTCCCTGTTGCACCTGAGCCCCGCCCCCGCCACACCTGCTCTGGCGCCTTAAGTTTGTGGAGAGAAGCCCAAGACAGCCACCTCCATTTTGTGAGCCTCAGCATCCTCCCTGTGTCCTGATAGAGCCCAGTGTTCAAGGATTGCAAAAAGACCTAGGTAAGGAGCCCGGAGATTTTTCTTGGTAAATAATATTATTTGTTCAAAAGTGTTTATTTCAGCTACCTGTGTCTGTCTAACTGTGGACTCTGTGTGTTTCAGCCAGCCTGGCCTCTTTTAAAGTGGTGTTTTTTTTTATTCGTTTTTGCAGTGACTGTGTGAATTGCCTTGATAGTTTGTGGCACATAACCCCCCTCTTTTTTCTTCTAAGTAAAAAGGCACATACATCTTGCAGAGTGTGTTTTGAGGAGACTGTTTTCATCTATTTCTGTGATTTAAATTGTGTTTAAAAACTGTTTGCCCCCCTGTTTTTTGTTTTTTTTAAAAGCCCGATTTCAGAGTGCGCGCCCAGTATTCCAGTGTGTTGAAGTAAGCCTCAGCAAGGCCTGCTAGTGCAAGGGGTTCACCCTTCTATGCACAAAGTCCTCAGACCACATAGGAAAAAGTTGGCACAGTAGCGGAAATAAAAGAAAAAGTGTATTAAACCTCATGAGGTGGTACTACAGTTCAAACAGCACCCTTCGGTAATGTTTGAAGTAGCACACTGACCTGAGAAAGCATGGTCCTTTTATACCCCCGCATGGGCTAAAAGGAGGTGGTACAATTATAGAAGCAAGACTTGCATACATGTAAGGTCATGTGGAAATGCACGGTCGACAGGTAGGGGGGGCTAACAGTTTTCAAGGACTAACAGCTGCAGACCTTACTGGGCATGTGCGAAAGTGGGAGATGCTAAATATGACTTGTCACTAGGCAGATTTTCAAGAGTAGTTAACAGAAAGGTAGGACAGAGCACATGGTGAGCACATGGCAGCATTTGGCAGAGAAAATGGCTGCCATGAATACAAAATGGATTCCGCGAAATGTTCACAACAGTTACTAAATACAAGATGTCTTCTGCCAATGCTTAATCTAATCGCTGCTAAACTACAACAAGTGTTTGTTTCTTAAACAATCTCTCCCTTACCTGGAAAGTAGACTCTGCTAGCTTGGAAGTTTGGATTCAGCCTGTCTGTATCCAAGGAGATTCTGAACAGAGAAGCAGCTGCCTTTCCCTCTGCCCACAGGGACTGGACTTAGCTGATTAGCCCTCTGAGTCCCTGATGCACCTGAGCCCCGCCCCCCCACACCTGCTTCGGCCCCTTAAGTTGGTGGGGGGAAGCCCAAGACAGCCACCTCCATTTTGTGAGCCTCAGCATCTTCCCTGTAAACTGATACAGCCCAGTGTTCAAGGATGCAAAAAGACCTAGGGAATGAGCCCTGAGATTTTTCTGGGTGAATAGTATTATTTGTTCAAAAGTGTTTATTTCAGCTACCTGTGTCTGTTTTACAGTGGACTCTCTGTGGTTGTGGCAGCCTGGCCTCTTTTAAAGTGGCGTTTTTTTGTTATTTGTTTTTGCCGTGACTGTGTGAATTGCCTTGCTAGTTTGTGGCACATAACCCCCCCCCATTTTTTCTTCTAAGTAAAAAGGCTACATACATCTTGCAGAGTGTGTTTTTAGGAGACTGTTTTAATCTATTTCTTCAATTTAAATTGTGTTTAAAATCTGTCTGCCCCCCTTTTTTTGCCTTTAAAAAAGCCCAATTTCAGAGTGCAGCAGTATTCCAGTGTTTTTTTTTATAAACAATTTTTTTTTGTTTTTCCGACATATATAGAAAAGGAAGGAAAAAAACAGGTTCAAGTACAAGGCAAGGACGCATGGAATTTGTACATCTTATCATTGTTTTAGTATCGTTGTTAGCCATCAACAATAATGGGTTGTGGTGCTATCAGCAGATCTAGCCATTGTAGTGTCCCCTTGAAACATTAAGAATCTTATTACGTATCTGGTTTATGTCATCAATTCTAGCCATCGTCCCCATATCTTTTCAAATTTGTGTGGGCACCCTCTAGAATCAAATACCAGTTTCTCCTGATTGGCACACCAATCCACCCCCTTCCTCCATTTCTGGATCAACTGGGCTTCTGGGGACGTCCACTCTGCAGCGATATCTCTATTAGCGACTAATAATGCCGTAGCTGTCAGTGTTAGTTTAGCACGTGTTCCTCCCATATCTTCCTTTACCTCCAATAGGATTAGCTTAACTGATTTTTGTATTTCTTGACCCAGTGCCCTTCCTATATCTCGGATCACCCCTTCCCAGTACTTCTGTATTTTTTGTCAGGTCCATACCATATGAAAGAAGTCTGCTTGTTCATTCGGGCATCTTGGGCATTTGGCAGAAGGGCGGGCTCCCATTTTGTGTAGTTTGGATGGTGTCATATAGACCCCATATAAATAATAGAATTGTATCATGCGGAACCTTGCCGATATTGCCAATACCTTGGGCGCCATCAAGGCTTCCATCCATTACGTTTCTTCTAGGGGTCCGAGCCATGATTCCCACTTAGTCCTAAAAATGACTAAGTTATCAGGAGTGGTGTTGATTAGTGTTTTGTTAAGTTGAGAAATGCCTTTCCCCTCCATATTTCCTATGAGTATTTTGGCTTCCAGTGGGTTAAAGTCCGGTATAGGGCTTGTGGTGGGCAGATGGGTTCGCAGTGCGTGTCTTAGTTGAAGGTATCTAAAGAACTGTGTCTGGTTTAATTGAAATTCTCCTTGTAGGTCTTGGAACGATTTCATGGCCCTCCCTTTCCATATGTCCCCAACCAGGGAAATGCCTATTAGGTCCCATGTTGCGAATCCCTCCAGCATGGCCGAGGCATACATCCATTTCCTTCTCCATAGCGGAGCCTGGAGAGTGATAACGGTATTCCAGTGAGTGTGGCGTAACGCAGCTCGCCATGCCAGGAAGACCACTTTGGTTGTTTCCTCTATGTCATGAGGAAGCGATGCTTCATACAGCATGTCAAGAACCTGTGGAAACCCCAGGAGTGTCAATTCTGTCTTATACGCCGGGATCTTCCCAGCCCCCATTAAACCAGTCATGGACCACTATCAATTGGGTAGCCAGGTAATATAGATAGGGATCTGACGCACCCAAACCTCCATCATACATTCCTCTCCGGCAATGTTGTATCGCTACTCAATGTCTATTACTTCTCCATAGAAATCTTCCGGTGATGTTTTCGAGATTTTTGAACCAGGAGTGGGGGATGAGGATGTGAACATTTTGGAATGTGTATAGGAGTCTTGGCAAGATCATCATTTTGTATAGGGCCACCCAACACATCACATTCAAGGGGAGGGTTTGCCATCTCTGCATGTCTGTTTTGATTCTTGTTAGCAGAGGAGATAGATTTTTGGCCTATGTTAATTTGGGCAAAAGGGTTACCCAGATCCCTAGGTATTTAAAACTTAATTTGCTTATGGGTATGGTATTTTGCCAATCTATGCAATCACGTGTGTTTGCTAGAGGGATCAGGATTGATTTGGTGGAGTTCATCCTGAGACCTGAGATTAGTTTGTATTTCCTTAGAAGGCAAAGGCTCCTTGGACCCGTTATACTGGGTTCCTCCAAATATAGCAGAACATCATCTGCATATAGAGCTATCCTGTCTTCATGAGATGGACCCCAATTCCATCCTCTGTATACTGAGCCCGCTCTTATCATCTGGGCTAGAGGCTCAATGGCCAGGGTAAACAAAAGAGGGGATAGGGGACATCCCTGTCGAGTACCTCTGCGGATGTCGAACCTGTGGGATATGGTCCCATTAACCTGTGCACAGGCCGTAGGGTTAGTATATAATGCTTTAATTAGGTGGCAAAATTGTTTTTCTATGCCTGCCCGTCGGAGCACCAGTTGAAGGAATCCCCAGTCAACCGAATCAAAAGCCTTTTCAAAATCTATGAGCAAGAGGGCCAGGCTTTGGGGCAACCGGCGTCTCTCTGCCAAGGCTACGTGTAGCCGGCGGATACAGTGTTGTGTACTGCTGGTTGCCATAAACTCACATTGGTCAGGATGGATTAGCTGCAGCAGGACCCTTTTGATGCATGTGGCAAGAATAGAGGTGAAAATTTTAATATCTGTGTTAATCAATGATATTGGTCTGTAATTAGCGCAGTGAGGCGAAGGGGGCTGGGTTTTGGGGAGCACCACGATCATGTCTGTATCTAGTTCAGGAGGAAAGGATCCACCTTTTCCTATTTCTGCGAAAAGGCATAGGAGACGTGGGGTCAGGTCTTGTCTAAACACCTTATAATATTCTGGGGGGAACCCATCGGGACCAGGCGTCTTGCCAGCGTTTAATGTCGGGATTGCCGCCCCAATTTCTTCCTCTCTAATGGGTTCCTCTAAAAGCTGTGCTTCTATCATAGGTAACTGTGGGATGGGGATCTCGTCAAGTAGTTGACGTGTTTGATGTGAATCTATTTGTGTAGATGCTTGTTACAGTGTATGATAATAGTTGGTAAAAGCATTTGCAATTTCGGTATGACCCGTAACCAGGGCCCCATCCCCGTCATAAATTTCAGGGACGATCTTGGAGGCCTGCTTGCAGGAGATCAACAAAGACAGCATCTTCCTGTTCTTGTCCCCCCAGCCATATATCCTTCCAGTGCTGGCCCTCCATAAATGTTTCGCGGCCTTCAGGGATTGACCCCGTATCTCCTCTCAGATTAGGAGGAGTTGTCGCGTCAGTTTCTCGCTTGGGTTTATTACGTTGTCTCTTTCGAGGTTTATTGCTCGGAGCTCTAGCTGTGTGATATGTAGCACTTTGGCACGTTCCTGATTACGTATCAGATTTTTAGCCATATCTCTTAATACCGCCTTCCCTGCCGCCCATAGAGTGCCCTCCGAGGTTACTGAGCCTTCGTTTAGGTGGAAGTATTCTGATTGTTCCTTAAAGTGTTCATCTTGGAGTTACCATGCGTTTAGCCGCCACATGGGGCGACACAGGGGACTGGCCGGGCCTAGTATGAGCCAGAGAGGGTCATGGTCAGAGATTCCTCTGGCTAGAATCTTGATGTGTGAGAGGGTTGTACCATCTGTGCTCGGAAGAAGCATCAGGTCTATTCTGGATTAGGAGCCATGGGTTGCTGAGGTGTGGGTGAATTGTCTCTGCCTCGGATGCCATATCCGCCAGGCGTCACATAGTCCCGGTGCAGATAACCACCTCTTAACTTCGGTTGCCAGTGTACGTCTATATGTGGTGAGTGGGCCATCTACATCTAAGGTCGGGTCCGGGGTTGCGTTGAAGTCGCCACCTAGTATAGTGTGCCCAGGGGGTAGGTCAGAGAGAAATTTTGTGAGTGCCTGGAGGGGTGAGCTGACCAGGGAGGGAGGGGCGTAGATACTTATTATATTAAATGTCATCCCTTCTACCTTACCGGTAATGGCAACAAACCGCCCCTGTTGGTCTCTCCGTACTTGAACGTGTGTCATAGGGAAGGTATGATGCAATAATATGGCTACTTCTCGTGACCCACGTGTGTATCCCGCATGGTGCACTCTATCAAATCCTCGACGAGTCAGGAATGGGTATTTATCCCCCAAAAGGTGGGTTTCCTGTAACATGAGTATTTCTGGATGGTATCTATGTATGAAGGTGAATACTGCAGTATGTTTAATTGTGTCTAGGAGCCCGTTGATGATCCATGACATAATTTGTACTTGATTCACGGGTGGTGTGTGATTGTAGGTGGAATTTTACAGTTGTTGAGCCAACCTTTAGCTACTAGTTTGTGCGACTCTTAAGGACTTATCTTTCTATCTTCCTGCTGCCGATTTTCAGACTCTATTATATCTGTCGAGTCATTAAGCATCCTGCCCTGTACCTCAATTTAAAAAAAATATGAATCTTGCCTTTGCATACAAATTCTAACATTGGCCTTTAGAACGAGGCCGGAACCCTCTTGCCCACCAACTCCCCTCCCCACCCCATACTTCCCTCCGGAAGCATCTGTCGCCCATATACATAGCCCCTCACTTCTAAAACTGGTGAGATGGCTTTCGAGTGGTAAGGCTGTGGTATTGGTAGCGGTGGACCCCTCCCTAGTATCGGATCGTGCATAAATGTATAATACTCGATGTGTGATCAAGTTATGCATAACACTTCTATTTCTGTGTTCATTGTCTTAAGTCTTTCCCAGAATAAGCTCCACCTATGCAGTCACAGGATTGGACTACGTGACAAGTAATACCGCAAACAGGCTGGCGGAAAAGAAAATGGGAATTATGACCATGGAGGAAACCGCCAACATAGACAGCCACTTTAACACTCCGACCGCCACGGCGGTACAGACAAGCAGCGCGGCGGTCACTGCCAACAGACAGGCGGAAGACAAAGTACCGCCCACAGTATTACAACACACCAATCCACCACCTTTTCCGGGGCGGATTCACCGTGGATAAAAACATGGCGGAAACAGCTTTTGCAATGGGAAAACTCTCCCCTGAACACACTGTACGAGGAAGGAGGCCACCATTGAACCCGAACTCCAAATACTCCCTGTGCTTGTCTACCTGCTCCTCTACGAACACCAGAACATCACAGGAACAACCCACAACCCCCCCGGAAGAATGCAAAGAAAAAAACAAATTACTTGAACCATTGTAATGTATCCAAATATAGGAAGCTCATATATACAGAAATATATACACATTCAAAATATATACATCACGATTAGTAGTGCAGGTATGCACATTTCAATGTCCGTGGACCACTGGGACCACAATGCATGGGCGAGGCCCACACTAGATACCTGTCCACAAACGGAGAGAACACTGCTGGGGAATCAGATAGAAATACAACAGGCACCTCAGGGGGAAGGGAAGGGGGGCACCTCAGCCGGATAAGTACACCACGCCAGATCCACGACCGGGCTCCATGCCCACTGATGTATCCTGGGGATTGCAAAGCCACAGTCTCACAAGTCTCACCAGTGGGTGGGTTGCCCACTGTTCCATCCTGGGGAGTGCAAAGCCACAGTCTCTCAAGTCTCTACAGTGGGTGGGTTGCCCACTATTCCATCCTGTGGAGTGCAAAGCCACAGTCTCTCAAGTCTCTACAGTGGTTGGTTTGCCCACTGTACCATCCTGGGGAGTGCAAAGCCACAGTCTCTCAAGTCTCTACAGTGGTTGGGTTGCCCACTGTACCATCCTGGGGAGTGCAAAGCCACAGTCTCTCAAGTCTCTACAGTGGTTGGTTTGCCCACTGTACCATCCTGGGGAGTGCAAAGCCACAGTCTCTCAAGTCTCTACAGTGGGTGGATTGCCCACTGTTCAATCCTGGGGAGTGCAAAGCCACAGTCTCTCAAGTCACTCCAGTGGGTGGTTTGCCCACTGCTTTATCCTGGGGAGTGCAAAGCCACAGTCTCTCAAGTCTCTACGGTGGTTGGTTTGCCCACTATTCAATCCTGGGGAGTGCAAAGCCACAGTCTCTCAAGTCACTCCAGTGGGTGGTTTGCCCACTGCTTTATCCTGGGGAGTGCAAAGCCACAGTCTCTCAAGTGGATAACCGTCTTCACTGGTTCTGGAGGGGGACTGGTGCCCAGAGTGCTTCATCCTGTGAAGGACAGAGGCAGTGGATGCTGTTCTCCACTGGTTCTGGAGGGGGACTGATGCCCAGAGTGCTTCATCCTGTGAAGGACAGAGGTAGTGGATGCTGTTCTCCACTGGTTCTGGAGGGGGACTGGTGCCCAGAGTGCTTCATCCTGTGAAGGATTCAGGTAGTGGATGCAGTTCTGCACTGGTTCTGGAGGGGGACTGGTGCCCAGAGTGCATCACGCTCCCCGTGACGGTCCCAGTTCCGTCACTGTCGAAGCTGCACATTGGCTAACGATGCTTGAGTTTGCGGTCTTTGCCCTGTTCAGCGGTGCTTGCCATGGTGGTCTTTGCCCTGTTCAGTGGTGCTTTGCCATGGCGGTCTTTGCCCTCTTCAGCGGTGCTTGACTTTGTTGTCTCTGACCAGTTCAGCGGTGCTTGCCATAGCGGTTTTTGCCCTGTTCAGCGGTGCTTTGCCATGGCGGTCTTTGCCCTGTTCAGCGGTGCTTTGCCATGGCGGCCTTTGCCCTGTTCATTGGTGCTTGACTTTGCTGTCTCTGACCTGTTCAGCCATGGCGGTCTCTGACCTGTTCAGCGGTGCTTGACTTTGCTGTCTCTGACGTGTTCAGCGGTGCTTGCCATGGCGGTCTTTCCCCTGTTCAGCGGTGCTTTGCCATGGCGGTCTGTGCCCTGTTCAGCAGTGCTTGACTTTGCTGTCTCTGACCTGTGCAGCGGTGTGTGGCATGACGGTCCCTCAGTGCCCAGCGGGGATGTGGCTGCCGGGGCCCTCCAGGGCACTGACGCTGGCGGTGGACTCCGTACCAGTGACGATTGTGCTGCCCTCCTGGGCACTGACTCTGGCGGTGGTCTCCTGACCAGTGACGATTGTGCTTCCCTCCTGGGCACTGACTCTGGCGGTGGTCTCCGGACCAGTGACGATTGTGCTGGCGGTGGCGTCCTGGCCAGCGGGGAGGATAGCGGCCTTCTCCGCTGTGCTGCTCTTCCAAGACTTTGGAGACTTCTTCTGCCCCTTCACCACCTTGTGAGGAGTCACAGCTGACTCAGCACTTCCCCCACGACCCTTGTGAGCAGCTTTGCTGGCAGGAGTATTCACCCTCTCCCGTCGGGCACTGTCCAACTTCTGGTGTTTTACAGGAGGTGGACTGGCAGTGCTTTGGCTCCGTGTCACACTGGCTGCCCTGGTGCCTGGTACACTCCATATACCTCTAACACTCACCACTGGAACCGGACTCTTTTTTGGCTGAGGTGCTAGTACGGGACCTATGAATTGGAAGGGTGGGGGTGGTGGGAAAGAGGTCAACATTGCTCAGGAAAGGTTTCTGACGAACACTGGGATGGGTAGCTGGAGGGGGTCTGGGAGTGGAGGAAGAGGAGGTGGTTGTAGGAGGTGTAACTTTTGATGCTTTGGGTGCAGGTGCATGTTCTGGAGGCTGTCGTGAGGTGGATGGATGTTGGGTGTGTGGGTGCCCGCGTTTGTGTACTTTGGGAGGGGGCATCACAGACACACTGAGAGAGGACACATGGGACGTGTAAATGGTAGTGGGGGTGGTGAGTGCAGGTGAGTGGGTGTGGTGTTGGGTGTTCTGGTGCGCGTCCTAGTGGCTGTATATGTAGTGCATGCAGGAGAGTGTCACTGGGAGGGAGGAGGGAGACGACGAGGAGGGGGACACAGTGGAGGCAGTAGATGTTGCTGTGTCTGTATGTGGGTGATGCTTGTGTGAGTGCCTGTGGGATGTGTGGTGCTTATGTATGCCAGAGCCACTTTTGTGTGTTGAGGTGTGTGCATGCTGGTCTGATGGTGTGCTTGGGATAGGCTGGGGTACAGGGAATTGGCTCTGGGTGGAGGAAGTTGGAGGGGGGAGGCTAGACACAGGGACAATGGCTGCCATTAGTGCTGAGGCCAGAGATTGCAGGGTTCGATGAAGGGCAGCCTGACCAGAATGAATGCCCTCCAGGAATGCATTACTGTGTTGCAACTCCCTTTTTACACCCTGAATGGCATTCACAATGGTAGACTGCCCAACAGTGAGTGACCTGAGGAGGTCAATGGCCTCCTCACTGAGGGCAGGAGGGGTGACTGGGGCAGGGGCTGAGGTACCTGGGGCGAAGGTGATGCCCACCCTCCTGGGTGAGCGGGCACGGAGCGAAGGCTGAGGGGCTGCTGGGAGGGCGGTGCTGGTAAGGGGGGGCGGCTGTACCTGTAGAAGTGAGGGGCACAGATGGTGCCGCCACCACAAGGGAGCTCCCATCGGAGAACGAGTCCGTGTCACTGTCTGCTGATCCAGTGACCGACGTGAAGCTCCCCTCGCCCTCCGTCCCACTGGTGTATTCGGAGTCTGTGGTGTGGCCCTCCATGGCCATGTGGGATGCAGCTCCCTCGTGCTCTGGTTCCACTGTGCCTCCACTTGATGATGCTGATGCACAAAAGAACAGGGAAAGAACAAAAAGGGGGGAACAGAAGAAAGACAGGTTGAGTGCATGGCTTACCGCTACAGTTGGCGGACAATACAGACACAGCAGCCCCCTGCACTACGCTGTGCTCTTGGCCTCTACAGATGCAGTTCCTGGGATATGGCCTACATGGCTATGAGTGTCATCTGTCCACATAGATGACACAGGGGCATGTATACCTGTACTTGGCACTCTAAAGAGGTGGGGTGGAGTGGCACATGGCCTGCATTCGGGAGGGGCCTTGCCTACGGAACTCGCCCTGGCCTAGGGAAACCCACAGCCCTCCTCCCCCACCCAGACCCCTCCACTGCACGCAAAGTCGTCAGAATGTGAGTGTACTCACCCCCTTGTGTCTGCTGTGATGCCTTCAAGCGCCCATCCAACTCAGGGTAGGCCACCACCAGGATCTAGAACATCAGGGGGGTCATGGTGCGACGGGCACCCCTCCCACGTTGGGAGGCCTTCCCCAGCTGAGCCTCCACCATCTTCTTGCTCCAGTGGCGAATGTCCTCCCATCTTTCACGGCAGTGGGTGCTCCGTCTATGGTACGCCAAATATCCTTCTTCTGGTGGGCGCTGACCTACATGACATGTACAGGGGAAGAAGAGAAGTCATTAGCAACAGCACCGTCGAAGTGAGTGGCCCACATCCCTGCCCTTGCATGTGGCACATGCATTCACATTCCTTCATGCTCACATAACTCTGCCCCCTTCCTACTTACATCCAGCCCTCTCCACACAGGCATAGCCCATACAACTTGCACCCTATGTACTCACCTGTTGGTCTGGAGGACCGTAGAGTAGCGTGTACTGGGGGAGGACCCGGCCACAAGCTTCTCCAACTCCTGTGCAGTGAAGGCAGGGGCCCTTTCCCCAGATGCACGAGCCATTGTCTCTTCCAGACCCAGGTCACAGCAGCACTTGCAGTGTAGGTCCTCTCCTGTCGAAGATCAGGTATCGAGTGAGTGAACAGATAGAAAATGGCAGTGACGTCCGCGGCGGTGCGTATCATCACCGCCGGCGCACTTCGTCATTGGCTCCTGGGACCCATAGGGTCCAATGTTAACCAATGCAGCATTGCGTCGCGGTCTTCGACCGCCTACCGCAACGGTGTACAACGCCAGCGCAGTTACCTCACATCCAATTGTCCCAGTTTAGAGGTCAGGCAGCCGCCATTTCAGGGGCCCACATAGCTTCATTTACAACTGCGTCACACATAGCTAGGCCTGGACTCAACACACTCACAGACAACTTTTTGGATTATGTTTCGTATACTGTGTAGCTGTGGGTACATACCTCTGAGTTGCTTGACTCTGTGGTCGCTGTTGACCTTCCTAGGCACCGTCAGCTGGGACTTGTGAGGAGATGGCGGAATCCTCCGGTGTACCGACCGCTGGTGGACTTGTTGACAATGGAGGAGCGACATTTAATCATCACCTACAGTTTTGACCGTGCCACAATCCAGGAACTGTGTACCCAGTTGGAGCCAGATCTGATATCACCAATCCGCCATCCCACAGGAATCCCCCCTGAAGTGCAGGTGCTATCAGTGCTCCATTTCCTAGCAAGTGGGTCATTTCAAACAACAGTGGCCATGGCATCAGGGATGTCCCAGCCTATGTTTTCCAACGTGTTGTCCAGAGTGTTGTCTGCCCTGCTGAAACACGTGAGGAGCTACATCGTTTTCCCTCGGGTGGAGGATTTGGCGACAGTTAAAGGTGACTTCCATGCCCTGGGACATATCCCTAACATCATAGGTGCCATTGATGGGACCCATGTGGCTTTGCCCCCCCCCCCAGGAGTGAACAGGTGTACAGGAACCGTAAGAGTTATCATTCCATACAGTTTGGCAGACCAGTACATCTCGCAGGTAAATGCTATGTTCCCTGGCTCAGGCATGACGCCTACATCCTGCGGAATAGCAGTATCCCGTATGTGATGGGTCAACTCCAGAGGCACCGTGTGTGGCTATTAGGGGATTCTGGTTACCCCAACCTGTCATGGCTATTGACCCCAGTGAGGAATCCCAGGACCAGGGCAAAGGAACGCTACAACGAGGCCCATGGGCGGACTAGGAGGGTGATCGAATGCACCTTCGGCCTCCTGAATGCCAGGTTCAGGTGCCTGCATATGACAGGTGGTTCCCTATTCTACTCACCATGGAAGGTGTGCCAGATCATCATCGCCTGCTGTGTGCTTCACAATCTTGCTTTGTGACGCCAGGTGCCTTTTCTGCAGGAGGATGGTCCAGATGACGGTGTTGTGGCAGCTGTGGAGCCTGTGGACAGTGATGAGGAGGAAGCAGAGGAAGAAGACATTAATAACAGGGACTCTGTTATACAGCAATATTTCCAGTGACACACAGGTGAGAACACATTTTTTTTACTATTACATTTACTTTCACACTTCTACCTCTATCCTGTCTGTCAATTTGAAGCAGTATATGCTGAGTGGTACATTTCCATTACGGTTTCACAGGTGTGGTTACCATTGTGTGTCATCTGCTTGCATCCTTCATGGGCTTGTGATGTGTGACATAGGTATGTTGACATTACATTTTCGAACAGATTTTGTCATTGTCATAGCTAATACACATTTTATAAATCACAGACTGACTCCAGATTGTTTTGTGGTTCAAGGGTGTTTAGTGAAGTGCTAATTATTGGAGGGGGTGGTAAAATGGTGATGGGTGATGGTGGAGGAATGTCCATGGCAGAGTCCAGTCTATGAGTCTCACAGGTGCACTGCCCATATGGGCACAGGAAGTGGAGCTGGAACAGTTCCAATCTGGACAGGGTAACAAAGTGGGACAGTGGGATGACAATCAGGGTGGTCTCATTTCCTAGCGGGGGTCTTGCCATCTTGCTCTGTCCTGTTCCTGGATCTCAGGGACCGCTTGCGGGGTGGTTGTCCGTCTGCAGGGGGTGGGGTGCTGGTGTGGTGGTCCTGTGGCGGGGCGGCCTGTCCACTAGCACCGGCGGAGGTGGGGGAAGTTCATCATCCTGGCTAGTGTCAGGGGCCACTTGGAGTGCCACAGTGTCCCTCATGGTCTTCTGTATATCCTTCAGCACCCCTATTATGGTGCCCAGGACGGAGCTGATGGTTCTCAGCTCCCCCCTGAACCTCAAATACAGTTCGTCCTGCATGCGCTGGGTCTCCTGAAACTTTGCCAGGACCGTCGCCATCGTCTCCTGGGAGTGGTGGTATGCTCCCATGATGGAGGAGAGGGCCTCGTGGAGAGTGGGTTCCCTTGGCCTGTCCGTCCCCTGTCGCACCGCAGCCCTCCCAGTTCCCCTGTGTTCCTGGGCCTCCGTCCCCTGGACCATGCGCCCACTACCACTGCCCCCATGTCCCTGTTGTTGTTGGGGTGGTGGGTTATCCTGGGTTCCCTGTAGTGGAGGACACACAGCTGATTGACGTGTCCTGGGAACGGAGGTATGGGCCCACTGGGTGGGTGCTGTGCTGGTGTTACCAGAGGGTGGAAGGTCAGTGTTGGGCTGAGCCTGTGAGAGGGGAACTGACTGTCCCGAGGCCCACGATGGTCCGGGCTGGTCATCTTGATCCAGTTGGCCAGAGCTGCTGTCATCACTGTGGGTATCTTCTGGGTGTGGGATAGAGATATCTGGACCCTCCTGTCTGGTGACGTTAGGTAGTGGTCCTGCAGGGGTATAAAAGCATGATTATTGCATGTGTGTGTGTCATGGTGTACAATGGGTGGGTGAGCGTGTACCCCAGTGCTAGCTTTCCTGTGTGGGGGCTTGTGTGATGATGGTTTGGGGTTGTTATGGGTATGTGCAGTGGGCATGCTTTAGTGAGGGGTGTCCATGCTTTGTTGTGTCATGCAGGGCTTGGTGTTGGGATGGGTGGTTTGTGTTATTAGTAAATTAGTGAGGAGTTGGAGTGATAGGGGAGGGGGTGAGGGTGGGGGTGTGTGATAGCATGCAGGTAGGGTGGGGGATATGATAGTTAAGATTTGACTTACCAGTGTCCATTCCTCCACCGACTCCTCCAAGGCCCTCTGGATGCATAATGGTCAAGACATGCTCCTCCCATGTTGTTAGTTGTGGGGGAGGAGGTGGGGGTCCGCCGCCAGTCCGCTGAACCACGATGTTGTTAGTGGAGACCACGGAACGCACCTTCCCCCGTAGGTCGTTCCACCTCTTCCTGATGTCCTCCCGATTTCTTGGGTGCTGTCCCACTGCATTGACCCTGTTGACTATTCTTCGCAATAGCTCCATCTTCCTAGCTATGGAGGTGTGCTGCACCTGTGATCCAAATAGCTGTGTCTCTACCCGTACGATTTCCTCCACCATAACCCTGAGCTCCTCTTCTGAAAACCTGGGGTGGCTTTGGCGTTCCAAGGGGTGGTGTAGGTGATGTGTGGGGTGGTGTATGTGGTGATGAGTGTGGTGATGTGTAGTGGTGTGTGGTGTTTTGTGCGTGGATGTTGTGTGGGTGATGGTGTTGTGTGCCTCTGTGTGGTGGGGTTGTCTATTGCTGTACTCTCTCTCTGTCACCTTCGTCTCTAATTTTTGGTCGTAGGGGTTTGTGTGTGATGTGGGTGTGTGTTTTATATTGTGTTGGGTGTGTGGGAGTGGTGTTTGTATGTGTATCAGGTGTGTGTATTTTGAATTGTCCGATGTGGCGGTGTTTTGGAGATGTGTGTGTATTATGTGCGCGGTGGTGTGTACCGCCAATGGAATACCGCGGTTGAAAGACCGCCGCGGTGATTCGTGTGTCATAATAGCATGGGCGTGTTTCTGTTGGCGTGACGGTGGAGGATTTGTTATCGCCAGTTTATCACTGACCTTTGGTGTGGCGGAGTTGTGTGGGTGTCTGAATTTCGGCAGATTCCAAGATGTGGGTCATAATAGCTGTGGTGGAATTCCGCAGCCGCGGCGGTGTATTGGCGGTCTTCTGTACGGCGGTAAGCAACTTTTACTGCTGATGTTGTAATGACCCCCAGAGTCTTCTTGTGTCTCTAGCTGGATCTTGGTTGTGTCCTGTGGTCTCAAGCTTGTCAGGGTGGCTCTGGAATTCTCTTTCGATTGTGGGTGTCTGGGTTCCGATCGATGAGCCCCGGGAGGGGAGTCCGAGCTGGATCTATGTCTTCCTCTTCGTTTCCGAGAGCGTGCGCGCTGACTGCGCATTGGTTGTTGCCCCCTTGGGTGAGCTGGCGTTGTCTTAAGCGGTGGCTGTGTTCCTGTTCTGTGCATATCTAGTGGGGCTTCTTCCGTTAGCCAGGTCCATGCCGCGGTCGGCTGCACAAAGAAGTAGGTTTTATTATTATAGATCACCCGGAGTCTGACTGGAAACAGGAGATGATACTGGATGTCCATTGATCTAAGCTTTTGTTTCGCTTCCATGAACAAATGGCGTTGTTGCTGTACCTCTATTGTGCAATCCGGGAAAAGGAGTACTTTCATTCCATTGCAGAGGAGGTCTCCCCTGGAGCGAGCCTCCCGCAGGACCAGGTCTCTGTCTTTGAAGTTGAAGAGGCAGATTATTACTGGCATGGGTCGGGAGCCAGGCGGAGGCCTTGTGCGCAGTGACCTATGGGCTCGTTCGATTGTGAACCATGGCGTGAGGTGGTCTGCCGGCAACCAGGACTGGAACCACTCCTCTAGGAACGTATCCAATGATGATTCTGCAGTGGCCTTGGGAAAACCCACTAGGGGAAGATTGCTACGTCGAGATCTGTTTTCGGCGTCTTCAGCCCTCCTGTGTAGCTCTGAGGTGCGTTTGGTCAGCATTGAGATTTGGGTTTTTAGAGTTATTTCATCTTCTGCCGTGGCGATTCTCGACTCGGCCTCTGTGATTCGGGATACTGCATTGCGGAGATCTTGCTGGATCAGGGCGACATCCACTCCGACCTCCCCTATTTTTGATTCGACTGCTGTCTGGGAGGCCTGAATCGCCTGAAGGATCGCCGCCAGGTCGCTGGACGATGTTTGTGGGTTATTACCGCCATTTGTGGTTGGGCCTTCCGACCGTGGGCCCGCTGTACCTGTGGTGAATTGGTCCATACAAGTTTGTGCTGTTGTTTGTTTGATCGCTTTGTCTTTGCCCATGATGTTGGGTGCGGTTCTAACCTCTCTAGGGTTGCAGTGATCGGTCAATTTTGTTCTGCCCTACTGTAGGGCCTGATGGGAGATCCCTGGGGATCTAATCTGATTCCCCTGTGGTGTATCCTAATTTATTAATTTATTAGATAGTTCCAGGGGTATTCGGGGAACACGGTGTTGCAGAGTTTATTTCATCTTACTGTTTCGTTTTGTTATTGTCCTATCCCCTTCTATGTCCTTTACGCCGGTGGCGTTTTTATTCACTCTATATGGTCCTGGGACTACTCCCCTGTCCAGCCCGTAAGGATGCCTGGCATCCGGAGGAGGGGCGGTCAGAAAGGGTCAAAAGGGAGGCACTCCTTATAATCCCCAACGTGTCACCTTCAGGCTCCACCCCACTGTGATCCAAAGGACGGAGATGGGGCCCCTCTCTGCTCACGGGGCCCGAAGTTCCAGATTCACCTCTCGGTATCCCAGTGTTTGTCCCAGCTCACGTTTGTGGTTGCTGCTTGTTACTGCTACTTAATTTCTTCTTTCCCCTCTCCCGGGGAGACCAGTGGGGAACGCGTCACCGCAACACGGTCCGTAGTTGGCCGCCCTTGAGGCGATGTAATGTCTAGGCCCCTGACTGCAGCCAGCCCCGGGCTTCAAAACCCTCTCCCGGGCTCCACCCGAGGGGACCCTCGCTGCCACGGAGTCTCTTATCTCAGGGGGGGGGAAGGGGGGCAACGAGCCAGCCGGTTCAGTCCTCTGGCTGATCACACCCCTGGTAGGCCCTCCATCCAGGCCCCGTGTCCCGGCCTATAGCAGCATCAGCAAGGGTCCCCGTGCCCCGACGAGCACCTGTCCGCTCAGGCGGCCCTCCCAGCGGTCTGCAGGTCCTCCTCCTAATATCGGGCTCTGGGCCTGCCAGGCCCGCACAATTCGCGGCCAAGCACCCCGGCCTCCGGCCCACAGAGCGCCCCCAACCCCCTTTCCAGCCCTCGGTCACCACGGGAAGGGGGGGGGGGGGAATCAGGGGGACCAGAGAATCACGTCGCTGCCGGCCTGGGGTCTACCTTGATTTCTCCCAGTCACAGCGGCCCCGGCTGTGACCCGACCTTCTCTGGCTCGGGGTCCGCAGCCCTGCCTCCAAGCCGTCAGGGGCGCCGCCGCCTTTCCGCCGCAACGGGCTGCGCCTCAGGTCTGTCCCTCAGGAACCATCTTGATCGGGGGACGCATGGGTCGAACGCTGGGCAGCCAAAACCTCTGTCTCACGGGGCTGGGAGGGCCGGGAACTCGCCACTCGAGACTGGGCAGGATAAAGGAACCCCGATAAAGCTTTCACGGTGTTGATGTGTACGGAGAATGATTTTATGAGAGGCAGATGACGGAGGGGTCCTGAGCACTACAAAAGTGCAACCGCCATCTTGACGCCCTGGCCTCGCCCCCTCCAGTGTTTGTTTTTTAAACAATCTCTCCCTTACATGGAAAGTAGACTCTGCTAGCTTGGAAGTGTGGATTCAGCCTGTCTGAATCCAAGGAGATTCTGAATAGAGCAGCAGTTTCCTTTCCCCCTGCCCACAGGGACTGGACGTAGCAGATTGGCTCTCTGAGTCCCTGTTGCCCCTGAGCCCCTCTCCCCCCACACCTGCTCTGGCCCCTTAAGTTTGTGGAGGGAAGCCCAAGACAGCCACCTCCATTTTGTGAGCCGTAGCATCTTCCCTGTGTCCTGATACATCCCAGTGTTCAAGGATTGCAAAAATACCCAGGTAAGGAGCCCTGAGATTTTTCTGGGTAAATAGTATTATTTCTTCAAAAGTGTTTATTTCAGCTACCCGTGTCTGATTTACTGTAGACTCTCTGTGTTTCAGGCAGACTGGCCTCTTTTAAAGTGGGTTTTTTTTAAATTCAATTTTGCTATGACTGTGTGAATTGCCTTGCTAGTTTGTGGCACATAACTACCCCCATTTTTTCTTCTAAGTAAATAGGCTACATACATCTTGCAGAGAGTGTTTTTTGGAGACTGTTTTAATCCGTTTCTGTGAATTAAATTGTGTTTAAAAACTGTCTGCCCCCCTGTTTTTTGCCTTTAAAAAAGCACAATTTAAGAGTGCGCGCCCAGCAGTATTCCATTGTTTGTTTTTTAAACAATCTCTCCCTTACTTGGAAAGTAGACTCTGCTAGCTTGGAAGTGTGGATTCAGCCTGTCTGTATTCAAGGAGATTCTGAATAGAGCAGCAGCTGCCTTTCCCCCTGCCACAGGGACTGGACTTAGCTGATTGGCTCTCTGAGTCCCTGTTGCACCTGAGCCCCACCTCCAGCACCTGCTCTGGCCCCTTAAGTTCGTGGAGGGAAGTCCAAGACAGCCACCTCCAGTTTGTGAGCCTCAGCATCTTCCCTGTGTCCTGATACAGCCCAGTGTTCAAGGATTGCAAAAAGACCTAGGTAAGGAGCCCTGAGATTTTTTGGGGTAAATAGTATTATTTGTTCAAAAGTGTTTATTTCAGCTACCTGTGTCTGTTTAACTGTGGAGTTTCTGTGTTTCAGGCAGCCTGGCCTCTTTTAAAGTGGTGTTTTTTTTTATTTGTTTTTGCCGTGACTTTGTGAATTGCCTTGCTAGTTTTCTTCTAAGTAAAAAGGCTACATACATCTTGCAGAGTGTGTTTTTAGGATTCTGTTTTAATCTGTTTCTGTGATTTAAATTGTGTTTAAAGACTGTGTACACCCCTGTTTTCTACCTTTAAAAAAGCCCGATTTCAGAGTGCGCGCCCAGCAGTATTCCAGTGTTTGTTTTTTAAAGAATCTCTCACTTACCTGGAAAGTAGACTCTGCTAGCTTGGAAGTGTGGATTTAGCCTGTCTGTATCCAAGGAGATTCTGAATGGAGCAGCAGTTGCCTTTCCCCCTGCCCACAGGGACTGGAAGACTGCCACCTCCCTTTTGTGATCCTCAGCATCTTCCCTGTATCCTGATACAGCCCAGTGTTCAAGGACTGCGAAAAGACCTAGGTAAGGAGCCCTGAGAATTTTCTGGGTAAATAGTATTATTTGTTCAAAAGTGTTTATTTCAGCTACCTGTGTCTGTTTAACTGTGGATTTTCTGTGTTTCAGGCAGCGTGGTCTCTTTTATAGTGGTGGTTTTTTTTTATTTGTTTTTGCCGTGAGTGTGTTAATTGCATTGCTACTTTGTGGCACCTAACCCCACCCTTTTTTTCTGCTACGTAAAGAGGCTACATACATCTTGCAGAGTGTGTTTTAAGGAGACTGTTTTAATGTGTTTCTGTGATTTAAATTGTGTTTAAAAACTGTCTGCCCCCCTGTTTTTTGCCTTTAAAAAAGCCAAATTTCAGAGTGCGTGCCCAGCAGTATTCCGTTGTTTGTTTTTCAAACAATCTCTCCCTTTCCTGGAAAGTAGACCCTGCTAGCTTGGAAGTGTGGATTCAGCCTGTCTGTATCGTAGGAGATTCTGAATAGAGCAGTAGCTGCCTTTCCCCCTGCCTACAGGGACTGGACTTAGCTGATTGGCTCTCTGAGTCCCTGTTGCACCTGAGCCCCGCCGTCCCACACCTGCTCCGGCCCCATAAGTTTGTGGAGGGAAGCCCAAGACAGCCACCTTCATTTTGTGAGCCTCAGCATCTTCTCTGTGTCCTGATACAGCCCAGTGTTCAAGGATTGCAAAAAGACCTAGGTAAGGAGCCCTGAGATTTTTCTGGGTAAATAGTATTATTTGTTCAAAAGTGTTTATTTCAGCTACCTGTGTCTGCTTAACTGTGGACTCTCTGTTTTTCAGTCAGCCTGGTCTCTTTTAAAGTGGTGTTTTTTTTTATTTGTTTTTGCCGTGACTGTGTGGAATTGCCTTGCTACTTTGTGGCACATGACTCACCCCCCTTTTTTTCTTCTAAGTAAAAAGGCTACATACATCTTGCAGATTGTGTTTGTAGGAGACTGTTTAACCCCTTCGCTGCCAGGAGTTTTCCCCCTCAGGTGCCAAGCCTTTTTTTGGCTTTTTGGGGCAGTTCACGCTTAGGCCCTCATAACTTTTTGTTCACATAAGCTACGCACGCCAAATTTGCGTCCTTTTTTTCCAACATCCTAGGGATTCTAGAGGTACCCAGACTTTGTGGGTTCCCCAGAAGGAGGCCAAGAAATTAGGCAAAATACACTGAAAATTTCATTTTTTTCAAAAAAATGGGAAAAAGGGGCTGCAGAAGAAAGCTTGTGTTTTTTTTCCCTGAAAATGGCATCAACAAAGGGTTTGCAGTTCTAAAATCACCAGCTTCCTAGCTTTCAGGAACAAGCAGACTTGATTTAGAAAACCCAAGTTTTCAACACAATTTTGGCATTTTACTGGGACATACCCCATTTTTACGATTTTTTGTGCTTTCAGCCTCCTTCCAGTTAGTGACAGAAATTAAATCAATGCTGGATCCTAGAAACCGCAACATGTCTGAAAAGTAGACAAAATTCTGAATTCAGCAAGGGGTAATTTGTGTAGATCCTACAAGGGTTTCCTACAGAAAATAACAACTGAATAAAACAAAATATTGAAATTGAGGTGAAAAAATCTGCAATTTTTCTTTACGTTTTACTCTGTAACTTTTTCCTGCAATGTCAGATTCTTGAAAGCAATATACCGTTACGTCAGCTGGTCTCTTTTGGTTGCGGGGATATATAGGGCTTGTATGTTCATCAAGAACCCTAGGTACCCAGAGCCAATAAATGAGCTGCACCCTGCAGTGCGTTTTCATTCTATACTGGGTATACAGCAATTCATTTGCTGAAATATAAAGAGTGAAAAATAGCTATCAAGAAAACCTTTGTATTTCCAAAAAGGGCACAAGATAAGGTGTTGAGGAGCAGTGGTTATTTGCACATCTCTGAATTCCGGGATGACCATACTAGCATGTGAATTACAGGGCATTTCTCAAATAGATGTCTTTTTTACACACTCTCTTATATTTGGAAGGAAAAAATGTAGAGAAAGACAAGGGGCAATAACACTTGTTTTGCTAATCTATATTCCCCCAAGTCTCCTGATAAAAATGATACCTCACTTGTGTGGGTAGGCCTAGCACCCGCGACAGGAAATGCCCCAAAACGCAACGTGGACACATCACATTTTTTTAAAGAAAACAGAGGTGTTTTTTGCAAAGTGCCTACCTGTAGTTTTGGCCTCTAGCTCAGCCGCCACCTAGGGAAACCTATCAAACCTGTGCATTTTTGAAAATTAGAGACCTAGGGGAATCCAAGATGGGGTCACTTGTGGGGCTCTGACCAGGTTCTGTTACCCAGAATCCTTTGCAAACCTCAACATTTGGCTAAAAAAACACGTTTTCCTCACATTTTGGTGACAGAAAGTTCTGGAATCAGAGAGGAGCCACAAATTTCCTTCCACCCAGCGTTCCCCCAAGTCTCCCGATATAAATCATACCTCACTTGTGTGGGTAGGCCTAGCGCCCGCGACAGGAATTGCACCAAAACGCAACGTGGACACATCACATTTTTTTAAAGAAAACAGAGGTGTTTTTTGCAAAGTGCCTACCTGTAGTTTTGGCCTCTAGCTCAGCCGCCACCTAGGGAAACCTACCAAACCTGTGCATTTTTGAAAACTAGAGACCTAGGGGAATCCAAGATGGGGTCACTTGTGGGGCTCTGACCAGGTTCTGTTACCCAGAATCCTTTGCAAACCTCAAAATTTGGCTAAAAAAACACGTTTTCCTCACATTTTGGTGACAGAAAGTTCTGGAATCAGAGAGGAGCCACAAATTTCCTTCCACCCAGCGTTTCCCCAAGTCTCCCGATAAAAATCATACCTCACTTGTGTGGGTAGGCCTAGCGCCCGCGACAGGAAATGCCCCAAAACGCAACGTGGACACATCACATTTTTTTAAAGAAAACAGAGGTGTTTTTTGCAAAGTGCCTACCTGTAGTTTTGGCCTCTAGCTCAGCTGCCATCTAGGAAAACCTACCAAACCTGTGCATTTTTGTAAACTAGAGACCTAGGGGAATCCAAGATGGGGTCACTTGTGGGGCTCTGACCAGGTTCTGTTACCCAGAATCCTTTGCAAACCTCAAAATTTGGCTAAAAAAACACATTTTCCTCACATTTTGGTGACAGAAAGTTCTGGAATCAGAGAGGAGCCACAAATTTCCTTCCACCCAGCGTTTCCCCAAGTCTCCCGATAAAAATCATACCTCACTTGTGTGGGTAGGCCTAGCGCCCGCGACAGGAAATGCCCCAAAACGCAACGTGGACACATCACATTTTTTTAAAGAAAACAGAGGTGTTTTTTGCAAAGTGCCTACCTGTAGATTTTGGCCTCTAGCTTAGCCGCCATCTAGGAAAACCTACCAAACCTGTGAATTTTTGAAAACTAGAGACCTAGGGGAATCCAAGATGGGGTCACTTGTGGGGCTCTGACTAGGTTCTGTTACCCAGAATCCTTTGCAAACCTCAAAATTTGGCTAAAAAAACACATTTTCCTCACATTTTGGTGACAGAAAGTTCTGGAATCAGAGAGGAGCCACAAATTTCCTTCCACCCAGCGTTCCCGCAAGTCTCCTGATAAAAATGATACCTCACTTGTGTGGGTAGGCCTAGCACCCGCGACAGGAAATGCCCCAAAACGAAACGTGGACACATCACATTTTTTGAAAGAAAACATAGGTGGTTTTTGCAAAGTGACTACCTGTAGATTTTGGCCTCTAGCTCAGCCGGCACCTAGGGAAACCTACCAAACCTGTGCATTTTTGCAAACTAGAGACCTAGGGGAATCCAAGATGGGGTGACTTGTGGGGCTCTGACCAGGTTCTGTTACCCAGAATCCTTTGCAAACCTCAAAATTTGGCTAAAAATACACATTTTCCTCAAATTTTGGTGACAGAAAGTTCTGGAATCAGAGAGGAGCCACAAATTTCCTTCCACCCAGCGTTCCCCCAAGTCTCCCGATAAAAATGATACCTCACTTATGTGGGTAGGCCTAGCGCCCGCGACAGGAAATGCATCAAAACGCACCGTGGACCCATCACATTTTTTTAAAGAAAACAGAGGTGTTTTTTGCAAAGTGCCTACCTGTAGATTTTGGCCTCTAGCTCAGCCGCCACCTAGGGAAACCTACCAAACCTGTGCATTTTTTAAAACTAGAGACCTAGGGGAATCCAAGATGGGGTGACTTGTGGGGCTTTGACCAGGTTCTGTTACCCAGAATCTTTTGCAAACCTCCAAATTTGGCTAAAAAAACAAGTTTTCCTCACATTTCGGTGACAGAAAGCACTGGAATCTGAGAGGAGCCACACATTTCCTTCCACCCAGCGTTCCCCGAAGTCTCTCGATAAAAATCATACCTCACTTGTGTGGGTAGGCCTAGCGCCCGTGACAGGAAATGCCCCAAAACACAACATGGACACATCACATTTTTTTAAAGAAAACAGAGGTGTTTTTTGCAAAGTGCCTACCTGTAGATTTTGGCCTTTAGCTCAGCCGGCACCTAGGGAAACCTACCAAACCTGTGCATTTTTGAAAACTAGAGACCTAGGGGAATCCAAGATGGGGTGACTTGTGGGGCTCTGACCAGGTTCTGTTACCCAGAATCCTTTGCAAACCTTAAAATTTGGCTAAAAAAACACATTTTCATCAAATTTCGGTGACAGAAAGTGCTGGAATCTGAGAGGAGCCACAAATTTCCTTCCACCCAGCTTTCTCCCAAGTCTCCCGATAAAAATGATACCTCACTTGTGTGGGTAGGCCTAGCGCCCGCGGCAGGAAATGGCCCAAAATACAACGTGGACACATAACATTTTTTCATAGAAAACAGTGCCTACCTGTGGATTTTGGCCTCTAGCTCTAGCTCAGCCGGCACCTGGGGAAACCTAGCAAACCAGCGCATTTTTGAAAACTAGAGACCTAGGGGAATCCAAGATGGGGTGACTTGTGGGGCTCTGACCTGGTTCTGTTACCCAGAATCCTTTGCAAACCTCAAAATTTGGCAAAAAAAACACATTTTCATCACATTTCAGTGACAGAAAGTGCTGGAATCTGAGACGAGCCACAAATTTCCCGCGGCAGGAAATGGCCCAAAACACAACGTGGACACATCACATTTTTTCATAGAAAACAGTGCCTACCTGTGGATTTTGGCCTCTAGATCAGCCGGCCCGGGGGGGCAGAAATGGCCTAAAATAAATTTGCACCCCCCCAGCCCCCCCCGGGAGTGACCCTTGCCTACGTGGTCGCTCCCCCTGTGTGACATTGGCGCCCAAAAAAAAATTCCCCGGTGCCTAGTGGTTTCTGCCCCCTTGGAGGCAGATTGACCTAAAATCGGCCAATCTGCCCCCATGGGGGGCAGAAATGGTCTAAATACAATTTGCCCCCCAGGGGAGTGACCCATCTCTAAAAAAAAAAAAAAAACTAACAAAAAACACAAAATAAAATTTGCCCTGGCGCCTAGAGGTTTCTGCCCCCCCTGGGGGCAGAGCGGCCTAATAACAATAGGCCGATCTGCCCCCGGGGGGGCAGAAATGGCCTAAAATAAATTTGCCCCCCTACCCCCCAACCTCCCCCGGGAACGACCGTTGCCTACGGGGTCGCTCCCCCTGTGTGACATTGGTGCCAAAAATAAAATCCCTGGTGCCTAGTGGTTTCTGCAACCCTTGGGGCAGATTGACCTAAAATCGGCCAATCTGCCCCCCCAGAAATGGTCTAAATACAATTTGCCCCCCAGGGGAGCGACCCTTGCCTAATGGGTCGCTCCCCATCTCTAAAAAAAAAAAAAAAAAAAAAGCACACAAAAAAAATTTGCCCTGGCACCTAGAGGTTTCTGCTCCCCCTGGGGGCAGATCGGCCTAATAACAATAGGCCGATCTTCCCCCGGGGGGGCAGAAATGGCCTAAAATAAATTTGCCCCCCCTCTCCCCCCAACCCCAGCCCGGGAGCGACCCTTGCCTACGGGGTCGCTCCCCCTGTGTGACATTGGCGCCAAAAAAAAAATCCTCGTTGCCAAGTGGTTTCTTCCCCCTTGGGGGCAGATTGACCTAAAATCGGCCAATCTGCTCCCAAGGGGGGCAGAAATGGTCTAAATACAATTTTCCCCCCAGGGGAGCGACCCTTGCCTAATGGGTTGCTCCTCATCTCTAAAAAAACAAACAAACAAAAAAAAACACAAAATAAAATTTGCCCTGGCGCCTAGAGGTTTCTGTCCCCCCGGGGGCAGATCGGCCTAATAACAATAGGCCGATCTGCCCCCGGGGGGGGGCAGAAATGGCCTAAAATAAATTTGCCCCCCCCAACCCCTGCCTGGGAGCGACCCTTGCCTACGGGGCCGCTCCCCCTGCGTGACATTGGCACCAAAAAAAAAATCCCCGGTGTCTAGTGGTTTCAGCCCCCCTTGGAGGCAGGTTGACCTAAAATCAGCCAATCTGCCCCCAAAGCGGGCAGAAATGGCCTAAATACAATTTGCCCCTCCATGGGAGCGACCCTTGCCTAAGGGGACGCTCCCCATCTGTTAAACAACAACAACAAAAATCCCCGATGCCTAGTGGTTTCTGTCCCCCTTGGGGGCAGATCGGCCTAATTACAATAGGCTGATCTGCCCCCATGGGGGGCAGAAATGGCCTAAAATAAATTTGCCCCCCAGGGGAGCGACCCTTGCCTAATGGGTCGCTCCCCATCTCTAAAAAAAAAAAAAAAAAAAAAAAAGCACACAAAAAAAATTTGCCCTGGCACCTAGAGGTTTCTGCTCCCCCTGGGGGCAGATCGGCCTAATAACAATAGGCCGATCTTCCCCCGGGGGGGCAGAAATGGCCTAAAATAAATTTGCCCCCCCTCTCCCCCCAACCCCAGCCCGGGAGCGACCCTTGCCTACGGGGTCGCTCCCCCTGCGTGACATTGGCGCCCCAAAAAAAATCCTCGTTGCCAAGTGGTTTCTTCCCCCTTGGGGGCAGATTGACCTAAAATCGGCCAATCTGCTCCCAAGGGGGGTAGAAATGGTCTAAATACAATTTTCCCCCCAGGGGAGCGACCCTTGCCTAATGCGTTGCTCCTCATCTCTAAAAAAACAAACAAACAAAAAAAAACACAAAATAAAATTTGCCCTGGCGCCTAGAGGTTTCTGTCCCCCCGGGGGCAGATCGGCCTAATAACAATAGGCCGATCTGCCCCCGGGGGGGGCAGAAATGGCCTAAAATAAATTTGCCCCCCCCAACCCCTGCCTGGGAGCGACCCTTGCCTACGGGGCCGCTCCCCCTGCGTGACATTGGCACCAAAAAAAAAATCCCCGGTGTCTAGTGGTTTCAGCCCCCCTTGGAGGCAGGTTGACCTAAAATCAGCCAATCTGCCCCCAAAGCGGGCAGAAATGGCCTAAATACAATTTGCCCCTCCATGGGAGCGACCCTTGCCTAAGGGGACGCTCCCCATCTGTTAAACAACAACAACAAAAATCCCCGATGCCTAGTGGTTTCTGTCCCCCTTGGGGGCAGATCGGCCTAATTACAATAGGCTGATCTGCCCCCATGGGGGGCAGAAATGGCCTAAAATAAATTTGCCCCCCAGGGGAGCGACCCTTGCCTAATGGGTTGCTCCTCATCTCTAAAAAAAAAAAAAAAAAAAAAAAAAAACACAAAATAAAATTTGCCCTGGCGCCTAGAGGTTTCTGTCCCCCCGGGGGCAGATCAGCCTAATAACAATAGGCCGATATGCCCCCGGGGGGGGCAGAAATGGCCTAAAATAAATTTGCCCCCCCAACTCCTGCCCGGGAGTGACCCTTGCCTACGGGGCCGCTCCCCCTGCGTGACATTGGCACCAAAAAAAAAATCCCCGGTGTCTAGTGGTTTCTGCCCCCCTTGGAGGCAGGTTGACCTAAAATCAGCCAATCTGCCCCCAAAGCGGGCAGAAATGGCCTAAATACAATTTGCCCCTCCATGGGAGCGACCCTTGCCTAAGGGGACGCTCCCCATCTGTAAAACAACAACAACAAAAATCCCTGATGCCTAGTGGTTTCTGTCCCCCTTGGGGGCAGATCGGCCTAATTACAATAGGCTGATCTGCCCCCATGGGGGGCAGAAATGGCCTAAAATAAATTTGCCCCCCAGGGGATCGACCCTTGCCTAAGGGTTCACTCCCCTTACGTGAAAAAGAAAAAAAATGTAACTCCCTGGTGTCTAGTGGTTTCTACCCCCCTTGGGGGCAGATTGGCCTCATAAAAATAGACCAATCTGCCACCAAGGGGGGCAGAAATTGCCTAAATATAATTTGCCCCCTATGGGAGCGACCCTTGCTTAAGGGGTCGCTCCCCATACCTGAAACACAAAACAAAACAAAAAAAAGTATCCCTGGTGTCTAGAGTTTTCTGCCCCCCCTGGGGGCAGATCAGCCTAATAATAGGCCAAGGCCTTAAAAAAAAATGCCCTCCTGGGAGCGACCATTGCCCAAGGGGTCGCTCCCTTATGTCACTTTCAAACACAAAAAAAAATCCCTGGTGTCAAGTGGGGTTTCAAAAGCCGGATTGCAAGCAATCCGGCTTTTGAAACCCTGGGAGAGACTTCAAAGGGAAGGAAATTCACTTCCTTCCCTTTGAAGTCTCTCCTAGCCTCCCCCACGTGATCGAAAGAGAAATGCTGAGCATTTCTCTTTCGATCTCGCTGGAAGCTAAGCTTCCAGCGCGATGGGGGAGGCTCTGTGAATGTCAGCGCGCGCTTGCGTGCTGACGTCACAGGGAGGTGGGGGGGTCGGGGGTTGAATGGGAAGAGATTCCCCTTTCAGCCATGACCTGTGGGTGTGGGGGGCGTGGCCCTCGAGGGAGCGCTAGCGCTTCCCCCGAGGGAAGTATGCAGGACGTAATGCTTACGTCCATGGCGCCACACGGGCGCTGCCATGGACGTAACCATTACGTCAATGGCAGGGAAGGGGTTAATCTGTTTCTGTGATTTAAATTGTGTTTTAAAACTGTCTGCCCCCCTGTTTTTTGCCTTTAAAACAGCACGATTTAAGGGTGCACGGCCAGCAGTATTCCAGTGTTTGTTTTTTAAACAATCTCTCCCTTACCTGGAAAGTAGATTCTGCTAGCTTGGAAGTGTGGATTCAGCCTGTCTATATCCAAGGAGATTCTGAATAGAGCAGCAGCTGCCTTTTCCCCTGCCCACAGGGACTGGACGTAGCTGATTGGCTCTCTGAGGCCCTGCTGCATCTGGGCCCCACCCCCCCCCACACCTGCTCTGGCCCCTTAAGTTTGTGGAGGGAAGCCAAAGAAGGCAACCTCCATTTTGAGAGCCTCAGCATCGTCCCTGTGTCCTGATAAAGCCCAGTGTTCAAGGATTGCAAAAAGACCTAGGTAAGGAGCCCTGAAATGTTTCTGGGTAAATAGTAGTATTTGTTCAAAAGTGTTTATTTCAGCTACCTGTGTCTGTTTTACTGTGGACTCTGTGTATCAGGCAGTCTGACCTCTTTTAAAGTGGTGTTTTTTTTTTAATGTGTTTTTGCCGTGACTGTGTGAATTGCCTTGCTAGTTTTTGGCACATAACCCCCCCCTTTTTTCTTCTAAGTAAAAAGGCTATATACATCTTGCAGAGTGTGTTTTTACGAGACTGTTTTAATCTGTTTCTGTGATTTAAATTGTGGTTAAAAACTGTCTGCGCCCCTGCTTTTTGCCTTTAAAAAAGCCCAATTTCAAGGACGCATGGAATTTGTACATCTTATCATTGTTTTAGTATCGTTGTTAGCCATCAACAATAATGGGTTGTGGTGCTATCAGCAGATCTAGCCAGCGCAGTGTCCCCTTGAAACATTAAGGGGGTCATTACAACCCTGGCGGACGGTGTTAAAGGTGCGGTAATACCGCAAACAGGCCGGCGGACAAAAAAAGGGAATTATGACCGTGGCGGAAACCGCCAACAAAGACAGACACTTTAACACTCTCACCGCCACGGCGGTACAGACAAGCAGCGCGGCGGTCACCGCCAACAGACAGGCGGAAGAAAATGTACCGCCCAGAGTATCACAACCCGCCAATCCGCCACCTTTTCTGTGGCGGATTCACCGTGGATAAAAACACGGCGGAAACAGCTTTTGCAATGGGAAAACGCTCACCTCTACACATCCCATGAGGCAGGAGGACACCATGGAGCCGGAATTACAAATCCTCCCTGCCCTTGTCTTCCTACTCATCTACGAACACCAGCGGCGGCAAAGACAACAATGAGTACTGCATCTACGACATAGGGGAGGGGGGAGGCAAAAGTCAGGGACACACACACGCAACACCCCCACCCCCACCACCACCCTCGCACATTACAACACACACACCAATGCAAACATCACAGTAACAACCCACAACCCCCCCGGAAGAATGCAAAGACAAAAGGAAATCAGTTCAAACATTGTAATGTATCAAAATACATGTACCAAATATATACAGATATATATAAACACATTCAAAAGTATATACATTACGAGAAGTAGTGCAGATATGCACATATCAATGTCCGTGCACCACTGGGCCAAAAATGCATGGGCGAGGCCCACACAAGATACCTGTCCACAGAAGGAGAGAACACTGCCGGGGCATCAGATAGAAATACAACAGGCACCTCAGGTGGAAGGGAAGGGGGGGCACCACGCCAGATCCACGACGGGGCTCCATGCCCATTGATGTATCCTCGGGAGTGCAAAGCCACAGTCTCTCAAGTCTCTACAGTGGGTGGGTTGCCCACTGCCATATCCCGGGGAGTGCAAAGCCACAGTCTTTCAAGTCTCTACAGTGGGTGGGTTGCCCACTGCCATATCCTGGGGAGTGCAAAGCCACAGTCTCTCAAGTCTCTACAGTGGGTGGGTTGCCCACTGCCATATTATGGAGAGTGCAAAGCCACAGTCTCTCGAGTCTCTACAGTGGGTGGGTTGCCCACTGCCATATCCTAGGGAGTGCAAAGCCACAGTCTCTCAAGTCTCTACAGTGGGTGGGTTGCCCACTGTACCATCCTGGGGAGTGCAAAGCCACAGTCTCTCAAGTGGATAACAGTCTCCACTGGTTCTGGAGGGGGACTGGTGCCCAGAGTGCTTCATCCTGTTAAGGACAGACGGAGTGGATGGATCTCTCCACTGGTTCTGGAGGGGGACTGGTGCCTAGACTGGATTAGGCTCCCTGTGACAGTTCCTGTCCCGTCACTGTTAATGATGCTGGATGTGGCGGTGTTTTCCTTCTGCAGCAGTGCTCTGCCCTGTTCAGCGGTGCTTTGCCATGGCGGTCTCTGGCCTGTTCAGCGGTGCTTGCCCTGTTCAGCTGTGCTTTGCCATGGCGGTCTCTGGCCTGTTCAGCTGTGCTTGCCCTGTTCAGCAGTGCTTTGCCATGGCGGTCTCTGACCTGTTCAGCGGTGCTTGCCCTGTTCAGCGGTGCTTTGCCATGGCGGTCTCTGGCCTGTTCAGCGGTGCTTGCCCTGTTCAGCGGTGCTTTGCCATGGTGGTCTCTGACCTGTTCAGCGGTGCTTGCCCTGTTCAGTGGTGCTTTGCCATGACAGTCTCTGACCTGTTCAGAGGTGCTTGCCCTGTTCAGCGGTGCTTGCCCTGTTCAGCGGTGCTTTGCCATGGCGGTCTCTGGCCTGTTCAGCGGTGCTTGCCCTGTTCAGCGGTGCTTTGCCATGTCGGTCTCTGGCCTGTGCATTGGTGTGTGGCATGACGGTCCCTCATTGCCCAGCGGGGCTGTGGCAGCTGGGGCCCCCCTGGGCACTGATTCCAGCGGTGGTATCCTGACCAGTGACGATACCTGTGCCCTCCTGGGCACTGACTCCGGTGGTGGTCTCCTGACCAGTGACGATACTTCTGCCCTCCTGGGCACTGACTCCGGCGGTGGTCTCCTGACCAGTGACGACACTTCTGCCCTCCTGGGCACTGACTCCGGCAGTGGTCTCCTGACCAGTGACGATACCTGTGCCCTCCTGGGCACTGACTCCGGCGGTGGTCTCCTGACCAGTGACTATACTTCTGCCCTCCTGGGCACTGACTCCGGCGGTGGTCTCCTGACCAGTGACGATACCTCTGCCCTCCTGGGCACTGACTCCGGCGGTGGTCTCCTGACCAGTGACGATACCTCTGCCCTCCTGGGCACTGACTCCGGCGGTGGTCTCCTGACCAGTGACGATAGATGTGCCCTCCTGGGCATTGACTCCGGCGGTGGTCTCCTGACCAGTGATGATACTTCAGCCCTCCTGGGCACTGACTCCGGCGGTGGACTTCTGACCAGTGACGACGGTGCTGGCGGTGGCGTCCCGTCCGCCGGGGAGGATGCCGCCCTTCTCCGCCGTGCTGCTCTCACGAGGCTGTGCAGACTTCTTCTGGAACTTCACCAGCTTTGGAGGAGTCACAGCTGACTCTGCAGTCCCCCTGGGACCCTTGTGAGTAGTTTTGCCTCCAGGAGTCTTCACCCGGTCCCGTCGGCCACTTTCCAACTTGAGATGCTTTATAGGGGGTGGACTGGCAGTGCCTTGGCTCCGTGTCACACTGCCTGCCCTAGTGGCCGGTGCACTCCACACACCTGTAACACGCACCACTGGTACTGGAGTCTTTTTGGCTGAGGCACTACTACGGGACTGATGAATTGGAGGGGTGGGGGTGGGGGCAAAGAGGTCAACGTTGCAGAGGGACAGTTTCTGATGAACACTGGGATGGGTAGCTGGAGGGGGTCTGGGAGTGGAGGAAGAGGAGGTGGTTGTAGGAGGTGTCACTTTAGGTGTTTTGGGTGCAGGTACTGGAGGCTGTCGTGAGGTGGATGAATGTTGGGTGTGTGGGTGCCCGCGTTTGTGTACTTTGGGAGGGGGCGTCACAGACACACTGGTAGAGGACACAGGGGACGTGTAAATGGGAGTGGGGGTGGTGAGTGCAGGTGAGCGGGGTGTGGTGCTGGGTGTTCTGGTGCGAGTCCTAGTGCCTGTAGATGTAGTGCATGCAGGTGAGAGTGTAGACGATACTGGGAGGGAGGAGGGAGATGATGAGGAGTGGGACACAGTGGAGGCAGTGAATGTTGCTGTGTCTGCATTTGTGTGATGCTTGTGTGAGTGCCTCTGGGTTGTGTGGTGCTTATGTTTGCCTGAGCTACTTTTGGGTGTTGAGGTGTATGCATGCTTGTCTGATGGTGTGCTTGGGACAGACTGGGGTACAGGGGATTGGGTCTGGGTGGAGGAATTTGGAAGGGGGAGGCTAGAGACAGGGACAATGGCTGCCATCAGTGCTGAGGCCAGAGATTGCAGTGTTCGATGATGGGCAGCCTGACCAGAATGAATGCCCTCTAGGAATGTATTAGTCTGTTGCAACTCCCTTTCTACACCCTGGATGGCATTTACAATGGTAGACTGCCCAACAGTGAGTGACCTGAGGAGGTCAATGGCCTCCTCACTGAGGGCAGCAGGGGTGACTGGGGCAGGGGCTGAGGTGCCTGGGGCGAAGGTGATGTCCACCCTCCTGGGTGAGCGGTCACAGGCCGAACGCTGAGGGGCTGCTGGGAGGGCGGTGCTGGTAGGGGAGGTGGCGGCTGTACCTGTAGAAGTGGGGGGCACAGATGGTGCCACCACCATAAGGGAGCTCCCATCGGCGGACGAGTCTGTGTCGCTGGTTGGTGATCCGGTGACCGACGTGTAGCTCCCCTCGCCCTCCGTCCCACTGGTGCATTCTGAGTCCGTGGTGTGGCCCTCCATGGCCATGTGGGATGCAGCTCCCTCGTGCTCCGGTGCCACTGCACCTCCGCCTGATGATGCTGATGCATACAAGAACAGGGAGACCACAAAAAGGGGGAGGGGACGACAGAAGAAAGACAGGTTGAGTGCATGGCTTACCGCTACCGTTGGCGGACAATACAGACACAACAGCCCCCTGCACTATGCCATCCTCTTGGCCTCTACAGATGGAATTGCTGGGATATGGCCTACATGGCTATGGTGGACATCTGCACACATGGATGCCACAGAGGCATCTATACCTGTACTTGGCCCACTACTGAGGTGGGGGGGAATGCCACATGCCCTGCATTACGGAGGGGCCTAGCCTACGTATTTCTGACTGGCCTAGGTACACCCACAGCCCTCCTCCCACACCCAGACCCCTCAACTGCGCACCAAGTCCCCAGAATGAGAGTGTACTCACCCCCTTGTGTCTGCTGTGATGCCCTCAAGCGCCCATCGAACTCCGGGTAGGCCACCGCCAGGATCCTGAACATCAGGGGGTCATAGTGCGATGGGCACCCCTCCCACGTTGGGAGGCCATCCCCAGCTGAGCCTCTGCCGTCTTCTTGCTCCAGCGGCGAAAGTTCTCCCATCTTTTCCGGCAGTGGGTGCCCCGTCTCTGGTGGACCCCCAGGGTCCGGACTTCCTTGGCGATGGCACGCCAAATGTCCTTCTTCTGGTGGGTGCTGACCTACATGATATGCACAGGGGAAGAAGTCATTACCAACTGCACTGTCGATGTGAGTGGCCCCCATCCCTACCCTTGCCATGTGGCACATGCATTCACAGTCCTTCATGTTCCCTGAACTCTGCCCCCTTCCCTCTTACAACCAGCCCTCCCCACCCAGGCATAGCCCATACAACGTGCTCCCTGTGTACTTACCTGTTGGTCTGGAGGACTGTAGAGTAGCGTGTACTGGGGGAGGACCCCGTCTACTAGCTTCTCCAACTCCTGAGCAGTGAAGGCAGGGGCCCTTTCCCCAGACGCAGCAGCCATTGTCTCTTCCAGACTGAGGTCACAGCAGCACTTGCAGTGTTGGTCCACTCCTGTCGAAGATCAGGTATCGAGTGATTGAACAGATAGAAAATGGCGGTCACGTCTGCAGCGCTGACGTCCGCGGCGGTGCGTATCATCACCGCCGGCGCACTTCGTCATTGGCTCCTGGGACCCATAGGGTCCAATGTTAACCAATGCAGCATTGCGCCGCGGTCTACGACCGCCTTCCGTGACGGTGTACAAAGCCAGCGCAGATACCTCACATTCCCATTGTCCCAGTTTAGAGGTCAGACAGCCGCCATTTCAGGTGCCCACATGGCTTCATTTACTACTGTGTCACACATAGCTAGGCCTACACTCAACACACATACAGGAAGAGTTTTGTGTTTGGTGTCGTGTTCTGTGTATCTGTGGGTACATACCTGAGAATTTGTTGACTCTGTGGTCGCTGTTGTCCTTCCTAGGCACCGTCAGCTGGGACATTTGAGAAGATGGCGGAATCCTCCAGTGTACCAACCGCTGGTGGACCTGTTGACAATGGAGGAGCGACATTTAATCGTCACCTACAGGTTTGACCGTGCCACTATCCAGGAACGATGTACCCAGTTGGAGCCAGACCTGATGTCACCAATCCGCCATCCCACTGGAATCCCCCCTGACGTGCAAGTGCTGTTAGTGCTCAATTTCCTTGCTAGGGTCTTTTCAGACAACAGTGGCCATGGCATCAGGGATGTCCCAGCCTATGTTTTCCAATGTGTTGTCCAGAGTGTTGGCTGCCCTGCTGAAACACGTAAGGAGATACATCATTTTCCCTGAGGTGGAGGATTTGCCCACAGTGAAAGGTGACTTTTATGCCCTTGGACATATCCGCAACATCATAGGTGCCATTGATGAGACCCATGTAGCTCTGGTCCCCCCCCCCACAGAAGTGAACAGGTGTACAGGAACCGGAAGAGTTATCATTCGATGAATGTACAGATGGTATGTTTGGCAGACCAGTACAACTCGCAGGTAAATGCTATGTTCCCTGGCTCAGTGCATGACACCTACATCCTGTGGAATAGCAGCATCCCTTATATGATGGGTCAACTCCAGAGGCACCGTGTGTGGCTATTAGGGGACTCTGGTTACCCCAACCTTTCCTGGCTATTGACCCCAGTGAGGAATCCCAGGACCAGGGCAGAGGAACTCTACAATGAGGCCCATGGGCGGACTAGGAGGGTGATCGAATGCACCTTCTGCCTCCTGAAGGCCAGGTTCAGATGCCTCCATATGACAGGTGGTTCCCTATTCTACTCACCCAAGAAGGTGTGCCAGATCATCATCGCCTGCTCAATGCTTCACAATCTTGCTTTGCGACGCCAGGTGCCTTTTCTGCAGGAGGATGGTCCAGATGGCGGTGTTGTGGCAGCTGTGGAGCCTGTGGAGCCTGTGGACAGTGATGAGGATGAAGCTGAGGAAGAAGACATGGACAACAGGGAGTCAGTCATACAGCAATATTTCCAGTGACACACAGGTGAGAACATCTTATTTTTTAACATTACAATCACTTTCACACTTCTACCTCTATCCTGTCTGTTATTTAATAGCAGTATTTGGTCACTGAGTTGTACCTTTCCATTACGGTTTCACAGGTGTGGTTACCAACGTGTGTCATCTGCTTGCATCCTTCAAGGACTTGTGATGTGTGACATAGGTATGTTGGCTTTACAATTGAGAATGCATTTTGACACTGTCATTGATAATACACATTTACCAAATCACAGACTGACTCCAGATTGTTTTGTGGTTCAAGGGTGTTTATTTAAGTGCTCAAAAATAGAGGGGGGTTATAAAATTGTGATGGGGACGGTGGAGGAATGTCCATGGAAGAGTCCAGTCTATTGGTCCCACAGGTGCGCACTGCCCATATGGGAGTAGGAAGTGGAGCTGGGGCAGTTTAAGTATGGACAGGGTAACAAAGTGGGACAGTGGGAGGACAATCAGGGTGGTCTCATTTCCTGGCGGGGGTCTTGCCATCTTGCTCTGTCCTGTTCCTGGATCTCAAGGACCGCTTGCGTGGTGGTTGTCCGTCTGCAGGGGGTGGGGTGCTGGTGTCGTGGTCCTGTGGCGGGGCGTCCTGTCCACTAGCGCCGGCGGAGATGGTGGGCAGTTCATTGTCCAGGCTAGTGTCAGGGGCCCCTTGGAGTACCACGGTGTCCCTCATGGTCTTTTGTATGTCCTTCAGCACCCCTACGATGGTGCCCAGGGTGGAGCTGATGGTCCTTAGCTCCTCCCTGAACCCCAAATACTGTTCCTCCTGCAGGCGCTGGGTCTCCTGAAAATTGTCCAGGACCGTCGCCATCGTCTCCTGGGAGTGGTGGTATGCTCCCATGATGGAGGAGAGGGCCTCGTGGAGAGTGGGTTCCCTTGGCCTGTCCGCCCCCTGTCACACAGCAGCCCTCCCAGTTCCCCTGTGTTCCTGTGCCTCCTTCCACTGGACCGTGTGCCCACCACCACTGCCCCCAGGTCCCTGTTGTTGTTGGGGTGGTGGGTTCTCCTGGGTTCCCTGTTGTGGTGGATACACCACTGATTGACGTGCACTGGGTACGGAGGTATGGGCCCGCGGGGTGGGTGCTGTGCTGTGGTGTTACCAGAGGGTGGAAGGTCAGTGTTGGGCTGTGCCTGTGCAAGGGGAACCGACTGTCCAGAGGCCCACGATGGTCCGGGCTGGTCATCAGGATCCAGTAGGGCAGAGCTGCTGTCGTCACTGTGGGTCTCTTCTGTGGGTGGAGTGGAGATGTCTGGACCCTCCTGTGTGGTGACGTTCCTTAGTGGTCCTGCAGGGATATAAGAGCATGATTATTGCATCTGTGTGTGTCATGGTGTTCAATGTGTGGGTGTTTGTGTACCCCAGTCCAAGCATTCCTGTGTGTGGGTTTGCGTGATGATGGTTAGGGGGTTGTTATGGGTATGTGCAGTGAGCATGCTTTGGTGAGGGGTGACCATGCTTAGTTGTGTCATGCAGGGCCAGGTGTTGGGATGTGTGGTTTGTGTTATGAGTACATTAGTGAGAAGTTGTAGTGATAGGGGAGGGGGTGAGGGTGGGGGTGTGTGAGAGCATGCAGGTAGGGTGGGCGATATGATAGTTGAGATTTGACTTACCAGTGTCCATTCCTCCACCGACTCCTCCGAGGCCCTCTGGATGCATGATGGTCAAGACTTGTTCCTCCCATGTTGTTAGTTGTGGGGGAGGAGGTGGGGGTCTGCCGCCAGTCCGCTGAACCGCAATGTTGTTCCTGGAGACCACTGAACGCACCTTCCCTGTAGGTCGTTCCACCTCTTCCTGATGTCCTCCCAATTTCTTGGATGCTGTCTCACTGCGTTGACCCTGTCGACTATTCTGCGCCATAGCTCCATCTTCCTGGCTATGGATGTGTGCTGCACCTGTGAGACAAATAGCTGTGGCTCTAGCCGTAGGATTTCCTCCACCATGACCCGGAGCTCCTCCTCGGAAAACCGGGGGTGTCTTTGGCATGACATGGGGTGGTTTGGGTGATGTGTGGGGTGGTGTCAGTGTTGATGTGTGTGGTAATGTTTAGTGGTGTGTGGTGTATTGTGCGTGTAATGTTGTATGGGTGATGGTGTTGTGTGCCTCTGTGTGGTGGGGTTCTCAGTTGCTGTGCTCTCTGTCTCTCTGGCCTTCGGTCGTGACTTGTGGTCGTAGGGGTTTGTGGGTGATGTTGGTGTGTGTTTTATATTGTGTTGGGTGTGTGGGAGTGGTGTGTGTATGTGTATCAGGTGTGTGTATTTGGAATTGTCCAATGTGGTGGTGTTTTGGAGATGTGTGTGTATTTTGAGCGCGGCGGTGTATACCGCCAATGGAATACCGCATTGAAAGACCGCCGCGTGGATTCGTGGGTCGTGATAGCATGGGCGTGTTTCTGTTGGCGTGACGGTGGAGGATTTGTTTTTGTCATTTTATCACTGACCTTTGGTGTGGCGGACTTGTGTGGGTGTCTGAGTTTCGGCAGATTCCGAGATGCGTGTCATAATAGCTGTGGCGGAATTACGCAGCCGCGGCGGTGTGTTGGCGGTCTTCTGCACGGCGGTAAGTGGCTTTTACCACCAATGTTGTAATGACCCCTAAGTATTTTATTACGTATCTGGTTTATGTCATCAATTCTAGCCATCGTCCCCATATCTTTTCGAATTTGTGTGGGCACCCTCTAGACTCAAATACCAGTTTCTCCTGATTGCCACACCAATCCACCCCCTTCCTCCATTTCTGGATCAACGGGCCTTCTGGGGACGTCCACACTGCAGGGATATCTCTATTAGTGACTAATAATGCTGTAGCTATCAGTGTTAGTTTAGCACGTGTTCCTCCCATTTCTTCCTTTACCTCCAATAGGATTAGCTTAGCTGATTTTTGTATTTCTTGACCCAGTGCCCTTCCTATATCTCGGATCACCCCTTCCCAGTACTTTTGTATTTTTTGACAGGTCCATACCACATGAAAGATTTCTACTGGTTCATTCGGGCATCTTGGGCATTTGGCAGAAGGGTGGGCTCCCATTTTGTGTAGTTTGGATGGTGTCAGATAGGCCCCATATAAATAATAGAATTGTATCATGCGGAACCTTGCTGATATTGCCAATACCTTGGGCGCCATCAAGGCTTCCATCCATTCCGTTTCTTCTAGGGGTCCAAGCCATGATTCACACTTAGTCCTAAAAATGACTAAGTTATCAGGAGTGTTGTTGATTAGTGTTTTGTAAAGTTGAGAAATGCCTTTCCCCTCCATATTTCCCATGAGTATTTTGGCTTCCAGTGGGTTAAAGTCCGGTATAGGGCTTGTGGTGGGCAGATGGGTTCACAGTGTGTGTCTTAGTTGAAGGTATCTAAAGAACTGTGTCTGGTTTAATTGAAATTCTGCTTGTAGGTCTTGGAACAATTTCATGGCCCTCCTGTTGAAGTAAGCCTCAGCAAGGCCTACTAGTGCAAGGGGTTCACCTTTATCTGCACAAAGTCCTCAGACCACGTAGGAAGAAGTTGGCACAGGAACTGAAATAAAAGACAAAGTTTATTAACCTCATGAGGTGGTACTACAGTTCAAACAGCACCCTTAGGTAATGTCTGAAGTAGCACACTGAACTGAGAGAGCATGGTCCTTTTATACCCACGCAGGGGCTAAAAGGAGGTGGTACAATTATAGAAGCAGGACTTGTATACATGTAAGGTCATGTGGAAAATGCACAGTCGACAGGTAGGAGGAGCTAACAGTTTTCAAGGACTAATAGCTGCAGACCTTACTGAGCATGTGCGAAAGTGGGAGATGCTAAATATAACTTTTCACTAGCCAGTTTTCAAGAGTAGTTAACAGAAAGGTAGGACAGAGCACATGGTGAGCACATGGCAGCATGTGGCAGAGAAAATGGCTGCCATGAGTACAAAATGGATTCCGCGAAATGTTCACAATAGTTACAAATGCAGATGTCTTCTGCTAATGCTTAATCTAATCGCTGCTAAACTACAACAGACGACCCTTTTAGCATTAGCTGAAGACATTTGTCTTTCTGGGATAATCTAAATATTAATCTTGTATATTTATGCTAATCATTTCAGCAATTTCTTTATCTAACATATGTTGGGTTTTCATTTCTGTAATATTTCTTTTGGTAGGCATACAAGCAGTAATACACATGGAGCAGAACATTGGACCACACTAAATACAGATACAGCATGTGAAAAATATTGCAATCATTACACCCAGGATAGTCAGTAGTTTCCAGTCCCAGGTGGCAACAAGAGCCCAAAACCATCCAGAAAAAGTCCAAGTACCAGTCTCTGTGTGGATTTCTGCAGCAATTTAGATATTGCATCATATACTGAAGGTTAGTGATCGGGAATGAAAACACAGCAACTACTACCGATGATGCGACATGCACCACCTCGGTCAGCTAATATCACATCTAGTACCATACAATTTTGGAGCGCTACAATCCTCGCAATTTGGAGCTCCTCAGTAATATTACCAAGTGCCAGAGCTGCCTGATTGGTAACAGCTTCCACAACCCTAGTCAATCGTCTCACTTTCCTACTGTTTAACGCAGCACCCACAAAGGGGAACAATCCTAAATTAAAATCAACATATTGTTGCAGGCTAGTATCTGTTTGGTCTACCTCATTTGTACTTATTGCCCTTTTATATCTATTGTTAATGATGTCATTGAACAGTTTTAAATCTCGGTGATATGATGCAGGGGCCAAAAACACAGGGGGTAATAGAAAAGATACATAACACACACCTGACCACCCAAAAGGTAGTTGGTAATATCCATAGTTACCACAAACAAAATATTTATTATGTGAAGCTGTAAAACTACTATTATTTACACCCTCAATAGTTAAAATCAATGTACAATCGCTTATCCCTACTGGAATTCGCCCAATGCTACGTATACATAAATCTGCTTTAGTTTTTGTAACAGAAATCACAAATTGTTCTTTCTTGTCAGAGTCTCTTATATTTGTGAAGACATGGTACTGAAACATTGTCCGGTTGATACTCTTCCCATTCCCATTTAGGGCCAGATGTAGCAAAATAAATTAAATAAAGCAGTTTTTTTGCGAGTGGGTTACCATCCACTTCCGGTCGCATACCACTGCGAATCGAAATAGGAAGGGAACACCCCTTCCTATTTGTGATTCGGAAATGCATTTTGCGAGTTGGTCCCGACTCGCAAAATGCATTTCTGGATAGGAAACTGCGATTTGCGACTCGCAAACGGCATTTCTTGCCGTTTGCGAGTCGCAAGTCGTTTCCTACATCTGGCCCTTAGTTCCTTTGGGTTGGGGATACCCATCTTTGTCTTGGTAGCATACTTTATTAAGGCGAAAAAGAAGTCCGCCCTCTGTACATTTTCCACATGCAAACAAAAGCGTGTACCAAGCTTGACAAGAACCACTGTGTGAAAAAGGAAGAGGAATGAAGGGTGTTCCTCCTTTCTTTTGATGCGCAGGTATCATTCCACATACCCAACAGTTAGTAGTATTTGTAGCATTATGAGTTTGATGCAACATCTGAATGAAAGTATTACTGAAGTACGATTGACAGTGCTTCTGCTCCTGATAGGGAAGCGTAAAGTAATAGTGATCCTCTGGCACTGGAGTAGTGGCAACAAAAAACTCACGAGCAGGAGCCTTCTTTTCAACAAACCAGGTAATTGTTGCAGTAACCACCAAAACAACAACAAACCCCATAGTACTAATGATCAGTTTGTTATTCATTTTAGCAACAGTGATAATCGACCCTTTCAGAAATGGATTAAAAACAATCGTTGGAGCTCTTATCCCTGGGCAGCCGCTGATTTCTTCACCACGGGCCAAGACGGGTGTCACTATTCTAATGCATGGCTGATCCCCCCCCTTGCCACTTTGGCTCTCCATTTCACTAACCCAGGGCGGTAGCTCAACCAGTTTTTTCAAAACATTTTCAGATTCTTTCCTCGGTCTCAAATTATATCGTGACACTCCAGAAGTCGAATGGTCCGGGAAGGCCTCTGCAGATTCGTCAGGTGATATAGCACGGCCTTTCTCCGTAGTCAAAATCTCTCGATGATCGGTCAGCACAGCAGGTTCCACCAAGGTAGGTAGCACTCTCTTGCAGTGGGTACTATGGACCCAATTCTTTCAGTTCGTCACTCGAACTGCTGTCCTTCTCGCATGGAGCACCTATTCTGGGCCTCGCCACCTTGGGTCCAAGCTGCTTGATCTTTCAAAAGACCTAATCATCACCTGTCACCAGGTCGGAGTTCATGGCCTTCACCTGTAGATCTGTCAGGAAGTGCTTCTCGAACCTGTTGATGAATAGAAACCAAATTGTCGGTTAACTGTGCCAAATAATCGTTCATCAGGACACAAGGTACATCATATACAGATTTTGGCTTAGGAACTCCCCAAATATTCATTGGCCTCCCAAATACCACCTCATAAGGACTAAGGCCAAGTCGGGAGTGTGGCACTGACCTAATAGACAATAATGCCAACGGTAATGCATCCGGCCAAGTTAAGGATGTGGAAGCCTGTATCTTCGCTAACTTCAGCTTCAAAGTAGCATCATACCTTTCCACCAACCCTGCTGATTGTGGGTGGAAAACCGCATGGAACTTCTGTTTGATCCCTAATACTTTCAGGACATACTTAATAACTTCCCCAACAAAATGAGGTCCGTTATCACTCCATAAAAATCTGCAAACACCAAACCTAGGGAAAAATTCTTTCAAAAGCACCTTCCCTGTGGTAATGGCAGTATTATCCTTTGTGGGATACGCCTCTATCAATTTACTGAAGGCACATACCACCACCAAGACATACTTTAAATTGTTGCAGCGTTCAAGCTGAATATAATCCATTTGTAGAACTTCAAAAGGTGCAGTTGGTGTAGCAAGCCCTCCCGCAGGAGTACGTGTCCCTTTTCCAGGATTGTATTGTGAACAGATCAAACAAGACTGTTACTACTCTATTAGCTGTACTGGAAATTTCTGGATGCTCCCAAACTTGCGTAAGCAACTTCGTTATTGTTGAAGCTCCAACATGTGCCAGCCCATGTGCCATCTGAACCATAGGTTGTACAAAAGCTATAGGCAATTTCCATTTATCCATCTGCTTATTCCGCCAACAGCCCTCATCATCCAATTCTCCATCTTCAGACCATTGCTCACGTTCTTTCACAGAAGCAGATATCTGTATATCTAATACGTCTTGTCTAGCATTATGCCAACGTTCAGCTTGTGACTTCACTACATACATAGAAGTAGTACTTCGCTGCATCGCAGTCTCACGTGCTACGCGGTCTGCAAGAGCATTACCTTGCCCTATCTTATCGGTCACTTTCTTATGTGTACTACATTTCACAATAGCTAGTTTCTTTGGATATGTCAATGCAGTCAAGATGTTATGCACTTATTCTCCGTGCATTATCTGCATCCCGTGGGATGTGAGAAAGCCTCTCTACTTCCAAAGCAAACCAAAATCATGAGCCACTCCAAAAGCATAGCGGCTGTCTGTATAAATGTTCACACATAGCTCAGTACTAAGCTCACATGCTCGTGTCAAAGCTATGAGTTCAGCTGCTTGAGCTGACTTCTGTGGTATACGAGCTGTCTCCACTACCGTGTGTATTGTGGTGATTGCATATGCAGCTGAGGTCGTACCATCTGGCAACTTCAAACAAGAACCATCAACCCACAATTCCCCGTCTACATCTAAAGGGGCGTATCTTGTAAATCAATACAACCCTTTGTCTGTTCTTCGGTAAGGAATATTCAATCATGTGTTTCTTGTGACTGAGGCTGAGTCACCGGATATGGCAACAAAGTGGCTGGATTTAGTGTTGTACATCTCTTCAGTGTAATGTGAGGAGCCAGCAATGTCAACTCATATCCTGTGATATGGGCGCTAGTTAAATGTTGTGTCTTTGTTTGATTTAAAAGAGCATCAACCGCATGGGGTACTAACACCAACAGCTTATGTGACAAAACTATCCCTTCACTCTGATGTATTGACACAGCTGTTGCGGCAACTGAACGAAAACACCCAGGCAACGCTCGAGCGACAGGCTCAAGTACTGCTGAAAAATATGCACAGGTACGCTGCTTATCGCCATGTGTCTGTACTAAAACTGACAATGCACATCCATCTTTCTCATGTACGTAAAGTGCAAAAGGCTTCATGTAATCTGGAGTACCTAACACTGGTGCGGAACAAAGGGCTTGTTGCAGCTGCCTGAAAGCAGTCTCACATTCATCTGTCCATGGGAGGGGCATTGGAGTATCTTTAGTCAAAAGTGCTAGCAAAGGTTTGACAATGTGTGAAAACCCTAACATCTATTGCCTACAAAATGAAGTAAGACCAAGGAATGCATGAACATCTTTCTGAGTAGAGGGTACTGGTGTGTCTAAAATTTATTGAATACGATCTGATGTAAGTGCACAGCCCTCCTTAGACAAAAGGTGACCTAAATAGGTTACCCTTGGTCTTCAATATTGCAATTTCTTTTGTGACACTTTATGATGGTGTGAAGCAAGAAAAGAAAGTAAGGACAAAGTGCACTTTTTACATTGCTCAGGGGTATCAGCCGCCAACAAAATATCATCGACATATTGTATGAGAGCCACACCTTCAGGCAAAACAAAAGAATCAAGTTGTCCAAACTCATAGTACAAGAACTAATTGCTCCCTCAACTTCCTCATAAAAGGCGGGTCAGGTAATGCTGTTTTAAGTGCCATTACATCTGCCCTATTCCAAGGAGTATACACCCAATTATAAATAAAATAACCCTTAGCATCAACAGAAGTTTTATCATCACTTGTACCCAATCCTTTAGGAGGAACATATAAAGGTGCGGCCTCCCGCATTGGTTTTGCGTGAACTATCATAGTCTTATCTGTTCCGAAGATGGAAGCTTGCACCCCGCCGGTCTCAGATGTCCGTGCAACTACATCCACAGCCCTTTTCTCCTCTCGCAAATGGTCTGCTGCAACACATAATTTCATCAAACGCCTGATTGCATCAGCCACCTGGGAGAAAACAAAAAGACCATCATGCATTTGCTTATGATCAGCTGCTACATCATCGGGCTCTAACTCATCAGAATATTTCCGATATAGTTCAATAACTTCTGAGCCAAATGCCTCAGTAAAATATAGATGCTCCTTTTCCGTCCACCCTTTCATGTTGTCTAAAAGTTCAGAAGCAGCGACAACGCTACAAATTGTTTTACGAGCAATAGATCTAAGATCAGACGCACGGTCAGCAGGCAACATAGAGCGACTGTCTCGTATCTTCTGTTGCTCTGAACTGGAGACCTTAGCTAACTCATGAGGGGCAGAAGGGACGACATACGGAGGTGGAGGGCGATCTAATAACAATAAATCGTCATGTGGTTTATTAAGGATAGGATAGAGAGGTTGCCTAACGGTGTATTGGTCAGTTACCTGTAATTTATGTTCTTTCTCTTCCAGCTCCTTTAAGTCATTTAGTTCTTTCTTTCTCATTTCCAATGCTTTCACATATACATTCTTCCGCTGCTCTTTCTCAAGCAAGGCTTGCTCACGCTTCACTCGTCCACGCACTTCTTTCTCCCACATTCGTACACAGTCAAACATATCTTGCCTAGACTTTCGCTTACAGATACATTGTTCCACATACTCAATCTTTCGCAAATCAAATGACCCATGCATAGGCCAACATAAATCAGGATCCGCACGAGTGTATTTATTCCATAATGTGCTGTACATTATAGAAGGAAGACCGTATTTAACATAGATATCTCTATTGGGTGTCCCCTCTGGGGGAGCCGGTTGCGATTTTTTCCGTCTCAAATTGGTACCATTACAAAAGCAACACATCCTACGTAGTGTGCCAAAAACAGGCTTCCCAAAAATAGTGCAGAATATGCAGTATTATAATCAAAGTAGCACTTAAGGTGCCGTTCAAATCAAAATTAAATTGGAGAAAATTCTCCTCATTACCTGCCTATATAAATTGCAATTTATATATCAATTCAAAGGACACAAATTGACTAGTCACCCAAAACATGAGAGCCACAGTAAGTAGTGCTAAACTACATTACCCAACAAAGGCTTCTAAACCCACAGCAAGTGCCAAGTTCTTAAAATCGACCAAATGGTCACTGCATGACGAATGAACAAAAAGGATCTCAGTCGAGGACCGGCGCCACCTGGATGGTCAAGTCAGAAGGAAGGGAAGAACGCTGTGGTTGCCAAGACTCGGGTCTCCTCAGGCATCGATCGTCCGCAGCGAGATCCCAATCCTTCATCGCGACCAATCCGTTGGGCATCCGAGTCGCCGATGAGTCCCTGTTCGGGTGCCAATTTGTTGAAGTAAGCCTCAGCAAGGCCTACTAGTGCAAGGGGTTCACCTTTCTCTGCAAAAAAGTCCTCAGACCATGTAGGAAGAAGTTGGCACAGAAACTGAAATAAAAGACAAAAGTTTATTAAACCTCATGAGGTGGTACTACAGTTCAAACAGCACCCTTTGGTAATGTTTGATGTAGCACACTGAACTGAGAGAACATGCTCCTTTTATACCCATGCAGGGGCTAAAAGGAGGTGGTAGAATTATAGAAGCAAGACTTGCATACATGTAAGGTCATGTGGAAATGCACAGTCGACAGGTAGGAGGAGCTAACAGTTTTCATGGACTAACAGCTGTAGACCTTACTGGGCATGTGCGAAAGTGGGAGATGCTAAATATAACTTGTCAATAGGCAGATTTTCAAGAGTAGTTAACAGAAAGGTAGGACAGAGCACATGGTGAGCACATGGCAGCATGTGGCAGAGAAAATGGCTGCCATGAATACAAAATGGATTCCGCAAAATGTTCACAATAGTTACAAAATACAAGATGTCTTCTGCTAATGCTTAATCTAATCGCTGCTAAACTACAACACAGGGGTATTCGGGGAACACGGTGTTGCAGAGTTTATTTCATCTTACTGTTTCGTTTTGTTATTGTCCTATCCCCTTCTATGTCCTTTACGCCGGTGGCGTTTTTATTCACTCAATATGGTCCCGGGACTCCTCCCCTGTCCAGCCGGTAAGGATGCCTGGTGTCCGGAGGAGGGGCGGTCAGCGAATAAGGAAATGGTCAAAAGGGAGGCACTCCTTGTAATCCCTGATGTGTCACCTTCAGACTGCACCCCACCACGGTCCAAAGGACGGATATGGGGCCCCTCTCTGCTCACGGGGCCCAAAGGTCCAGATTCACCTCTTGGTATCCCAGTGTTTGTCCCAGCTCACGTTTGTGGTTGCTGCTTGTTACTGCTACTTAATTTCTTCTTTCCCCTCTCCCGGGGAGACCAGTGGGGAACGCGTCATCGCAACACGGTCCGTAGTTGGCCGCCCTCGAGGCGATGTAATGTCTAGGTCCCTGACTGCAGCCAGACCCGGGCTCCAAAACCCTCTCCCGGGCTCCACCCGAGGGGATCCTCGCTGCACAGAGTCTCTTATCTCGGGGAGGAAGGGGTGCAACGAGCCCGCCGGTTCGGTCCTCCGGCTGATCACACCCCTTGTAGGGCCCCCATCCCGGCCCCGTGTCCCGGCCTATAGCAGCACCAGCAGGGGTCCCCGTTCCATGGCGAGCACCAGTCCGCTCAGGCGGCCCTCCCAGCAGTCTGCAGGTCCTCCTCCTAATATCGGGCTCTGGGCCTGCCAGGCCCTCACAATTTGCGGCCAAGCAACCCGGCCTCCGGCCCATGGAGCGCCCGACCCCCTTCCCAGCCCTCCGTCACCACGGGAAGGGGGATGAAAAATCAGGGGGACCAGAGAATCACGTCGCTGCAGGCCCGGGGCCTACCTTGATTTCTCCCAGTCACAGTGGCCCTGGCCGCGACCCGCACCTTCTCTGGCTCGGCGTCTGCAGTCCTGCCTCCAAGCCGTCTGGGCCGCCGCCGCCTTTCCGCCGCAGCGGGCCGCGCCTCAGGTCTGTCCCTATGCCACCATCTTGATCGGGGGAAGCATCGGTCGAACGCTGGGCAGCCAAAACCTCTGTCTCACAGGGCTGGGAGGGCCGGGAACCCGCCACTCGAGACTGGGCAGGATAAAGGAACCCCGATGAAGCTTTCACGGTGTTGATGTGTACGGAGAGTGATTTTATGAGAGGCGGATGACGGAGGGGTCCTGAGCACTACAAAAGTGCGACCGCCATCTTGACGCCCTGGCCTCGCCCTTTCCAGTGTTTGTTTTTTAAACAACCTCTCCCTTACTTGGAAAGTAGATTCTGCTAGCTTGGAAGTGTGGATTCAGCCTGTCTGTATTCAAGGAGATTCTGAATAGAGCAGCAGCTGCCTTTCCCCCTGCCCACAGGGACTGGACTTAGCTCATTGGCTCTCTGAGTCCTTGTTGCACCTGAGCCCCATCCCCCCACACCTGCTCTGGCCCCTTAAGTTTGTGGAGGGAAGCCCAAGACAGCAACCTCCAATTTGTGAGCCTCAGCATCTTCTCTGTGTCCTGATACAGCCCAGTGTTCAAGGATTGCAAAAAGACCTAGGTAAGGAGCCCTGAGATTTGTCTGGATAAATAGTAGTATTTGTTCAAAAGTGTTAATTTCAGCTACCTGTGTCTGTTTTACGGTGAACTCTCTGTGTTTCAGGCAACCTGGGCTCTTTTAAAGTGGTGTTTGTTTTAATTTGTTTTTGCTGTGACTGTGTGAATTGCCTTGCTAGTTTGTGGCACATAACCCCCCCCCCCTTATCTTCTAAGTAAAAAGGCTACATGCATCTTGCAGAGTGTGTTTTTAGGAGACTGTTTTAATCTGTTTCTGTAATTTAAATAGTGTTTAAAAATTGTCTGCCCCCCTGTTTTTTGCCTTTAAAAAAGCCCAATTTCAGAGTGCGCTCCCAGCAGTATTCCAGTGTTTGTTTTTTAAACTATCTCTCCCTTACCTGGAAAGTAGACTCTGCTAGCTTGGAAGTGTGGAATCAGTCTGTCTGTATCCAAGGAGATTCTGAATAGAGCAGCAGCAGCTGCCTTTCCTCCTGCCCACAGGGACTGGACTTAGCTGATTGGCTCTCTGAGTCCCTGTTGCACCTGAGCCCTGCCCCCCACACCTACTCTGGCCCCTTAAGTTTGTGGAGGGAAGCCCAAGACAACCACCTCCATTTTGTGAGCCTCAGCATCTTCCCTGTGTCGTGATATAGCCCAGTGTTCACGGATTGCAAAAAGACCTAGGTAAGGAGGCCTTAGATTTTTCTGGGTAAATAATATTATTTGTTAAAAAGTGTTTATTTCAGCTACCTGTGTCTGTTTAACTGTGGACTCTCTGTGTTTCAGGCAGCCTGGTCTCTTTTAAAGTGATGTTTTTTTTTTAATTAGTTTTTGCCGTGACTGTGTGTATTGCTTGCTAGTTTGTGGCACATAACCCCCCCCTTTTTTCTTCTAAGTAAAAAGGCTACATAGATCTTGCAGATTGTGTTGTTAGGAGACTTTTTAATCTGTTTCTGTGATTTAAATTGTGTTTAAAAACTGTCTGCCCCCCTGTTTTCTGCCTTTCACAAAGCGCGATTTCAGAGTGCGTGCCCAGCAGTATTCCAGTGTTTGTTTTTTAAACAATGTCTCCCTTACCTGGAAAGTGGACTCTGCTAGCTTGGAAGTGTGGATTCAGCCTGTCTGTATCCAAGGAGATTCTGAATAGAGCAGCAGCTGCCTTTCCCCCTGCCCACAGGGACTGGACATAGCTGATTGGCTCTCTGAGTCCCTGTTGCACCTGAGCCCCTCCCCCCACACCTGCTCTGCCCCCTTAAGTTTGTGGAGGGAAGCCCAAGACAGCCACCTCCATTTTGTGAGCCTCAGCATCTTCCCTGTGTCCTGATACAGCCCAGTGTTCAAGGATTGCAAAAAGACCTTAGTAAGGAGCTCTGACATTTTTCTGGGTAAATAGTAATATTTGTTCAAAAGTGTTTATTTCAGCTACCTGTTTCTGTTTTACTGTGGACTCTCTGTGTTTCAGGCAGCCTGGCCTCTTTTAAAGTTGTGTTTTTTTCAAATTATTTTTTGCCGTGACTGTGTGAATTGCCTTGCTAGTTTGTGGCACATAACTCCCCCCCCCCTTTTCTTCTATGTAAAAAGGCTACATAAATCTTGCAGAGTGTTTTTAGGAGAGTGTTTTATTCTGTTTCTGTGATTTATATTGTGTTTAAAAACTGTCTGCCCCATGTTTTTTGCCTTTAAAAAAGCCCAATTTCAGAGTGCGCGCCCAGCAGTATTCCAGTGTTTGTTTTTTAAACAATCTCTCCCTTACTTGCAAAGTAGACTCTGCTAGCTTGGAAGTGTGGATTCAGCCTCTCTGTATCCATGTAGATTCTGAATAGAGCAGCAGCTGCATTTCCCCCTGCCCACAGGGACTGGAATTAGCTGATTGGCTCTCCGAGTCCCTGTTCCACCTCGGCCCTGCCCCCGCACACCTGACTGTTTTAATCCGTTTCTGTGATTTAAATTGTGTGTTAAAACTGTCAGCCCCCCTGTTTTTTGCTTTTAAAAAAGCACGATTTAAGGGTGCACGGCCAGCAGTATTCCAGTGTTTGTTTTTTAAACAATCTCTCCCTTACCTCGAAAGTTGATTCTGCTAGCTTGGAAGTGTGGATTCAGCTTGTCTGTATCCAAGGAGATTCTGAGTAGAGCAGCAGCTGCCTTTCCCCCTGCCCACAGGGACTGGACTTAGTTGATTGGCTCTCTGAGTCCCTGTTGCACCTGAGCCCCGCCGTCCCACACCTGCTCTGGCCACTTACATTTGTGGAGCGAAGGCCAAGACATCCGCCTCCATTTTGTGAGCCTCAGCATCTTCGCTGTGTCCTGATACAGCCAAGTGTTCAAGGATTGGAAAAAGACCTAGGTAAGGAGCCCTGAGATTTTTCTGGGAAAATAGTATTATTTGTTCAAAAGTGTTTCTTTCAGCTACCTATGTCTGTTTTATTGTGGACTTTCTGTGTTTCAGCCAGCCTGGTCTCTTTTAAAGTGGTGTTTTTAAAAAAAAAATGTTTTTGCTGTGACTGTGTGAATTGCCGTGCTACTTTGTGGCACCTAACCCTCCCTTTTTTCTTCTAAGTAAAAAGGCTACATACATCTTGCAGAGTGTGTTTTTAGGAGACTGTTTTAATCTGTTTCTGTGATTTAAATTGTGTTTAAATACTGTCTGCCCCCCTGTTTTTTGCCTTTAAAAAAGCCCAATTTCAGAGTGCACGTCCAGAAGTATTCCAGTGTTTGTTTTTTAAACAATCTCTCCCTTATCTGGAACGTAGACCCTGCTAGCTTGGAAGTGTGGATTCAGCCTGCCTGTATCCTAGGAGATTCTGAATAGAAGAAGCAGCTGCCTTTCCCCCTGCCCACAGCGACTGGACTTAGCTGACTGGCTCTCTGAGTCCCTGTTGCACCTGAGCCCCGCCGTCCCACACTTGCTCTGTCCCCTTAAGTTTGTGGAGGGAATCCCAAGACAGCCACCTCCATTTTGTGAGCCTCAGCATCGTCCCTGTGTCCTGATACAGCCCAGTGTTCAAGGATTGCAAAAAGACCTAGGTAAGGAGCCCTGAGATTTTTCTGGGTAAATAATATTATTTGTTAAAAAGTGTTTATTTCAGCTACATGTGTCTGTTTAACTGTGGACTCTCTGTGTTTCAGGCAGCCTGGTCTCTTTTAAAGTGGTGTTTTTTTTTAATTAGTTTTTGCCTTGACTGTGTGTATTGCTTGCTAGTTTGTCGCACATAACCCCCCGCTTTTTTCTTCTAAGTAAAAAGGCTACATAGATCTTGCAGATTGTGTTTTTAGGAGACTTTTTAATCTGTTTCTGTGATTTAAATTGTGTTTAAAAACTGTCTGCCCCCCTGTTTTCTGCCTTTAACAAAGCCCTATTTCAGAGAGCTCGCCCAGCAGTATTCCAGTGTTTGTTTTTTAAACAATCTCTCCCTTACCTGGAAAGTAGACTCTGCTAGCTTGGAAGTGTGGATTCAGCCTGTCTGTATCCAAGGAGATTCTGAATAGAGCAGCAGCTGCCTTTCCTCCTGCGCAAAGGGACTGGACGTAGCTGATTGGCTCTCTGAATCTCTGTTGCACATGAGCCCCTCCCCCCACACCTGCTCTTGCCCCTTCGGTTTGTGGAGGGAAGCCTAAGTCAGCCACCTCCATTTTGTGAGCCTCAGCATCTTCCCTGTGTCCTGATACAGCCCAGTGTTTAAGGATTGAAAAAATACCTATTTAAGGATCCCTGAGATATTTCTGGGTAAATAGTAATATTTGTTCAAAAGTGTTTATTCCAGCTACCTGTGTTTGTTTTACTGTGGACTCTCTGTGTTTCAGGCAGTATGGCCTCTTTTAAAGTGGTGTTTTTTTAAAAATGTGTTTTTGCCGTGACTGTGTGAATTGCCTTGCTAGTTTGTGGCACATAACTCCACTCCCCCTTTTATCTTCTAAGTAAAAAGGCTACATACATCTTGCACAGTGTGTTTTTAGGAGACTGTTTTAATCTGTTTCTGTGATTTAAATTGTGTTTAAAAACTGTCTGCCCCCCTGTTTTCTACCTTAAAAAAAGCCCGATTTCAGAGTGCGCGTCCAGCAGTATTCCAGTGTTTGTTTTTTAAACAATCTCTCCCTTACCTGGACAGTAGACTCTGCTAGCTTGGAAGTGTGGATTCAGCCTGTCTGTATCCAAGGAGATTCTGAATAGAGCAGCAGTTGCCTTCTCCATGCCCACAGGGACTGGACTTAGCTGATTGGCTCTCTGAGTCCCTGTTGAACCTGAGCCCCGCCCCCCCACACCTGCTCTGGCCCCTTAAGTTTGTGGACGGAAGCCCAAGACTGCCACCACTATTTTGTGAGCCTCAGCATCCTCCCTGTATCCTGATACAGCCCAGTGTTCAAGGATTGCAAAAAGACCTAGGTTAGGAGCCCTGAGATTTTTCTGGGTAAATAGTATTATTTGTTCAAAAGTGATTATTTCAGCTACCTGTGTCTGTTTAATTGTGGACTTTCTGTGTTTCAGGCAGCATGGTCTCTTTTAAAGTGGTGTTTTTTTTAAATTGGTTTTTGCCATGACTGTGTGAATTGCCTTCCTACTTTGTGGCACCTAACCGCCCCCTTTTTTCTTCTAAGTAAAAAGGCTATAGACATCTTGCAGAGTGTGTTTTTAGGAGACTGTCTTAATATGTTTCTGTGATTTAAATTGTGTTTAAAAACTGTCTGCCCCCCCTGTTTTTTGCCTTTAAAAATGCCCGATTTCAGAGTTCGCGCCCAGCAGTATTCCAGTGTTGGTTTTTGAAACAATCTCTCCCTTACTTGGCAAGTAGACTCTGCTAGCTTGGAAGTGTGGATTCAGCCTGTCTGTATTCAAGAAGATTCTGAATATAGCAGCAGCTGCCTTTCCCCCTGCCCACAGGTACTGGACTTAGCTGATTTGCTCTCTGAGTCCCTATTCCCCTGAGCCCCACCCCCCCACACCTGCTCTGGCCCCTTAAGTTTGTCGAGGGAAGCCCAAGACAGCCACCTCCATTTTGTGAGCCTCAGCATCTTCCCTGTGTCCTGATATAGCCCAGTGTTCAAGGATTGCAAAAAGACCTAGGTAAGGAGCCCTGAGATTTGTCTGGGTAAATACTATGATTTATTCAAAAGTGTTTATTTCAGCTACCTGTGTCTGTTTTATTGTGGACTCTCTGTGTTTCAGGCAGCCTGGCCTCTTTTAAAGTGGTGTTTTATTTACATTTGTTTTTGCTGTGACTGTGTGAATTGAATTGCTAGTTTGTGGCACATAACCCCTCTCCCCCTTTTATCCTCTAAGTAAAAAGGCTACATACATCTTGCAGAGTGTGTTTTTAGGTAACTGTTTTAATCTCTTTCTGACATTTTAATTGTGTTTAGAAACTGTCTGCCCCCCTGTTTTTTGCCTTTAAAAAAGCCAGATTTCAGAGTGCGCGCCCAGCAGTATTCCAGTGTTTGTTTTTTAAACAATCTCTCCCTTACCTGGAAATTAGAATCTGCTAGCTGGGAAGTGTGGATTCAGCCTGTCTGTATCCAAGGAGATTCTGAATAGAGAAGCAGTTGCCTTCCCCCTGCACACAGGGACTGGACGTAGCTGATTGGCTCTCTGAGTCCCTGTTGCACCTAAGGCCCGCCCCCCACACCTGGTCTGGCCCCTTAAGTTTGTGGAGGGAAGTCCTAGACTGCCACCTCCATTTTGTGAGCCTCAGCATCTTCCCTGTGTCCTGATACAGCCCAGTGTTCAAGGATTGCAAAAAGACCTAGGTAAGGAGCCCTGAGATTTTTCTGGGTAAATAGTATCATTTGTTCAAAAGTGTTTATTTCAGCTACCTGTGTCTGTTTTACTGTGGACTCTCTGTGTTTCAGGCAGCCTGGCCTCTTTTAAAGTGGTGTTTTTTTTTTATTTGTTTTTGCTGTGACTGTGACATACCTTGCTAGTTTGTGGCACATAACCCACCCTCCCCCTTTTATCTTCTAGGTAAAAAGGCTACATACATCTTGCAGAGTTTGTTTTTAGGAGACTGTTTTAATCTGTTTCTGTGATTTAAATTGTGTTTAAAAACTGCCGACCCCCTTGATCTTTCCCTTTAAAAAAAGCCCAATTTCAGAGTGCGTGCCCAGCAGTATTCCAGTGTTTATTTTTTAAACAATCTCTCCCTTACCTGGAAAGTAGACTCTGCTAGCTTGGAAGGATGGATTCAGCCTGTCTGTATCCAAGGAGATTCTGAATAGAGCAGCTGCTGCCTTTCACGTGCCCACAGGGACTGGACTTAGCTGATTGGCTCTCTGAGTCCCTGTTGCACCTGAGCCCCACCTGCCCCCACACCTGCTCTGGCCCCTTAAGTGTGTGATGGTAAGCCAAAGACAGCAACCTCCATTTTGTGAGCCTCAGCATCTTCCCTGTGTCCTGATACAGCTCAGTGTTCAAGGATTGCAAAAAGACCTAGGTAAGGAGACCTGAGATTTTTCTGGGTAAATAGTATTATTTGTTCTAAAGTGTTTATTTCAGCTTCTTGTTTGTGTTTAACTGTGGGCTGTCTGTGTTTCAGGCAGACTGGTCTCTTTTAAAGTGGTGTTTTTTTCAAAAATATTTTTGCTGTGACTGTGTGAATTGCCTTGCTAGTTTTTGAACCTAACCACCCCCTTTTTTCTTCTAAGTAAAAAGGCTACATACATCTTGCAGAGTGATTTTAGGAGACTGTTTTAATCTGTTTCTGTGATTTAAATTGTGTTTAAAAAATGTCTGCACCCCTGTTTTCTACCTTCAAAAAAGCCCAATTTCAGAGTGCGTGCCCAGCAGTATTCCAGTGTTTGTTTTTTAAACAATCTCTCCCTTACCTGGACAGTAGACTCTGCTAGCTTGGAAGTGTGGATTCAGCCTGTCTGTATCCAAGGAGATTCTGAATAGTGCAGCAGTTGCCTTTCCCCCTGCCTACAGGGACTGGACATAGCTGATTGGCTCTCTGAGTCCCTGTTGCACCTGAGACCCGCCCCCCACACCTGCTCTGGCCCCTTATGTTTGTGGACAGAAGCCCAAGAGTGCCACCTCTATTTTGTGAGCCTCAGCATCTTCCCTGTATCCTGATACTGCCTAGTGTTCAAGGATTGCAAAAAGACCTAGGTAAGGAGCCCTGAGATTTGTCTGGGTAAATACTATGATTTTTTCAAAAGTGTTTATTTCAGCTACCTGTGTCTGTTTTATTGTGGACTCTTTGTGTTTCAGGCAGCCTGGCCTCTTTTAAAGTGGTGTTTTTTTTAAATTTGTTTTTGCTGTGACTGTGACATACCTTGCTAGTTTGTGGCACATAACCCACCCTCCCCCTTTTATCTTCTAAGTAAAAAGGCTACATACATCTTGCAGAGTTTGTTTTTAGGAGACTGTTTTAATCTGTTTCTGTGATTTAAATTGTGTTTAAAAACTGCCTACCCCGTTGATCTTTGCCTTTTAAAAAAGCCCAATTTCAGAGTGCGTGCCCAGCAGTATTCCAGTGTTTGTTTTTTAAACAATCTCTCCCTTACCTGGAAAGTAGACTCTGCTAGCTTGGAAGGATGGATTTAGCCTGTCTGTATCCAAGGAGATTCTGAATAGAGCAGCTGCTGCCTTTCACGTGCCCACAGGGACTGGACTTAGCTGATTGGCTCTCTGAGTCCCTGTTGCACCTGAGCCCCACCCACCCCCACACCTGCTCTGGCCCCTTAAGTTTGTGATGGTAAGCCAAAGACAGCAACCTCCATTATGTGAGCCTCAGCATCTTCCCTGTGTCCTGATACAGCTCAGTGTTCAAGGATTGCAAAAAGACCTAGGTAAGGAGACCTGAGATTTTTCTGGGTAAATAGTATTATTTGTTCTAAAGTGTTTATTTCAGCTTCTTGTTTGTGTTTAACTGTGGGCTGTCTGTGTTTCAGGCAGCCTGGTCTCTTTTAAAGTGGTGTTTTTTTCAAATTTGTTTTTGCTGTGAATGTGTGAATTGCCTTGCTAGTTTTTGCAGCTAACCCCCCCTTTTTTCTTCTAAGTAAAAAGGCTACATACATATTGCAGAGTGTTTTTAGGAGACTGTTTTAATCTGTTTCTGTGATTTAAATTGTGTTTAAAAAATGTCTGCACCCCTGTTTTCTACCTTCAAAAAAGCCTGATTTCAGAGTGTGAGTCCAGCAGTACTCCAGTGTTTGTTATTTAAACAATCTCTCCCTTACCTGGACAGTAGACTCTGCTAGCTTGGAAGTGTGGATTCAGCCTGTCTGTATCCAAGGAGATTCTGAATAGTGCAGCAGTTGCCTTTCCCCCTGCCTACAGGGAATGGACATAGCTGATTGGCTCTCTGAGTCCCTGTTGCACATGAGACCCGCCCCCCACACCTGCTCTGGCCCCTTATGTTTGTGGACAGAAGCCCAAGAGTGCCACCTCTATTTTGTGAGCCTCAGCATCTTCCCTGTATCCTGATACTGCCTAGTGTTCAAGGATTGCAAAAAGACCTAGGTAAGGAGCCCTGAGATTTGCCTGGGTAAATACTATGATTTTTTCAAAAGTGTTTATTTCAGCTACCTGTGTCGGTTTTATTGTGGATTCTTTGTGTTTCAGGCAGCCTGGCCTCTTTTAAAGTGGTGTTTTCTTTAAATTTGTTTTTGCTGTGACCGTGACATACCTTGCTAGTTTGTGGCACATAACCCACCCTCCCCTTTTATCTTCTAAGTAAAAAGGCTACATACATCTCGCAGAGTTTGTTTTTAGGAGACTGTTTTAATCTGTTTCTGTGATTTAAATTGTGTTTAAAAACTGCCTACCCCGTTGATCTTTGCCTTTTAAAAAAGCCCAATTTCAGAGTGCGTGCCCAGCAGTATTCCAGTGTTTGTTTTTTAAACAATCTCTCTCTTACCTGGAAAGTAGACTCTGCTAGCTTGGAAGGATGGATTTAGCCTGTCTGTATCCAAGGAGATTCTGAATAGAGCAGCTGCTGCCTTTCACGTGCCCACAGGGACTGGCCTTAGCTGATTGGCTCTCTGAGTCCCTGTTGCACCTGAGCCCCACCCGCCCCCACACCTGCTCTGGCCCCTTAAGTTTGTGATGGGAAGCCAAATACAGCAACCTCCATTTTGTGAGCCTCAGCATCTTCCCTGTGTCCTGATACAGCTCAGTGTTCAAGGATTGCAAAAAGACCTAGGTAAGGAGCCCTGCGATTTTTCTGGGTAAATAGTATTATTTGTTCTAAAGTGTTTATTTCAGCTCTTGTTTGTGTTTAACTGTGGGCTGTCTGTGTTTCAGGCAGCCTGGTCTCTTTTAAAGTGGTGTTTTTTTCAAATTTGTTTTTGCTGTGACTGTGTGAATTGCCTTGCTAGTTTTTGCACCTAACCCCCCCCTTTTTTCTTCTAAGTATAAAGGCTGCATACATCTTGCAGAGTGTTTTTAGGAGACTGTTTTAATCTGTTTCTGTGATTTAAATTGTGCTTAAAAAATGTCTGCACCCCTGTTTTCTACCTTCAAAAAAGCCCGATTTCAGAGTGCGAGTCCAGCAGTATTCCAGTGTTTGTTATTTAAACAATCTCTCCCTTACCTGGACAGTAGACTCTGCTAGCTTGGAAGTGTGGATTCAGCCTGTCTGTATCCAAGGAGATTCTGAATAGTGCAGCAGTTGCCTTTCCCCCTGCCTACAGGGACTGGACATAGCTGATTGGCTCTCTGAGTCCCTGTTGCACCTGAGACCCGCCCCCCACACCTGATCTGGCCCCTTAAGTTTGTGGAGGGAAGCCCAAGACAGCCACCTCCATTTTGTGAGCCTCAGCATCTTCCCTGTGTACTGATACAGCCCAGTGTTCAAGGATTGCAAAAAGACCTGGGTAAGGAGCCCTGAAATGTTTCTGGGTAAATAGTATTATTTGTTCAAAAGTGTTTATTTCAGCTACCTGTGTCTGTTTTACTGTGGATTCTCTGTGTTTCAGGCAGCCTGGTCTCTTTTAAAGTGTTGGTTTTTTTTAAATTCATTTTTGCCGTGACCGTATGTATTGCCTTGCTAGTTTGTGGCACATAACCCCCCCCTTTTCTTCTAAGTAAAAAGGCTACATACATATTGCACAGTGTGTTTTTAGGAGACTGTTTTAATCTGTTTCTGTGATTTAAATTGTGTTTAAAAACTGTATGCCCCCCTGTTTTTTGCCCTTTAAAAAACCTTGATTTAAGAGTGCGTGCCCAGCAGTATTCCAGGGTTTGTTTTTTAAACAATCTCTCCCTTACCTGGAAAGTAGACTCTGCTAGCTTGGAAGTGAGGATTCAGCCTGTCTGTATCCAAGGAGATTCTGAATAGAGCAGTAGCTGCCTTTCCCCCTGCCTACAGGGACTGGACATAGCTGATTGGCTCTCTGAGCCCCTGTTTCACCTGAGCCCCGCTGTCCCACACATGCTCTGGCCCCTCAAGTTTGTGGAGGGAAGCTCAAGACAGCCACATCCATATTGTGAGCCTCAGCATCTTCCCTGTGTCCTGATACAGCCCAGTGTTCAAGGATTGCAAAAAGACCTAGGTAAGGAGCCCTGATATTTTTCTGGGTAAATAGTACTATTTGTTCAAAAGTGTTTATTTCAGCTACCTATGTCTGTTTTACTGTGGACTCTCTGTGTTTCAGGCAGCCTGGTCTCTTTTAAAGTGTTGGTTTTTTTTTAATTCATTTTTGCCGTGACCGTATGTATTGCCTTGCTAGTTTGTGGCACATAACCCCCCCCCTTTTCTTCTAAGTAAAAAGGCTACATACATATTGCAGAGTGTGTTTTTAGGAGACTGTTTTAATCTGTTTCTGTGATCTAAATTGTGTTAAAAAACTGTATGCCCCCCTGTTTTTTGCCATTAAAAAAGCACGATTTAAGAGTGCACGCCCAGCAGTATTCCAGTGTTTGTTTTTTAAACAATCTATCCCTTACCTGGAAAGTAGACTCTGCTAGCTTGGAAGTGAGGATTCAGCCTGTCTGTATCCAAGGAGATTCTGAATAGAGCAGTAGCTGCCTTTCCCCCTACCCACAGGGACTGGACTTAGCTGATTGGCTCTCTGAGTCCCCGTTGCACCTGAGCCCTGCCATCCCACACCTGCTCTGGCCCCTTAAGTTTTTGGAGGGAAGCCCAAGACAGCCACCTCCATTTTGTTGGCTTCAGCATCTTCCCTGTGTCCTAATACAGCCTAGTGTTCATGGATTGCAAAAAGACCGTGTTAATGAGCCCTGAGATTTATTTGGGTAAATAGTATTATTTGTTCAAAAGTGTTTATTTCAGCTACCTGTGTCTGTTTTACTGTGGACTCTCTGTGTTTCAGGCAGCCTGGCCTCTTTTAAGGTGGTGTTTTTTTTAATTTGTTTTTGCAGTGACTGTGTGAATTGCCTTGCTAGTTTGTGGCACATAACCCCCCCCCCCCTTTACTTCGAAGTAAAAAGGCTACATACATCTTGCACAGTGTGTTTTTGGGAGACTGTTTTAATCTGTTTCTGTGATTTAAATTGTCTTTAGAAACTGTCTGCCCCCCTGATCTTTGCCTTTAAAAATGCCCGATTTCAGAGTGCGCGCCCAGCAGTATTCCAGTGTTTGTTTTTTAAACAATCTCTCTCTTACCTGGAAAGTAGACTCTGCTAGCTTGGAAGTGTGGATTCAGCCTGTCTGTATCCAATGAGATTCTGAATAGAGCAGCAGCTGCCTTTCCCTCTGCCCACAGGGACTGGGCTTAGCTGATTGGCTCTCTGAGTCCCGGTTGCACCTGAGCCCCTCCCCCCCACACCTGCTTTGGTCCCTTAAGTTTGTGGAGGGAAGCCCAAGACAGCAACCTCCATTTTGTGAGCCTCAGCATCTTCCATGTGTCCTGATACAGCCCAATGTTCAAGGATTGCAAAAAGACCTAGGTTAGGAGCCCTGAGATTTTCTGGGTAAATAGTATTATTTGTTCAAAAGTGTTTCTTTCAGCTACCTGTGTCTGTTTAACTGTGGACTCTCTGTGTTTCAGGAAGCCTGGTCTCTTTTAAAGTGGTGTTTTTTTTTTATTGTTTTTCTCCTTGACTGTGTGAATTGCCTTGCTAGTTTGTGGCACATACCCTCTACATCTTGCAGAGTGTGTTTTTAGGAGACTGTTTTAATCTGTTTCTGTGATTTAAATTGTGTTTAAAAACTGTATGCCCCCGTTTTTCACTTTAAAAAAACATGATTTAAGAGTGCGCGCCCAGCAGTATTCCAGAGTTTGTTTTTTAAACAATCTCTCCCTTACCTGGAAAGTAGACTCTGCTAGCTTGGAAGTGTGGCTTCAGCCTGTCTGAATCCAAGGAGATTCTGAATAGAGCAGCAGTTTCCTTTCCCCCTACCCACAGGGACTGGACTTAGCTGATTGGCTCTCTGAGTCCCCGTTGCAACTGAGCCCTGCCACCCCACACCTGCTCTGGCCCCTTAGGTTTGTGGAGGGAAGCCCAAGACAGCCACCTCCAATTTGTGAGCCTCAGCATCTTTCCTCTGTCCTGATACAGCCCAGTGTTCAAGGATTGCAAAAAGACCTAGGTAAGGAGCCCTGAGATTTTTTCTGGGTTAATAGTACTATTTGTTCAAAAGAGTTTATTTCAGCTACCTGCGTCAGTTTTACTGTGGACTCTCTGTGTTTCAGGCAGCCTGGCCTCTTTTAAAGTGGTGTTTTTTTAAAATGTGCTTTTGCTGTGACTGTGTGAATTGCCTTGCTAGTTTGTGGAACATAACCCCCCCCCCATTTCTTCTATGTAAAAAGGCTACATAAATCTTGCAGAGTGGGTTTTTAGGAGACTGTTTTATTCTGTTTCTGTGATTTATATTGTGTTTAAAAACTGTCTGCCCCCTGTTTTTTGCTTTATAAAAAAGCCCAATTTCGGACTGCGCTCCCAGCAGTATTCCCGTGTTTGTTTTCTAAACAATCTCTCCCTTACCTGGAAAGTAGACGCTGCTAGCTTGGAAGTGTGGCTTCAGCCTGTCTGAGTCCAAGGAGATTCTGAATAGAGCAGCAGTTTCCTTTCCCCCTGCCCATAGGGATTGGACGTAGCTGATTGGCTGTCTGAGTCCCTGTTGCACCTGAGCCCCGCCGTCCCACACCTGCTTTGGCCCCTTAAGTTTGCGGAGGGAAGCCCAAGACAGCCACCTCCATTTTGTGTACCTCAGCATCTTCCCTGTGTCCTGATACAGCCCGGTGTTTAAGGATTGCAAAAAGACGTTGGTAAGGAGCCCTGAGATTTTTCTGAGTAAATTGTACTATTTGTTCAAAAGTGTTTATTTCAGCTACCTGTGTCTGTTTAACTGTGGACTCTCTGTGTTTCAGGCAGACTGGCCTCTTTTAAAGTGGTGTTTTTTTAAAAATTTGTTTTTGCTCTGACTGTGTGAATTGCCTTGCTAGTTTGTGGCATATAATCCCCTCCCCCTTTTATCTTCTAAGTAAAAAGGCTACATACATCTTGCAGAGTGTGTTTTTAGGAGAATGTTTAATCTGTTTCTGTGATTTAAATTGTGTTTAAAAACTGTTTGCACGCCTGTTTTTTGCCTTTAAAAAAAAGACCGATTTCAGAGTGCGCGCCCAGCAGTATTCCAGTGTTTGTTTTTGAAACAATCTCTCCCTTACCTGGAAAGTGGACTCTGCTAGCTTGGAAATGTGGATTCAGCCTGTCTGTATCCAAGGAGATTCTGAATAGAGCAGCAGCTGCCTTTCCCCCTGCCCAAAGGGACTTGACTTAGCTGATTGGCTCTTGGAGTCCCTGTTGCACCTGTGCCCCGCCCCCCACACCTGCTCTGGACCCTTAAGTTTGTGGAGGGAATCTCAAGACAGCCACCTCCATTTTGTGAGCCTCAGCATTTTCCCTGGGTCCTGATACAGCTCAGTGTTAAAGGATTGCTAAAAGACCTAGGTAAGGGCCCTGAAATTTTTCTGGGTAAATAGAATTATTACTTCAAACGTGTTGATTTCAGCTACCCGTGTCTGTTTTACTGTGGACTCCCTGTGTTTCAGGCAGCCTGGCCTCTTTTAAAGTGGTGTTTTTTTAAAAATGTGTTTTTGCTCTGACTGTGTGAATTGCCTTGCTAGTTTGTGGCACATAATCCCCTCCCCCTTTTATCTTCTAAGTAAAAAGGCTACATACATCTTGCAGAGTGTGTTTTTAGGAGAATGTTTTAATCTGTTTCTGTGATTTAAATTGTGTTTAAAAACTGTTTGCCCGCCTGTTTTTTGCCTTTAAAAAAAAGACCGATTTCAGAGTGCGTGCCCAGCAGTATTCCAGTGTTTGTTTTTGAAACAATCTCTCCCTTACCTGGAAAGTAGACTCTGCTAGCTTGGAAATGTGGATTCAGCCTGTCTGTATCCAAGGAGATTCTGAATAGAGCAGCAGCTGCCTTTCCCCCTGCCCAAAGGGACTTGACTTAGCTGATTGGCTCTTGGAGTCCCTGTTGCACCTGTGCCCCGCCCCCCACACCTGCTCTGGACCCTTAAGTTTGTGGAGGGAATCCCAAGACAGCCACCTCCATTTTGTGAGCCTCAGCATTTTCCCTGGGTCCTGATACAGCTCAGTGTTAAAGGATTGCTAAAAGACCTAGGTAAGGGCCCTGAAATTTTTCTGGGTAAATAGAATTATTACTTCAAACGTGTTGATTTCAGCTACCCGTGTCTGTTTTACTGTGGACTCCCTGTGTTTCCGGCAGCCTGGCCTCTTTTAAAGTGGTGTTTTTTTTAATTTGTTTTTGCCGTGACTGTGTGAATTGCGTTGCTAGTTTGTGGCACATATGCTCCCTCCCCCTTTTATCTTCTAAGTAAAAAGGCTACATACATCTTGCAGAGTGATTCTTTAGGAGACTGTTTTAATCTGTTTCTGTGATTTAAATTGTGTTTAAAAACTGTTTGCCCCCCTGTTTTTTGCCTTTAAAAAAGCCTGATTTCAGAGTGCGTACCCAGCAGTATTCCAGTGTTTGTTTTTTAAATAATCTCTCCCTTACCTGGAAAGTAGACTCTACTCCTTGGAAGTGTGGATTCAGCCTGTCTGAATCTAAGGAGTTTCTGAATACAGCAGCAGTTTCCTTTCCCACTGCCCACAGGGACTGGACATAGCTGATTGGCTCTCTCAGTCCTTGTTGCACCTGAGCCCCACCCCCCCCCCCACATCTGGTCTGGCCCCTTAAGTTTGTGGGGGGAAACCCAAGACAGCCACCTCCAGTTTGTGAGCCTCAGCATCTTCTCTGTGTCCTGATACAGAACAGTGTTCAAGGATTGCAAAAGACCTAGGTAAGGAGCCCTGAGATTTGTCTGGGTAAATAGTACTATTTGTTCAAAAGTGTTTATTTCTTCTACCTGTGTCTGTTTTACTGTAGACTCTCTGTGTTTCAGGCAGACTGGAGTCTTTTAAAGTGGTGTTTTTTTTTTAATTAGTTTTTGCTGTGACTGTGTGAATTTCATTGCTAGTTTGTGGCACATAACTCCCCCCCCTTTTTTCTTCTAAGTAAAAAGGCTATATACATCTTGCAGAGTGTGTTTTTAGGAGACTTTTTTAATCTGTTTCTGTGATTTAAATTGTGTTTAAAATCTGTCTGTCCCCCTGTTTTTTGCCTTTAAAAATGCCCGATTTCAGAGTGTGCGCCCAGCAGTATTCCAGTGTTTTTTTTTTTAATAAACAAATTTTTATTGTTTTTCAGACATATATAGAAAAGGAAGGAAAAAACAGGTTCAAGTACAAGGCAAGGACGTATGGAATTTGTACATCTTATCATTGTTTTAGTATCGTTGTTAGCTATCAACAATAATGGGTTGTGGTGCTATCAGCAGATCTAGCCATCGTAGTGTCCCCTTGAAACATTAAGTATCCTATTACGTATCTGGTTTATGTCATCAATTCTAGCCATCGTCCCCATATCTTTTCGAATTTGTGTGGGCACCCTCTAGACTCAAATACCAGTTTCTCCTGATTGGCACACCAATCCACCCCCTTCCTCCATTTCTGGATCAACAGGCGTTCTACGGACATCCACGCTGCAGCGATATCTCTATTAGCGACTAATAATGCCGTAGCTGTCAGTGTTAGTTTAGCACGTGTTCCTCCCATTTCTTCCTTTACCTCCAATAGGATTAGCTTAGCTGATTTTTGTATTTCTTGACCCAGTGCCCTTCCTATATCTCGGATCACCCCTTCCCAGTACTTTTGTATTTTTGGACAGGTCCATACCACATGAAAGATGTCTGCTGTTTCATTCGGGCATCTTGGGCATTTGGCAGAAGGGCGGGCTCCCATTTTGTGTAGTTTGGATGGTGTCAGATAGGCCCCATATAAATAATAGAATTATATCATGCAGAACCTTGCCGATATTGCCAATACCTTGGCGCCATCAAGGATTCCATCCATTCCGTTTCTTCTAGGGGTCCGAGCCATGATTCCCACTTAGTCCTAAAAATGACTAAGTTATCAGGAGTGTTGTTGATCAGTGTTTTGTAAAGTTGAGAAATGCCTTTCCCCTCTATATTTCCCATGAGTATTTTGGCTTCCAGTGGGTTAAAGTCCGGTATAGGGCTTGTGGTGGGCAGATGGGTTTGCAGTGCATTTCTTAGTTGAAGGTATCTAAAGAACTGTGTCTGGTTTAATTGAAATTCTGCTTGTAGGTCTGGGAACAATTTCATGGCCCTCCCTTTCCATATGTCCCCAACCAGTGAAATGCCTATTAGGTCCCATGTTGCGAATCCCTCCAGCGTGGCTGAGGCATACATCCATTTCCTTCTCCATAGCGGAGTCTGGAGGGTGATAACAGTATTCCAGTGAGTGCGGCTTAACGCGGCTCGCCATGCCAGGAAGTCCATGTCACGAGGAAGCGATGCTCCATACAGCATGTCAAGAACCTGTGGAAACCCCAGGAGTGTCAATTCTGTATTATACGCAGGGTCTTCCCAGCCCCCATTAAACCAGTCATGGACCACTATCAATTGGGTAGCCAGGTAATAAAGATAGGGATCTGACGCACCCAAACCTCCATCATACATTCCTCTCCGGCAATGTTGTATCGCTACTCAATGTTTATTACCTCTCCATAGAAATCTTCTGGTGATGATTTCGAGATTTTTGAACCAGGAGTGGGGGATGAGGATGGGAACATTTTGCAATATGTATAGGAGTCTTGGCAAGATCATCATTTTGTATAGGGCCACCCGCCCCATCACATTCAAGGGGAGGGTTTGCCATCTCTGCATGTCCGTTTTGATTCTTTTTAGCAGAGGAGATAGATTTTTGGCCCATGTTAATTCGGGCAGAAAGGTTACCCAGATCCCTAGGTATTTAAAACTTAATTTGCGTATGGGTCATCTGCATATAGAGCTATCCTGTCTTCATGAGATGGACCCCATTTCCATCCTCGGTATACTGAGCCCGCTCTGATCATCTGGGCTAGAGGCTCAATGGCCAGGGTAAACAAAAGAGGGGATAGGGGACATCCCTGTCCAGTACCTCTGCGGATGTCGAACCTGTGGGATATGGTCCAATTAACCTGTACACAGGCCGTAGGGTTAGTGTATAATGCTTTAATTAGGTGGCAAAATTGTTTTTCTATGCCTGCCCGTCGGAGAACCAGTAGAAGGAATCCCCAGTCAACCGAATGAAAAGCCTTTTCAAAATCTATGAGCAAGAGGGACAGGCTTTGGGGCAACCGGCGTCTCTCTGCCAAGGCTACGTGTAGCCGGCAGATACAGTGTTGTGTACTGCGGGTTGCCATAAACCACACATTGGTCAGGATGGATTAGCTGCGACAGGACCCTTTTGATGCGAGTGGCAAGGATAGAGGTGAAAATTTGTATATCTGTGTTAATCGATGATATTAGTCTGAAATCCGCGCAGTGAGGCGAAGGGGGCTGGGTTTTGGGGAGCACCACGATCATGGCTGTATCTAGTTCTGGAGGAAAGGATCCACCTTTTCCTATTTCTGCAAAAAGGCGTAGGAGACGTGGGGACAGGTCTTCTCTAAACACCTTATAATATTCTGGGGGGAACCCATCGGGACCAGGCGTCTTGCCAGCGTTTAATGTCGAGATTGCCACCCCAATTTCTTCCTCTCTAATGGGTTCCTTCCTCTAAAAGCTGTGCTTCTATCATAGGTAACTGTGGGAGGGGAATCTCGTCAAGTAGTTGACGTGTTTGATGTGAATCTATTTGTGTAGATGCTTAATACAGTGTATGATAATGGTTGGCAAAAGCATTCTCAATTTCGGTATGACCCTAACCAGGGCCCCATCCCCGTCATAAATTTCAGGGACGCTCTTGGAGGCGTGATCGTGGGAGATCAACCAATAAAGCATCTTCCCGGTCTTGTTCCACCAGCCATATATCCTTCCAGTGCTGGCCCTCCATAAATGTTTCGCGGCCTCCAGGGATTGATCCCATATCTCCTCTCAGATTAGGAGGCGTTGTCGTGTCAGTTTCTCGCTTGGGTTTATTACGTTGTCTCTTTCAAGGTTTATTGCTCGGAGCTCTAGCTGTGTGATATGTAGCGTTTGGCACGTTCCTGATTACGTATCAGATTTTTAGCCATACCTCTTAATACCGCCTTCCCTGCCGCCCATAGAGTGCCCTCCGAGGTTATAGAGCCTTCGTTTAGGTGGAAGTATTCTGCTTGTGCCTGACGTAATTGTTCCTTAAAGTGTTCATCTTGGAGATACCATGGGTTTAGCCGCCACATGGGGCGACGCCGGGGGCGGGCCGGGCCTAGTATGAGCCGGAGAGGGGCATGGTCAGAGATTCCTCTGGCTAGAATCTTGATGTGTGAGAGGGTTGTGCAATCTGTGCTCGGAAGAAGCATCAGGTCTATTCTGGATTGGGAGCCATGGGTTGCTGAGGTGTGGGTGAATTGTCTCTGCCTCGGATGCCATATCCGCCAGGCGTCACATAGTCCAGTGGCAGATGACCACCCCTTAATTTTGGTTGCCAGTGTACGTCTATATGTGGTGAGTGGGCCTTCTACATCTAAGGTCGGGTCCAGGGTTGCGTTGAAGTCGCCACCTAGTATAGTTTGCCCAGGGGTAGGTCAGAGAGAAGTTTTGTGAGTGCCTGGAGGGTTGAGCTGACCAGGGAGGGTGGGGCGTAGATAATTATTATATTAAACGTGATCCCTTCTACCTTACCGGTAATTGCTGCAAACCGCCCCTGTTGGTCTCTCCGTACTTGGATGTGTGTCATAGGGAAGGTACGATGCAATAATATGGCTACTCCTTGTGACCCACGTGTGTATCCGGCATGGTACACTCTATCAAATCCTCGACGAGTCAGGAATGGGTATTTATCCCCCAAAAGGTGGGCTTCCTGCAACATGAGTATTTCTGGATGGTATCTATGTATGAAGGTGAATACTGCAGTACGTTTAATTTTGTCTAGGAGCCCGATGATGTTCCATGACATAATTTGTACTTGATTCATGGGGGGGGGGTGATTGTAGGTGGGATTTTACAGTTGTTGAGCCAGCCTTTAGCTACTAGTTTCTGCGACCCTGAAGGACTTATCTTTCTATCTTCCTGTTGCCGATTCTCAGACTCTATTATATCTGTCGAGTCATTAAGCATCCTGCCCTGTGCCTCAATTAAAAAAAAATATGAATCTTGCCTTCGCATACAAATTCTGACATTGGCCTTTAGAACGAGGCCAGTACCCCCTTGCCCCCCAACTCCCTCCCCACCCCATACTTCCCCCAAGAAGCATCTGCCACCCATATACATAGCCCCTCACTTCTAAAACTGGTGAGATGGCTTTTGAGTGGTAAGGCTGTGGTATTGGTGGCGGTGGACCCCTCCCTAGTATCGGATCATGCATAAATATATAATACTCGATGTGTGATCAAGTTAGGTATAACGCTTCTATTTCTGTGTTCATTGTCTTAAGTCTTTCCCAGAATAAGTTCCACCTATGCAGTCACAGGATTGGACTACGGGACAAGTCAGAGTCTTCTTGTGTCTCTAGCTGGATTTTGGTTGTGTCCTGTGGTTTCAGGCTTGTCAGGGTCGCTCTGGAATTCTCTTTCGATTGTGGGTGTCTGGGTTCCAATCGATGAGCCCTGGGAGGGGAGTCCTAGTTGGATGTATGTCTTCCTCTTCGTTTCCGAGAGCGTGTGCGCTGACTGCGCATCGATTGTTGCCCCCTTGGGTGAGCTGGCATTGTCTTAAGCGGTGGACGTGATCCTGTTCTGTGCATATCTAGTGGGGTTTCTTCCGTTAGCCAGGTCCATGCCGCGGTCGGCTGCTCAAAGAAGTAGGTTTTATTATTATAGATCACCCGGAGTCTGGCTGGAAACAGGAGATGATACTGGATGTCCATTGATCTAAGCTTTTGTTTCACTTCCATGAACGAGCAGCGTTGTTGCTGTACCTCTAATGTGTAATCCGGGAAAAGGAGTACTTTCGTTCCATTGCAGAGGAGGTCTCCCCTGCAGCAAGCCTCCCGCAGGACCAGGTCTCTGTCTTTGAAGTTGAAGAGGCAGATTATTACTGCCATGGGTGGGGAGCCGGGCGGAGGCCTTGCGTGCAGCGACCTATGGGCTTGTTCGATTGTGAACCATGGTGTGACGTGGTCTGCCGGCAACCAGGACCGGAACCACTCCTCTAGGAACGTATCCAATGATGATTCTGCAGTGGCCTTGGTCAGACCCACTAGGCGAAGATTGTTACGTCGAGATCTGTTTTCGGCATCTTCAGCCCTACTGTGTAGATCTGAGGTGCGTTTGGTCAACATTGAGATTTGGGTCTTTAGAGTTGTTATTTCATCTTCTTCCGTGGAGATTCTCGACTAGGCCTCTGTGAGTCGGGATACTTGCCGGATCAGGAGGACATCCACTCCGACCTCCCCTATTTTTGATTCGACTGCTGTCTGGGAGGCCTGAATCACCTGAAGGATCGCCGCCAGGTCGCTGGACGATGTTTGTGGGTTATTACCGCCATTTGTGGTTGGGCCTTCCGACCGTGGGCCCACTGTACCTGTGGTGAATTGGTCCATACGAGTTTGTGCCGTTGTTTGTTTGATCGCTTTGTCTTTGCCCATGATGTTGGGTGCGGTTCTAACCTCTCTAGGGTTGCAGTGATCGGTCAATTTCGTTCTGCCCTACTGTAGGGCCTGATGGGAGATCCCTGGGGATCTAATCTTATTCCCCCTGTGGTATATCCTAATTTATGAATCTATTAGATAGTTCCAGGGGTACTGGGGGAACACAGTGTTGCAGAGTTTATTTCATCTTACTGTTTTGATTTGTTATTGTCCTATCCCCTTCTATGTCCTTTACCCCGGCGGCGTTTTTATTCACTCGATATGGTCCTGGGACTCCTCCCTTTTCCAGCCGGTAAGGATGCCTGGCGTCCGGAGGAGGGGTGGTCAGAGAATAAGGAAAGGGTGAAAAGGGAGGCACTCCTTGTAATTCCAAACGTGTCACCTTCAGACTGCACCCCACCGTGGTCCTAAGGATGGAGATCGGGCCCCTCTCTGCTCACGGGTCCTGATGGTCCAGATTCACCTCTCGGTATCCCAGTGTTTGTCCCAGCTCACGTTTGTGGTTGCTGCTTGTTACTGTTACTTAATTTCTTCTTTCCCCTCTCCCGGGGTGACCAGTGGGGAGCGCGTCACCACAACACGGTCCGTAGTTGGCCACCCTTGAGGCGATGTAATGTCTAGGCCCCGGACTGCAGCCAGCCCTGGGCTCCAAAACCCTCTCCCGGGCTCCAGCCGGGGGGCCACTTGCTGCCACGGAGTCTCTTATCTTGGAGGGGAGGGGGGCAACGAGCCTGCCGGTTCTGTCCTGGTTCAGGACCCCGGCTGATCACACCCCTGGTAGGCCCTCCATCCTGGCCCTGCGTCCCGGCCTATAGCAGCATCAGTAGGGGTTCCTGTGCCCTGGCGAGCAGCTGTCCGCTCAGGCGGCCCTCACAGTGGTCTGCAGGTCTTCCTCCTAATATCGTACTCTGGGCCTGCCAGGGCCCCACAAAATTCACGGCCGAGCACCCCGGCCCACGGAACGCCCCCCTTCAAAGCCCTCGGTCACCACGGGAAGGGGGGTAAAATCAGGGGGAACGGAGAATCGCGGTGCTGCCGGCCCGGGGCCTACCTTGATTTCTCCCAGTCACAGCGGCCCCGGCCGCGACCCGCAACTTCTCCCGCTCGGGGTCTGCAGCCCTGCCTCCAGGCTGTCCGGGCTGCCGCTACCTTTCCGCTGCAGCGGGCCGCGCCTCAGGTCAGTCCATCTTAATCGGGTGAAACAGTGGTCGAACGCTGGGCAGTCAAAACCTCGGTCTCACGGGGCCCGGAGGGCCGGGAACCCGCCACACGAGGCGGAGAATGACAAAGGAACCCCCGATGAAGCATTCACAGTGTTGATGTGTAAAGATGGTGATTTTATGAGAGGCGGATGACGGAGGGGTCCTGAGCACTACAAAAGTGCGACGGCCATCTTGACGCCCTTGCCACGCCCCCTCAAGTGTTTTTTTTTTTTTTAAACAATCTCTCCCTTATGTGGAAAGTAGACTCTACTAGCTTGGAAGTGTGGATTCAATCTGTCTGTATCCAAGGAGATTCTGAATAGAGCAGCAGCTGCCTTTCCCCCTGCCCACATGGACTGGACTTAGTTTATTTCAGCTACCTGTGTCTTTTTACTGTGGACTCTTTGTTTCAGGCATCCTGGCCTCTTTTAAAGTGGTGTTTTTTTTTTTTTTCTTTTTTGCCGTGACTGTGTGAATTGCCTTGCTAGTTTGTGGCACATATCCGCCCCCCTTTTTTCTCCTAAGTAAAAATGCTACATACATCTTGCAGAGTGTGTTTTTGGGAGACTGTTTTAATCTGTTTCTATGATTTAAATTGTGTTTAAAAACCGTATGCCCCCCTGTTTTTTGCCTTTAAAAAAGCACGATTTAAGAGGGCGCACCCAGCTGTATTCCAGTGTTTGTTTCTTAAACAATCTCTCCCTTACCTGGAAAGTAGACTCTGCTAGCTTAGAAGGGTGGATTCAGCCTGTCTGTATCGAAGGAGATTCTGAATAGAGCAGCAGCAGCAGCCTTTCCCCGTGCCCACAGGGACTGGACTTAGCTGATTGGCTCTCGGAGTTCCTATTGCACTTGAGCCCTGCCCCCCCACACCTGCTCTGGCCCCTTAAGTTTGTGGAGGGAAGCCAAAGACTGCCACCTCCATTTTGTGAGCCTCAGCATCTTCCCTGTGTCCTGATACACCCCATTGTTCAAGGATTGCAACAAGACCTAGGTAAGGAGCCCTGAGATTTTTCTGGATAAATAGTATTATTTGTTCAAAAGTGTTTATTTCAGCTACCTGTGTCTGTTTTACTGTGGACTCTCTGTGTTTCAGGCAGCCTCGTCTCTATTAAAGTGGTGTTTTTTTTTTTATTCGTTTTTGCCTCGACTGTGTGAATTGCCTTGCTAGTTTGTGGCACATAATCCCCCCCCCTTTTTTCTTCTAATTAAAAAGGCTACATATATCTTGCAGAATGTGTTTTTAAGAGACTGTTTTAATCCAATTCTGTGATTTAAATTGTGTTTAAAAACTGTCTGCCCCCCTGTTTATTGCCTTTAAAAAAAAAGCACGATTTAAGAGTGCGTGCCCAGCAGTATTCCAGTGTTTGTTTTTGAAACAATCTCTCCCTTACCTGGAAAGTAGACCCTGCTAGCTTGGAAGTGTGGATACAGCCTGTCTGTATCCAAGGAGATTCTGAATAGAGCAGCAGCTGCTGCCTTTCCCCCTGCCCACAGGGACTGGATTTACCTGATTGGCTCTGTGAGTCCCCGTTGCACCTGAGCCCTGCCATCCCACACCTGCTCTGGCCCCTTAAGTTTGTGGAGGGAAGCCCAAGACAGCCACCTCCATATTGTGAGCCTCAGCATCTTCCCTGTGTCCTGATACAGCCCAGTGTTCAAGGATTGCAAATAGACCTAGGTAAGGAGCCCTGAGATTTGTCTGGGTAAATAGTATTCTTTGTTCAAAAAAAAAAATTTCAGTTACCTGTGCCTGTTTTGCTGTGGACTCTCTGTGTTTCAGGTAGTCTGGCCTCTTTTAAAGTGGTGATTATTTTTTAATTTGATTTTGCCGTGACTTTGTGAATTGCCTTGCTAGTTTGTGGCACACTCCCCCTCTCCCCCCCACCCTCCCCTTTTTCTCTTCTAAGTAAAAAGGCTACATACATCTTGCAGAGTGTGTTTTTAGGAGACTGTTTTAATCTGTTTCTGTGATTTAAATTGTGTTTAAAAACTGTCTGCCCCCCTGTATTTTTGCCTTTAAAAAAGCCCGATTTCAGAGTGTGCGCCCAGCAGTATTCCAGTGTTTGTTTCTTAAACAATCTCACCCTTACCTGGAAAGTAGACTCTGCTAGCTTGGAAGGGTGGATTCAGCCTGTATGTATCCAAGGAGATTCTGAATAGAGCAGCAGTTGCCTTTCCCCCTGACCACAGGGATTGGACTTCAGTTAACATGCTCCTTATATAAGTTTTTATTGGTCGTTGCATATGTTGTTGTGATAGGTTGTTAGGAGATGGTCTTTCATTGGTTGCTGGCTCCAGGGCTGGGGTTATGATTGATGGATAGGGCTGGGAATCTGATTGGATGTTGGTTCTAGGGCTTTGATTGGTGGATAGGGCTGAGATTCTGATTGGCTGTTGGTTCTAGGGCTGTGATTGGTAGATAGGGCTGAGAGTCTGATTGGCTGTTAGTTCTAGGGCTGTGATTGGTAGATAGGGCTGAGATTCTGATTGGCTGTTGGTTCTAGGACTGTGATTGGTAGATAGGTCTGGGTCTCCCATTAGTTGTTTGAATCAGGGCGTGAAATTAGATTGGCTAGGGTTAGGACCAGCTTCTTATTGGCCCATAGGGCTATTAAAGGCTAGGACTCAGGGCGTCTCAGCCCGGGCATTGAGACTAAGGGCAGAGAGGACAAGGGCAGTTGCCTGTTTGGACAGGTAGGGACTAGGGCCAGAAATGCTGCCCAATTTTCAATGGACCAGTAATGGTTCCAGCCCCTACACATCCCTCAACATGCAAACACATATTCTACAAAGACATCCAACTCATGCATCACAAACTGACCACAGACTGCTGTGAGAATGAAGGTGTTTGACTGTAGTAGTTGTGGGGGATATGTGTATATGTGTTGTATAGAGGGTATTGTGATGGGGCAATGCAATCAAACACTACTCTGTCCACTCCCACTAACACAACATGCCATCACCCACACAACACAAAACTACACTATACATTTCTCTGTCTCAGCCTTCCATATACACACTCTCTGCTCATGCTAACCAACAACACTATTGCTGTTTGCTCCACACAGACCACCTGTTATAACAATGCCCAAACCCTGCCTTCAAATACACCATCTACAAACACTCTTCCCCTCTCTTCAACAATTACACACAACCATACAATCCCCACATTTCACTCCACCACACATTACCTCTTCCAGTCATCGCAACCAACAGTAACTCCCCTGACACACATCCATCACCTCTAACACACCTCGTACATTCATCTCCAAAACACATCAACACCCCATCTAACACTCTAATTCCACTCACCAGCACTAACTCACATACAAATCCCTCACCAAAAACAACTACAGCAATATCCCCTCTCACTATTCCACAAAAACAATACCGACCACAAACATCACCACATCAAAGCAACACAAACTTACATTACACTTATTGTAATACCCACTCCCACCCTCAGGATGGAATTTGTATTCTTTGTGTAGTCCTCTCTCCACCCCTACTTTCTCACTCTTCACAAACACCTACCACAAGCACCCCAACCCAGCAACCTTCATTCACTCGCCTCTCCTCCATTGCACAATTTAGAGCCTTACATCATGATCCACATGCTCCCCCACCACCCCTAACCCATACTCCATCCACACTAAACAAACGCAAACAAAATAAAAAACATGCCACTCATAGCAACCTCGCATCCCCTCGTCTATTACATAATAAGACTACCCTACAAAAAACAGTACACTCTTCATGGCTCTCTCAGCCAACAGTTATCACAACTAGCAACACTCCTGCTTCAAGCTCACATTATACTACTTACCCTTCTCCTAAACAAAACAACACTACCACTAACACACCTTTTCTAAACTGCCAGCTTATAAATGCTCTATCACTCTCAAAAAACAAGCACCACATCTACGACCTGCTCACAGACACAACCTGACTTACTATTCATTACTGAATCCTGGTTGGGAGAGGACATGGCCCCAGTGTTGCACGAAGCCCTTCCTCCAGACTATCACAACCATCACACAAAACCATATAGGCAAGAGAGGAGGTGGACTAGCTTTTATATTCAAACAGGCATTGAACCTCAGTAAACCAGACAACATCTCCATACAAGGTTGTGAAGCCCTCCTTACCAGATGCTACTCTACTCCAACTTCCTCCTGTAACTTTCTCCTCCTTTACAGACCTCCACCTAACAACTCCACATTCCCAGATGCTTTTCTAGACACATCCTCAAACCTTATTACACTATACTCCAACCTATGCATTCTTGGGGATCTAAACATTTGGTTTGACAAACCCAATATGCCTCATCCAAAAGCCATCACCAATGACCTAGTCGCATTGAACCTACATCAGATTGTACACAATCCCACACACATCGCTGGTCACATCCTAGATGCCATTTTTGCTAAGCCTGAACTAGTTACTATTCATAGCATCATGCCAATCACTTGGTCAGACCACCATTTGATAACTTTCCGACATACAACTCCACAAATCAACACAACCACTTACATACATACACCTATTGACCATGGAGCAAACTCAATTTGGATGATTTAGAAACACAACTAGCAGCCAACATAGATCTAGACACAATTCTGTGCCAAAACTTTGAGTGGCTACAGGAAGCTTTTCATATTCTAATACCACTCAGAAAAACTAAACACAACAAAAGAAAACCAACACCTTGGAGAAACACAGAACTTAAAAAGATAAAGCAACAAATCAGAAAGTTGCAGTGGACCTGGCTCAAAACAAACAACAGTCAGGACAAACTGCAGCTACACAAACTTAACAGAATATACAAATCATCAATCAAAAAAGCACAAAAAAAAGGTACTACTCAGACAGAATTCAAAATGCTCAATCTACAACCAAGGAATTTTATAAAATTCTCAATGAATTTAAAAAACCTACATGCATGGAAGGAAGTCATCCCACTACTCAAGATTTCACAAACAAATTGGGAACTCACTACACAACCAAGGCAGACACATTGGACTCCTATTTAAAACAGAGGGTATTTTAGGAAAGGGGTTGGTGCTGATGTTTTTCTTCAAAGAATAAACCAACCCAACCTCTACAGTCCTTCAAACAAATATCCCAGGATGAAGTTATGGATTTGGTCAAAGCAAGGAGACCTTCCGGTTGCCCTTCTGACCCTTGCCCACCACAAATCTTCAAGAACATTCTTCTACCTACTTCTGCTGCCACACCTGTAAGAAGAATCATCAACAACTCTTTAACTTCAGGAACTTTTCCTGTAGACCTGAAAAAGGCATACATACGACCTTTATTAAAGAAAACAAACCTAGAACCGCAAGACCCCAACAACTACAGAACAATCACAAATGGACCTTTCCTGGGCAAATTGATAGAAAGAGCAGCATTCACTCATATGTCACAATTCATTGAAGACAATTCTATACTTTCAGACTTCCAAACTGGATTCCGCCCAGGAAGAAGCACTGAATCGGCACTCATAGCAATCTGGGATGATCTTAGAAACACAGTCGACCGAAATGGAGTTGCTGCACTACTACTCTTGGACCTCTCAGCTGCCTTTGACACAGTTGACCATGACACCCTAATTCAAATACTCCACGAAGCCGGCATACAAGGGATTGCTCTCGATTGGATTACTTCCTATCTTCAAAAAAGGTCTAATATCATCTACTCGCCCCCTTCTCGTCCGAACCCTACCTCACAAAAGCAGGGGTCCCCCAAGGGTCAATCATCTCACCTTTGCTTTTCAACATCTACATGACATCTTTATCAAAACTGATCAATGATTTCCATCTCACATGCTACAACTATGCAGATGACACACAAATACTACTTAAATTAGAATGCCCCAAAAACATTGAAAACTCACAAATCTTCAGTTGCCTCAGAGCCGTTGATCAGTGGATGACCTGGAGCCATATCAAACTAAATACCTCCAAAACAGAAATACTCCTATGCGGTGATTGGAAAAATGATGACCCTCTGTGCATCTGGCCTGACTATCTCAGACCACCTCCTAAATTATCCAAGGAAGTTAAAAACCTAGGAATCACCATGGATTCCAAGTTAACTATGAATGCCCAAGTGGACAAATTAGCACAAACAAGCTTCATCACCTTGAAGACTTTACGACGCATCTTCCCCCACCTCGGATTTCCACACAAGATGCAAGCTACTATCTCGCTTGTACTATCCAAACAAGATTATGCCAATGGCCTCTACCATGGATCATCTCTATCTGTTATGAAAAAACTACAACGTATCCAGAATTCCACAGCCAGGCTACTATTACATGTAAAGCCATAAGCCCACATCTCCCCTGCCTTGAGAGCACTGCACTGGTTACCCGTTGCCAGAAGATGCACTTTCAAGCTGCTTTGTAGCACCCACAAAGCTATATATGGAACAGGACCGCTTTTTATCAGAAACAAAATAACGAAATACATCCAACATAGAAACCTCCGCTCAAGATTGCCACCCTGCCTTAGAACACCACCATACAAGAAAAAGATTATAGTTGGTACATCCTTCTCCGTTCAAGCAGCCAAACTATGGAATTCATTACCCCCCAACTATAAGAGCCACAGATAACTTTCTGGTCTTCAGAAAACTACTCAAGAGTTGGCTCTTTCCTTCATAACCACCATATTCAAACAACTATAGACTGCATATGCCTATGTTGATAAATATTTTTTTCTGATTATGCGTATCGCTACTATGTCATAACAATAAAATGCACACACACTCTTTAAACCTGTTTGGCTACGTATATTTTAGCCATGGTTCTAATAATGTATTGTATGTGCATATGTGTGTGTGTATATATATATGTGTGTATATGTTGTTTCTGTGCTTGGCATGTTCGTGGGTCATTGCATGGCTCCTGGGTGGGTTGTTATACTAGATATCTATGAATTCCTGCTCTCATCTTATCTACCCATCATCTCATGTCATGTCTATCAAACTATCCTCCATTCTCACTCTGACTCATCCCAAATCCTTTCTACTACTTTCACCTCCTAAATAACTCTGCCTAAGCTCTTCCCTCTGCTTCCACATCTAACTCACTAAACTTCTCTACCACCGTGACCTCCTACACAACCCTACTAAATTCTCCCGCATTTATCTCACCATGCTACTATGCTCTCTCTAACCCTTCCACATACTCTTCCCTCCTCCATCCCCCTTTACTCATCCCAAGCCATTGTGTTGAGTAAATTAAGGATATACTCCCAATTAACACTTCTGGATTTCTTTCCTCCTCCACCCCTCCATTACTCCAGTCAATCTAACAAACTCTCATATCTGCGGCTCAAATTAACTCATAATAATACTAAAACTGTACTCATTATTTCCCCAATACTAATCCATCACTAATTCTTGTTGGGTTCCAGAGTAGCGTGCCACTCACCGAAAAGCACTTAGACGCCTCATCAGGGGTAGTAGGCGCTATATAAATATGATTACAATACAATACATTACTCTTAGGCTTGCATCCCCTAAGATTATTTGGTTTTCCAAGATTAAATGCTTCTGTATTTTTTTTCATGTGACACATTGCTCATGTATTGTGTACAGTGGAAAGAGTTGCCTCTGTATAGGTTTGGGTGCAGGTTGTGGGTGGGTGTTTATAATTGCCTCTGCCTGAACTTCGGAGCCATCAATCGAGCCGTGTTTCACAGTGGCTATTAGTGGGTAATAAAGGGGTTCGGAATACATGCCCATTGTCTCTGCAAGGTGCAAAGATCCATGGCCAGGTTTCCAATTGTAATTCTATGGTAAAGTGTGTGCCTGGGTAAAAGAGAAAGTCTCTTACTTCACTTCCCACACACAATGCACACTCACCTGTAAACATTGCATTGTCTAAGGCCCAGTTTTATGTTTGGCTGACTTAGCATCATTTTTCTTTTTTTTTTTTACGCTAATTCAGCGCAAACCTAACTCCATATTTATATTTTGATGATAGATTAGTCTGTCATTTTGTGCTAGCGGGAAACTACCTTGCATCAATGAGATGCAAGGTAGGCGTTCCTGAGCAAAAAAATTACTAAGGCCCGAGCGCCTTATTTATCCTCCCATGCAAAAATGGTGCACAGGAGGGAGGTGGGCCTAAATAATGGCAAAAATCTTGCTTCGCGCCTTTACTTAACGCAGGTGTTAGGGGGCCTGTGAGCCTATTTCCATGGTGGAACACAATGGAATAAGCCCACAGGTGCCCCCCCCCCCCCTCCAGGGACACCCACACCAGAGGAACAGCAGAGGATGGGGACCCCTTCCCAGGTATTTGGTTTAATTTTTTTAAGTGCACCGGTTGCAATGGCCATGCCCGGGGCCCTTTGTCCCTTGTGCTGACCATTGGGGTGGCGGGCTTGCCTCTTGTCTTTTCTAAGACAGGAGTCATGTGGTATGGTAGGTTTTGCATTGAGAAATGACGCTAAGCTGGTTAGTCATTTGATTTATTTTTAACTCACCAGCCCAACGTAATTTTTCAGTGCTAAACCCCCTTCCCCCATACAGCTACCCCCACCCGGCTAACATAATTTTCCTTGACATTAGTCCACCCTTAGCGCCGGCTTGTGCCATTCCTGAAATATTGTACCCAGCTGGCGCTCTGGAATGGCGCTAGCCGGCAGTAATATTTTTCACGCAAAACTGCGTTAGGCCCATATTCAAACTTTTTCACGCAAAAGTTTTTTGCATGAAAAAGTTTAAATATGGGCCTAAGTACATGCAGAAGAATGTGAAGAGAATGTACTGACTAGATAATCAGGTAGTGTTGCAGAAAGATATGTGGGGGGGAAGAGCGCAAGTATCTAACCAAGAGAATGCAGAAAAATCTTACGTGGAGAGAAGGGAGAGACAGACATTCTGAAGGCCACCACTCCTGCCACAGACCATAGTAAGCTTTAATTCAGTTTTCCTAAATTACTTTGTATGTTATATGTGAGAAAGTACCTCTTTTTGCACGTCAACCCCAATTTTCTGGGCTGATGATATTTTTTCTTCTAATCTGTGCACTGGGCCACTGTTAACTAGGTTACAGTACGTGTGCTTTGAACCCTAACAGATGTTGCAACTGGCTTGCTCCTAATTTTCCAGTTTAACTTTACTATATGCCATAGTATATGGGGTCTCCAAATGCACAAATGTCATGGAAAGGTAATTGCCACATATCGCCTACTGTGCCATCCACTTATGTGACAAGACAACAGAACTTCAGGCCACTGTAGCCTGGCTGCTATGGTTTTAAGCTGCAAAATGAACATTTTTGACAGGAGAAAACCTCCCTATTAAATATTACTAAACCACCCCTATGATGACCTTGGAACCTACAAGGAAGGGTTCATGGTACTTAAAAAAAGAGGACAAATATTTAAAATTAATGCATTCTTACAGTGACTAGAACTCTAAAGCTATTTTCACCATTGGAAAGCTGGCCGGTCCAAAGTGAACCACTGGGATAAAACAAGAAATATTTGGTGTGCAATGTCAGGCCAGGGACCAGCTAGACAAATGATTATCATTAAGCTGGGATTTTAATAAATAGTCAAAATAGTTATTTAAAGTCAGATTTTTGATCAATATTTAGGAGAAGGACTTTTAGAAAGTTACCTTTTCCCCACCTGAAGCTCCTGGAGGCCAATTTGCAATGGCCTCCAACTGTCACCTAGCTGGTAAACAGCCTGGGTGATGTGTGAAAACAGCTCCTAAAATAGAGACAGTAGCCTGGGTGTGGAGAGGTATTCCTGACAAGGGAACACCATAAGTGGGCTGAGCCCAGGAACGTAATTTACTTCCACAGGGCCTCCCCTGTCACAAACAGAAGTTAAGGGACACCTTGACAGGCACCTTCCATTGTCCTCCCAGTCAGTCAGGCATGAACCCTATTAGGTGGAAGTTGAGACCTAAACTTGTTTGGAGTGACCACAGAGGGGCTGCTCATTATCCTGGCAAAACCTCTGGGTGGGTACAAAGGCTCCGAACAAGGAGAGAAGGGTTTCTCCATCTTAGATTTAGTGAGTGAGGGGCAATGTGGGATTTTTTGCAGTAGGGTACACCAGAACTGCTGCAAATGTGGATAGTGTTACCACTGGGAACTTTCACCTTATTGGTTAGGGAAGGGCCAGGAGTCACCATCACCCACATGTTAATGATTGGCATAAATGTGGCATCCCACACCATCTTCTTCAGAACACTCTGGACCTTTGGAAGAACAAGAGAACAGCACTTGCTGTTTGAGACCCATGAGGAGGCCTGAAGGGCTGAACGTGCTTCCACATATACCCAGGAGGACACAGAAGCAGACTTCAAGGGTCAGTTGGCTGACCTCCAGTGTGGCTACAGGGACAGAACAAGCTGCAAGTGGCCTTTTTCCTGAAGTGCTCAGCTGACACGTACCACTGGACCTGACTTGGTTATCGGGACACCCTCCAGCAGGATCCAACTGCTGTTAGTGAGGCTCTAGGACCCTTGGCTCTGACTCACTGGATCTCTCCCATCACCCCTGAAAACCTGGGACTTAAAACAAGTTTTGGATCCCCTGATCTCCAGAGGACCAGACAAACCTGCTTCACCAGGGCCTCGCCCAACACTTATCCAATGTTGTGGAGCACTCCTTGGATGACGCCTGCTGCTGTACCCAGTGGAAAGATTTGGAATTCCAGAAAATAGACCAAATCCCCAAGGTACATTTCTCCGATCAGGTTGACCTTTTCGGTGTGTCTGACCCATCCGCTATCACAGTCATTCTAGATCCTTGCCTACTGCAACCAGTTGCCCTGCATTGGTGCTAGTGCTTTTTTGCATAGTTTTTTCCTAAAATTAAAAAAAGTAGTAATATCTCTGGTTTCTCTTATTGTTTTTGCATAATTTTATTCATTCAGTGAACCTCTACTGTTATAATTTGGAGTGTGAGTTTGACTTTTTGAATGTTTTGGTATCACTAAATGATTGACATATTTTCTCTATGTTAAGCCTGTCTTTTTGGTGTAGAGGTTTACTTTACCTAAAAAGACAGTGGGGGTTATTACAACTTTGGAGGAGGTGTTAATCTGTCCCAAAAGTGACGGTAAAGTGACGGATATACCACCAGCCGTATTACGAGTCCATTATATCCTATGGAACTCGTAATACGGCTGGTGGTATATCCGTCACATTTGGGACGGATTAACACCTCCTCCAAAGTTGTAATAACCCCCAGTGTCTTTATTACATTTGGTAGACCTCAGCCACCCCACCAAACTAACAAAACTATTTCTCACTAAAGATATATATATATATGTTACTCCAATGTGACAATCTTCATGGTTGCCCATTGTAGGTGGCCCCTTCATTTTTATATGTGGCTCCTCGTGTACCTGTGTATCACCACTGTCTGCTAGTCAAAGTAATTAAAAGTTTATATTATGAACTTTAACAATTTTAGAAAATGACAGAACGTAGGCCTATGGGAAAATGTTAGAGCATGAGTTGCATTCTGAGCTGAAGCCATTTGCTTCATGAATCACCTTAATGTTCATGTGTCCCAAGACTGTAACTCCTTTTGCTGCTCTGTTGCTACTAAAGACGGGTTTTGGGGGACGGAGGAAAATATATATATATTTTTTTAAATATGGTGTTAGAGTGTAACATACCAAGCACACAAATTAATACACTTGGCAGACATGCTAGCCATAGTCCAATAATACCCTGACTCCGCTACAATTGAGGATGCCCTTTCTAACTTACCTGACAGTCGTCATCATGGATGTGCCCCTGCCGGGTCACAAATTCCAGTTCCTGCTCTGCCTTATCTGCTCCCAAATATAGTTAAGGATCATTTATATATTGCAAACTTCCCATTAGCAAAATAATTCTTAATAGCGATTTCATATGGCCGAATGGCAATCTCAGCCCCAGCTTTGAGAATGGTGGCTTTACAATGTTCTGGCTCAGCAGAAAGATTTTTATGTGTGCTGTCGGTTATCTGCATGAAATTTGTAAATATTTATTTTACTTCTGAAATATCGAATGATTATTCACTGACTTCTGGAAGTTGTTATAAAAAATTACATAGGTGCAGCAGCAAGTGGATCAACAATTTATATTTTCCAGTATCAAACGTTTACGGTGTTACAGTTTCAAACATGAAGTTAATTTAAGAAATCATTGATCAAAGACAAAACCATAAATCCAATATTCTACAACATGGTAGGTGTAACACTTGTCAAAGTGACGTCTCCATAGGCTGAAAGAACTGTAATTTGATTCAGTTCTGTCACACGGTGTTTGAACTGCAGCAAATGTTCACCATTGACGGCCACTTTAAATTGATCTGCCTCACACAAAAACTGGATCTGAAACAAGAAAAATACATACTTTAGTGTAGGTAGACTTATTATTGTTTGGTAATTTCTACAGATTAATTAAGGACCTTGTCAAACACCTCCCTCAATTAGAAAAGAGACTACCCTTCCCTCAAGTATTTTAGCGGTGCAAGGGCCAGTATGTTTGTTCAACAATGGCAGTCTTAATATGCTATTTATCATTGTACTATGCTCATCTCATACAAGAAATTATAACGTAACAAATTCAAATTATGTTTCTAGATTATGTGTGAGAAAAGAGTAGAAAGGGGGAGGGAGAGAGAGAGGATCCATTTGTAAGGTGGTAACATTTCCGTCTAAGATTCGAGTGACATCACAAACCATGACGCTGAATGCCGAGTAATTTGTCAATATCGCCTAGAATCTGTAGATCGCCATATTGGACAAAATTACACAATGCCAATTATGGTGTTTTGCATTACATTAGTTTGTGAATAGTTCGTTTAAAAATAAAAAAAAAATAAAAATGGGAACGTTTATTGGAAAGTAAAATACTGGAATGTACAGCTTGGGTATCAGCAGTAAAATGAAGAGTACAATCCCCAATCATGTCATTAAAAATGTATAACAAAAACAACTTTAACCCGTAACTATAACCCGCGCCTCCATCATGCGAAGTGGTGTCATGAATGATCTCATTTTGCATATACAATGCTCTAGCCCTGGTAGAAATGCTACACCGCCCGGCAGTACTATTGTTAGGAAACATCGAAAAAGCATTCAATTCAATTGGATGGAATACTTATTCATAATTCTCAGACACCTAAACATCATTCCCAAACTTTTAAAGTACATGCATCTCCTGTACACAGATCTTTCTGTACGAGTCGGTTGGGACGGGAGGTGTACGAGCCCTTTCTGATCCATAGGAAAAATAGACAAGGCTTCCCCTCCTCCCCTTCCCACTACCCTCTGTGATAGCCATAGAGCCTCTTGCAGTCTGTTCCTGATAGACGCCCATATCAAAGGATTTGAGTGTGAAGAGGGCATCTCCAATAGTTTAGCCCTCTACACAGATGACACATTTTTGTTTTTAACGGACCCAGAGGTCCTGCAGGAACTGCAACTTCTACAAATATTTAGGAAGACATGCAGCCCCCACATTAACATGCTCAAATTGGTGATATTCCAGTTAATACTCAGACACAAGATCTATGATTAGCAGCAAACCTACAGGTAGCAGCAACATTGAGGCCCTCGTTAAGAGATGGTGGTCCTAGGACCGCCAGACTCACGGTGGCGGTCAGACCGCCACATTATGACCATGGCGAAAGCCCACAGGAGTTGCTTGTGGTCCTAATCCGCATGCAGCACTGCCCTGGGGATTATGAGTCCCCTGTCCGCCAGCTTGTGCATGGCAGTCTCACTGCTATGTAAAAGCTGGCAGTGAAGGGGTGCAGAGGGCTCTTGGGGGCCCATGCACTGCCCATGCCAAGAGCATGGGGCAGTGCAGGGGCCTCCATGGACAGCCATATCGCGCTTTTCATTGTCGCTTAGATAGGGAAAAGCGCAGCTGGTGCTGTTGCAACCCGTACGCTGCAACATTGCCGCCGGATCGATTACGAGCCGGCGTCAATGTTGTGGGCTGTTTCGCACTGGGCCAGCCAGCAGAAACTTTGTTTCCACCCACTGACCCCGAGGGGAAAAAACTCGTAAAAAGGATCCGCAGGAAGGTCACCACACTGGCGGTGACCTGACTGCGGGAGTTTGGCGGGCGGCCTTTTCCACCCGCCAAACTTGTAATGATGGGTCGAGTTTCCAAAACATTGGTGTTTACGCCCAACCGCAATGGCATGGGAGAAGGAAATTGTACCACTGATGGAAAGGCATACTACAGATTTGTGGGCTTGGATGGTACTTCCCATGTCGCTCTTGGGTAGATCAGCCATATTCAAAATTGTGCCACTGCCGATATTTTTTATACCAACTGAAGAACTGCCCCTTTAACACTGCTTGCCCTTTTTTTCAGTGAAATCAATTCCATGCTTTGCGTTTTTCTGTGGAATTAAAATATCTCAAGTATTGACCTGGTTAAGTGATTTAAATCTACATTTGATGGGGGTTTAGCAGTAGCCGACATCATGCCACATTTGACTCTGGTATAGCAGTAGCTGACATCATGCTAAAGAAACTGAAGCATCGCACCACCATTCATTCACTCTGATCAAAGGAACCCGCATCGGCCTCTGAAATAGGCCTTTGGAGGTAAGTCGACCTGCCTTTTGTTATACAGGGAAGCCATGTACTCCTTTTCCACCAGCAACAAAGATGGTACTCTGGCGGATCATGCTGAGAACTAAGGTGGAAAGATACAATGACGGGACTGACTCCTCTGTGGGAGGGCACCCTACTGAAACAAGTGTTGAACTTACTGGGTTCCAGAAATGGAGGGTGCAACCCTCAACTCTTACCAGACACCTCAGGAAAAATACAGGCTTCACCAAAGCCAATGCTATCAGTATCTGCAGCTCAGTCATACTCTGACCCCTTTTATCTCAGAAGAGCTTTCATATTACAAAGTCTAACTGTTAGAATTGAAACGCCTCATGAGAGAGCTGGAAGACCACAAAGTCTCACAGGTCTATTGAAAAATAATCAATAACATGGCTGATCTATGGATGGGAAATGGCAAGACATATATGATGAGCGCCCCCCCCAATTACACTGACGCAATGGAATAGGAACCACAAGCTGGTTTGTAAAGTATATGAGTATCTACATGTGCGCGCTTCAAACAAATACAATACAGTACACATAACTTCTTTTTCTCCCAAGCACCTTCACACCATTTACCCTGACAGAGACCCCCATTGTAAGGTGACGGTCGCAGACTTCATACACCTCGTCTGGTACTGCTCACAGGTGGTCCAGTTCTGGGACGAGATGCTTGCCTGTACTCAGCACATTACAGGGTGGACAATAACACAACAACCCACTATGTGCTTATTGGGCCTACTCCCTGAGAACCCTAAGAATACTCTTAGTAGACGATATACGATCTTGGGGCCCATAATGGGCAAATGTCACATCACGATCCACTGGCTTGGCCCCAACAGTAAAAGGACTAGAAGAAGGACTTAACTGAATGGGCTGGCACAGAGGCGGCACATATGAGGCAGACTAGAACAGATACTAAGGCGGCAGATGCCCCGATGACCTGGGAGCAATGATGCAGGCTTTGTTTGAGTATACTGGTGGAGGCCTGGCAGAAGGGGACAGTCAGAATGTAAATTAAGTTAGCCCCCAGCACACTCAACTGGAGGTAAAGCACCATATTAATCATTACTCTCTCCTCAGAAGGTATGACAGGTGTCACTCATGCACTATATCTAACCCAGTCACTGGACTAATGTGTGCAATTTGATGACTGGTCTTCCTTTAGAATCTTTGCGAAAATACAAAGGGTGGGGGGAGTTCTTGATGACCATGAACATTGTTTTTGACATGCCTCTTGTCGATTGCTCATTACAGGTTTTAGGACTACAAGGGAGCCAATGGGGCGATACCTGCAAATGAAACATTTGCTTATTAAACAGTTCCAGATATATACTGTCATATTCTATCAGTGTAGTTGTTAGACCTGACAGCATTAGGGTGGTCATCCCCCAACTTTTTGCCTGCCTCCCTCTACTTTTCTGACACTGTTTTTGCTGGTTTTAGAACTCTGTGCACTTTAACACTGCTAACCAGTGTTAAAGTGCACATGCTCTCTCCCTTAAATATTGTAACATTAGTTTATCCCCAATTTGCATATTTGATTTACTTATAAGTCCATAGCAATGTGCACCACATTGGCCCAGGGCCTGTAAATGAAATGCTACTAGTGGGCCTGGAGCACTGATCGTGCCACCCACATAACTAGCCCCTTATCCATGTCTACGGCCTGCCATTGAAAGGCCTGTGTGTGCGCAGTTTCACTGCCACTGACTTGCCATCTGTAAGTACTTGCCAACCCTTAAACTCCCCTTTTTCTACATATAAGTCACTCCTAAGGTAGGCCCTAGGTAACCCATAGGGCAGGGTGCTATGTAGGTAAAGGCAGGACATGTACATATAGGTTTTTTTAATGTCCTGGTAGTGAAAAACTCCTAAAGTTGTGTTCCACTACTGTGAGGCCTTCTCCTTTCATAGTCTAGCATTAAGACTGCCCTCATATAATTTTTGAGTGGTAGATTGTGATGTGTAAGGGGTAACCAGGTCATATTTAGTATGGCCAGAATGGGAATAGAAAATCCTGGTAAATGGTGAGGTTGGATTTTATTTTACTATTTTAGAAATGCCACTTTTAGAAAGAGAGCATTTCTCTGCACTTAAAACCATCTGTGCCTAACAGCCTGTCTCCAATCAATGACTGTGTTTGTCTGGGTGAAATGAACAAGGAGCTTAAAACCAATACAGACCAAACACCGGACACTCAGTCACATCTGCATTCATCTGTATACTGGATGGGTCTTCCTCGGCTGGAAGGGTGGAGGGCCTGACACTTACATTTCAAGGGCCAATGGCCTGCCCTCACACAAAGGAGGGACCCTGGCAGACAGGACCAGGCTGAAAGTGGAACGTGTGCATTTCAAAACCACTCTAAAGTCTCCCCCACTTCAAAGGCATTTTTGGGTAAATAAACAGGGTCTCTTACCCCCACCAACTGAGACACTTCTGGAAATGCATCTGAAGTCTGTCAGAAGACCTGCCTGGCTGCCCAAAGGACTCTCTGGACTGCTTTTCTGAGAAGGACTGCTGCTCTGCTGTTGCCCTGCTGCCCTGCTGGGCTCTGTCTGTGCTGGAAGGACTCTGCCTTCCCCCAAAAGTGCTCTCCAAGGGCATGGATTGAGCTTGCCTCCTGTTCCGAAGTCTCAGGGACAGCAAAAACTTAAATTGCTAGTACCCGACTTCAGGGACACTGCAACCTGCTCCGTGGATCTCGCAGCGCGAAGCCACCATGACCTGCAATGCAAGTTCGACATTGCCGCTGCTCCGTTGACGTCACTCTGGATCATCACGACACTGCAAAGTCATGACATGATGTCCTGACGGACCGGAACCATCGAACCTGTTGGGTCACCAGGAATCAACGCATCATAGACGACGCCGCATCATCATCTCCCCCTGCATCCGGATGGAACTGATGCCTCACCTCCACCTACTTCACAGCATGGAACCGCCGCCTCTCTCCTCTGAAGCCGTAAGGGACTGACACGCTCAGACTCCAGCGACGTCTCTTTCCGACTCCGTGCTACATATGTATTCAGATAAATATTATCGATTTTCTAAGCCTGTGTGGTGTATCTTTGTGGGTTTACACTGTGTTACTGTATGATTTATTGCACAAATACTTTGCACATTGCCTTCCAAGTTAAGCCTGACTGCTCAGTGCCAAGCTACTAAGGGGTGGGCACAGGATAATTTGGATTGTGTTGTTACTTACCCAGACTAGGATTGTGATCCCTGCTTGGACAAGGGTGTATACCTCTGCCAACTAGAGACCACTTTTATTTTTTTTTTTAACAGTAATGTACTTGATGACTGAATAAAATAACATTACTAAAAAAAGAAAAAAAAAAGAAAAAAAAAACACTGACCTATTTACTTCCTCGTATGCTGCTTGGCAGTGCAACCTGGGGGCACTGACAGACGAAGCGTGGGCCGAGGCGAATTTAGCCCCACAGCATTCTGCAGTCTTCTCTAGACTTCGCTTGATACAACTGAAGTTCCTCCATAGAGCCTACCTCATCCACATATTGGGGAGGATAGAGGTGACAGCCTTTGTGGCCCAAATTCTGACAATACTGGCCGCAAGTGCTTTCCTGACTTTGAGGGGCCCTCAGGTGGTCCATAGCGCAGGACCCAAAGTTAGTCCTAATACAAATCAATTCTGATCTAGACGATAGTAGACACAAACCCACACCGTTATGGCTCAGGCTCATAGTAGCCATCAGGGATATTGCACATGAGTGGAAAGGAGAGCACCCTCCAGCAGTGGAGGAGCGCAAACCCTCCAGCAGTGGACGAGAGCAAGAGAGGGATGGACCGCTGCATGAACATGGAAAGACTAGTCAATGAGGCCAGAGGCTGTCCCCAAAAATACACAAAGCTATAGGGGGACTGGGCGAGACAGAAGGGGTGGTCCTCCTACTGGGAATCACCAGGTAATGCTTGAGACTGAAATGCGCAAATACATGGGGTGATTCTGAACAGCACTAGGGAAGGGCAGAAAGTGGACAGTGTTCAGGGTAATGTGTTTGGCTATGGCCATTGCACGGTATGACCATGCCCTGCGCCTAACACTTGCAAGCACGCAAGGCTGACTATGTGATGTTACAATATAAAGGGTGGTATTTTAAGTAAGGTAGACTTTCTAACTTAGTCAAAGGGTCAGAACTTCAAAACAAACAGTGGACCTACTGGCTTTATCAGAGGGTCAGCATATCAACAGACCTATTGTCGGTCTAAAAAAAAAAAAAAAAAAAAACCTACATTATAATCAAATGTATATTTCATGAATTCACACATTTCACTGTTTAATACAAGTGGTTGTCATAAATGGTTTTAATGTAGTACTATTTAAAAAAAAAAAAAAAAAAAAAAAACACGTTTGAGGCTTCCTTTTAACATTTTTCAGACCACAAAATACAGTCCCAGAAATAACCACAAGGTGTCTCCGCACTCCAACTGAAGAGCATAGCGTATCAGCTCGGAGTGCTTTAAAAATATGGTATACTCCTGGAAGGCTGCTGTGCTATGCCAGGCCGCACTCCTCATCCACCACAGGAAGCCAACACCAGTTGTGAACAGCCCTTGGCCATGTGCATGTCTGGCCACTAGGGAGGGCCAGTGCTTTAACTGCCATGAGTGGCCAAGACCCATTAAGTACAGCAGGCAGTGGCTGCAGTGTCAATCCTGTGGCCAGGCTCAGCGACCAACCTGCTGCAGGTTGCCAATTGGTGCTGCATACAGCTCAGCTTTGTACAGCAGGGGTTGGACGCAGAGCCAGGCCTTTGGCCAGGTCAGCACTCCACACATGAGAGCACATCCCCTGCTGTGCATGGCCCTCGGACGTGCCCAGAAGGAAATAGCCCAGGCCGCAGGCCAGGTCTGGTCTGGTGGCCATGGCTATGGCTAACCCACTGATGGATACCAACCCATTGCCGTTTGCCAGCATGGCAGACAACCCCTACTAAACCACCCTTTGGCTTCATGCAGGGGTATCCCTTTTTATGAGAAAGTTTCGTAATTGTCAGCACAAAATGGTGCTTTGTTTGCTTCTCACAAAATGGCAGCCACTAGATTGCCATTTTCTTTAAAATCACTATTTTATCACAGCCAACCTATATATATATATATATTTTTTTTTTTACTATTTTCCATGCCTCACTGGGGTCCTCAGAATTCCCCTGGGGGTCCGTTACCTCTTATGATTCCTCTCCACCATTTCAGTGGCTCGGTAAACTTTATTTTCGGAGCATGAACAAAAGTTCCACATTTGAAGATGTTACAAAAAATGTATATCCCCATAACAAGCCAATCATATTTGAAAATGAAAAAAAAAAAAAACTGAAATGAAAGGAGTTATCAGCATTTGCGATTTTCTGAATCCCGATTTTTAATGGCAGAGATATACAATAGTGCTAAACTCCACTCGGCATTTCTTTAAAACACTTTTACATCTCAAATAACTTATTTTTCTTCACCCTTCCTTCTTTTATATCCTCCTCCCAACCGCACCGTTCTTCACGAATACTGGCATCCCAGACTACAAGTTACTGGCAAATATGTTGCAGAACAGTAGACAGGGTCAAAAGTTATTGCCATATCAAAAAAAGTATTTTTACTGGAAAGCGTGGCTGAAACATAACTAGTTATAAGAATTCAGCCACAATCTCCATCAAAAGGCATTTTTAGATGGATTTGCACCAACCTTGCTAATCTACTAACTCAGTCAGCTATGTTTTGGCATGGCATGTTCCATCCACGAGAGAAAAAAGAAAAGGATAAAAGTGGGGTATGGAGTAGGGAGGGGGGGGGTATTATGAAAAAGGTGTACCATTACCAATTTAACTCTCACAGTAAACTGTGCGAACGTATTGAGAAAAGAAACTGAATGGATTTACACTAAACATGGCATGGAGCTGGAACTTCACTAGGAAAGCATGTTTTTTTTGTCGGTTTTGGTTCAATTGTGTTCAGTAGTTTTTCCAGATATTCGCATTTAGAAAAGGTGCTGGTGGAATTCAAGATATTAATACATTTGTTATTTCTCTGCCATTTAACTTGCTGGTCGACTCGGTCATTCGCGTTTCAAGATTCTTCTTTTTTTTATTTTTAACACAATGTTATAGGCTGGTTTACGGGCGATTTCGTTTTAACTCATCTTCAACACCACAAGTTAGCAATGGCTCAATGCTTGCACGGTTTCCAGAAGCCATTTTAAGTACTGGATTCAACCACTGTCCCCGACTCTTGAATTTGAGCGGACTTGTGAGTTTCATGCAGTGTAAAAAAAATGAATGAATGGAATGAAAACACAGGCTAAGCTAAACACTACACTGAGTATCTGACTTTGCTTGGAGGGCCGGAGGCCTGGCTCAGGGGTGCCCCCAAGTAAAAAAAGACAAGTAAAATCACTCATCAGACATGCATCAGGTATTTAAGCTTAGTGTATGAATCACACCAGAATTACATATCCTCAAGGGGCTAGAAAGGAGTACAGGGTAAAGCTATTGTAGGAAGTTGGCTCTGTGTATACTATTTCAAAGTAAGAAATAGTGTGCACAGAGTTCAAGGGTTCCCCTTAGAGGTAAGATAGTGGCAAAAGCAGATAATTCTAATGCTCTATTTTGTGGTAGTGTGGTCGAGCAGTAGGTTTATCAGAGGGTAGTGTTAAGCATTTGTTGTACACACACAGGCAATAAATGAGGAACACACACTCAAAGACTTACTCCAGGCCAATAGGTTTTTATTTAGAAAAATATATTTTCTTAGTTTATTTTAGGAACCACATGATCAAGATTTACAAGTAATACTTTAAATGAAAGGTATTTCACTTAGGAACTTTGAATAATCACAATAGCATGTACAGTTTTGGCACAAATGGCAATAAGCTATTATAAAATTGGACAGTGCAAAAATCAACAGTTCTTGGGGGAGGTAAGTAGAGGTTAAGTTCGTAGGTAAGTAAAACAGTTATAGGGTTCAAAGTTGGGTCCAAGGTAACCCACCGTTGTGGGTTCAATGCAACCCCAAAGTTACCACACCAGCAGCTCAGGGCCGGTCAGGTGCAGAGGTCAAAGAGGTGCCCAAAACATAGGCTTCAATGAAGAACAGGGGTGTCCCTGTTCCAGCCTGCCAGCAGGTAAGTACCCGCGTCCAGGCAGGCCAGGGGGGTTTTGTAGGGCACAGGGGGGACACAAGCAGGTACAGAAAGCACACCTTCAGCGGAACAGGGGCGGCCGGGTGCAGAGTGCAAACAGGCGTCGGGTTTCAGATAGGAAATAATGGGGAAACCAGGGTGTCTCTTCGACAATGCAGGCAGGCACGGGGGGGGGCTCCTCGGGGTAGCCACCACCTGGGCTAGGCAGAGGGTCACCTGGGGGTCACTCCTGCACTGGAGTTGGATTCCTTCAGGTCATGGGGGCTGCGGTGCAGTGTTGGTTCCAGGCTTCGGGTCCCTTGTTACAGGCAGTAGCGGTCAGGGTGAGCCTCTGGATTTCCTCTGCAGGAGTCGCTGTGGGGGATCAGGGGGGGTCGTCTCTGGCTGCTCACGGGCTCGCAGTCGCCTGTAGTGTTGGTTTTCCAGAGGGCGAGCCGGGGGCGTCGGGTGCAGAATGGAAAGTCTCACGCTTCTGCCGGGAAACGTGAAGTCTTTAAAGTTGTTTCTTTGTTGCAAGAAAGTTGCAGATTGTTGAACAGGGCCGCTGTTCATGGGAGTTTCTTGGTCCTTGGTTGCAGGGCAGTCCTCTGAGGCTTCAGAGGTCGCTGGTCCCTGTTGGATGCGTCACTGTTTTCTTCAAAGTTGGGAGACTGGCCGGTAGGGTTGGGGCCAAAGCAGTTGTCGTCTCAGTCTTCACTGCAGGGCTTCAGGTCAGCAGTCCTTCTTCTGGTTAAGGTTGCAGGAATCTAGTTTCCTAGGTTCTGGGGAGCCCCTAAATACTGATTTAGGGGTGTGTTTAGGTCTGGGAGGGCAGTAGCCAATGGCTACTGTCCTTGAGGGTTGCTACACCCTCTTTGTGCCTCCTCCCTGTGGGGAGGGGGGCACATCCCTAATCCTATTGGGGGAAATCATCCATCCACAAGATGGAGGGTTTCTAAAAGCAAGAGTCACCTCAGCTCAGGACACCCTAGGGGCTATCCTGACTGGTGGGTGACTCCTCCTTGTTTTCCTAATTATCTCCTCCAGGCTTGCCGCCAAATGTGAGGGCAGTGGCCGGAGGGGCGGGCATCTCCACTAGCTGGGATGCCCTGTGGCGCTGTAGCAAAATGGGTGAGCCTTTGAGGCTCACCACCAGGTGTTACAGCTCCTGCAGGGGGAGGTGAGAAGCACCTCCACCCAGTACAGGCTTTGTTCCTGGCCACAGAGTGACAAAGGCTCTCTCCCCATGTGGCCAGCAACATGTCTGGTGTGTGGCAGGCTGTCAGAAACTAGTCAGCCTACACTGAAAGTCGGGTATGTTTTCAGGGGGTATCTCTAAGATGCCCTCTGGTATCAAACTTCTCAGCACAATAAATGCACACTGATGCCAGTGTGCACTTTATTGTGAAATACACCCAAACTTCCAAGTTTTCAGTGTAGCCATTATGGTGCTGTGGAGCTCGTGTTTGCCAGACTCCCAGACCATATACTCTTATGGCTACCCCGCACTCACAATGTCTAAGGTTTTGCTTAGACACTGTAGAGACATAGTGTTCATGCACCTATACCCTCACCTGTGGTATAGTGCACCCTGCCTTAGGGCTGTAAGGCCTGCTAGAGGGGTGACTTACCTATGCCACAGGCAGTGTGAGGTTGGCATGGCACTCTGAGGGGAGTGCCATGTCGACTTAGTCATTTTCTCCCCACCAGCACACACAAGCTGTGAAGCAGTGTGCATGTGCTGAGTGAGGGGTCCCTAGGGTGGCATAAGACATGCTGCAGCCCTTAGAGACCTTTCCTGGCATCAGGGCTCTTGGTACCAGGGGTACCAGTTACAAGGGACTTACCTGAGTGCCAGGGTTGTGCCAATTGTGGAGACAAAGCTACAGTTTAGGGAAAGAACACTGGAGCTGGGGCCTGGTTAGCAGAGTCCCAGCACACTTTCAAATCATAACTTTGCATCAGCAAAGGCAAAATGTCAGGGGGTAACCATGCCAAGGAGGCATTTACTTACAGTGATGCTAAGACGGATTGAGGGTAAGCACAGAATCTAAAAAGTTTTTAATTTATTTTGTTGAGAAGTACTGGTACAGCCCCATTAAGGGTTTAGCAGTGTTCCCAAGAAGTGGCAGTAATGCCTATTAGAACATTGGAAGTTGGCAGCTCCATTGAAAACAATGGAGTGCTGCGGGCTTTTACTGGCCGGTAAAAGCCCGCAGCGCCAACATTCCAATGGGCTTTGTTCACAGCAGCAGCTGTGAACAAAGCCTCATGGAGCCCGAGGGGATTCTAATCCCCTCGGGCTCCGTGAGCAATTTGTTTTTTTTTAAGAGAACATTCTGCCCTGAGTGGCAGAATGTTCTAATAGCCTTAGAACCCGCCATAGCGGGCTCTACCGGCTATTAAAGGCCCTTTCCCTTGTTAAATGCCCGAGCCAAAGGCTCGGGCATTTAACTCGGGAGCGGGCCTTTAATAGCCGGTAGAGCCCGCTACGGCGGGTTCTAAGGCTATATTAGTGGTAGAGCACCTGATCCGTGCAGGTGTGCCTCCTGTGGTCTTCACTTAGGCAACTTCTTCAGAGGACTTCCTATAATTTGTGCGGGCGTATAGTCCTAAACCTCAGACACTCCATTCCAGTCCCATGATTCTCATCAACTTCGGCTACTTTGGCTATCTCTCCCTGTAAATGTTGAGGCTGTTCATCAGATCAGCCTATCTGATGCTCGGTGTCATATTGCCTTTACTTTATTAGTGACCTCAAGTCCTCAACTGCATAGGTCCATCTCTTAAAGCTCATTTTCCAGATGTAGTATTTTCAAAGCTGGAAGATGTGCAATGCCAAGCACAAAATCACATCCACCATTTCTCTCTATCAAAGACAGTGTTGAGAATGGTAGAGTTAGTACATAGCAGTTCTTTCACTTTTCTAGCCCTCCTACAAACAGTCCGGCATGCTTCCGTCTTGCCAGACTATTTGCTAAAAGCCTCAATTACAGGTCTTTAGCGTTGGTGGATTTTCTGCCCTCTACCCTCCTAAAGAGCTATCTTTGCTTGTGCGCTCAAGTGCTGCAGCTTTCCATGAACACTGCACGGTCACCCTCCATTGACTCTCTGGGCATACCCCATGCAGCCACTGCACCCCAAAAGTAGTGGATGGGAGGAGGGAGCAGAGACCATCACTGTTGAAGCCAGCTTTTTTTTTTTCTTACAACATACAGAGAGGCATGGTTAGAGTAGTTTCAGATTCAGCTACATCCACATACCTCCCTACAATGTTTAGCTGTAGCAGGGCTCAGTCTATCCATAGGAACACACAGAACATTAGTACACAGCTTTAAAAACTGCATGCCTGCTTCAGGTCTATGTTGCTTCAAAATCACCATGTGGTGAGGAAGGCCCGTTCAAACACACTGTATATCATTGCTTTACCTGTTCCCGTACCACATTCCATTTCATGATACTGTAGATCTGGGTTAGTTCTAATTTTGTAGTGGGAAATCTAAAGTCAAGTTGCCTTTTTTTTGGAACGGCTTAGAAGCCGAGGTGTGATAAATGGTGACATCTGACAACTTCGCATTTGCTTCCACAGCTTTGCTCCATCTTGTTTAATTTGCTAATATATTAGTCAGTTTTCTTTTGATCCAATTGAATTTTGTACAAGTTAAAGGCCCATTCTCTTTCCATATCCCAGCTGAGCAGGCACAGTACACATACAATATTATGTTTGCTATACTACCACCCCCAACTCCTTGCAAGTAATAATATACTTGTGCTTCAACCTTTAGTGGACAACACTAACATCAATATCAATCCCTAGCACAAGTAACAGAACTCATGCAGAGCTGGTTTCCAATACCAGATTGCCAAACCCAGTGCAGAACATGCATATACAAACTCCACAAAGAATTAGGCAGTGACTGACAATGTCCTACTTCCAGGGATGCAGTTCAAGGAGAGGCATAGAGACAAGATGTAAACTCCCTGTGAACACTGAGTAACACCACTCAAAAAACAATGTAATACAGTAGATGAGTGGACACAAAACCATACTGGCAAAAAGCTAGGCCCCAAAATGGAACAATGTCAATAAGTCCACAAAAAAACATAACATACAGGGCAGGGATCATTCAACATCCTAAACCAAAGACGATACATAATCGGGTGACTCTCAAACAGTGAACATCGGACCTTACCAGAGTAATTTTTCACATGATAACTGAGAATGCAGTAGTTAGAACGCGTTGTCTTACCATGTGAAATTGCTGAAAAAATATTTATATATTCAATTTAAAAAAAATAAAAAAATAAAAATTGGATGATATAGTTAGGAAAACGTAATTGTTTGTATAAAACAACAACTTAAGCTACACAAACCATAGGAATTCTAAAGTTATAGCTATAGCTTAAAGTGATATTTTGGGCTTCAGCCAAACCTTATAATAACTCATGCACCTCTGTATTGAGTGTTGTCAACTCATTAACCAAGGTAAATTAACTATAATTCTCCTCACCACCATGTACAATGCTCTCATAAAATGATGTCATTTGAGATGTCACGAGTCTTGTTTTGAATGCTATAAGTGATGTAATATGAAAGACTATAAGCAACACATGGGGAAGGCACGAGTTACTGTTAATGTAATGCGGCTTGCAAGTTGACAACACTGTGTACGGAGGTGCCTGAGTTACAGTAATGTTTGTGAGGGGTGCAAAATATAACTAAGATATAGCTATAACTTTAGCACTTTTTGCACTTTAGAATTTCTAAGGTTTGAGTAGTTTGTCGATTTTATATACAAATAATTAAGTTTTTCTAACTAGAATGAATTACAACCTTTGTTTTTTTCATTTAATTTTAATTTTTTTAAATAAAAATGTGTTTGAGATCGTATAATGTTGTTTAATATGGTCTTACTTGTTTTAATTGTTTTTTGTGGTACCGCAGTACTTTTACAAAAGTTCAAACTATAAGGTGTGTTGTGGGGTAAAGTAGAGTGTTGTAGAGTGGATTGGCATATAGTGGAGTACAGTGGATTGTTGAGCGCTGTGTCGTACAGTGGAGGGGAGTGTTGTTGAGTGGAGTGGCACAGAGTGTTGTGGAGTGGCAGAGTGGAGTAGTGTGTCAGATGAGGAGTAAAGAGACACGGAGTTGCACACAGGAAGTTGTGTAGAGGGGAGCAGAGTATGATAGAGTTGTATAGAGTGGAGCAGAGTGTCGCAAGGTGGAGTGGTACATAATGGAGGGTCAAAAGTGGAGTAGTGTACAGTGGATTCGTAGAATGAAGTGGTGTGGCATATACTGTTGTGGCATAAAGTGTTGGGGAGTAAAGTGGAGTGTTGCAGAGTTAAGTGGAGTGGCTCTACAGTGGTGAAAATCATGGAAACCATCAAAAACAATGCTATAAAATGAATATACATTCCGAGTCTCCCACCCAAGCAACAAACATTGGTAACAGCATTTCTGTAAGTAGATCAAATATCACTAGATTAGTCCTCAAGTGTAAAGGTTCTTTCAAACTAACCGATGAAAGTGTGCCAAGCTACCTGCAAAAATGAGTTCTTTACCACTGAACATATCAAAAGCTTGTAAATGCACTTTTACCTAAAAGGGCAAGGTACCAGGGCAAGTGCAGCCTTCCAACCAACACTCCAGATTAGATCAACAAGGTGGATGGAAACCACAGTTGATCAAAATAAGAAAGGGGGGCGGCCTTTGCTCACCACATTGGTTAAGCATGATGATACTGCCCTTCAGTAGTCTACAACAGAACAATGAAATCCAGATCAAAAGGATAAAGAATCTCTGGAACAGCATCAGAAGCAATCCACTGATTCATCTAATGGCCAAAGTAACTGTCCTTTACCAGTGATGTATATATTTGAACAAGAACACCAAGGATTTGCTAAACCAGTCAGAATTAGGCAACTAGGAACTGGAGAAGGGAATATAAAAACAATCTCAGGCTCTGGCTGGACACTGCTAATGAAGTTCAAACCCAAACACCTACTGAAGTCAAACATTAATTAACCTCTTCCCACATCTTCCCATTGCCTTTACTCAGAAAAAGACCAATATCTACAAACAAGAGTTATGTGTCATGCCCAGTTAGGAACAATTTCTGAAATGGATGATCTAATACCTTGGAAATCGGTCCACCTATAATTGGGGCTCCTTTCAAAACTACTATTTTACATATAAAAATGTCTGAATTCGTCTGCTGAATTTTGCAGAGATGACACCTAAATTGTGGCCATCATGCATATAATTTTCACTTCTTGCATCTACATTACCTGATCCGATTCTTAATGTGCTGCAGTAGACTGCACTTTGTGGACTGTATTTTTCTTTAATATACATTGCTTTATTCACAAGACTTTTCTGGCAATGGCAGGTCTTTGTGTGAGATAGAAACTTCACTTTCTCTGTTTTATCCCTCCGTTTATTCGCATCATATTTATCTTGAAACATTTCATAAGATCGTAAAACGTGTCCTCCGGGCCCACAAGGATGAAGTCGTTATGTCCCTGTAATTCAAATTAAGTTTTGGACCATTGACACAGGTCTCCATTGTAGCATTACTACTGGAGTTTTAATTTAGTTAGCTTTACGAGGTCACTTTCTACCTTCCAGCATACAACTAGGTCCTTTGCCTGGCATGGTTACATTGCTGCTCAGGTATGGCAGTACAAAGTTCCTCTCGGACGTGTGCTACAAGACAACGTATGCATTCTATCACACAGATGTAGCTTTCTTGCACAGATGGCGTTGAGTATGGTGGACATGCAGTCTGGCAAAAAACTTCCGATTCTACAACAAGGCATCTGGAAAGGAGTCTACCTGGAAGCATAATGTACATATTTCAAGAGCCACAATTCACATTATTAAAATTCAGGTACCTGAAATGGTTTGCCGAATTCAAATGGAAACCTGGGAGCTTCTCTTTCTTCCGATCCCCACCGATCTTTCATCATGGAGTTACGCACGATAACTTTATGGGCCTCATCAAAGCGCACATTGAAGTGGAAAGCAATGTCGTTTTGTCTTTTAAAATCAAAGGTGAACCTAAAGAAGAGGATTCAATAATCAGTCGATGAAATCTGCAGTTAAAAATACAACAAATTAATTGATCTTTGTTCAGCGAAATTTGCACGGAGCCCACACTGGTTTCCCTCGTAAAAACCAATCCTCGTTCAGTTTCACTCAAATCCTTTGTTTAAAAAAAAAAAAAAAAAAAAAAGAAAGAGTCCCAGAGCTCTCCGGTTGCTTTAATCTGCTAAATTTAAAAAAAAAAAAACTCGAGACCGTCTTCATGAAAGTAGCTAAAGTTCCTTTTTCAAACAAAAATTCAATTACCCTAATGAAAAATAAAGCTTAATTAAAAATAAAAACGATTTATTTTTTAAAGTAAACAAAACATAGTATGTTGTTACATCAACAAACAACTGTCGCACGACCCGTTCCCCCAAGTTACTATTACAACATATTTATGGTAGATGTCTACTCCTCTCATGGTCTCTCCACGAACAGCAAGTTATTGCGCAATACACAATCGTTCTATAGCAGTGGTAAATTGAGAACTTTTTCACAGTTTTAGTGCGCCATCACACCCACCATCTCAATCACAACGTAACATTCTGTGAGGGTCACTACTGAATGTCATAATTCTCGGATCTAGGTGGAAATACTTTAAATTACATGTTTGGCGTTGACTCTCTGCCTCATTTCCTACGGATCAACTACCGACCCAACTTTTTGTGCCAGACATTTAGTCGAGTTGGCAAAATTATTAAGTACTATCAGAAAAGGTGACGCATTACCTTGCATAATTTGCCTTTTCTTGACTCCTAATTTAGTCAACCCTGCCATATACCTTGGTGCTCCCATTCCACACGATTCCAGTGGCCCTGCCTTTGGTGGCTCATGACGTTTTTGAAAAAGTTAACATAAATTGTTAGACTGAGACCTTATCGGTCTTCCCTTCTAGAAGCTCCCTGTGTGGTTCCCTAGTCTCAGCCCTCTCCCTATTGGAATTTAACAAACATTTATAAAAGTAATTTGCTACAGGTTTTACACTCCAAAGGGCTTTAATTCCAGACCAATGCAGGGGCAATTGTCAGATCTATCTGTGGGTATTTGGGCCACCCAACAACTTTAGGATATTCATTTACAGCTTGAGCATGATCACTTCCTGATTGGGGACCATCTGATTAAAACTTTAGGCACACAAGACAGAAATAACGTTCCCAGGACTCGAACATATGCACTTTTCATCCTACTATGGCCTAGGTCCTCCCACCCCAATTGGTCCAATGTGTTCCTGTGCTTCAGATTTATCTGTAATGTTGACATGTGCCTTACCATGCACACTGATCAACTGGCAAAGGATAACCCTAAAATGAGGTAGCGCCACAGTATGCTTTGTTTTCTTCCAAGGGGTGGAGGTGCTCATCAACCGAGCTTTCATATGATCACTTATTGTTTTGTGGCATTCCAGAATATCAATTGACCAGCCTCCATTGGGTGATGAATGCAGCAATCCGACAGATTTTAGGTATGCAGAAAATCTGGAGAGGACCCAAATAAAGCAAACCAAATTATCAGTCACAAAAGTTGCCCAGTGTAAGCCTCCAGGCACTTGGCTATGAAAATCTTTGTCCTCGGTTTAACTACAAGTCATGCAGCAACAGAATATTCTCAATGTTTGGGAATAGAATAGAATGGTCTGCTAGTTGAACTGCTTGAAAATCAATCTTTGCCATTCCTAAAGAAAAATCTTAAAAGATGGAGGTTAAGTTAGTGTCTGCTCCAAATATGGTTCTATTGCTGGTAACTTTATAGTGCCTAGATACAATTTGGTACATTTAGTGCACAGTAAAAAGTAAATAAAAGCAAACATGAAATCATTTTGACACATACGTTGAACTAAGGTGTGCAAAGTGTTTTGTGATTTGGAGCCTGAGTTTATGCAAGAAATGTAACCTTCTTGGACAAAAAATTAACAAGCCCCGTAAAGGGGGGGGGAGGGAGGGTTTGGTGTTTCTATAGTTTGTGCGCAGAGGAAAACATTACATGGGTTCTCTCGTTCGTTTTCTCTCTCTCTCTTACCCCTCTTCCCCCCCTCCCAGTTTTGATTTAGAGTCAAGTCCTGCCCCTACCCTAAACACAAAGCTACAAGTACCAAAATATAAATAAATAAAATTAAAAAAAAACTGTTCTTGGTTGGCTAATCATACCAAACATGAAAGAACTTGAGAGCAAGTAAAGGTTTTTAGGTCTGAGTTTTGACAACATAGTTGTCAAAGAAACTTACTGCTAACAGTATACAGAAAGCAGGTTTGGGTCTGCCTCTTTCAACCACTGGCTTTCTTCGATCGGTCTCTTCCAGCCATTGGTTGGAGACTTTGTCAACTACATCTTGGGCTCATTCCAGTGGAGCAGGATTATCACACCTAATGCTATAGTTTACTTCAGTGTATCCTGCCGTTTTCACTTGATTGCTCACGTAGACGGACATAAGGGACTGATTTACAGCCTTGCCTATTAGCTCTTACAGGCTCCCTACCATGTCTCTTACTGTAATTTACCAACACTACATACCCACGACTAGTGACGTTGTCAATACTTTTTAGTCGGTATTTCCAATCCATCTAATGGCTCTCTTGGTATATGAGGGCCATGCACAAGACCCATGGTTGTAACCCGGAGTTGATGCATACTGGGAAGCTCGTCCATGACAAAATGGGGCATTCTTCAGGCCCCAAATTCAAATCCCCTGCAATGCAAACTTAGTATATTCCAGCTTTCTGAGTCCAGTAGTACGAGTGCCATAAATTGGTTAATAGTGAAATCTATTAATTACAGCGCTTAGAAACGGCAGATGAGTAGCATGTAATGCCATATCAAAAACAATTTACTATTATTACCATTAATTAGACGGCATGGTTTATGACTTTTTCTAACAAGACTTCAATAAGTGTGCATCATTCACTCACAACTATCTGTGGCTCTATGTCAGGACATCATGTATCCAGTTCCAAGCTTTCCTTTTACCGATAAGTATTTTGTTTACTTGGCATTCGCAAAGACTACTGGCCCCAGAATTCACCAATCTGTTAAATTTAAGTCTGGAGCTGAATACATTGTATCTGTCCTTGTCGGGAGAACAAACACAGTCTCCTTACTCAAACTTTTGAAAGTTGTAAAGCGGGGTACCAGATCACTCAATGTCCCTGATAAACATCCTAACTAGTCATGGGCTGTCACTTAGTAAATTATTGCACTTTGACATGGTTAACCCTGTTTCCGCTATGTTTAACCAGATGGGCTGAGTATGCCAAGGGCATCGCAGCACCGAAAAGTTGTGCCCTGGGACATGAAGCTTTCTGGCAACTTTTGTAATGGGGGTCTGTATAACCTTGAGCACTCCACTGAAATTACCCTTTTTTGAAAAAAAAACCGCAGTGCTGGCTCCAAAGACATTCATCTCTCGAGTCACTTTCAGTTGACCATTAGTCTGTTCATTGGCAAACTGAATAAAGATAAGACAATGCCTGGTTCAAGGGTCGAGGCCAATTAATGATTTTTGTGGGTGACTTGTTCAGTGGGCCTGGCAACAATTTTAAGAGTTTTGGAGGTCCGATTGTGAAGAGTAATTGTTTTATACACATTAGACCAATCCGAAACAGGGAACATGTTATAAGCAGGTCAGGGCTTGCCATGCATGCCAATAGGCCCCAATTCAGACAGGAGACTCAGAATTTCCGATTTTTGAAGCCAAAAAGGCTTTTAGTCTGCCACCTGAAATTACTTCTCCTTCAATAGATGAAAATGGAAGAAATACATTCCCAGTCTGTTCCCTCTCAGTTTGCTCCTATTTAGCCTTGCCTCAAGTTAACTTCAAACTGGATGGTCAGACATGTGACACAAGGAAACCTCAAAGTGTAGGCCTTGAAAAATTTGAAAAATGTTACAAGACCTGCAGTGCTAGAGACTTGAATTATCTACTTGACCACTTAACTTGCCCACTAAACTCATCCCAAATTTTGTGATCCTAGGCAAATATTTTATTTCACAAAGTCACCCTATTTTTCATTATCACATACTAGAGTACCTTCATGAGAGTTCAGCAAATTTGCTGTACAAAAAACAATTTTGTCTGATTTAATAGACTAAACATTTGCACCATGTACAAAAAAAATCTAGCTCACTTATAGGGTGTACATGACCCATGATTTGCTTCTTAGTTCACTAATAGCATTGCCATCAGGGCTGGAAAGTTCCTCAGCTCATATTTACAAATTGTCACTTTTAATAAATGTATCACTAAGGTAGGATGTGGTAGCGCACAATCACTACATGTAGACATTTTCCTTTGAAAGGGCAACAAACATTCTCAATGACATGCAGTTTTACTGATAAAACTATATGGTGCACAAATGACAATGTGTGGAAATCAGATTTCAGCAAATGTTTATCTGTGCATCACAAAAAGTATTCTGATCATATTAAAATCTTTGTTTCAATTCCACATCAGAATTACCAAAAATATGCTTTCCTAACTACTGAAATAGATCTTTAAATATTTGTACAGTTCATTTCCAAGCTATTTTTATGTTGTGAGCCCAGCACGATTGTGAGACAGTTTGTTTCTTTTCTTTTTCTGACTGCAAAGTTAAAGGATTTTGTAAACACCAATCTCCAAGATAAAATAGGTGGCAGTTTCTCAAAAAACATATTTGATCTCCGTCTTTGAAGCACAGCAGATGTGACAAGATAACAATAAGATTTAAAGGCATCTTTTTTGCACATTCAGTTTCTGAATGAACAGAACACTGGTTCTTTGCCAGTTCGAGCTCTCACCGGACCAGGCCACTAGGCCCTAAAAATGGCCCATCCTAATAAAATCTGACTCATCACAGCAAGTGGGTGAGGTTTCTCCAGGTCTGAGGTGGCACTCTGGTGATGTAAAGAAGATGTGAACAAAGGTAAGAGCCTCTGAAAGGCACTTGATAAAATCTCCCACCTCTGATCTCCTTATGCTGCTCAAAGTTGCAACACAGGCCTATAATAAAACTATATACACACACACACACACACACACAAACATAAAACCCTCCTATCTTTACGAACAAAACTGTGGACAGCAAATCAACTTAGAAAACGTCCACCTCACTTCATCCAAATATTAACAAATTAGCCTCCCTCTTTTCCAATAAAAATATTGTCAATCAGCCTGAACATAACCAAACTCATACCCATTTTGTATGGAGAAGGTTGCAGTTTCATCAAGAACATCACTCAGCAACCTAGATAGATTTCACCCACCATTCCCTTGAACGCTCTAAAGGAAATCATTGTCAACACTAAATCTTCAAATGTCTCACCAGGCACCACCTGCAACCTTTACCATTGTAACCTCCAATGTCTTATTCCCACTACATTCCTCAGTGCTTGATTGGTATAAGAATGAGTGCTGGTACCCAAAGCTCTACCCTGCCAGTGCTATTAAAAAGCAGTGTGCCAATTACCAATGCTGCATACTTGTGAATTCACCTCAGGCCTCTTTAATCCAGTAACAAACATATCCTGTCCCTTTATTCCACTTTTGCCTGCCTTGCTTTCACCCTTTGTGACAGTTTTTCAGTCTCTCTTCCTCCATCTTTTCACTTTGTGCGTTTTTCCCGGCAAAGATCTAATCAGGAAAAATAAGTACTGGTCCCCAAAAAGGAGTGCCTGTGGGCCCCACCAGCTCAAATTAGGCAGTGGTCTTTCCTGAGCCAAGTCGGTCTCTGAGTCCAGTAAGAATGGTCATGATGTTTCTCCCCTGAAGAATGTAGACCTAAAACCTCTGACCTTAGGCTCATCACTGGCCTCCCTCATCCTCTCCTAGAGTGTGGAAGTATGTGATACTATTCATCTACAAGAGAACAAGCGCGACAATAATCACTCAAATGACTAACAAAACATCCACTCTTAAAATTGTGGATGGCACTCTTCGTCAAGTCGACACATGAAACTCCTCCTTCCGGTTCCTCTGATTTTCCACAGCCTTTAAACACTGCTGACTACATAATGCTCCTACAAATACAAAAACGACAGAGGTAGTTTTGAAGGAACTTTACCAAAGTGGTCCAGGTCCTAAGTATCAGACAGATCGCAATTCATCAAAATTGGCAATTCCTTTGTCAAACATTCCAAATACCCCATAGAGTTCCAGACTCCATCCTCGCCCCTTTAGTTTTCAATCTGTGTTACTGTCCATTTTGCAATTTGGATAACTGGGACAAGATGAGGGCATTAGCGTGCTTATGTAGGATTTCCTCCAGAACATATCAATGAGGAATTTTTTGCACAACAAATGGACAAGAGTCAATAACATAATATACAGGAAGCGTTGGGTCGAATTTATTATAGTGAGCCATTCTGGACAGGAAAGATTGTGCGGGGAGAAGGACTGTTTTGGGAAATCAGAAATTGGCAGCAAAGCAGTAATATTCATACATACACAATATAAAATGTACAAGAACTAACATTACAACACAGATTGAAACGTTCTTGGAGCTTGAGACAACATGCATTTAAGGATTTAGAACTAGATGGAAGGATGATATCACAGTTATTGTAGTCAAGTGACTATAGATTAAGTGATTTTGGAATAAAAGGCTTTTCAGCTAATTTCTGAATTATTCACGGTGAGGGGTAGTATTTTAGTCTTGAAGTAGGAATTTCAAAATTCTGAGCTGCTTCTTGAAGATTTGTTTTCAGCATTCTAGATTTTTTCAGGGTTCACCTTTTGAGGGGATAGTATGCTTCTCAGTTAACACTGACCTCCAGAGAGCCGCAACATCTGATTGATGTTGTTTGGGGTGGTCTCATTTAGGGGCATATTTATACTCTGTTTGCGCCGAATGTGCGTCACATATTGACGCACATTCGGCGCAAACCTTGCTCCATATTTAAACTTTGACGCCCGACCCCGCGGACGTCAAAATTCCACCTTGTGCGCCATTTTTTGGAAGTGGGAAACTGCCTTGCGTTAATGATAAGCAAGGTAGGCGTTCCTGCCCAAAAAAGGACTTTAAGGCCCGTGTGCCTTATTTATACCCCAGCGTCATTTTGACGCATAGGAGGGGGTGGGCCTTAAAAAATGGCGCACAGCTTGATGTGTGCTGTTTTTTAACACCTGGGTCAGGGCAGGCATTAAAGGATCTGTGGGCTTGGAAGGAGTCCAGAGGTGCCCTCCCCTGCCCCCAGGGACACCCCCTGCCACCCTCGCCCACCCCTGCAGGACACCAATGGATGGGAGGACCCATCCCAGGTAGGTTCAGGTAAGTATTTTTTAAAGTTTTTTTTAAGTGGCATAAGGGGGCCTAATTTGGGCCCCCCTATGCCCCCCTACATGCCACTATGCCCATGCACAGGGGACAGAAGTTCCCTGGGCAGGGTCATTGGGCAAGGGGGCATGACTCCTGTCTTTGCTAAGACAGGAGTCATGTCATTGGGGGTTGTGCATAAAAAAAAAAAAATGGCGCAAGTCCGGTTTGAGGCCTGATTTTTGCCTCAGACCTGACTTGCACCATTCTTTGACGCACAACCCCCATTGTCCCCTACGACGGCGCTGCCTGGTGGGAGTCTTTTTTTTTTTTTTTACTCAGACCAGTCCGCAGCGCCGGCTAAAGTCATCCTTAAATAAGGCGCCCGCATGGTGCGTTGGAATGGCGTTAGCCAGCGGTAAAATGTTTGACGCACAACTGTGTTGGCGCAGTTGAGCATCAAAAAGTATAAATATGGCCCTTAGTGCCTTACAAGTGATCCAGGCTAGTTTCACTATGCTGTCTGCTTGATGGAAAGCCATTTTAGAGAGATAAGAATGGGGAAGATGTAGCCAATTTTCTTGGATCCTGTGATTAATCCAGCTGCTCTGTGTATCTGATGTGCAGCTATTTTAGTTATAGCTTCATACACATTATTTTAACATACTAGGCCTACCGCTGTGCACTTTAACCTAGATATATTTCATTCGGCTTCACTTTATTATTGTTACAGTGGCCACTTTTACGGTTTTGTTTTATTTTCTCTCCATCTGGCTGTTTTTGCCTAGGACAGCGCTCTGTTCTCAAATTTCTTCCAAGGCTGCAGTAAAATAGGTTGCTGGTGAACGTGGTATACAATTTTGTCTCTGACATTCATAGAAAACACACATCCTTACAAAGGGACATTTTCTCAGAACATCAGCTGTTTTATTATAAAAACACTTCCCTGTCCATTGCAAGTTAGAGGGAGATGCCAGCCAGAGAATCACGACTGTATGCTGATCTTTACTTGACTTTCTTTTCCGAAGCCACAGTGACAACACAGACTTCGCAGCACAATGCATTTCAGCACAAAGCCATCTGAACCACCACTATGTGATGCATCCCCATCACAGAACCTCTCAGCCCACACTATTCTGAACCAAGGTTGTGCAAAGCATCCTTGATAATAGATTTCACATTGCACCCGCAGCCCATCTGAACTACTGCGGTGTGAAGCGCCCTTGACGCAGTGCCTTGCATTGTAACTGCTGCTTCAAGCCACATCCGTGACAAAGGCCTTGCGTGGGCATCACCACTGCTCATCGTGTCCCCATCATTAGGCATCACATCACTGCTGCAGCTCTTCGAAACTGCCACTACGCAACACATCCGCCATGCGGGACCAAGCAACTCTCTTCCTTGTGTTTTCACTTTATTACTTTTTGAAGTGCTGCATAAATAATTTACACATTACCTCCAAGTTAAGCCTGACTGCTTATTGTAGGAGGCTGGACTGGCTTGTAGTGAGTACCAAGGGGTACTTGCACCTTGCACCAGGCCCAGTTATCCCTTATTAGTGTATAGGGTGTCTAGCAGCTTAGGCTGATAGATAATGGTAGCTTAGCAGAGCAGCTTAGGCTGAACTAGGAGACGTGTGAAGCTACTACAGTACCACTTAGTGTCATATGCACAATATCATAAGAAAACACAATACACAGTTATACTAAAAATAAAGGTACTTTATTTTTATGACAATATGCCAAAGTATCTTAGAGTGTACCCTCAGTGAGAGGATAGGAAATATACACAAGATATATATACACAATAGCAAAAATATGCAGTATAGTCTTAGAAAACAGTGCAAACAATGTATAGTTACAATAGGATGCAATGGGGAAACATAGAGATAGGGGCAACACAAACCATATACTCCAAAAGTGGAATGCGAACCACGAATGGACCCCAAACCTATGTGACCTTGTAGAGGGTCGCTGGGACTATTAGAAAATAGTGAGAGTTAGAAAAATAACCCTCCCCAAGACCCTGAAAAGTGAGTGCAAAGTGCACCAAAGTTCCCCTAAGGACAAAAGAGTCGTGTTAGAGGAATAATGCAGGAAAGACACAAACCAGCAATGCAACAACTGTGGATTTCCAATCTAGGGTACCTGTGGAACAAGGGGACCAAGTCCAAAAGTCACAAGCAAGTCGGAGATGGGCAGATGCCCAGGAAATGCCAGCTGCGGGTGCAAAGAAGCTTCGACTGGACAGAAGAAGCTGAGGTTTCTGCAGGAACGAAAAGGGCTAGAGACTTCCCCTTTGGTGGACGGATCCCTCTCGCCTTGGAGAGTCGTGCAGAAGTGTTTTCCCGCCGGAAGGACGCCAACAAGCCTTGCTACATGCAAATCGTGCGTTTGGCGTTTTTGGACGCTGCTGGGGCCCAGGAGGGACCAGGAGGTCGCAAATTGGACCTGCAGAGAGAGGGGACGTCGAGCAAGACAAGGAGCCCTCACTGAAGCAGGTAGCACCCAGAGAAGTGCCAGAAACAGGCACTACAAGGATGCGTGAAACGGTGCTCGCCGAAGTTGCACAAAGGAGTCCCACGTCGCCGGAGACCAACTTAGAAAGTCGTGCAATGCAGGTTAGAGTGCCGTGGACCCAGGCTTGGCTGTGCACGAAGGATTTCCGCCGGAAGTGCCCAGGGGCCGGAGTAGCTGCAAAGTCGCGGTTCCCAGCAATGCAGCCCAGCGAGGTGAGGCAAGGACTTACCTCCACCAAACTTGGGCTGAAGAGTCACTGGACTGTGGGGGTCACTTGGACAGAGTCGCTGGATTCGAGGGACCTTGCTCGTCGTGCTGAGAGGAGACCCAAGGGACCGGTGATGCAGCTTTTTGGTGCCTGAGGTTGCAGGGGGAAGATTCCGTCGACCCACGGGAGATTTCTTCAGAGCTTCTGGTGCAGAGAGGAGGCAGGCTACCCCCACAGCATGCACAAGCAGGAAAACAGTCGAGAAGGCGGCAGGATCAGCGTTACAGAGTTGCAGTAGTCGTCTTTGCTACTATGTTGCAGGTTTGCAGGCTTCCAGCGCGGTCAGCGGTCGATTCCTTATCAGAAGGTGAAGAGAGAGATGCAGAGGAACTCGGCTGAGCTCATGCATTCGTTATCTAAAGTTTCCCCAGAGACAGAGACCCTAAATGGCCAGAAAAGAGGGTTTGGCTACCTAGGAGAGAGGAAAGGCTACTAACACCTGAAGGAGCCTATCAGCAGGAGTCTCTGACGTCACCTGGTGGCACTGGCCACTCAGAGCAGTCCAGTGTGCCAGCAGCACCTCTGTTTCCAAGATGGCAGAGGTCCGGAGCACCCTGGAGGAGCTCTGGACACCTCCCAGGGGAGGTGCAGGTCAGGGGAGTGGTCACTCCCCTTTCCTTTGTCCAGTTTCGCGCCAGAGCAGGGGCTAAGGGGTCCCTGAACCGGTGTAGACTGGCTTATGCAGAATTGGACACATCTGTGCCCAACAAAGCATTTCCAGAGGCTGGGGGAGGCTACTCCTCCCCTGCCTTCACACCATTTTCCAAAGGGAGAGGGTGTCACACCCTCTCTCAGAGGAAGTTCTTTGTTCTGCCATCCTGGGCCAGGCCTGGCTGGACCCCAGGAGGGCAGCTGCCTGTCTGAGGGGTTGGCAGCAGCAGCAGCTGCAGTGAAACCCCAGGAAGGGCAGTCTGGCAGTACCAGGGTCTGTGCTACAGACCACTGGGATCATGGAATTGTACCAACAATGCCAGGATGGCATAGAGGGGGCAATTCCATGATCATAGACATGTTACATGGCCATATTCGGAGTTACCATGGTGAAGCTACATATAGGTAGTGACCTATATGTAGTGCACGCGTGTAATGGTGTCCCCGCACTCACAAAGTTCAGTGAATTGGCTCTGAACAATGTGGGGGCACCTTGGCTAGTGCCAGTGTGCCCTCACACTAAGTAACTTTGCCCTAACCTTTACCAGGTAAAGGTTAGACATATAGGTGACTTATAAGTTACTTAAGTGCAGTGTAAAATGGCTGTGAAATAACGTGGACGTTATTTCACTCAGGCTGCAGTGGCAGGCCTGTGTAAGAATTGTCAGAGCTCCCTATGGGTGGCAAAAGAAATGCTGCAGCCCATAGGGATCTCCTGGAACCCCAATACCCTGGGTACCTCAGTACCATATACTAGGGAATTATAAGGGTGTTCCAGTAAGCCAATGTAAATTGGTAAAAATGGTCACTAGCCTGTCAGTGACAATTTGGAAAGAAATGAGAGAGCATAACCACTGAGGTTCTGATTAGCAGAGCCTCAGTGAGACAGTTAGTCACTACACAGGTAACACATTCAGGCACACTTATGAGCACTGGGGCCCTGGGTTACCAGGGTCCCAGTGACACATACAACTAAAACAACATATATACAGTGAAAAATGGGGGTAACATGCCAGGCAAGATGGTACTTTCCTACACTTATTGAAAAGCTACCAGAGGGTTAAGTATAGCACCTTGACAGAGACTGTGGTTGCCGCTTGAGTATGGTTTCACCCCTCCCTCAACCATTAACCCAATTTCCCATCATTAGTGCTCATCAGTGAGATCAGCACTAGTGTTTGGAAGGTTCCATACAGTGAATTTGTGTTGTACTAAAATCCCAGAGAGATAATTTGGTACCATTCAGAGTTTTTTAATTTCTCCTTGATTGGCCTTTTTGCTTTTTCTAAATTCCCTCTCATTCTATTTTGTTCTATTTGATGGTTGTGACCGAATCCACACCTGAAAAGCTCGAGTTTGAGCTTGCCAACATGGATGCCTACACTTTGACTGAGCTTAAGGAGTTCTGCAAGGATATAGGACTTCCAACTAAGAGCAACACCAGAAAGCTTGAGCACCAAAAGTTGCTTAGGGCCTGGGCGAAAGTCCACCAGTCACTGGTAAGGGCAACAGAAGGAGAAGATGATGTGGAAAGGCAAGGAAAGAACCTGGATATCAGTCCTGAGATGCAGTATTCAGCTGAGGGGGATGACTCCTCTCCTGAGTTGACGTTCTTTGCCAGACCAGAGAGCAGTGGGTCTTCTCAAGGCCTGTCCCCAGAGGAACTGGAATGCAAATATGGAGTTTCAGCCAAACTCAAGATGGAGGAGAGGACACCTGAGGTAGTTTCTGCATTGTAAATTCTGCATTGCATTAGGGCTTTGGGGCCAAGCCTCTCCAATTTTGTGACCTGTAAAAGGTTTCCCTTCATTTTACTTTAAAAGGACTGTGACTCATATTTCTACGGTCTGATCATCGGAAAGTTCAGCTGAGCATGTGTGCAAATCTCTCCCTTGGGGATTATCGTTTTACAGCCCTTAATTATTGTAGGAAAATCTCTGCAGGAGTGACATTATCACGTCCAGAAGTCCTCTCACAAGGCTGTGAATGCTCACGCCCAGTGTAACAGAGTCATCAGCCATGTCACTTTTACAGTGTGAGACATTCATTTGCAGCAGTCCATCTTCAATCTTTTATAGGTGACAGGCTACATTCTCTATGCCGTTGTAAAGCGGATTATGCAGGGAAATTAGAAACCTCCCCTAAATGATGCAGGACTGGATACTTTATGTATGCATTTACAAAGATCTGTAACAATGGCATATTTCCCTAAGAAGCATAAAGCACGGTTTCTTTTTCCACAGAAAATTATCTTAATACAACTTTGACTTCATTGAGTGAAAGCTGTAAAACATTTTTTTTTTTGTATTACTATATTTTAAATTACTACATTTCTCTTGCCGTTTACGTGAGATAATTCAAAGCTGCTCTGAAGTAGCAAGATCAACCAGCGCCACCTTCTGAAATGTTGCATTCCATGTTTATTGAATTAAAATATAATGAAATTAATGCTTTTTTGACATCAGCTCTAGAATAAATTATGACCTGTGGTAAAGTGCAGTGTTTCCATTGCATTCACACACCAAGGTGGGCAAACACAAGCCTAAGCAGCCCTGAATCTTTTTTTTTTTAAGAGCTGGGGGACGTTTTCCTTGCTCACTGCATTACAGAAAATGTAACTTGTGTTGTTTCTGCCTCACCATTTTCAAATTTCACCAGCCGCCACTGCTTGAAGAAAAAAGAGACAAGCCATGGAGGAGAGGAGAATGGCCCATGAGCTAAGTCTAAGAGAGAGGGTCATCAGAGCCAAATAAGTGGAGTCCAGCAATATTGATGACAGCATATGCACAGTGCCTTCTGGAGAAAAGAGTGTTCACATTCTAAAGGATCAGGTGCCCAACTTGGTTGCGGAGATGGCATCAACAAGTGGGTTGAAGCCTAGGAGGTTGCTTTGGTGATCAATAGGGTCCCTGGAGAGAATTTGGGGAGGGCATATCTGGAGGCACATACCTAGTGAAGTGAGGGACACACTAGGTAAGAAGAAGGGGAGCAGGATGAGGTATCTTCCCTCAGAAAAGTATAGGCATACATTTAGAGACAGCTAGAAGCTGTCCCATCCGTCCTGGGTGGATTGTGTAGATACCTTTTGCAAGGCACTGATTGGCTGGGTGAAGGGCAGTGAAGTAAAATATTACCAGGAGCTGTATAGTTTGGTGGCAGGAGAGCATGTGCTCAGTCTTTGTTTTGCAGAGCTGATAGCAAGCTCACTGACCCCAGAAAGCTTCAAAGGAAGCGGACCACTGGATTGGCACCAGGGTCCTCAAGAAGGTATCTGGAGACATCACCATAAGGGGAGGCAGGGTCCCCTCCAAAAGAAAAAGATGGAGAGACAAAAATAAAAACAGAGTTCTCTAAAGGTCCTCAAAATAGTTCCACAGGACAGAATTCCCAATCCCTACCTGAACAGAAGAAAAGTAGGTTCCCTGACCACAAGTCCTCAAGGAAGTTCACCTCCAAGTGCTTTGTATGTCTACAGGTTTGGCACTTCAAGTGTGATGCCAAGTAACCCAAGCGACAGACACTGGGGCTTGCTAGTGTATTCTTGCACAGCAGATTGCCCCAGTTAGTATGGACGGTAGTGCAGAGGTTACCCTAGTGTTCCTGGGTGAGAAGTGGCACCACTAAAAGTTTAACGCTGAACTTATACTTTGAGTGTTAAAATGTGTTTTACTTGTATGATTTAATGTGCTGTTTGAATACATTTGCACTAGCCTAAGTGAGGCCTGTTAGGCCCTGTATTCATGACTGAGGAAAATATTTAGTCATCTTGCTAATGTGGACTTTTTCTTCCAGATTTTGTTCTGATGAGAAAGCTAGCTTTGGGATAGATGTCTATTAGTTCTACACATAGTGAGCCTGGGAAGTTGTCCTTGGGTACGGTACACAATTGTCACAATCTTACATGGAAGAGTACAGACAGACACCGTTCTAATGAAAGTCTTGCGAATCTTCACGAAAGTTGCAGTCTGAATCACATGGTCATTTTCTCCTGGCTGTTACACTTTCAACGTCATGTGGAATGATGGACGGACGCATCATCTTGCCATATGAACTTTAATATATCGCTCTCTAGCTGGACTTTGTTCAGAAAACGAGCTGTCCCTCTCCAGACCCTATTGCAGCTATCTGCCCAATCCTATTCTGCTTGCTGAACACCTTGGACTCCGAGAAGCATAATTCGCTCTGCGCATACCCCTTTGAAATGCTTTGCTGAGACTTAGAGATTTTGTTCCCCAGACCCAAAGAAAAAGACTCTTGACCGAGCTTCTGAAATGCCAGCGCCTTCCCTTTTTACTTACATTTAGCCCACTTTAATTAGTGATCTGTTGCCCAAGATTTACTTTTTTCCAAATTCTTCTTGTCTGCATGTGTTCTGCTCAGCACATTACTTCCTGACGGGCTAATCTGTAGGGTTTTCCCTTGCTCAAACAAAGCTGAACCTATAAATTGCCTTAATGCTTACTAGAACTGATCAATGCTTGCTTTCCGTGCATCTGGTTATTCTTCTGATGTTCTGTATTGTATTTGTTGAGCGTTTAGTTCTACTAATGTTAGTTCACCTAAACGTCACCTTGCACGGCCTTTGCTGATTTTGTATATTTCTAATTTTACAGACTGGATTTTTCCTTTTGTGGCCACATTGGTCATGTTGTGCAGTTCAATTGGTTTGTTTTGAAATTTAATGACTTGGTCTCTACACTCTTATGCTGGTTCTAAACCTTCATTAACCTTTTGAGGTACAGATTCCTGCAAAGGAAGCAATGTGTCAACAATGGTTATTTGGGGGAACAGATATATAGGTTTGATTTTGAGATATAAAACTCAAACAACCTCATCAAAAAATTGTTTACTAATTACTGTACAATGTAGTTTCAAAGAATGATTTACCCTCAATAAAAATGACCAAAGCTTAATGTGTCAAGAAGGTGAGAGGATGTCACAGTGGAAACCAGAAGGCAGATGGAAAAGTCTCAGCCAACTGGCATGCTGAATTATAATGTGTGGTGCTTCTAAACAGTGAAATGCAACATAATCTTTTGACAGACATTGTGCTCTAAACTACCCTGATACAACTGGGAAATCATTCTGCACACATGTGCACTGATAGGCAGTTTACAAGTATTGGAAACTCACCTTTCCCAGCCCAACCAACCTCTATTTTTTCTTGACTTTATTGCTGTGCTCAAAGGATATTTTGATCCCTGTTATTTCCAATGGGATTAATTTAAATTCCTTTCTAACATTTGCAGGTCTTAATCAATTTTCTTTATTTTTGCAGATTTTTCGGTAAACATTTATTGTTTAACTCAGCATATGGCTGGTATTGTAAATACTTTGGTTCTACTGTTAACTGTACATATACATTGTTTTACACACACATTACACATTTTCCCTGTGACTATTTGCTACTCAAAGGGGATCAGAGGTTATCTTATTAAAACCTACTTACCTCCCAGGATTCCCATGTTTGGTCAAAGAAGGAGCCTGGCCACATCTCACATTTACATTATGGTTTATTTACCGTGCACCTAGGCATGCACAATTTCCTTTCAGATCGCATGATGTGTCACTTAAAAAGGGGGTAACCTAACAGTTACGCACAAATGGAAACAAAACATGCCGGACACCCAGGAGCCCGAACTTTGTGCATGTAAGCATACGGCTCTTAAACCATCCTGCTCTTAAACCTGTATCTTGCACGAATTTGTACCTAAAATAATGGTCACTGAATATACACTTAGTAATAAACCAAGTTGTTTCATCACTGCTGCTTTCCGCAGAGCCCTAGACAGTCTCTGGGAGTAGGAAGGGCAGAGGCAAGCTAGACATAATCATATGGCAGAAACAGAAGCCTTTATACAAATAGTGGATCAATAGCACATGCCTCTATGGAAAGATCAATAGATACAGGACAATGAATGGGTGATTATGAGGAGTAAATGAATGCACATATGCACTGGATAACAGGATTGGATGGCTGGTGTAGTGGTATGCTTGATGAAATAATGGATAGCTGCGTGTTCAGGTTGATGAATGGGTGGGTATGTGTGGCTGGGTGGATAGATTGGCATGTGTACAAGTATAAGATGCATAGTTGTGGTGGATGGGTAACCCATTAATCCACTGATACTCGGTCATCCATTTACCTTTGATCAAGCATCAACCCACCACTTATACATACATGTACTCCCTTCACCCACTCATCCGTCCGTCCATCCATCCATGCTCTCACTCATTCACTTGTTATTCAATTTCCTCAATTCTATTTCCTCACTAACTCATTCATCCATGGATTCATTCACCATTCATCCACGTCTATCCACACAAACCTGTCAATAAATGAAGAAGCTAAATTACTTACTAAAAAGGCCTTACCTATAGGCTCAGTCAATGTTTGCTAAAATTGAGACACTTGTCCTCTACTAATGTAATGAAGAAATGTAGATGAGACCAAAAAGAGTTGTGAATAATTTAGAATACTTGCAGCTGGGCCCCAAGTAAGGGATCCTGCACTAGACATATCTCTGAATTCAAACCAAAGATTGGATTTGACTGACAAGTATTTTCCGAAACATTCATTCTCTTTTTTTTTTTTTAAAGGGGATTTTTTTTTAAATTACTATTTTAATGTGATACATGACAGTAAATTCTTTACTAGAAACATCTCAAATGACTGGTTTCTCCTAATTGTTATCTCTGTAATTCAGCCAGACTGATTACAACGCTGTGAGGTTATAAAGCACTTCTGATAAATGCTAGGCTGTGCACCTTCATGATCTACACACTAAGTCACGGGGGCCTGTGGGTCCTTTGAGTGGGGCTTGGGTTTGGAAAGATATCTTTTATGATACAGATGGTAGCTTGATGCTAATCCAGTAAAGGTTTTGCATCTCTGAATCTTATGACCGTTCTTTCAATATAGCACCAATCAATTCTAAGATATGCGCAAGAACCTCTGCAGCCCCACTGTTGCCTCCAGGCTTGCTATCTTAAACAGTAGAACGCATATGTTCCCATTGCCAAATTTAACTTTGTAAAACAATGCAAAGGTGAGTAGGTTGCTATATCAAAAACACAATCGAAATGATGCAGATACTGAAAAGGAGGAGAGTAATGCAGGGAGCAGTTGGAAAGAAGGCTCCAAATGTACAACAATCAGTACAGGACCAATCTTTCTGATGTAAAGATTATATTACAACAATGCAGGTTCATCAATGATTAGATTTTAATTATAGGGCCCGCTTTTGAGGTTGATGGACAACGTAAAAGCAGACAGGGTGCCATAGGACTTAATGCCCCGTCAACCACCTCTACTTTGCCCGCCAAGTGTGAAGTTCTCCAGGGGCCCCTGTGTTGAACTCTACGCTTTTGTATGAACTGTAGTCACTGCAGTTCATACAAACCCATTTAAAAGTTTGGTGTGCATCCACCATTGATGACGGGCGATTACACCAAACTTTTTTAAAAAGTTTTTATTGATCCAAAAACAAACTCCCAAAGATGGAGTTTGTTTTTGGAAAAGTAAAACCTATTGGCCCCAGCAACATGGGAGTTTTCTCCCATGGAATGGTGGGGTCATTTTATTTTTACTGTTCCTCACAGCCATGATATTCCTGACCTTGCGAGACAGTAAAAAAACATCTGATACCACATGCTAAATAGAGTTGGCAGTTGGATGGCTTACCTCGTATGGCCTGTACTCTATTGAGCAGTACTATGAAGGTTTAAGCAGAAGGAGTACATTTTACTGCATTGGCATAAACCTGGCTTTCTGCCAGTCTCAAAAATGGACAGGCAGACTGAGTTTGGCAGACGAAGTATTCTGGCGTTTGGGTAGTCTGTGGTAATGACAACAAACTCTACATCTGGCCTTTTAATCCAAAAGTTTGTGATGTTGAGTGGGTAAGGTTGTGAGCACTGCATAGTTTTATGTTTGGAGAACTTCCGCCTAGATAAAGTCACTAGTTATTTAGCAACCAATTCAATACCAGCTCTATGATGACTATTTTGAAGTCATCATAATGTTGGGAACATGGGTACAAGGACCAGTGGCAGTCATGAATACTGTACTAAGATAAGTAAGTTTTTTTAGAAGAAAGACTATTGCCAAGACAAAACAGTCTAAGGCAGTGGTTCCCAACCTTTTGACTTCTGTGGACCCCCATTTTATCAATACTGGAGCCCGGGGACCCCCACTGACTCATTATTGGAATCCAGGGACCCCCACTGAGTCATTACTGATAGTTGGAACCTAATATTATCAAAATTTCTAAGCAGTCGCGGACCCCCTGTGGAGGCTTCACGGACCCCCAGGGTTCCCCGGCCCACAGGTTGGGAAACACTGGTCTAAGGGGTGTGTGATTGTACACTTAATATTTGTTAAAAGAACAACAAATTCAGACTCCATATAACTGGCCCATTTACTTTACCTGCGGGAGGTTTTATTCACTGCACCATTGCAAGTTATTAGCAAACGTGGCATTATTCCTGCTGGCAGTGGCAAGTCGAAAGGCATTTTCTGTAAAAAAAGATTTTAAAAAAACAAGGTCTTTTAAGTGAGTTTTAAAACAGTTTGTAAGAGAAATGCTTTGAATTTATTTAAAAATATATATATATATATATATATATATATATATATGTATCACAGTTATCTGAGCAGAAGGGCCACATAAATCTTGCATAAAATACTCTAGGTAAAGGGTGATTGTACAACTGTTAGCATTTGAGTACACATTAACAGCCAACAAAGGACTTTGGAAGGAAACCTCAATTACAGTCATCAACCAAGATACCCTATCAGTTAATATCACAGAACAACGGTGATAACTTGCTCGCTGACTGGCATAGAATGTTAGCCACAAAAGTTGCAATTACCAGTGCTTAATTTGTGAAGGTGGTTGCAGGAGGTGGACCCTGGCATTTATTTTTGGAACCAGGGATTATGTTTAATCAATCATCGGCGGATAACCCGGAGCAAGAGAGAGAAAGATGGCAGAACAGTTACAAAGAGAAAGAAGGGAGGAAAAAGTTACCCAGAGTGAGTGGCGGAAGAAAAAGTCATAAGATGGAATCAAGACTAGGTAGCCTTTCTATTTGACAACCCGGGCATTCTGCAGCACAAAACTTTGCACCCTGCACTTTTTTCTATTTATTCTTTAAAAAATAAGCATTGGCAAATACAATAGCTGCTACAGCAGACAAAAATAAAATGTTGAACGGTTAGAAATAAATGTGATCAAGAGTAATAAACTGCTAAAATATAGGTGGGAACATAGACAATGAAAAACATATGGCAATGCAGAGAAATTAAATACACACGATCGTTTACCCAACCTACCCTCCTAAAGCATTGCAACTAAGTCAAGAGAGAAGACTTTTGTTGACCAGTGCATATTTATACTCCGGATTCCTTAAATGGATGGATGATGATGTTTTGTTTATAATCAACTTAAGTTGATATTTTTCCCCTTGTGGGCTAGACTTTTGTTGTCGGGAGTTCACCGGGTTTATTTGCTACTCTTCATTCTTGGCCAGGAGAGCAGGAAAGACCTGGCGGAAGGAAGATTATACACTCACTTCTAATAGAAGAATAATGAAAAAAATGTCACAGGGGCGGGAGACCCTGGAGGAGAAAACTGCTAGTACCCAGAGCAAAGAGGATTATGAATATAGTGTATGATTCCCCAGTATGTCACAAGCTAGTGTATTTGTGCCACATGCATGGTTAATGTTGTGAAGTGAGGTTGCACTGCCACTCGTGCTCTCCACAGGAGTTGCCAGTACGTCATCAGCCTCCAGTGCATCAACTTTATTATTTACAACAGTGAAGTACCCAAAGTTCACCTGTTGCCTAACCCCTGCTGTCAACTGAGCAGGGGCCAGTTTTGGATGAAGGGGTTAGGGGTCAAGGAGCTCCCAGGTTTTCAGTAGCACACAGACTTGGTGTAGAAACCAACATCTCTTGTCTTCTGCCACACTCTCAATGCTTTCTGCAGGAAGCAGCTCCATAATGTACTTTAGGCTCCTCATTGATAGAAGGCAGCTAGTATCTAGTATGCCACAGTCCTTCGACACCTGCAGCAGCTCTGAAACTAGGCAATCGTCTGAACTTTACCCGCTAATTGCAGAAGGTGGAGCTCTACCCTCGCACACCCTACATGCCGAAAGACCCAGATTATTCATGTCTGATATTTTTTGACAAAGTGTGGGCATTCTCGGCAAAGTGCTGCTTGCGCAGGCATAATATTGGTAGTTCTCATTTATATAAAGTTATCACAACTGCAATCCGATGCCTCGGTCAGTAGAATTGATATAACCTATGTTGGAGTGTAAACATCATTAATAAAATTATGTAACTGAAACAATGTGAAATAAGATGTACTAGAACATTGGAATGTTGGGGGCTCCATTGCAGACAATGGAGTGCTCTGGGCTTTTACTCGCTGGTAAAAGCCCAGAGCATCAACTTTCTAATGTTCTTTGCTCACAGCATACGCTGTGAACAAAGCCTCACGGAACCTGAGGGGATTTTAATCCTCTCGGGCTTCATGAGGAATTTGTTTTATTTTATTTATTTTATTTTAATAGAACATTCTGCCCTCTAGTGGCAGAATGTTCTAATAGCCTTAGTCTCTGGTTTTAAGGCCATATTAGAACATTGGAATGTTGGGATCTCCACTGCAGACAATGGAGTGCTCTGGGCTTTTACTGACTGGTAAAAGCCCGGAGCGTCAACATTTTAATCCCCTCAGGCTCCGGGAAGACTTTGTTATATTTATTAGAACATTCGGCCCACTAGTGGCAATTAAAGGCCTGCTCTCTAGGCTATATTAAAAAGGCCTAACTGACAACATGTGTTTTGTTAAATATGATCATTCTGGTGTCAGCCATAAATTGATATTATATTAATGAAAATGTATTTTGTTTAAACATAATTAAATATACTGACAAAGTTATTAATAATGTGTACTAAAAGATTTATTGTTAAAAAAATTATGAAATGTTTTATTCTTCATGCTTAGCAGTAGTTTAAAGGCGTCACGTTTTAGTAATTTTCCAGAGGAACATTGTTTTAAAAGGAATGTTAGCTTTGCAAAATAATGTTTCTTCAAGCATCCAGTGTGACTTGCACACTGTGGAAAAGTTATGTTCTTTGCTGGTTACAATATTCTTATCTGAGATAAAGTATAAACCAAACAAAGAGCTTCAGTGCTCAATGTCACGCTTTTCGTGTAACATTTAATTTCTGTTCGGATTTCATTTTTGGCAGGAAGCAAATTTTATGTTTCCACGTCATTTTAAATGTAATTTATCACGGAAGCTGATGTCCGGAGAGGAGTGACAGCATTAATCCAACCCTTGGTAAAGAAAACGTGAAGAGATACAGTATATCTGATGCATAGATGATATTTTATTGGCTGCAAACTAAATCACCTCATACTCATGTCCAATTGAAGCTTTATAACTTTTGGGACTTTAATATAGCAATGTTTTAAGTGATGTAAGTTAGTTGACCTTTTCCTGAGCTTCGCTATTTCTTCATTCACAGAGATTACATTTATTTTAAGTCCTGTTCAGATGCTGCATAGTTATTGTCTATGATTTGATTTTAACAGTTCAGTTATATTATACCCAGTTTGCTGAACTGTTTTTCCTATAATGTTCTGATGCTGTTCTCTGAAGACCTGATGTTCCTGTTCTCTACTGAAGATAACTCTACTGTATGCTGATCCATTTAGGAGCGGTGTAACAAATGTGCATTTGTTGTCTTCCTTAGAAAATCCAACCGCTTATTTTGGTTAGCACCCTAGTTAGATGTTTTCCAAATTAATTTTTGTCTTATTTTTCCTTTTGCATGAAGTCCACACATGCTTTTCGAACTAGTGTTGTTTAGGGATGCCCGACCTAAATCTAATTATGCATCTATGTTAATGGATTGTGATTTCATTCAGTTGCGCAACTAAATGTGTACCATTTCTATATTCCACTTAATTCTATTGTTGTTCTGTATTATTCTTTTGGAATGTTTTATTCTTAACGCTTTAATTAGATTGAGATGTTTTAGGCGTTTTGGACAGCCTGCTATGTTTATCATTTGGTCTTGCGCATGATTTACATGATCCTAGAATTGTTAATCTAAAGGGCAACAAATGTTTTTAAAAAAACTTTACTAAACTGGTGTGGTGATTCATGGCCACATAGGTCATGGTGTGTTCAAATTACTGACTCTTATTGATTATTTGAGGTCTGTTATTTTCACAGTGCTTATTTGGATGATTTCACACTAATGTCTGAGTCAAAAGGTCCGAGTCGACCTCTGATGGTAATAAATGTTTTCCCCCCTATACGTGTCATCTAATTATAACAATATAAAAGCAAATAAGGTGTGACACCCATGCCTGCCTGCCTCCTTCTATGCCCTCCCACAACTTTAAATACAGTAATCCATTCATGCAGTATCCTATTTCACCATTCATTCATGTATACACCCATTCATCTATTCACCATTTCACTCGCACATTAACTATCCTGGCACATGGTTACTCATTCACTCACTCATTGATCCATCAGTTAGCACTTACTTAGAATTTGCCCACTTACCTATAGACACAACGACAAACACAACTCTTCGGTCAATAAACAAGCCCTTTCACTTATAAAATACCCAAGACTAGTGGCTTTGCCTTATACTTTTCCTATGCCCCCTTTTGATTTAGACTGCGGAAGATAGTGAAGAAGAGAGAGCGAGAAAGGAGCCTAACATTAGCTAATTCCATGCATTCCAAAGTTTTCTATTTCATGATAAAGAGGAAAAACTAATTGATTAAAAAAAGTTTAAAAAGATATAACTAATTTAAAAAAAATAAATAAAAAATAAAAAAAGTACAATAATATCACAAATATGCAGATTTTATGGAACTTCATATTTTTCACTTACCAGTGGTGCTGCAGGCCCAGGTTGTGGCACAGGTGCACTTGGAGCACCTGGCTGAGGGGCACTTGGTCCAGTTGGTGCTGGTGTAGGGCCAGAGAATCCTGGGAAAGTCTGTCCTGCACCAGGAAAAAGAGGGAATGCCATCCCACCACCAGGCGCTCCAGGGAACTGGTTTCCATCACCAGGTGCCCCGGGGTACGGCTGCCCAGCACCAGGTGCCCCTGGGTACGGCTGCCCAGCACCAGGTGCCCCTGGGTACGGCTGCCCAGCACCAGGTGCCCCTGGGTACGGCTGCCCAGCACCAGGTGCCCCTGGGTATGCTTGCCCAGCTCCAGGTGCCCCTGGGTATGCTTGCCCAGCTCCAGGTGCCCCTGGGTACTGCCCCCAAGGATTTGGAGACCAGTTAGGAGGTTGCTGTGGGTTTGTTCCGTGCACAGTAGGTGCTGTTCCTCCAGGCACTGCATCGGATAACTGGAAAACAAGGATAAAACACCTTAAAGGTGGGCCAAGTGATGCAGAATAACGTTCCCAAATAGTTATGTTGGACATAAACGGGATGAAGTTAATTATCCTCTTTAGAAGCATTCACTCCCTGGTCACATGTGTCCCCAACATCGGTTTTATTTCATAGTTAGAAACATTTCACACATACACCGAGGTGGCATGGTGGTCATTCAAGAATAGCAGCATTCTTGTTACCAAAAAAGAACACATCTGAAAAGCCACACATGGCAGCATGTCTAACCAGAGTATTGAACTATGCCTTCCTCAGAGTATTTTTGTGTAAAAACGTTTTGTGAGATTACGTTTTAAAACGGCATCTGTTTATGGGTTGAACAGCATTTTTCCGATGGACCTTACCGTCACTGTGCAACATAAGTGAAAGTTCAAGTAATAAATTAGTGCAGGATATTATGCAGACAAAATTAAACTAGCAGCTTAGTTTGCAGGTGAAAATATTGTCACAGTATTCAAGGAAAAAAAATATATATTATTAGATTCAAATATTTTTTGAATCCTATTTGATTCTTAGTAGAAGGGTACAGGTGTTGGGGTCTATAAGGTTTCTACAATAGAAGAATTTGTTTGTCTACCCACTTGGGTAGAGAAGCTCCATATACCAATATGAGATTCCCCAAAAATATGAGATCCCCCAAAGGTTTTGTGTAGGTGTACAGGTCTATTTGGATGGTATAGGATGATAAGTAATTAATTCAAGCATAGTTAATAATGTTCAGGATTTAAGTGATATATTGAATTTTAAATTTTGAAAACATTCATAGTTAACAAACTTTTATTATGCAATGAATTATTCTATTTACAATTTTTGTATTTTGGCAATTGAATTTTACTCTATTTATTGTGCGAATTATGATATCACATTAATTTAAAGATTCTGATGGATTTGAACAATAATTTGAGTTGTATTTTGATAGGACTATGGTACAAACTACTGTGAAACTTATTTATAGATGCACTTTAAGATGGCCGCCACATTTTGTGTCTTTTGGTGGGGATTTGAGATGTTGTCTGTTTTTTATGTCTAGGATTGCATGGTTTTTAACTTGGGGCACTGTAACAATGATGTATCCATGAGTAAGGCTGCTGCCGAAACGCGTTGGATTTGTGTGCTGAAATAAATTGATTGCACCTTGGAGGTGTCCTGGGTCTCCTGTTATTTGGAGGAGAGTTGGAGGATTTATTAGGGCCTCTCGGAGCCCACCCGGGACCGCTGTGTGGTGTTCCTGCAGTCCGAGTGTTTTATGTGAATTATATATATATATATATATATATATATATATATATATATATATATATATATATTTTACACACACAAACATACCTCATACCAGTTATACAGTAAAATGAATTAGAGAAAAATAAATACAACAATCCAGAGACAAGACACAACTTTTATTATGTTTCCCTATAGCATTATTTAAGTTAAGACTATACAGTAACATCATGTTTATTAGATTTCATGGAAGTGGCCTCACAGCACAGTATGAAGAAACGGGTATTTTAATATTTTATCGACCGAAAACATGTTTCATACATGTATCGGTGTGTAGAATGTCAAACGTTTCAAGTCTAGGTGTCTAGTAAGTCTTGTGAACATATGAATGTTTTTCCCGAGAATGGAGTAATACAGCGGTTTTGGTGGGGGGAGGTGGGGCTGCGAGGGGCCCAATTATTGTGTGAGAAAGGCTGCCCGATCCTTATACATACAGCTTCTTCCCATGAGGATTGGATTTTCAGGTTCCATGTAGGCTCTTGGTGCTGGGATTTCATGTATCTTTGAAGCAATATGGTCCTCAATGGCAGGTTTCTCAGGTAAAGAAGGTAAATACTGATCTGCCAAATTTCCCATCCTGGAAATAATTACTTTGAAAATTGCAGAATTCCAAACTGTCTACTCTATATATATTCTAAATTTCAGGATACAGCATTGGAGAGACCGGTTTGCCTAAGATGCCATTCTTAATGTACTTTTTCCAGCCCACCAGAGATCCTAGGATTTTAATCTTTTATATTTCCACAAAAAGACATTGTAGTGTTTTTCTTCATTTTATAGAAAGCTTCAAACCTAGCTTTTTCAAGGTCTGTGTTGTGTCTAATAATATACTTTGCAAGTGGGGGGGGGGGGGGTGACTTCATGTTTAGTTCGGAGGGACATTAAATTAAATGGAGCGGCAAGGTAATTTTTCCAACCTGTAACAAGCTCAATAGATTTGGGTGATTAGTTCAAATCCATCGGCTCCCATGTTGGCAAAGAAAGGCTCTTTGGTAGCCATAGAATAAGAAATATTAAAACATTCCATACATTAACTCAGGTGGTACTTACTGTTAGAGATATAGCTTTCTTAACTTTCCATAGCAATGTTATCATAGCCCGATTTAGGCAGATAAGGAAATCTGACAGTAACTGGGAGCATGCTCGTGAAGGAATTCACTTGTAGCAGTTACCATTACTTTTTGAATTTCAATCATACCTCCCTCCATCAGGTAAAGTATTTAGGTGAAATCTCTGAGAGGTGTAACTTAGGCCTAGACAAACTAATGTCCCTAATTATAGCCCCTCTCACTTATTTTTTTATTTTTTTTATTTTTATCACGGCAAGTGAACTAATCATGGGTCACCAAAATTTACTGTCCATCTTAGTCCAGGCAATATAGTCGTCCATCGCTTTATCCTATCACACTGAATATCTACACCTTAATACTATAACCTTTTTTAAGAGTGAACTGGAATACCTAGGTCTCCCTCTCCCGACAGAATGGTCCAGAGAATATTTCAGAACTGTGTGCTGTAACTGATCCCTTGCTGCATGAAAACTAATGTTTTTTGGGGGGATATACGGTGCCAAACACAATGTGATGTTTTGCACCCAGCACTGTAGTAATCTGCTCTTTTCTGATTTGTGCCTTTTTGTTTTCGGTTTCCGTTTAGATTATACTATATTATTTGCTGATTACTTCTTATGTTAGTTACTTGTGTATTTTATTGGGTTGTGTTTCCTTCTTATAAAGGAAATAAGAAACTCTTGAAAGTACAAAAAGTACACACATTTCCAAGAAATGTGTAACTAAAATTAAGACAAAGTGAAGGATCAAGAATTCAGGATCAGTGTAAGGGGGTTAGCTGTAGCCTGGCAGTTTTGGGTGAAGTTAGGGCTAGAACCAGGGAGAGGCTCAAACTCAGGGGTAGGCTCATAATAATGATTAGGAATAAGCTTATGGTCAGTCTAAGTGCTAGGCGTGTGGTTTGGGTTACAGTAGTTAGTATTTGGGCTATGACCACGGTTAGGTTTCAAGACATTTCTATAAATTCGTTTCAGCAAGATATACAAAATAGTTACTGCACGTTACAAACGTTTCACTCAAAACAAAAAAAACAAAAAAAAAAAAGACGTTTTTCTATTTTGTTCCATCCAATAATTTTTCAATGAAATCCACTTCGATGTATCGAAAAATCTGGGTTTCACTGAAATAACTAAGGAAAAAATTCTCAATGACTATTAAAAATAATAATAATGGACTTTATCAAAGAAAGACTGATCCTTTATAGCAATCACAAGGTGCCACCACTAACAAGGTCGTAAAAGGGGGGGGGGGGGGGGGGGGGCGGAATCGGGTACAATAATAATTAGAGAGGGCACTATCATCGAAAGTTACATGAAGTGAACCAATCCTATTCACAGATGATTTTAAGACATGTCATACTGTTTACAAAAGTGAGTTTAAAGAACACTTGATTGAAGAGTTAACTGGTAGAGATATGTTAAACACAACGGAGTGTCTTACAGCAGATTCAGAGGCTAGATCTCTGCTGGAGGCGGCAGAAGACTTTTTCTCTGGATAGTTGGTAAACTAAGCGGAAGCACTCTCCTACAAGACCGAGGATATGAAAACGAAAAAATTTCACGTGGACACAAGGGACCACATTACAGAACCAGGCGCGGGGGTGGGGTTGGTGTCTCAATTAGGACTAGTCAACACTACATTAGGTTCGCCCAGTTCAAACAGGAGGGCAGGCCCAATTACATTAAAAAAAAATATATAATAATTAGAAAGCACTACTCTGTCCACAGCTTGTGCTGCATTGGGCTCATGAATGAGGTATTAGGCTGTGGTTAAAACTGGAATTTCGTGGCTCGCTGTACACAGACACCAGGAAACCTTTGTGGAGGAGGGTCTATGGCTGCAGCTTCCTGTAGGGTGGCCCTTCGTGCTCGAAAGGGTAACACAGGTGCACGCTCACGTTGATGTTAAACTCCCCCCTCCTCCCTTGAGGGCATTGTTGCCTGCTGGACTGCCTTCGTAATAAAGTACAGGCAAAAGCTTCCCTTTATTTGCATGTAGCCACAACTAATGAAAATGAGGATGCCCATGGTACATTGCGTAGGCTATACACGTGCACCTGCACAATTAGATAGTACAAAGGAGCCACATAAATGTCTGTGGCCTATTCTCACGTAAGCAAGAGCCCTGCCAGAGCAAAAAGCATATGTAAACACTCACAGTGCCCCAGTCATTAACGAAATATGGCCATGAGAGTTTAAACCGGTCACTGTTTGGGATACACCCGGGCAGACATATGATGGACAATCGAGTCGGAAAGGAGTTACACATGGGATCAGTAACGAGAGGGAAAGAATGGCATTCACAAGAAACAAAGGAACGGAAAAGCTAAACCTAAAGGAAAAACTGATATTACTTTCCGTAAGAAGAATACCAGCTTGGGGTGAAGTAGAAGAATACACATCCATTCTGAGTTAACTGTATAAAAATAGGAGGTGCTCACCAACTTCCAGGTCCAAGTTCTTTGAGAAAGGCAGTGCTGTGCAGTGTACCCAGGGCAATGCTGTGCAACCAGATCTTTTGTTTGCCAGACAGCTAGCCTTCCGGGACGTGGGATAATGCCACCTAGAGTCTGACCAAGAAGGACGAGGGGTCTCCTGATCCCAAAGCACCTAGAAGCCAACTTGCTGGCGAAGAGAAAAGGAGTGAACCAACCTTGTAGGAGTTGAGGAATACTAGGGTGAGCAAGAAGCATCTGTCCTGGTGCAGTGGTTCCAGCCACACAGAAACACTAGTGTCGTCCTGAACTGAAGCATTGTCTCTTTCCTGCTCTGGAACTGCTCTGAAGTTTGACCGAAGAGGACTGCACCAATGCGATCTGGAAGACTGCAGCAATGCCAAAAAGGAGCCCAGTGGACTACTACACCGCTGTAGACCAGAAAGTGGCTGGTGCTGTGGTACTATCATGAATTGTGCCCAAAGCAAACTGCACCAGTATTATTCCAAAGCAGCAGGCATATGGCAATGTCAAAGAGAGCACAAGTGCACTGCAACGCCGTAACATTGAACATGGCCGGTGCGGTGTGTGTCCTGAAGTATGTATAAAGCAAACTGTGGCACTGATTTGAAGCAGCCAGATTGTAGCACTGCCAACGTGTGTCAGAACGAACTGCACAACTGTCATCTTGAACACTGTGATCCAGAACAGAACAAGCAGCTGTGTCACAGCAGACAGAGTTGAAACCACTCTATCACCTAATACGTTCTGATGGCGGTCACATGAACTCTGACACCATCTAAGCCACCTGAAAGAGGGTCCGAGACCACTGAGAACCATTGGCTATGCCAAAGCCTGCAGACAGCTAGGCCCCAGGTAGCTGACAATGGGGGGGGGGGGGAGGTGAAACTAAGTCTGGAGTACAATCACCTGGCACCAGTGAATTACTGACTATATATTGTAGGATATAGTATATGGTTTGAGTGGATTCAAGTGCTTACTTTTCTATAGGATAAGCTCTAGGTTGGACAATCATTTATTATGCTGCCGAATGACTGTTGAGTTTATGGCTTGATGCACCTCCGCTCTACCTGCATGAGAAGATTGACTGCTCCACGTCACTCCCACCAAGAGACAAGTGCTGTAGGGGGTTGTGCTTAAGCCAGTATGCAAAGTCAAAATAGGCCTGTCCTTGGTAAATCACAGGCAAACAATACCAGCCCCCAGGCTTGATGCCCAGTAAACCACGCTTGCCTCATGTTTCCCTGAATGAGGTCTGACAGGAGTACACTGAAGTAATATTGTCCAAGACAGACCGGCCTTGAGTTGCTATTTCTTTGAAACTGGCTTCCTTCCCAGTTTACACAAATTGTTTTGGGCATGACCATTTAGGCTCATGATAGAAGCTAGAGAGACTCATAAGAAAAACAGTCCTACTGTGGTAGGAGAGCTAGGCAATGCACACATTTGAGTAAGGTAAGCGAGATCGAAATTTACCAGGTGTACAGGAACCAAGATGTGATGGATAAAGTGGGCAGAACATGGCCTTTCAACAGCACCAGATAAGACACTACAGTTTTTTTAATTTTCATAATACACATTTTGAAATCACATATGTATGTGACCAGAATCAAGTTAGAACCAGGTCAATTAACAATGCGTGGATAATATCTGGTCCTCTAGGTGCAAAGGTCAGCCACTGGGCTACTGGAGGAAAATTAGCTTTGGGGTACAAGCCAAAATGGAGTGGCCAATAGATGTATCCCCAAAAGGCCATATTCAATCAACAACTGATTCCACAAGAATCCAGCAGAGGTAAAATGAACCAGCCACATCCTGGAGCACAAACAGCACTAGTCAATGGCCATACAAGTGAGGCTCCTCTGTATGTGACACAAGATACTGCTAGCCCTGCAAACTCCTCAAAGAGGCGTGCAATCAAATAAGGAAAATCATGAGTACCTTTTCAGAATTCTTTAACTGATACACTCTGAATATGAACTTCTTTGCAACACATCACTGCAATGGCGATTTGCAATCAATCGAAAGTAAGAAACATGTGGGACTCCATTGCCAATAATTCAGATTCATCACTTTACCTACCTAGCCTTCCACTTACACTTCTGTCAACTTTCATGATCTTCAGAATGTTTGCTAACAGAGCGGTACTGAAACAAGCCTCTAGAATAAAAGTTGAACAACCTACCCATGGAACCGTGAAGAACCACAAGCATCAATCACTTTCATCCCTTATTGGGGACAAATGCCTCTTTCAAACAGTGTTCCTTTGCGTTTCAAAACACACCGCTATTACACCACTTCAGAAAAATCCACAAGTGGATCAACGATTCAGGCAAACTACAGACCAATCGCTAATTTACCTTACCCCACCAAAATCTTGAAAACTAAAGCTAGGAGGCAACCATGACAATATATGGAACAGAATCATTTCCTTCAAAATCTCTAGTGCCAGGAACCAGACCCATGAGGGGAACGGAATCCAACTTGGAAACAGCGGACACACTTTTCTCCTGTCCATGGGTAAAAACCAAAGACGTCAGCCATAATTTTCCTCAAAGTCTCCTACGTTATAATAACGGAATAAAGAAGTCTCCTAGAAAAGCTAGAAGTTCAAGCAGGCATGATTGAAAATGTTTTGACTTTGTTCTTATTTTTTTCCAAGTGCTTGAAAAGGAAGCATTGGATCAGAGTCAAACGAAATATATTAATGACTGGTCTCATGCAGCATACCACAGGGATCATCACTTTCCTGCCTCTGCTACAACATCACTATACTCCCTCTGTCAAATAACCCTGAGCAATATCCGGTGACTTTCCAAATGTATGACAATGATACCCAAGTCGATACAACCAGGCTAGCATTACCTTATTCATAGAGCACGTTGTGCACTGGATGAGAGAGCTTCTTCTCCATCAACAAAGCTATAACAAAAAGCCAAGTGACAGAAAGAACTGAACTTAACTCACTGCTTTTCATCTGTCACCAGACACCAGGATGCTCCCATCTTGGAAAAACATGTATATAATCATTGCTTTTTTCTTTGTTTGTTTAAATGGGCTATGATTTTAATTTAATGGTATTTACATTGTTCAAACATTTTATCACTAAATCCCTAGTGGACGTGACATACCATTCTGGTTTGAGAAAGACAGAAATATCACTTGATGGATTAAATTTGCTTTAATATTTTGATATAATATTTTGAGTGTGATGCTTATGACATTACAATGCTCATGACATGTTAAATTACATCACTAATGACAACACTGATGAAAATTCAGTGTCATTACGGAGTGATCCTACTGAGGATACCAAGGATGACACCATCATGAAGTACCCATGCTCCAACTTTGTTTCTGCAAAGCAGGTGTTAGCCACAGTCCCAGGCTCCTTGCCGCCAACCCCCACTGTGGGTTGGACTTTCATAGTTTTGGGCAGAGTTTGACCTATGGCCAGACTACAGGCAGCCAGCCCACACTGGAGAGGTCTAACGACAGCTGCATCCATGTTTCATGGCGAATGATCCAGATTATTTCATTGAAATATTTGTGCCGGCTTTACTACATCACAGAAAATGCTTAAGACTTTGAGTTTTTTTTTTTTTTTTTTTTTTTTTTTTTTTTTTAAAGAAGTCTAGCAGTAAACACTCACGTTATCACAAAAATTAAAACTAAATATTTTCATACGCAAAATTATTCATTCTAACTTGAAATGATTTTGACATTGATGTCTGAGTGAAATTATACTAGTTACTTACATCAAAGTCGGACATCTTCCTGAAAAGAAAAAGAAAATGGAAAAATTAGTAATGCAATTAAATAACAGGATACTGTTTTGAAATATGAAAAACAAACATTATACTGTAAACTTCGAACTTGTATAGATAGCGCACTACTCACCCGTTAGGGTCTCAAGGTGCTGTACGCATACTGCTATGGAACCCCTCCTGGCTTTTCCCTGTAAGGTGCCCACTCCTGGGCACCCCCAGGGTGAAGCCAGGCATCCAAGCACTGTTGGGGCAGTTGTGGCGATTAAGCAAGCTATTGCCCAGAGTTACAGAGTGGAACCCATTTATTAGATTAGGCACAGAGGCGAGAATTAACTGGTCCAAGGGAATTGAGCCCAAGACCTGCCGAGGTCGGACTTGAACCCTGGTCCCTGGCCAGATCTCTGCATCAGGGTCTGCCGCTCTAACCATTGTGCTACACTTCTCCATTGAATAACGTTTGTAACACAAAAGCAGTAACTTAGCAATGTAAAGGGTTCCTACACGGTTTCATGTGAGGTAGGTAGACCTCTCAAAGTTAGAAAGTTGCAAAAGAAATACATTTCTAACTCTCCCAGGAGGAAAGGAAGTAAGAGTTAGCGAGAATCTACAACTACCTACGTGTACTTAAATGCATGGAGTACAATGGAGATGTAGAAATCAGCATTCTATGGAATTGTAAAATAAGCATAATGTTTTAACAGTGTGGTGCTTTCCAACTACTTCTTCCACTCACCCTAGTTTGTCCACTGATTTTTGAAAACATTTCAATTCTAACAGCAAGCAAGAATGACAAATAATTGTGGCTCAGTCTGGTTCCACTATGTAATTCTATGGTAGTATTCATCATTAATTATTAGGCAGGTGGTGAGAAGCACACAAGGGGAGAGCTGAAAAGCACATGCACTCTGATGGAGTGCATCAGCAAAAAGAAAAAGGTAGTGCCCTTAAAAATGTGCAATGGAAGGACAGAAGACAGCCAATCAGAGACACACAGTAAAGAGGTTATGCTTTAGGGGATTGACAAAACAGAAGATAGGCACGTTGGGGGCAAGGAAACCCCTCGAATAAGTAAGCAAGCAAATGAGTGACAGTACAGCCAACCTACAGTAAGCAACGGGTGGGGTGTAAGCCCACAATAGGTATTATGTAATCAGCTTGTGGAAGGGTGACTAAATCGCCGTACCTCTGCTAAAATTGAATTGCGAAGGCAGAGATTCTAAAAGAGTATGCCTTAGGCATGTCACATTAATACAGCCATCCACGTCTGCAAATATGTGTGCTCCAAAATCTTCTGCCACTCTTTGCACAGGGGAATAGCACATTTAGCAGTGATCTACCTGGGTCACATCATCATAAATTCAGATCTCTCAGAAATATAGACTGCACGTTTTCCACATACAATTCATTCTATCAGTTGATTTTTGTTGGAATTAACCAAATTTTTTATATAAAACTCCAACACACTTGTGAAGAGTACGTATCACAATGCATGCGACTAATTTTCAAAGGATTGTTTGATATCATTCTTTGTGCTGCAAACTTCCATATGAGTGGGAAGTGAGATTATAAATGTGTAGTTGCACAGCGTCTCCCAAAATCTACTTTCATCCTTATTCCGATGAGCATGGGTTTGCAGAGTGCAACCAAAAAGATGTAACGGCGCTATTTACTGATCCACAACAGTTAGTCAGAAAAGAAACTAAAACCAAGCCTTTGGAATGGAATCAGGCCACCCAAGTTCAGATGATGCCTCCTGCTCAAAGTGCTAAAAAGACAAATTAACTTCGAGACTGGGTGGCATTATCTAATTATCCCCACAGTTTGTAAACCAATGAGAGGGAAATGAAAAGAGGGACAGGCTGCCATACCATGTTCCAGTTGGGAAAAGGAGGGTTGGAATGGTTGCTTTTGCCTGAAGGCCATTTTAATGTGATAACTAGTGCGCTCTCCCTTCCCTTCCTGCAACAAGGGCTGTAGTACACTTAAAATGTTCCTCCTTCCCCCCCCTCAGAGGATTTCCTCATCAAATTAAGTTATAGTCTCCAACCAAATGACAATGATCCCTCTGACCGAGCTTTCTCATCTTCCCTGGAGATCAGATACAAAATACTCCCCATCTGCCAACACACTTTAGAGGCTAATATTTCTTTCATTCTTGTATTCTACACCCTGCAAAGTTGCCAAGTCACAACGGTCAGGAGCAAAGGAAACCCTCTTCATTTCAGTTGGATATCCTGTTCTACACCCAGTTCTTCTCAATGGAGTCCTAGTGAGTTCTGCTTCCCTAAAATTGAGCCACAGCAGGACACATCAGGCAGACTTATAGCAATTAGAACATATGAAACGGTGGCTCAATTCAGATCAGGCAGCTCCTAGTGATTTCTGTAGCACCTGCCCTACACAGGGCCTTATATTAATGGAACAAAAGACAGCAAGTTAGATGTGCCGGTCCAGTGATGTTCACCCACCAATGTGGGATCAGGACTACAGTTACCAGCAGGTCATTTATGGCTCACAAACCTACTTGTATTCCGGAGAGAAAAGCTGCTTTTGTGGAGTTGTCCATATTTAGCTCTGAAACACTAGCCCTGTCAGTTTGAAGTCATCTTCCATTACTTTATTGCACAAAGGTTTGAAACAAATGAGCAGGTAACACCAGGCTGGAGTCTGGGTGAAGAGTAGAGAGGCAGAAGTGTTCTCTTACTCAGGGTAAGCCCACTCAATTCACCTAACACTGTCTTTATATGAAAGAAAATTATTTCAGAATGAACTACATTTTTTGGCACAAGGCAAAACAACTATCTTTATAGCCTAAAAATGACAATAGAACTAGCTTAGGCGAGGATTAGCATGTAGTCCCCCTGGCTGTGTTTTTGTTTAAACTGGTCTGTTACCAGAGCAGCAGAGCATTTTGAAAAGAAAACTGTTTTCAGGCGGCCTCAAGCTAAGGCGAGGCAATTAGTCATGAACGAGAAAGGCATGGCCATGAACATGTTTAAGATTCGGAAACTGAGAGTACTGTTCTAAGAGCATTGCTCACAATACCTATCCCCGCTGTAAAATCTACTCATCTCTTCAAACTCAAATACCACCCAACTAAGAGATTCATGATTGTTTCAAAGTGCCGCACAGATTTGTTATTTATACACTGACAGGGAAGCTCTAACACGAGTACAAGGTCGAGGGTGTTTTCCATGTTAAATTGTTCTTTTGCTCAAGTGTTTGAGTCTCTACATATTCTTCAACCCTTCGCAATTCATGAAAGTAGTCAGGAGGACGGCGTGCTGGAAACCAGAAGTTGAAGCAGACAAACGTATTAATTAGCCAATTGACTGTTACAAAGAATTTCAGTTTTAATTGTGACGTAATAAACTGGAAGGGAAACTCTTGGACAGGTGTAGTATCGGCTAAGTAGGAACTGCTTTGAAGAGACGATGTACCTCAGACCCTTGCAATAAATATATTCAGGATGAGTGCCGAGCTTAGAGATTCTACATATTTTTTTTTTTAATACATTGTGGGATTACATTTCGGGTTAAAGTCTTAAACATTCTAAGTGCGTTTGTCAGTATTTAAATGCAGTTTGTTTGTAATGGGATTGTTTTAGGCAATAATGTATCCTCGTGTGTGAGAGTAAAACTCTGAGCACACTCCCTTACCTGAGAGAGGGCCAAAGCCTAGTATTGCCCAAGAGACCCAACAACCCCTCAACAATTTTTTCATCAAGAATTTAAGATTGCAATATGAAATGTAGCATTAGCATAAAATAACATGGTTCAATGTACGACTTTTGTATACACAACAGGCTAGTAAGCATATTTAGTTTTGTTAAGAAGGTTAGAGTATTCCTAAAGTGATATTTATAAAGCAATGTTTACTTTCACTCTGCTGTTATTAACTACCACTACCTTGTCGGAGTATTGCATGTTCCCCAGTAAATAAACCTAAAGTCAGTTAGCAGTTTAAGCATTTTTTTAAACTTTTTTTAGTATTGTAGTTTAAGGATCAGTCTTGTACGTACACCTTCCCGTAGCTGTAAATACCCGGCGATAGGATAACCTAATATAGGAGGTACACATGTACCTGCTGTTGTGCCCAAGATTGGTTTCCCTGTCAGGGCGAGGCTTTGTAAATTAAATGTATTCATTATTTATAAGGACACCGACAGGTGCACCCAGGCTGTACGGTCCTCCCCATGCATTGCTAAGGAACACCGCACGACTTGTTCACGCCTCACAGGCTCGCTTGTACCACAGCATAGCAAGGCTGCACCTCTTCTAGGGATAACCTGATGATATCGCTCAAGACTTTTCCTTCATCTTACTCTCGCACGCTACATACTGGGGTGCTAGTTAAAACAAGCAAGAAATGTCTGGTCTTGCAAGCTGGTGTGATGGATATTTTATTATAAGCACAGTCCACATAAAAAACAAATATATAAAAAAAAAAAAGAATTAATTATGCTGTCACCTAAATGTGGCTACATTATCTTTGTTAAAAATGTAATTAAAAATAAAAAAAACATTCACCTTTGAGGCTGGTGTACTAGTTATTTTTAAACAGCACTCTTCAGTTGCACTGCGCATTTTTATTTTTTCACTTTTTGTGAAGGAAGCGCGTAAATCACGTAATCAAGCTCTCAAATCACAGGCAACTATGTTACGATGTCATTTACATCTTTTAGAAAATAAACTTAAAAAACCGAGGGGGATGAAAAATAAATAGCTGGCATTTTAAGTTAACATTCAAATAAATAGAATAAAAGACAATTTGCAACTGAAGGGAAAGGAACTATTCTTTGGCGGATGTGACGAATGTGCACAGGTTTTCTGCGGTCTCTAAAAGTGGAGGGAGCCAAAGGATAATGTAGACTGAACCACTGACCCATTCTGTGTGCTATAAACGTGAAGGACAGTTTAACAGACCAGGGAATGAAAGGCTGCTGACAAAAATCCCCTTTTTGTATGTATAATAGGTAGGATCTGTTTTTGCCGTGTTGGGGGACTGGTGGGGGTTGCGTTTTAGAGGTCTCCAAGGCCACACCTAAAAAGTACCTTCAATTTCTTAGCAGTACAGAACCAATGGCACGGCCATACAGCACTGCAGAGTGTCTATATTTATATAGTAGACACGAGCAATAAATGATAAGGTCTACACACCGCCAACCACAGTTGCAATAAAAGCAAAACCACTGCCGATGTTTATCTTCCCTTTGTTACTGTCAGAATACCTTGGTAACAGATATTCACGGAGATCAACTCTGCATCCAGCTCAGGTATTCAGTGTCAGGCTCCCCATTAAAAATTAACAAGCGGTAACCACTCGGTAATCAATAGAAATTAAAATGGTGTGAGCATTGACAAACCCAACCAAGCTACCCGTGCATCCGTGCGGTGGCCATTTTTTCTGAGAAAGCCAGTTGTGCCAGCAAGAACACTACTATTTTGCTGTCAAAGTACGTATCTGGCCCAAAAACAGTGTATGTTGAAAGATGGTATTTAAAACATATATTTTTCGGTTAATGGTTTGGATGGGGTAAAGGGTGTCGTGGGAATGCATGGTAAAGTCGTACAGGGGCAACGGCGCAGACCGGAAACTTTAGGGTTCGCTCAGCAGGGGAGTATTGGGAATTGCCAGGAAGTGCTTAATTTTATATCTGGAGGACAGAGGTATGTGGGGGAACTGAAACCAGGTTCCACAGTGTCTTGAAACGTGTTGGGGCAGCAAAAGGCAAAATCTTATTTGAGCCATACAGGGCAAACCGGTTGTTAAAGCAACACAGCAAAATGGTTTTTAGGGTCGAGCCTGCGTTGCATGCGCACGCATATCACAACGAGACGCTTTAGTTATTAGAAAAGGGCTCGGAGCCCTGTCGACATCACGTCAGTGTTTATTGGTTCGTGGGCTTGCCTATTAAAATCCGCCGTTTCATTAGTCGAGGGCATGCACACGTCATGCCTTTTCCAGTGGCTAGCCCTCCGAGCGCATCGACCAAGTACAGAAAACATGCGAGGCTCGCTGTTTTCTGTCCGGCTCGTGGACTACTTTTTCTCTATTTTACTAGCACGATGGGGGTTTGGGGGGGAGTCAGGCATGCCTGGTCTACCCCCGGGCTTAGCGGGCTGGTGGAGCTGGCCGCAGGGGGACCCGGCTATTTTATTGGGTAGGGGACAGGAAGGGGTGGTATCTTGGGGGTTAGTATAAAGGGTGTGGGTTGGGTTTGAGCGGCCTCTTTGGCCGTGATCACACCCAGGAGGCGGTACTCGGGCAGTTTTTGGGCGTTTCTAGGCCAGAGTTTTTGGCTGGGAGAGAAGTTGTTATTGGGTTGCCATGGAAATTAATAAGGTGGTTCAGGCATTGAAAGTTTTGCAGGAGGCTGGGAGGGAAGTTTTGATAAAGGAGGGGGTTTTAGAGCAAGTGTGGGTGGGGCTGAGGGAGACCAAAGCGGTCTTCCTCCGACAGGGTTTCGGCTGCGGTTTTGGCCTGCAAATCCCCGGTTACAAGCCCCAAGAAAGGCAGAAAATTCAAGGTTAAGAGCGTGGCTGGGCGAAAAGTTTCGATTTTGCCGGACCACGAGCGTGAGGAAGCAGGGGTCGGTGATCAAGGCGGCTTACCTGGTTTTGCGGTGGTGAGGAGGGGTGCGGCGCATCCTGCACGTCGTTATGGATCCTGCTTTGCGCAGAGAGTGGCAGCCACGGGAAGAGGTGCTGGGGTTGTTGCGGCTGACAGTGGTGCAGGAAAAGCATTTGGGCGCGGCTCTCGCGCGCGTTCTGGGGCAGGAGCCAGACGGCCGCAGGGTGCGATGCGCACCTGCGGACAGACGGGGGGAGGGTGTGGCATGCGCGAGCTTTTCGAAAAGCACGCGTGCGCACCAGGTTCTAGTGCCTCAAGCCCCACTCGCTTTAGAAAGCGGTGGGGAACACGGTAACCAGACTTTTGAGGAAAAGCTGTTAGGAGGGGCAGCCAATATGGCCGCGCCCTCCGAATTAAATGATTTAGGCGTTGAGGAGGAAAGTTTTCCGACGGGTGAAGGTAGCCATATATTTATGGCAGAACAGGCAAAGAAGGACGTTATTGTCATTGATTCAGAGGAGGAAGGTGAGGTGTTGGAGCTGCAGATTGAGGAAGATAGTGGCATTGGTGGGCATTTCGATGGGGGTTTATCGGTACACAGTGACAGAGTGCGTCAGCAGACTCCCAAGATGATTTCTCAGGTGGGGCAAGGGGTGCAAGAGTGGGAGGTGGAGGATCAGTACATTTTTAGGACAGGAGGGCAGGTGTTTTTTCAGGATGGACAAGGTATGATTTTAAAGGGTACCATTTGTGGCTTAGCATCGGAGTATGGGGGTTCAGGGACAGCGCAGTTGGGTCAGAATTTTTTAGGACAGGACCAGAGAGCGTACCTTTCTGGGTGTGTGGCCCCTCATGTTTCGAGCGGACATGGGGTGTTGGTAGAGCACCAGCTGTCTGGGCGGCCGGCTGGAGGTCCTATTGCGGTGGGGGTCCGGGCACCTCCGGGACGCCGAATAGAAGAGAGGGTGCAATCCGGAGCGGTTCGCCTGACAGCTAGGGAGGTTACACCTTTGGAGGTCAGATCTTTTGAATCGAGGGCTCGAGTGGAGTCGAGGTCTTATAGCCGGAGCACTATTTTGGGTGGCGAGGAAGAAGAGGAGTTGGACTATGGCGATGATGGTGAACAAGTTGAAGCCCCTAAAGCGTCAACGAGCGGGCAGGCGTTCCAGGGCGAGCGGCTGTCTCGACGAGAGGTTGCTGGGAATTTATCTAGAGGTGAGGGATTCGACACAGGTAATGGGGGATTGGCATTGGGAGGTACCAGGTCTGGGGTTCAAGTCTTGAAGAAGATGGATGTAGCAATCCAGGCGGGTGGAGAAGGAAATGAGAGTAAGGTGGGTGATTCCATGAGTACGGTGCAGGAAGTTACAGGTAAGGCTGGGGTAGATCAGGTGAGTACGGGACAGAATACTGGCGTTAGTCAAGGTTTGGGAAAAGGAAAGAAACTGCCGTATATGGGAGTGTCAATGCCTTTGGGGGCGCATCTCACTCTAAGTTTGAAAGAAAAATTTTGGAAAGGGGAGTTTGTGGACGTGTTTAAGTTACTTCATAGAAAAGTCCAGGCTAAAGAGGGCTCTAAGGACGAGGAGTGGGAATTAGCTCGCAGACCTAAAGTTCCCACGACAATTGAGAATTGGACGTCGGCTTTTTTGATTTATGCAAGTGTTTTGTGTGAGCGTTTTCCGGATTGCTCTGTGGCTCTTTTGAAATACATGGATGTGGTGAGAAGGGCACAGATGGATTATGGTGGATTTGGCCGGTTCCATTATGATGAGGAATTCAGGGCCCGGAAAGCGGTTTCTCCAGAAAAGGCTTGTGGCGAAATTGTTAATGAACTATGGATGCAGTGGTTGAGAACTGCTCGGAATGCCCCAGCAACGCATACGGCGAGTGGTTTACCGGTTCAGTATAAGCCCTTTCATGGCCGTCCCACCCATTTTGGGGTGGGATTTGGACAAAGGGGGACAATTCCCACTTAATGGGGCCTGCTGGTCATTCAACAGCGGCATGTGCACAAGGTAGCAATGTACATTTTGGCATGATTGTTCCAACTGTGGGGGCAGGCACCCGGTTTACCAATGTTTTGGAGGACTCAATTGGGCTGGGCAAGGGGTACAGGGTAGAGGCATGGACAGGGGAAGAGGGCAATTTCAACAGCTGGCAGGTAAAGGGCCCTACTCCTATTAATATAGGGGTGGTTACGTATGGGTTGCAATTTTATCCGCGTTCGGAGGATGCAAAAGTTTTGGTTCGTGGTTTCAGGGATGGATTTAAGCTATGCTACCAAGGTCCGAGGCTGAGGAGATGGGCCAACAATTTGAGGTCCACAAAGCAATACCCCGATGTGGTTAGGGCTAAACTAAAAAAAGGAAGTGGAGCTGGGTAGGATTGTAAGCCCCTTTTTCAGTTGGCCATTGCCGAATTTGACGATTTCCCCTCTCGGGTGGTGCCAAAAAAGCAGAAGGGTGAGTTTTGTCTTATCCATCACTTGTCTTGGCCGGCGGGTGCGTCGGTTAATGATTTTATTGCTGCGGAGGACTCCGTGGTGCATTACGCATCGGTTGATTATGCGATTTCTCTGGTGAGGAGGTGTGGCCGCGGTGCTGAAATGGCCAAGTCAGATATACAGTCGGCTTTCGCCAGTGCACCCGGAGGATTTTTCTTTATTGGGTTTGCAATTTGAGGATGCAATTTTTGTGGATAGGATGCTGCCTATGGGCTGTTCTGTTTCTTGTTCTCTTTTTTAAATGTTTAGCACCTTTTTGCAATGGTTTTTACAGCATAAGGGTGGAGTGAAGTCTGTTACACACTACCTGGACGATTTTCTGTTCATTGGGAGACCTCAGTCCGGTGAATGTGGTCAGGCGTTGGAGACTTTTGAGTGTTTTATGGCGGAGTTGGGGGTCCCGTTGGCTAATGACAAAACTGAAGGGCCATCTACCTGCTTGAGTTTTCTCGGAATTGAGTTTGATTCGGTTAAACTGGAAGTTCGTTTGCCCCGGGAAAAGGTACAACAATTTATTTCCTTATTGGAAGAGGCAGTTAAAAGGCCAAAACTTGAGTTACGGCAGGCACAGAGTATTTTAGGCCATTTGAATTTCGCATGTAAAGTTGTTCGAGTTGGCAGAGCCTTTTGTCGTCGTTTGGGTTTTGCAATGAAGGAGGCAGTTTTGCCGCACCAGCATATTCGGCTTCGTGCAAGCGTCAAGGAGGACTGGAGGATGTGGATTGGGTTTTTGGAACAGTTTAACGGTGTCAGCATGTTGGTTGATGACTTGGATTGGCAGTGGCAGATACAGATATTTTCAGATGCAGCAGGAGCGCATGGTTTTGGCCTTTTTTGGGATGGACATTGGGCGGCGGAGAGTTGGCCCCCCGAGTTGGACAACAGCGAAACATAGCATCGCTTTCTTGAATTTTCCCATTGGTGGTGGCTTTGTCAGTTTGTGGTTCACATCTGGCGAATCGGAATGTTGTTTTCAACGTAGACAACCAGTCAGTGGTATATCTGGTGAATTCGCAGAGGGCAAAAGATGAGAAGGTTTTGAAGCTGTTGAGAGTATTCTTGTTAAAATGTTTGCAATGGAATGTGATGTTTAAGGCGAAGTATGTGCCTGGTGTGAATAACGATATTGCTGATGCCCTGTCTCGTTTTCAGTGGCAGAGGTTCCGTGGGCTTGCGCCGGGAGCGGATGCACAGAAGACGGCAGTTCCCAGGGAGTTGTGGGAGTTAGGAGAATGAGAATGTTGCAGCTGGTCCAACAATCGGTAGCTCCATCTACCAGGAAGAGTTACGAGCAGGCTTGGTTGGAGTTTTTGAGGTCAGGTGCAGTTAGACGGGTAGGGGGTTGTGAAGTTTTTAACCAAAGGAGGGAAGATGCTGTTCAGTTTATTATGCAGCAAATAGAGTCGGGTTTATCGGCAGTAACTATTTCAGGTAAGTTGTCGGGGATATCATTTTTTGGTAAGTATTTTTGGGGGTATGATCCGGTGGAAGGGGAGCTTTGCAGGCGTTTGATTGTGGGGTGGGCTAGGGAAGGGGGGGGCAAGGAGGGATAGGAGGAGACCTATTACGTCAGGTTTACTGCAAGAGTTGTTGGGTGTTTTAGATGAGGTTTGTTTTTTGCCTTGGGAATGTCATTTGTTATCACTTTGCATGTCTTGGCTTTTTCATGGAGCGTTTAGGGTTTCAGAGCTTTTGGGAGTCCAGGGTCGTGATGGAATTTTGCGGTCGGATGTGCAGGTAAGGAGCGGGCGGTGGTGGTTTGGTTGAGGGTATCAAAAAATGATCGGTTGGGGAGGGGGCAAGAGGTATTTTTGAAGGGTACAGGTTTGGCTACCTGCCCGGTTGGGCTTTGGATGCCATTTACACGAAGATTATCGGAGTCATAGAGATTTGTATTTATGCATGACGATGGTTCGTTATTGACGGCTTACCAATTGCTGGCGGTCTTGATGCGGGCTTTGGGTTGGCTGGGGATGGATTATCGGTACTACGGGACACATTCCTTTCGAATTTGAGCGGCTACGGAAGTGAGAACGGTAGGTAAATCAGACATGGCAATAATGAATTTAGGGCGATGGAAATCACAATGTTTTAAGCGTTATGTCCGCCAATTCAGATGAGTAAGGGTTTGGGGGTCGTTTCAAGGGATAGTCTTTCAGTTTGGTTCTGCTATTGTTTATTCTTTTACTGTCACTGTTTATGGTTCTTGAGGTTCGGTGTTTATATCTATTTTTTCGCTGTTCTTTCATAGGTTGTGTTGGTGGTCCTGAGGGATGCTGTATCGTTTGGATCGTTGGGCACTCCTTCGTGCATTGGGCAGAGAAGCAGGCGGCAGCTAGGCATTTTGGGAAGCAGTTGGGTTTAGATGGGTCAAGCATTAAGGTCAGTTGGGTGGGCAAGAGCGGCATGAGGTAGGGTGAGCTCTTATCAGTTTTATCTCGTAGGATGGAGAGAGGGGTTTGTCCGGACCTTTTAGTGATTCATCTTGGGGAAAATGATTTAGTTTCTTTATCAGGTATTGGTTTGTTAAAGGCAATGAAAATGGATTTGTTACAGATCAAGGAACGTTGGGCTGGCACGCATATTGTGTGGACTTGTTTGGTACCTCGCAGGAAATGGAGAGGGGCATATTCGATAGCAGGTATAGAGAGACAGAGGAGGAAGGTGAACAGGGAGATGAGGAATTTTTGTCAAGAAAAGTGGTTTTCGATCTTGCGGCATGATAATTTGGTGGCTTCTGAATTGGCTTTATTTAGACAGGATGGGGTGCATTTGTCTTTTTCGGGGAACGAGATGTATTTACTTGAGTTGAGAATGCTCATTGCAGATTTGTTGGGTGAGAAGTTGTGGGATCGTTAGATAGGGGGGGTTGGGAGGGTGGGGGCAGGAAAACACTGGGCGATTTTCCTGCGTGGCGGGGGGATTTGCACATAAAGCCTTTGGGGGGGGGGGAGGGGAGGAGGCGGAAGTTTGAGGTCAGGGAGGTTGTAGCAAGGGGTCACAAGGGAGGAAAGGCAAGGGAAATACAGAAGGGGGGCAGTAAGACAGATGGGAAAGGTTTTGATTAAGAGTTACTGGGAAGGGGAAGTTTAGTGGGGGGGGGGGAGGGGTTAGGAGGAAACTTTGTTTAGTGAAGTCATAGTTTTGTAAGGCTTGTTGCCAAGGTTATTTGTTTCACCGGACCTGTTCAATTAAAGCGGCCTTTTACCCCTTAGAACGGTGTTGTGTGGTCTGTTCCTCCTTTTCAGCCCGATGGGGGCTGGGGGGGGGGGAGAGGGAAGTCAGGCATGCCTGGTCTCCCCCCGGGCTTATCAGGCTGGTGGAGCTGGCCGCAGGGCGACCGGGCTATTTTATTGGGTAGGGGACAGGAAGGGGTGGTATCTTGGGGGTTAGTATAAAGGGTGTGGGTTGGGTTTGGGTGGCCTCGTTGGCCGTGATCACACCCAGGAGTCGGTACTCGGGCAGTTTTTGGCCCACCCACCCTCCCTTGTTTTTTGCTAGTTTTTTGTCTTGCCTTTTGGAGGGTTGTTTGCTGGTAAGGGGTTCAGTTAAGTGACAGAGTTATCATGTTCGGGCTTAATAAGGCTTTAAGAGGACAGGTAATTGTTTGCACCTTGGTGGTATGTTTGTTGTTTTATTGAAATTAGGCTGCCGCTGGTAGACAGGTATTGTGGGGGCAGGGGGATTTGCACATAAAGCCGTTGGGGGGGGGGGGGAGGGGAGGAGGCGGAAGTTTGAGGTCAGGGAGGTTGTAGCAAGGGGTCACAAGGGAGGAAAGGCAAGGGAAATACAGAAGGGGGGCAGTAAGACAGATGGGAAAGGTTTTGATAAAGGGTTACTGGGAAGGGGGGGAGGGGTTAGGAGGAAACTTTGTTTAGTGAAGTCATAGTATTGTAAGGCTTGTTGCCAAGGTTATTTGTTTCACCGGACCTGTTCTATTAAAGCAGCCTTTTACCCCTTAGAACGGTGTCGTGTGGTCTGTTCCTCCTTTTCAGCCCGATTTCACTTGGCAGAAGTCGAGCACTTTACACAGTTAATTGCACTTTTTCGGTTACGTACATAAATACACTTCTGCCGATAGCGTTGTAAACGCCTAACCCAACTTTTCACCGATCAGCTCTAACATGAGCAATGCTTGTTAGACTGTTGGCAGGCAGTAGCATTATTTTTTTTATGCAGTTGATTTTAAGCTCGCTCGCCAGCACAGACAGACATCCAGTATGGGAAAGACGGGATGACAATGCCAACGCCTCAGTGCTGGTCTACTGGACAGGGATGCTCTGTGCGGCGAAACTAGCTGAATACACGTGAAATGCTGATGCATGTTGTACGAGAAGGCCACGTGTCAGATGTTTATTTACACTTGCTGGGGTGAATGTAATTGGGTTCCAGGCCAACTGGGGGGTGGATGGCAGGCTGTGAAGAGTATGTGTGCTTGCGCATAAAGACAGCACCGCCAGTGCCTAGTTTTAGCTTCTTCTTACCACTTATAAACCAATGTAAACATACATTTGATATCTGACGCAGAGTTGCGTCTGCAGTGCAGAAATGGGGGTCCAGTGGCTCTAGGCCCTATATTTGATATGTAAATATAACAAAAATACAGGGCTACCTATTAATTCTAAAAAGGAAAGAGGGTAGTGTGCAGGCAACAAGACAATGTCTCAGGAAAAAATATTCATAAAGAATTCAAATAAAAAAACAAAAAAGTAAAATAAAAAAAACAAACACACACCTTATGAAAAACAAGGCCAGAGATATTTGGACTCCAGAGGGAATTTGGCACAGTTTTCCTCGCGACTAATAAATTAGTTATGAGCCACGAGATTCTAGAATTTAAGAAACATATTGGCCTTATGAGACATGTTACAACGAAATATTGACACTGAGAAAAATCCAGTGCAGTAGTTACCACTTTGAACCCTCCAAATAGTAAGTAGTACATACGTAGCAACCCACCCAGCAGACATTCTTGCTAGATTCTTCATAGTGAAACTTTTTCACAGTACACTTTTTGTGCAGGGTTTGCTGCATATTTTAAAGTAGTTTGAATGACTTCCTCGCTGTCGAGTTAAAAAAACTTTGGCAAATTTACCACATATTTTGTATAAAACACTAAGGGCAGAGGACTGTGTCTATTTCTTATTGGTGGAATTTAGTGGTTTTAAATGTACACACACTGACGAAAGGCTCTGTGATATGGAAACAAAAAAAACACTCCCCCCATGAAGCCATCACAAAACTCAGCAACAAGATTTCTTACAATAAATCAAGATGGTATATGGGTAATAGTGGACTGCAACACGACGGAGAATATAGGTACTTATAAATTTACCTGAGGTGTCTCAGATGGCAACTCAAGTAAAAACACCCACCACTGTATGCTATACTTAACCAAGCTTCAAGGTTGGTTTTGCAAGAATTGCCTATCTCACCTTTGGCTCGAGTATGCACTCAGAGATGGCAGAAAGATGGCCACACTGCAGTGTCAAACCTAACTGCGTAACTGAGGGGCTAGTTATTGAGAGTTCTGAAATCTATTCAAATAGAGATGCAAAGGATAGAATTAAGCAAATTTTTGTACTTGCAAATCTAAAAAAAGAAAAAGAAATAGATCTAATCTCATGCTGGCTTAGTCTTCCCGGGCTTTTTGCAGTTTTTGGCGAGAAGATTTGTTTGTATCCTTCATTTATCTCATCAGTCAGGTCCGTTAGAGACAAACGGACACTGGATTTTGAGCAGGGGTCCCACTAAACCAGGTTCATCAGCATGAACATCCCCTGGATACTCCTTGCACCACAGCTCCTCTATGGGCAGGCCACGGCTTTCTGCCTCTACACTCACCTGCTGATACAACATTGCTAACTCGATACAACAGACAAGGGCTCAGAAGGCAACCTTGAATGTCATTTGCCTCCTTGGACCTCCTGATCACAAGCCTAAGGTTAGCAGAAATACAATTTATTCAGATTCTGCATGTACTCCCGGGAAAGATTCCAAGACTAAAAGTATTGTAGTGCTCACCTGTGGATCCCCTGCCCTTGGGCTTCAACAGCTTACTGTCCACAGACTTCAGATTCACTTCCATCCTAGAGCCAGCTACGATTCACCCATCTGACCATCACTGAATGAGTGTTTAACTTTAAAATACCATCCTGTGGCATTAGGTACTGTCATTTCATAGGTCAGAACTAAATTTCATAATTTGACAAATTCACCAGACACTTTACTAACTTAAAACGCTTAACACAAGGATAACTGCTTCAACAATCCAAGCAACAAACTCCCCATCTTAATAACAAATCTACACTGCTGCCAAACTCCAGAAAAAAAAAAAAAGACTCCCAAACCAACTGTGTTACTATGAGGCATTTAGATGAGGGAATGAAGCCTGCTCAATCAAGAAGGATGATCACCCCTTTAGTATTTGAACGATTGTGACACGATAGTCAATCACTCCAGTTTATCTATGAGAAGAAGTCGTCATGCCCATAATGAGCCCTGCAGAATAAAATAAGATTTACACTTACACTAGGCAATGGACGCTTGGTTGTAGCGCTGTGTAAGTATACGTTTCCTCACCGTTGCCAGTCTTTCCTGCACTCATTCAATGCAGTTTACAAATAGTTTAGCTCCCCTCTGGAAAAATGTATTTTTAGAACATAATTCAGAGCTCTTAAGTTTCCGACATACATTGGGTGAGTGGCTGTGCCAGTCCAGGTTTATTTTTTGCATCCAAGACTAAGTTTGGATTTTTTTTAATAAGAGGACTATGCATGCCAGAATGTAAAGACAAAAACCTTGGATGAGCTGAGCTATGCATGCCTGGTGGGGAAACTTGAGAGATGTGGCTAGGGTGTCCAACCATCCAGCACTTTGTAGGTTTGCTCGTCAATTTTAACTCCTGTCCTACTGCTCGCATAGATAAAAGTCCAGGATTCAAATTGCCCCCTTACCCATTTTCATTCTCACACAACAGGCAACTGTCACTAGTGCTTTTAAAAAGTGGTGGGGCAAAAAGGCATAAACCTGCCGTGCTGCCAAGATTAATCTATCACTTACTTGACTTTGAAGGCCTGCTGCAAGCAGAAAGTGCACAGACTGGCCTGCATAGAGAATACACATTGTCTGCCATCATACACAAGTCACGCCTCCTGCCGGCCGCCACCTCATTGCTCTTCTCCTCCTATTCTGGCCGGCAGTACAAGGGGGAGCACAGGCTGCCCAATGCAAATTCAGACGTTGCTCTCATGCTGGTAATTAGCTAACATGAGAAAAGCACTTGGATTGGTCTGAGCAGGCTTGTTTTCAGCTGAAAAAGGGACTGGGAGTCTATGCCGTTCTCCACTGATTGGGATGGAGAGATCTCAGTTTGCTTGCAAGACTGGGCGTTCTAAGACAGCCAGTCAAACCGACATGCGCACTTGAAGTGTGCCCACACACTCCTCCTCCCTGCTGCAGCTGCTGTCCGTGAGGATGACCCCGCCCTAAGTCTGACGCAGAGGATGCTCAGTCGCCTCTGCTGGCAGCTTGCAGGACAAACAAAATGATAATAGAATTGTTGTATTATCAATGTATATGTCATGTTTAAATTTGCAGATTATAAGTGGGGTGATGCTCCTCCACCGTAATGGAGGAGCTGCCACTGGCAACTGTCTCTGTTTTAAGTACTCTTTGAGCTGTAAAAGAGGTGCCTGTCCGTTGGTGAGAAGGAGCTACAGTACAGCAGGTTCCTGCACAATGCAGTCGGAAGCATGTTCAGCTACGGAGATACCATATTCAAACACCTGCTAATTACAGCCATGAATGTGTGCATGAAAACCATTCTGTGGAACTGTCCTGGGAGTACACCCTTGGTGCTAGTGCTTTCTATTAAGCTTGTTTCTAAGTGCTGATATCTTATTGGGTCAGAGAAAACAGGCCTCAGGAGAGTATAATTTGCCCAGTATCAAACTGTCTGTTAAAAGTAGCAGATCATATACTTCAGCACACTGCCATTTACAGCAATGGCTATATATTTACTTCCATATTGGGAAATATACCATGAGACACTTATCCACTTCGCTAGATAATATCCAATCCATTTTTTTTTAAACACCAGCTTTTACATAGATTCTAAATGCTCCCAAAAACGCAGCAGAGACTAGCTTCAGAATGTTGCTGCCCAAGAGCACAATAATTGGCCAAAAGGGAGGTCAGGATCAAAAGTGTGTCTTCTACTTCCATGTTTCCAACTAGTCCACTAGACAACAACTAGGGTGGCAGTGATTCTGATGGCAAGGCCAACAGACTGCCCTACGCAGGGAAATGCGACTGTACCTTGGGCCATGCCCAGCTTTAAAATATAATATTTTTTCCAGAATATTTAGGTAAATTGATAGTTTTGAAAGCGTATTTATTAGGTTTTTAACAAGACACACAATAAATGCAAGCCAATTAGCCTTTAGAGATGGTACACTCAATAAGGAATACAATTAAGTACACCTTACAATAAAGTTGGAGATTGGTACATATCTGCTATATTGATATTTCGGTAAATTGATAAAGCTGAGATTGGTTGTCAAGTATCCTAGTTGCATAGTTAAATGTATCCTGTGATTCAGGGCCTGTGGCAGTAGGTGGTTAATAGGCAGTATGTGTAGTAGATACTGGTATTACCATTGTTGTTTCAAAGTTAGACCATTTCATTCCATGTGGATATCAGAGTTGTTTGTTTTCTAAACTTCTCTCTCAAAAGTTGCAAGAGCAAGTTGTCAAGGCTTAATTAAGGAGGTGGGGAAGGGATCAGAACTTTCATAAGCTCAATTGCATGTTATATCTTTCAAAATATCTTGATTTACAGGGAAAGGATTTAGAATTAAGCAACAAAAATGCACAGAGACTCGCAGCCCCACTGCAACCCAACATTTAAATTCTAATGCTTCTGCATGCCCATAGTGTCTCCAAATGTGCAATGTTTCGCTGCATGGGTGAACTGTCCCACAAAGACACAACGGAAAATTGGCCACCCTTCAGTGTGCATATTATTGCAACTTCAAACTATTACCTCAGTCACAGTGTCTGTAAAGGGCTCCCAAACCACTACTGTAACGATGACTAATATAGAATAAAACAAGTTACCACAGCTGGACTGTGCTCAAAGCATAATGAGGTAACAATGCACTCGAGGATCTACCTTAATCGAAGACTGAGTAACTGCCTGACAATCCATGTCAGCATGATCAGAAGGGAGGCCTGAACACATAAGTGAACAAAACATTTCTCGGTGGACAACTCGAAGTTTTCAGAGCGACTGCAAAATGGAGGGCAGATTATCATTTGAACTTTCTCGAACCAAACAGTGGGACACCTATATGGCCTCATATTCATTCTACTGCTGGCTAATTTAAGTAGGCCTTTCACTGGTCAGTAAGGATCATTGTACAACTTGAAGAAAAAGGTCTGAAAGGTGACTCCTTTTGGAATTCTGCTGTGGAGGTTAGTGCATCGCTACAAGAAGACCAACACCAGAAGTGTGTCCAAAGTGAAACATATTGTCTGAGTATCACCAGGAATTAGAAGAACATGGAAATGTGTGGATAGCAGTATAGGAGAAAATCAAAATCCAAGTGAACAGATCCCTAAAAAACACCTCTAAAAAAAACACTATCCAAGGGCAAACATTGCATATCGCTCTTGAAATCTTCTCGTCCCGGTCACCTAAAAGAAGTTTTGGTATTAGCTCCTGCCAACACAGTTAGGCTTGGGCCAGTCTGACCTCTTGGTGGATGCAAACATTATTGCTGCCACATTTGTGCTCGATTAAAAAATTAGAAGAGTTGAGTAAGATAAATTAGTTAACCATACAAGATAAAACTGAATATAAAGAACTAGTCAGTTTTTGCAAACATTTTACGCTATATTTAGGCATGTGAAGTTAAATAACAAAAATAGAAAAAGGGGCATTAACATGACTTGCCCTTAGAGCAGACTGTGAACAAACTCTATATTCTCAAGGGAACCAGGCCTTACTTTGTTTCGGTCATCATGCCGTGAAAAACACGCACCCCCCCCCCCCCCCCACCCCACCGCAAAAAAAAAAAAAGAAAAAAAAAAAAAAAAAAACACACACACACACACCACACAGACTGTTATGTGAACTTAATAAAAAAATCCCACACAAGTCAGATAACCCTGACCCTGTTAGCAAAAGACAACGTGGTGCAAACTATGACCCACTGTGTCAACTCATTCTACCAAGGATCAATACCTGCCAACAGTTTCGCATGAGCGTTTTCAGAATGTACACAAACTCTCATACCTTACTTACAGAACACAGCTCTGCCATTTTGAAGCTATATCAGAGTGTTCAGAAAACCCCGATAAATCAGAGGTTACAGCATGCATATTTCAGCTTGACGCCCAAATATTCGCTAGAAGGTTTTATAAAAAGGTGTGTGGCATATAAAATCGGATTCTGTTCACTCGACTGCACAATGTATCGAGGTCTCTTCTCAGTGCTTTGTCCAGAGAATCAGGGTGAGACAGAAATGAAGAAGCGGAATGCTGGGACAGAATGTCCCCATCACTGTGAAAGGGGATAATCATAGCCTGCATTCCCCTCTGTATATGTATTTGGTATCACAACTCTTAAGTGTGCGAAGGCTTAGGCCCGTCACTGCCAATGTGATGCCAGAACCTGTTCTGGGACCTGGAAGGATACAGAAATAGTGTCCTCCTAGCAAGCAAAGGAGTACCATTCATTCACTTGGTAAGTCACATAAAGCAGTTGGTCAGTGTACACATTTTTGGGAGTCACTTGTGTGACCAGACCTTTTTCTTGTCGAGACGACAGTCTACTGACCCTTCTCATTTAAAGATCCACTATTCTGTGAACCAAAGTTCTTTGCACCAACACAATGTTCCGTGTTTACGTGTCTGTGTGAACGCAAAGTGAATGTGGTACACTTGTATGGTACCAGGCTCTGAGTATAGTGAGAGTCTGAGTACTGGGATTAGTGTGATCCATTTTTTTTTTATTATTTCCCCTAGTTTAGCATGGCATACAATGGAGGTTGAATACAGCTACCCCAGCCAGTGGTAGTGTAGTCTGCAATCCTGTAGCTGGAGGCTGGTGAACAGATAATGAAGTGAAAACCGGTGCAGACAGCGCTTTGGCAACTCAAAGGTCTTGTTAGTAAGGGGCTGCTGATTAGTTCTTCCTTCTCACTGCCATTTGGTGGATGGCAGGGGTGGGGGGAGGGAGTCAGACTACAGTTTTTGTTGTTTAGGAAAAGAAGATGATTATAGGCTTGGTCTGCCCTTATTAATGCTTTAGGAAGGCTGATAGTAGCCAGATGCAGAGATGTCACACTTCATTGTGTCCATGTTTTGGATACTCCTGCATGGGACCACCATCACTGCTAACTCCTGTGAGAGCAATTCCCTTGCACAAAAGCAATGCCTGAAGAACAGTCAGAAAATGATGTCTACAATTGAACCAACCCAAACCAGTTCTGACATTTTAGACAATGGAGCCACATCAACTGCATGGAAACTGTGCAAAAAAAAAACAAAAAAAAAAAAAAACCATGTAACCCAAACCACTTCACTTTGGCTCCGAACCAAGATCTGAATTACCAAAGGGATTGCAGTTTAAATAGGGCCAGTGTTGGCATGCCAGCCAGTCCCCCAGAGGTGAAGAACATTACCTGAAGTCTGTACTTTATGTTGACGCCTGCTTAGCGAGCGAAGTGTCCCTTATCCTGCAGGGCGTGTTCCCAGCTCCAAAAAACTCACAGGAGTGGGTTACTAGAAGACAGTGTAGCTACCCGTGTGTCAAGAGCACGCCTGGTCTCCCAGAGTGGTTCTTTCTGGACAGATTTTGAAATGGCTAGGCATTGCGTGTGATCGGCATCCTGTTTACCCAAGAAACTGGTGTTGCCACTGCCAATATTGGAGTCATAAGTTCCTTGCTGCCGGAGCTCAAATCAGCCCTGAGGCCGCAACCGCCAAAGAAACACATTGCTGCCAACCGACGCAGAGGCTGCACTTGCCATCCCAGCACCGCATGTGTAAGTGATGTCGAGGCCATGGGCCTCAGACGAGCAGCTGTCTTAGGAGCGGGCCTGCAACAAGTGCTCGTCCTGCACCGCGTCTACACAACACAGGTAACCACAGGACTTAAACTGCTGGTGGAACACGAGACTGGAAAAAACAGTAGTACGTCTGCTAAATGACCTTCAGGCTTTGGGGAGAACATGAATTGTTAAAATAAAACCGAACAGTTGTGCACGATTTAACCTTGAGGGTGTGCGGAGTAAACTGCATCCGTGCCTTATTAGTACCTTATCCCATGTTACCAGTGATTGTTGGCTCTAGGGAACTAAGGCGGGGAGGATGTAGCAGGGGAAGAACGACAAAATGGTATTTAAACACTTCCCTGAAGATCACAAACAGGTTTACCACTTCTTTTTTGAGACCCCTATTTTATGCTGCGAGATGAAAAGTACTTTCTTTTAAAAGATAAGTCTTGGGCCAGAATTAAAGTTATGGAGTCGGTTGGTTGATAGTTGAATTCTGAGCGTGTTCGCCCCCACACTCCCTCAGAAGCTTGTGACCGCTCATCCTCCCTACCCTGAGGGTCAAGTGTGCAAAGGGTAAACCTGGCTCACTTTGCAGAGCCATATTCGGTCAGAACCAGTGCACCAGTGGCAAACATCCTCAACCACCACGGCTGGGGCTCAGTCACCCGTCTCCCAGTGGCCCCACAAAAGGGGTCTGGCACGGATCCTCCAAGAGGCTTAGAACTGCGATCACTAGGAACTTTAATTAAGGATTAACTGGCATATCAATTATACCAATTGCTGACTGAGACAAACGTCTAGAAACGGTCCTCCCAGAAATGAAAAATTCTTATGATAGAAAACATTTATTATGAACTAACAAAAAAAAACAAAGTTTCCAGGTTCTCATTCATAAAACTAAGGTTTACAAAACGCATTTAAGGCTCAAACTTGAACTGAAGGTATTCGATTTCTCCTGTTGGGGTGAGCAATGGCAAGGGTGCAAAACCTAATTGCTGGACTGTTACTACATTGTCTAATCTGGCCCTGAAACAAATTATATATATATATATATATATATATATATATATATATAAAAATAAAGAAATAAATAAATCAAACAAAGAAAGAAAAAAAAAAAATAATAAACACACACGATAAACTGAAGCAACAAACTGTGAAACCGGGGTATAATCATTCCAGTTATGAATATACCTTGATCATGTTTACCCATGACATGTGCCACGGCTGATGAATACATTAACATGCATAGGCAAAGCCAATAGGTCTAGCCTTAAATGTTATTTTTTTTTTTTTTTTATTATTTTTTTTATTTTTTTTTTAACATATGCATTTTGCCAAAAAGCAAAGGTATGTCAGCCCTGGCACTCAAACGCACACCTTTTGAGGCTGGGCATGCGTGAGCAGACAAACTCCACTCAGTCACAGAGCAAGACACTATGAATGAAAAAGGACTGACCCATTGGCCAGTGCTGCATACTGTGGTGAGTAAAGGCAAAATGTGAATGACCATAGACATGATATAGCCTAGCAGGTAGAGCTGCTGACTTTAGATCAGAGGAAGAAGGTTCAAATCGAGGCCTATACTACACACATGGCCGATTGTGGGCAAACTACGTAACCTACCTGTGACCCAAAAAAAAAAACAGAGCATCATAGCTGGTTCTTGTGTCAAATATCTGACCCTTGTGTAAAGCTCTTTAATACCTTGAGCCGAGTTCACATTATATAAAACTGCCTAAAAATTAGAGCCCCTGTAAATATGAATGTATTTTACTGAAGTTGGTGAACCACTAAAGCCATACCTACGCCGGACCCAAAAACGGGCATTGTTAGACCTTGCATCCCTGGCGTGGTTTTCCCCTTACCTTTTTGCCTTCAACCCTCCTATTTTACTGATTTAGTTTTTGCTGGCTTTAGGACTCTGTGCACTTTACAACTGCCAGAGCTAAAGTGCTTGTGCCCTCTCCCTAAAACAAGGGAGAACTGGCTTATACCCAATTGGCATATTTAATTTACTTGTAAGTCCTGTAAAGTGACACCTGTAAATTAAGTGCTACTAGTGGGCCTGTAGCACTGATTGTCACCCACTTAAGTGGCACTTGAAGCATTTCTAAGCACTGCTACTGCAGCATGTGTCTGCAGTTTTAAACTGTCATCTCCACCTAGAAAAATGAAGAAAAAAAAAAAGAATTAAAAACACAATTTTGCCTGGGCCAAACCTTTAATTTTAATTAAATAAGTCACCCCTAGCGTAGGCCCTGGACAGCCCAGAAGGCAGGAACAATGTATTTTAAAGGTTGGACATGTATTTGTTTTAGTTTTTCTTGTACTGGTAGTGCAAAACTTGTAAATTCATTGTTCACTACTTCAAGGTCTACCTCTTCCATAGGATACCATTGAAATTACCTAATTACATTTACTAAGTGACAATTTCGAAATGGGAACAAGTGACCAGTTCATGTTTTGAGTCTTTGGAACTGTAATGAAAAATCCTCCCTCATGGTGAAGTTGTATCTTAAATTACAATTTTGAAAATGCCACTTTTAGAAAGTTGGCATTTTCCTGCCTTATACATTTTGTGCCTGCAGCCTTTCTCTGGGTCACATGCCTGGGTGTAGCCGACAGTTGGGCTTTGTGTATTTCACCTGAACAACCCACACAATAGAGAGCTTAGGTGTGCCTGGGTGGGGCATCACTAGCAGGATGGGAGGGTGAGCTGGACACAGCCATGCTTATACCTGAATAGGTTCTGTCCTGCCTCCACACACAGGGCTGCATAGCCCCTGAAGTTAGTCAGGGAAGGCAGGAAACACTTGGACTTCAAAGAGAAGCCTCTAGAAGGTTCTCCCACTTCAAAGGAAGGCCCAGTTATACATTTTGGACCTCCGACACTAGCACTTCAGCACACTTCTGGACCTGTGGATACTCGGCTGGGAAGATAGACTGCCACTCTGCTGGATTGCTTCCCTCTTGCCTGGGTGAGAAGTAATGGACCTACATCTGTTGAACCCAGGACCCCAGAGAGACTTCAAGGGCTAGTTGGCTGACTTCCTGACTACAGCCTCAGAGACAGAAGGCTCCAACAACCTTAAGTTTAGGACCTGGACTCTGCCATTTGTAAGCCCCACGCTGCCAAGTGGTGCCACCCCTCTCCTGGACCCTAGGAAGTGGGCCTGAAGGTGTTCTGCATCCAGCAGAACCAACACTCCTCTGCTGCACATCCCAAACTGGAGCAAAACCGATGCATAACCTCTGCAGCTGGATTGTCTTAGCACAAGGACCTCACAAGCCACATTGGAACCGCCCCTGTGTGAAGCTTCTCCGAAGCAGGCCCTCACATTTGTAGCCTTGATGTTGATGCAGGTTCTGGCATCTCAGCCTTGCAGCTTCGTAGAACTGATCCATCGCCTTGACTGTGCGACACATCCTTGACGTAAGACCTTGCACGCTATACAACCAGGATTTAAGGTACTCTTATTCAGCAGGCCTAACGAGGTTCCTGTAGCTGGGCAGCTCCCCATCCCGGTCAGCCTGAACTTGGACTTTGTCCCGATGAGACCAGATATCTAAAGTTGGCGCTTTGTGCTTTTTCGCACTCTCTTTACTGAAATCTTTAAAACTGCCTATCTCCAGTTCTACTCATTGGTTTTGGTCTTGTTTAATTATTAAACCTTACTCTAGTTTTCTAAATTGGTGTAGGATTCTTCTTGTGTGTATGTTCACTTTATTACTGTTTGAAATACTATACACCTTGCCTCCAAGTTAAGCCTGACTGTTTCTGTGAAAAGTTGCCAGAGGGTTAAGCCAAGTTTAATTTTGGGTTTGCTTGTGCCTCACCCTAACAAGGTAGCTGCTTGAGTAGGGTTCAACCTACCCTCCCCCTTCAACCAGTAACCCAATTTCTTAGAGGCCTAGTGACCATGGTTTTGTTGCAAAATATGCTAATCTTTGTCAAGAAACACAAGGATCTTTGTCACCTCGAAGCACATACTGCACCCTCTGCAGGCAGTTTGTAAAAGGTAACAATTTTCAAAAAAGATAACCAAAAAATATTGGAAGGATACATAACTTGTCAAAGATAAATGCCATAATAACCTAAAAATGATATTATTTTGCTTAAGTAGTTTTTTCTGTGGAGTTAAGCCACCATTACAGCTCCTAAGAAAGATAAAGCATTGTCTCCTGCTAGAAGTCTAGGAGGCAGTGGTCTTGCACTTATACCTTAGTTTCTTGGGAAGAGAGAAGCACATTTTTCATTCTCGATGCTAAGTGAATTAGTAGGGTAGCTGTAGCAGTTGCTGAAACAAATGAGAGTTACCACATGATAGATTTAGGGTGGGTACCGTGTATAGAGATGGTTAGGCAGACACCCACTCAAAATTGGGTGTTGCTGCTGGGTGGGTTTGACCAACAACAATCTGAAATAAAGAGCTCACTGGATGCAAACAGGCTCATTTATTGAGGGAAGCTCTTCACCTGCATGACAAACGTACATAAACACATAGTGACATTATATAATGCTTTTCATCCCACAAAATGCCACCTCATAGCCCTTCCCATCCGACAAGGAATGCCAAAATCCACTTAAATGAGAAACAGGGTTCATTCATTCATATCAGAAACAAGCACTGGCAAAGCTAATATTTGCGTTACCCACTAGCCTTCTGGCTTTGTCAATGCTGGTTTTGCCATCGTTTTTGCAAACCTTTTTTGCTGGGGGAAGTGCCATAATAATATCTGGCACTGAAGGGAGTTACCAGATGAACAGGAGTGTTCCTTGTGAAAGGGCAAAATGCAGCAGTCAGCCAATGGCTGAATTAGGCTGACCCACTGCCCTACGCTGCATGCAGTAGTTAGAGGAAGAAAAATGTGAATGACAGACCAATGGCTGAAGAAGACCAACTTACAGACCCTATAAATATGGTAAATTCAACTGGTCTTGGACCATGCCAGGCCTAAAAAAAGTTAGAGATCACTCTATAGAGGGAATTTATGTGCAAATGAAAATGTTGCATACCATCCACTGTTCCTTATAGTCTCGATTTTATGTAAGGTTACATAAACAGGACGAGAGCTTCCCAAACACTGGGTTACAAGTGTTTTGACTACTGATGCAATGTTAACTTTCTTGCATCTGTAAGATGAACACATCTAACCACCTTGTTGGTGGGAATTTCACTCAGACACAACGGAGGATTTTGCCGATTGAAGCTTGGAGCACCAGCCCCTGCCAAGACCAGTGTGCCATGTGAGGAACAAGAGAGAGTTGGAGTGGTCCAGTGAGGAATCCTGGTGTGTGGAGAGGGTTGCTGCCCATGTGCAGGGGAAGTCAGTGCTCCTTGTATACAAGAGGACGGTCGCAGTGCAGTGAGCCATAATCGTTGCTTCATCGAGCGGGGCATCACCCATGTGCAGGCAAAGTCGGTGGCCTCACCTGCCAGATGGCACCACCATGCCAGAGCCCTGTACAGTGGACGGATGGAGAACCCATATGCCAGAGGGGGCCCACCAGGACCAAGGTGTAGTCATGTCGAGACAGTTGACTGAAGAGCCAGGCCGCCGTGGTGACTGTAGCAGGCCTGAGCTGTGACTACAGGCCAGTACCACGATCATCGCACCATCTTTCCCCCACATACTGCCAGAGGGAGGGTTGGAGGACTTACCCTACATTTAAGGAGCATTGAGAACCACCAGGTCGCTGCTGCAGCAGGGCTGCATGCTAGGTATTCCAATACAGCAGATCATAGTCTGCCTGGGCTTTATGTGGAACACCTAACAGAGACGGCTGTAGCAGCTTCAGCACAGACCGAGGGGGTACACTCAGACACTGGTCATTAAGACCCTGATGGGGCAGGTATGACCGATTTCAGGCTAGACACCCCTTGGCGGGGAACCAGCTTTCTAGATAAGCACTTCCACCCCTGAAACACTTTCACCTTTAAACTGAGCGATAGAATGAAACTTGGACTACTAGTGGGGCTTAAGTTGAAGGTCCCCTACAGTGAATGGGGAATAAGTACTACAGCTAACTTGAAGGGGGGGGGAGTGGGACCAAGGTACCAGACTAGGAAAGAATAGAGCCCTGATCTCAGGGGACCGTTTGTATTGTTTGTGAATGTCACATTTTACTTTGTAGACATATATAATTACTTGTTTTTCTTACAAAAGCATTTTTTTTTTATTGATGCTGCTCTTATTTTTTAATTGTGAGCATGTGTTCCCCCTCTGTGTTACACCCCCCCCCCCCCTCCCCCCCAAAAAAAGAGTCAAGTGCGGAATGGGTACTTGGCCCAATTACTCAGGATCCATAGTAGGTTAGGCCCTTGGACATCACGAGTAAAAGACCTTAACCCAAACACCCAGCCCAGTAACCTCAGCGGTATTCGGAATGGGGTTCTAACTAACAGGACACAAACACAAATTACCAGAACATGTTATTTATCCATTTAACGCAGCTTAAACATCTACTTGCAAAGTTCTGCATCTCCGTTTAAAAATACTGTCACTTTAAGACATATTTGAGCTTGTTAACAACTAGATATGTGAAAACAATACAAAAAAGTACAACTAAAAATGTTCTCTTCCTATTCTTTATAATAATGTTTTTTTGTAAACTACGCTTGTGACCTTTTAAGTAAGAATTATAATGATGTGACATTATCATTTAAGTACGATAATTACTGCCCCCACTATTTTCCTTACTTGTGTCCTGAACTACTCAGTGAAGATGAGGGCAGAAACCTAGTGTCGGACGGCAGCCAGAGCCTCTGTTTGTAAAATGTAATTCGTACTTACTACCCCTGTGTCAGGCACCGAGGGGATTGCTTACATGGGTAGCATGCTACCCTGTAGCTTAATTCAGGAAGCAGACGGCACAGACAGCCTGAGAATGGGTTCCCTTTCATGTAACCTGGTAAATCATGAATGTTACTTATAATTAGAAAAAAAAAGTAATGCAACATTTTAACTTTTCTTCTGGGTCTCATAAATAAGAAAAACACATTCCCTTCTGTGACTCTCCTACCAAGGTGCCACAGGCCACGTGTAATTGTGAACAAGTCTTTTTTTTTTTTTTTTTAAGTCAACACCATTCTGCATCAAGGTATATGAAGTTTCTTTTTAATCATTACAGTGAGCCTAACTGAGGATGCAGGTACTGTTGGCCAAAGAAACATAGGGAGCCACTTAGCATCTTTACTCAGTCTGCATGGCCCTTCTGCTATTTTAAGAACACTGTACAAAAAATGTTCCTGAAAACATAATTTTGTCTCAGAATTTATCGCAATGGTCACATCAAAGTGAAAGGACAACTATTCAAAATACGTTTTGACCTTTGTAGAGGTCAGCCTGAAATTCCTTCTTATAATGTTACCAGACTACATTTTCTTCTCTTACTGTTCATTATTTAGGGTTGAGCGCGCAAGCGCTCTGGACCATGTTGTAATGTCTGTGGGCTTCTAGCTACGCCCATGTCACACCCGCCTCTTTCCATTAGTTCGTGGGCTTGCCTTTTAAAATTAAATTGACTCCATTTGTAAAAGGCATGCATACGTCAGGCCTTTTCTGGTTTTTAGCACCTCCTTGAGCACACCAGTAAACTACTGAAAACATACGAGGCTCTCTGTTTTCAGCTGGTTTCTAGACTAATTTATCTTTTCATTACCTGTGCAGCGCAATCTCACTGGGCATAAATTGAGCGCTTTGCATGACAACCCCGTTACATGCATAATTGCACTTTTGCCGGTAATATGGATAATTGCACTTTTGCCGATAAGTTTTACTGTGAGCGAACTTCTGTTTCCTTTTGTGTCTCCTTCTTGCTCATGGTGGCCATCGGCTCGCATATGTGAAACTGTTTTACTTTTCATTATTAGTTTGTTGCAAGAAAAGTAAGGTTAGGAGCTTACAACGCCAACAGCTCTAACCCAAGCAAACACGAGACCCGTTGCATTGTAAATGCTGGTTATAGTTATGGCATTGTTTTCCAGATCTTCCCTCATACAAGCACTAAAGTACGATGCACTACAGTTTAATAGGAGGCTTGACTAGTACAGTATGGAAGAGTCAGAGGGAGGGGTTAGTTTTGGAGGGTCGATGGGGTGCTTGAAAAAGGGGGCCCGTCATGGAGATCTGCTTGTTCAGATGCCAAAAGACCATTTTAATATGAGACTTTCAGCCTGTCCTGGTTTTTAAGACGCTATTTTGCAGCTTGCTATTTCGTTATATGTATGACAAAAGTATTTAATTACAGCTGGCTAAACGTGTTTTTCAGAAAAAAAATGCCATGCCCGGCTGAACATTTCATGTTTAGCAAGGGGTCAATTGGCAGTTATGAACCTGAACTCTACCTGTAATAAGTCTGAATTACAGGGTCTAAAGAAGGCTGGCTGCAGTGCTGGCCTTTGGTCGTACCGCACCCTGAGCAAATCCAAATTTAGTATGCACATGCTAATGGCCAGCAATGGCTAGGTAGAGTGTTTACAAGGGCTGGCAAGATACTGGATGCCAGCCTGTACTATGTTTAAAGAGAGGCTTCTGGATTGTTTATCTAAGAGGTAGGAAGCCAAGGCTATAAAGCGACCCTGGAGTCTAACCATATGGAATAAGCTGCCATTAGGAACGTCTAGGGGTATATGGAGATTAGAATGTGGTCCTGTATTCTCATATTTGTGGGATGTATAGAATAACATTATAAATGTCAGTTATTAAATGTCACTCAGCATGAACACATAAGAAAGGAAAATGTCACACAATCAGGAAGATCGACGCACAAGTCCACAAACCGCCTTGACTACGGCAATGCGCTTTACACCAGTATCTCCTCTCAGCGCCTCAGAAGACTCCAAAAATACAAAAGGCGGCAGCCAGACTCATCCTGGACCTCCCCAAGCGTAACCACACCAGTCCTTACCTCAACACACTACATTGGCTTCCTGTCCAGAAAAGATGCTAGTTCAAGACGCTGACACATGCCTACAAAGTCCTTCATAAACTTGAACCATCCTACATCAACCATCAGCTGAACTTCTATCTTGCCTCAAGACACCTGCGCTCCACTTCACTCGCCCTCGCATATGTCCCCCACATCCTTCACACCTGCAGCAGGGGCTGTGCATTCTCTTACATTGCTGCCAAAGCCTGGAATGACCCACCCTCTACCTTCGAACGGCACCCTCCCTGGCAGACTTCAGAAACCAACTGAAGACCTGGCTTTTTGACACAGACACCTTAGCACCCAGACACCTCGAGGGGTGATAGTGTTGTGCTTTTTAAAAAAGTGACTGAATCACATTTGAAAGGCAGAATTGTCACACAAAACTGAACTGCAAGCCTGACAGCCCTGAAAGAGGCGCCACTACTGGTACTGAGTGAAGTCTATTTAGACACACACGTGGGGTCTTTCTAGCAGCAGGTAAGGAAGCTACATATTCACACCTTCCAGAATTATTTAGTTTGCCACTTCATATTGGGTCAGAAAAGCCACACCAGTTGGAAAGTTTCTGAAAAGCCAGGCAGCGTTTTTGGTACATGGCCTCAATCCTCTCTTTAAAAAAAACAAAAACAAAAAAAATGCAGTCCTATAGGGCTCTTTTCCCATAACCCTACATTTTTCACACTGAATGCAGCTAAAGCTCACATTTGTAGCAAATACCCTAACCTTTCCTTCTTTGTGGGCCAATGTGAGGGAAAGAACAAGAAGGATGAGGGTGGAGGAAGCAACATGGCAGGTGTTGGGAATGCAACTTGGAGGGTGCAGAAGAAGTGTGGAGAACGGTGGGAGAGAAGCACATTGACAAGAGTAATGTGGAGTTCAGGGTGGGAGAAGTACATGAGTGAAAGCAACACGGGGATGGAGAAGCACAAAAGGGTGGGCCAACATGGATGGAGCATGGGAGAAACATCTGTGAGAAAGAGCAACACAGTAAGGCCGGGGCAGAGTACAGGAGGAAGACAGCTGGAAAACACATGCTCCCTCATGGAGTGCTTAAGTCCTAGAAGAAAGAAAAAAAAAAATTGTGCCTGAAAAGTAAGCAGTAAAAAGGCACAATTAATAATGCCATGCTCCATGGAGAGGTACAAACAGAAAAGAGGAAGGAAGTCCACAAAAGCCAATGAATGACAAGCAAGCAAATGAGAGTGACAATAAAACCAACCAATAATAAGCAACGGGCTGCCTAAAGGCTCACTGTAAACTGACAACAGGTCTTTTAAAAAGTGGCAGGGTGTGGTATCTGGGAGGGGAGACCTAAAAATGCAATGTATGAGCTGCATACAGTGGACGTGGGCTAACTTGACGTGTTTGAGAAAAGTGAAGAGAGGGAGGAAAGAAGAGGGGCAGGCGGGAGATTAAAATTAGGATGTTGGAAATGTGAATGACAGAGCGAGCTAAATGTGTTACAAATGAGCATGAAGCTAAAGAAGAAGTGAAAGGTGAGAATAAAGGCGGAGGGGAGAGGCTCACAAGGTAGAGGAAGCCTTCTTAAAGCATACAATCACATAAACCGAAATACCCCAATTTCACCTTCCTTATGTAGCCTAAGTGTATATTAGAGGGAGGGACGCTGGACTACAAGGATTCAGCATACATGAGGGGTACTGCACTGGTGGCCCATCCACGGAACTCAGTGGTGAGTGCTTTGGGCCCTATTCTCTGAACGCAGGCACATGGGTGACACCGGTAGTGACTTTCGGCAATATGGTCGTTATAGCCGGTATCTTTGAAGTTGAAAAGATAAGTTAATGAGCCTAAAGCAGCGAAAGGTGCTTATACCCTACTTAAGTAATGTCATGAGAGAGATTCCTGTGGGATTGCCAGGTACAAAGACATTAAAAGCCATTTTCTGTTATGAAATCTATATGGTAATTACTTTTTGGGATCTTAAAAACCCCTGCCTCTGTTGGTCCTAAAACGTTCTCAAGTTTGCAGGTAGACCGGAGAGGACTGTATAGGAATTCTGTAGGTTTCAAGACAGCACTCCCGTCCAAAAATGAAAATAAAAATGCCTAAGGATAAATCATTGTATGATGATGCAAGTGAGATAACGTCATTTTGGGAAGTCTCCTTGTGGTTCTCCATTCCCCCACACTTCAGCCCGGTGCACGCCCTTTCCCGTACCTCAGCCCCGGGGTACTGCTGTAACCTACCTGCCGCTGCGGGGTTGCTTTCACCTTATCTGGATCGGTGTAAAGGCCTGGATGTTGGTCCGTGCAGCGCGAACTCGACGTGAAAACTTATGCAGCTCGGCCGTTTCTATATCCGCGGAACTGGCCACACCCTGTGTGCTCCGCCTACAAAACCAGTTCGGCAGCTCCCGTTACACGGTTATGCATTCCTGTGTCAGGTGGGGGGTTACTCAGGGCGGGTGTGTCTTTTGTGCGGTTGGGCAAGCTGTGACTCATATCGGATTTGTATTGGTATTTTTTTCTTTCACAAAATAATGTGCAGAAAGGACGGCGTTTACGAATTGTGTCCACGTCCCATTGTGAACTGATTGAACGTATTCACTACACACAGATCAAAGCATAACGTTTTATTAAACTGCTCTCAATCACTGGCTCACCTTTTAAAGGTGTGTTTGAGCGGACAGTGTCACGTGATGGATGTGCGCCTATGCATTACTATAGCGTTTAACTACCGTTACGCTATATAACATTTGGACTCCAAGTACCAGAACGTCAAGAATGAAAACACCTGAACGTGATTTTTTCACGCATGGACCTATGAAGCTTGAGTTGTTTCAATGCGCATGTAATGTCCCAATAAACCCACCCACGACCAGCAATGAGCTTTATTCAACAACGACCAACCGAGCACTGCTTAACTAATGCAATTATAGAATGTTGCGGTGCGTCGTACATTGTTCTCCTAATTGTGTGACAAGTCTTTCAGGTGGCGTGATCTAGTCGGAAGTCTGATAGTACTGGTAGAGAAGATGTGCTCATGTCTCCATGAAAGTTTATTGATAAGATCACAGGAAGTGATGCAATACAACCTTTGACTTTGATTACTTCACAAATAGTTGTGGGGTTGTTTTTCAAGTTTATATTTCGTGTACTTGTGAGAAATTAGGTTATTTGAAAGGGGTGTAAACCCTTCTCAAGCAACTGCGATAATCCCTGTGAACCACAAAAAGTCACCAAAAAGTCACTAGATTAATCTGTGTGTGTTTAACCCTCTAGTAGCTTGGCACAAAATCAGTCAGGCTTAATACAGAGGCAATGCATAAAGTGTTAATGCAATACTCAAACAGCAATAAAGTGAAAAAAAACAATGCAAGAAAAGTCCAACACCAATTTAGAAAATGGAGTAAAATGTTATAAATTATTTGACTCTAAAATGGCAGAAATCCACTCAGTAGAACCGGAGTTCTGCATTCTTAAAGTTTGAAGTGAAAAATACTGCCTAAAAGTTCAAAGCACCAACCACTGATATCTAATTGCACAAGAATGTCACAAGTTGAAAATTATGCCCGATCGCAATGGAGCACGGTTCGGATACACCAACTAGATTGGGCCCAGTCACCGCTTACTTACGAACCTGAAGAAATTTCATGAAAAAATGTCTGAGAAGGTAAAGAGGAGTGGTCAAAGTCAAAAGTTATGGCTGACCATGATAGAGTGCAGTTCAGATACACAAAGTGGTTTGGGCATGGTCTCCTATTACCTTAGAAGAAATTTCATGAAAAAATGTCTGAGAAGGTAAAGTTCAGAGGGTAAAGCAGCTGACCGTATCTGAGGAGGAGGCGTTGTCATTGGGGAGCCGGTGGACGAAGACGCAATAAAGATTTCTATGTTTGGACTAAGGGCCTCATTATAAGTTTTGCGGCCTGACCTCCTTTGGGTTTGAGGTCAGACCGCCAGATTACGAGTCATGCGGACCTATGGCGCTAAGATCGCCGCATTCCCGTCGGCCCTGCCAGGCAGCACAGTTACTGTCACGAAGCTGCACAAACAGGCCGGTGGAGCCTGTGTTGCCGCCGGACACATTATGCGGTTGCACACCACCAATGTGACCATGGCGGTTCAACCACCATGTCCTAGCAGGCGGAAAGGGACAGTATAATGGGAGACACTCACCTGCAGGCAGCCGTACACATCCTGTGCCGCTATGGAGCCCATCACGCATGTTTAGTCACTGCTGCTGATCATCAATGGTGCACAAAATCTGCTGCCATGGGCGCAAACGATCGTGAGTACACACACCTACCTGTGTCATCAACCGTAACAACAGATTATTGCACCGTCGTCCAATGATAGGGGGCTTACGCTGTTGGCACCAAGTAAACGTCTCATTGCGTACGCAGTCTGAATCATTCATGAGATGGACACATTCACAGTAACAATAAGCCCCCTTTGGGCAGGTCACTCACATTGCACCACAATACTACACAAAAACATACGTCTGACCATCTCAGGCACAGGGACAGTGAAAGGGGGTCACAAAATTGTCTCACACATCACCAACAACACACCATCACATCTAGAACGACAACTCACACACTCACATTCCTCACATGCCATGGACTGTCATCACATTCAGCACACTTATGTATGGCTGTGACATGGAACACAAACAACACTTCCAGTAAACAGCCCTGCAATGGACACACACATCACACACATTGCAACACAATGGAAGGACAATGGGATGCACAATAGTCAGAAAGAGAAATATGCAAAGATCGCTATGCAAACAATACCTCACAATAGGGATGGGGCCAGCAGGAACACCCAGGGAAGGAGGTTGCACTGGGACACATCTCACCTTGCAACCGCCTATAAAACAACTATTGTACAGAGACTGGCCCTTCAGGTATCTCTGGGACAAACAATACTAGACCCAAATGACATGCCTATCTGCACAATGTGAAAGTGCAAGTCAACAAAGCATATATAGATCCAACTGCATGGGACATACCTCTACATCAAGTACCTGCAGGGTACACAGAGCTAAATTGACACATTCACAGTCAAATGCAAACAAAGCTAGCACAATTCAACACACTCTTTGTCTGCACAAACAAAACTCAAGCTGACATACATCAGATGAATACATAATCCATATCAGGGGGACAAGTTTAACACCATGCATGCTCACATTGGACAACATAGGATGAAATGCCATGACACCACCAATGCATTTAAACCCACAGATCCATATACTCAATACAAACCTTTGTCCTGGGGGACTCCAGCACTGCTCACAAAGTCAGATACTCCAAACCTCAGCACATGGATTAGCACGCAGGCTGAAACACAAGTCACTCAGGTACATTATGGAAGAAAAGGAATTGCAGGATCAATGTGTACACAAAGAAATAACTGTTTGGGGTTATTAACCTTAAATTTTCAAAGCCAAAGGCCATTGGGCAGTCCATAGTGTGATGCACAGGTACCTCACAGTGCCCTCACTTGACTCCAGCCATGGAACCTCCACAGGAAGGGGCATCAAGTGGGCAGGCAGGCCCTTCATGGATCATCTTTGGGGAAGGGGTGGGTTGGATTTGGGATGACCGGGGGGGATTAGGTCTTGGGCTTTGAAGGGGTGGTCTGCTTTTTGGGAATGGTGGGCTTCTTCTTTGGGGGAGAGGTTTGAGTGCTTGTAGGGGGGGTCAGGGGAGACCTTGGAGATGGGAGGGACGGGCTTGGAGGTGGGTGGGGGCCTCTTGGATTTATGATGGGGTGGAGGGAACAAGGGAAAGGTTAAGGTAAAACATAAAAACAATTCTTAGGGACACAGGGATGGTCATCAGAAAGGGGTCAAGATTTGAAGGTCAAGGGAGTTGTAGTTTGCTGTGTTGGTGTGGATGTTGTTGGTGGGTGTTTCTGGTAGGTATGCTAGTGTTTGGTCGGTGTCTGTTGGGTGGGTCAGTGATTTCGCTTATATGTCTTGGTGGTCTGGGAGGTGGAGGTGCTGGGGGTTGGAGTGATGGATGTGTGTGCGTCTGTTGGGGTGGTGACTGAAGGTATGCTGGAAGTGGTGGATGACTGTGTGTCTGTGGTTGTGGTGTCGGCGGGTATGGTGCTTGTGGTGGATGTCTGGGGCCTGTTGGTTTGGTATCTGCAGGAATGCTGGGTGTGGTGGATGTGTCACTGACTGTTGGTGTGGTGTCTGTAGAAATGCTGGATGTTGTGTGTGTAATGCAGGAGATGGTAGGGGTGTATGGGGAAGTGGTGATTGTTGTATACATGGGTGGCTGTTGTTTGCTTGCGTGCTAGTGTGTTTTGTGGTGCTTGTGTTTGTTTGTGCTGCTGTAGTGTATTGATGTGGATGCATGTGGATCTGTCTGTGTGCTTTGGTTAGGTAGGGTAAGGGGGCATTTGGATTGCGAAGAGGGAGGTGGAGGGGTGACGGAAGGTGGGGGGCGACTGGCTGCTGTGAGTGAGGAGGCCAGAGCCTGAAAAGATCACTGTAGGCCAGCCGTTGCACCATGAATGCCTTCCAGCTGAGTTGCCAATCCCTGGATGGCATTCACAGAAGCTAAATGACTTACAGAGATACTTCTCAGGATGTCAATAGCCTCCTCACTGAGGGCAGCAGGGTAACAGGGGCTGGGGTAGAGGTACCTGCGGCAAAGGAGACACCCACCCTCTTGGGTGAGAGGCCACAGCCAACTGGGTGGGGAGCAACATGGAGGGCAGTGATAGAATGGGGGACGGGGGACAAATATGTTACAGGGAGATGCCCAGATGGGTCTCCTGCCACTAGGGAGTGTCCACTGAAGGAAAAATCCGATGATGATGCAGATGTTCCGGTCTTCCCCGTGGCACTCCCCTCGCCCTCCAGGCCACTGGGTCCCTTGTGTCGGTGGTGTCTTGACATGAGGTTCCTTGGCCAGATGCTTCCCCACTCGGCTGTGCCCCGTCTCCTTCGCTTGCCGGTGCTGATGCTGGAAATACAAAGAGAAATAGGGTCATTACATGCCCATCATCACACATGAACAACAGCTCTGATTAGCAAACATTACAAGGAAATCAAGTAGGCCCCATCAACAAAATCCACCTAAGTGGCCCCTACATGTTCCATACTATATGCATGCATGGCATCTGAACTGTCAACAGTTGCCCACAGGAAATTCATGATCTCAGACAACTACAATCGGATGGCTGAAGTTGGCTATCACAATAACCATTTGACAAGGAAGAGGCCCCACCACCCTTAAACCTTTGCCTCATGGAGCAGACCTCACTTACCTGTTGGCAAACAATAGTAGGCCAATGCCAAATGCATTTATACAGATTCCACACAAGGTCATGCACACATCTATTTGTCACATACATATTGACCCAACAATAAGAAATGATGGTCCAAAATCCTGCCATGTTGATGACAAAAGTACATTAGCCTGGAAAAGGTGACATGGAAATACACATGTCACACTGGAAACATATCAACAATGCACACTTCACCACGTGATATTTGTCCCAGTGGAGTCATGGAGGTAGTATACATGTTGCTCAGATAGGACACACGTGGAATTGAAATGGGCACTGCAGTCATCATGTGCAATATGTCAGGGAAGTATGTCCCCAAATCCACAACACAATGAATCAGCAAGCCCCAGTATAATCACCACTAATGTCTGGCACACCTTACAATGTCCAGACATTGACTGCATCAGTAGACTCCATTGGTCCCTTGGATGTTGGAGAGGCCCTGAGATGTGCAAGTATCTGTTGAAGGCCCTCAACATGTTACCCAATTGGAAACTACATCAATGTCTCCATTATGGTCATGCAGACCCAGATGTACGTCTGTAGATAAAATGCTTGTACCCAAACACATATGACTTCAACATAACTGCAAGTCACTCTATGATGCATGCCAACAGCCAGGGCACAAACCTTACCCATTACACATGTGCAGTGCACTTTTCCACATGATGCCACTTCAAGGGCATAGATATACACATTGTGGCTCTAAACTCGAGGCCTACCTGTCATGTCCCTCATTGCTGCTGCAGTTGTACATGCCAAACTACATGCTATGACGGGTGAGGGTATGTGTCAACCAATAAACAATGGTGACATACTCCTGTCTGTGGCACAACATCAAATGTACCTTATTGTAAATGTATTATTCCACAAACAGTTTGCCATGCATGTATATGTGAGGGAATACAGACATCATCCCATCCACATAATTAGACAATGCATGAAACAGCAGCTTACAAATGTTTTTCAAAAGAGAAAGGGACATATGCTGACATGTAGGCACAGGGAATGTTGGCAACAGTGATGGCAAATAAATCATGGCAATGGACATTCCTCACTTACCAAGGGAAAGTATTGACCTATAACTGCATCCAAAGAACAATGTAAGTACTGTCACATGCATGTTGGACATCTCCACATTACAGACTGCAGTGAGGCAGAGGCACTCATCATACACCGAAGAAAACTAGCCTCTGGGTGGCAGATGCCTATATACACATTTTGCCCAGACATGGCTGAGGACAGTGATCCATCACCAATTTACCTTTGGCATGTAACATTTAGGAGTACTGGTCTGTTGCATGGATATTACACACACTACAAAAACAAACAGCAGTTGTTTGATCAATGTACCCAGCCATATCTTGTCCCTGCAGATAAAGTAGTTTGTGGATTCTACCCAGGTGTTTCCTAAGTCCCTGGGCCAATATGCAAGGCACATCAGTATGCACCACATGACATGTCTACACAAACAATCACTCATCTACTGTGTGACACATGGCTCATCCCTGTTTTTCGGGGGGGGGGGAGCATTCTGAACCTAACTCGCTCACTTGGCAATGTGACAGGCAGGAATATGCCCTGTACTCACCCCTTGTGGCTGCTGTGATGCCCTTAAAGGCCCATCAAGCTCCAGATAGGCCACTGCCAGAATGCGGGCTATTAGGTGGATCATGGTCCGATGGGCACCTCACCCACATTGGGAGGACACTACCAGCTGAACCTCAGTGATCTTCTGGGCCCAGGGTCTCAGATCCTCCCACCTTTTCCTGCAGTGGGTGCTCCGCTGGCTGTGGACCCGCAGGGTTCATATCTTCTTGGCGATGGCTCTTCATAATCCCTTCTTTTGATGGGCGTTGACCTACATGGTTTCAAAAGACAAATCAAGAGATCATGATCGCAAGTTTCATCACAAATGGTTGAGTCACATACACGTCAGTAACATCAAGCTAGGACTTTCCTGTTTGTCAGCACTCCCCAAGTGGGACACATACAAACCAATAAGGACTGGGGAATGACTACAGACATATGTTTCTCCATCTGCAGACTAACACACAATCCTGCTCAGGTCCTATAATGACTAAGCGAGTTTACTGACATCATGTAGCCCATGCTCTAGCAACCAGAATGTGGTGAAAGCCACTATGAAACACGTCACACCTATGTGACTTCTGAAGGGTAAGCTTATTATGCATGAATGGACCAACACAGTCACACTCTGAGAGAATGACTCTCTACATACAGTCCGTACAATAAAGGGACTGGCATGGTGGGTACAGAAAATATCTTCCCTGTCCATGTGTGGACATGTGCAATAACAAATGCAGACTAATGCCACTTCAGGGGGTGGGGTTCTGTGCTATGTACCAGTGCCACAGAACACTCATTTGAACGTGTATCCATCCTACAGAAATGGCGTCCAAAAAACAAAGGCATGCATTGTACAGTTTCTGCTATGTGACCAAGCTACTGAGCCAAATATCATGGTTTCTCAGGAATCAACATGATGTCTACACCATGGAACTGTAATTTATGAAAAATGCCTTTACAGGAGAAATATGACCTGGGTGAAGCTGACAAAAGGGTTGTGGGAGTAAGGGACCTGTCATGAGTCAAAGACACACATTGACAATGATGCTAAATGCACATAAGGATTAGATAAATAACTTACCTCAGTACCCATTCCTAATCTAATCAAAGGAATTAGGCAGTCTGGGCAGGATTTGCCACCAGAGCCTCATATTGGCCACATAACAGATTTGCTGTGGCTCACGGAGTGGACACAGTGCCACAGATACATAGCCACAGTGACTCTACTGCTAGACTAGGACACATACTGGGAGATACATTTGACAGACCACGGTCTCTGCAGACTGAGCATACAGAACCTACATGACACTCCATTCCCATCACTTTCATGCATGACAGTACATCATGTAGCCAATAGCAATTTGTCATGTGGTGTGTGTAGTCAAAATGGCACACATGGCCACATTGTAACCTGGGAAGAGGGAAAGGATGGTGAAGTACTGAGAAAACTGTGCTCATGAGGTACATGCCTGCTCCTCTGGTGCACCTATAAGCTGTTCATACAGGGGTAGGACCTCATCCACTAGCCTCTCCAACTCCTCTGGAGAGCAGCCAGGGGCCCTATCATCTGCTGGAGGTGGCATGATTGCTCCCAGAGGCAGTACACAACAGCTTAGGTAGTGGAGGTCTTTCTGGCAACAGTGTTAGGAGTAAAGTGAATGAATCTGTAGAACATGGCGGTCACATGCGCCATGTACGCAGTCATCACTGCCAGTGGACACAACCGCTGGCCTGCGACCACCACTGGCAACAGAGTTAGCCTATGACTGTGTCCGCCACGGTTGCAACCGCCTACCGCCATGACGACTTCCGCTAGCTGTTGTGGGCGGTTCCTAATGTCCAGTGGAGTAGGTCAGGTATCCGCCATTTTAGAGGCCTGAAATGCTGTATTGGGCTTCACAAACTGCATCATGCCTCCAAAGTGTTGTTTTGAGCTCGCAAACCTGAATATCCTGTCTTGTCATGTAGGTCCTAATTATCAAACACCATTGTAGTTTGTCGCAGGACAAAGATTGCTTTTAACAGTGGGCAGGGTTGGCTCTAGGGCTGTGCGACCGGTGCCACCGCACCAGGCGCTGACTGTTAGGGAAACTACTTTTACAACCCTCCTCAGAGTGACACAAAGAAAACACAAACACCAGGCAAGGCTCTGGAACAAATGAAATGTTTATTGAAGTACCAAGGTGTTTTGGCAAGCCAAGGCACGCACATCCCAGTGTTACGTCTTACAAGCTGGCATATTCTGCCCTGAAGCATAAAGTCAGGCAGTTATATATGTTAATAAGTGCTGGCACAGCAAAACACCAGAAGGGGACACAGTCCAAACATCGGCAAGCATATACAAAAAGTAATGCTGCATATATAGAACTTCAAGACCACAGAGTAAAATTATACATATCACAGTGTGAGCAAAGACAAGTGAACAGACAACAGGTGGACTGTAAAAAAAAAGGGGGTTGGTTGCTGACTGGCTGAACTTAAAGTGTGATACCAAGCTAAACTTAACAACGTGGCTTGGAGAAGTTTATTTGCACAGCAGGCATAGGTGTCAGCGATCTCACCAGGGAAGTCTTGGGGCAGTGAATGTGGAGGAGTGGAACCATTCTGTAAATGAGAGGAGCAAGCATCTTGGTAAGAGAAAATAATAAATAGCTTACTAGGATTCAGATAATGGATAATTGGAACTAAAGTATCATATCTTTAGGTATATACATGTGAATATATATATATTTTCGTCAACAATACCTCCTTTTTGATAGTATTATCATACACAATTACAAAATATATTATATATATACATGGCAGAAGTATAGTAATAACAACGTATCAATAAAATACATATCTTCAGATGGCATTACACATTTCTTTAGATGAAATACAGATATTGTCATCTAGATATACACCTGAGATATTCATTATTTAAACATAGACCAAATGATATGCTAGTACCCAATGCATTTATGTGTTATGGTTCTATAGCCATTAAATCAAACATTTCTTTATGTGCTTCCCATACATCTTGTTGTATTCCAAGATATCGGTGGGCTAGCTCCTGCTATGTAGGATGTAGAACTTTAACTGCAGAAAATGAATAGATGCTCTTACTACAGAACTGCTGAAGCATGGCAAAAGTTAGACATAGATATGAAGTCTTTCTGTTACTCAGTTCTAAGCCACTTTCCCTATTTGCAGTAAGGCAATGGCATGCAGCGTGCTGTCCTCTGCTTCTCCTACTGGTCTGCAGTCGTAGTGTTCAGGGGTCGTTTCACGTACTTGTCCTGCAGTGTCCTCTTCAGTCTCTTTTTCTGCAGGTGTGACCATCACCTTTCTTCGAGACTATTTTATGTGCTTCACTCAACTGCATCAGTTGGTGTCACCTGACACTTGATGAGGAACTCTCAGTGCAGTTTTTAGGAATGGTCTGGTCTGTCTCCCCCTTTCATGGTATGTTGCACTGCTCCACAGGTTGCAGGTGATTATTCACTGCAGGCACCTCTCTCTCTGTTGGTGTTGGTGCGGGTCTGAACCTAGTGCTGTGAATTCATTCTGGACGTCCCTGCACCTTCACCGCCGTCCGCATCACCAGGAGCACAAGGTATGGTCCCGTCCACCTAGTACTAAGAGAAACATCTTTTATTTTTCTCACCATGACCATGTCTCTAGCTTTTAAAAGGATGTGCGGGCTCTGAGGACGGATGGGGAAAGGCTTCCTTCACCTGTAGATGGTGATGCCTCAAGACTGCTGACAACTTTATGGCATAGTCAGAAATGCTTTTATTTGTCCACAGCAGTGCTGCTTCAGATGCAGGGAGAGGCAACATCAACCCCACAGACATAGGCTGCCCCATCAGTACCTCATGTGAGGGCAAAAGGGTTGTTCTAGATGCTGTTGCCCTTATGGCACGCATCATTAAAGGCAGTGCATCAGGCCATTTCAGGCCTGTTGCATCAGTTGTCTTTAAGTAATCTATTTTTTATTGTGGAGTTCATTCTCTCCACCTGTCCTGAACTTTGGGGGTGTTAAGGGGCATGCAGTTCCCACTCTATTCCCAAACATTCACACATCTTTTGCACAACTGCAGCCACAAATTCCCCCCCTCTGTCGCTATTTGTGCCCTGGGAGATCCCAAATCTGGGTATTATATCTTTCATCAAGCATCGCACTATAGTTGCCGCATCATTCTTCCCTGTGGGAAATGCCTCCACCCATTTTGAAAATGTATACACACACACCAGCAAATATTTGAATCCATTCACTGGGGGCATATAGGCAAAGTCTATTTGGACGTTGGTAAACGGTCCCTGTGGTACTGGTAAGTGATCTTGTGTAGCAGGGGACCGGCCTCTAGTATGTTGGGCACAGACCAGACATCCGGAGCAGAACTGTACAGTGAAGGCATTTATCCCTTGTGCAAACCATTCCTGTCTGATTAGCTCATTCATCTCCCCTTGTGCCATGTAAGTGGGTCAATGAGCAAGCCCTGTAAGGGGAAGGAACCTACTGTGCGGAGCCACAGGTCTCCCGTCCTGGTGGACCCATACTTCCTCATCATTTTGCTCACAACCAGCATCAATCCACACTCTTTCCTCAGCTGCTATTGCAGACCATTGTGCTTCCCTCACATCATCTGGCAACAATTGTCTCTGAATAAGCTTGATTTTTGGAATGCTTTTTGCCATTAGGTGCACCATCTGTACTGGCTGTAACATGCTCTATCTTGCTGCTGTGTCAGCCATGGCGTTTCCTCTGGCTATCTTGGTATTAACTCATGTATGGGACTTGCATTAGAACTGCACTTTCAATTATGGTGTCTACTGTTGTTATAGCATACCCTGCTCTGTAATCGGTGTCTGTTAGTCTGCTGGAGGAACCATCAATGTACCATTCATAGTTTGCCTTTTCTAATGGAGTCTATTGTAAATCTGGTCTGGGGGTGGTGCATGTTTCTATAACCTCAACACAATCATAGTCAGGGGTATCATCAGAATCACCTATTGCAGGTAATAATGTTGTCAAATTAAAATGTGGGCATTTTTTTTCAATGGTAATATTAGTGATAGACAACAACGTGACCTCACAACCTGTGTGCCTGACCACCTAAAAATGCTGTGTTGCTGTTGATGATAACAACAACTGTACTGAATGTGGCACATAAACCATACAAGGGTAGCCCATCACAATGGGAGTCACCCTCTCTACCATCACAGCGGCTGCGGCCACTGCTCTCAAACAAGCTGGATGCCCAGTCACTGCTGAAAGCAAAGTCACAGAGTAATATGCCACAGGTCTTTTTCCAGAGCCATGCTGCTGTGTCAGCACACCATTTGCAATGCCATTTTGCTCTGACACATAAAAATGTAGGGCACTTTGTAATCAGGCAGCCTCCAATGCTGGTGAAGTGCACAATGTCCATTTCAGTTTCTTGAAACATTTTGCAAGTTCTTTAGTCCATACAATGTTGTTGGCTGCAACGTGTAGTGTGCATTTCCTCAAGAATGCATCATAGGATCTGTACTCAGGGATCCACTTGCTGCAGTAGCTCATCATCCACAGGAAGGACATAATTCCTTTCATGGTGGACAGGGGCTTTGAATCATTTTTATTCTGTCAGGTGATATGCAGTGTGTACCTTAGGATACCATATAACCAAGGTTAGTCACTTCTTTTTGGCAGCACTGAAATTATGACAATGAGGCTTTGTGTCCTCTCCCTTGGAGGTGGTTCAGCAGAGCTACAGTATCTTTTTCACAAGCCTCAAGTGAGGGAGATACCAGAAGGAGATCATCAGTGTACTGCAAGATGACACTGCTGCTTTCCAGGTGTAGGCTGCCCAGGCCTCTCTTTACTGCCTGTACATAGACCATGCACCTCTCTGTGAAGCCTTGTGCGAGTCTTGTGAAAGTGTACTGGGTATCATTTATTGTGAAGGCAAATAGGTACTCACTCTCTAGATGGACTCTAATACTGAAAAATGCACTTGTGAGACTTAACTAAAACGTACTCTGCTTCTGCAAGTATAGAAGATAATATAGTATTGGTGTCAGGCACAACAGGTTCTAAGGGAACCACGATGTTGTTTATATGGCGTAAATCCTGTGTGAATCTATATTGCCCAGTGTTGCCCTTGGACAATGGAATTATTGGAATATCACAGGGGCTATTGGTCTTTTAAATGATACCCTCTTGTAAGAGAGACTCAATCACAGGTTTTAGTCCTTCCATGGCCTGAGGTGACAGCCTACACCGACGCAAATGAGGTAGTTCTGTATTTTCCTTAAGCGTCACTTTATGGAGAGGGCATGTTTTTAACAATCCTGCCTCATTTTTGTGTTTTCCCAAACCTCTGAGTTCAGTTGTTCTAGGACCTTGTTTTTTAGTCAGAGGTAAAGTCATATTCCCTTCAAGCTTGTCAGAAACGACAGCCCTGTCGTTTCTGAGCATACACAACATCCAACACCATCATTCTCCATCTCCCAACACAGACACAACTCCCAAAGGAAATGTAAAATCCTTAGTTCTCATCCATAATAAAATGAAGAAATCAACATTTTATCTCCTACCTTAGTTGGAAACATAGGATTCTATTCAGGTGTGTCAGATACCTTTATCATAAATCACTGGGCTCATCGGTTTTCTGCTGCTTGGGTCATCTCTCTCTCTCTCTGCATTATCCTATGTTCCTTATTGTTTTCTCTGGAAAGCGTCCCTCATGTGGTGCTGTTTCTTCTGTAAGCCTCTTGGCATGGGCAAGAATAACACTGATATCTACTCTTGTCTCCTTGCTGGTATGCTTGTCCTCCATCTTATCTACACTGTGCCCCTCGATAATGTTATTCAATAACAAAGGTACTATTCCTCAAGAAAACAGCAAAAACTCCACCCTGTCCCTAACAGAATCTGTAATTCTTCCTTTATCCAGTCTTGTTAGTTGCATAGTGATGGTCCCTCAAGAAAGTTACAATCCAGTGAGACACCAGCTCCTTTTTTACTTACGAAATTCATTGCTAACACTCTGCAAATTTTTCCATGTATTAAATGCATTTAAATTACTAATGATGATATCCTAAAACAGTTTACGTGTATCCAGCATTAATTTGACCCACGTTTTACTAAAAACATGAAAGGCCCAAGACATTATCAGAGAGCCAAGTTTTTTTTCTCCATATATTAGCACTTTTTACCTAGTATGTTCTGGTTTGTATATTATTCGTAGTGGGTTCTCCTACCGTGGAATATTTAGGAAATGTAGGAAATTAAGTTATTGTTAACCTACTCTTCAAAATTACAAGCATACATTATATATATTTTTTCTTTGGTCCGTAGTGCCTATTTAGAACAAGTTGCACTCCAGTGTGCGTTTTCTTAACTTTTAGGAAATTGTGCTCATTCAGTGTGGTGAGGGCTAACATGACACTACACTGTTTGCATGTGTGTGGAAGAGAGAGCTGTCTCAAATGAGGACACAGCTGCAAGCCTCCCTACACAAAGCATCTGTTGCAAACCATAAGAAATAGAGCAAAACTACGGAAAAGAAATAGCCTCTCCTCCAAACTAGCTCACCCTTTTTATTTTCTTTATTATTATTACAAGTGGTATATACTAAATGTACAAATTGCATTAACACAATTAAAAATGTACATGTATGTATACATATGTATCTTATATTTAAAATATGGTGATGACCTGCAGTCATGCTTTCACAGTCTAATATAGACCCTTCAGCATTTTGCCAAGCTTTGAAGCAATTCCGACAGCCACCACACTAAATGGAGACCGTAATAAAAGTTGAAATCACACAAAAAATATTTTCTTTCAAGAGGCACTGAAAAGTTCTCTCCTATGTATATATATTTTTTTCAAAATCTGCTTTTAGCTTGCTCCAGCAAGCGTGTGCGTGTGTCCCTTTCAAATCAATTAGCTAAAACCAGTTTATACAGTGTACTGCTAAACATCTGGTGTAAAAACAAAAATAAGGACTGCCACAGTTGTCATTACTCATTTGCATAGCTTTGGATGAGGAAATGTTCAAAGCTACCCTTGAGTATTTTTTTGTAACAGCAGTGCAGGTCAGGGCTAAATACAGAAGCTTAGCATCTGACACTTTAACCTGCTGTCGGAAATTCACATCCCCTGTCCCAGTGCAGTTAACAACTGCTGTTTAGTGTTTGACCTATGTGAGAGTCCCATTAGAGCTCTGCAGGGCCAGAAGCATGACTGCTTTGCATCAACATTTTCAGTCTTTGGAAAGGTAGGATTTAAACTATGCTGTTTTTGGTTTCCTGTTCGGTGCGCTCTCTAACACCAATTAACACCAGTAGGGAAAGGTAACCTTCCAAAGAACTGGCTTTTAAGAAAAAAATTCTCTTCTGTCTGGCCAGGCTCTCCTGCGTGGTCTTACTATTCGTGGTACAAATTTGCCACTATCATTTAACGTAATGATATGGATAACATAGTTACTCCTCAGTCCCCTGTTTAATTGCCAGCTATATTTTTATTTACCTCAATCCACAGTTTAACTCTAAGCAAAATGTAAGTGTTGAAAAGCCACAACGGCAAGTCATTTAATTAACTTACCGGTGGTGGCATTTTACACATACCACTTCTGACGCCATTTGTTAGGGAAACTAATTTTCCAACCCTCCTCAGAGTGACGCAAAGAAAACACAAGCACCAGGCAAGGCTGTGGAACAGATGAAATGTTTGTTGAGGTACCAAGGCGTATTGGCAAGCCAAGGCAGAAGGCAGACGCACATCTCAGTGTTACGTCTTACAAGCTGGCATATTCTGCCCTGAAGCATATAAGCCAGGCAGTTATATATGTTAATAAGTGCTCTCACAGCAAAATCCCAGAAAGGAACACAGTCCAAAGATGGGCAAACATATACAAAAAGTAATGCTGCATATATAGAACTTCAAGACCACAGGGTAACATTATACATATCACAGTGTGAGCAGAGACAAGTGAACAGACAACAGGTGGATTGTAAGAAAAAGGGGACTGGGTTGCTGACTGGCTGATCTCAAAGTGTGAGACCAAGCTAAACTTAACAACGTGGCTTGGGGAAGTTTATTTGCATAGCAGGCATAGGTGTCACGGGCAGTGCAGGGGCCCCTGTGCAGTGTCCCATCACGTAGGTCACTGCCCGATTTATGGGCAGTGATCTGCGCGACGGGTGCAGCTGCACCTGCCGCACACCAACATTGGCCGCGGCTCCATTTGGAGCCCTCTCAATGTTACGGTCCTTTTCCCTGCTGGGCTGGTGGGCGGAAACACATTATACGGCCGGTGGGGTGTAGTCGCGATGGCAGTCATCTATTGACTGCCAGCACGGATCTCAGCGGTTAGAACCTCAGAGACCGTAATGAGCGCCATAATCCTCCTTTACCATCTGAATCGGCAAACAATAGTGAACTTGTGTTGTAAGTTGGAGACAGATCTAATTCAAGCTATTAGTTATCCAACCAGCATACCACCCATTGTACAAGTCGTCAGTATTTCACTTCCTAGTCATACCGTCTTTCCAACATACAGTGGCTCTGTCAGCTGGCAAGTCCCAACCTATGTTCAGTCTGGTGTTGAAGGATTTCTTCTCAGCAATGTTGAAACACCTGGAAAGCTACATTCAGTTTCCCTGACATCAGGATTTAGTGCATGTGAAGGCAGAATTTTATGGTTTTGCACGCATCCCACATGTGTTTGGGGCCAGTAATAGCACACATGTTGGCTTGTTTCCCACGGCATACAAATGAACAAGTATACCGCAACAGAAAGAACTTCCATTCCATCAACGTGCAAGTTGTCTGTTTGGCAGATCTATACATTTCACAGGTCTGCACCCGTTATTCCTTCATAATGCAGAACAGCACCCTATCCCAGCTGATATCACAACTGTACACAGAGAGGGCCTGCTTGGTTGGTATGTCACATCTGTCCTGTTTGTGTGTGTGCAATGTCAGGTGCTACAATCAGGAACTGAGAGACTCATTATTGCACTCCCATTCCTGAACCGTCCTTGGTTGTAGACACCAATAAGGAATCCAGCTACGCCAGGGGAAGTCTGCTTCAATGAGGCCATGGAAGAACAAGGCAGGTGGTGGAGCAGGCATTTGGGCTCCTGAAGGCCAGATTTAGGTGTCTGGACCAGACAGGTGGAGCCCTCCTCTACTCACCTGAGAAAGTGTGTCAGATCAATGTGGCATGCTGCATGCTCCACAACATGAACCTGTGGAGGAATGTCCCTTACATCCCAGAAGAGGGGGAGCCTGCAGTGCCACCGGGTGAGACTCATGAAATGCCAAGTGAGGATGACAGTGGTGAAGAGGAAGGAGGTGACTTGCGGGAAGATCTCCTCAATTGCTACTTTTCATGGGTGTAAGTAGGTCATGTGATGACTGTGACTGTTCGAAGAACTGTAGTTGTGAGAATGTATGGAGTTGAGTGTTTGGGAAACAACTAGGGAGCTGATACTCTGCAATATTCAGCCAAATTGTGCTTTAAGAGTTAGCCTTTGACATATCCCCACCCTGATGTAGCTACTTTGTCTGTGTCATTCCCATTGCAATGTAATTTCCTTTCCAGATGCTTGCTTTGTGATTTGTGTAATAGGTATGTTTTCAAGTCTAGACTCATTGTATTGTCTTTGTACAGGTACCTTCACCATGACATCCTCATGTGGGCATTTCAGAGTTGTGACATTGGCAAGGTTCTGATGCAGTTCTGACAAATGTGGACATCAATTGTTCCAGGTAATGTAGGTCACAGATATTGGATGTATGAGACCTGTCCCAAGGCAGCTTAAACAGTGTTTGGGTAGGAGGTCAGAAGTGCACATTGAACTTGTTTATTGTGCTGTGTTGGGCCGATTTCATCACATGTGTGATCATGTGGACATGAAATATGTTTTCATTGATTGCGAGTGAGTCATTCACCCTTCACAAAGGCTAATCACTATTCATATATGATCTGTATGTAGCTGCAAGCCACAGTGCCTGTGCCACAACACTGACATATGTTTGTGTCATACCACCAGTTGCATGGTCATTGGATAATGAGGGGCCTTTAGTCAGGGAATGTTGTACTGCTCTCTGGCAAGGGGATTTGGACAAATGACCACTGTTCTGGTATTTGGAGTTACTGAAACAGTGCTTCCTGGGAGATACACTCACTTGACAGACGGCATCCACCCAGGTGTGTGAACTTCAATTGTGATTTCATGAATAGAAGGATTTGGGCAAATTAACATTGTTTTGTGTTTGGAGTTAGGGACATAAGGCCTACTGGCTTTTGCATTCCGGTTACTTCCTCTACTTCCGCCCACCATACATATGTTATGCTCTCAGATGAGTAAACTTCATTAGAAAGTTAAGACACAGGGGCATTTTGGCATGAAAATACAGGCTTGTATTTGGAGTGGGAAAGACATAGGGGGTGATTCTAAGTCCGGCGGGCGGCGGAGGCCGCCCGCCAGACTTCCCCCACCAAAGTACCGCTCCGCGGTCGAAAGACCGCTGAGGGTATTTTGGGATTTGCCCTGGGCTGGCGGGCGGCCGCCAAAAGGCCGCCCGCCAGCCCAGGGCAAATCAACCTTCCCACGAGGACGCCGGCTCAGAATTGAGCCGGCATAGTGGGAAGGTGCGACGGGTGCAGTGGCACCCGTCGCGTATTTCAGTGTCTGCAAAGCAGACACTGAAATACTTTGTGGGGCCCTCTTACGGGGGCCCCTGCAGTGCCCATGCCATTGGCATGGGCACTGCAGGGGCCCCCAGGGGCCCCCAGGGGCCCCGCGGCACCCCCTACCGCCATCCTGTTCCTGGCGGGTCTCCCGCCAGGAACAGGATAGCGGTAGGGGGTGTCAGAATCCCCATGGCGGCGGGGCGCGCTCCGCCGCCATGGAGGATTCTGCAGGGCAGCGGGAAACCGGCGGGAGACCGCCGGTTTCCCGCATCTGACCGCGGCCGAACCGCCGCGGTCAGAATGCCCTGCGGGGCACCGCCGGTCTGTCGGCGGTGCTCCCGCCGACCCTGGCCCCGGCGGTCTCTGACCGCCGGGGTCAGAATGACCCCCATAGCCTCTTGGCCTTAGTAGTTATGTCACTCCCTCTACTTCATACACTTGATAACTGTCATCCCCACAGGTGAGTACACTTCATTTGTGAGTTCATAAAGAAGAGTATTTGGAGGGGAGATGGCCAAGCCGCCGACCAAGATGGCTGCACGGCTCTGAAGCCCTTGAACCAGTGCCATCACCTGCCATCTTGGTTAGAGGGTGTTACCAATTGCCCATGTTTGGGCTGACTATGGGCCAGCATATCCTCAAACCTATCACTGTGGCCTGAAGCGGCCCTAGCAGGCTCTGCAGGGACAGGGCCTGTGGGTGAGCCTTAGGGCGGGGCTGCAGCAGACCCAGCGTATACAACTGCGTGCGGATCTGAGCATACTGCTTGCACTTTGAAGGCCTGATTGCGGCTGACTCCTGCTGAGCCGCTTCTTACTGGCTGCCTTTCTACACTGCCCCCTGGTGGGGGCCACTCACTGTGTTCTCCTGCAGCTGTGCTTGGCTGCGCCTGGCAGAGTTGGGTCGTGCGCTCTACCTGCTTTGCCTTGAATGCACGTTACTGAGCACTCTGCTACATAACTTCTGAGAGCATTGGTAGGTGATGCATGGCCCTGCTGACATGCTCATACTGTCGGTGCCATTTCCCTCCCTGCCTCCGATGCCCTACTGATCGTGGTGGACCCCAGGCCCTGTGCGCCCATGCTTCATGGCCTCTGCCTTGCTACAATCTGCAGTACCTTTGTCCGCATGTGTCTACAGGCCCTTCCATTATGTTCACACCACCGCGAGCCACTTAGATGAACTGTCTGCCCTACCGCCTGTGCACCTTTCACCTCCTTAGTGGGTGGTAACTGCAAGAGATTTCTTAATTTCTACCCCCTCTTTATGTAAATGTACAATCCAGGAGCTATATATCCTCCTTAGGGACCGCCTTCTATTCTGGCTAGGCCTTTCTACCCGTGTCAGGGTGTGTGACCCTCCCATGCCATGATGGGTCGAGGAAACCCTAAACAGGTCACTCTTGACTCCGGCCAGAATTCTAGACAGCAATCTTTGATGTCTGGGGAAATGAGCCCCCCTGCAGACACTGATGATGTTGGGCTTTTGGACAGCACCGCAGCAATTATGGCTAAGCTCAAGGCCAGTTTTCAAGCCATTAACACACAACTTAATACCCTATCTGACCGCTTTGATCGCCTGAGCGAACACCTTGATGGCCACAGAATTGAGTCGGTGGAAAGCAGAATCTCAGAGATAGAGAATGGCAATGTGGACACCCTGAGGCATCTGACGAGAGTAGAGGGCCTCTTAAAATGGTTGCTGCAAAAAATGAAGATCTAGAAGCTAAGTCCCGCCGCACAAACCTCTTTAGTACTGGCTTGGCTGCGACCACTAACAGTTGCTGTGTAGATCTTTTCATTGAGAAACTCCTCACTGAGTTGTTTGGCAGAGAGTCCTTTATGGATACTGTACGAATCCCACGCGTATGTGAGGAGATAATCTTTTATTGGTACTTTTCAGGATCAGATCATAACTATAAACCTCCAGCAAGAGTTCCTCTTTCCACCAGCTTCCAACTCCAACTCCTCCTCCAACTCTCTCCCCATTCCAGAATCCCCACTCTCTTCCAATTCCAACCTCACCCTCAGATATCATCACTACACCAACCTTGGTGGTTGAGAGAGTCCATTGATCACTGGGGCCACGGTCATATCGGGGCCCCTCCCTCTCCCTGTCATTGCCAGTCGTCTCAATTACAGGAATTGGGACATGGGCTTGAGGTTGGTGCAGGAGTGGAGTCCACTACAAATTGAGGGCATCACCCTATCTATATACCCAGACTTCACTCAGCTTGTACAGGATGCCAGATGAGAGTTCACCAATGTGAAGCGATCTCTTCAGAAACAGGGATTTAAATATGGCATGCTGTATCCCAGCGAAACTTCATGTGGAGGTAGATGGCCGGTTCTGCATCTTTGCAACCCCACCTGAGGAACACGACTTTTGCAAGAAATATCGTGAAGATAAACCTCCATCTTCCTGTTCATCAGCTCCTGGCTCTCCGGCTCCAGATCTATCCAGCACACCGTCGAGGACTTGATCAGAAGGCCTTATCTGCTCTATGCATTCCTCTGCTATGTGCTTGTCATTGACCTGGGACTTCCCACTGGTGGTGCAGCGGGCTCCCTGTAATCCTGCTGCGTATTCCGGACTAGCATTAGATAGCGTCTATTGTTGAACTGGCCCACATTCATGATGTTACTCTTCCTTGTATTGAACATGGGCCAACTATGGGACCTCGTTTGCTAAGAACCCTTTGATGGCACTTCCAATGCTCCATTTGTTTGTTTCCAATCCTACCATTGGGTGACGGTTCCCCTCCATGGGGAGTTGTCACATCACCTAGGTGTAAACCATGATTCTTATGGTTAACCGATTAGATTGGGAATAGGTTACTAGCCAGCCACGGTTTAGGCTGGTGTGGGTGGCGGCAAATTGGGTCTGTTAGTTGTTTGTTTGTTTTGTTATAGCCACACATGTATACTCACACTGAATGCTCCCAGTTTCTGCTCCTGGCCATACACCAGTACTACTTTTTTCTCTTACAATGACACCACCTAGTATGCAGAGTACACCTCTTACACTCTGCTATTTAACATGGAATATCAGGGGCCTCAATAATCAAAAGAAGGGGAAACAAGTTCTGGTCTATCTGAACAGACACAGTGCAAAACTGGCCTTTTTGCAAGAGACTCATTTAACCCAGAATCATGATAGCACTTATGCCTCTCATTGAAGTGATAATCAATGCATTTTCTATTTCAATACATATTAACGGGGAGTCTGCATAATAATACACAAGTACATACCATCCACCCTACACAAATGTATACCTGACCCTGGGAGTTGCTATATACTGGTCCTGGGTAGACTTGCAGATAAATTAATACTACTAGTAAATGTCTATGCTCCGAACACCAATTCCCCAGAATTCTTTTGCTGCCTGTCGTCTTAGGCTCCAAAGCCCCCGGGCTCGATGGCTTTACGACGACTTTTTTAAGGCCTTCAAGACAATTCTGACCCCACATCTACTAGAGGAGTATGCTGAATGATTGGAAACGGGCATTCTTTCCCTCACAATGTGTGAGGCTGTCATTACCCTACTGCTCAAACCTAATAAATCTCCTCAACATTGCACTTTCTACCGACCACTGTCACTTTTAAATCATGACAATACAATACTCGCCAAAGTCCTAGCTCCTAATAGACCGCGTTCTCTCCCCAATGCAATCCGACTCTATCCCACACCGCTCCACTTCCATCAATCTCGGTTCTGCTTTCGCAGTCATCAACCAAATTTCACAAACTCTCCCCACAGTTGTGGCATTATTTGACGCTGAAAAAACATTTGACTCCCTTGAATGGTCTTTCCTCGCTGCCACTTTAGAGAACCTTGGCATCCATAACGGTTTCTGACAGATGCTTTACCACGACCCAATGGCTTGCATCCGAATTAACGGCACTCTTTCTGAACCCTCTAAATTAACGAGAGGTGCCACACAAGGATGCCCTCTCTCCCCCTGCTTTTCATCACTCCTATGGATTCTTTGGTCTGCCAACTAGAGGAACCACAAATGGAGAGAGGTCTTGCTTTCCCCAGTGGTCGGCTGCTGGCATCTCTGTATGCTGATGATGTGATGCTGTTTATCCGAGACCCAGCAGTCAATCCTTCCCCCATTATATGAGATGATTCGCCTTGGTGCATTTACAGATGTATCCGTTAATTGGAATAAGTCCGAGATTTTTTCCTCTCACTGACATGACAGTCCCTTGACCTTTAGACTTCCTGCTCCATATCAATAGCACTAAATACCTAGGCATCTAGCTACACAGGGGTGGGGCTGAGGTTATACAGCAAAACTATGACCCTGCTGTTGAAAAACTCTCCCTTCAAATATACCAACGGATCAAGCTGCCCTTCAAATTAGCCGGGTGAGTGGCAATCATTAAAATGGTGGTTCTCCCTCGCTTTCTTTTTAAATATCCCCATTGCTCTGGTAAATAATTTTGCTGACACTCTGAGAGGCTTTCTCACAAGATCGGTTTGGGCAGGACGCCACCCGCACATTAAGTGGAGCACATTGACACTCCCACACGACAGTGGAGGCTTTAGGGTCCCTGACCTGCAGCTTCACCACTTGGTGGATCAATCACACTTTGCCTAATATTGGTGCTATCCTGAAACCAGTCTCCCCTTTCTTAAACCTGAGCATGCACAGGCCCCTGACCTTCCTCTTTCCTCTCTCCTTCCACACAGACTCCCTTATAATCCTGATGAAATACAAACATTGCCCACCACGTGCTGGGCTTCTTCTGAATTAGTTCGCTATGTAGGTCTACACACCCTATACTTTCCCCACCTACCCCTTATGAGCAATCCCTGGCTGCCTCTCACTTAGGAATGGTTGGTACGACATACACTTACAACTCACAATTTGTGCACTGTTGGAGACTTGTTCTCGGATGGCATGCTGTGCTCTAGAGCATCTCTGCTTGAAGGGTCTCCCACTAACTCCATGGTTGGTTATATAATCCCTCGACTATACCATCCAAAGTTAGTCAAAACCTCATCTCCCCACTCTACCCCCTTGCAGTACAGTTACCTCCTACTGGTGTCGAGTGATAATGGATTGTATGGGAATGAGATCAGGGATATCCTAACCCAGACAAGATGTGGTGCTACTGTTGCACCCAGACTAAACTTGTCTCTAACAACCATAAGCATTAAACTCTTGCACTGTAAATTCCTACACAGGGCCTATACTACCCCAAAACTGCAGGCGCAGCTTGACCCCTCCAGATCCCATTCTTGTCCCAAGTAAAGCAGAACAAGCAGATTTTGCACACCTCACATGGACCTGCACACTGATACGAACATATTGGGTGAGAATCTTTACTACATTCTCCCTTATTCTTGAATATCCCATTGACCCAGATCCTTTGATGGCATTACTCGCCTATGTTAAGCCACTGCCTACTGGCTTGCATCGGCTTGCTGCCATTGCATTTCTTTTGGCCAAGCGACTGTTTGCTTTTACACTTTCTGCTCTCTCTGCATGGCTACAAGACATGTCCTACTACGACCTCTTAGCTGTATGCCTCATCACAATTGATAACCACCAGGCCTAAGGACATTTAGCAACAACTTTGTGATTGTCTGCTTTCAAGGGCTCCAGCCTCCCGCGACCCTAATGCTCGCACTGTATGACTCTCCTCTACAGTTTGTTTTAGAGGATGTGATCCGCTTCCCATCTCTCTGAAACCCCTCTCACTTTCTCCTTCCCACCCCTCATTGCTCCCTCCACTACTTTATTTACCTGCATGCTTTATTATTCATATACTGTATGGATACAAAATGATGGCTGTCTCCGTTACTAGTGGGGGCTTTCTTGTTAATTTTGCAAAAATCATAATTAAATAAAGTTTTTTAAACAAAGAAGAGCACTTGGAGAACTGAACCATGGGCCTGTGTTGTGAGTTAGTGAAACAGTGCCTCTTGGGAGTTGCAGTCAGATCACTCCCTCTACTGCACACTTTACACAAATGGTATCCTCGCAGATGAGTCCACTTGAATTGAGAGTTTATAAACAAGGGTATTTGGACAAGTGGACACTGGTCTGGTGGTTGGAGTCAGAGAAACAGTGCCTCCTGAGAGTTGCATTCATGTCACTCTCACTACTCCCCAATACTTGAAAAATATTATCCTCCTAGGTGAGTACATTTCATTTGGGAATAGATAAACAGTGGTCTTTGGAGAAGAGAACACTAGGCTGGTGTGTGGAGTTACTAAAACAGGGCCTCCTGGAAGCTGCAGTAATGTAACTTCCTGTACTACGCACACTATACAAATGTTATTCTCCCACGTTAGTCTGTGTAACTTGAAAGTTCACAAATTATGGTGTTTGGACATGAGAACACTGGTCTGATAGTTGGTTTAACAGACACATGGCCTTCCTGGCCTTACTAGTCATGTCAATATCTATCTTCTTCCCACATTTGACAAATGGTATCCTCCCAGCTGCGTAAACGTACATTGTGAGTTGGCAGACAGTGGTCTTTGGACAAGTGACTACTGTTCTGGTATTTGGAGTTGCTGAAACAGTGCCTGTTGTGAGTTGTAATCATGTCACTCCCTCTAGTACACACACTTCACCAATGTTCACCTCCCCAAGTGAGTACACTTCAATTGAGTTTTCGTGAACAGATGTATTTAGGCAAGTGATCACTGTGCTGGTGGTTGGAGTTACAGAAACAGGGCCTGCTGGGAGTTGCGGTCATGTCACATTCTCTAGTACTCACACTATACAAATGTTATCCTCCTAGGTGAGTACACTTCATGTGTGAGTTAATAAGCAAGGGTATTTGGAGGAGGAAACACTGTGATGGTGGTTTGACCAACAGTAACAGTGCCTCCTGTAAGTCGCAGTCATATCACTTTCACTCCTCCCCAACGCTATACAAATGGTATCCTAAATAAGCTTCAAAAGAGACTTAAGACACAGGGGTTTGGAAAAGAGAACACTGTGCTGGGATTTGGAGTTACAGAAACAGTGCCTCCTAGGAGTTGTAGTCATGTCACTCTCCCTACACCCAAATACTTGACAAATGGTATCCTCCCAGGTGAGTACACTTCAAAAGAGAGTTAATACACAGGGGTCTCTGGAAAAGAGAACACTAAGCTGGTGTTTTGAGTCATAGATACAGGGCCTCCTGGGAATTGCGGTCAGGTCACTTTCACTACCCCCCAATACTAGACAAATGGTATCACCCCAGGAGAGTAAACTTCATTTGGCAGTGAGTTGCCAAACAGGGGTCTTCGGATAAGAGCACTCTCGTCTGATGATTGGAGTTACAGAAACAGGGTCTCCTGGCCATAGCAGTCAGTCATGTCAGTCCCTGTACTACACACACTATACAAATATTATCCCTCAGGCGAGTACACTTCATGTGTGAGTTGCTAGACAGGAGTCTTTGGAGGAGAGGACACTAGACTGGTGGTTGGAGTGACAGTGAAGGATGCTCCTCGGAGTTACAGTCATGTAACTCCCTGTACTACACACACTATACAAATGTTGTCCTCCCAGGTGGGTACACTTCAATTGAGAGTTCACAAACAATAGTATTTGGAAAAGAGAACACTGTGTTTGTGGTTGGTTTTACGGACACAGGGCCGTCCTGGTCCTAGTAGTCATGCCACTCCCTCTACTTCCCACATTTGACAAATGGAATCCTCCCAGCTGAGAAAACTTACATTGTGAGTTGACAAACAGGGTAATTTGGACAAGTGGACACTGGTCTTGAGGTTGGAGTCAGAGAAACAGTGCCTCCTGGGTAATGTATTTATATCACTGTCACTACTCCCCAATACTTGACAAATGTTATCCTCCCAGGTGAGTACATTTAATTTGAGAATTTATAAACAGTGGTGTTTGGAGAAGAAAATACTGGGCTGGTGTGTGGAGTTTCTGAAACAGGGCCTCCTTGGAGTTGCAGTCATGTAACGCCCTGTACTACACACACTATACAAATGTTATCCTCCCAAGTGAGTCCACTTTATGTGAGAGTTCACAAACAATGGTGTTTGGACCCAAGAACACTGGTTAAATGGTTGGTTTAACAGACATATGGCCTTCCTGGCCTTACTAGTCATATCAATCTCACTACTTCCCACATCTGACAAATGGAATCCTCCCAGCTGAGTAAACTTAAATTGTGAGTTGGCAGGCTGTGGTCTTTGGACAAGTGACCACTGTTCTGGTGTTTGGAGTTGCTCAAACAGTGCCTGCTGTGAGTTGCAGTCAGGTCACTCTCCCTAGTACAGATACTTGACCAATGTTCTTCCCCCAGGTGAGTCTACTTCAACTGAGATTTCACTGACAGATGTGTTGTAGCATGTGAGTGTGCTAGTGTTTGCAATTACAAGACTAGTGCCTGCTGGGAGTTGTTGTCATGTCAGTTCTGTACTACACACACTTCACAAATGTTATCTCCCCAGGTTTGTACGCTTAAATTGATATGTACCAAAAAGAGGTATTTGGAGAAGTGACCATTGGTCTGGTGTTTGCAATTAGGGAACAGTGCCTGCTGGGAGTTGTGGTTATGTCAGTCCCTGTGCCACACACACTATACAAATGTTGTCTCCCCAAGTGAGTACACTTTAAAGGTGAGTTGCCAAATAGAGGTATTTGGAGCGGTAGACACTGGGCTGGTGAGTGGGGTGACAGTAAAAGTGGCAAAAGATGTGCTGGGAGCATGCATGGATTGGCATTTTGGTGACATTATTATTGTTATGACTTAACAGACTCCACTCCCTCACATATTCCTGTGAAACCCTCAGGATGCAGGATGACCAAGACCTCCTCCCAAGAGAAAGAGATGTAATGGAGCACTGGGAGGGCCAAGGCCAGTCTTCTTGGCCTGCAGCAGGTGCCTGGAGACCAGGGAACGTACCTTGCCCCTGAGATCGTTCCACCTCTTCCTAATATCCTCCCTTGTGTGCAGGGTGGTGCCTACAGCATCGACTCTGTCGACTATTCTGTGCCACATTTTTATTTTCCCAGTGAGATGCGTATGCTGGACTTGTGCTCCAAACAATTGCGGCTCTACTCTTATGATTTCATTCACCATGATTCTCAACTCATCCTCAGAAAAATGTGGATTTTTAGAACATGACATGGTGGAATTTGAAAAAAACAAAAAAACAACAAGTGAAAGTGACTTACTAAAAAAGGGAAGTGCAAAAGGGTGTGCTGCACAAAGGTGTGTGCTGGGTGTGAAAAGAGATGGTGAGAAAAAAGTGGCCTGGTATCTTTGCTGCTATGTAGAATTATTGACTCTGCTTGTGTGTGTTGCAGTGTAAATACAAAGGATTGTGGTATTATGAAGGTTCTTGTTTATAGTATCCTTTGAGTTATGTCCAGTGTGGCAATGTGTGTCAGCTATGTTGTTTTCAAATCCATTCAATGTGCAGTTGTGTATTAGTTTGGTGACCTCAAACCGCCGTGATTGAGACTGCCATTTGCTGACAACCATGGGTGCCCACCACTGCAACTTTGAGCATGTAATAAGGTCAGTGATTGGTTGCTGTGATGTTGGGGCTGGAGGTTGGACTGCCTATTTCCGGACCTCTGTGCTTCTGGTTGTCTGCCTTTTATGTTGGTGATTCTGTCTATTTGCCTCGTAATATGACGGTCTGAGAGACTGCTAACATGGTGGTCTGGCGGTCCTTATGATGCCTTAAGTCTTGTTTTTGGAAGTCAAGCAACCCCAGGGGGATGAAGCTGCAGGCTGTAGACTACAAGGGCTCTGCAAGGCCACATACCCCATCTGCGAGGAGCCGCTGAACACAATATGCTTATACGGAGAAGAATATAGTAGGAGCTACTGCGAAGTCCGTCCGACTGGTGATGCACCTTTGGCGGATGAGTTAGCAGATAGGCCCGGTCTCTGATCAGTTCTCAAGGCACTTTTGGCTGATAATTGTTTAAGTCCCAAGTTTGGGATTGGGCACCTATAGTTCTATTCAAGGGTCCAGGACTGGAGGGGCATCACTTGGAGGGCCAGGACTCACTCAGGGTGGGTCCAGGGTCCAGTTCAAAATAGTTGGAGCCTTTTCTGTCCCTGAGGCTCTGACCAGGAGGTGAGCCAAGTAGCCCATAGAGTCACTCTGGAAGTCCTGTGTTCAAGCAGAAAAGCAGGTGTCAAGCAGCAGGAGCGCACAAGGCAGGTTTTTATCCAGCAGAGCAGACACCTTGGTGCAGCAGAGTAGTGTTCTGAAGTACACAGAAGGCCTCAAGCAGCAGGGCAGTCCTCTGAGAATCCTCTGCCGGTCCAGAGGTGAACCGAAGAGTGGGTCTGAGGGTCCAGTTCTCATCCCTGGTGCCAGCTTTGAAGTGGAAGAAACTTCTGAATCGCCCCCTTCCCAATAGGAGTGTCTGGAGTTTTCATCCTTCATGCCCTGATCCCAGGATGTCTGGAGTCACAAAAGGCTAATGTGATGTTCTTTGTGTGTGTGAGCTAAGGCAGTGTCTTTCAAGTGCAAGTGGTGCTGTGCACAGCTCCGCCACCCATTTGCTAGGCAGACCCATCAGCCAACATCCAGTACCCCTGTTGTGGCATTTTCAAAACTGTGACTTGAAATCTGAATTTACCATTAAAGAGGAGTTTAATTTACAATCCTTTAAACCCCAAACATGAGATTTCTACCTGGTCCAAAACAAAAACTATCCCATATGAAATGTAATAAGGTAAACACCAAATGTTATCCTAAGGGAGAGGCAGGCCTCACAATAGTGAAAAATAAATATGTGACTTTTTCAGTACAAGGACATGTAAAACTTAAAGATACATGTGTCTCATTTTAGATGCACCTCACTCTGCCCTATCGGGTGTTCAGGGCCTATCTTAGGGACAAGCTATATGTATTAAAAAGAGAGTTTTAGGCCTGGCAACAGGTTTATTTTGCCTGGTTGAATATATTTAAAACTGCACACAAGCTGCAATGACAGACTTGAGACACATGTTTTAAGGAGCTGCTTAAGTAGGGGTCACTATAAGTGGTGCTGGCCCACTAGTAGCATGTCATTTACCAGCCCTGCGTATATGATAGACCACTTTATAAGGTCTTGTAGGTAAAGTAAATATGCCAATCAGGTATATGCCAATTTTACCATGTTTAGGGACACAAGCACTGTAGCACTAGTTAGCAGTGGTACAGTGTACAGAGTGCCAAAGCCAACTGTAGGAAGTTGGCTCTGGATGTGCTATTTCAAAGTAAGGAATAGCATGCACAGAGTCCAAGGGTTCCCCTTAGAGGTAAAATAGTGGTAAAAATAGATAATACTAATGCTCTATTTTGTGGTAGTGTGGTCAAGCAGTAGGCTTATCCAAGGAGTAGTGTTAAGCATTTGTTGCACATACACATAGACAATAAATGAGGTACACACACTCAGAGACAAATCCAGCCAATAGGTTTTGTTATAGAAAAATATATTTTCTTAGTTTATTTTAAGAACCACAGGTTCAAATTTAACATGTAATATCTTGTTTGAAAGGTATTGCAGGTAAGTACATTAGGAACTTTGAATCATTTCAATTGCATGTATACTTTTCAAGTTATTCACAAATAGCTACTTTAAAAGTGGACACAGTGCAATTTTCACAGTTCCTGGGGGAGGTAAGTTTTTGTTAGTTTTACCAGGTAAGTAAGACACTTACAGGGTTCAGTTCTTGGTCCAAGGTAGCCCACCGTTGGGGGTTCAGAGCAACCCCAAAGTTACCACACCAGCAGCTCAGGGCCGGTCAGGTGCAGAGTTCAAAGTGGTGCCCAAAACGCATAGGCTAGAATGGAGAGAAGGGGGTGCCCCGGTTCCGGTCTGCTTGCAGGTAAGTACCGGCGTCTTCGGAGGGCAGACCAGGGGGGTTTTGTAGGGCACCGGGGGGGACACAAGCCCACACAGAAATTTCACCCTCAGCAGCGCGGGGGCGGCCGGGTGCAGTGTAGAAACAAGCGTCGGGTTTTCAATGTTAGTCTATGAGAGATCAAGGGATCTCTTCAGCGCTGCAGGCAGGTAAGGGGGGGCTTCCTCGGGGAAACCTCCACTTGGGCAAGGGAGAGGGACTCCTGGGGGTCACTTCTCCAGTGAAAGTCCGGTCCTTCAGGTCCTGGGGGCTGCGGGTGCAGGGTCTTTTCCAGGCGTCGGGACTTAGGTTTCAGAGAGTCGCGGTCAGGGGAAGCCTCGGGATTCCCTCTGCAGGCGGCGCTGTGGGGCTCAGGGGGGACAGGTTTTGGTACTCACAGTCGTAGAGTAGTCCGGGGGTCCTCCCTGAGGTGTTGGTTCTCCACCAGCCGAGTCGGGGTCGCCGGGTGCAGTGTTGCAAGTCTCACGCTTCTTGCGGGGAGTTGCAAGGTTCTTTAAAGCTGCTTCTGGAAACAAAGTTGCAGTCTTTTTGGAGCAGGTCCGCTGTCCTCGGGAGTTTCTTGTCGTTGTCGAAGCAGGGCAGTCCTCAGAGGATTCAGAGGTCGCTGGTCCCTTTGGAAGGCGTCGCTGGAGCAGAGTTCTTTGGAAGGCAGGAGACAGGCCGGTGAGTTTCTGGAGCCAAGGCAGTTGTTGTCTTCTGGTCTTCCTCTGCAGGGGTTTTCAGCTAGGCAGTCCTTCTTGTTGTTGCAGGAATCTGCTTTTCTAGGGTTCAGGGTAGCCCTTAAATACTAAATTTAAGGGCGTGTTTAGGTCTGGGGGGTTAGTAGCCAATGGCTACTAGCCCTGAGGGTGGGTACACCCTCTTTGTGCCTCCTCCCAAGGGGAGGGGGTCACAATCCTAACCCTATTGGGGGAATCCTCCATCTGCAAGATGGAGGATTTCTAAAAGTTAGAGTCACCTCAGCTCAGGACACCTTAGGGGCTGTCCTGACTGGCCAGTGACTCCTCCTTGTTGCTTTCTTTGTTCCCTCCAGCCTTGCCGCCAAAAGTGGGGGTCGTGGCCGGAGGGGGCGGGCAACTCCACTAAGCTGGAGTGCCCTGCTGGGCTGTGACAAAGGGGTGAGCCTTTGCGGCTCACCGCCAGGTGTTACAGCTCCTGCCTGGGGGAGGTGTTAGCATCTCCACCCAGTGCAGGCTTTGTTACTGGCCTCAGAGTGACAAAGGCACTCTCCCCATGGGGCCAGCAACATGTCTCTAGTGTGGCAGGCTGCTGGAACTAGTCAGCCTACACAGACAGTCGGTTAAGTTTCAGGGGGCACCTCTAAGGTGCCCTCTGGGGTGTATTTTGCAATAAAATGTACACTGGCATCAGTGTGCATTTATTGTGCTGAGAAGTTTGATACCAAACTTCCCAGTTTTCAGTGTAGCCATTATGGTGCTGTGGAGTTCGTGTTTGACAAACTCCCAGACCATATACTCTTATGGCTACCCTGCACTTACAATGTCTAAGGTTTTGTTTAGACACTGTAGGGGTACCATGCTCATGCACTGGTACCCTCACCTATGGTATAGTGCACCCTGCCTTAGGGCTGTAAGGCCTGCTAGAGGGGTGACTGACCTATACTTGCATAGGCAGTGAGAGGCTGGCATGGCACCCTGAGGGGAGTGCCATGTCGACTTACTCGTTTTGTTCTCACTAGCACACACAAGCTGGCAAGCAGTGTGTCTGTGCTGAGTGAGAGGTCTCCAGGGTGGCATAAGACATGCTGCAGCCCTTAGAGACCTTCCTTGGCATCAGGGCCCTTGGTACTAGAAGTACCAGTTACAAGGGACTTATCTGGATGCCAGGGTCTGCCAATTGTGGATACAAAAGTACAGGTTAGGGAAAGAACACTGGTGCTGGGGCCTGGTTAGCAGGCCTCAGCACACTTTCAATTGTAAACATAGCATCAGCAAAGGCAAAAAGTCAGGGGGCAACCATGCCAAGGAGGCATTTCCTTACACAACCCCCCCCCAAACGAAAGAGGATGAGACTAACCTTTCCCAAGAGAGTCTTCATTTTCTAAGTGGAAGAACCTGGAAAGGCCATCTGCATTGGCATGGGCAGTCCCAGGTCTGTGTTCCACTATAAAGTCCATTCCCTGTAGGGAGATGGACCACCTCAACAGTTTAGGATTTTCACCTTTCATTTGCATCAGCCATTTGAGAGGTCTGTGGTCAGATTGAACTAGGAAGTGAGTCCCAAAGAGGTATGGTCTCAGCTTCTTCAGGGACCAAACCACAGCAAAGGCCTCCCTCTCAATGGCACTCCAACGCTGCTCCCTGGGGAGTAACCTCCTGCTAATGAAAGCAACAGGCTGGTCAAGGCCATCATCATTTGTTTGGGACAAAACTGCCCCTATCCCATGTTCAGAGGCATCTGTCTGCACAATGAACTGCTTAGAATAATCTGGAGCTTTTAGAACTGGTGCTGAGCACATTGCTTGTTTCAGGGTGTCAAATGCCTGTTGGCATTCCACAGTCCAGTTCACTTTCTTGGGCATTTTCTTGGAGGTGAGTTCAGTGAGGGCTGTCACAATGGATCCATATCCCTTCACAAACCTCCTGTAATACCCAGTCAAGCCAAGGAATGCCCTGACTTGAGTCTGGGTTTTTGGAGCTACCCAGTCCAGAATAGTCTGGATCTTGGGTTGGAGTGGCTGAACTTGGCCTCCACCTACAAGGTGGCCCAAGTAAACCACAGTTCCCTGCCCTATCTGGCATTTGGATGCCTTGATAGAGAGGCCTGCAGTTTGCAGAGCCTTCAAAACCTTCTTCAGGTGGACCAGGTGATCCTGCCAGGTGGAGCTAAAGACAGCAATATCATCAAGATAAGCTGTGCTAAAGGACTCCAAGCCAGCAAGGACTTGATTCACCAACCTTTGGAAGGTGGCAGGGGCATTCTTTAAACCAAAGGGCATAACAGTAAACTGATAATGCCCATCAGGTGTGGAGAATGCTGTTTTCTCTTTTGCTCCAGGTGCCATTTTTATTTGCCAGTACCCTGCTGTCAAGTCAAAGGTACTTAAGAATTTGGCAGCACCTAATTTATCTATGAGCTCATCAGCTCTAGGAATTGGATGAGCATCTGTCTTGGTGACAGAGTTGAGCCCTCTGTAGTTCACACAAAACCTCATCTCTTTCTTTCCATCTTTGGTGTGAGGTTTGGGGACTAAGACCACTGGGCTAGCCCAGGGGCTGTCAGAGCGCTCAATTACTCCCAATTCCAGCATCTTGTGGACTTCCACCTTGATGCTTTCCTTAACATGGTCAGACTGTCTAAAAATTTTGTTTTTGACAGGCATGCTGTCTCCTGTGTCCACATCATGGGTACACAGGTGTGTCTGACCAGGGGTTAAGGAGAAGAGTTCAGGAAACTGTTGTAGGACTCTCCTACAATCAGCTTGCTGTTGGCCAGAGAGGGTGTCTGAGTAGATCACTCCATCTCATTCATTCATTCATTAGCTTTATTTCGGTAAATATAAATACCATAAAAGCGCATCACACAAAAAAGGAACGGCAAGCTACATGATAAACAATTTAAGTCATAAAAGATTGAAAAGGAGAAAAAAAAGAAAAGAGAAATATTTACACATAAGCAGTTCCCTCATGGAAAATCGCACCTTATAGTTATGTAAAAACGCATTATAGGTAAAAGAATAAGATACAAGCCTGGCAAACCATATCAGATAAAAAGGACATTTCGATTTAAAAAATATCTAAGAAAAATAAAAACAGCAGGTAGGGGATGCATCTGAAGCAATAAAAGTGATATGTGCATGCAATGATAAATCCATCAATTGTTGTTTACCACATTCATTGTTAAATTTCCCTCTGCTTTTTTAAGCGTGTTCAATCTGATACGCCAGATTGAGTCTAAATATTTTGACAAACAACAAACCACTAAAACCGATGAATCAGATTTAAAAATTCTCAAAGCTAGCAAGCAGTTTTTAAAACCCTTACTTCTGCACAGAGGAATGATCCAACGGGCTCTTTGTTTGGAGTATGCGGGGCATTGGAAGAGGATATGAGTTACTGATTCTTCTCTGGCACAGCCCATCGGACACATCTTAGAAGAACAACTAAAATTAGGCCATTTATAAGTGAGGGAACGCAAAGGAAGAGAGCCCACCCTGAATCTAATGTATAATGAACGAGCAAACGGGGAAGATACTATATCCATATATTGTGCAAATTCATAATGACATTTAAAATATAAAAAGTTTCCCGTCATGGATGATGACGAGACAGCGGACAGTTGGGAAAGTTGAACATGGAGCCAGAAAGCATCCTTTAGAGTCTGGGTTGCGTTCTTAGGGATAGATAATGGTTCCTTCCAATAGGACCCCAAACCAAGAAGCGAGAGGGTCCTTTCTACATATGCACACCACTTGATTTTGGAGCTAGTGTTGTTGGCCATCAAGTTAGCTAGCGCACATCTATAATGGACAAGAGAATCTGATGACCATAGGCGAATCCAGTACAACAGGGGCTTGAGTGCAACAATCTGGCTGATAGAAGGGAGATTTAGGTCCATGCGTATTGGGAGCATTGGGGTACTGGAAGGAACTCTTAGCAATGACCTTAAGAAAGAGTTCTCCACTTTTATCAAATCATCCAGGCAACAGTGGCCCCACAGTTCAGCTCCATAGATTGCTCCCCCTCTTGCTTGTAGTTTGTAAATTTCTACTGCGGGCGTCATGGCAAAGCTAGGAGATCTAGCTGCAAATCTTGCAATGCCACTCGCTCGCTGTTGCAATCGTAAAGTTGCCTTCTGGATGTGGCGCTGCCACTTGTGCGAGTCTTCAAGTTTCAGGCCTAAATAATCAAAATCGCTGACTCTTTCCAGCGCGGCACCCTCTAAATAGATAGGTCGTCTCATTCTGCCTTTCCTATCGCCAAACACCATGCACTTGGTTTTTAATCGGTTGATTTCGAGCCCATAATCATTGCAATAGTCAATGAATCTTGAAAGCAGGGTTGATAGGCCTGTGGCTGTTTGAGAAACCAGCAGGGTGTCATCGGCAAAAAGAAGGCAGGGGATCTTCTGCCCTCCTATTTTAGGCGAGTCGTTAGAGCACTCCATAAGATAAGGGATGCATGCGTTTATGAAGAGAAGGAATAAGGTAGGGGCAAGAACACAACCTTGTCTTACACCTCGGGCAGTAAGGAATTTTTCTGTTAATTCACCTTGTGGGCCCCATCTAATTCTGCCATAGTTGCCAGTGTAAAGATCCCTGATAATATTTAAAATAGAACACGGGACTCCTATTTTAGACAGAACTTCCCACAGTTTGTGACGGGGTACTAGATCAAAGGCCGATTTTAGATCTACAAATGCTACATATAGATGGCCTAAGTCAACATCGACAACTTTCCATTTAATAGAAGTAAAACGAAATATCTGATCTAATGTGCTAGTTTTTTCTCTGAAGCCCGCTTGTAGATGATTTAAGATTTGATTTTCAACTAGCCACTTGTTCAGCCTGCTCAACAACTGATAACAGAAAATTTTTTGAAGGTTGTCGAGGAGGCTGATGGGTCTATAATTACCCGGGTTGTTCCTCTCTCCTTTCTTATGGATGGGCACTATAATCGCCTCTTTCCATGAGTCAGGATAAATTCTGCTAGTCAAGATGGCATTAGAAAGTCTGTTAATATATGGGCCCCAGGTGTTCTGGTCCACTTTAAACATATCAGAGGGGATCCCGTCCATCCCAGGGGCTTTTGCTGCTTTCTGGGCTGCAATGGCCGACACAGTTTCGTTCAGTGTAAAAGGGGGCAAGAAAGCCAAAGGCTCGTCAAAAGTTGTTGGCTCCTCCGAAATTATGTCAGAAGTATGACTTGCCGACAATGGTCCATACAATTCCTTAAAGTAGGAGAGCCAGATGTCAGGAGAAATATAAGACTCCAGGTGAGATGCGCGGTTCTGATCACCACAGGAAACTAGGAGCCAGAACCGTTTTGAATCATGGACGGTAGCTGCCTCGAGTAAATTGCTCCATAGCCCCTCTTCGTACTCGAATTTACTTTTGTTGCAAATGGAAGCATAATGTCTTTGGTCTTTAGCGCGATGGCCAAAGTATTTTTGGCCTCCCTACACCTCTTGTTGAACCATTTAGTATGTGGTCGAATACAGGAAATAGTCAGTGGCCTTGGACGTTTAGTAAACAGCTCTTTCAGAGTAGAAAAAAGGTCCAAATGAAGAGGCAATATTTCTAATGGAGCCAAAATAAGGTTGGTATCAAATAACTGGTGAGAAGAGGTTAGGGCACGCAATTTTCCTTGAAGCTTATTTGATTGCACAAAGGAGTCCCACCTTACTGTACGCTTATTACTGGACAGCTCCATAGCAGTAGAGGAGACAGGGGGAAGTGCGACCCCTACTAGGAGAGAACTCTTGTATGTGATCTGGAGGGGAGCATGATCACTAGTATGGGGAAGACCCACCTCTAAGTCTAGAATATGGTGCCATAGTCTTAAATCAAAAAGGATATAATCCAATTTGTTGCTATATGAGCCCCTGAAGAAGGTTGGTCTGGCCGGAGTGTCCGCTGGAAAGCGGCCATTACCCAAACGAAGGCCATGGGATATCATGAGGTCCACTATCTGTGAGGCCCTAGCGCTTGGTTTATATGAATTTTGCTGGGTAGAATGAAAAGTCACAGGAGGAGGGATATTCCATACACTATCTTCAGACTGCATGACCTCTATGTGATCTGCATTAAGTTCAAGTAGAACGTTAAAGTCACCAGCTATTATGATATGATATTTGAGGCGAAGGTCTGGGATTAAGATATTCAGTAGCTCGACAATGGGAGATCGGTGATTTGAGGGTCCCGGTCTGCTATAAATATTTAGACAAAGGACAGGAGTGCCTGAGGCTGGGTAGATAGCAACGGCCAAAATATCATGAGAATCCACATATAACTCCTTTGTACCACTCCCCTCTATAGATTTTACCCATGTGATTAAACCCCCTGCCGCCCTGCCAGCTAAAGATGGCTTAGCAGGCTTGAAAAAGGAACTATACCCTTGTTTGTATGTACAATGCGTTGCCCATGTTTCCTGGAACATGCAGACGTTAAAATTTCCAACAAGTGCTCCCCACTCAGTGTCAACAAGTTTGCTGTTAATACCAGCCACATTCCAGGATAAAAGTTTTGCTGTGTGCTGGACACAAGAAATGTTTGAGTTCGTGGTAGTATCAACTTGGACGTAACTGCCAACGGGATTCGCCTTGAATAAACTTGTGGTGTTATTAATGTTTCCAGGTTGTGAGTCCGATAAAAGAAGAGAGGCTGGGCAGGGTGAAGTAGATGGAAAGTTCATGGCTGCTGTGGCTGTGCAAAGATTGGTGAGACATAGTCAGTCAATATCCGAGGTAGCCCCAGGATCGTGGGTTAGTTGGGCCCTTGAAGCAGGGCCAAAACAGAACTTAGGGGCCAAATCAGGGAGTGGATCTCTCTGGACCTGATGGCCTGTTGGTCTTATGTCTTGAGTAGTTGTAAAATGGTTCGGGGCCAAATTGGCTGATCTAGTGGAAGGATTTGCACGCATATAGCTAGCAATAGGACAGCTAGCTGAAAGAGTAATTGCTGAGGACTTCCTGCGTATAGACCGTGCTTCCATTTCCATAAGGCCTACTGCCAAATGTGGGCTTTTAAGACTAAGTGTTATAAAGTCACTAGGACCAGAGAGACCAGGGGAACCATTAGATCGCTTGACAGAAACAATGTCATCATGGATGATTGAGCCACAACCCCTGGTGTGTCTCACCCAGTGCAAGACCTTGTTTGTTAGTGAGGCTTTGTCTTCTCTCACGTTTGGGGGCAAAGGTGGAACATTGCACATGTATATGTAGTTGTTGCTAATTAATTTATGATTGTGGTATAAAGCTTTGGTAGTATCCCATTTGAAGGGAACATTAGGAAGGAGCGGGGTAGTTCTTCCAAAAGAGGACGTAAGCTGTTTTGCAGGACACTGATCGTCTATGGGACCTGCAGCACAAGCTAGTGGCAGAAGAGGCCCGTTTGGAAAAACGCCTTTTGCAGGTGGATGCTTAGTAGGCAAAAGGTTTGAGTTAGGCTCACTAGTAGGGGAAGGATATTTGCTTTTAAGAAGGGTGGTGATCTCAAGCAATAATGCTCTCAACTCGCTAACTTCAGTCTTAAGGCTACACACCAATGTGAACAAATCATTTTGTAGAGGAGGACTCGCTATACATGGCAGAGCTAAGACGGCTGGTTGCTGATTGTCCGAGTCAATGGATGCCAGCGGAGAAAAACGATTAGAGCATAAAATTGAAGGGTGAGGTGTGCAAGCTCTAAGAGCATCTACATCGGAATAGGGTGTAGGGAGGGCAATAGGGTCTTGGCAAGGCAACAACTGTTGGAGTGGTTGGTGAGATGAGGCGACAGAATGAGAGTTAACAGCAGTATGTGAACTAGATGTTAGAAATGGAATAAGCGTGCCAGATTTTGAGCCCTTTCGACTAGGCTTCTCCTTGTTGTTTAGAATCTGTTCTACCTCTTCTATTAAATCATCTATTTCCTTGGCGACATGGCTAGTGTGGGGTAACATGGTCTTATTGATTTTAAGTATTTTGGATTTGCCAGAGCCTAAAGTCGGGCTGTCTTTGGCCTTACGCTTCCCCATTGGCGAATGGTACTATGTCACAAAGTAGAGGAGAGGTTGGAGTACTTCCCTATGCAGGAGGGACAATTGCCGTGCCTTAGGACCAAGAGAGGTGGCCCAGCCCGGCCTCCTTCGGCCTCAGACGGGCACGGACGGGCCCGCCCTTGGCCCGGGCTTCGCCCGGGCACGCCCGCGCGCGTCCCGCGAGGCGGGAGCGCTTTGAAGTTTTTAAAGGGCTCCTGCCCGATTGCAGCTTCCTGCGGCACCACCAGCAACACAGCGCGTCCCGCGAAGCGGGAGCGCTTTGAAGTTTTTAAAGGGCTCCTGCCCGATTGCAGCTTCCTGCGGCACCACCAGCAACACAGCGCGTCCCGCGAAGCGGGAGCGCTTTGGAGTTTTTAAAGGGCTCCTGCCCGATTGCAGCTTCCTGCGGCACCACCAGCAACACAGCGCGTCCCGCGAAGCGGGAGCGCTTTGGAGTTTTTAAAGGGCTCCTGCCCGATTGCAGCTTCCTGCGGCACCACCAGCAACACAGCGCGTCCCACTCCATCTACTGAGCCATCTTTTGGGTCTGATGACAGAAGATCAGGGAGAGGTTCACTCTCTGCCTCCTGATCCTCATCTGTTACCATCAACAGATTCACATCAGCCCTGTCATGGAAGAGCTTAAGGCGGTTCACATGGATCACCCTCTTGGGGCTCCTGCTTGTGCCCAGGTCCACCAGGTAGGTGACCTGACTCTTCCTTTCTAGCACTGGATAAGGGCCACTCCATTTGTCCTGGAGTGCCCTGGGAGCCACAGGCTCCAGAACCCAGACTTTCTGCCCTGGTTGGAACTCAACCAGTGCAGCCTTTTGGTCATACCAAAACTTCTGGAGCTGTTGGCTGGCCTCAAGGTTTTTGGTTGCCTTTTCCATGTACTCTGCCATTCTAGAGCGAAGGCCAAGTACATAGTCCACTATGTCTTGTTTAGGCTCATGAAGAGGTCTCTCCCAGCCTTCTTTAACAAGAGCAAGTGGTCCCCTTACAGGGTGACCAAACAGAAGTTCAAAGGGTGAGAATCCTACTCCCTTCTGTGGCACCTCTCTGTAAGCAAAAAGCAGACATGGCAAGAGGACATCCCATCTCATTTTGAGTTTTTCTGGGAGCCCCATGATCATGCCTTTTAATGTCTTGTTGAATCTCTCAACTAAGCCATTAGTTTGTGGATGGTATGGTGTAGTGAATTTGTAAGTCACTCCACACTCATTCCACATGTGTTTTAGGTATGCTGACATGAAGTTGGTACCTCTGTCAGACACCACCTCCTTAGGGAAACCCACTCTGGTAAAGATACCAATGAGGGCCTTGGCTACTGCAGGGGCAGTAGTCGACCTAAGGGGAATAGCTTCAGGGTACCTAGTAGCATGATCCACTACTACTAGGATGTACATATTTCCTGAGGCTGTGGGAGGTTCCAGTGGACCAACTATGTCCACACCCACTCTTTCAAAGGGGACCCCCACCACTGGAAGTGGAATGAGGGGGGCCTTTGGGTGCCCACCTGTCTTACCACTGGATTGACAGGTGGGGCAGGAGAGGCAAAACTCCTTAACCTTCTGGGACATATTGGGCCAGTAGAAGTGGTTGACTAACCTCTCCCACGTCTTGGTTTGTCCCAAATGCCCAGCAAGGGGAATATCATGGGCTAAGGTCAGAATAATCTCTCTGAACGACTGAGGCACTACCACTCTCCTAGTGGCACCAGGTTTGGGGTCTCTGGCCTCAGTGTACAGGAGTCCATCTTCCCAATAGACCCTATGTGTTCCATTTTTCTTGCCCTTGGACTCTTCAGCAGCTTGCTGCCTAAGGCCTTCAAGAGAGGGACAGGTTTCTTGTCCCTTACACAGCTCCTCCCTTGAGGGTCCCCCTGGGCCTAGGAGCTCAACCTGATAAGGTTCAAGCTCCAAAGGCTCAGTTCCCTCAGAGGGCAGAACTTCTTCCTGAGAAGAGAGGTTCCCTTTTTCTGACTGTGTTGCAGTTGGTTTCCCAACTGACTTTCCTTTTCTCTTGGTAGGCTGGGCCATTTTTCCAGACTCCAGCTCTACTTTTTCACCCTGTGCCTTGCATTGTGCTCTTGTTTTTACACACACCAGTTCAGGGATACCCAGCATGGCTGCATGGGTTTTTAGTTCTACCTCAGCCCATGCTGAGGACTCCAGGTCATTTCCAAGCAGACAGTCTACTGGGATGTTTGAGGAGACCACCACCTGTTTCAGGCCATTGACCCCTCCCCATTCTAAAGTTACCATTGCCATGGGATGTGCTTTAGTTTGATTGTCAGCATTGGTGACTGTATAAGTTTTTCCAGTCAGGTATTGGCCAGGGGAAACCAGTTTCTCTGTCACCATGGTGACCCTGGCACCTGTATCCCTCAGGCCCTCTACACTTGTCCCATTAATAAAGAGCTGCTGCCTGTATTTTTGCATGTTAGGTGGCCAGGCAGCTAGTGTGGCTAAATCCACCCCACCCTCAGAGACTAGAGTAGCTTCAGTGTGGACCCTGATTTGCTCTGGGCACACTGTTGATCCCACTTGGAGACTAGCCATTCCAGTGTTACCTGGATTGGAGTTTGGAGTGGAACTTTTCTTGGGACAGGCCTTGTCTCCAGTTTGGTGTCCAGACTGACTACAGTTTCGACACCAGGCCTTTTTGGGATCAAAGTTTTTACCCTTGTACCCAGGATTGTTTTGTGAAGAGGCTCTGGGCCCACCCTCCTGTGCAGGTTTTTGGGGGCCTGTAGAAGACTCTTTACTATTTTTAGTTTTGGCTGTCTCACCACCTTTCCCCTGGGGAGGTTTTGTGACCCCTTTCTTTTGGTCACCCCCTGTGGAAGTTTTGGACACCCTAGTCTTGACCCAATGGTCCGCCTTCTTTCCCAATTCTTGGGGAGAAATTGGTCCTAGGTCTACCAGATGCTGATGCAGTTTATCATTGAAACAATTACTTAACAGGTGTTCTTTCACAAATAAATTGTACAGCCCATCATAATTACTTACACCACTGCCTTGAATCCAACCATCTAGTGTTTTTACTGAGTAGTCTACAAAGTCAACCCAGGTCTGGCTCGAGGATTTTTGAGCCCCCCTGAATCTAATCCTATACTCCTCAGTGGAGAATCCAAAGCCCTCAATCAGGGTACCCTTCATGAGGTCATAAGATTCTGCATCTTTTCCAGAGAGTGTGAGGAGTCTATCCCTACACTTTCCTGTGAACATTTCCCAAAGGAGAGCACCCCAGTGAGATCTGTTCACTTTTCTGGTTACACAAGCCCTCTCAAAAGCTGTGAACCATTTGGTGATGTCATCACCATCTTCATATTTAGTTACAATCCCTTTAGGGATTTTCAACATGTCAGGAGAATCTCTGACCCTATTTATGTTGCTGCCACCATTGATGGGTCCTAGGCCCATCTCTTGTCTTTCCCTCTCTATGGCTAGGATCTGTCTTTCCAAAGCCAATCTTTTGGCCATCCTGGCTAACTGGATGTCCTCTTCACTGGAGTTATCCTCAGTGATTTCAGAGGTGCTGGTCCCTCCTGTGAGGGAGCCAGCATCTCTGACTAGTATTTTTGGAGTCAGGGCTTGAGAGGCCCTGTCCTCCCTAGATAGGACTGGTAGGGGGGAATCTTCCTCCAATTCACTATCATCTTCCTCTGAGTTGCCACCCTCAGAGGGGTTGGCCTTTTCAAACTCTGCCAAAAGCTCCTGGAGCTGTACTTTGGTAGGTTTGGGGCCCATTGCTATTTTCTTTAGTTTACAGAGTGACCTTAGCTCTCTCATCTGTAGATGGAGGTAAGGTGTGGTGTCGAGTTCCACCACAGCCACATCTGTGCTAGACATTTTGCTTCTAAAAGTTGGAATACTTTTTAAGAATCTACAACTGGTTCTAGAATCTAATTCAAACTTTTACAAACTTTTAAACTCTAAAAGAAATGCTAAACAGGATCTAACACAAGGCCCCAGCAGGTCTTTTAAGAATTTAGAAAACTTTTCAAATTGCAAAAATCAATTTCTAATGACAATTTTGGAATTTGTCGTGTGATCAGGTATTGGCCGAGTAGCCCAGCAAATGCAAAGTCTTGTACCCCACCGCTGATCCACCAATGTAGGAAGTTGGCTCTGTATGTGCTATTTCAAAGTAAGGAATAGCATGCACAGAGTCCAAGGGTTCCCCTTAGAGGTAAAATAGTGGTAAAAATAGATAATACTAATGCTCTATTTTGTGGTAGTGTGGTCGAGCAGTAGGCTTATCCAAGGAGTAGTGTTAAGCATTTGTTGCACATACACATAGACAATAAATGAGGTACACACACTCAGAGACAAATCCAGCCAATAGGTTTTGTTATAGAAAAATATATTTTCTTAGTTTATTTTAAGAACCACAGGTTCAAATTTAACATGTAATATCTTGTTTGAAAGGTATTGCAGGTAAGTACATTAGGAACTTTGAATCATTTCAATTGCATGTATACTTTTCAAGTTATTCACAAATAGCTACTTTAAAAGTGGACACAGTGCAATTTTCACAGTTCCTGGGGGAGGTAAGTTTTTGTTAGTTTTACCAGGTAAGTAAGACACTTACAGGGTTCAGTTCTTGGTCCAAGGTAGCCCACCATTGGGGGTTTCAGAGCAACCCCAAAGTTACCACACCAGCAGCTCAGGGCCGGTCAGGTGCAGAGTTCAAAGTGGTGCCCAAAACGCATAGGCTAGAATGGAGAGAAGGGGGCGCCCCGGTTCCGGTCTGCTTGCAGGTAAGTACCCGCGTCTTCGGAGGGCAGACCAGGGGGGTTTTGTAGGGCACCGGGGGGGACACAAGCCCACACAGAAATTTCACCCTCAGCAGCGCGGGGGCGGCCGGGTGCAGTGTAGAAACAAGCGTCGGGTTTTCAATGTTAGTCTATGAGAGATCAAGGGATCTCTTCAGCGCTGCAGGCAGGTAAGGGGGGGCTTCCTCGGGGAAACCTCCACTTGGGCAAGGGAGAGGGACTCCTGGGGGTCACTTCTCCAGTGAAAGTCCGGTCCTTCAGGTCCTGGGGGCTGCGGGTGCAGGGTCTTTTCCAGGCGTCGGGACTTAGGTTTCAGAGAGTCGCGGTCAGGGGAAGCCTCGGGATTCCCTCTGCAGGCGGCGCTGTGGGGGCTCAGGGGGGACAGGTTTTGGTACTCATAGTCGTAGAGTAGTCCGGGGGTCCTCCCTGAGGTGTTGGTTCTCCACCAGCCGAGTCGGGGTCGCCGGGTGCAGTGTTGCAAGTCTCACGCTTCTTGCGGGGAGTTGCAAGGTTCTTTAAAGCTGCTTCTGGAAACAAAGTTGCAGTCTTTTTGGAGCAGGTCCGCTGTCCTCGGGAGTTTCTTGTCGTTGTCGAAGCAGGGCAGTCCTCAGAGGATTCAGAGGTCGCTGGTCCCTTTGGAAGGCGTTGCTGGAGCAGAGTTCTTTGGAAGGCAGGAGACAGGCCGGTGAGTTTCTGGAGCCAAGGCAGTTGTTGTCTTCTGGTCTTCCTCTGCAGGGGTTTTCAGCTAGGCAGTCCTTCTTCTTGTTGTTGCAGGAATCTGCTTTTCTAGGGTTCAGGGTAGCCCTTAAATACTAAATTTAAGGGCGTGTTTAGGTCTGGGGGGTTAGTAGCCAATGGCTACTAGCCCTGAGGGTGGGTACACCCTCTTTGTGCCTCCTCCCAAGGGGAGGGGGTCACAATCCTAACCCTATTGGGGGAATCCTCCATCTGCAAGATGGAGGATTTCTAAAAGTTAGAGTCACCTCAGCTCAGGACACCTTAGGGGCTGTCCTGACTGGCCAGTGACTCCTCCTTGTTGCTTTCTTTGTTCCCTCCAGCCTTGCCGCCAAAAGTGGGGGCCGTGGCCGGAGGGGGCGGGCAACTCCACTAAGCTGGAGTGCCCTGCTGGGCTGTGACAAAGGGGTGAGCCTTTGAGGCTCACCGCCAGGTGTTACAGCTCCTGCCTGGGGGAGGTGTTAGCATCTCCACCCAGTGCAGGCTTTGTTACTGGCCTCAGAGTGACAAAGGCACTCTCCCCATGGGGCCAGCAACATGTCTCTAGTGTGGCAGGCTGCTGGAACTAGTCAGCCTACACAGACAGTCGGTTAAGTTTCAGGGGGCACCTCTAAGGTGCCCTCTGGGGTGTATTTTGCAATAAAATGTACACTGGCATCAGTGTGCATTTATTGTGCTGAGAAGTTTGATACCAAACTTCCCAGTTTTCAGTGTAGCCATTATGGTGCTGTGGAGTTCGTGTTTGACAAACTCCCAGACCATATACTCTTATGGCTACCCTGCACTTACAATGTCTAAGGTTTTGTTTAGACACTGTAGGGGTACCATGCTCATGCACTGGTACCCTCACCTATGGTATAGTGCACCCTGCCTTAGGGCTGTAAGGCCTGCTAGAGGGGTGACTGACCTATACTTGCATAGGCAGTGAGAGGCTGGCATGGCACCCTGAGGGGAGTGCCATGTCGACTTACTCGTTTTGTTCTCACTAGCACACACAAGCTGGCAAGCAGTGTGTCTGTGCTGAGTGAGAGGTCTCCAGGGTGGCATAAGACATGCTGCAGCCCTTAGAGACCTTCCTTGGCATCAGGGCCCTTGGTACTAGAAGTACCAGTTACAAGGGACTTATCTGGATGCCAGGGTCTGCCAATTGTGGATACAAAAGTACAGGTTAGGGAAAGAACACTGGTGCTGGGGCCTGGTTAGCAGGCCTCAGCACACTTTCAATTGTAAACATAGCATCAGCAAAGGCAAAAAGTCAGGGGGCAACCATGCCAAGGAGGCATTTCCTTACACCAACAAAAAACAATTCAGTAAAACAGAGGGGGGAGAAAGCAAAAGGTTTGGGGGAAGACCACCGTAAGGCTGGCAGGTCTAACACTACTAAAAATGGCGTATCATATGCAGTTTTACACATGATACTACATATATAGATTCAATTAATATATTTGCACCTTGCATACATTTTTTTAAAATGGGATGGTGCTAAGTGTTAAGCTAATGACAAATTATTATTGTGTTCTGATTTGCTAAAGAACTGATACTGTTGTTCACACCACAACAATTTTGCAGTTTTTCAAATGTACTATGCAAGAATTGTGTGTAAGAATCCCTTGATTTGTGTTACAAAGGTCCATGTTCACAATCCCACTGAAATCAACACAATATTGGTTGGGGTGCTCTCAGTAGGTAAGAGGGGCAGAGTTAAATTGTCAATTCTCAAATGTGAATGGGGCACAGGAGGATTGAAAATCCCTGACCTCGAACTCTGTTACATGGCTGCATATTTACACCATGCAGTGCAATGGCTGAATGAGGGAGACAATTGGGAAAAAAGACTTCTACAAGGTACCATCCACTATACCATTCGTGATCGACCAGGTGTGTGAGACATAGGACCAAGCAGTTATGAGAGCATTTAAAAGAACCCCTGATGCAACTGAGCTGCCCAGCTGGACAATAGACACATGCTTTATAGCACACACTATGACTATCGATAGGTGGCGAGAGGGAGGATGTGAATTACTATCTGACCTTTACCCAAATGGTAAATTCTTAACAATCAACGAAGCTCAAGAATACTATTGAACAGGGAGAGGCCAATTCCTACAATACGCAAAAACCTCCTGCTGTGGTTAGGCATATATGTTCTTTGTTCTCGTATGCGCTTGTTCTGACTCCCACCATAGTGACACTGCTCGCATTCTCTGGGTGCAGAAAACTAATAACACACATATAGATCCTTGCATGCCAATAGGACACTATGCAAGCTAAGTATACAAGAGGAACGGACCTATGTATTAGAAGGACCCTTTGGGGTAAAAACTGCATCTACCAAAACCCACTTTAAACTTGTTCAGTATAATTATATACATATAAAATACTTAACCCCACTTAAATTGTACAAAATATATTCAAACTCTGCTTTTGCCTGCCTCAGATGCTCCCAAGGAGACTTTCATGTTCTTGTCCATTTTAATCTGGGATACTGGCCATCTGGCAAGCAATACTACATCCACTAAATGAATCCACAAATGGGCATACCCTTCCCACAATAAAACACTGCCTACTAAACATGATCCCCAAACATAAAAAGAAACAACTAATGAGAAAGTTTGTGTTTGTTCGAAATTGGGTTTCTAGTTCATAGATGTAGGCACCCTATCCAAGCAGGAACCACAATTAAAGTCAGGGTAGTCACAAGCACACCCTAAATTAAACTGTGCTCACCCTCTGGTATCTTGGCACAGAACAGTCAGACTTAACTTAAGAGACAATGGCCCTCATTATGTCTTTAGTACTAAAAACTACCTACCGCCGTGGCGACGGCTGTCAAAAGACCGTCGCCGCGGCTACCATCCGTTCGCCAAATTATGACCACAGACGGATTTCCCCCACAAGAAGGGTGGAAATCCAGCTGTGGCCATACTGGCAGACGGTGGTAAGGTGGCGCTGCTACCACCCGCAGCTCCACGCCAGTTGACCGCCGCCAGCTATATTATGAGAAATAATACAGCCTGGCGGTGTTCTGCTGGCGGGCGCTGCTGGCGGTAGCAGCACCCCGTCCCGTCCGACCGCCAGGTTCATAATGACCCCGAATGTGTTCAGTATTTGTACAACACTTCAAACAGTAAAACAGCAAAACCACACACAAAAAGAATACCACACCTGGTTAGAAAAATAGAACCTATTTTATAAATTAAACAAGAGCAAAATGACAAAAATCAAATAAGTTGAACTTGAGATAGGAATTTTGAAAGAATAAACTGTAATATAGCACTTAGAAGCAATAAGTCTTTATGTGAGGCATCTTGTTGTGCTGGACAGGGACAAAGTTAAAACTGCAGGCTGACTGCGATGGACCGTGGGACAGATACAGGGACCAGCCTTGGCCTGCTGAACAAAAGTACCTTGATCCAGGTTGTGTTGCCATCGAGGAAATGTGTGGCGCATTTGCAGTGATGTGTTGGGCCACGCAGTGGAGGCGATACATTGATCTTCTTAGTGCAGAGGTGGCGGTTCTGAGTGCAATGCACTGGTTCCTAATGCGATGCACTGCTACGGCTCCTATAGCAGAGGATGTGTAGTTTCTGAATGTGATGTGCTGGTTCTGAATTCGATGCACCAGGTTGGATCTGCGCAATAGAGTTGATCCGCTGGTTCCGATTCCTGCAACAGCGTTGATGCACCAGTTCTGACTACCACAATGGCGTTGATGTTTAGATTTCTACTCAAGCAATACTTTATACCCACTTTCAAGAGCCCAGGACTGAGTGGGCACCACTTGTCAGAGCAAGACACACAGCAGAGTCCAGGTGCTGTAGTAGGTGAGTTGGAAGTCTTTTGTGTCTCTGAGACTTCAGAAAACAGGAGACAAGCCAGCGAGCCCTTGGAGTCACTTTGGTTCTGGGTTGGAAAGATGCAGGTCCAGGACTTCTCACTACCAGGAAAGGATACCTACAGGCAGCAGGTCATCACAGTAGAGCAGAGGTCCAGCAGCATCCAGGAGAGTGACAGTCCTTGCAGCAGAACAGCAGTCCATCTTCCTGGCAGAGTATCCACAGGTCCAGAAGTGTTTTGAGTTGGTGGTATCTGAGTTCCAGTACTTATACCCAATTATGCCTTTGAAGTGGGGAGGGTTCAAAGAGATGCCTTAGAAGTGCACAAAGTCTCTACTCTCCCTGCCCTGGCTCCAGACTCACTACATTGATGTATGCAGCTATTTGTGTGGGGCAGGAGGCAACCCAATCAGGTGCCAGCTTGTCCTTTCCATCCTGCCCCCTATGTCCCATCAGGCTGTGGATGGCCAATCAGTCAATTAACTTACCTTAAAATTAGTTGATCAGGCAATTGTTATTCAGGCACAATTGTTGGTTAGACAGTAGTTGTTCAGTACTTAGTTGTAGAGACTTTTTAGTTGTTTAGCAGTAGTGGTTCAGGTAAGTAGTGGTTTAGACCTCGTTGTTCAGGATGTTTCCCATGGTTGACTGCTCTACAGAGATGGATCTCAGGAGGTCAATAGCCTCCTCTCTGAGGGCAGCAGGGCTGACTGGGGCAGGGCCTCAGGTGCCTGGGGTGAAGGAGATGCCCACCCTCCTGAGTGAGCGGGCACGGGCAACTCGGTGGGGGCTACTGTAATGGCGGTGCTAGTACTGGGCGTGGCGGTAGGACCTGTAGCTGACGTGGTGCCAGAGGGGTCCTCCACCACCAGGGAGCTCCCATCGGAGGAGTAATAAGAGCCAGTGGTATCACCTCCTGTCCCTGCCGTGGTGCTCTCCTCGCCCTTCGTCCCACTGGTCCCATCGGCGTCCGTGGATTCATCCTGGGTCCCGTGGGCTGCAGCTCCCTATCTCGCTGGTGCCCCTGCTTCTTTGCCAGATGATGCTAATGGACACATGGACAGGATGACAAAAGGAGAGTGAGGGGGGAAAAGAAAGGGAGCACAGAGTCAATCACAGCACCAACACCACAGAAGGCATAGACATCACTGTCACAAACTGAGACTGAGAATGAGCAGTATGGACCACACTGGCATTCCATTGGCTAAGTATCACAGCAGGTAGGAGCCAAACACTGCCAGCTACGCATCCACTGGGACCAACTGACCCCTGTCTGCCATGGAAAGCCAGCTACCTAGCTATCAAAAACATGCATTTTACCCTATTAACCTGAGCTGGACCATGCAGCAATGTCTAAACTGGCATATTGGGGCATCCACTGACTAGTACCCTGCCCCCGAATCCCATGCCAGGCAACAGAGATGGTTGTCAAACACACTGCACTCACCTCCTTGCGGCTGCTGTGATGCCCTCAAGTGCCTATCCAACTCAGGATTGGCCACCTCCAGAATGCAGTCCATCAGGGGCATCAGATTCCAGCAGGCACCCCTCCCTCGTTGGGAGGCCTTCCCTAGCTGGGCCTCCCCGGTCGTCTGAGCCAAGCATCTCTGGTCCTCAAACCGTTTCCTGCAGTGGGTGCTCTGCGTGCTATAGACCCCAAGGGTCCGCATTTCCTTGGCGAGGGCAAGCCACAACTCCTTTTTATGATGGGTGCTGACCTGCAGAGGAAACACAAACACTGGAACACCATGAACCACACAATCCAGCCTGTCACACATATGGCCTACAAATTGCATTAGCCCCTCATCAGGCACACACAAGACCCGTACCCCTGCATTAACACTGCCACCAGCCAGAACCTCCCCAATGACACACTGCTAGCGCACACATACATCTACATGCAGCCTTGTGGCATGCAACATACCCATGATGGACTCACCTGTTGGTCTGGAGGCCCATACAACTGCCCATACAAGGTAGGACACCATGCACAAGCCTCTCCAACTCTTCCGACGTGAAGGCTGGGGCCCTTTCCCCTGTCGCATGTGCCACAGCAGGTTCCAGACACAGGTCACAGCAGCACACGCAGTAGAGATGTCGTCCTGTGGAAAGTCAGGAATCAAGTGAAAGGGTAGAAATAAAATGGCGATCACGTCCACGACGGTAAACACTGTCAACACCAGTGTTGATAATCATTGGTTCCCATACTCCAAAGAGGGCCATGTTAGCCAACGATGAATTGCACGGCGGTGCATACCGCCTCCTGCAATGACCGAACGCCAGTGAAGTGAGGTCTCTTCCACCTGTCCCTGCATACAGGACAGGCGGTTGCCATTTTCTAATGCTGGTACACGTGTACAGATTTAAAAGTGCGTCATTGTAGTCGACTGTACTCACCTAGACAATTCCAGTGTCCAACATACAAGCATGTCCTGTGTACAATGCTGTAGTGTGTTCATGGTTCCTGTTGTCACTCCCTTTTTACTTTTGGGTCCTATAGGTACCAACCACTGTGAAGGAAAAGGAAGAGGAGGCAAGCACCCGTGTACAGACCCCTCGTGGACTTGACTACACTGTCGTCTGGACAGGGCCACAATCACAACGCTGTGTGCACATTTGGAGCCTGATCTGCTACCTGCTATCTGTTGCACCACAGTAATACCCCCTCTTGTGCAAGTACTCTCAGTGCTCCATTTCCTGGCAACTGGCTCTTTCCAGGTGACAGTGGGCTTGTCTGCAGGAATGTCACAGCCAACGTTCTCTGTTGTACTTGCAGGGGTTTTGTCTGCCATGCTCAAATACATGTGCAGCTACACCGCATTCCCCCAGGCAGAAGATTTACCCACTGTGAAGGCTGGATTCTATGCAATGAAACATATACCACATGTAATTGGGGCCACTCATGGAACCCATATTGCCTTAGTCCCCCCAAGGGCCAATGAACAGGTGTAGAGGAATAGGAAGAGTTTCCACTTACTCAATGTCCAGATGGTGTGCCTTGCTGGGCAGTACATCTCCACGTCACTGCCAAGTATCCTGGGTTGGTTCATGATGCCTTTGTCCTTTAGAATAGAAGTGTCCCACAGCTGATGGCACAACTAGAGAGGCACAGAGTGTGGCTTATAGGTGAGCCTGAGTCCCCACCCAATGTGTGTCAGCGTATGCCTTAAAGAGTCATACACCACGCCATTCTGCAGGACTAATGTGTGTCCCTCACTTTTTGCAGGTGGTTCCGGTTACCCAAACCTGTCCTGGCTCCTGACCCCTGTTAGCAATCCGAGAACAGGGGCTGAGAATAGGTACAATGATGCTCATGGGCGTACCAGGAGGATTATTGAAAGGACCTTTGGGCTCCTGAAGGCTAGGTTCAGGTGTCTCCATCTGACAGGTGGATCCCTATTCTACTCCCCTGAGAAGGTCTTCAGGATTGTTGTTGTGTGATGCATGGTGTACAATTTGGCCCTCAGACGCATGTGCCCTGTCTGCAGGAAGAGGAGGTTGACAATGCTGCTGTGGCAACAGTGGACACTGAGGACAGTGAGGAGGAGGAAGAAGAGGAGGATGTGGACAGCAGGACACATAATCCAGCAGTACTTCCAATAACACTCAGGTAAGACTGTTGAACTAAACATTACTCAATTTTAGTGTTGTGCTGAGTGGCTGTTGCATAATGCTAGTCATTACCTTTGCATCCCACCTGACAGTCACCTATGCCTTCCCTTATTGCAGATGTTGCTGTGGTTACAACAGGGTAATGCTGTGATATGTACAGACTGTAGGATGGATCAATATATTACTGGACATTTACACGGGATCATGCAGTTCATTACAGATCATTACATTGTACATTACCTTCAGATAAAGCACTATTACTCAAGTTGTGTCCAAGGGTGTTTATTAAAAATCAGTATACAATGTAAAGTGCAATAGAGTGCGGTGATGGTTGGAAATATTCCAGTGTAGTGGGCCAGTCTGTTTGTGGCACAGGTCCAGTGTGCAAGAGGCCATAGGAAGGGGAGAAATAGCAGTTCAAAGTGGACAAGGTGAAACACAAGGGGGACATTCAGGAGGGGCTCATTTCCTGGCATTTGTCTTGGTCTTGCTAACTGTCTCTGGTGTCTGTCTGGGACGCAGGGACCATTTGAGGGGTGGTTTACCTTCTGCAGGTGGAGGGGTGCTGGTGGCCTGTGGGTCCTGTGGCAGGGTCCCCTGTCCACTAGCTGCAGCAGATGTGGAATGCTGGTCAGTACATTGGCTAGTGGAAGGGGCCCACTGGTGTGCCTCATGATGTTAGCCAAACCACCCAGCACCCGTGCAATGGAGACCATGGTGGTGTTCAGGGCCTGCAATTCTTCATTGATCTCCTGGTCATGTTCCATCTGCAACCCTGGTTCTCCTGCATGATGTTTATCACCTGACCCATCTTTTCCTGGGATTGTTGGTAAGCCCCCAGGTAATTGGTTGGTGCCTCCTGAGCGGCTGTCCTCCGTCCGTCCCTGGACCCCTGAATGGTGACCCCTGAATGGTGTGCCCACTGACCCCAGGACCCTTATTGTCTTGCCTGTGAGGTGGGGTCTAGGATCCCTGCATAGGTGGGCACACTACTGATTGACGTGTCCTGAGGACAGAGGTCTACGGGACGTTGGGTGGCTGCTGTGGTGTTGGATTCTGAAGGCAGAGGCTCTGTAGTGGACTGGGTGTGGGCTGGGGTAGCCGACTGACCAGTGGTCCATGATGGGACAGGGAGTTTATCCAGATCCAGAGTTCCAGAGTTGCTGTCAGCACTGGGAACATTTTCTGATGGGGGACTGGGTAGCTGTGGCACCTCCTCACTGCTGAGACCGGCTGGGGCACCTTTGGGGATGTGAGTGGTGCATTATGCTACATGTCTGTGACATATTGTGCATCACTAGCTTACCCTATACTGTTGCTGTTGCCCTGTCACCTTTGTTTGTGTATGGTGGTGGACTGTGGGATTGTTAGTTCTCCATGCTGTGCATGCATTGGTGGTGGGTGTACATGCAGGGCTGGAAGGGATGTGCATGCAGTGGGTATGGCATGCAGGGCTTGGCATTTAGGTTTGTTAATTGTGGTGGTGCACTCTGTGGAATGGAGTGGGGTGATGGGAGTCAGGGTTAGGGGTCGAGATGGCATGCAGGCATGGGGGTGATGGGTAGTAAATGTTGACTCACCAGTTTCGAGTCCTCCGGCTACTCCAGTGAGTCCCTCAGGATGCAGGATTGCCAAGACTTGTTCCTCCCATGCTGTCAGCTGTGGGGGAAGAGGTGGGGGTCCACCGCTAGTCCTCTGGATGGTGAGCTGGTGCCTTGCTGCAATGGAACGCACATTCCCACGTAGGTCGTTCCACCTCTTCCTTATGTCGTCCCTTGTGTGTGGATGTAGTGCCACGGCGTTCACCCTGTCCACGATCCTCTGCCATAGCTCCATCTTCCTGGCAATGGATATCTGCTGGACCTGTGCTCAAAATAGCTGTGGCTCTACCCTGACTATTTCTTCAACCATGACCCACAGCTCCTCATCATTGAAACAGGGGTGGCTTTGTGGGGACATGGGTGTAGTGTGGTGTGTGTAGGTTGTGCAGAGGGTGATGTGTGATGTGGGGGTGTATGATGCATGAAGGGTGAATAGGTAGTTGTGATATGTGTGTGCAGTTTTCTTTTGTGTTAGCGTTGCTAAGTGTATCCGTCTTGTTGTGTTAGCAAAGGATTGTGGGTGATGTGGGTGTGTTTTTTTTTACAATGCTGTTGGTGAGTGTGTGGGGTGTGTGTATTTGTGTCAGGTGTGGGTTTTTTATTCTCGCCAATGTTGTCTTGTTTTGTATTTGGGTGGCCTTATCTGTTGCAACGGTGTTCACTGCCAATGGTTTACCGCCGTTGATTGTCCGGTGTGGTGATTCCTGGGTCATTATTTGGAGGGCGTAGTATTGGTGGCGTAACGGTATGGGTGGTAGTTCCGTCAGCTTATCATGTTCAGTGGGTCTGGCGAATTTGTGGTTGTGGCAGTTTTCTGTAAGTTTTGTGTGTATGTGTCATTATCTGGTGGACGGATGTTCGCCTCCACGGCGGTATGTTTGAGGCATACACCGTGGCGGTATTCGGAATTTACAGCCACTGTCATAATGAGGGCCATGGTGTTTTACGGCATTTCCTGTCGCGGGCACTAGGCCTACCCAGACAAGTGAGGTACCATTTTTATCGGGCTATGTGGGGGAAAGCTGGATGGAAGGAAGTTTGTGGCTCCCGTCAGATTCCAGAACTTTGCAGCACCGAAATGTGAGGAAAAAGTGTTTTTTTGCCAAATATTGAGATTTGCAAAGGATTCTGGGTAACAGAACCTGGTGAGAGCACCACAAGTTACACCATCCTTGAGTCCCCTAGGTGTCTAGTTTAAAAGAATGCAAAGGTTTGGTAGGTTTCCCTAGGTGCCGGCAGAGCTAGAGGCCAAAATCCACTGCTAGACACTTTCCCAAAAACACGTCAGACTTCAATGTAAAAAAATGATGCGTCCATGTTGCGTTTCCTGTCTCGGGCGTTAGGAACACCAACACAAGTGAGGCACCATTTTTATCAGGAAACTCGGAGGAACACAGAATAGCAGAACATGTGTTACTGCCGCTTGTCTCTACATTTTTTCCTTCCAAATGTAAGACAGTGTGTAAAGAAGACGTCTATTTGAGAAATGCCCTGTAATTCACATGCTAGTATGAGGCCCCGGAATTCAGAGATGTGCAAATAACCACTGCTTCTCAACACCTTATCTTGTGCCCATTGTGGAAATACAAAGGTTTCCTTGATAACTATTTTTCAGTCTTTATATTTCACCAAATAAATTGCTGTATACCCGGTATACAATGAAAACCCATTGCAAGGTGCAGCTCATTTATTGGCTTTGGGTATCTAGGGCTCTTGATTAACCTACAAGCTTTACATATCTTCGCACCCAGAAGAGTCCAGCAGATGTAACAGTATATTGCTTTTAAAATTCTGCCATAGCTGGAAAAAGTTATAGAAGAAAACGTGGACAGAAATGGCTTTTTTTCCCCTCAATTTCACTATTGTTTTATTTTAGCTGTTACTTTCTGTAGGAAAAACTTGAAGGATCTACACAAGTGACCCCTTGTTGGATTCAGAATTGTGTCTGCTTTTCAGAAATGTTTAGCAGTCCGGGATCCAGCATTAGCTTTTGCAGTCATTTCTGTCACTAACTGGAAGGAGGCTGAAAGCACAAAAAATGCCCTGCAAACTTCCAACTTTGCTGGAAATCAAACATTTTTCCCACATTTTTGTGATGGAACCTTCTGGAATCGGCAGAAATCCACAAAATTACTACAACCCAGCATTGTCACACATAAAAATCCTGCCCCACTTGTCAGCCTAAAAATGGTTTTTTTCACACTGCCCTTTTGGACCTGCTTTAGTTCCCCCTCAATTTCGACATGTTTTTGGCTCTTCCCTGCACAGGCACTTGGCCCACCTACACAAGTGAGGTATCAGTTTTTACTGGGGGAACTTGGGTAGTAGGAAATTTGTTCTGGTGCGGTGATCTTACACAGAAATGTGGGCAAAATGTGTTTTTATTTAGCTACATTTGAGGTTTGCTAAGGATTCTGGGTAGGAAAACACAGGGGGATCCTCACAAGTCATACCTCCCTGGATTCCCTCAGGTGTCTAGTTTTCAGAAATGTTTGATAGGTTTCCTTATATGGCTGCTGAGCCCAGGACCAAAAACGCAGCCTCCGCAAAAACAGGTAGTTTTGAATTTGATAATTTTGATGTGTCCACATAGTATTTTGGGGCATTTCCTTTCGTGGGCCCTAGGCCTACCCACACAAATGAGGTACCATTTTTATCGGGAGACTTGGGGAAATGCTGGGTGGAAGGAAATTTGTGGCTCCTCTTAGATTCCAGAACTTCGGTCACCGAAATGTGCAGAAAAATGTTTTTTTTGCCAAATGTTGAGGTTTGCAAAAGATTCTGGGTCACAGAACCTGGTGAGAGCCCAACAAGTAACCCCCTCTCGGATCATAGGTGTCTAGTTTTAAAAAATGCACAGGTTTGGTAGGTGTCCTTAGGTGCCAGCTGAGCTAGAGGCCAAATCCAAAGCTAGGTACTTTGCAAAAAACAGGTCTGTTTTCTTTGGGAAAATGTGATGTGTCCACGTTGTGTTTTGGGGCATTTTCTGTTGCGGGCACTAGGTCTACCCGCACAAGTGAGGTACCATTTTCATCCAGCAACTTGGGGGAAAGCTGGATGGAAGGAAATTTGTGGCTACTCTCAGATTCCAGAACTTCGGTCACCAAAATGTGAGGATTTTTTTTTTTAGCCAAATTTTGAGGTTTGCAAAGGATTCTGGGTAACAGAACCTGGTGAGAGCCCCACACGTAACCCCATCTCGGATTCCCATAGGTGTCTAGTTTTCAAAAATGCACAGGTTTGGTAGGTTTCCTTAGGTGCCGGCTGAGATAGAGGCCAAATCCCCAGCTAGGCACTTTTAAAAAAACACATCAGTTTTCAATGTAAAAATATGTTGCGTTTCCTGTCGGAGGGATTAGGCCTACCCACGCAAGTGAGGTACCCTTTTTATCAGGAGACTTGGGGTAACACAGAATAGCAGAATAAGTGTTATTGCCCCTTGTCTTTCCCTGCATTTTGTCCTCCCAAATGTAATACAGTGTGTAAAAAAGACTTCTATTTGAGAAATGCCCTGTAACTCTCATGGTAGTATGTGGAACCCGGAATTCAGAGATGTGCAAATAATCACTGCTTCTCAACACCTTATCTTGTGCACATTTTGTAAATAAAAAGGTTTCCTTGATACCTATTTTTCAGTCTTTATAGTTCACCAAATGAATTGCTATATACCCATTCTACAATGAAAACCCATTGCAAGGTGCAGCTCATGTACTGGCTCTGGGTACCTAGGGCTGTCAATGAATCTACAAGCCCTGTATATTCGCGCAACCAGAAGAGTCTAGCAGACGTAACAGTATGTTGCTTTAAAAAATCTGACATGGCAGGAAAAAGTTACAGAGTAGAATGTTGAGAAAAATGGCTGTTTTTTTCACCTCAATTTCAATATGTTCTTTATTTCAGCTGTTATGTTCTGTAGGAAATCCTTGTAGGATCTATACAAATTACCCCTTGATGAATTGAGAGTTTTGTCTACTTTTCAGAAATGTTTAGCATTCCAGGATCCAGCATTGGTTTCACACCCATTTCTGTCACTAACTGGAAGGAGGCTAAAAGCACAAAAAATTGTAAAAATAGTGTATGTCACAGTACAATGCCAGAATCGTGTTGAAAAATGTGGTTTTCTGATTCAAGTCTGCCTGTTCCTGAAATCTGGGAAGATGGTGATTTTAGCACCGCAAATCCGTTGTTGATGCTATTATCATACTAAAAAAACACGAGCCTTCTTCTGCAGCCCTTTTTTCCCATTTAAAAATAAAACACGAAAATGTCGCTATATTTTGGCTAATTTCTTCGTCTCTTTCAGGGGTAGCTTATATGGATAAAAATTTATGAGGGCCTAAGTGCAAACTGCCCCAAATAGCCAAAAAAAAGGCCTGGCACCTGAGGGGGAAAAGGCTTGGCAGCGAAGGGGATAAAAATGTGATTTTGCAAACAATTTGTGCTGCATCTCAGATTAATCAGAGGGTCCATTGTAGTTATCATCCTCAATCTTCAGAGTGGTTGAGAGGAGGCATGCAACTCTCAGGAACAAATTGGCATACATTTGTGCTTCTATTGGTTTAAAATGGCTGGACTCTCTTCCCCTGGTTTTCGTTAGTATCAGATGTATCCTATACAAAAGATACTGGTCTCACATCTTATGAGGTGGTCATGAGCAGAGCAATGAGAATGGCTTGTATTCCTTCAGCTGCATTAGTTTCAATAACTGATGACATTGTTCTACATTACAGTAAATGTGGCAACAGAGGTAACAAAAGAAGTACTGTGGCATGGACTGAACCCTGGAGACTGGATAGTAGTCCAAAAACTCAGAAGAAGAATTACTTTGATGACCGTTGGCGTGGACCCTATCAGGTGATCTTAATGGTGAACACTGTGATGAAGTGTGCTGGAATACAGCAGTGGGTCCATGCCACTCACATGAAAAGAGTGAAGGTGTCAGATGAAGAAGTGATGAAAACAACGACTGAGTCACAGATTCAAGTTCACAGCATGGATCCAGAGGGGGCTGGAAAGTTTGAAACTGGTGAAGAAAATGAGATCATAAAAGTCCTAATGAATTAAAGTGAACATTCTGATGAAGAACCTGGTCCCATATATGTACTCTGCGCTGAATTAGCGTAATTTGTTTTTATGCTAATTCAGCGCAAACCCAACGCCATATTTATATTTTGACGTTACACCCATCTAGCATCAAAATATTGGTGTTAACGTCCCATCTGGCATCAAAATATTGGCATTAACGTCATGTTTTGGATGCGTGAAACCTCCTTGCATCAATGAGATGCAGGGTAGGTGTTCCCATCCCAAAATTGACTCAAACACCCTAGCACCATATTTAACCACATGGGCAAAAAAGAAGCACGGGTGGGAGGCGGACCCAAAAAATGACGCTAACACCAATGTGCATAAAATGTGAACGCCTGGGTCAGGGCAGGCTTTAAAAAGAGGCAAACAAACCACAACTTAAGGAAAACTTACAAAAGCAACCTTACAACCTAGAGGAGAAGATGGAGGTGATACTGATACAGCTTGGTTGAGGTTGCAGAGGACAGCAACCACACCAACAATCACCAGCACGAGAGGGCGGCCCACAAAGGCAACACATAAGGCAGGAGAGGGTCTTCATAACCAGGAAAACCCTTCTTGGCCTCAGAGACTTGGACATAATTAGGACTTAATGACTCAACCTGCAAGCCATACTACACCTGCTGTACCACATTGAGCCACAAATTGCAGCCAGCCTGCAGACCCCACACAACATACCACCTACAACAAAGCTGCTCACTGTCCTACACATGCTGGCAAGTGGTTCATTCCGAAAAAACGGGTGCACTGGTTGGTGGTGTCTCTCAGTCGTATTCTCTGCATTCATGCTAAAGGTGTTAGACGCCATCATCTCCCTGACACCCCGCCATATCAGATTCCCCAACACCCAGAAAAAGCAGCAGGAGAACAAAAAGGGGTTCTATCAAATCCATGTCTTCCCGCATGTACTCGGTTCAATTGACCGCACCCATGTCCGGCTCATACCACCTGCAGCAACAGAGCTCTTATACTGGAATCGCAAGCACACACATTCCTTTAATGTGCAGGCCATAGTGGACCACTGCAGATTATTCATAAACATTTTGGCCAAGTATCCTGGGAGTGTCCATGATGCCTACATATTCCGGCACAGCAGCATCAATTAACAATTCCAGGAGGGACAATTTGGAAATGGCCTACTTGTGGGTAAGTCTACAAATCTAATAATGTACACCTAACACCCCAACTGTTGAGACGGGGCCACTCACCTGAAAAACAGGATGTCTTCAGGGGCTCTGGTATGCCCCCAACCTCCTGGAACACCTCTCAGCACTTCCTGGAGGACACAGAAATCCCAACAGGTGTTCCAAAAGGAAGGGGGGAGTGGAAGAGAAAGAGACAAAACACAGACATGTCTTGCTGGTCCAGCCAGACACCCTGTATCTTCGGGGGCAGGTCGTTGTTGACAGAGTGATAGTAGAGTTAGTGCACTCAACTTCCTTGAAACTGAATCTCTCTTTCTGATATGGGCACAGGAGCGGTAGAAGAACACCGGGATGCTCCAGCACTTTTCTTGAATAATAATAACTGTTGGCACAATTACTAACATTGCATTACCAAAACCCCAAACTGAATATCATAACAATAAGTACTGCAACACTAGGGCTGGCTTCACAGAGATTCACTGTTGCACACTACAATTAGAACTGTGGTTGCACTTATCATGCAGAAGAAAGACAAAAAAGGGCAATAATAAAATCACATATAACTTTCCGGCATTCATAGGGTTAAACTAAAAGGAACAAAAACAATCCAAGAAATACAAATGTCCACTCTGGGTTCAAACAGTTATGGTGGCACAGTTTGGTTTAGTTTCATTCTGTGTGTGAAAAACCCTTCAAAAAGCAACACACCACCCCATGGCACCGCAAAGACACCCCATGTTTTCCGAGGAGGAGCTCAGGGTCATGGTGGAGGAAATCATCCGGGTAGAGCCACAGATATTCGGATCACAGGTGCAGCACACCACCATAGCTAGGAAGATGGAGCTATGGAGCAGAATCGTGGACAGGGTCAACGCAGTGGGACAGCACCCAAGAACTAGGGATGACATCAGGAAGAGGTGGAACGACCTGCGGGGGAAGGTGCGTTTTGTGGTCTCAAAACACCACATCGCAGTTCAGAGGACTGGCATCGGACCCCCACCTCCTCCCCCACAACTAACAACATGGGAGGAGCAGGTCTTGGCTATACTGCATCCTGAGGGCTTCACAGGAGAAGCTGGAGGAATGGACTCTGGTAAGTCAGATCTTTCACTACTTCATCCCCCACCCTACCTGCATGCTATCACATACCTCCACCCTCGCCCTCACCCACATCACCCCAACTCCTCACATATGTCCCACTATCACAAACCACACATCCCAAACCAAGCCCTGCATGCAACACCAAAGCATGGACACCCATCACCAATGCATGGCCACTGCACATACCCACACACACCCCTAAACAATTATCACACAAGGTCCTACACAAGAATGCAAGCACTGGGGTACATAGTTCCCCCACCGATTGCACACCATGGCACACAAAGATGCAATAATTATGCCCTTACACCCCTGCAGGACCCTACCCAACGTCACCGGACAGGACGTTCCAGACATGTCTGCTCCCCCCCACAGAAGAGGTCCACAGTGATAACAGCAGCTCTGTCCAACTGGATCTAGATGACCAGCCCGACCCATCTGGGACCTCAGGACAGTCCGTTCCCCTCACACTGGCACAAGCCACAACAGAGCCTCCCCCCTCTGGAAACACCAGCACAGCACCCACCCAGCGGGCCCATACCTCTGTCCCCAGGACACGTCAAGCAGCAGTGTGTCCACCACTACAAGGAACCCAGGTTAACCCAGCAACCCAACAACAGCAGGGACCTGGGGGCAGTGGGCACACGGTTCAGGGGACAGAGGCCCAAGAACACAGGGGAACTGGGAGGGCTGCTGTACGACAGGGGGAGGACAGGCCCAGGGAACCCACTCTCCACAAGGCCCTCTCCAACATATTGGGAGACTACCACCATTCCCAGCAGACGATGGCAACGGTACTGGCCAAATTTGAGGAGATCCAGCTGCTGCAGGAGGAACAGTATTTGGGGTTCAGGGAGGAACTCAAATCCATAAATACCACCCTGGCCACCATTGTAGAGGTGCTGAAGGAACTCGTGAACACCAGGAGGGACACTGTGGCATAACAAGGGGCCCCTGACACTAGCCTTGACGATGAACTACCCACCACCTCCGCCGGCGCTAGTGTACAGGAGGCACCGCCACAGGACCACAACACCAGCACCCCACCCCCTGCAGATGGAGAACCACCCCGCAAACGGTCCCTGAGATCCAGGACAAAGACAGAGAACAATGCCAAGACCCCCGCCAAGAAATGAGACCACCCTGATTGTCATCCTTTTTCCCCACTTTGTCACCCTGTCCATCCACCAAGTGCCCCAGCTCCACTTCCTATGCCCCTTTGGACAATGCACCTTTGAGACTAATAGACTGGACTCTGCCATGGACATTCCTCCACCATTACCCCTGACCATTTTACAACCCCCTCCACTATTTGGTACTTAAATAAACACCCTTAAATCACAAAACTATCTGGAGTCAGTCTGTGCTTTCGAAAATGTGTATTTGCAATAACTGAGGAAAAATGATATATCCATTGTATTGTCAACATACCTATGTCACACAGCTTTAGTCCATGAGGAAACAAAGCAGATGTCACACAGTGGGACCCACATCTGTGAAATCGAAAAGGAAAGTGACAACTCAGGGTCCATACACTGGGTGAAAGTGACAGACAGATGAGAGGTAGAACAAGTGTATCAGATGTAGCAGGCAGTGATGTCTTCTTACCTGTATCTCACTGGAAGTATTGATGAATCACTGTGTTTCTGTTGTCGATATCCTCTTCTTCTGCTTCCTCGCCTTCACTGTCCACAGGCTCCACAGATGCCACAACACCTCCATCTGGACCACCCTCCTGCAGAAAAGGCACCTGTTGTCGCAAAGCCAAGTTTTGAAGCATACAGCAGGCCACGATGATCTGGCACACCTTCTTTGGTGAATAGAATAGGGAACCACCTGTCATATGGAGGCACCTGAACCTGGCCTTCAGGAGGCCAAAGGTCCTCTCTATAACCCTCCTAGTTCACCCATGGGCCTAATTGTAGCGTTCCTCTGCCCTTATCCTGGGATTTCTCACTGGGGTCAGTAGCCATGACAGGTTGGGGTACCCAGAGTCACCTGCAAATGTTGAGGGACAACTGTTAGACACACCCTAACCCTTAGAGACAACCCCAGACCCAGACACCTAGTCACACTGTATAGGGTCCATGTCCTCACCTAATAGCCACACACAGTGCCTCTGGAGTTGCCCCATCACAGAAGGGATGCTGCTTTTCCTCAGAATGTAAGCGTTGTGCACTGAGCCAGGAAATTTGGCGTTCACATGGGAGATGTACTGGTCGACCAAACACACCATCTGCACATTCATAACTCTTCTTCTCTTCATTCGTAACTCTTCCGGTTTCTGTACACCTGTTCACTCCTGCGGGGGGACCAAGGTCACATATGTCCCATCAATGGCACCTATGATGTTGGGGATATGTCCCAGGGCATAGAAGTCACCTCTCACTGTAGGCAAATCCTCCACCTGAGGGAAAACGATGTAGCTGTGCATGTGTTTCAGCAGGGCAGACAACACTCTGGACAACACGTTGGAAAACATAGGCTGGGACATCCCTGATGCTATGGCCACTGTCGTCTGAAAAGACCCACTTGCCAGGAAATGGAGTACTGACATCACCTGCACTAGAGGGGGGATACCTGTGGGATGGCGGATAGCTGACATCAGGTCCAGCTCCAACTGGGCACACAGTTCTTGGATTGTGGCACGGTCCAGTCTGTAGGTGACAATTACATGTCGCTCTTCCATTGTTGACAGGTCCACCAGCGGTCTGTACACCGGAGGATGCCGCCATCTCCTCACCTGCCCGATCGGACATGCTCCATGGAGGAGAACAGTGAGCAGAGGGTCAGCCAATACTGAGGCACAAAAGTACTACTTTATTGCACACTTTTTTCAATCCGCTATGTCCCTGTCTTAATGTGTATGCAAGGCCTAGATATGTGTGACGCATTTAAAATTAATGCCATGTGGCCCCCTGAAATGGCGGCTGCCTGACCTGTAATGTGGGACAAGGGGATATGAGGTGACTGCGCTGGTGTTGTACACCATCGCGGTAGGCGGTCGAAGACCGCGGTGCAGTCCTGCATTGGTTAGCATTGGACCCTATGGGTCCCAGGAGCCAATGACGATGTACGCCGGCTATGACGGTATGCACTGCCGCGGACGTGACCGCCATTTTCTATCTTTTCACTCACTTGATACCTGATCTTCGACAAGAGAGGACCTATACTGCAAGTGCTGCTGGGACCTCAGTCTGGAAGAGACAATGGCTCATATGTCTGGGGAAAGGGCACCTGCCTTCACCATGGAGGAGTTGGAGAAACTAGTGGATGGGGTCCTCCCCCAGTACACGCCACTCCATGGTCCTCCAGACAAACAGGTAAGTACACTGTGAGCATGCTGTATGGGCAATGCCTGTGTGGAGTGATGTGGATGGAAGATGGGGGGGAGAATGAGGGGTGCATGAAACGATGGTGAGTGCATGTGCGTCATGGCAAGGGTAGGAACGCGGGCCAATGACTGCGACGGTCCGGGCGGTTATATCTTCTCCTTTTCCCCTGTACTATTCCTGTAGGTCAGCGCCCACCAGAAGAAGGATATTTGGCGTGCCATCGCAAAGGAAGTCCGGACCCTGGGGGTCCACCACAGACACAGCACCCACTGCCAGAAAAGATGGGAGGACATTCGCCGCTGGAGCAAGAAGATGGCGGAGGCCCAGCTGGGGATGGCCTCCCAAAGTGGGAGGGGTGCCTGTTGCACCATGACCCCCTGATGTTCCGGATCCTGGCAGTGGTATATCCGGAGTTGGATGGGCGCTTGAGAGTATCACAGCAGCCACAAGGGGGTGAGTACACTCTCATTCAGCTGATTCAGCGCACATTACGAGGTGTCTGGGTGGGGGAGGTGGGCTGTGGGTTCCCCTAGGCCAGTGCGAGTTTAATAGGCAAGGTCCATTCGTAAGGCAGGACATGTGCACCCCACCCCACCAGTGTTCAGAGCCAACTACACCTAGTCAGGCTTGTGTGACTTCCATGTGTGCATCAATCGGGCATAGGCCTTGTACCCCATTTCCCTGTGATTAATTAGGGAACTCTAAGTGCACAGCGTAGTGCAGAGGTCTTCTGTGTCTGTAGTGTCCGCCAACGGTAGCGATATTGCATGCACTCAACATGTCTTTCTTCTGTCTCTCCCCCCCCTTTTTTTGGTGTCCCTGTTCTTGTGTGCAATAGCATCATCAGGCGGAGGAGCAGTGGCACCGGAGCAGAAGGGAGCTGAATCCCACAGGGCCCTGGAGGGCGACACAATGGAGTCTGAAGGCACCAGTGGGACGGAGGGCGAGGGGAGCTCCACGGTGGGGACAGGAGCTGAGACCAGCGACACAGACTCCTCCTCTGATGGGAGCTCCCTTGCGGTGGTGGGCCCCTCTCTACCCCCGCATCTACAGGTACAGCCACCACTCCCCTACCAGCACCGCCCTCCCAGCAGCCCCTCAGCGTGTGCCCTGTGGCCGCTCACCCAGGAGGGTGGGCATCTCCTTCGCCCCAGGCACCTCAGCCCCTGCCCCAGTCACCCCTGCTGCCCTCAGTGAGGAGACCATTGACCTCCTCAGATCCCTCACTGTTGGGCAGTCTACCATTCTGAATGCCATCCAGGGTGTAGAGAGGCAGTTGCAACAGGCCAATGCATACCTGGAGGGCATTCATTCTGGTCAGGCAGCCCAACAGCGAGCTTTTCAGACTCTGGCCTCAGCACTGATGGCAGCCATTGTCCCTGTGTCTAGCCTCCCCCTCCAACTTCCTCCACCCAGACCCAAAGCCCTGTATCTCAGCCTATCCCAAGGCCACCATCAGACAAGCATGCACACACCTCAACACACAAGGGAAGCTCTGGCAAAAATAAGCACCACACATCCCACAGGCACTCACACAAGCATCCTACCCATGCAGACATACCAACAGCCACAGCCTCCACAGTGTCCCCCTCCTCCTCGTCTCCCTCCTCCCTCCCTGTCATGTCTCCTCTCACACCTGCATGCACTACATCTTCATCCACTACGTCCATCACCAGCACACCCATCACCACAAACCGCTCACGTGCACTCACCACCCCCACTACCATTCACACATCCCCTGTGTCCTCTCCCAGAGTGTCTGTGAGCCCACCTCCCAAGGTACACAAACGCAGTCACACACCCACCCAACAGCCATCCACCTCACGACAGCCTTCAGCCCATGCACCTTCACCGAAAGTCAGCAAACGTACACCTCCTACAACCACTACCTCTTCCTCCACTCCCAAACCCCCTCCATCTACCCGTCCCAGTGTGTCTAAAAAACTTTTCCTGTCCAACCTTGACCTCTTCCCCTCACCTCCCCCACCCCTTCAGTCCCCTAGGGCACGCCTTTCCAGATCCAAACCCAGCACCTCAGCCACCACATCAGTGGGAACTGTGGTGCCAGCAGTAACCGGCTTCTGGTGTGCGCCAAGCAGCAGGGCAGCCAGTGTGACAAGGAGCCAGACCAAGGACAGTCCCCCACCTCAGAAGCATAAGAAGTTGGCCACTGCCCGGAGGGAGAAGGGTAAAACACCTGCCACCAAGAGCCCTCCCAGGACTACAGTTGGGAGTGGGAAGAAAGCTGCGCCACTATCCAGGGCGGGGAAGGGGCACAGAAAGAAAGGGAAGTCCCCGCCAACCTGCATGGCGGACAAGACCGCTACCAGCACCGCTGCCCAGGACACCGCCTCCACCAGCACTGCTGCCCAGGACACCGCTGCCACCAGCACAGCTGCCCAGGACACCACCGCTGCCCAGGACACCACCGCCACCAGCACCGCTGCCAAGGACACTGCCGCCAAGGACACCGCTGCCACCAGCACCGCTGCCAAGGACACCGCCGCCACCAGCACTGCTGCCCAGGACACCGCCGCCAGCAGCACGCTCACTGAGCCACACACCAGCACCGCAGGCCAATGAGCGCCACAAGCACCGCTGCTACTGAGGCCGTCACAAGCAGGATGAAGCACTCTGGGCACAAAGCCCCCTGCAGAACCAGTGGAGATTCACATCCACTACCTCTGTCCGTGGCAGGATGAAGCCCTCTGGGCACAAAGCCCCCTCCAGAACCAGTGGAGATTCACATCCACTACCTCTGTTCTTGGCAGGATGAAGCCCTCTGGGCACAAAGCCCCCTCCAGAACCAGTGGAGATTCACATCCACTACCTCTGTCCTTGGCAGGATGAAGCCCTCTGGGCACAAAGCCCCCTCCAGAACCAGTGGAGACTGTTATCCACTTGAGAGACTGTGGCTTTGCACTCCCCATGATAAAGCAGTGGGCAAACCACCCACTTGAGAGACTTGAGAGACTGTGGCTTTGCACTCCCCAGGATAAAGCAGTGGGCAAACCACCCACTGGAGAGACTTGAGAGGCTGTGGCTTTGCTCTCCCCAGGATAAAGCAGTGGGCAAACCACCCAATGGAGAGACTTGAGAGACTGTGGCTTTGCACTCCCCAGGATAAAGCAGTGGCCAAACCACCCACTTGAGAGACTTGAGAGACTGTGGCTTTGCACTCCCCAGGGTACAGCAGTGGGCATTGAGCCACCTCGTTGATCTGGTGTCTTGCACTCATCTGGCTGAGGTGCCCCCCCTTCCCTTCCCCCTGAGGTGCCTGTTGTATTTCTATCTAATGCCCCTGCAGTGTTCTCTCCGTTTTGATCGGGTATCGAGTGTGGGCCTCGCCCATGCCTTTTGGGCCCAGTGGTCCACGGACTATAAATGGTGCAATACCTGGACTTGTATTATTGGTGTATATATTTGTTTATAGTGTATATATATTTTTGAGTACTGGATTTTAATTGATTACAATCATTACAATCATTTCTTTTTGTCTTTGCATTCTTCCGCGGTGGTTGGGGGGTGTAACTGTAATGTATCAACATGTATTAGTGTGTGTGTTGTAGTGGGTGGGGGTGGGGGTGTTTCGTGTTGCGTGTGTGTGTCACTCTCTTTTCCCTCCCCCCTCCCCTGTGTCGTAGGTGCAGTACTCACCGTGGTCTTCCCCGCCGGCGTGCGTGCTCCTGGTAGAGGAGCAGGAAGACAAAGGAAGGTAGAATATGGAGTTCTGGCTCCATGGCGTCCTGGTTCTTCCTGGGGTGCGTAGAGGTGAGCGTTTCCCTTCCAAGTCCTGTTTCCGCCATGTTTTTGTTTGAGGTGAAACCGCCCCGGAAAAGGTGGCGGATTGGCCTGTTGTAATACTGTGGGCAGTACATTGTTTTTCCGTCGGCCTGTTGGCGGTTTTACCGCCACTTTAATACTGACCGCCAGGGTTGTAATGAGGGCCTATGTTTACTTAGAACCATGAAGGTTTAACCAAGAACGGAGATATCATTTAACTCTAATCCCTGGGGATGCTGACAGATAACACAGGAGGCACCATGGGCATTCCTGACACCAACCCTGTCGGACACACAAGACATACACCACTACAGTAACATATGGCCAGGGTTACATACATGTGCAGGTGATAACACTTATGCACCATGCTGCAGTACGGCATAATCAGTGCACAACATCAATACATACACCCACATGTATGTAACACACCCACAACTTGACAGGCACACCACAGGAAGGACAGGTGCAGAAATGTACCCTTTGAAAACAGCAGAACTACACAGACCACCACACGTGCCCTCAGGTTGCCCACTATGTACACATCACACACACTACACCAAGCAAAAAATATCACAGACACGTCAAAGGCATACAGCATGCACAGTTCATGTAACTTCTAAATAGGCACAGATGTCTCAAGTCATGCTGTGCAAATCACTGCCAGAACAAATATCAAACACCACACAACTTGTGCCTATATCAACTGCATCTCATCAACACATACCTAACTTACCTGTAGTGTGCAGAGACATCTGCCTGACCCATTGCCTCACACACATAGGAATACAAGAAAAATCCACATCACATACCATGTGCCAGATGTGTGAGAAGTGGAACCACAGTCACTGTAGTGCAACCTCACATACAACACTCACTGACTCACAACACCATCATGTCTGTACCATATACAAGAAATGGCCTAACAAGGGTCAGAGACACAGTCAGACAGTGCAGATCATGGATGTCATAGTGGGACCCAGTAGGAGACAACAAGACATCACTGACCTCACATGCATTGTGCCTATGGACCCATTTACTAAGTAGCTGAGCTACATCCCAAAGCCTGCACTGTGCATGTGTCGACAGTAGAAATGCACATTAATGTTTAGAAAGATAGGAAGATAGGAGAGACACTGCCAGTTATGTTGATCATCCTATGACAATGGGAAACACACCCTTGGACACCTCATGGCTGTCCCAAACATTAGCTGCCACTCAGGACCACCAAGGGAACAATGTAATCATAGTCATGGCCTGCACTGTATGTACATCTTGGCAGATGACCATTTCTTCATTACTCTAAGCCACATTCTAAATTGGCCACCCTCCCATGCTGTATGTAGCGTGGAAGGGATGTGCAATGTTTCTCGCAGCAGGTCTGTCACCACAAGATACATAGCATGAATGTGCTGACTCACATGTAGCCGTCCCCTAAAACCTGAGGAAGTGCCAACAACAAATACCACCCCAGGGGTTCAGTATGCAGGTTGCAAATAGGAAGTAGGCTGTGCTATGAACTCAGGTGAATGTGGCACAAATGCATGCTGCACATGGCTGCACACACAGAAAGAGCCAATTGGCCATCAAAAAAGCACATGCCCAGGGCGGTGTACCGTCCATCACAGATACATCCACCTCCACAAGGCAGAGAGTCGAGTACCCTGGTGTAAGGTGGGTAGCGTTGGTACCCGGCTACACATGAGCAACTGGCGCAGAGGACAACAAAGGGTTGCCAAGTAACATGTTACACATGGGGCATTTTTGCATAGTTGAAATGTTGCAGGACACAGCAGCCAACTTAGGAGACATGTTGTGCATTCACACTTACCAATTTTATAGGCCCCAAGTGTCACACATCATCTGCAATAACACATGTCAAAAGGGATGGGTTGTCCAGGCGCTATAGTTCTACCATGTTGCCACCACATCTGACCCCATTGTGTTGTTAGGATGTGTCATGTCCCCTCTAGTGATAGCACACTGATACAAACGTGCACTATACAAGGCATGGTATATACATAATGACTATCAGTGTGAAATCCAAATCAAGTGTTCTAGGTCCTTGACCCAAACACAAGATTTTGCAGAGGATCTGGGTTATGGCATGCAGCCATGGATAATGACCCTATTGCACAACCCAAGCACAGCAGCAGAGCGTGCATATAATGAGGGACTTCGGAGGACACAGACCATTGCGGAGAGGACATTTGGCATCCTGATGTCCAGATTCAGGTGCCTGGACATCACAGGAGGCAGCCTCCGATATGCCCCACAAATGGTCTGCAAGATCATATTGACTTGTGCTACCCTGCACAATATATGTGTACGGATGAACGTACCATTATATGAGCAGGTTGATGACCTGCCTGAGGAGAAGGAGGAGGATGATGGAGAAGAAAATGAGGGGGAAGACCACAACACAGTTGCTGGGATATGCTGCAGACTGCACACTGTAAGGAACCTCTTCACATAATCATCACGTAACTCACCTTGCAAATTTTGTCAGTAAACATCTCACTCCGTCACACAATCTGGCCTAGGTGTCCTCAATCTCTTAAACATATACTTTAGGATTATGGGGGTCATTCTGACCTCGGCGGTAAAAGGCACTTAACGCCGATCAGAAGACCGCCATAACACCGCTGCAGGCGCGGGAAACCGCCACGGTCATTCTGACCCGCAACAGGCAAACCGCCAAAAACCCACCATCCACAAAAGTCCGCCACACCAACGGCCAGCGAAAAACTGGCGATGACCAAACCTCCACCGTCACGCCAACAGAAATACGCCCATTCCATTCCGACCCACGAATCCACGCGGCGGTCTTTCAACCGCGGTATTCCATTGGCGGTACACACCACCGCGGTCAAAATACACACACAGCTCCAAAACACGGCCACATTGGACATTTTGAAATACACACACGTGATACACATACAAACACCACTCCCACACACCCAATTAAATATAAAACACACACCCACATCACCCACAAACCCCTACGACCACCATTTATTGACTAAGGCCAGAGAGAGACACCACCAGCTAGTACAGAGCATTCACAGGCACATTACACCATCACCCACACAACATCCACGCACAAAACACCACACACCACCACACTCACCACACTCATCACCACAAACACCACCCCACAGCTCATCCACACCACCCCATGGCACCCCAAAGACACCCCTGGTTTTCAGACGCTGAACTCAGGGTCATGGTGGAGGAAATAGTTCGGGTAGAGCCCAAGCTCTTCGGGACACAGGTGCAGCACACCACCATTGCCAGGAAGATGGAGCTATGGCAAAGAATAGTGGACAGGGTCAACGCTGTGGGTCAGCATCCACGAAATCGGGACGACATCAGGAAGCGGTGGAACGACCTACGGGGGAAGGTGCGTTCCATGGTATCCAGACACAACATCGCGGTGCAGAAGACTGGCGGCGGACCCCCACCTCAACCCCCAGAATTTACAACATGGGAGGAACAGGTCTTGGCGATCCTGCATCCTGAGGGCCTCGCAGGAGTAGGCGGAGGAATGGACTCTGGTAAGTCTAATCTCAACTACTTCATCCCCCCCCCACCCACAGGCATGCCAAATCATACCCCCACCCTCCCCCCCACCCCATCACACATCCTCCTTGCTAATGTCTCACCATCACAACCCACCCATCCCAACACCAAGCCCTGCATGCGACCACAAACCATGGACACCCATCACCTAAGCATGCCCACTGCACATACCCATCCCCCCCAAACCACCGTCACAACAGCCCCCACAAGGGAATGCCAGCACTGGGGTACACGGGCACCCACCCATTGCACGCTATGGCACACACAGAAGCAATAACCATACTGTTATACCCCTGCAGGACCCGAACGCCACGACACCGCCCAGGAGGGACCAGAAATGTCCGTTCCACCCCCAGAAGAGGCCCACAGTGATGACAGCAGCTCTGTCTCCCTGGACCCAGATGACCAGCCCGGCCCATCGGGGACCTCGGGACAGTCGGTTCCACTCAGACAGCCACAGGCCACAGCAGACCTACCCCCCTCTGGGAACACCAGCACAGCACCCACCCAGCGGGCCCATGCCTCTGTCTCCAGGACACGTCAATCAGCGGTGTGTCCACCACTACAGGGCACCCAGGTTAACCCACCACCCCAACAACAACAGGGACCTGGGGGCAGTGGTAGTGGGCACACGTTCCAGGGGACAGAGGCCCAGGGAAAAAAGGAGAACTGGGAGGGCTACTGTGCGACAGGGGGGGTACAGGCCCAGGGAACCCACTCTCCACGAGGCCCTATCCTCCATCATGGGAGCATACCACCACTCCCAGGAGACGATGGTGACGGTCCTGGCCAGGTTCCAGGAGATCCAGGTACTGCAGGAGGAACAGTTTATGGGGTTCAGGGAAGAACTCAGAAACATCAGTTCCGCAATGGGCACCATCGTTGTGGCTCTCAATCAGATTGTCAGCACATTGCGGGACCATGTGGCACCACAAAGGGCCCCTGTCACTAGCATGGACCAAGAACAGGCTACCACCTCCGCCGGCTCTAGTGGACAGGAGGCCCGACACAAGAACAACAGGCCACCAGAACCCCACCCCCTGCACAAGGAGAACCACCGCGCAAGCGGTGCCTGAGATCTAGGAAGAAGACAGAGTAGGATGCCAAGACCCCCGCCAGGAAAGTATACCCCCTGATTGTCATCCCACTGTCCCACATTGTCACCCTGTCCAACCTTAAACTGCCCCTGCTCCACCTTCCACAGGCATATGGACAATGCACCTGTGAGACTGAAAATCTGGACTCTGCCTTGGACATTCCTCCACCATCACCCATCACCGAATTGCAACCATTACCCAAAATTGAGCACTTTAATAAACACACTTATTGCACAAAAATAATCTGGAGTCTGCCTGTATTTTTGAACAAATGTATTACACAGAACCGTGCCAAAATGTCCAGTTACATTGTGATGACAACATACCACTGTCACACAGCTGTAGTCCATGAGGAAACAAAGCAGAGGTCACGGAGTGGGGCCCACATCTCTGAAATTGGAAGGGAAAGTCACAACTCAGTTAACATACACTGGGGGGAAACTCAGACAGTAGAGAGGCAGGAGACTTTAAGTAAATGTAAAATGCCGGTGTTGATTCTTACCTGCATGTCATTGAAAATACTGCTGTATTACTGTGTCCCTGTTGTCTGTGTCGTCCTCTTCGTCTTCCTCCTCTTCACTCTCCGCAGGCTCCACAGCTGCCACAACACCACCATCTGGACCATCCTCCTGCAGGAAAGGCACCTGGCGTCGCAAAGCCAGGTTGTGAAGCATACAGCAGGCCACGATGATATGGCACACCTTCTTTGGTGAGTACATTAGGGATCCACCTGTCATATGGAGGCACCTAAACCTGGCCTTCAGGAGGCCGAAGGTCCGCTCGATCACCCTCCTAGTACGCCCATGGGCCTCATTGTACCGTTCCTCTGCCCTTGTCCTGGGATTCCTCACTGGGGTCAGTAGCCATGACAGGTTGGGGTAACCAGAGTCACCAATTAGCCACACACGGTGTCTCTGAAGTAGTTCCATCACGTAAGGGATGCTGCTATTTCGCATGATGTACACGTCATGCACTGACCCAGGGAACTTGGCATTTACATGGGAGATGTACTGGTCAGCCAAACAGACCACCTGGACATTCATGGAATGATAACTTTTTCTGTTCCTGTACACCTGTTCACTCGTGCTGGGGGGGACCAAAGCAACATGTGTCCCATCAATTGCACCAATGATGTTGGGAATATGTCCAAGCGCATAGAAATCACCCTTCACTGTAGCCAAATCGCCCACCTCAGGGAAAACAATGTAGCTCCGCATGTATTTCAGCAGGGCAGACAACACTCTGGACAACACCTTGGAAAACATAGGCTGAGACATCCCTGATGAAATGGCCACTGTTGTTTGAAATTACCCACTTGCCAAAAAATGGAGTACTGACAGAACCTGCACTAGAGGGGGAATCCCTGTGGGTTGGCGGATGGGTGACATCAGGTCTGGCTCCAGCTGGGCACACAGCTCCTGTATAGTGGCTCTGTCAAGCCTGTATGTCAGTATGACATGTCTTTCTTCCATTGTCGACAGGTCCACCAGCGGTCTGTACACGGGAAGATTCCTCCATCTCCTCGCAAGTCCCAGCGGACGGTGCCTAGGAAGGACAACATGGAGCACAGAGTCAATCAACCCACAGGTACGTTCCCACAGCTTGCACATAACACAATTCTCAATGCATTGAATGGCTTGTATGAGTGTTGATGCATGGCCTAGGCATGTGTGATGCAGTAGAAATTAAGATATGGGGCCCTTGAAATGGCGGCTGCCTGACCTGTGAAGTGCGGCAGTGGGATGTGAGGTCAATGCGCTGGCGTGGCACACAGTGGCGGTAGGCGGTCGAAGACCGTGGCGCAAAGCCGCATTGGTTAACATTGAACCCTATGGGTTTCAGGAGCCAATGACGATGTGCGCCGGCGGTCGCGCTACGCCCCGCCGTGGTACGCACCGCCGCGGGCGTGACCGCCATTTTCTATCTGCTTAATCACTCGATACCTGATCATCCACAGGAGAGGACCTATACTGCAAGTGCTGCTGTGACCTCGGTCTGGAAGAGACAATGGCTGCTGCGACTGGGGAAAGGGCCCCTGCCTTCACTTCTGAAGAATTGGATAAACTCGTGGATGGGGTCCTCCCCCAGTATGCGCTACTCTACGGTCCTCCAGACCAACAGGTAAGTACACTGGGACCATGCTTTGTGGCCAATGCCTGGGTTGAGTGGGGTGAATGAAAGATGGTGGGGAGGGGAGCGAATGAGGCATGCATCAAACGACAGATGAGAGCATGTGCCACATGGCAAGGGTGGGGAATGGGGGGCCACTCGCATCGAGCATGCAGAAGGTGATGATTTTTTATTTTCTCCCCCTGTACATGTCACATAGGTCAGCGCACATCAGAAAATCGACATTTGGCGTGCCATCGCCAAGGACGTCCGGACCCTGGGGGTCCACAACAGACGGGGCACCCACTGCCGGAAGAGGTGGGAGGACATCCGCCGCGGGAACAGGAAGACCGCGGAGGCTCTGCTGGGGATGGCCTCCCAACGTAGGAGGGGTGCCAGTCGTACCTTGACCCCCCTGATGTCCAGGATCCTGGCGGTGGCCTACCCCGATTTGGATGGGCGCGTGAGGACATCACAGCAGACACAAGGGGGTGAGTACAAGCACATTCTGCTGATTTTGCGCACATTGGAGGTGTCTGGGTGGGGGAGGAGGGCTGTGGGTATCCCTAGGCCAGGGCGATTTCTGTAGGCTAGGCCCCTCTGTTAGGAATGGCCCTGTGCCCCCGCCCCCCCACCTCTGTAGGTTGCCTAGTACAGCCATTCATGGCCCTGTGTCACCTATGTGTGGAGTTGTCGTCCATAGGCTTGTAGGCCATGTCCCACGGATTGAGTAGTGTACCCCAAGTGCGCGGCGTAGTGCAGGGGGCTTCTGTGTCTGTCCACTCCGCCAACGGTGTCGCCAATGCATGCACTTAACATGTCTTTGTTTCTCCACCCCCCCCCCTTTTTTGGTGGTCTTCCTGTTCATGTGTGCATTAGCATCATCAGGCGGAGGAGAAGTGGCATCGGAGGACGAGGGAGCTGCATCTCACATGGCCATGGAGGGCCATGCAACTGACTCGGATTTCACCAGTGAGACGGAGGGCGAGGGGAGCTCCACAGCGGGGACACGTGGTGACACCAGCGACACAGACACGTCCTCGGAAGGGAGCTCCCTTGTGGTGGCGGCAACATCCATGCCCACCGCAACAACAGGTACAGCCGCCACCCAGCGCACCAGCTCCGCCCTCAGCCTTCGCCCGGTGCCCGCTCACCCAGGAAGGTGAGCATCTCCTTCGCCCCAGGCACCTCAGGCCCTGCCCCAGTTACCCCTGCTGGTTATTGACCTCCTGAGGATGCTCATTGTTGGGCAGTCTACCCTTTTGAATGTCATCCAGGGTGTAGAAAGGGAGGTGCACCAGAGTAATGCATACCTGGAGGGCATTCATTCGGGTCAGGCTGCCCATCAGCGATCGTTCAACGCTCTGGCCTCAGCACTGACGGCAGCCATTGTCCCTGTCTCCTGCCTCCCTCCTCCAACTTCCTCAACCCAGTCCCACTCCCCTGTACCTCTGCCTATCCCAGACACACCTACAGACCAGCCTGCACACACCTCAACACCCAAGGGAAGCTCATCCAGACATAAGCACCACACATCACACAAGCATTCACACAAGCAACATCCACATGCAGACATGCCAACAGCCACTGCCTCCTCTGTGTCCCCCTCCTCCTCGTCTCCCTCCTCCCTCCCTGTGACGTCTCCACTCACACTTGCATGCACAACATCTTCAGCCACTACGTCCATCACCAGCACACCCACCAGAACACTCTGCACACGTGCAGTCACCACCCCCACTACCATTTACACGTCCCGCGTGTCCTCTCCCAGTGTGTCTGTCACTCCCTCTTCCAAACCACACAAACGCAGGCAGTCACCCACCCAACAGCCATCCACCTCACGACAGCCTCCAGCACAAGCACCTGCACCCAAAGACACCAGACTTCACTCTCCTCCAACCACATCCTCTTCCTCCACTCCCATACCCACTACAACTACCCGTCCCTGTCTTTCTAAATTGATTTTCCTTTCCAACCTTGACCTCTTTCCAACAACTGACCCACCCCCTCCATCTCATAAGACTCCAATCAGCATCTCAGCCACCACAAAACCTGGACCTACAAAGACAATAGTCCAAGGATTTTGGAGTCCACCACCTTCAAGGCCAGCTACTTTGGCTAGGAGTAAAGAGACGGCCAGCCCACCCCCTGAAAAAAAAGCCAAGAAAGCCAGTGCCCGGCGCGAGAGGCCAAAAACAGCAGGCTCCAAAAGCACTACCCTGGCACCGTCAGGGAGTGGGGTGCCACCTGGCACACCGCCAAAGGGAGGAAAGGGCCACAGACGAGCAGGGAAGGGTGGCAAGGGTAGCACGCCCGACAAGTCCGGCAGCAGGCGAGCTGCCCAGGAGGGCCCCACCAGCCCCATTCCAGGTGTGCAGGAGGACACCCACGGGTCCGGGACGGCAGCACAGGAGGGCCCCGCAAGCGAGAAGACAGATGTGCACGAAGGGCCCGGCAGCCACATGTCAGGTGGCGAGTGAAATCCATGTAATGGCCGGATCTGGTGACATGGACACACATGTCAAGCACCGCTGAACAGGGCCCTTCATGTCAAGAACCACTGAACAGGGCCCTTCAAATCAAGAACTGCTGAACAGGGCACCGCCATCTCAAGACCGCTGAACAGGGCCCTTCAAGTCAAGCACCGCTGAACTGGGCCCTTCGTGTCAAGCACCGCTGAACAGGGCCCTTCAAGTCAAGCACCGCTGAACTGGGCCCTTCGTGTCAAGCACCGCTGAACAGGGCCCTTCAAGTCAAGCACCGCTGAACAGGGCCCTTCAAGTCAAGAACCGCTGAACAGGGCCCTTCAAGTCAAGAACCGATGAACAGGGCACCGCCGTCTCAAGACCGCTGAACAGTGCCCTTCAAGTCAAGACCGCTGAACAGAGCCCTTCAAGTCAAGCACCGCTGAACAGGGCCCTTCATGTCAAGAACAGCTGAACAGGGCCCTTCAAGTCAAGCACTGCTGAACAGGGCCCTTCAAGTCAAGCACCGCTGAACAGGGCCCTTCAAGTCAAGAACCGCTGAACAGGGCCCTTCAAGTCAAGAACCGCTTTACAGGGCACCGCTGTCTCAAGACCGCTGAACAGGGCCCTTCAAGTCAAGCACCGCTGAACAGGGCCCTTCAAGTCAAGCACCGCTGAACAGGGCCCTTCATGTCAAGAACCGCTGAACAGGGCCCTTCAAGTCAAGCACCGCTGAACAGGGCCCTTCATGTCAAGAACTGCTGAACAGGGCCCTTCAAGACAAGAACCGCTGAACAGGGCACCGCCATCTCAAGCACCGCTGAACAGGGCCCTTCAAGCCAAGCACCGCTGAACAGGGCCCTTCAAGTCATGAACCGCTGAACAGGGCACCGCCGTCTCAAGACCGCTGAACAGGGCCCTTCAAGTCAAGAACCGCTCCGCTGGGCACCGCCGTCTCTGCACCGCTCCGCTGGGCCCTTCATCTCAAGCACCGCTCTGCTGGGCACCGCCGTCTCTGCACCGCTCCGCTGGGCCCTTCCTCTCAAGCACCGCTCCGCTGGGCACCGCCGTCTCTGCACCGCTCCGCTGGGCCCTTCATCTCAAGCACCGCTCCGCTGGGCACCGCCGTTTCTGCACCGCTCCACTGGGCCCTTCAACTCAAGCACCGCACCGCTGGGCACCGCCGTCTCAAGCACCGCTGGCCCATTGGCAGAAGGGGCAGGCCCGCATCTGTGTCGGGCAGGGCTGCACAAAGCACTCTGGGCACCATGCCTCCTCCAGAACCAGTGGAGTCTGTAATCCACTTGTGAGACTGTGGCTTTGCACTCCCCAGGATGGCACAGTGGGCAATCCACCCACTGTAGAGACTCGTGAGACTGTGGCTTTGCACTCCCCAGGATGGCTCAGTGGGCAATCCACCCACTGTAGAGACTCGTGAGACTGTGGCTTTGCACTCCCCAGGATGGCACAGTGGGCAATCCACCCACTGTAGAGACTCGTGAGACTGTGGCTTTGCACTCCCCAGGATGGCACAGTGGGCAATCCACCCACTGTAGAGACTTGTGAGACTGTGGCTTTGCACTCCCCAGGATTGAACAGTGGCCATGGAGGCCCCTCGTGGATCTGGCGTTGTGGACTCATCTGGCTGAGGTGCCTCCCCTCCCCTTCCCCCTGAGGTGCCTGTAGTTTTGCTATCTGATGCCCCTGCAGTGTTCTCTCCATTGGAGTCGGGTATCCTGTGTGGGCTTTGCCATGTGTTTAGGCCCATTGGCCCACGAACAATGAGTGATACCCAATTTGGACAGGACAATTTACATATGTATATATAGTTATGGATGTTTGATATATTTTTGAACTTAGCCGTACAATATACTTCAAATTTCATGGTCATTTTATTTTGTCTTTGCATTCTTCCGGGGGGTTTGGGGGTGTCACTCTGAGTTGTTGCTCTGCATTGATGTGTATGTAGTTGTGGGTGAGGGTGGGTGTGTCACGTATGTGTGTCCCCGTAATTTTTTGCCTCCCCCCTCCCCTGTGTCGTAGGTGCAGTACTCACCGTTGTCTTCTGCGCCGGCGTTCGTGCTCCTGGTAGAGGAGCAGGAAGACAATAGCTCGTAGGATGTGTAGTTCGGGTTCCATGCTGTCCAGATTCCTCGTGGAGTGTGTAGAGGTGAGCGTTTTCCGTTCGTAATGTCTGTTTCCGCCGTGTTTTTATCGGCGGGGCTACCGCCCCGGAAAAGGTGGCGGATTGGTGGGTTGTGATAGGGTGGGCGGTACATTGTCTCCCGCCTGTCTGTTGGCGGTGACCGCCGCCCTGTTTGTTTGTCCCGCCGTGGCGGTCTGAGTGTTAAAGTGGCGGTCTCTGTTGGCGGTTTCCGCCAGGGTCAGAATTCCATTTTTTTAACCACCAGCCTGTTGGCGGGTTAGCCGCGCTTTAACACCGACCGCCAGGGTTGGAATGACCCCCTATGAGCCTAACCTCAAGGAGCATGTCACAAATACAAATCTGAAGAGTACTGTAGCAACACATGTGAAGCGTAAGAGTGAACTGCTACCATCACACACATCACAATTAGCCTCATCACTTGAATGTGACAACTGAAGGACACAGTTTATGGACCACAACATAATAATTACATCCACGCTGCCAACTTGTATAACAGTAGCGCACCACACACAACAACTACATGTCTAAAAATGACCTAAATAAGGGGCCCACACGAGACAGTGGATATCAAAATATGGTGAGACTGTAATGTTTGAACAGACCACTAACACAACTCAGTGTGAGAGTTGCAATGGCTGCATGTAGCATGTGTGACAAGGTGGGGACGTCATTGGTGACAATGCTCAACATGATTAGCCCAGGTATGATGAGCAATGGGAGAAATGGAGCATGCACAGTACACCCATGGCAATCACTCCTTCCACTGCCGTGGGGCCTAATCTTGTCACAGGGCACACATGACCTCACACTTTGCACGGACATGTCTATGGACTGCACATCAGAATGGATGTGAGCATATGCAGCTAGGGCTGCAGGTCCACCACAAAGTAATTGTAATTACAAAGCAAAATGTTATGATTTTCAACTGTCCATTGTGTTCAATACATGATATGGTTGGAATGTAGGCAGAGTGTGTCAAGCACAGTATGTAGCAAAGATGTACACATGTCAGACATATGTATAGTCCACACACAAGTCATCCATATTCTCAAGATCAACATATGGAGACATTTGTCGGGTAACATTTGCCAAACAGTACTCATCAGCCATCATCAACAATCCCGGAGCTGTAAATGTTATATGAAATGTGATGCTCTGTAAGACAACTACACACAGCACATAAGTGAACACAAATCACAATCACATACCTTGACGCTTGCATAGTACTGAGTGCCATACATATGGGGATACACTGTTGTCACACATACAGACATATGCATGACGTGTATACATTTGCATGCTGTTGATTCTGTAACACACACATTGGTGTAACAGACCAATCACACACGAATCACATTGTACGATGGACTACCACGTGTGGCCATACACAAAATGTCATACTGCAGCCCAGCACAATCAATTGTTGTGTTGATACAGGGTGCAAACATTAACAAATATAAAAATCATCTAATCAGGATTAGAGTTAAAAAAAAAGACGCAAATGCGTCGAAAATATCCACAAACGCAAAGTACATGACCCATGGGCCCTTAGCGTGTTTTCCACCTTCGCACCCATCGCAATGCTGATTTACTGTTAAATCGTCGAATAAGGGTTATGCATCAGTGTAAATAGACACACGTAAGTAATGCGTCATAAATGCTTACACAAATATCAGATGCGTCAAAAAAATACACGCATAACAGAAAACGTGTTGCAATGGTACAGGAAGTGAAGTACTAGGTTATCCTGTTTACAGGCATGGTACAGTGGGTGTACTTTCACTTTCTCTTTACAGTCTGTCCCTCTTTTGACTGTGTGGTTGTGTTTTGGAGTTGGTGGTGCCTTCTTGTTATTTAGTGTATCTTGTGCTGTCCCTCCTGTCAGGGCCGACTTTTGGGCAGTGCAAGAGGCGACTTCAGGGGGGCGCTGTGTTTAGCAATAACTTCTGAAACTTGTGAATTAAAAGCACCTGCTATAAAGTTTCTTGCGCATTTAGCCTTCAAGAAACAATTAAAATGTCAAGATACCTCTTGTGATTAATGTTCCTGCTAGAAAGAGAGAGATGGGAGTTTTACCTAGTGGCAGCTTTGACTCAACATAAAGTAGGATAGAGGGTTAATATGCCTGCTGCAAAAAAAACAGAACTATGGGGCATATTTAAGAAAAGTGGCGCTGCACACAGTGCAGCACCACTTTTCTTGCACCTTGTCGCACCTCTAACGCCACCATGTGTGCGTCATATTTAAAATACGGTGCACCATGGTAGTAGTTAGGGGACTAGCATGATAATTTTTTTACACTAGTCCGGCGCTTTGCAGGATTAGCGCCAAAAATGTTGACGCTAATCTTGCAAAGCACCGAGAGGCCCGTTGTAACCAATGGAAGCCTCCTTTTAATGCCTGCTCTGAGCAGGCGTTAAAAGTGCTGGAAAAAAATGACGCAAAGAAATCTAACAGATTCTTTGCAGCATTTTATTAGCCCCCCCTAACGGGGGAATTCCCCCTTTACATACATTATGCCTGGCGCAGGCATAAGGTAGCGCAAAGGGCTACAAAATGAGCGTTTTTGCCCTTCTAACGCCACATTAGTGTAAAACAAAATGACACTAATGTGGCGTAAGAATGGCACTAGGGGCTCTTAAATATGCCCCAATGGCAGTGCTCAATTTGTGCTTGTTGTTTCCTGTGCGCAGCACCGGCACTTATTTTTGAGGGCCGGCACTTCTTTTTCTGCCTCGAGCATTTACTGCGAAAAAAAGACACATGTGGGAAAGACGGAGGAAGAGAAAAACGAAAAAGCGTCACAATGGGAAAAAGCAGAAATCCGCAAGAGTGAGCTGCAGGGGCAGGGAGTGCCTGTAAATGGATTGAAGAGGCCCGAGACGGCTTCAGGATTACGCTGCTTCTTTATTCTGTGTTCACACATTTAATTCCAGCAACCGCATGTTTAAGAGGAGGGCTTTGGGCACTGGCATCTTTTTATTTACAAATTAAATACTGCCCTATGGAGCATATTTGAAAAAAGTGGCGCTGCACACAGTGCTGCGACACTTTTCTTGCACCCTTCGCACCCCCCCTAACGCCACTCTGTGTGTTTCATATTTAAAATACGGTGCACCATGGTGGTAGTTAGGGGACTAGCGTTAGAATTTTTTAAGCTAGTCCGACGCTTTGCAGGATTAGCATCACAAATGTTGACGCTAATCCTGCAAAGCACCCAGAGACCCACTGTAACCAATGGAAGCCTCCTTTTAATACCTGCTCTGAGCAGGCGTTAAAAGTGCTGGAAAAAAATGCCGCAAAGAAATCTGTCAGATTTCTTTGCACCATTTTTTTATGCCCCCCCTAGGGAGAGGGTGCCCCCTTTGCATACATTATGCCTGGCGCAGGCATAATGTAGCGCAAAGGGTTACAAAGTGGCACAATGCCTGCATTGCTGCACTTTGTAAATATGGGGCAGTATTTTTGGTCTTGTAAAGCCACATTAGCTTAAAAAAAGTACACTAATGTGGCGTTAGAATGGCACTAGGGGTTCTTAAATATGCTCTATGATCTATTTTTGAAAAAAGTGGAGCTGGACAGAGTGTTGCTCCACTTTTCTTATTCCACTTAGTGCTATTTAAAATACGAAGCAACATGGTGGTAGTTAGGGGACTAGTGTCAGAATTTTTGACGCTAGGCCAATTGTAACCAACAGATGCCTCCTTTTAATGCCTTCTCTGAGTAGGGGTTAAAAGTTTTGGAAAAAATGCCCCAAAGAAATCTGTCAGATATCTTTGCAAAATATTTTTGGCCCTCCCTAACGGAGGAATGCCACCTTTGCATACTTAATGCCTGGTGCAGAAATAATGTAAATATGGCACAGCGTTTTTGGCCTTCTAACGCCACATTAGTGTAAAAAAAATGATGCTAATGTGGCGTTAGAATGGCACTAGGCTCTCTTAAATATGCCCCTATATTTAATGTGGCTAGCTGACTGGATTAGTAAAGCCAGCATTTACAAGTGCTTTAAAACACATGAATGTATGTGAAAGGGGAGCGATGGAGAGATGAGGGACACATTTGCTGGGTGGTAGTGATTGAAACTGAGCAGGAGGTCATGGGGTGGGGGGTGCCACAATAAACTGTTGCACAGGGCGCCAGCAATCCTAAAGCCGGCCCTGCCTCCTATTGTGTTATTGTTGTATTTGATTGTCATTTGTCCCAGTGTCTGTGAATTTGTGTGTCTAGTGTATTTTATCTTGTGCTTGTGCTGTGGGGTGTCTGTCTGGATTAGTTCTATAGGTGGGTTAGTTGGGCTAGAGAATTGTTGGGTGTGGGTGTTAAGTTTCCTTTCATTATTTCTATTTCTCCATACTATTGTTTCGCATTTTTTCTACCTGTACCTCAGTGCAATGTGTGGCATGGGGAGGCAGACCAGAATGGGGGAGAAGGAGCTGTGAGGCTTTATTTGGCTGCTAGCCCACTACCTCCCATTGATGCTAGAGATGGGTGGCCAAGTGATCCAGGGCTACTGTAAGGAGGCAAGGTGGCCGTGGTGGGGAAAGGTGCTCCACCACCTGAAGAGGTTGTACCATAGCATTCACAATGACCATCAGCTGAAGCATCGCTGGACTGATCTTGTGGCCAGGGAGCAGGATCTTCTGGACCATTGTGGTGTGGTGATGGGTGGCCCTGTTGGTGAGTACCCCATTGCCTAACTAATTTCTGTTCACTGCAATTGAATGACAGTAGCAGATGGCGTGCTGCATGCAATGCTTGTGGATAGGTTGCATGCAACCAGAATTAAGTGTCACTGTGCTAATATATACATGGGCTTCACATATCCTAACATTTTACCAATGCAAGTCAGAAGTTCGGAAAGTCATGCACATCCATCACGGAGTCACACATTTCAGGGGCCATGGCAACATCTGTTTCCCCAAGCATTGTGTCATGTATGACAAACAAAGACACTGCCAGCATACCATTTGTAATGGCTTGTGATAACTAAGTACGATAATCCATGTATGGTGCAAAAATGTCAGATTTTCACATACATCATCCCTGCCATTATGTTTACAAAAGGGGAATACCCGCCTTATAGGGCACTGGCAATAGGCCATTTGATGCCATCACCCAACTGTGACACATCAGTCATGGGTTTCTCAATGCATGAAAATTGCAGACTGACTATTTAGCCACTTGTCCTCCACAAAGTGCCTCTGTGTGCCTAGTAGGACAAGACATCATACATGAATCAGTTGTCTTGCAGAGCAAAAGGGTTGTGTCATTTATCTGTCGCTCAACTCCCCCTCATTCCTTGGAGTTCCATCTTCTACAGATTGGCCACAAATCGTTGTTGCAGGGTGTAGCACTACACGAGTCTCAGGCTCAGTGTAAGAGTGCAAATGTATGGCTTCCATTCACCAGAGTGACAGTCTCAATGTGAGTTTGCAGCGGTGTGTCTGTTGCACTGTCCACAACTTGGATGATATCCTCACTCTTCTGAAATAGTACATAAAGCCAGATGCTGTCCACTAGTAGTGACAGTGATGTGATACTAACCATGGTGTTCCATCCATATATTTCAGGTGGACATCCCCACCCCTACACCATAGGTGAGGTGGCAAGATTTGAGGATCCAGATGTATCCAGTTAGTGTCATATTGTCTGTCCTGTGTAGTGTTAAAGTGTTTAGTGTGAGTGAGTCAGGAATTGAGCACCCAATGCTAGAAGTGATGAGTTGTAAAATGATCAGAATTCAAAGTAAGGTGGGTGGTGACAGTGTCACATTTAAGTGGTTCCCCATGCACGTGCAGAGAGTCATATCTTGTGAGGCTTCTGGTGCTCACAGGCCAGCATTGACTAAAAAAGGTGATGACGAGCCACATGTAGCTCCATATGTGACTTTGATGTGCACGGTTGTGTATATAATGGCACTGGAACACACTGTCATTCCCACAACACAGTGATGCACTATTTTGAACACAAATTGGTGCATCCCTGTATTGTAATGTACATGAAGGATTGTGTGGTCATTTGTCCACGAGCATGGTGCCAATAATTTTGTATTCCACTTACGTGACAACTATATGGAATGTAATAGGCGTGCATGCAGGTCAAAGTCCAATTGTGTGCTGGCATGGTTATGGGTGTGTGAAGAATGGTATTGGCTGATCAGGTATTGATGGGTGTCTACACATGGACACATGAATGTAGAAGTGATGGACCTATGGATACCAGCTTCATTTTTGTCATCAGTTAAATTCTGGTTTACTCCCTGACTCCATGTATGAGAGGGCATGCATTGGTGGATGACCTCGGCAGTTGAGATGTTGAGCTGCATGGCCATACCCCCTGAGGCACAGAGGGTGGGATTAACAAATGTGTAGGTAGATGTGATGCTCACAAGTGTAGGTGACAGTCATTTTGATCAAGCTTGTATGTGTACCTATCAACACTGAACATTTATGGTAAACAACAGCATCCCATACTCCCAATAACAGCATCAAGTTTCAGGTGATGTATGTTAGAACATTTGACACATATCAAGAGGAATGGTGGCCCTGATCAATGTGATTTTGAAGCTGCCTTGGCATTGTCACACATGGTGCAAAGTCTAAGCAGATCCAAATTAGTTTGTTACCTAATCTTGTTGTGGATAGGCATGGTGTAAGGGAAATGGTGCTAAGGCAGTGTTGTTGTTTCATCCATCAGGGCCATTGTATCATCTGGATTGTGAGTAGGAGTGCATGTGCTATTCAATGTAGATAGTAAGCTAATTTACTGTACATACTCCACACAATGCTGACACTGATGGTTGCCTGTCTCATTTTAACAGCGGGCAACATGATTAACAACCAACTCTGTGCCTTTCAGAAGAGGGCAGTGTGCTATAGGCACATATTGGCAGTGGAATCTGGGTTCAGAAGGATGGCACGCCGCTATCGCTCGGAGCGATCCACTGGTGAGTGGTGGGCATTCAGCCAAGGGTGACCCACACTGCCCACACAGGCTGGACCAAGCACCACAGCTGTGCATGGGCCCACAGCTGCCAACATGAATATCGCTCCAGCTGCTGCATCCACAAGTACCATCACACAGCTAACCACATCTGCTGCCATGGACATGAGTGCCATTACAGATATAAGAAATGAGAGAAGGAACAGGGAGATTGCGGGTCCAGTGACACTCTCCCTAATGTAATCAATAACAATGATAAAGTACACTGTTCCACAAAAAAAGAAGAGAAACACAACTAGAATACAGGGAAGCATGCATAGTAAGGAGCGGAACAGCCATCACACATCCAGTAGGATGTCAAGCTTCATCATTGGGCAAGTTCCTCATCAGACCGGCACTGCAATGTCTGCGGGCCACCCCTTTAAAAAAAAAAAGGAGGTAGCTCTTAACCGGAGATTTTATCTACCAATGGTAAATGTGCCTATAATGGACACTAACTCTAGATGTGTGTAGGAGAGAGAAAAAAAGGTGGAACTTAAAATTGGCTATAAACCAAACCCATCACATTTAATACTTCAGAAAGTGGTTCAGGCCAAGATTAAAAAAGTGTGGGGAGTGCTGATAGAGATAATGCTCAACTGCACTCGCATTCCATATGTACATAGGAAGATGAACACTATCCAAATTCCTATAGTGCTAGGTCGACATGTTTTGCATCTAAGTGGCCACGTAGGATCAAGTGAAGCTTCTTCAGGACCAATAACATATCTTCTCCTAAAAGTTTGTGACCAGGTCCATTTAGGATGCAATAAAGCAAATCATATAAAGTCACTTACTCATATCAACTGCACGTCAAGGTCAGTCTAGTCAGCAAGTCGCCCTGTGGAATATAAAAAGCAATAGTACATATGCTAATGAACAGGTTGTGTTTCAAAAAGTGAATAAAAGTAAAATAGTCTGGTGTTAAATAACCACTGTGCTCGTGAATGGTAAGAGGTGAAGGCTTTCAAAACAAATATGAGCTTACCGTTCCAAATTATGGCACAGGCTCCATAGGAAAATTAGCGCCCAGAAACAGGTATGAGTTACTGAACAGAGATAATATACATCATGCATAAAATTATAGAGGCATAGACATGCAACATTAGTCGTCATATACTATTTGAAATCTTAACTCATATGTATTTTCAATGTCAAAAGTAAAAAAAGTTACATAATCCAATAATATTGGGAAACCAAGATGAGTCTAACCCAATCAGAATGATGTGGGAGACTCAAAATGTAGGCTGGAAGGGACACAATGAATCGTAAGGTAACTAGGACTCAGTGGTCAAAAGCAGAGTTTGTGACGCCATCCAAAACGCTGTTGCTGAATGGCAAAAACAAAGTACCTAATCACTAGAAGTAAAGGTAAAAAACAGGGAGGTTAAGAGTACTCACTTGCTTATTCCCCGCTTCTAACCGGGAACCTACCCGGGGGCCACGTTCCTGCAGACAGCAGGACGCTCCAGTGGCGGTAGGGACTATGGTGCGCCCATTAATTCCAATGAATTGTTCCAGTACATCATAGCTGCAGTCTATAGCCCTATGCACAACCTGCAAGTCACATGAATGGAAGCCCAGTTGCCCCAGTTGGCTGCATCATATCTTCCAAGTGTGTTGTCTATCCTTATTGTGTCTTGGCTGCCTCTTATCTTGTTCTACCCTCCCTTTGCATGGTGAGGCCTTGCAATGTGTGTTGCTGTGCTCATGACACACATGGCAGTTTTCACCTGTCCTAGTCTTACATGTTTCACATACACCCATGCTGTGCTGAGACCTTGCACCACCACAGGGATGGCATATTTGCTACACTGTGCTCTTGTTGCCATTGATGTCTCCTCATGTTGTCATTTGTGTTTGTGTGCTACTTTGCATAGCCCTCATGGACTTGGCAGAGTACTGTTTCAACTCCTGTCGGTTTGGGTTGTTTACCTTACTAAACACCTATGTCCTTCCCCTCAATGCAGCCCTCCTTGCACTATGGTACATGAGTGCAGCATGGTGACAGTACAGCTCATGTGACAAAAGCCAAAGGTTGAACCCAGGGATGGGCAATATGGGTATGAAATGTCTGTTGTGTACATCATTCTGTATGTGACAGTGCTGATGGTAAATGTGTCAATGGACTTTGCCAATTCAGAGGAGTTGTACTTCAGTGCCTGAGGTAGGTTCATATTTCATGTGCATCAGTCCAAAGGGGCACCTGACCGACACTGTGTAATTGTTCACCCCCTACAGCATAGGTGGTAGTGGTAACTGTTGTCAATGTGTAATGCCCCATGGGCCAATGGCCTGGACATGGCAGGTTACCAGCAGCTGACAGACTGGCTATGGCATCTGTCCTGTGACACCAGACCAGTGATACATTAAACACTACCCTCCAGGTATATTTCCAAATTTCCTCCACCTTTGCATGGAGGGGTAACCCCCATAAAATGTTTTTTGGTGAAGTGGTGTGTTGTGGCCTTGTGTGCCCCTGCACAGCCCATGCACTTGGCATGCACAGTGTTGGGTGTCTCATACCTTGGCCCTCTGCACTTTCCTCTCCCTGATTTGAGGGGCTGAGTTCAGCATGTTCTGTTACACCCAATGCAGGCCACACCTGGCACTGACTCTATTTGATCCATCTAGTAAGTGCCCCACAGAGCTACCATGTGCAGACATATTGCTAGCCACCATCTCAACGTGCGATTTATACTGCCAAGTGCAATGGGTACACTGCACTGGCAGTCTTACCAATACCGGGCTTGCCCATGCACCATCCCCCACCCATCGATGTGGAATTAACCACAATTATGTGACAGCCATACCCCATGTGTTGTATGTGTGTGCTTATTTCCCCATTCCCATGTGTCTGATATGGTTGTGTCCAAATAGTTGTTGGCTCAATTTGTGATTGTTGTGACCTACTGTTTGCTATCTGTGGTACATATTTTCTGTAGTGTCACATTTCAGTTCAGCATCAAGATGTGCGGTTGAACACAACTTCAGTTTAGTTGGTCTGGGTAGTGGCATGTTACCAATGATACCAGTCCAGCCTGCTATTCCCCCAGCACATGTTGAGTTAATTGTTCCATGCACCCAGGGGACACCCTGACTGCGTGATGTAGGGATGGCTGCCTCATATGGATGTTTTGTCTAAGTGTGGTGGTACTACCGCCACACGTCTGGATACTGTTAGGAGAGTTGCAATGACTAGTGTGCTGTGAGATGCAGCACACATGCGCTTGGGCAATGAGGCAAGGCTTTTGCAAAATGTTACAGCAAGGGACACCACTATGTAGTAACCACAGGAATTGTGTTCACTGACTACCTGGTCTCTGGGTTCTTGGTCGTGTTAGTGGTGTTGATGTGACTACATGCAAGGGATATTGTGATGTCACAACCAGTGGCACAGTGATTATACATGCCATCCATCCCATGTGCTGCATTTGTACATGTAGGTATTTAGGCCTGGTGTTCTTATTAGGTCCAGGTTGTGTATGTTTCAATACTGCATATCACTCCCAAGACACAGGTACATGGTTAAGCTTACGTTGGCATGGTTCAACTTGCTTAATGTGCATTGTATCCCTCTGCGCTCCTTTGACATACGTTGTGTGAGTCCTTTGTGCCTCCCCCTTCTTCCACATGACCTTTATGCATATATTTCCCCCATGCAACTTACCCTGCATTTGTGGTGTTTCCTGGTATTCTGCACTGTCCTGTCCTTGTATCCCTATGACGATTTCTTCCGGGATGACCGCTTCAACCATCTCCTCCATCTCATTCATGTCCTCTTGCAGTGCTGGACTCCCACCTACTGTTTGCAGTGCTGCCTTCCTGTTCCATGTCATTTTTTCCTTGACAGTCATGCCAGTGTTTCTTGCACTCAGTCACAGTTCTCCTAACCTCTGCCACACTGTTGATCTTATCCACAATCTGCTGCCATATTGCCTCTCTCCTTCCAATTGGCAATTTAGAGGTGACAAAGAGTTGATTTTGATGCTCCGTCACCTCTCTCTCACCAATATTTCATGCTTCTCTGCGCTGAAATGACACTTCCTCTTTTTCTTCTCCCTCCCCTGGGTCTTGTCTGTGTCCTGCTGGATAGTACCTGGTTGAATTGCGTCTCCCTGGGGTCTCTCCTGGCTTCTGGGATCCATTTTGGGGCTCCTCTGCACTGTTTGCTCCGTTAGCAACTGATTATGACAATATTGTGGGAAAAAATGGTGCATTTCTGTTTTGGGACGTGTTTCCATGTCATAAACCGGATTAGAGTAATTTTGCCTTAGGACAAGGCGCAATTGTTAACGTGGGTAAAAATTACTCTAAACATTTTTTAGCGCCACACAGCATCAGAGTATAAATTAGACGCCCGAGTGGCATTAAAAAATTGCACTATTCAGCGCTAACCTTTTTGACGTAAAATTGCGCTAGCACGGTTTTGAGTCAAAAAGTATGAATCAGGGCCCTGGTATCTCTATCTCTACCAGTGGTGCTGTTGTCCAGTTTCAGGTCAGGGATCAGAGTGAAGAGATGATACAATTTCAAAGTCAAAGGCATGGGTGGCAGCAAGAAGACGTAGTCTCTGATCCATAGCATGCAAGACTACAATTGAAAATCAGAGTCGTAAGAACCCCGAGAGGAAGGAAACAGTTTACAGTGAATTGTGCAGTCAAAGGCATTCAAGATTCAAGTCCACCATTGTGCGGAGGACCAAGTGAAAAAAAATAGAGAACAGAAGAAACAGAGAGAGATAAGTCATTGAAAAGAACCTGCAAGAGAAAGCATTGCCAACCAGAGAAACAAGAAGTAATTGAACTAGATTCAGAAAATAGTGAAAGTGAATCACCTGCTGCTAGAAGACCAGCTAGAAAGAGAATACCAAATAGAAAGTATGCATCACCTGAGTGGATATATTTTGCAAAAAGAAAAAAGGGCGACTGGGAGATTAATTGGTCCAGTGCACATTCTCCCCATATACACTGTAAGAATCAAAAGATGCACTGTTCCAAACAAAGGGAGAAAGATTCGACACTTCTCTTAGGTATACATACTCAGAAGCACAAGCCCTTATGTATCATCATCGGGCTCTGCTCCACATCAGACTGGTGATGCAATGTCTGATGCGGTCCTACATAGGTACATACATTTTGCTACAGTATCAGAGGAAGAAGAATCAGAATCAGAGATTTACAGCCCAATAAATCATTGTCAGTACAGTTTTCAAGTAAGTTTGAAAGTGAGTCAGAAGAAGAACTGCCTTGAAATCTTTTTGAAATACTGTAAAGATTGAAATTTTCAAATGAAATAAATGAAGAAAATTTACTGAGAGTATTACCTGAAATAACCTTTTAAGAAAAAAGATTATTTTTAATTTTTTTGTTTCGATTATTGTTTTGAAATAAATAAGGAGAAATGAAGAGCTCTATTAATATTTTCTAGAAAATGTTTGTGAACTTTTGAATTTTGAGCCTCGTGATCACTTTTTAGTCTTAAATAGAAAATGGGATAGAAATGGGAGTGCAGCATATGATGTAAAATTAGTGGTTGAATTGCAGCGGCGGCTGCAGCAAATGTCAATGGGGAGGGTGGAGGGAAAGCAACATTTGTTCCTCTTCCTCCTCAGCCTCGGGTATTTTAAATCCGTGCACCGCTGGATGATCCTGTATTTTATATGGCTAAGACTCTATCGTGAGGTTAAATGAGAGGGGGGAAAAGCGGTACCCTGCCTGGTACCTCCACCAATAGGAAATTCCAAAGACACTGTCCCTTTCACCTTTACCACTGCAACCATGGCCTGGTAGAGGACTGCCACCCATTTTCTATACTTTATATCACCAATGTTTGTTCCAAAAAGGGCCAATGCATTACATTAAATGCTTTCTCCACATCCAGCATGAGAAAGAAGTGCATGGTTGGGTGGCCTGTCACCTCGTTCATCCAGTTATGCGCCCAACTCAGGTTATAGCTCATTGACCTGCCCGGCATAAAGCCCAAATGATCCCTGTGTATCAGGTGCGTATTGGCCTGCAGAAGCCTCAAGGCCAGTATCGTAGACAAAACCTTAACCTCAATATTAGGTAATGCAATTTGGCAGTATGAATCAAAATATTCCTTCGGTTTGCCTTCTTTATGAATCACCACAATGGTGACACATTGTAGATCAGGCCGAAGTAATCTTGCGTTCTGACCTTTTAAAATATATCCAGCAGATGGGGGAGAAATGTGGTGTAGCACTTACAGAATTGCATTAGGATCTCATCGGGCCCTGGGAATTTACCAGACTTCAGTTTTGCCACGGCAGACTGGACCTCCATTAAGGTGATGTCAGCTTCCAGTACATCCCTCGCCTCCCCGTCTAGCACTGAGATGACCACTGTCACCAGGTACTGTACAATCTGCAGAGCCTCATGTAGTGGCCTGGCTCTAAAAAAACAACCTGAAGTACTGGGTAAATGCCTTCACGATGAGCTTGTCTGAGTCGTAGGTCTCTCTTTCCGGCCCTCTATCTTTTGCCCCAACCTGGTCTCGATTTTCTTCTTTTCTAGCCATACCAGGAGTTTGCCTGCCTTATCCCCAGTTTCATAGAGCCGATGTAGTGTGGCAAGCATTTGCTTCTTCTCTGTGCCAAGTACTAATATTCAGCTCTCAGGATTTTTAATTGTCTGAGCTTGGAGGAGTCTAACATTGACCTTGTGTCACCCTTTAACTCAAGAAGCTGGCGTTCAAGGTCCTCATGGGCAACCACCAATTTCCTCTTTTTTGGGCCACCAAATTCTGGGCTATGTTGCGGGGGACCATTGTGGAGATATGCTTGTAAGGTGAGAATAGAATGTGAATGGAATGTGCATTCTTGTTAGGCCATTTGGAAGGTTGGGGGACATAATGCTGGAGACTAAAGAAATGTACACACTGGATAAATGTAAAGAAAAATGCAGTCCCAGTGGTACACACAGTGAGACTTGTACCATTTCTGATGAGGGAACCACTCCAACAGGAACTTAACAAATTATTGGAAGAAAAGGTAATGGAACCAATTGAGTCTTCTGAGTGGTTGGCGCCTATTGTCGTGGCACCTAAAGAAGGAAACAAGATTTATTTGTGTATTGGCTTGACAGACCTTCATAAAAAACATTTGGGTGGCCAGATAACCTTTGCCTAATATTACGGAAATGTTGAGCATGATGGGTGGTGGCAAAGTATTTAGGCCCTCATTACAACATTGGCGGTAAATCCCCCTTACCACCGTGCAGAAGACCGCCAACACACCGCCGCGGCTGCGGAAATCCGCTACAGCTATTACGACCCACAGCTCAGAATCCACCAAAATCCAGACACCCACACGAGGCCGCCGCACCAAAGGTCAGTGATGAACTGGCGATAACAAAACTTCCACCGTCACGCCAACAGGAATACACCCACACTATCACAACCCATGAATCAATGTGGCGGTCTTTCAACCACGGTAAACCATTGGCGGTACACACTGCTGCGCTCAAAATACACACACATTTACAAAACACAACCACATTGGACAATTCAAAATACACACACCTGATACACATACACACACCACTCCCACACACCCAATACAATATAAAACACACACCCACATTACCCACAAACCCTTACAACGAAAAATTTGGAAGAAGCAGAGAGACAGAAAAGCAAAGACCACACCAGCATACAGAGGCACACAACACCATCACTCATACACATCCACGCACAAAACACCACAAACCCCAAAACATCACCCCACACATCACAACAGACACCACCTCACACATCACCCACACCACTCCATGGCACTGCAAAGACACCTCAGGTTTTCTGAGGAGGAGCTCAGGGTCATGGTGGAGGAAATCATCCGGGTAGAGCCATAGCTATTTGGATCACAGGTGCAGCACACCTCCATAGCTAGGAAGATGGAGCTATGGCGCAGAATCGTAGACAGGGTCAACGCAGTGGGACAGCTTCCAAGAACAAGGGATGACATCAGGAAGCGGTGGAACGACCTACGGGGGAAGGTGCATTCCGTGGTCTCAAGACACCACTTTTCAGTGCAGAGGACTGGCGGCGGACTCCCACCTCCTCCCCCACAACTAACAACATGGGAGGAGCAGGTCTTGGCTATACTACATCCTGAGGGCCTCGCAGGAGTAGCAGGAGGAATGGACTCTGGTAAGTCAAATCTTTAACTACCATATCCCCCACCCTACCTGCATGCCAACACATACCCCCACCTTCGCCCTCACCCCCATCACTCCAACTCTTCACATGTGTCCTATTATCACAAACCACACATCCCAACACCAAGCCCTGCATGCAACAACAAAGCATGGACACCCATCACCAAAGCATGTCCACTACACATACCCACACATACCCCAAAACAATTATCACACAAGGTCCTACACAAGAATGTAAGCACTGTGGTACAGGGTCACCCACCAATTGCACACAACGGCACACACACATGCAATAATCATGCCTTTACACCCCTGCAGGACCCCTACCCAACGTCACCGGATAGGAGGTTCCAGACATGACCACCCCCCCACAGAAGAGGCCCACAGTGATGACAGCAGCTCTGTCCAACTGAATCTAGATGACCAGCCCTGCCCATCTGGGACCTTGCGACAGTCGGTTCCCCTGACACAGTCACAGGCCACCACAGAGCCTCCCCCCTCAGGAAACACCAGCACAGCACCCACCCAGCGGGCCCATACCTTTGTCCCCAGGACACGTCAAGCAGCAGTGTGTCCACCACTACAGCGAACCCAGACAAACCCACAAACCCAAGAACAGCAGGGACCTGGGGGAAGTGGCAGTGGGTCCACGGTTCAGGGGACAGAGGCCCAGGAAAACCAGGGAACTGGGAGGTGTGCTGTGCGACAGGGGGAGGACAGGCCCAGGGAACCCACTCTTCATGAGGCCCTCTCCAACATCATGGGAGCGTACCATCATTCCCAGGAGACGATGGCAACGGTACTGGCCAAGTTTCAGGAGACCCAGCGGCTGCAGGAGGAACAGTATTTGGGGTTCAGGGAGGAACTCAAGTCCTTCAATACCACCCTGGGCACCATTGTAGGGGTGCCAAAGGACCTTGTGAACACCAAGAGGGACACTGTGGCACAACAAGGGGCCCCTGACACTAGCCTGGATGATGAACTGCCCACCACCTCCTCCGGCGCTAGCGGACAGGAGGCACCGCCACAGGACCACGACACCAGCGCCCCACCCCCTGCAGCTGGAGAACCACCCCACAAGCGGTCCCTGAGATCCAGGACAAAGACAGAGAACAATGCCAAGACCCCCTCCAAGAAATGAGACCACCCTGAATATCATCCTTCTGTCCCACTTTGTCACCCTGTCCATCCTTAAACTGACCTAGCTCCACTTCCTATGCCCCTTTGGACACTGCACCTGCGGGACTAATAACTGGACTCTACCATGGACATTCCCCCACCATTTTACAAACCCCCCCACTATTTAGCACTTAAATAAACACCCTTGAATCACAAAACAATCTGGAGTCAGTCTGTGCTTTCACAAATGTGTATTTGCAATAACTGAGGAAAATAGCAGTGTCCATTCTATTGTCAACATACCTATGTCACATAGCTCTAGTCCATGATGTAACATAGCAGAGGTCATACAGTGGGAGCCACATCTGTGAAATGGAAAGGCAAAGTGACAATTCAGGGTCCATACACTGGGTGAAAGTGACTGACAGATGATAGGTCTAACAATTTTTTCAGATGTAGGAGGCAGTGATGTCTTCTTACCTGTGTCTCACTGGAAGTATTGCTGGATCACGTTGTTTCTGTTGTCTATGTCCTCTTCTTCTGCCTCCTCTTCTTTACTGTCCACAGGCTCCACAGCTGCCACAAGACCTCCTTCTGGACCATCCTCCTGCAGAAAAGACACCTGTCATCGCAAATCCAAGTTGTGCAGCATACAGCACTCCACGATGATCTGGCACACCTTCTTTAGTGAGTAGTACAGAGAACCACCTGTCATATGGAGACACCGGAACCTGGCCTTCAGGAGGCCGAAGGTTCTTTCAATAATCCCCCTAGGTCGCCCATGTACCTCATTGTAGCATTCCTCTGCCCTTGCCCTGGGATTTCTCACTGGGGTCAGTAGCCATGACAGGTTGGGGTACCCAGAGTCACCTGCAAATGTCGAGGGACAAATGTTAGACACACACTAACCCTTAGGGACAACCCCAGACAACTATTCACACGGTATAGAGTCCTTGTCCTCACCTATTAGCCACACATGGTGCCTCTGGAGTTGCCCCATCACATAAGGGATGCTGCTATTCCTCAAAATGTAAGCGTCATGCACTGAGCCTGGAAACTTGGCGTTCACATGGGAGATGTACTGGTCGGCCAAACACACCATCTGCACATTCATTGAATGGTAGCTCTTCTGGTTTCTGTACACCTGTTCAGTCCTTGGGGTGGGTACCAAGGCCACATGTGTCCCATCAATGGCACCTATGATGTTGGGGATATGTCCCAGGGCATAGAAGTCACCTTTCACTGTAGGCAAATCCTCCACCTGAGGGAACACGATGTAGCTGTGCATGTGTTTCAGCAGGGCATACAACACTCTGGACAACACATTAGAGAACATAGGTTGGGACATCCCTGATGCTATGGCCACTGTTGTTTGAAAAGACCCACTTGCCAGGAAATTGAGTACTGACAGGACCTTCACTAGAGGGGGGGATTCCTGTGGGATGACGGATAGCTGACATCAGGTCCGGCTCCAACTGGGCACACAGTTCATGGATTGTGGCACGATCAAGTCTGTAGGTGACTATTACATGTCTCTCTTCCATTGTCGACAGGTCCACCAGTGGTCTGTACACCGGAGGATGCCGCCATCTCCTCACCTGACCCGGCAGACGTGCCCTATGGAGGAGAACAGCGAGCACAGAGTCAGCCAACACTTAGGTAGTAAGACAATAATTTTACTGCACACCTTTGTCAATACGATATGTGCCTGTCTCTGTGTATATGCAAGGCCTAGATATGTGTGACACATCGGAGGAGTTGAGAAACTAGTGGATGGGGTCCTCCCCCAGTACACGCTACTGTACAGTCCTCCAGACAAACAGGTGAGTACACTGTGAGCATGCTGTATGGGCAGTGCCTGTTTGGAGTGGTGTGGATGGAAGATACGGGGGAGAGATGAGGCCTGCATGATCGGAGGGTGAGTGTATGTGCGTCAGGGCAAGGGTGGGAACGTGGGACAATGACTGTGATGGTCCGGACGGTAAAGGTTTTACATTTTCCCCTGTACTATTCCTCTAGGTTAGGGCCCACCAGAAGAAGGATATTTGGCGTGCCATCGCCAAGGAAGTCCGGACCCTGGGGGTCCACCACGGACGGAGCACCCACTGCCAAAAAAGATGGGAGGACCTTCGCCGCTGGAGCAAGAAGACAACGGAGGCCCAGCTGGGGATGGCCTCCCAACGTGGGAGGGGTGCCCGTCGCACCATGACCCCCCTGATGCTCCGGATCCTGGCGGTGGTGTATCTGGAGTTGGATGGGCGCTTGAGGGCATCACAGCATCCACAAGGGGGTGAGTAAACTCTCATTCAGCTGACTCTGCGCGAATTGGAGGTGTCTGGGAGGTGGGCAGTGGGTTCCCCTAGGCTAGGGTGAGCTTTGTAGGCAAGGACACTTTGTGAGGCAGGCTAAGTGGCACCCCATCCCCACCAGTGTGCAGCAATCGGGCATAGGCCATGTACCCCATGTCCCTGTGATTAACTAGCGAACTCCAAGTGCATGGCGTAGTGCAGAGGGCTGCTGTGTCTGTAGTGTCCGCAGATGGTAGCGGTATTGTATGCACTGAACATGTCTTTCTTCTTTCTCCCCCCTCCTTTTTGTGGTCTCCCTGTTATTGTGTGCCTTAGCATCATCAGGCAGAAGAGCTGTGCCACCGGAGCAGGAGGAAGCTGCATCCCACATGACCCTGGAGGGCCAGACAACGGAGTCTGAATTCACCCTTGGGATGGAGGGCGAGGGGAGCTCCACGGCGGGGACCGGAGCTGAGACCACCGACTCCTTCTCTGATGGGAGCTCCCTTGCGGTGGTGGGCCCCTCTGTGCCCACCGCATCTACAGATACAGCCGCCACCCCCCCTACCAGCACCGCCCTCCCAGCAGCCCCTCAGCGTGTGTCCTGTGGCCGCTCACCCAGGAAGCCTGGCATCTCCTTAGCCCCAGGCACCTCAGACCCTGCCCCAGTCAGCCCTGCTCTCATACCAACATCCACTGCCTCCACTGTGTCCCCCTCCTCCACATCTCCCTCCTCCCTCCCTGTCACGTTTCCACTCACACCTGCATGCACTATATCTTCAGTCACTACCTCCATCACCAGCACGCCCATCACCACACATCGCTCACGTACACTCACAACCCCCACTACCATTCACACATCCCCTGTGTCCTCTACCAGTGTGTCTGTGAGCCCTCCTCCCATAGTACACAAACGCAGTCACACACCCACCCAACATCCATCCACCTCATGACAGCCTCCAGCCCATGCACCTTCACCCAAAGTCAGCAAACGAACACCTCCTACAACCACTACCTCTTCCTCCACTATCAAACCCCCTCCATCTACCCATCCCAGTGTGTCTAAAAAACTTTTCCTCTTAAATGTTGACCTCTTCCCTACACCTTCCCCCCCGTCCCTCCCCTAGGGCCTGCCTTTCCAGGTCCCAACCCAGCACCTCAGGCACCACATCACCGGGCACAGTGGTGCCAGCAATACCTCAATTTTGGAGTGCGACAAGCAACAGGGCTGCCAGTGTCCCAAGGAGCGAGGCCAAGGACATTCCCCCACCTCCAAAACAGCACAGCAGTCAGTGAGCCAGCCACCAGCACGGCAGTCAGTGAGCCAGCCACCAGCACGGCAGTCAGTGAGCCAGCCACCAGCGCCGCAGTCAGTGAGGCCGCCACCAGCACCGCCACCACAATGACCGCCGCAAGCACCGCCGCTAATGACACCGCCGCTAGCCCTGCCAGCGGACCCGCGACAACCCGAGCCAGTGGCACCACCGCAGACATGGCTGCCATCCCCAGTGGTCATCCGTACGTTGCTGGTGGTCAGTTCCAGGGGCCTGGGCAGCTTCCATGTTGCCCCACCGTCAGTGGACTGTCACATCCACTACCTCACTCCTTGGCAGGATGAGGCACTCTGGGCACAAAGCCCCCTCCAGAACCAGTGGAGAATCTCATCCACTACCTCAGTCCTTGGCAGGATGAAGCACTGTGGGCACAAAGCCCCCTTCAGAACCAGTGGAGAATCTCATCCACTACCTCAGTCCTTGGCAGGATGAAGCACTCTGGGCACAAAGCTCCCTCCAGAACCAGTGGACACAGTTATCTACTTGAGAGACTGTGGCTTTGCACTCCCCAGGATAAAGCAGTGGGCAAACCACCCACTGGAGAGACTTGAGAGACTGTGGCTTTGCACTTCCCAGGATAAAGCAGTAGGCAACCCACCCACTGGAGAGACTTGTGAGACTGTAGCTTTGCACTCCCCAGGATAAGGCAGCGGGCAACCCACCCACTGAAGAGACTTGTGAGACTGTGGCTTTGCACTCCCCAGGATACAGCAGTGGGCAAACCACCCACTGGAGAGACTTGAGAGACTGTGGCTTTGCACTCCCCAGGATAAAGCAGTGGGCAAACCACCCACTGGAGAGACTTGAGAGACTGTGGAATTGCACTCCTCAGGATACAGCAGTGGGCAAACCACCCACTGGAGAGACTTGAGAGACTGTGGCTTTGCACTCCCCAGGATAAAGCAGTGGGCAACCCACCCACTGGAGAGACTTGTGAGACTGTGGCTTTGCACTCCCCAGGATACATCAATGGACATGGAGCCCCCTAGTGAAGCTGGCGTCGTGCACTCATCCAGCTGAGGTGCACCCCTTTCCTTTCCCCCTGAGGTGCCTGTTTTATTTCGATCTGATGCCCCTGCAGTGTTCTCTCCGTTTCGATCGGGTATCTTGTGTGGGCCCCGCCCATGCATTTTGGGCCCAGTGGTCCACGGACTATATAGGTGCTGTACCTGGACTTGAATTCTTGGTGTACATATTTGTTTATAGTGTATATACATTTTGGACTAATGGATGTTTATTGATTACAACGGTTACAATAAATTCCTTTTGTCATTGCGTTCTTCCGGAGGGGTTGGGTAAAGTAAATGTAACGTTTCAGCATGTATTGGTGTGTGTGTTGTTGTGGATGACGGTGGGGGTGTTGCGTGTTGCGCGTGTGTGTGTGTGTGTGTCACTCTCTTCTCCCTCCCCCCTCCCCTGTGTTGTAGGTGCAGTACTCACCGTGGTCGTCACTGCCGTCAGTCAGGCTCCTGGTAGAGGAGCAGGAAGACTATCGCAGGGAGTATTTGGAGTTCAGGCTCCATGGCGTCCTGCTTCCTCATGGGGTGTGTAGAGGTGAGTGTTTTCCCTTCCAAGTCCTGTTTCCGCTGTGTTTTTGTTTGCGTGGAATCCGCCCCGGAAAAGGTGGTACATTGTCTTCCGCCTGTCTGTTGGCGGTGACCGCCATGCTGTTTGTTTGTACCGCCGTGGCGGTCGGAGTGTTAAAGTGGCTGTCTATGTTGGAGGTCATAATTCAATTTTTTTTACCGCCGGCCTGTTGGTGGTTTCACCGACGCTTTACCACCGACCGCCAGGGTTGTAATGAGGGCCTTAATGTATTGGACATGTCTGCAGCCTATCATCAAGTTAACCTGCATCCTGAATCGCGTCCGTTGACTTCTTTTGTCAAGCCCTTGGGTGCATATTTTTATTATCAAATGCCTTTTGGACTAGCGTTAGCATCAGCTGTGTTTCAGCGCAAAATGCAGAACATTTTTGGTGGGCTGATTAATATGTTATGTTTTCAAGAAGACATAATAGTCGTGGGAAAGTCCTTGAAAGAGCCTGATGAGTTATTAGAAAGAGTATTAGAAAGAATTGAAGATCATTGACTGTAAAGAAGGAGGAGTGCCAATTGAGGAAGAATCAAGTGAACTATTTGGGTCATGAGATATCCGCTGAAGGAATAAAACCCGAGAAGAGACTAGTGAGAGCAGTTAGTGAACCTCCAAGACCATGTAACAAAGACCAACTAAGATAATTTCTGGGGTTGGCAAAGTACTGCTCAAAATGTGTACATAATTTTACAGATGTTGTAGAATACATGAGAGTATTGTTAGAAAAGGGGCAGTGTTTGAATGGGAAGCTGAATGTGAAATGGTGTTTACTAAGATTAAGAAATCAATTGCTAGTGCCCCTACATTCGACGGAAAACAATTGTGATGATTGATGCCAGTAGTGTGGGGCTTGGAGTGGTACTCATACAGATGGTGGATAATGAGGAGAGAATCATTGGCTTTGCATCCCGACGGTTGCAGGGGACTGAGCGATCATACTCTGCCATGGAGTAAGAAGAACTGGCTTGTTGTTGGGGTATAAATCACTCTAAGTATTATTTGTGGGGATTGCCTTTTGTGCTTCGCACTGATCATAAACCATTATTGCAAGTTTTCAAATGTGGTCGGGATTTAGAAGGGAGTATGACACCTCGTATTTCCAGATGGTTGATTACTGTAATAGACTTCAATTTTGTTGTAGAATTTGTAAGAGGTAAGAGGAATATAGTGGCTGATTGTCTGTCACGCATGCCTATTGATGAAAATCTGGAGGAGATCTCACTGATGTGTGAGACGGAATCGCAGATGTTCTCAATAGACGGTGAACTGGTTATAGGACAGGAGGAATGGGAAGATGCTATAGTGGAGGATAAGGAGGAGTTGAAAAAATTCAGAAGTAGTTCGGGACAAGAAAGAGGTGCCTTGCATGAAAGTTTGAAACAGTATTTTGAAGTAAAGGATAAATTGAGTATTCAAGGGGAGAAGGTGTTAAGACGTGACAGGATTGTTCCTCCTAGGAAGTTGAGAATAAGGTTGATAAAAATTGTGCACAAAGGACATCTAGGAAGAAGTCTGACTAAAAGGAGATTGTGACAGTTTTATTGGTGGCCTGGGATGGATAAGGATGTGGAGAAGATTGTGAATGAATGTCAGGCGTGTGGAAACAGTGACAAAGCAAACATTGTCAGACAACCACCTTTAGGGTGCGTACAGTTTCGAGCAGGACCATGGGAAAAGTTAGCTTTAGACTTTATGGGTCCGGTGGATAAACTAGGTAGGAGGAATCGTTTTCTCGTAGTCCTTGTGGATTATTATAGTAAATGGTTTGTGATTAAGACTATGGAGCAGATTATAACCAACAATGTCATAGAGTTTCTTGGAGAAGTACTTTTGGAGGAGGGAGTACCAAAAAACCTGGTCACAGGTAATGGTGTGCAGCTAATTTCTGTAGCTATGACAGATTTTCTTACTGGATTGAGAATTAAACATGAGAGAGTGGCATTATTTCGACCGCAAGCGAATGGTTTAGTGGAGAGGGTGAATCGAATTATTATGGAGAACATTCAACTTTCTTTAGCCAGTGGAATAAATTGGAGGGAAGAGTTGAACAAGATGTTGTGGGCACATAGAGTAACACCCACTCAGTGACAGGAGTGTCGCCTTTCATTGCTTTTAAGGGAAGAGAACCAGCGACAAAAGAATCCCCTTGGTGGTTGCATGAGAAGAAACAGGTGTGGGTTGATCGTGAAAGTATGAAAGAGAGTGAGTTGGGTTTCGAGGAGTGAAACAAATTGAGTTATGATAGCAGGAAGAGATTGAAGAACATTAGTGTGAAAGAAGGCGATTGGGTGGCAGTGAAAACATTTGGTATAGTAAAGAAAGGCGAGAGCAAGTTTTTTTAACCACAGAAAGTAGTAAAAGTGTTGAATTTGGTGGTTAAATTAGATGATGGTAAAGACTGGCGTGTAGGAAATTTGTGTAACATTAAGAAGATGAAAGAGTTTATGTAATGTGGTAATCTTTAGCTTTATTGAGGACAGTTTATATTGTATATAAATTATAGTCTTGTGCTTATGTGTGTAATGTACATAGTTTATAGTCTTGTGCTTATGTGCATTTGACTGATTATTACAATATGTAAGGGGAGGATATGTAGAGATATGCTTGTAAGGTGAGACTAGAATGTGAATGGAATGTGCATTCTTGTTAGGCCATTTGGAAGGTTGGGGACAGAGTGCTTGAGACTGGGGAATGAAGAGGAAGCTGGGAGTTATTGATGCTGTACAAGAAGATATGATTCTGGAATAAAGATTTCCTAATCTCTACTAGCTTGCACAATTACTACAACCATCTAATACTTTTACCACAACACCACCTTGGATGTAACTGAGTCCTTGTTCTCCTTGAAGTACAGCTCAATATCAACCTGGAACCCCACTGCGACATCCCGGTCCTATAGATCCCAGGCACTGAGTTTCCAACCAGATCCCCCTACCTTGACTTTGTCATCCCAGTTTAACTAATAGAGGGGAGTGATCAGAAAGCCCTTGAGTTAGGAATTCTGCTTGCTGTATGGTGCCAACAGTCCCAGCTGAGGCAAAAGGATAATGCAGCATAGCCCTGGAGAAATATGAGTATCTCCTATCAGTGGGGTGCTTACAACACCACAGGCCCAAAAGACCCAGTGTTGCAGCAAAGCACAAGAGAGGGATAGACTGTGGATCCGTCCCTGCCGTCCCAGATCTATCTAAGCCTACCGTCATGGTATTGTTAAAGTCAGCCCTCATAATATGCAGCAAGGAGTTCGCTTCCAACAGAATCTCGGTGAGTTTAGTCATTGTGGATGATTGCAGCCTTGGGGGTGCATACATGGTAAGCAGGGTGACATCAGTCCATACCCAGAGCCACTTATCTTCTGTAGGGGTCTATCCAATTCTTCGTCACCTGAAAGGGGGATTCATTTTAATGAATATATCCATGACCCTGGAGCTAGTGGTACAGGCATGTGTGCCAGCGTGGTGTATGTCCCTCTCCCAAGAAATTGACAGTGTACTCCCTGGAGGTGAGTTTCCTGTAGGAGGATGACATCTGGCTGCAGTCATTTAAAGTATTGGGCAACCAAACTCCTCTTCACTTTTTCATCCAGTCCATTAACATGCCATGACAGGACCGTGAGTGCCTTGGAGTCTAAGGTGTGGTAATGCACCATGTCTTTGCATGGCTGCTCAATCTGTGCATGCGTCCCTGTCTAGGACTGCATAGCGACTGAAGCATATGAACCCATTCACCCTGAACTAATAAAACCCCAAACCTCAAATGCAATTCCCAACATTTCCCCACTCCACTCCATAAGGTCCTCCACAAGTGTATATCCCCGTAACTGAACTAAAACTACTCATATGGTGAGAATGAGAGGTCTGTAGCCCACCACTCACCCCTGTAACTCAGTCCACTATGCCCCACCTACGGAGGGGATTGAGAAAAAAATGATATAGTGGTACTGTCTCAGGAGATATGTAAAACTTAAAGAATAGTAAAGAAGTCCCTGGAAGGACCAAGCCAAAGCACCACCTCAAAATGTCCTGAGAAGAAGATGTAGGAGCCTTGGACACCGCCAGGTGATCCGATTTAACAACAGCAGCCACCTGCACAACAAGGTCGTGGGAGGGACTAGGAGTTCTTGAAGTGGATGAGGCGGAAAAACTCTGGGCCCACCTTCTCTACCATGCCTGTCCACCACCATTGCCACGGCCATGTCCCTGGGCCTTGGCAGTCACGCCTATATTTGAAGAGAGGCCCTTCCAGGGGGGTGACAAATTAACACCCAGGGGCCGGGTCTCCGTAGCCCATTTCCATGCCACCTCAGGTGTGTCAGAAAAGTAAGATTGGGAGGTGTGTATAACCTTAAGGCCAGCGGGGACCAGGATCATATACCTTAAGTCCATGGCTCTCGGTTTTTGCTTCACATCTTCAAAGGACGGTGTTGGCAATGTGCAAGGCAAGTATAGTCCAGGAAAATTTGAATCAGGGACAACTGGAAAGTTGCAGGGCCAATTGATGAGCAAAATGCAGGATTACATCCCGAACTTTGTAGTTCAGGACCCACACAATTGCCGGTCAAAGAGGAGCCTCAGGCAGAGGCTCCAATGTCAGTGATCTATGGGCATGTTCCACTACAAAGCAAGCAGACAAGTGTCCTTCAGGGACCCAAGAAAAGATCCATTGCTCCAAAAAGTCCACCGGAGACTTCCCTTCAACCTCCTCAGGAAATACCACAAACCAGAGATTGTTGCCAGGGCCTGATTTTCAGCTTCTTCTGCGCAGAGTTCCATAGTGCGGGACGTGTTTTAAGGCAAGACACCTCTGCCTTGATAGTGGAAACAGTCTTTGAGATCAAGAAATACGCCCTCATCCCAGGCCACAGGGTCCGCCATATTGTGCAGACCCTGGTGCAGGACAGCCACATCAATGCCTACCTCCCCGATCTTAGATTCCAGTTTGGATTAGGAGGTCTGAATAGCCAGGAGAATGTCATTCGAAGTCGCCTGCCCTACGCTAAAAAGGGTGGGGAGTCTCAGATGCACTCTGCTGAGAGGCAGAGGGCAGGCCAGTTGTGAACATATCAATCCTGGATTGCGTTGATGACAAGGGAGGATCTGTTTTCCCCATGATGGCCAGAGACACAACACAGCCCTTAAGGCAAATGCCTGGTAGGTGAAGTACCAACGTGGCAGGGGCAACAGCAGATATGGAGAAATAGTCCAAAGGTGCACTCACAACCCGCTTGCACAGGGCAGTGTCTCCTGGCAGCACAAGCAGTCAGAGACCCCACAGGCACCATCTGAATCCCATTGAGAAATAGGGTCCATAGCCTAAGACCTTGGAGCGATGGAGGAGGTGGAGGAGGATTTGCTGCTGGCAAACACCACAGTACAGCAGGCCTCACCAGCACCAAACCCTGCACAATTCAAAGATGACCCCATAAGGCAGGAAACTGCTATCTGCAAGAGCAGGGGCCAGGGGAGAGTCGTTTGATAGAGTTCTGTAAAGTGTAGGAGAGTGAGTTGCCATCTCTCTCTGGTAATCCACAGCCACATGAGACAGACAGGTCAGTTGGCACATTCAGGAAACAAGAGGCGGCCCCCCGCTGACACCAGGACCACAACCTCTGCACCCGCGTAGGCCAGTAAATGCAACTATATGCATCACAGCCCCAAAGGCTCCATGACACCAGGAAGAATGCACCAGACACCGACACCAGCAACAGGCAGAAGAGAGGCCGAAATGCCGCCTCCTGTGGGGTCCCAGTGAAATTTGGGTGGCCCACTTCATGATGTTAATGCAGCATGAGGACCGCGTGATATGTACAGGGCAGCCCACTCACTCCAGGAAAGCCGCTGCAGGCTGAAGACTACCCAAGGGGAGCAGTAAAGCCTGCTCTCCCAAGTGGCCGCCACAGGAGAAATCACAAGACGCCGCTGACCTTCAGCAAGCTCAGTATGCCCTGAGGCTGGCTTAAACCATGAGCCGCAAGGCCACACCTGTCAGTTTTGCTGCCCTGATCAGTAGTCCCAAAGAGGGGAAGCAGTGCGGATCCTTTGCTCCTGGAGACCGCAGTCCCAAGTGGCTGCCACGGGACAGGTCTCTTGAATCTGCTGGCCATCGGGAGGCTCAACACCCCTATGACTCGGGGAGAGCGCCAAGGCCAGCACTCTCTGTAAGTGGCAAGGCCACACCTGTCAGCAGGGCTGCACCAGGTTGAAAGTCTGAGGGAGTGGGGCAGTGTGATTTCTACCCTCCAGGAGACTGCAGTGAGAGAAATCTTGTTCGCCCATTGACCCTCGGTGTGTTCAGCACCCCTGGGACTTGGATGGGAGCATTGAGGCTGGCCCACTCTGCGAACCGGGGAAGCCGCCCAAGTCCCTGGTACAGAGCAGCGCAGCACAGGCTCGCCAACTGCTGCTCAGCCCTGGGCAGCCATAGAAGGGCACCCATGGGATCAGTTGGATGTGGAGGAGTTGAGTAGCCTCTCGGGGGCTACGACTGACGTGCCAGCAGCTGGATCACCGTGGATTCACCTCTGGGGAGTGAGAGCCCACGGAGGGACGTCCGCCATCTTGACCATTTTGGCTACTCCCCTGTTGGAGGAATTTAAGATTGTATTTGTAAAAAAATATAAAAATGTAATGCATGAAAATAAGAAAAGCTGTTAAAAAATAAATCATGCCGAAATGAAATAAAAACAATACTGAGCTTTATTGGGTCGCTTCACTTTGGTTTCATTCTATGTATAAAGATATATAGGTTAAGTGGGAAGTGTTATTATTGATTGCTGTTATATCTCCTACTTTATTGTACCTAAAATTATTTTTGAGGTACCCTTTTTTTGGGATAAGTGTTCACCACTTCCCCCATATTTCTTGGTATTTCCTAGGGCACAATTGAGCTAAATAAATTGATTCCTCCAATTTAGCAGAGTGGTACATGCCCCACTTGCATTCTCTCTGGGATGGAGCGTCCATTGACTTCCAATATTTGGATATACCCGTTTTAGTCCCCCTTGTGCCTCCCATTGTTAATAAGGTTTTATTAATTGTTTTAGTAATTATAAAATATGCAAGTGGGAATATTGTGGGATTGTTTTTCAAGTTTATATTTTGTGTAATAATAAGTATGTATACTGTGCAATTTTACACATGATCCTACACATGTGGACTGAATAGATAGATATAGTTGCAATTAATTTCATATCATGTATAGAAGTGAACTTAACAATGTATTTTAGTTAGGCAACAAGTCTGTATAAATCTCCATTTTGAACAAGATGGATGGTATCACTATCACTCGGTCTTCTTCCCTCCACTGCACACATCCTCTCCCCACAGGTACTGCAGGGCACATAGTTCAGCTAATGATATAATGATTTATTCCCACAGCAGAAGTCTTGCTAAAGAACTGATAGTTTTGCACCACCATGATTTTGCAGTTTTTCTAGTTTACTTAGTTTACTATGCAAGAATTGTGTATAAGAACCCCTTTATTCTGGAGTTGAACTTGAGATTTCCTGAGCTTTCCTAAGTCGCTAGGGATGTCCCAAATTTTCATGATTTGCTGTCCATTGAGACCTAGAACAATTTTAGATTTTTACATACTGTGTAAAACTTTGCATCTGAGAGCCATCATGGCATTGACTCTGAACTGCCTATATTGAATGTTTGTAATAAAAACCTTTTGATCTAGAACTAAGTGTTTCCCATTATTTAATGAACTGTTTTATTCTGCTAATTGATGGTCGGGGAGGTGCGTTAACGCGTTGACACAGTGTTTCGTGAAAATGAGGTGTAACATTGCCTCTGATCTGTGGAAAAACCAAATTTTGGGGTGGATAAGTTTTGAAGTACTGGTTTGCTTCCACTAGTTACACTTGTACAATGGCAAAAATAACCCACTTCTAGTCGAGTTGAAAGCAATCAGGCTATCACTGAAACCTGCCTTTATTGTAAATCACAATAATCAATGATGTAGCTGTCATCGGTGTTGCAGGTGAAGTGGTCCTGGGGCCCATTTTATCCCTGTTATGACTGCCATGTACTATCCAAACTAGGGGCCCATTTTCCTTGCTTGCATTAGGTTCCACTGCAGCCTCGCCATTCCACTAAGTGACATTATTCTCACTCATGAAGCTAAATAACATTGGCTTCTTCAGTGAAAGTATGCACAGCCAATTTCGATTTATATAATTTCTGTGCAGTGCATGGAGATGTGTTTATCAGCATACTGACAATAACTTTTCTTGGGTATGGAAGCATAATGAAGAATATGGTTAATAAAGCTATCATCTATAAAATGGTGACATCAGTCCAAATGAAAATGTCACCTTCTCTCCATGTAAAACACCACAAGAGAGCCGAATGACCTTAATAAGTTCAGAAAGCAGCTCCGAAATGTATGTGTCAAAGTATCCTGCACAAATGACGCAATTAATTACTTTCAAGAGATAGTGGAGTGAATGTGTTCATATAATGTGAAAGACTCCTTAAAAGCTTTTTTTCAGTTGAAAGTATAAGTGAAGATGGCTGTGAAGCAAGGGTGTCGATTCAGTTACGTCTCACATGTTTCAGACTTGACAGCATGCTCCTTTGACTCTGATACCATCACAGTGTTCACCCTTTTTCTCCCCATTTGCCCTTCAGTATAACTTCCTACTTGCTGGTGTAAGTTGAATGATAAGTACAGAATGTGTTTATGCTGTTACTTTCTATAGCAAGGGCAGTGCCAGGGAACCAAAGGGCAAGCCAGGTGTATCAGCTGCTATCATTGGCTACCCTCTAATTGGCATCCGTGTTGCCAGGTAAAGCAAAGGACTAACGCGTATTTATTTTTCTCTTGAAATGTCCTCTAAACTGTTGAATGCACCATATTTTGGTGTTTTGCCTCAGTAGGCCCTTGTTAAATCTACTAACGCTTAGATTGGTCCACCACATTAGTTCTTCAATGTCAAACATTTGTCATATTTTCAAATAAACAGAGCAAAATTCACATCATTGTGGATTCCAGGGACATTGAAACTTGCTTCCAGTGTGAAAATGTATTTTAAAAATGTGCTCTGTTGGGGCGAAGGTTGTGGGTGTGTTTTTCAAACACATAGAGTGGGACTAGGCCTTGAGTATTTGTACCTATAAGTGTGTCTAGGCGGATGATCCACGTTGTAGTAACACCTCTACATTTAACAGAAATGTTGGCTTTTTCTAGAAGGTGTTCCTTTTCGCAGTGTTCTGATGCAAGTTTAAGTATGAATGTTGGTTTATTAGGTGAGCGTGGCTTATGATAGGACATCAGGGTAATGTTCATGTTTGCCTTGCATAACACAGAATTTTAATTACTAGTGGTTAATGTCAGTTTTGTTTTGAGTGGTTGTTATTTTTGGCTGCGTAGTGCAGAAGGTGGATCTCTTTGAGCAGAGAAGGAAGTAGGCCTCCATGCTAGGTGTTGTTTTAGTTTGTATATTGCAAGGAGCTGTTGGTTTTAGGCATACACAGAACAGGAGCTGGGTCCATATGGCTTTTTGTCAGGGCGTGCGCTGAGCAAGTATTAAGCCCACAATCTGGGTGCTGGTTTTAGACGTGTCCAGAGGAGAAGCGGGATCTTAGGGTGGCAATAATTTCACACTGTGTGAGTTACTTTTTTTGTGTGTATATTTCTTTATTGATTTTCACCTAAGTAGGTTCAGGTAATACAATGCAATATAGTGTTTCGTTGTTACAGATTATTAGTATATAAGTATTGTCTTGGCATATAAAGAGAGAAGAACAATAAATTCACATATTGCGTGGTATATTTCCTATTTGGTAGGTAAATTGCTAAGAATATAAACATATACGCTGTACATTAACGAGCATGTAAACTATATCAACAAATCGAAAATAATGAATAATACATATGAAAGGAAAGAAAAATAAAAGAGAAGAGAAGATTAACAATCACCATGCGTGCATTTAAATATACGTTTGTCATGAAATACCATGTGTAAATGAGGGACCAACTCGTAGTATGTATAGCAAGTATTGAGAGTCGGGCTCAAGTGCACTATCATATTGGTATCAAGTTGTATGTATAAGCATATAGTGGCTGCGTGTAGTTATCAGGGAGGGCCGTCCAGATTCACGGAGGGTGAAGGTCATTTTTAGCTTCCACCTTCCGGGCCAATGATTCCCAATAATCCGCCCCTGTATTTGTTATGCCCTGTGTTCGGAGCCATCGTATATGATGAGCTTCAGCCTTAGACCATGTCAAAAGGTCTTTCAGCCATTGCGATATGGACGGGGGGGCCTGAGACTTCCATGCCATGGCTATCCGGCGTTTAAATAGTACCAATGCTAAATCTATGAACCTGTGGAGATATTTGTCTTTTTGTGTTTTGGGTCGAACACTTAACAGGCAGGAGTTCGGTGTCGCAGGTAGGGTATAGTCTGTTATTTCTGTAATTGTTGTGATGATTGTGTGCCAGACAGTCTGTAGAGTTGGACAATCCCATACCATATGATAGAATCCCGCAGGGGATGTAGCACATCGCGGACAAATTGGTTCATGCGTTGGGTACATACGATGGAGACGTTGAGGATCTAAGTAGGCTTGGTGTATGAAGTTAAATTGAATGAATCTAAATCTGGCATTGCAAGAGACCTCCTTTACTGAGCGCAATGCCGAGGTCCACCCTGGTAGTGTCAATAAAGTTGATAGCGCCTTATTCCATTTTTCATGTGTTGTTTGTAGTGGGGTAGTAGTGGGTGTATGGAGTGCTTTGTATAGGGTGGTGACGATGCGTTTAGTTGACGTTGCCGATAATATGGCATGTAGGACATGAGAAGTGGGTGGCTCAGCATTCCCTGGACCCCATGTGTGGCGCATGCTTTGTGTTATAGTATAATAAGTGATAAATTGCCCTGGTGCAATGTCATATTCAGCAATCAGGTCTTGAAAAGATTTAAGTAAACCGTCTGAGAAGAGGTGTTCCATTAGTCTGATGCCCTTGTCTACCCATAATGCTTGTGTCTGGGTTGATGTGAGCTGTGCTAAGCCAGGTATATCCCACAGTGCTATTGCCGGGGAATATGGAGTGGGTGATTATTTGGGATATAAATGACGATGCTAAGATGTGTGTGCCGTTCTCAGTAATGGAGTCGTTGTAGAACCTCTCACCATAGTGCTGGTCAGCCAAGTATACAACGCTGTGTCACCCAATTGGGCTAGTACATCACGTGTCTCAGGATGCAACGGAGAAGTCATAAACCATGTGGTTGGCCACTGTAACTGCTCTGCTGTGTAATAGGACTCAAAGTGTGGGGCGCCTAGGCCACCTTCATGGAGCGGTCTTTGGAGTACAGAGAGAGCTACTCTGCAACGTTTGTCTCCCCATATCAAATCCAATAAGAAACTATTCAGCGCTTTAAAAAAAGTTTGTGTCACTGCAATAGGCAGAGCTGAAAAATAATAGAGCAGCTGAGGTAGAATTAACATCTTAGATATCGCCACCCTGCCCATTGGGGATAAAGGTAGTGATTGCCAGAAAGCGAGAGATGTGTGAGCAGTTATCAGCGCTCTAGCTAGATTACCATCTAGGAGGTTTTTAGTCGAGTGATAAATATATACCCCTAAATATTTGAAGGTATTGTATCGCCATTGCAATCTTGTGTTATGCGGCATGGCAAGGCGTTTGGCGGGAGGGTATAGTACTAGTGGAAATACGAATGATTTAGGCCAATTAACCTGGAGTCCTGATGTTGTCCCAAACCGTGAGAGTGAGTGTTCAAGTTTAGGGGGCGTAGAGTGCACATCTCTAAGATAAATAAGAGCATCGTCCGCGTAGAGGGACACCACATGGAATCTTTGGGGGACCCATATTCCCCAGGCTTCAGCTTTGGTACGTAGGTAACATGCCAGGGGTTCCATGACCAATGCAAACAACAGCGGTGATAATGGGCAGCCCTGTCTTGTGCCTCGTTGTATATGAAAGCAATTCGATATTACCCTACCTGTCTTCACTCTTGCTAGTGGTTCTTTGTATAGCGTCTTAATCCAGTGCAATAAGTGAGGACCAAATCCCATTTTCTCCAGGCAAGCAAATAAGAAGTCCCATCCCAATGTGTCAAAGGCCTTCTCTATATCTAGAGAAATCGCCACACGATGTATATCTTCCATCTGCGTATTGTGTATTAAATGTAGGAGACGTCTGATATTTATGTGTGGTGAAACCTGGTATAAAGCCTGACTGGTCGTAGTGTACCAAAGAGTGCATTACAGGTAGCAGGCGGTTAGCAGTAGTGATAAAGGGCGATAAGATCTTACATCAGCTGTATCACGCCCTGGTTTATGCAGCACTACAATAAGAGTTTCCCACAATGAGCGTGGTAGGGAGCCCTGTTGAAATGCTTCCAGGTAGACCTCTAACAGTCATGGAAAGAGGGTGGTGGGGTATGTGGCATAGTATTCAATGGGCAAGCCATCAGTGCCTGGTGTCTTGCCACGTGCCATCTGTTTGACCGAGGTCGCGATTTCATCTAGTTGTACGGGTTCTTCAAAATTATAGCGTTGTGTATCTGTTAATTTAGGAAGGGATACCTCGTTCAGAAAACTACATGCTCTCTGTGTTTAAATCCGTCGGCCTTTCATAGAACCGTTGATAGTAGGCGTGGAAAGCATCATTTATTGCGAGTTGGGACGTGGCCATATGCCCATCTGGCAATAGAATAGACAATGCCGGTGTTTTATGGTTCACCTCTCGGAGGAGCCAGGCAAGCACTTTTCCCAATCGATCTCCCTGAGCATGTTGTAAGGCCAAACGTGTGCGATAATCATAATGACCTAAGGTGGATTCTGTTTCGTGTCTACAGCGTCTGAGTTGACGTAGTTGTGTAGGAGACCCTGAGGATTCCGCAGCCTGAAGTTCCTCTTGATGTAAGTCACGTTCAATTTTAATAAAATCACGTGTTAATTGCTGTCTTACTCCCCAAGTTGTAGTCATACAGTGTCCCCGAATAACCACTTTATGTGTTTCCCACTCCGTTGCACGGGAAGAAGCGGTACAAGCATTTGTTAGGAAATATTGTCGAATAGTGTCTGACAGTGACTCACGGAACGGGGGGTCTAGCAAGGCAGCTGTTTGCAGATGCCAAGTGGGTATAGCAGTCTCGGTGAACCCCAAGAGAAAAGTGCTGTTAGTGGGTTATGGTCAGAGTGTGTTTTTGCGAGGTATTCTGTGTGGTTCAAAAGAGGGCCATTATCGCTGGTACTAAATAAAATGTCTATCCTGGTATGAAGGTCGTGTACCGTTGAATAAAAGGAATATTCACGGTCTTGTCTGTGACTCAGTCGCCATACATCAACTATTATCATGTGTGTACTCCAGGTTCGGAAATGACAAGCATTCCGTAGACCAGGGGCTGCCGATATTGGAGGGTGAGATTGGTCTAATTGAGGATCCATGATACAATTAAGGTCTCCGCCCCAGATTGCAGGAGCAAGTGGGTCATGGAGCAGGGCAGGTGTGAGGGAATCTAGAAAAGGGATCTGATTGGTGTTTGGAGCATAGACAGCCGCTATGTTAAAAGGAGTGCCGTCTAGCTTACCCTCCAATATCATATATTTGCCTTCCTTATCTATTATCTGGGATGTGAGGCCAAAGGGAATACCAGGAGCCAACCATATTATGACACCTTTATCAAATGCTGACGTAACAGTGCCATATATTTGACCTCACCAGCGAGATCTTACCTTCATTAATTCTGCTTTTGTAAGATGTGTTTCTTGAAGCAGTGCAATATGTACACCATGACGTTTGAAATATGAGTGTATTTTATATTGTTTAGTGTATGTTGCCATACCTCTTACATTCCAGGTCAGAATTCTATATTGTGGGGCCTGGATCGGCCGTTGTGTGAAAGACATCATTAATTTAGTTTTTAAACAAGATATTACAGACAATATATCCTATTTGCCAATTATTCTTTTGAGGTCATGTTTATGCACGGACGGCGGAGGTGATATGGCCCTGTATTTCAAACTATGAAGGTTTTCAGAACTGCATATTAATGAGCATAGTGAAACATTTAAAGAACTAATAAGAAAATACCCCAACAATACAAACAACCCCTCCCTGGCCGCAACTATAAGCTGTGCCGCCCAATGTACGTTAACCAAGAACAAGTAACAAGTGTCTCTGTGCCTCAATGAACAACAAGTCCAAAGGTACATGGTGGTGGGGTGGTGACGATTTTAAGTGAAGATATACCCCGTTACGGGGTCCTTGATATTTGATGCAACACAGGAGAAAGGATCAAATTAGGTGGTGTTTACAAGGATATTCGTGTATTCGGCGATGAAATATATAGAAGGCGATAAAGTGCATTGGACACATAACTTGCTATTAACTGTCAAATAATGTCATCCACTGAGTCGGGCTTTACATGTGGGGCTTTATTGCTGCCAGTCTCTGAAATCTCAGAACCTGTTTCCGATCCTGATGATTGTGTGTGCTCCATGCAAAGAGTGTTGGAAGGGTGCTTACAACAGCGTGTGGCTGTTGATACTGCTCGATCTCGCTCCAACGCCACCTGCTCCTGGTTTGGGAGGGAGCTAACTGGTTTTCTGCGTAGACGTCTCAGCTTCGGAGTGATCCATGTGTCTGCATCTTTCTCTTCCTCTGTTGCCTCCACCAGGACCTTGGCGTGAAGCCAGGTCCATACGTCCTCGGGTGATTGGAAGATATGTGTTGTCTCTTGATCTATGATCTTAAGTTTTGCTTGGTAAAGAAGAGCATATTTGATTTGTAGAGCGCGGAGGCGTTGTTTAACCGTCATGAATTGTCCTTTTCGGTTGTACCTCCATTGTGTAGTCTGGATATGCCACTATTGATGTGTCTTCGAGGTGCCAAGGCCCTTTGGTGCGGAACAATTTCAGGATCAAGTCCCGGTCGCGAAAACACTGCATGAGTTACAGTCTGTATGTTGAGCTTTATGTGTGCTGAGCAGGATTTGTTTTAAATGTTTTAGTTTTCAACATTTAAAGGGCTCAACATATTGGAAGATAGCCAGAACAGGTTAGTAATCGTGCAGTTTGCAATGCAATTGTTTCTGGGTAAATTAGTTCTGAAACATATCAGATACATTAGGGCACGGTGTGTCACAGGGGATCTGTTGGAACTCAATATCTACTGATGAGGGGCACGTAATGGTGATGGGGCAATGAAGTTCATGCTGTAGGAGCAGTGCACTATTTGGTTCTTCTGTAGGGTGAAGTAGTCTGAGAGGTACTTGGCAGCCCGCTTGTAATTGTGTTTCAACACGAGTATCTAGAGTGGGCATCTCTACCTGAAAGCATGCCATTGGAGGGCACTTAGGACAGGCCACAATTGTCCATAGCAACCAGCATGGATAGTGAGTCTTTCTGTAGAGTTTTGCAACTGCTGTACTTTTGCACTTATCATCCAATGTATACATTCTGGGGAGGATTGAGCTGCAGTAATCCACCCGAGTTGCAATTATCCAGTTTGGACATGATTCTATCAACTGTCCTAATGTCTGGATCTGAGATAATTTAATAATGGATGGATATTAGCATGAAGTTATGGGTTTTTTTCCATCTATGACTCTGCCTCAAACATGACCCTGAAGTTCAGAAGAACACAGAACTGCCCACTACATCCACTCTGCCTACTTCACTGCAAGCTGCCAAACTACCCCACTTCCTACCCTTTCTGCTACACTTAAGCACCCGGTGGTGGGAAAAGAACATTCAATGTAAACTATAATAAATGAGATCAGATGTTTACATTGCTATGGATACTGAGGGAAAAAATGGTTGGGTGGGATTCACATTCTCCACAGTTGTCTTGGTAATGATGTGATAGTCAAAATTCGGAAAGTTGGATCACAGGCACAACTTAGTAGGGTTTTGAGGAACCTGGAACCAGGCAGTCTGTGCAACTATGTTGCTAGGCTGAAGAGCGCCTTCTGCGCATGTGTGTTTGAATGGCCTGAGATTGCCGGTCAAACATACATGTGCAGTGAAGGGGAGTGCTGTGAATTCCCCTTCACTGCTCGTAGGCCGTGGCCCCGCCCCCTTCACCAGAAGACAATAACAAACTAAGTTGATTATCGTTTTTTGGTAAAGGTTTTGCAACTGCTGCTGCTGGTGGGGGTGTCACTCCTCTGCCCAAACAGAGGAGCTGCACCTGATTTTAAGATGAGTCCTCTGTTCTCCTTAGCGGAAGATGACTTGTGTTCTACATGAGAGATTGGCTTCCAGACTGATTATTATTTTTAGTCTCTTGTGTACATCACTTACAACTGCAACGTGAACATCATCTTCAGCCGGTATATAATTTGTGCTTGTTGAGGCTTTAAGTTCATATAGATTTTGGATCACATTTGTGTCCTTTCCCTTCTTTTTTCTACCTATTTCTGTCTTTCCATCTATCCACCCATCCAGTCTAACTTGTTTTTCCACTCCTTTCTTTCTCTTTATTCATTCATTTCCAACTAACCCTTCCTTCTCCCCATATATCCATTCATCCATTCATCTTTCACTTCCTTCTCTATTCCTTCCTTTCCTCTATTATCCATCCTTCCTTCTCTCCTGCAGTGGGATATACTTCTGGGAGATAAAATCTTTTTTATTGCATATTTTGTCCGACATATCAAACACTTCTTGAACATAGTTCTCTTTTTGGTCTTTTCTATTTTACAGTTCAGCCACTCGGATATTAACCTTGTGAGTAAAATTAACTGACTAAGGAAATTGGTGGGAGCAAGAAAGTGAGAGAGCATAACCTGGCTGTGTCATTATGTCTCTTAAATCATGAAATGAAGGTGTGGGTATTTTTCTGGATAAGGTGAAAGTGTTTTCCATTTAACCACGTTGAACTGAAATGTATATGAGAAAGTGCAAAGATCAATATAATGTTTCATGTATGCCACATTTAATCATATTTTGGAAAATGTGTGTGTTATAGTATTTGAAGCACTATTATTCTTTATAATCATTCTATATTCGACATAAGAAAACATAAAGAAACCATACAAGTTGAAAGTGTGCTTGTGCATACTTAGCTCGGCTGGAGTGAAAGCCCACATTTTTCTTGTGTTTTAATTTTCAATGTGAAGTTTGCTTTTTGCATGTTTTCTAAAGCTGAAACTAATGAGTAGCCTATTGTGGGTGAGAGATAAAAGAGTCTGAAAGAAGCATTACAAGGATGGAAGGAGTATCTTGAATTGGCAGTAATCTGTTTGAAATTCCTGAATGCGGGGTCACACAGAAGAAATTTAAAGGAGATACTGTTACCAACTATCTGTTTGCCATATGATTTTGTTGTTTAGACAAAAAGTTTGACAATTATGTAATTTGTGGAAGGATTGAGATTTAAGTGTGGTTTAGTTAGTGAGTGGTTCAGGCTTCTTTATTCCTTTGAGCAGACTGGACCTCTTTGAGGTATAGACCTCAAATTTCTAAAGATTCAGCGGCTTTATGCTACAAATGCCTCTCTTGATGGAGTCTTCTACAAAAGTTTTGTTACGTTGACCTTTTCTCTAAAACACTTCTAATATCTGAATAGTTAAGAATCTAGATTCAATGGTTAGGCAGAAGAATTTGACATTGGATTTTAAATACCAAACACTATTCTTGAATTTCTGCATTGTCGCTATTGAGCTATTGGTATTCCATATGTTACTTCGATTCAATATTGTGTGACATTTTAACTCTCCTGTTGTGATTCTGCATATTTATACCATGGTCTTGAGACACATTTATGTAAATTTGACTTTGAGTTTGTAAGAAAGCCCTTTGAAACTTTAAGTGGTCTCTGAGATTGAACGTGTGACCATTTGATTGCACTGTAATTAATTTCAATAATTTGAAGTGAGTCTCTTCACCCATCAGAACAGAGATAGAAAGATTCATCATAGTAAAAAATTGGAGATATAGTCTAAGCTTGATCAAATGTATACAGTTTTGGGAGTGTGTTTTTCTAAGTTTAGTCTCCATAACCAGTGTCTAAGATGCTGCTGCTCAGCCGTCAAATAACTCCAGGTTAAACTCACAACCCAGTATTTAGTTAATTGTTTAATAATACGTTTATCATACATACCTAATGTAATGGTTAAATACCAAAGATTAAGAAAGTAGCTTCTTGAACAAATAGCACAGTGGTAGCAGCAAATGCCCCAAAATAAATCTTTTTTCTTCTCTGTACTATGTGTTTTCGTGATCTTACAGGAAGATAAGTGTCACTGCACTCTACATGACTGCACTCCACTCTACATCACTGTACTCTGTGCTACTGCTCTCTATACCACTCTACTCCACCAAACATCACTGCACTCTGACACACTACTCTCCAACACTGCACTCTCTTACACTGAATTCTACTCCACTCAACTCTACTCTGCACTCAATGCCATTGCACTCTATGCCACTCAACTCTACTCTGCACTCAATGCCATTGCACTCTATGCCACTCTACTCTTTGTCACTGCCCTCTGCATCACTGAACTATGTGCCCCTCCACGCTGCACCACTCTATGCCACTCTACTCTGTGCCACTTCACTCTATGCCACTTTAGTCTAATCTGCACCACTCTACTCTGTGCCACTCTACTCTGCACCACTCCGCTCTATTATGCACCACTACAATCTACAGCATTGCAGTTTATGATGCTGCATTGTACACTGCTGAATTCAATGCCACTGCACTCTATGCCATTGTACTCTGCAACACTCTTATCCAATGCATTCTACACCAGCCCGCTCTACTCTATGCCATTCCAGTGTATAACTCTCTACCTGACTCCACACTATGCCACTCCAACAACACTCTCTGCCACTCCACTCTACAACACTCTCTGCCACTCCACTCTACAACACTCCACACCACTCTCCTCTATGCCACTAACATTTAACCATGTGGAACAGCATCCACAATGGTGAACAACTTGGCTTAAACACATTTTCAAAGCCAGTAGCTTTTGCAAAGGCCAGACCTATTGGCTTTACCAATGCTTGTTTAAGGCCGGGTATTAGCCAAAACCTTTTGATTCTATTCAAATTATATGTGTAATATGATCACTTACAGGCATTTTCAAGCAGCCCTCTTAATCCATTGGTTTGTTATTGTGTCATTCACATCTTTCTTTCACCCACTACACAGACAGCATAAGGTAAAGATTCAGCACACTTCAGCCATTGGCTAACTTCATGTTGAGCAACAACATTCTGCCCTTTCACAAGGAGCATGTCCACGAACAAAGTAGTTCACTTCCGTGTCAGGGCTACAATAGTGAAGTTTTATTTAGGCCAAAACTATAGTTTATGCTTTTAGCCAATGCTGTTTTAAGATTGATGAGACCCCAGTAGCTTCACAAAAATAACATTTTGCAAAACCCATGACAATACAAGCACTGACAAAGCTATAAGGCTGGTGATAAAAGCCTAACCTACTGGCTTTCCCAACCTTTATTTTATTGTGCTGTATGCTCTTATTATCAATTTAGTGGTTCATGCCCTCCTGCAGAACATAACTAGAGCTTGTGGTGATTTACATTATCATCGAGATTTTGTAGTTAGAAAAGGGTGCAACCTACTTAAGCATAGGGTTACAAAATAACACAGTCAAAACATTTTGCTGTTGAAAAGGTTAGTTTCTGACAAAACAAATTCTTTGACTAGTAAGGAGAATCCAGAAATATGCAGAATATCTGCAGGAAAATGCCTCTTTTGACATGGTCACCCCATCGTCCACTTTTTGTCTGGGTCCTGCTGCAGATCCCTTTCCCTAAAACTGCACAGTCATTTCTTTCCAATTGGCAAACCTTTAGTTGCCACTGCAAGTCCCTAGTAAATGGTACCCCTGATACCTAGGGCATAGGGTACTAACAGAAGGTGCCTGAGGACTGCAGCACAGATTGTGCAACCCTCAGGGACCCTCTCACCTAAGTGCACACAGCGTTGCCTTTGCAGGCTGCGTGTCTTGGTGCAGACCTAAAATGAAAACACGACATGAAACACAGCCTGTGTCCCTGTGCCCTGCACGCTGTATACAATATATGTAAGTCACCCCTTTAGCAGGCTTCCCAACCCTAAAGGCAGGGTGCATTTTACTACATGTGAGGGCAAACCTGAATGGGCAGATATGCCCCATCTATGTCTTTGTCGATTCTCAGGCAATGGAAGTGAACAGCGCAGCCATTTGAAGTACATGTGCTGGACACTGGTCATTACGAGTTCCCTGGCTACATGATGGCTTCACTGACAATAGGGATGTTTGGTATCCAACATCTTGTGTTAATAAACCCTCACTGAATACGGTGATGCATTTATTAATACCTGCAGTCACAGGGCACCTTAGAGGTGCCCCCTTGAAACCTACCACCTCCTAGAGCGGGCACTGACTGGTCAGAACCAGTGCAGCCACTTTGAACAGTTCTGGCCCCTTGAGGTTAGAGCCAATGCTCTTGACAGCTCTTAACAAAAGCCGGCTGTGGGCAGATGTGTGACCTCCTCTCCCATGAGGGAGGGACATTTTAGGGTGGGGAGCTTCAAAGGCCTTGCTGCCTTTGAAATGCAACCCAGGCCTCCCCAAATGGTAGAGGAGGCTTACCTCCAGTTCCTGAAACCACTTTTGACAACTGGAATGGCAGGAAAATTAGGTGAATTAGGAGGCGTGCCCACTTCATGCCAGTCCCACCCCTAGGGTGGACGAGCTGAAGTAGACACTACTTTCTAAATTCCTCCATCTTGCATGGAAGCAATTAGGCCAATAGGGTTAGGGCTATGCCACTTTCCAAAGGAAATGGTCATAGGAAGGGTATAGTCACTCTAAAGGTGAGTAGCCTATTTCTACCACCTGGCACTCCCTTTAACACCCCCTAAATTCAGTATTTAGGTGGCACCCTTGAACCCTAGATTCAGTTTCCTGTCGACCTACGAAGAACCGGAGAAAAACAGAAGTTGCCCAGCAGAGAAGACTGAAGACACCAAACGACTTGGCCCCAGCCCTACCGGCCTCTCTGCAGCCTTTAAAGAAACCTGTGCCCAGAAGATGACTGTGCTACAGCCCCGTGCGTCCAAAGCTGTGGGAGGACTGCTTGCATTCAATAAAGAACAAAAACTCCTGTGGACAGTGGACCTGTCCAAAAGAAACATCTTCAAAGAAGAAAGAAGTCTGTCTGAAGAATTGCAAAACTGCTGCCTGGAACCACCTTTGCACCTAACGCCCATGGCCGAGTCTAAGTGGCCCACCAGTCCAGTGAGGATTCCCCAGCAATTGTGACCCAGAGTCCATTGTGGACTGACCCCTGCCGGACTCCACAGCAACTCCTGCAGCCTAAATCTGAGGGCTCCCCTGACTGCAACCTGCCAGTTAAGCTGTTTCCAATGCCAAAAGACACCTTTGCACACAGAGACCCAGGTGCCTTGGGGAGCTAGACCATTGGTGTCCCTTGGCACCTTGCCATCTGAACTTACTTGGGCAGCTGTGGGTGGACCTCTCCCGGCTCCCTGACCAGAGCCTGGAACCCGTTTCAGAAAGTGATCTCCTGCATTTACTAACATTCGCAGCTTGATGCTGTGTTAGCACTCTTCACCTGGTCGCCCCTGTGCCACTGAGGGTGTAAGTCTGGTACTGTCTTGTGGCCCCCTTGTCCTTGCTTCAACCCCAGAAGACCCACCCCTGACCCCGCTCTATTCACCTGTAAGCGGCGCTGCAGCAGATACCGCTGTCTCCATTATATAGCATTGGGCACCCAATGCTGTCTTGGCACATTGCGGTCGGTGGCCTTGTGCCGCTGAGGATGTAAGTTTGGTGCTGCCTTTTGGCCCCTTCGTTACTTGCTTCAACCCTTGGAGACCAACTTCTGACACCACCTGTTCTTATGTGGGAGCGACGCGTCTTCAGTGCCTCCCAGTCTCAATTGACTAACATTGAGCACAGACTGCGACTTCGACCTTGGCACCCAGCCGCCCTTGTGCCATTGTGGCTACACATTAGGTACTAACCTGACCTTGGCTGGTGCTAGCCTGAAACGCTGAAGACTGGTAAGTTGTGTACTTACCTGAGAAACTGCATTTTTTTCCCTTCCATAGGCTAACATTGAAGACTTTGAAAATTTCACTGTCAATTTTTGAAAGAACAAACTATTTTTAATCTAAAAACTGCTTATCTTATAACGAAATTCTTTGCTTCAAAGCATATATAAAGGCAACTTATTTTTCTAAATTGGTCACTGATTTATTTTTCGAGTGTGTGTCTCATGAATTGCCTACGTGAGCAGAACAAATGGTTAACATGGCTCCTTTGTAAGCCTAGCTGCTTGATCACAGTCTCACAGATAAGGGCACTAGACCTATATATTTCCTCCTCAGCAAACCTTTGGGGATCAACTGGACTCTTCGCACAGTGCACTTCATTTTAGTGCACTATATAGAGAGCAAGCTTCCTACATCATCCGTAGTGAGAAGAGATGTTTGTACACATTTATGGAATATATAGAGGCCACAGTCCTACCAGGGGTTACTCATCACTTATGACACAAACAAAAGAGAATTAATTCATGTTGAATAGAGGTTATTTAGGCAAACATAAATGTTTCATGTTGTATTCTTCACACTCTCGCAATGGGATTTTTTTTTATCAGTGTGTAAGGGCACATGCCAAATGTCCAGCATCTCAGCTTCTGGTTAATCTACCTGAGTGACTCTTCCCTAGGGCGTCTCTTAATCGGGAGTCTCAAGATTTGCTGCTTAGAAGACATTTGCTATTTAAGACAGTGGCCCTTATTTAGAGTGTGTCAGATGGAATATTCATTCACAAATGTGGCAGATGTTATGCCCACCCTTTTACAGGTGCATTTGAACCCATGGAACTTGTAATATGGCAGCTGGAGTATTCACCATGTTTTAAGAAATTATTCCATTTGCCAAACTGTAAATATGGCCCAAAGTCTACAAATCTGACTATGCGTTGACTCTAAGATGAATAAACACAACTTTTACCTTGAACAATATTTGTCTAGAGACAAATATTACGCAGAGTTATAGCTGAGTTGTGTAAGCCTGTGCTTAAGAACCGTAGAACCTTTCAATTTCACAAAAAGAATGCAACAAACATTCAGCACTAACATGCAATGAATGAAACGTTTCAACACTTTGGCAATGAGTGAAATAAACAGCTGCTTGGGCAAAACAGTGATTTGGAAATACTTTGCAATACAATGCCTTACATATTTATCACTGTTCCCAGGGTTTAGAACCATAAAGTAGGCAATCATATGAGGAAACTGGGAGATAGAGTATGAATTGAAGCATGTAGAATTATGTATATAACAAATTAAGGTTGTCACAAGGGCAGAACAGGGATTTGACAGGGCCAGCACTAGGCATGGACTTTGTGGGCACCTGCCCAGGGCTGCGCACCTGCTCGTAAGTAAGGTGCCTCCGAATACCTTGTAAAAATATTCAGTGTTACCAGCCTCAGGGAGCAGCAGTAGTACAGCACTGCAAGGCCTAAGAAAGGGGGCTCCATCCTGAGGGCCTCGCAGCCATGGGTTGAAAGTTCATCACGAATCTAGTTGCTGCAACTGCGGGATTACAGCCATTACACGGGCCCTTAGGTATGAGGTGAGCCCAGCCTTTGCATAAATGAAAAGCAAAGTTTCTGGGAGGGCTCACAACAAAAGAAATAAACATGTCTCCTTATCTAGAATGGAGGAAGCATAGTCAGACATTATCAAAATAAAAAAAACAGTTCTTTAACATACAGAGGTGTTTTACCTTGGTACATGGGATTATATCACTGCATTGAGATATATTTACTAAAAGTGAGAGTTTTTAAACATGAACTAAGAAACATTGCTGACCATGCCCTGATGATAATGGTATTAATGAACTAAGAGCAGGGCCACTGGAATTATGTGGTACAAAAGTGCCAAATTAGGCGGCTGGGTTTACTAATGTATGTAGCAAGGAAAGGCAAATTAAGTGGCACAAAGCAGCACATTTTGTGATAGTATTACCTCATGTAATATTTTGCTATTCATCCAAATGCAGCAATTAACAAGATAAGGATGACCAGTTAGCCTTTGCGAAGGGCTTTCCCTTGTGCAGCAAAGACTGTTGCTGTGATTTAGTAACGTTTGATCCATTTGAGCTAGAAACAAAAATTTTTTTTTTAAAGCTACAGATTATGGAGCAGATGGCTTACTTTTGCTGGAAATACAATAAATCCATAATTGTGTGCAAAATGCAGCAGCCATAAAGTCGAATAGTTCCAGTGGCACTGAGTGAGAGGCATGCCATGGTTCATGTGTACCCTGTATGTGAGCTACATTCTTTTTAAACATGTAGCAAAATTATAGTCTATTACATCAAACAAACAAAGTGACACTCTGACTGCATGTTTCTGAACGTGTTCTGATGTATGATAATGAACAGAATACAGGCTGGTGAAATGAAGCACTTGCCTAGGATCACACAGTTTGAATTGCACAGTGAGGCTTCCCTGCTTGACCAGCCACTACATGGGTATCTCCTTATGACATTAAAGCTTAATGCTTCATCTTTATTTCTTGAAGGATGAGACTAGAGCCTGGGTGACAGCCAGGGTCCATATTGTATTGTCCACAGTTTTACATAGCACAGGAGTTGGCCATGGACATAAGAGTGAATCACAACAGACACAAACTACAGTAATATTTTTGCAGCACAGAGATTTGCCTGGATTCACAGGAGGCAAAGCCGGTGTTGAAACCTTGCTCCCTTTGATGCACAGAGGACATCTGGTGGCACTAGTACACACTGCCGCATGTGAAAGTTCGCCTCACTTTGGACTCAGGGTTACAAGTGCAACCTAATCTGTTTTTTGTTCAAGTTTTCATTAGCTTGCCCACCTGTAATAGCATTCAAAAGAGAGTAATTTTATGGGGGGGCAGAATCCATGCAAGTATGTAAAAACAATCAGAGAGTTTGAGGGTGAAAGGGGCGAGCTGGATGCAAAGGAAGAGAACAGCTGACATCAGGTAAGAGGCTAGAGGGAGAAGAGTGGTAACGAGCTGCAAATGGAGAGAAGATGTGTATATGAAGGAGGCAGAACCAGCAAAAAAGTTGAGACAGGAAAAGGTGAGAAGTTGGGTGGAAAGATGAGAGGAAAGGAGTAGAGCATTGAGGGGAAAGATGGATGAAAGAGTGGGAGAATCAAAGAGAATGTAAGATTCTTGGAGAGAGATATGTGAACAGAAGATAATGTAGGGGTGAAGTGGATATAAGAGGCAGCTGAAGCAGCAAGAGTAGGTAAGAGGCTATGCAAGAGATGAGGTAAAAAGTAGACCATGGAGAGGTGAGGTGTATGTAAGTGGGCAGAATCAACAAAAAAGTAAGAGGCTGGAGAAAAGCTATAAAAATCTATTTATTTTCCTGTAAACAAATGTAAAAAAAGTCTTAGGGCCTGATTTAGATATTTGCGGACGAGTTACTATGTCACAATCGTGACAGATTTCCCGTCCTCTGAAATCTAAATCCCAGTATTTTCTATGGGATTTATATTTCGGCGAGTGGGATGTCCGTCACCGTTGAGAAGGAGTAACCCATCCGCCAATATCTAATTCAGGCCAATAGTTTTGAGATGCATGAGTTATGCTTCACGAAGGGTTGTGATTTTGAACCATCCTCAATGCATCTGCTAAATTACAGCCTGCTCTCTGTCTACTTTATTATGTCTCTTGACCTTTCTATTAAATCTCTCTCCCAGTGGGACCCTTTCCTGCACATGTCCTGACTGGAGATCTAGAGATCTAAGATTCTGCCATCACCTCCGTTTGGCAATATCTTGCTTGCCTTGTCATAAGCTCCTACCAATGTAAAAACTAAACAAGCTGGGATTGTTTCTCTGCTCAAAAAGCCTTCAGCTGTGTCAAAACGTCTCCATGTTGTCTGGGATTTCTTTGCTACCTTTTTTGCAAATGTCCCACAAAATGTTTCTGTAAAAGAAAATAAAGCTGAAGTATATTGTGAAAGTTTTTCTTTAGGTCAGGGGCAATAGCTGATTAATTAATTGGCAGCATATGTGGTGGATAAATTTGTTTATGATTGCTGTTTCAGAACTTGACAATTTCATTTCAGTTGTTTAAGTGGTATCCCTTTCGGAAACTTTTCTCACCAAAGGTGGAACTAGAGAGCAGTCAAAGCTTACTCCAGGAGGCGATAAAGGCATTGGTACTCAAATATTTAATCTCTCATTTATCATATTAAATTAGCACCTTATTCAGCCAGCCTAGATATGTTTTTTAAAAGGGAATGATTTAGAGCAAGTGGTAACGGAATTAAACCAAAAAATGTTTTCTGTGAATAATGGTCCCCCATTACAAAACAAACATCTTACAATATCTCTGTGAGTGCAAAGTATCCTGCAAAGTGATAATGGACAGCACTGACCCTGCAAGACTTAAGTGCTGCAAGGCTCAAAGGGGCCAGCTTCAAGTAGGAAAGGCAGGGAATCCATAGGACTAATGGCCTATGACCAGGCCACATTTGTTGAGGAGGTGTTTTTATTTCTACGAATTAACTCCTTGCTTGGGCTGGTTAGCTGCTGGTGATCAACCCAAATGGATGAAACAGCCTTACGGTTGATGTACACAGAGTCAGTATGACTGTGCCCACAAAGACACCTGGCTCATTGTCATGTGCAGAATGACAATGGGTTGGTTGGACAAGCACAGAATGATGTGCGCCTCATCCCACAACAAATAATCCCAGACCTCAAGGGGGCTGACAGTGAGCCCTGGGGAACTGACTGCTTTTCAGGAAAACAGCTAGAATTGGCCTCCAGTGGGAGGTAAGGGAAAGAAGGAGCAGTCTACAGAAGATGGTGGCTATGGGAGAGGAAAGCAGCTGAGAAGTGGGGGAGAATTTAATAGAGTACATCATTGCATACTGAGTGATCTACCAAAAACTGAGCCTATGCAAGTAGGTAGCAAGTAGGCTAAGGAAGAGAGATCTTTCATAGTAGGCTGGAAGACCAAAGTGTTTGGTTAAGTACCTATGGAGTGCCTGGATTGATTTGTGAATAATGGAAATAGTCTTGAATTAGATTATCTCTTTAACCAAGACCCCATGGATTTACCTGAAGGCATGCACAATTTTATTATTACTCCTAAGCTAAGTATGAGTCGAGTGGCATGATTCTTGCCCTTTGGATTTGGCAAGTGTCTTCTCAGATATTAAGTGCTTGTGACTTAAATCTTTTTAGAACTGCAAGCTCTAGTATCACTTTAGTGTTAGTCTGCAAGCCACACACAACCTCCGCCAACCTTCCTATTCCACATTGTTACATTTCCTTTTCCTTTAGCTGTAAACTGTATAAAGTCTACTTTAGTGAGCCCTTTTTGTTTTGTTGCTTTAATGTATTTCTTTAGTGACTGGCTTCCACTATATCTTTGGCAGTCTTTTTATTCCAGGTCACAAACTGTTTCTCCATTTTATATATATCTTCAAGTTATTTTACATATATCTTTAAGTTATTTCAGTTCTTTGCATCTTCTAAAAATTGAGTTTGAAAGTAATTGCTATGCTTAAGTGCTCTGTGAGCAGGTGAGGGCCAGCCTTTGGTGCTTCTGCCTGCCAAAATATTAGCCAACCCATGTGCCTATGACATTTGTGTCATCTCCTCTTCTTATATTTTGTTTTCTGCAGTTCATGCAGGTCACATACCCCATCTAGCAGTTGTTCGTGTTGATTCTTCCATGCCTGCTGAAGCCCAAATGCCTTATTTTGAACTTCACTAGCATAAAAGTGGGGCTCAGGAGTCACTTGAAGTCCCGCTGTAATCCGACTTGGAATTTTAGTCATGCCCTAATCTAGAAACAATTAGTGAGCACTGTAGCAATCATATTAGTTTTGGGGAGACCTAGGTGTTGTTTTTTCAGCCAGTTTGATTCATGTTATGTATTTTCCATGTGATACAGCTTTTAAAAAAAATATTTTTTTAATTAGATTATTATTTACATTTTTAGCCATTTTAGTGATATCCACACCAGGTAGGTAGTTTCTTGGAAAACTATTTCAACATTTCCAGAACATTAATATTCAATTGATGTTCCTTTCTATGATGTCACTTCCTGTGATGTCACCGGCCTCATGGCCTCCTGACCATCTTGCAGGGCATCTGGGGAGCCGTGAAGTCCAAGTCTTCTCTCAACTGGTCCTCAGGGGAGGTAAGAGGACCAGGAGCACTTGCCCTAGGAGAAACCCACTAGTTCTGGGGGTCAGCTGTAGACAGAGGCCTCAATCCATTGAGGCATCAAGAAGTTTTTGCTTCTAGCTATCCATGGTGTTTCCTCCGTTGCAGTCCAGGACCAACAACTTGCTCTCCTTACTGTTCTGGGATGCCACTTTTCTGCCTAATGCAGCAGATTCCTCCTTTGCCCAACCTACCCCTTTTCTGGGTTTGCTCCATCCTGGCTAGTGACTCAGATGTTGGTGTTAAGTCTGTTTGTGTGTGCTGGGGAAATTCCCTTTGTAGTATAATTAGAGCAGGACTCAACTCCTCCCCAGCCATCCTATCAAGATGACCACTCCGTCTACACTGAGGTCCCTTTGTAAACTGTGTGGTTCCAATATGCATTTCTTAATGTGAGAGACTTCACCAGCCCAGCCAGCTGGAAACTTCCAGAAACTTTAGGCACAACAAAGCCAACATTCCAAAAGTGGCATTTCTAAAACAATAATTTAAAATCCAAACTCACCATTAAAGAGGACTTTAAATTACAATTCAAAAGAGTGTAAGAAGCATTCTGATAGCTGCTTCCAATCCAATGTAGCAATTAATAAACGTAACAATGCAGCCCAATGATTCTCTTTGGCAGCAGCTATCCTTGCTACCATGAAAAACGTTTAGAGGGATATTTCACTGTAAGGACATGAACAACATTAATTTCTACATGTCATACTTTTAAATATCTGCATCATGCCTTTATGGCCAATAAAGCCTACATATGGGTGACCTATTAATATTTAAAAGGAAAGTTTCGGCCTGGAAAAGGGGAATTTTGACAGGTCAATAACTGCTATGGTTTGGTCCACCGGGAGGGTCTTTTGATATGGAAGCTAGATCTCTCCAAGTCCCAAGCCTGCTCATAACCTGTGAAGAAATGTCACTATTTGGAGTAACATGTATTTTATCTCCATTAGTCTGGGTCTTTTCTTGATCACGTTAATGGTTCTAGTGGGCCTGTGTATAAAAGAGGGAATAGCAGATAGGCTGCATTTTCAGATGAGAGGGTGCCCTACATCTTGCAGCTTGTAATACTCCACTCATGTCCCTGCAGTTTAGCAGGTAGAATGTGAAGCGAAAAAGAACGAGTTTCCTGGGTCTGAGTTATGGAATAAGGAGGCAATTAAGTTATTCTTGGAATTTCAGCAGTAATTCCTGTTCTTTTTTATAGTGGTACAACAGCAAACCCATGCCTTGTTTTCATAATGTTGACAACAACCCTGTTCCGAGTCTGTTCTGATCATTGAAACATTACAGCCAGATCAGGGATCAGGAGAATGACAAATAATCCTTTGTACTAAATGTTGAGCTGATAATAAAAACCTTTATTTATCTATCTGAATACATATAAGCAAGTGATACAACAGTTAGTGCATGTTAGTGCGTACATGTACCATTATCGCGTATCACACTGGGGGAATTGCCAGCACCATCACCGAGTAAATAACATCATATGTACCAAGTTGGCATACAAATTGGAGTCACTGTTACCCAAAAAAGAAACCCCACTTACCAATATCAACTCTTTCACTCAATAATTCTGTGTATCATCATATCTCAGGATCTCCCATACGTGAGTCCATATCTGGGTCTTCATCCTCATTGAAAGAGTCTAGCATTGCCCCTCGGGCTGCCAACTCTTCTGCAACCCTGTCGTCTGCACAAGACAGTCTCATGTGCCACTACTCTGCAACTCCCCACTCCAGAACATCCTTAAACCATAAGACCTCACTTGGGATCTGGGAACCCATCCACCCAATAGCTATTCTTCATTTAGCAAGAAGCAGTGCTAACTGCAGGAGCTTACATGAGATCTTGCGACCCCTGGGTTTCACCACCATGCCCAAGTAACAAGGTCTGGGTGTCATAGGAATAGCAATTTCCTCGCTTCCTCAAATTGGGGCACCACCCCCTCCTAGAAGCTACGTATCCCTGCACAGTGCCATGCAAGATACAGAAATGTGGCACCCTCATTCCCACAATGTGCACACTTCGTCGCCCTGCCAGGGTCAATAAGGTTGAGCCCGGCCGTTGTAATCTATGTGTGGTGCAAGTAGCTAAAGTGGAGTAGTTTAAATTGACTGTTGCAGGACACCATCTTTTCCAGACTGCATGCATTATACCAATTCGAATTCTCAATGGCTTCCTCCAGATCTATTTCCCATACTGTTTAAGCTTTGTATACATTCTTCACCAGGTTACCCTGAAGCAATTTATAGAACAGGGAGATAAAGTGTCTGCCCTACCCCCATTGGAGCAGCCCCCGAGTCTGAGATGGTGAAGGTGCCGCCTGGTACGTGCTCCAGAGTTCCTTTGCAGTGTTTTTTTAATTTGGCAAACTGCAGGAAATGGCCCCGTCCTGCATTAAAAGTGTCATGTGTGTCTTGAAAAGTAAGAAAGACCTCCCCTGGGTACAAATGTCCAGCTGAGAGGCATCCACCTTCTCTCCACCTCTCCATGGACATATCAAGTTTGACAGAGTGAAAGAGTTCTAGATCCCATATGCGTAATTCCCTGTTAAAGGGGGCCCTGCGTAACACCTTTTTCACCACTGTTTCCCACATCTATGCAATGTGGTGGACCAGATAAGTTATTGAATGTTTGTCTTGCTCCACTGCTCGGCTCTCATGATGTAGGAATGCCTCAGAACCCATACTGTCTTTCTACTCTTCAATCCCCCTGTGAAGATAAATTAGTTTCAATGCAAGTCAGGTCTCATGTATGACATGAAGGCCTACAATTCCCAACATCCCAGTATCCTTATCTCACTGTCTCCTAAAACATACTTCACGATTGTCATGGCCCCTATCCAGAGTGAGTAAGTGCCAAAAGGCTGCACTGGCAACCCAGCTGCACCCAATGCATTAAGCATGATCTTGGAGAAGTGAAATCTACTCATGAATGAGCTGTACTGATGCACAAATAGTGGTAGTCTGCCTGGTGACTGAAGCTCCATGTAGGCTTTTAGTAGGGAAACTTGGACCAAGCGGTCTGCTAGGGATGCAGTCTATGGGTGGTCTCATTCCCATCTCCCCTTGCTCATTCTTTGACTTTCTTAGCCTTAATACCTTGTAACTCTCCTGCAACTCCAGGTTCCTCACCCTTTAGCAATAGTGACCTTCCTCAGCTCTTGATGGTGCCACCACTTTGCTGACCCAGAAGGCCCCAAATTAAGTTGCGGTGCATGTACCCTGAACAGTGTTGCCTCAATGCAGTACTATATACCATTTGCAAAGCCCCTAGTCATGCTTCCAGGCCCTCAAAGTTGATGGGCAATCTCACGTCCTTGGGTGACCCCACCCCTTCATGGCAGCCTTGCAATAGTGGCTTCCCGTTGTATCACTCACAGTTCACAAGCTCACGTAGTATGCCAAAGGGGACAAGTGGGCATGTGCCCATGCCTTGATATGCCCATTGTTAAAAGCCCAGAATATGTACATCTCCACCACTTCTGTTGCTTGACCACCCTCCAGCTCTCTCGCCCAGTCACCTGCTGGAATTTTTCCAAACACTTATGATACTTGCTAGATGTCTTAGGCGAAACTGCGTTGTGAACCAGACACACTAGGTCGGGTGTACCAGGCCCAGAAGCCTTAATGGGAAAGCAATCATCTCATGGTCCACTGCTGGGAACAGGTGCCTGAACTTGTGTCACTGCTAACAAGGAAAGGCATTGGTGACTGGATTAGTGCAGCCTGGCACATGCCTAGCTCTCACTGCCACATTTGCACTCAGCTGGGTGTTCGCCAAATAATACAGCAAACCCATCGACCTAGGGCAACCCATCATCCCATTGTGCACTAGCTACACCATGGGGTGATTGTCAGACCACAGCATAATCTGCTTGTTTGACAGGGCACCATTTCATATCTCAAAGGTAACCATTGTCAGGAAGAGCTAGAGTAACATCATGTTTTTGTAATGGCACTCTCTATCCGGTAGCTTGGTAAACTTGCTACACCCCAATATTGTAGCAAATCCTTGCTGTCTGCTACATCTTTTAACAGTTTCAGATGCTCTGCAATCACCCATGATTGCCTCTAGGTCAGGGTGATGTTAAACACAGATAGAAACTCCAATCACATTCTCAAATCTTTCTTGACTCCTTCCGGCAGCCTAATATGGAGGTGTTTTATGCTGAGACACTTAGAGAGGTTCCTAAGCCCTTTTCAAAGACTCTGCCCACTGGGATCACTCTCCCTGCAAAACTAAGTCTTTGCAGAAGCTACTGTATGTTTCTTAGCATGGCTTTCGCTTTACTCACCATAGCTTTAATTGCTTGTCTCAGCTTAATGGCCTTGTCTGGTGGTAGACAACACACCCCTTGGGCAGAATCCAGCTCGATTCCCAAGAATGATCGCATTGTTGCGGACCCATGGTCTTGTCTGGGGCTAGTAGGTCCAACAGAGCCTCTGCCACCCTTGACCCAAGGGTAGGTCGCTCCCCCTGCCGCTGCAGCTCCTCCAAGTTCCTGAGTTCCTGTGTTCCTGAGACCCACCTAACTGTAAGTACCCCCCTCCTCCCAGCCCCTCGCCCTGCCCCGCGCCACTCACCTTCTCTCCTGCTCCTGCTTCTTTTCCTCCTCTCTGTCTCTTCCTCCTCGCTCCCCCTCTGCAATCTTCTTCTGTGTTCTTCTGTTCTTCCCTTCTGTTCTTCTGTTCTTCCCTTCTGTTCTTCTGTGTTCTTCCGGTCTTCTGTGTTCTTCTTCTCTGTTCTTCTCTGTGCTTCTGTGTTCTTCTTCTCGGTTCTTCTGTGTTCTTCTGTGTTCTTCTGTGTTCTTCTGTGTTCTTCTCTGTTCTTCTCTGTTCTTCTCTGTTCTTCTGCTCTTCTGTCTTCTGCTCTTCTGTCTTCTGCTCTTCCGGTCTTCTGCTCTTCCGGTCTTCTGTTCTTCTGTCTTCTGTTCTTCTGTCTTCTGTTCTTCTGTCTTCTGTTCTTCTGTCTTCTGTTCTTCTGTCTTCTGTTCTCCTGTCTTCGGCTCTTCTACCTCCTCCGTCTTCTTCCCCCGAGCCTGCCCTCCTGCTCCTTCCTCATCCCCCTCCCTCACTCGCCTCCCCCTCTCTCACCCCTAGCTAACCCGTTCGCTATCTACCTCCCTCACTCCTCCTATCTTCCTATCTCTCTAGCTCCCTATCTCACTATCTAACTCCCCCACTCTCCACCTCCTCCTACCTACCTATCTGTCTATCTATCTATTTCCCTATCTATCGACTTCTCTATCTATTTTCTCTATCTATTTCTCTATCTCTCCCCCCCTCCCGCCACCCCCTCTACTACCTATCTCCCTATCCTCTCACTCTACCTCTCTCCCTCACCCACCTCTACAACCCCCCCTCCCCTATCTTCACAACCCTACTCCTATCTCTCTCCCTAATCTCCAAACCTCCTAACACTCACCCTCCTCCACCCTAAACCCCCTCCCCCAGCTCCTCTCACTCTACCTGTCCCCCCCCTCCCTCGCGCTTTCCCGCCGCGACCTCCTGCACGCCCCCGCCCCCCAGCTCCCATTCGCCCCCAGCTGACCCCTCCCCCCCCCTCCTACCTCTTATGGCGGCCGCTGCGCGACAGTGGTAGCGACCCTTGACCCAAGGGTAGGTCGCTCCCCCTGCCGCTGCAGCTCCTCCAAGTTCCCGAGTTCCTGTGTTCCTGAGACCCACCTAACTGTAAGTACCCCCCTCCTCCCAGCCCCTCGCCCTGCCCCGCGCCACTCACCTTCTCTCCTGCTCCTGCTTCTTTTCCTCCTCTCTGTCTCTTCCTCCTCGCTCCCCCTCTGCAATCTTCTTCTGTGTTCTTCTGTTCTTCCCTTCTGTTCTTCTGTTCTTCCCTTCTGTTCTTCTGTGTTCTTCCGGTCTTCTGTGTTCTTCTTCTCTGTTCTTCTCTGTGCTTCTGTGTTCTTCTTCTCGGTTCTTCTGTGTTCTTCTGTGTTCTTCTGTGTTCTTCTCTGTTCTTCTCTGTTCTTCTCTGTTCTTCTCTGTTCTTCTGCTCTTCCGGTCTTCTGCTCTTCTGTCTTCTGCTCTTCCGGTCTTCTGCTCTTCCGGTCTTCTGTTCTTCTGTCTTCTGTTCTTCTGTCTTCTGTTCTTCTGTCTTCTGTTCTTCTGTCTTCTGTTCTCCTGTCTTCGGCTCTTCTACCTCCTCCGTCTTCTTCCCCCGAGCCTGCCCTCCTGCTCCTTCCTCATCCCCCTCCCTCACTCGCCTCCCCCTCTCTCACCCCTAGCTAACCCGTTCGCTATCTACCTCCCTCACTCCTCCTATCTTCCTATCTCTCTAGCTCCCTATCTCACTATCTAACTCCCCCACTGTCCACCTCCTCCTACCTACCTATCTGTCTATCTATCTATTTCCCTATCTATCGACTTCTCTATCTATTTTCTCTATCTATTTCTCTATCTCTCCCCCCCTCCCGCCACCCCCTCTACTACCTATCTCCCTATCCTCTCACTCTACCTCTCTCCCTCACCCACCTCTACAACCCCCCCTCCCCTATCTTCACAACCCTACTCCTATCTCTCTCCCTAATCTCCAAACCTCCTAACACTCACCCTCCTCCACCCTAAACCCCCTCCCCCAGCTCCTCTCACTCTACCTGTCCCCCCCCCTCCCTCGCGCTTTCCCGCTGCGACCTCCTGCACGCCCCCGCCCCCCAGCTCCCATTCGCCCCCAGCTGACCCCTCCCCCCCCTCCTACCTCTTATGGCGGCCGCTGCGCGACAGTGGTAGCGACCCTTGACCCAAGGGTAGGTCGCTCCCCCTGCCGCTGCAGCTCCTCCAAGTTCCTGAGTTCCTGTGTTCCTGAGACCCACCTAACTGTAAGTACCCCCCTCCTCCCAGCCCCTCGCCCTGCCCCGCGCCACTCACCTTCTCTCCTGCTCCTGCTTCTTTTCCTCCTCTCTGTCTCTTCCTCCTCGCTCCCCCTCTGCAATCTTCTTCTGTGTTCTTCTGTTCTTCCCTTCTGTTCTTCTGTTCTTCCCTTCTGTTCTTCTGTGTTCTTCCGGTCTTCTGTGTTCTTCTTCTCTGTTCTTCTCTGTGCTTCTGTGTTCTTCTTCTCGGTTCTTCTGTGTTCTTCTGTGTTCTTCTGTGTTCTTCTGTGTTCTTCTGTGTTCTTCTCTGTTCTTCTGCTCTTCTGTCTTCTGCTCTTCTGTCTTCTGCTCTTCCGGTCTTCTGCTCTTCCGGTCTTCTGTTCTTCTGTCTTCTGTTCTTCTGTCTTCTGTTCTTCTGTCTTCTGTTCTCCTGTCTTCGGCTCTTCTACCTCCTCCGTCTTCTTCCCCCGAGCCTGCCCTCCTGCTCCTTCCTCATCCCCCTCCCTCACTCGCCTCCCCCTCTCTCACCCCTAGCTAACCCGTTCGCTATCTACCTCCCTCACTCCTCCTATCTTCCTATCTCTCTAGCTCCCTATCTCACTATCTAACTCCCCCACTCTCCACCTCCTCCTACCTACCTATCTGTCTATCTATCTATTTCCCTATCTATCGACTTCTCTATCTATTTTCTCTATCTATTTCTCTATCTCTCCCCCCCTCCCGCCACCCCCTCTACTACCTATCTCCCTATCCTCTCACTCTACCTCTCTCCCTCACCCACCTCTACAACCCCCCCTCCCCTATCTTCACAACCCTACTCCTATCTCTCTCCCTAATCTCCAAACCTCCTAACACTCACCCTCCTCCACCCTAAACCCCCTCCCCCAGCTCCTCTCACTCTACCTGTCCCCCCCCCCTCCCTCGCGCTTTCCCGCCGCGACCTCCTGCACGCCCCCGCCCCCCAGCTCCCATTCGCCCCCAGCTGACCCCTCCCCCCCCCTCCTACCTCTTATGGCGGCCGCTGCGCGATAGCGCAGCGGGCGCGCGCAGCGGGCACGCCGCTGGCGCGCCAGAGGCGCGCCAGAGGCAAGCCCGTCTGCGCCCGTCCGCGCCTGGCCCGCGCCCAGCGCCACGACCCCTGGTCCCCAGCTCCCGCAAGCCCCGCTGATCCGCTACGACCCCACCACCCTCCACGCCCTCAACCCAGGGCGCTCCAAAACCTGCTTCCTAGCTCACCCCAAACGCACCCATGGACCCTTCGCCTGCAACTCCTGCAAACGCATCTTCCACCACGCAACTACCACGACCACAAGCCCACGCGCCATCAACCACCTCAAGTGCATCCTGGTCAACGCTCGTTCCGTCCACAAGCACGCCGTTGAACTTTGGGACCTCCTGGACTCCACAGCCCCGGACGTCGCCTTCATCACGGAGACATGGATGAACGCCTCCTCTGCTCCAGACATCGCTACCCGCCATCCCCGAAGGCTACAAGATCTCCAGAAAAGACCGCACCAACCAAGTAGGAGGAGGTGTCGCCATCATCTTCAAAGACTCCATCAGCGTCACCACCTCCACCGAAGACCCCCCCCTCGCCGCTGAACACCTGCATTTTCAGATTCGCACCGACCCAAGGACCACCCTCAGAGGATCCCTCGTCTACCGTCCTCCCGGACCTCGCGCCTCTTTCAGCGACGCCATCGCCGACTTCATCTCCCCGCACGCCCTCGCCTCACCGGACTACATCCTCCTAGGCGACCTCAACTTCCATCTGGAACAAAACAACGACCCCAACACCACCACCCTGCTCGACAACCTCGCCAACCTCGGCCTCAAACAACTGGTGAACACCGCCACCCACATCGCCGGACACACGCTCGACCCTATCTTCTCCGCCAGCAAACACGTCTTCTTCAGCCACACCTCTGCCCTACACTGGACCGACCACAGCTGCGTCCACTTCACATTCCGACGCGAGACCTCCCACCTCCGCACTCAACCCATCCCTCGTCGACAGTGGAACAAGATCCCTGAAGAGCAACTCTTCTCCGCTCTCGCCGCCAACCAACCCACCCTCACCACCGACCCCAACGACGCAGCTCTCAACCTCACAAACTGGATCTCCAACTGCGCTGACAACCTTGCTCCCCTCAAACGCACGCATCGACAGACCAACACCAAAAAACCTCTCTGGTTCTCTGACACCCTCAAAGAATCAAAGAAAACTTGTCGTGCCCTTGAGAAGGCCTGGCGCAAGGACCACACCGCTGACAACATGACCGCCCTCAAGAACGCTACACGCGAACACCACCACCTGATCCGCACTGCCAAAAGGAACTTTTTCACCGACAGACTAGACAAAAACAGCCACAACAGCAGAGAACTCTTCAGCATCGTCAAAGAGTTCTCCAACCCCAGCGCCAGCGCCAACGCCGTCACGCCCTCACAGGATTTGTGCGAATCCCTCGCCACTTTCTTCCATCGCAAGATCAGCGACCTCCACGACAGCTTCGGACACCAGACCCAACCATACACCACTGAACCCGCTTCCCCGGACATCACCCTCAACAACTGGACCCACATCAACACGGAAGAAACCAAATCCATCATGAACTCTATCCACTCCGGCGCCCCTTCGGACCCCTGCCCGCACTTCATCTTTAACAAAGCCGACGACATCATCGCCCCGCACCTCCAGACCGTCATCAACTCTTCTTTTTCTTCTGCTACCTTCCCCGAATGCTGGAAGCACGCTGAAGTCAACGCCCTACTAAAGAAACCTACGGCTGACCCAAGCGACCTGAAAAACTTCCGCCCCATCTCTCTTCTACCTTTCCCAGCCAAGGTAATAGAAAAGACCGTCAACAAACAGCTGACCACCTTCCTGGAAGACAACAACCTGCTCGACCCTTCACAAACCGGATTCCGAACCAACCACAGCACGGAAACCGCCCTCATCTCAGTCACAGACGACATCAGAACCCTGATGGACAACGGTGAAACAGTCGCCCTCATTCTCCTCGACCTCTCGGCTGCCTTTGACACCGTCTGTCACCGCACCCTAATCACCCGCCTACGCTCCACCGGGATCCAAGGCCAGGCCCTGGACTGGATCGCCTCCTTCCTCGCTAACCGCTCCCAAAGAGTTTACCTCCCTCCGTTTCGCTCAGAACCCACCAAGATCATCTGCGGCGTACCTCAAGGCTCATCGCTCAGCCCGACACTCTTCAATGTCTACATGAGCCCCCTCGCCGACATCGTACGCAAGCACGACATCATCATCACCTCCTACGCCGACGACACCCAACTTGTACTCTCCCTCACCAAGGACCCCGCCAGCGCCAAGACCAACCTACAAGAGGGTATGAAGGACGTCACAGATTGGATGAGGCTCAGCCGCCTAAAGCTGAACTCTGAAAAAACGGAAGTCCTCATCCTCGGCAACACCCCGTCCGCCTGGGACGACTCCTGGTGGCCCACGGCCCTCGGCACCGCACCGACCCCCGCAGACCACGCCCGCAACCTCGGCTTCATCTTGGACCCTCTTCTCACCATGACCAAGCAAGTCAACGCCGTGTCCTCCGCCTGCTTCCTCACTCTCCGCATGCTCCGCAAGATCTTCCGCTGGATCCCCGCCGACACCAGAAAAACCGTGACCCACGCCCTTGTCACGAGTTGCCTGGACTACGGCAATACCCTCTACGCCGGGACCACCGCCAAACTCCAAAACCGCCTGCAACGCATCCAAAACGCCTCGGCCCGCCTCATCCTCGACGTACCCCGCAACAGCCACATCTCCGCACACCTGAGACACCTGCATTGGCTCCCAGTCAGCAAAAGGATCACCTTCCGTCTTCTCACCCACGCACACAAAGCCCTCCACAACAAGGGACCGGAATACCTCAACAGACGCCTCAGCTTCTACGTCCCCACCCGCCCCCTCCGCTCCGCTGGCCTCGCACTTGCTGCCGTCCCTCGCACCCGCCGCTCCACGGCGGGTGGGAGATCTTTCTCCTTCCTGGCGGCCAAGACCTGGAACTCCCTCCCCACCAGCCTCAGGACCACCCAGGACCACTCCGCTTTCCGGAGACTCCTAAAGACTTGGCTGTTCGAGCAGCGATAACCCCCCCTTTCCCCCCTAGCGCCTTGAGACCCGCACGGGTGAGTAGCGCGCTTTATAAATGTTAATGATTTGATTTGATTTGCCAACTCTAACAATTCACACAATTGGGACTGGGACTGACCTGAGTGTGCCCACTTCACAAAGCTGAAGTACTCTAAGTTATGCAGCTTTCCTTCCTCTGTGTGTCTCTCGCTCAGTGCCCATTCCAAAATGGTGCTGAAGGTTTCAAAGTATGCGCATGAAATTGAACAAACCTTGGGTAAGCACTTGTCAAAATAGTATTGACTGCCTACTTGGAAGTGGAAACCTTGTGGGTGAAAGAGTGAAGGCCGGAAAGCTGAGTCAATATCTTCTTTTGTCATAACGCCTGCCTTGCCTGCAATTCTGGCTAAATCAATAGCCTCCTCTAACACTGTGTATGGTACTGAGAACCCCTCATCATCAATCCCATCATTTCCTGACCCACCCTATGGGTGTGACAGGTGATGGGTGAGTCTAAATTATCCTGGCTCCTTTTTGGGACAGTCTCCAGTGGGGATATGATGAAATGTGGCAACAGAGGGTCTGTGCTTCATGCTTCCACCTGCATCTCCTTCCCCTCTTTCTTTCTTGCCACCTCCAAATGTTCTTCTTCAGATCTCAGGTTCTTGTAAAATCCGGCCATTGGTAGGACTTTATATGGAATTCTGAAGCCCTCTTCAAACCTTGTACGTCCATTCTCTTATAATATACAGTATGTTGAATAAAGCTCTCAGAACATTTGGCTTCATTGGTGTGGGAGCCCACCATCTGCCCCCCAAAAAACGTCCCCTTGTCTTGCACCAAACATTCAATGTTTGTCTTACTCCCATGGGGTGCTTGACCTGGGTGTGACCCCCTTCATTTGTGCTATTTCTTTGTGAGGTCCTTTATTTCAGCCACTTCCTTGTTAGCTCTGTTACACTTGCTAGCTGGACAGGCTGAACTGCACGAGCTGCAGACATGCCTGAACTTGCATGGAGGGCCCCACTTGCACTAGCCCTTCTTAAATTTCTAGCAGACTGCTGCAGACACTTTGCCTGTCTTGTTTCCCGCAAAGGGCTTGAACTCCGCCCCCTGTTGGACTCTCTCTGGTTTGGCCTTGCTTGCTGTGTAACACAATGGGTATTTGATTCTACTTCCCTAGCTACCACCATCACATCTGTGTAACCTGCTACGTCCTCGTGGTCCCCATCAATGGGAGGCCAGGTCTGCATTTTTAATCCAAAGCCCTAATCATACCCTGCCCTGGAACTTTCTTTGTGCTTCATGAATCTTATTTTCATGGAGCCACACTGCTGCTGCGCTCATGAATACTCATGCAGTAAGTCACCTTTTGTGACCCTTGGGAAGCAAACTTCTGTCCCTGCGTTCACATTCCCTGTATGTTAACATTTTTTAAAAGAGCAATTCATTGGGGAAGCAAGGTGCACTACTGACCACTGATATATAATTGTGTGGGAAAGGCTGCTTTATTGATATAGGTGCTCATAGCAATAACTGATCCTAGGCCTTTGCCTTACAAAACTACCACTTCACTATACAGAGAGTTAACCTAACCCCTGATCCTCACCCTTAATATACCCTCCCCTTTTCTCAGTATTGCAATACTGTATTCCTCTATGTTGATTTGTGCTACAGCCAGCTTTAAAACGTCCTTCCTGTTTAGTAAACCTATTAACCTCTAACTCACAGAACTTCCAAACGAACATTTAAACTTCCTGGCTTGTTCAGGCGTGATGCTGTCTACCCATTCCTTTCCAGCCTGGACTGCCACTGTCAACAACCCTAAACATGTGTAAGCCATGAAAACTTGACATCCAACCGAAACCCAGAACAAGGCTTTTAACATACCGTTTCTGCCCCCTCCAAAAACGCATTCTTTATATAAGGTACAGTCAATATTTCTGTTGTGAGGTTATTTTAGCGTTTATATAGATACGTTTGTTTTAGCCTGGGTCTGTCACATAGTTACTTGTCATTTTATTCCTCTTATTATTTTAGCAACGCTTCATTTTAGTGGCAATGTTTTATTATTTTTATCAGTTGCCCTTCCATGCAGAATTTGTTATTCAATTCTTTGCACAACATTTTCATCCTGTGCTCACTCCAAGGCTGAGTCCGATAATTTACTGGGTATCGCCGGTCCAGAGAGTACAATGGCTACGCTGTACAGAAAAATATGTGTTGTCACAACAGGGCAGTTCTCAGAAGAACAAGGTGTTTTATTATAAAACAACATACTGTCCCTATCACCTTAGGGGGCATTCCAGCCAGCCTTCCATCTCATGCTGCACGTCGTTGCAGTTTCTGCTGAAACTTCACGCTTCCTCTTCGTCTATGTAGGAGTACTCCGAGCAGACTAACATACCTTTTCTTTTCCTCTGAATACAGGCATCGAGATTGGGCTTCCTTCCTGGGACTAGATGGGCAGATTAGGACTAGCACTATTTGCTCTCATGTAGAAACTTAGTACGGTAAATTGGGTAATTAGATACACTATTGTGGCAGTATGGTAGGACCCTCCCTGTGCTGTCACTTTCATAGTCACTGCTGTAATGGTGTTGTGTTTCATTATCCTCATAATTGCAATTTATGCCTTTTTACATAGAACTCAGTTACTTCAATAAAACCTATTGAACCAAATCCAACTTCTGTTTATATTTGCATGTATGAGACTTGTACTGAGAGAAAGGGGTACAATCTGTTCTACCATGATTTCCCTATGTAGTCTTAGAGTGTCATGTGATAGGCTGCCACAAATCACTTTTACTTCTGGTGAGGCGCTGCAAGCTAGCCAGAGGGGTTAGGCTGACAATGTCACATGGTGTGGGATCAGACTCAGTCCCCCACACTTGGTGGTGCTGCAACTCAAAATCCAGCAGTCTCACTACTACAATGGGAGTCCTACGACATTGCCTTCAACACTTCCTTAATCTGCAGCAAGTACAGCTTTACCCCCATAAATGACAAATGGACCCCATCCTCCCGGACGAATTCTGCATCCTCATACATTATGTCTGAATTCTTAGCCCTACTAATTCCTCTATCCCTATAAAAGGCTCACATTTCTTTGTTTAATTTATGCTATGCCTGCTCAATTGCTGCTTGCCAACACCTCCTCAGCACAAAGGCTGTCCACACTATATGACAATGAGAGAGCTTAACCTGGCTGTGCCATTATGCCTCGTAACACGTGAAATGAAAGCATGGTTGTTTTTCTGCTTAACAAAAATAATGTTACTTTTATCATGGTGCACAGTAAAATATATGAGCTAAGTGCATAGATTAATGCAATGTTTTATGTATGCCATATTTAGTCATTGTTTGGAAGGATGTTTATGTTACAGTGTTTTAAAAATATTATTCTTTATAATTATTATATATTTGACATATAGAATTTATTTGACCTGAGAGTGCATTCATGTTTAATTAGTTTGGCCGGAGTGAAAGTCCATATATTTTTCTGTGGTTTAACTTTAAATGTTCAGTCTGCTTGTTGAATGTTTTTCTAAAGCTGAAGGTCACAGGATCCAGACCGAGTTAACAGGGAGTTCCTTGTCTGAGAGGATAAGAAAAGCCCAGCAGGATGCTTATCACAGATGTGAGGAGTATCCTGGGCTGGCAGCTGTTACTCTTGTGATATTCCAGAACGCGAGGCTGTACCAAAGTCGACGCAGAAAACCCAGAAGGCCGAAGTGTCAATTAGCAAATTATAATTTTGTGGCTATGTTTTTAACTGGAATAGGCACTTAGCTGAGAGCAGACATTACTTAGATACTTCTCTTGAACTTTACATTTTCTGTGGTTTCATGCCACCATACCTCTCTTGATGGAATCTTGTTCAGAAGTTCCGTTGTGCTGACTATTTTCATGAACTTATAGAATGTGGTTAGGCAGGAAAACTTAGATTTGAACTCTATGTATCTGTTGTTTTTCCTCATTTTATGCATTATTGCTATTGAATTGGTGTTTTTTTGCATGCTCGTTAAGTTTCAGATTGTACAATGTTTTGATTCTTTGGTTATATTCATACTATGATTTTGAGGCTCATGTATGTAAGTTTGACTTTGAGTCTACATAAAGACCTTTGAGCTATAATTTTGTCTTTGAGATTGAATGTATGACGGTTGAGTTACACTGTAATTAATTTGAATAATTTGCTGCATTGTCTGCTCACCCTTCGGAACAGAAAAGAAAAATTAATCACAACCCAGAATTTAGAATTGGGACCCAAAGCTGGAGCAGATGGTAGAAGAGTACAGTTCTCTTTTCTGAACTGAGGAGAACTGGAACTAGGCTCTAGAACATTAAGTCCCCAGTACCCAATTTAGATGATCGTCTGCAGACTCAGTAGATCGGCAGAATCATGCTGATTTGGAGGAGGGCTGTACTTGCAGCGAATGAGTGAGTATTAACAGGGTTGCAGTTTGCAGTAGTTGCAGTTAGTTTGCGATGATTGTGTTAATAAGTGGTGTGCTGCGGAGATGTTTTGCCTGTTGTGTGAGTACAATGATTTATAAAAGAGATTGAAGAGGGTATCGGGTCTGACATGGCCTAAGATCCCTGGATAGTTTAAAAGGTCTAAAAGACACCATATTATATTGTCTTGTCAGAGGCTGTGTCATTGTGAGACGTCGTCAATGGCATAGTTAAAATAGGAACTTACAGTGAATGTAAAGGGATTGGTATAGTTGATCTTAATGAGCCGGGTGAAGCTATACTGGTCACGATGATGCCCTGCAGGTCGAGGTTTCACTGGAAGTGATTGCAAACTTTATTGTGTGTTTGAAACTATTAATTTTAGCAGAGTAGACAAAGGTTTTGTATTTTATGTATATGTATGATATTGAGGAACGAGTGTGTGTGCAGATTACGTCACAGTGTACCGTGCAGATGTAGGTTGGTTGGTGTAATGTCAAACTGCTATTGGTGGATAATGTCAAACGTTGCTGTGCTGCGATTGGTGGTTGCATTGGAGCAAGGAATTGTGGTTGCAATATTGTTTTAACTGAATTGAAGTCTTGTGAAAATTGTTGAAAAATGAATTGCTCCTAAGTTTTGTGGGACTTGTGAAGAGCTGATGCTGACATTCCTAGTAGAGAGTGCAAAGTGGCCCCTCCCGAAGGTACTGCTGGTCATTATATGGCAATTAACGTTGGGCTTCATACATGTGTTTCGGCTTGGTCAGTGGTACCAGATCACAGAAAAGGATGGCCCATTGAGATTCCCACAATATGGCACATTTGACTTGAGAATTATTGAAAATGTGAGTAGGGTGCTGTATGAAATGAAGCCACCTCCTAGACCTGCACAATATGAAACACCTAATGCTTGGGAACACACTGCTCATGTGAAGGGAAGGGAGAGATACCAACGTAGAGCGAAAAAACCTATGCACTCTTACTCAGATGCTAAATGGGATGCTGAGGAGAAAAGGCTGGGACAGAAGCGGTGAAGCTATATCCGACTTTGATTACAGATGTGACTGAAGGATAAGGGGAAAGAAAGACCAGCAGAAAACAAAAAGAGAAGAAGCAAAACGAGCCTGATGATTTGGACATAAATGATGATGATTCTGGAGATAGTCTTTTGGATGTGCTATTGTCTGAACATCCACCCCGCATAATGAAGCTAGAGATGAGAGGGGAACAGTGGTATTAGAGGCAGTGTCACAATTATGTTTCCTACTGCCCTGGATAGGAAGGCTTTTAGTCCTGTAGGACCTGTTCCTATTAGTGTTCCTTGCGAACTAAGAATTGAGGGTTTGAGAGAATGTGTCCCAGTTGACCCTGACACGAGTTCTGTTGATGCTCTCACAGTACTAGTTACTATTGACCTGGTAGTTCCTATATATAAATCAGAAGGTTCTGGGAGAAATATATACAATTTGGCAGTGCCTAATAGCACTGTGGATCAATAAATGAACCAAATAATTCAGGTACTAGAGAGTTTGTTCCTTTGATTCTTACATACACAAGCACTCCATGTGCAGCAAGTGCACGTACAAATCTGAATATGTCAGGATGCACTTCAATAGGTTCATATAAGAAGATGCCCACTCATACTACTGCTGTGTGGGAACCGCCTTTGAATTTGGGGAATGGTGCTCAAGGAAATGATTCAACACCTAAGATTCCTGTAGTAACTCGATCTATTACTGCAAAGGAGATAGACAAATGGGTACAATTCTTTAGTGGAAGCACTCCGTCTAAAGAAAACACAAGCTCAGAAGTGAGTCATGGCACAATTCCATCTACACAAAGAGAAAGAGCTTAAGATGTAGAGAAGTTGACAGAATTGGATGCAGTGATTGTTGGAAATCTTGGCTTATAACAATTGGAAAATTATCACGAGGATGAGCTCAAGTTAATGATAAATTGGCAGAATTGGCTCCGAAATATGAGTTTGATCTAAATAAAACCAAGGCTCTGCAAGGGAGCTGTTGAGTTTGCTTCATTGAAAAGAACATTGCAGATATGATAACTCTAGGGTTCAAAACTCAGATCAAATAATTAATTTTGAATATTAGGAAATGGCATGAATTAGATAAATGGGAGACTAAATGGATGAAGAAGAAAGAGGAAAAGAAACCTTCAGGTGAGCCGCCTCCGGTTGAAGCAGAGGGAGGTGTTACAACCTTCTCTTTGAAAGAAGTACCTGGAGGAGGTTATGTACATGTGCCATGGAGCAAGAGTGATCTAGCACCATTTACCAATGATTTCCCAAAATTGCGAGAGAAGCCAGCTGAATGGTATTGACAAGTTGAAAAAGTTGTGAAAATTTCACGTGTTGTGAATTGATCTGAATATGTTGTTTGACATTGTTTTTCTGAGTGACCTGTGGACAGAATGAAGATAGCTGCTTGATGGCCTGAGGTGGAACCTACTAGAAATACATTGACAAAGGGTCCTTCACCATTGCTAATGAAAAAATATCAGGAGGTCATGATATTCCTGAAAGGGAAAGTGCCTCCTCCAGATGTTGATTGGGTTAAAATTGACAGAATGACTCAAGAACCAAACAAGTCAATCCATACGTACTATGAGAGGTTGATGTAGGTGTTCAAACAGTATAGTTGTATGGAAACGTTAGAGGCAAAGGATACAGGAATTTTGTGTCAGTGTTTGTGACAGGGCTGAGGTCAGAAATCAGCATGATGATCCTGCAAGATTTGATCTGCTGGCACAATAAGTCTTTTGATTAAATTTTGTGTTACGCTCAACATTTCCATGATGAAATAAAGATGAAGCAGAGAAAGCTGAAGGAATAACTGATGGTTGCTCAAATGAAAGCTGCACAAAGAACTAGCCAGACGCCCCTAGCTGTAAATACTGTGTGCATGATGCAAGGTGGATACCAGCAACCACAAAATCTGATGCAAGGTAGAGGCAGAGGAGTCCATATAGATCCAGGTACAGGGAAGAATGTAAATGGCCTAAAACAATCAACCCAATGCCACATCTGCAATAGAGTGGGACACTGGAACCTGGATTGTTGTTTAAATCCTGCTAATCAAGCCCAAAATGCTGGATTTTTGCCTTGTCAGAGTAACAGTTTTAATCAGATGCAGGGTGTGCAATGACCTAGAAGTCAAAATTTGAATGTGCCCCAAGATCCAATAATGCAAGTTCCTCAACCTCCGACGCCACAGCAAAATGCTGTTGGGCCACGTCAGAACATGAATCAGGGTTTGAGGATGACTGTAAGTTTGTTGCAGGGTAACAATCCATTTTAACAATTTCCCCTGTTTAATTTAAATGAACGAAATAGCTCCGATTAGTCAGCCTGACGGTGCCTGAGAGGAATGCAAGACTGTGTACCTGGTGCAGCTTCAGAAGTGGAAACAGCGAACAAGTAAGGATCCTCCTCAACGTGCTATAATTGCCCAAGCAGATCGCAGTGGTTAAGTGCCCTGCACATTGTTTTGGACAAGAGAATGTAATGTTGGGCAATAGGTACACTGATGAGGTTGCAAAATACTGTGCACACAATGTTTGTGCACTCAATGGTGAACTTACAAATGATGGAATGCATGAGACTATCTTTAACCTCTTATTGACAACAGTTTATATCTGGGATGAAGTGAAGAGGCTTCAGGAGGAAGTGTCTGAGAAAGAACAACAGAGGTGGGTCAGAGCGGGTTGTATTAGGAGAGATGATGACATTTGGGTTTCAATGGATGGATGACCAGTGTTGCCAAATAGTCTGTTACCTCCTATGGCTAGACATTTCCATGGTCTAGCTCTTATTGGGAGGGATGCCATGGTGAGATTGTTTAGACAGACTCGATTCAATCCTAAATTTAAGTTGATAGCTGAAGCATTGTGTCATACATGTGTTGTGTGTCAACAGATGAATCTTGGGAAAAGAACTTTAGTTATACTGAGTCATATAGGAAAGGTCAGGAAGACTTTTTAATAGAATACAAATGTATTTCATTGAGATGCCCATGTGCAATGGATTGAGGTACATTTTGGTTGTAGTGTGTATCTTCTCCCTTTGGGTCGAAGCTTAGCCAACTAGGCAAAATGATAGCCTCTCTGTAGTTAAGCTGTTACTGAGAGAACTCATTCCGCGGTTTGGTAAACCAACCTCTTTGTAATCAGATCGAGGAACTCATTTAAACAATAAGGTGCTGAAATTGTTGTGTGCAGCTTTGCAAATGGAGCAGCGATTACATTGCAGTTAAACACTTGAGACTTCGGGTCTTGTGGAGCAGGTGAATGGCACGCTGAAACCCAGAACAGCAAAAGTGTGTGCTTCAACGTAATTGAAATGGCTTCTTGTGCTAATGAGTTTTCAGAGTGTGCCTGATCGAAAGACTGGACTGTCCCCCCATGAGATTATATTGGGGAGGGCAACGAGACTGCCAGCAATTTTTGCGAATACACTTGTGAATATTACTGAGGATATGGTCCTAGATTATTGCAAAAGGATTGGCTGATGTGGTACTTTCTGTGTCTCATCAGGTTGCAGTAGCCACAACACTTCTGCATCGAGAACAATGCCATGACCTCAATCTAGGTGATTGTTAGTGAAAAAACATGTCAGAAAGACATGCTTAGAACCTCTCTGTTGTGGACCTAACCAGGTGCTCCTAGTGACGAGGACGACAGTAAAATGTGGAGGTCTCCCCAACTGGATACACACTTCCTACACTCACATGGTTGAGTGTCACCTCGATACAAGAGCACCTGTTCTGGAAGAACCAGTGGTATGATAGAGAGAGACAACAGGAACAGGACACACCGAATGTGATGGTACTGAGCCAGAAAAAACACTTGATCAAGCTGAAAGGGGTCTTGAACAAATTACACAAGAGACCGAGACAGAAACAAATTAATCCTTCCCTGTGGTGAATGAGTCAGAATCAGACCCTGAAGAAGGGACTAGTGCTCGAAGAAAGTGAATGGAAGCTGGAGATGGTTGGCCTAGAAAGAAAGAAAGAGAAAAAGTTAGCCTAAAGAATATGTGCCACCAAAGAATGCTGAACAAACTGAAGGCTCGGATGTGAGTGAAAGTAGTGACGAAGGACTGGCACTAAGATGATCAAGAAGAACAAGAGTCCTTAGCTGTAGGCATTCTTCTCCAGAGTAGACTTACTTCACAAATGACACAGTCACAGATAAGAAGTTCTGGAAATGTTGGAGTGAACATACTGGTTCGGCTGAACCTAAATGAACTGAACGTTGTGGTTGAATTATATTTCAAATTTTTGCTCCCTTCAATAGATTCAGTTCATGCAGATATTAAAGACATTTTTGTTGATTGGGATAGAGAAATTAGAAGATTTTCTAGGCCCCATTAAAAGAAGAAAGAGGGTTGTAATTTGGAAGAACATAGAATAGGACTAGGGAAGCCTCACAAACCTTTATTCATTGTTGCTCAATGAACTTTGAACTCTGTTGCTGTTCGCATTGGTGAAACCAATGAAGACATTTTGCTGCTGCATTATTTACTCTGATAACAGGTCTGATTCTAAAGATGCAATGGAGCAAAACAAGAAAAATAAGACTAGATACATAAAAGGTGCCTTATTGCTTATTTCTCTTGTAATATTAATAATATTGCTAATGGGAACATTTCCTCTTCACACTATTAAGAAAATAAATTACCTCCTTGTGTTCCCACACAAACCCTAAGTCCTAAGGACAATAAAGTTTATATGTTTGATGATAAAGTATTTAACTTAGATGAGTTTAGGGGAGATTATTCAGATAATGTGTATTTTAAGCTTTTGTATGAGTATGTGAATACAATGAATGCAAAAGACTGCTATGTCTGTACTCAGTTACCTGCTTCTAGTCATCACACATCATCACATCTCATTGACATATGGTATTTCTTGTAGTTTGTAATGTTAGAAATGGGGTCTTTTTTTGGCAGTCAGTTTACACCCTGTCCAAGTAGGGACCCTCACTCTAGTCAGGGAGTCACACTCCTAAGATAACCCCTGCTCAACCCCTTGGTAGCTTGACACGAGCAGTCACGCTTATCTTTGAGGCAATGTAATAAGTATCTGTCCCTACATACAGTAATACAGTCAAAGCACTACAAATGGACACCACACCAGTTTAGAATTATAGCCAATATTTATCTAAGTAAAACAAGACCAAAATAACAAAAATCCAACATAGACAAGCAAAGATATGAATTTTAAAAGATTAAGGGGGTCATTACAACATTGGCGGTAAAAGCCGTTACTGCCGTGCAGAAGACCGCCAACACGCGGGCACGGAATTGCGCCACGGTCATTATGACCCAGAGCCCGGAATCTGCCAAAATCTAGACACCCACACAAGTCCGCCACACCAAAGGTCAGTGATAAACTGGCAATAAGAAATCCTCCACCGTCACGCCAACAGGAATACGCCCACACTATCACGACCCACGAATCCACGTGGCGGTCTTTCAACCGGCGGTGTGCATTCCATTGGCAGTACACACCGCTGCGCTCAAAATACACACACATTTACAAAACACAACCACATTGGACAATTCCAAATACACACACCTGATACACATACCCACACCACTCCCACACACCCAATACAATATAAGACACACACCCACATCACCCACAAACCCCTACGACAACAATTGCGACTGAAGGCCAGAGAGAGACAACCCCATCTACAAACGAGCATCCACAGGCACTCAACACCATAACCCACATAACATCCACGCACCTCACACAACACACCACTAAATATCACCCCACACATCACAACACACACCACCCCACACATCACCCACACCACCCCATGGCACCGCAAAGACACCCCAGGTTCTCTGAGGAGGAGCTCAGGGTCATGGTGGAGGAAATCATCCGGGTAGAGCCACAGCTATTCGGATCACAGGTGCAGCACACCTCCGCAGCTAGGAAGATGGAGCTATGGCGAAGAATCGTGGACAGGGTCAACGCAGTGGGACAGCACCCAAGAACACGGGATGACATCAGGAAGAGGTGGAACGACCTACGGTGGAAGGTGCATTCCGTGGTCTCCAGGCACCACATTGCGAGACAGAGGACTAGCGGTGGACCCCCACTTCCTCCCCCACAACTAACATGGGAGGAGTAAGTCTTGGCTATTCTGCATCCTGAGGGCCTCGCAGGAGTAGCGGGAGGAATAAACTCTGGTAAGTCAAATCTTTCACTACTTCATCCCCCTCCCTTCCTGCATGCTATCACATACCCCCACCCTCGCCCTCACCCCCATCATCCCTACTCATGTATGTCCCAATATCACAAACCACCCATCCCAACATCAAGCCCTGCATGCAACAACAAAGCATGGACACCCATCCCCAAAGCATGGCCACTGCACATACCCATACACCCCCCTAAACCATCATCACACATGGTCCTACACAGGAATGCAAGCACTGGTGTACATGGTCACCCACCCGTTGCACACCATGGCACAGACAGATGCAATAATCATGCTTTTACACCCCTGCAGGACCCCTACCCAACGTCACCGGACGGGAGGGTCCAAACATGTCCACACCACCAACAGAAGAGGCCCACAGTGATGACAGCAGCTCTGTCTAACTGGATCTAGATGACCAGCCCAGCCAGCCCATCTGGGACCTCGGGACAGTCGGTTCCCCTCGCACTGGCACAAGCCACTAGAGGGCTTCCCCCCTCTGGAAACACCAGCACAGCACCCACCCAGCGGGCCCATACCTCTGTCCCCAGGACACGTCAAGCAGCAGTGTGTTCACCACTACACGGAACCCAGGCTAACCCACCACCCCAACAACAACAGGGACCTGGGGGCAGTGGCAGTGGGCACAAGGTTCAGGGGACAGAGGCCCAGGAACACAGGGGAACTGGGAGGGCTGCTTTGCGACAGGGGGAGGACAGGCCCAGGGAACCCACTCTCCACGAGTCCCTCTCCAACATCATGGGAGCCTACCACCATTCCCAGGAGACGATGGCAACAGTACAGGCCAAGTTTCAGGAGACCCAGAGGCTGCAGGAGGAACAGTATTTGGGCTTCAGGGAGGAACTCAAATCCATCAATTCCACCTTGGGCACCATTGTAGGGGTGCTGAAGGAACTCGTCAACACCAGGAGGGACACTGTGGCACAACAAGGGGCCCCTGACACTAGACTGGACGATGAACTGCCCACCACCTCCACCGGCACTAGTGGACAAGAGGCACCGCCACAGGACCATGACACCAGCACCCCACCGCCTGCAGATGGAGAAATGAGACCACCCTGATTGTCATCCATTTGTCCCACCTTGTCACCCTGTCCATCCTTAAACTGCCCCAGCTCCACTTCCTATGCCCCTTTGGACAATGCACCTGTGAGACTAATAGACTGGACTCTGCCATGGATATTCCTCCACCTTCACCCCTCACCATTTTACAACCCCCTCCACTATTGAGCACTTAAATAAACTCCCTTAAAGCACAAAACAATCTGGAGTCTGTTTGTGATTTAGAAATAGTGTATTAGCAATTACAGTGCCAAAATGCTCTTTCAAATGTAATGTCAACATACCTATGTCACACAGCTATAGTCCAAGAGGAAACAAAGCAGATGTCACAAAGTGGGACCCACATCTGTGAAATCGTAAGGGAAAGTGACAACTCAGAGACCATACACTGGGTGAACATGACAGACACTGGAGAGGTATTAGATTTAAATTAGATGTAGCAGGCAGTGTTGTCATCTTACCTGTGTCTCACTGGAAGTATTGCAGGATCACCGTGTTCCTGTTGTCGATATCCTCTTCCTCTGCTTCCTCCTCATCACTGTCCACAGGCTCCACAGCTGCCACAACACCTCCATCTGGACCATCCTCCTGCAGAAAAGGCACCTGTCATCGCAAAGCCAAGTTATGAAGCATACAGCAGGCCACGATGATCTGGCATACCTTCTTTGGTGAGTAGAATAGGGAACCACCTGTCATAAGGAGCACCGGAACCTGGCCTTCAGGAGGCCGAAGGTCCCCTCTAAAATCCTCCTAGTTTGCCCATGGGCCTCATTGTAGCGTTCCTCTGCCCTTATCCTGGGATTCCTCACTGGGGTCAGTAGCCATAACAGGTTGGGGTAACCACAGTTACCTGCAAATGGAGAGGGACAACTGTTAGACACACACTAACTCTTAGGGACATCCCCAGACCCAGAAACCTAGTCAGACTGTATTGGGTCCATGTCCTCACCTAATAGCCACACCCGGTGCCTCTGTAGTTGCCCCATCACATAAGGGATGCTGCTATTCCACAGGATGTAAGCGTCATGCACTGAGCCAGGGAATTTTGCATTAACATGGGAGATGTACTGGTCTGCCAAACACACCATCTGCACATTTATGGAATGGTAACTCTTCCAGTTTCTGTACACCTGTTCACTCCTGCGGGGGGTACCAAGGCCACATGTGTCCCATCAATGGCACCTATGATGTTGGGGATATGTCCCAGGGCATAGAAGTCACCCTTCACTGTAGGCAAATCCTCCACCTGAGGGAAAACAATGTAGCTCCGCATGTGTTTCAGCAGGGCAGACAACACTCTGGACAACACGTTAGAAAACATAGGCTGGGACATCCCTGATGCTATGGCCACTGTTGTTTGAAAAGACCCACTTGCTAGGAAATGGAGTACTGACAGCACCTGCACTTGAGGGGGGATTCCTGTGGGATGGCAGATAGCTGACATCAGGTCTGGCTCCAAATGGGCACACAGTTCCTGGATTGTGGCACGATCAAGCCTGTAGGTGATGATCACATGTCTTTCCTCCACTGTCGACAGGTCCTCCAGCGGCCTGTACACCAGAGGATGCCGCCATCTCTTCACCTGCCCCAGTGGACGGTGCCTATGGAGGAGAAGAGCGAGCACAGAGTCAACCAACTCAGAGGTACGTAAACACAGCTTACTCTGAAAATATTCATAAATCAAAATTTGCCTGTATGAGTGTTTAGGCAAGGCCTAGGTATGTGTGACGCAGTCAAAAATAATGCCATGTGGGCCCCTGAAATGGCAGCTAGCTGACCTGTAAGGTGGGACAAGGGGATATGAGGTAACTGCGCTGGCATTGTACACCGTGGCGGTAGGCGGTCAAAGACCGCGGCACAATTCTGCATTGGTTAACATTGGACCCTATGGGTCCCAGGAGCCAATGATGATGTACGCCGGCAGTGATGGTACGCACCGCCGCGGACGTGACCGCCATTTTTTCTCTGTTCAATCACTCAATACCTGATCTTCGACAGGAGAGGACCTACACTGCAAGTGCTGCTGTGACCTCAGTCTGGAAGAGACAATGGCTCGTGTGTCTGGGGAAAGAGCCCCTGCCTTCAGCACGGAGGAGTGGGAGAAACTCATGGATGGGGTCCTCCCCCAGTACACGCTACTCTACGGTCCTCCAGACAAACAGGTAAGTACACTGTGAGCATGCTGTATGGGCAATGCCTGTGTGGAGTGGGGAGGATTAAAGATGGGGGGGTGAGAATGAGGCGTGCATGAAACGACGGTGAGTGCATGTGCGTCATGGCAAGGGTAGGGATGCGGGCCAATGACTGTGACGGTGCAGTTGGTAATTACTTCTCTTTTTCCCCTTTACAATTCCTGTAGGTCAGCCCCTACCAGAAGAAGGACATCTGGCGTGCCATCGCAAAAGAAGTTTGGACCCTGAGGATCTACCACAGACAGAGCACCCACTGCCGGAAAAGATGGGAGGACATTTGCCGCTGGAGCAAGAAGACGGCGGAGGCCCAGCTGCGGATGGCCTCCCAACGTGGGAGGGGTGCCCCGTCGCACCATGACCCCCCTGATGTTCAGGATCCTGGCAGTGGCGTACCCAGAGTTGGATGGGCACTTGAGGGCATCACAGCAGCAACAAGGGGGTGAGTACACTCTCATTCTGCTGATTCTGCGCGCCTTGTAGGTGTCTGGGTGGGGGAGGTGGGCTGTGGGTTCCCCAAGGCCAGGGTGAGTTTGGTAAATAAGTTCCCGTCTTCAGGGAGGCCCTGTGGCACCCCACCCCACCTGTGTACAGTGCCAACTACACCTAGTCAGGCTCCTGTGACATCCATGTGTGCAGAAATTGGCCATAGCCTTGTAAGCCATGTCACAGGGATTGAATAGTTGACCCCAAGTGCGCGGCGTAGTGCAGGGGGCTTCTGTGTCTGTCATGTCCGCCAACTGTAGCGGTATTGCATGCACTGAACATGTCTTTCTTCTGTCTCCCCCCCCCTTTTTGTGGTCTCCCTGTTCTTGTGTGCATTAGCATCATCAGGCGGAGTACAGTGGCACCGGAGCAGAAGGGATCTGCATCCCACATGGCCCTGGAGGGCGACACTACGGAGTCTGAATACATTAGTGGGACGGAGGGCGAGTGGAGCTCCACGGCGGGGACAGGAGCTGACTCCAGCGATACGGACTCCTCCTCTGATGGGAGCTCGCTTGCAGTGGCGGCCCCATCTGTGCACCCCGCATCTACAGGTACAGGCGCCACCCCCCCTACCAGCACTGCCCTCCCAGCAGCCCCTCAGCGTTTGCCCCGGGCCCGCTCACCCAGGAGGGTGGGCATCACCTTCGCCCCAGGCACCTCAGCCCCTGCCCCATTCACCCCTGCTGCCCTCAGTGAGGAGACCATTGACCTCCTCAGGTCCCTCACTGTTGGGCAGTCTACCATTTTGAATGCCATTCAGGGTGTAGAGAGGCAGTTGCAACAAACCAATGCATACCTGGGGGGCATTCACTCTGGTCAGGCAGCCCTTCAGTGAGCTTTTCGGACTCTGGCCTCAGCAAGGATGGCAGCCAGTGTCCCTGTGTCTAGCCTCCCCCCTCCAACTTCCTCCACCCAGACCCAATCCCCTCTACTGCAGCCTATCCCAAGCACACCTTCAGACCAGCATGCACACACCTCAGCACACAAGGGAGGCTCAGGCAAACATAAGCACCACACATCCCACAGGCACTCATGCAAGCATCACACACATGCAGACACACCAGCATCCACTGCCTCCACTGTGTCCCCCTCCTCCTCATCTCCCTCCTCCCTCCCTGTCACGTTTCCTCTCACGCCTGCATGCACTACATCTTCATCCACTACGTCCATCACCAGCACACACACCACCACACCCCGCTCACATGCATTCACCACCCCCACTACCATTCACACATCCCCTGTGTCCTCTCCCAGTGTGTCTGTGAGGCAACCTCCCAAGGTACACAAACGCAGCCACACACCCACCCAACAGCCATGCACTTCACGACAGCCTCCAGCCCATGAACCTTCACCCAAAGTCAGCAAACGTACACCTCCTACAACCACAACCTCTTCCTCCACTCCCAAACCCCCTCCAGCTACCCATCCCAGTGTTCCTAAGAAACTTTTACTGTCCAACCTTGACCTCTTTCCCTCACCTCCCCCACCCCTTCAGTCTCCTAGGGCCCCACTCTCCAGGTCCCAACCTAGCACCTCAGCCACAACATCGGCGGGACCAGTGGTGCCAGTAGTCACTGGATTATGGAGTGCACCAGGCAGCAGGGCAGCCAGTGTGGCAAGGAGCTACAGCACGGACAGTCCCCCACCTGTCAAGCATAAAAAGTTGGACAGTGCCCGGCAGGAGAGGGGAAAGAAATCAGCCACCAAAGCTGCTACCAGGGGTACAGTTGGGAGTGTGGAGACAGCTGCGACACCATCCAAGGTGGGTAAGGGGCACAGCAAAACCAGCAAGTCTGGGAAGATCAGCACGGCGGACAAGACCGCCAGCAGCCCAGCTGCCGAAGACAGGACCGCCAGCAGCAGCCCCGCTGCCCAGGAGACGATCGCCAGCAGCCCCGCTGCCAAAGACAGGACCGCCAGCAGCAGCCCCGCTGCTCAAGAGACGACCGCCAGCAGTCCCGCTGCCAAAGACAGGACCGCCAGCAGCAGCCCTGCTGCCCAGGAGACGAACGCCAGCAGCCCCGCTGCCACAGACAGGACCGCCAGCAGCTGAACCGCTTCCCAAGACAGGACCGCCAGCATCTGAACCGCTGCCCAGGACACCGCCACCAGCTGAACCGCTACCCAGGACACCGCCGCCAGCAGCACCGCAGGCCAGTGAGCACCAATGATTCTGACGCTACTGAGTCCGCCACGGGCAGGATGAAGCACTCTGGGCTCAAAGCCCCCTCCAGAACCAGTGGAGTATCACATCCACTACCTCTGTCCTTGGCAGGATGAAGCACTCTGGGCACAAAGCTCCCTCCAGAACCAGTGGAGAAAGGCATCCACTACCTCAGTCCTTGGCAGGATGAAGCACTCTGGGCACAAAACCCCCTCCAGAACCAGTGGAGTATCACATCCACTACCTCTGTCCTTGGCAGGATGAAGCACTCTGGGCACAAAGCCCCCTCCAGAACCAGTGGAGTATCACATCCACTACCTCTGTCCTTGGCAGGATGAAGCACTCTGGGCACAAAGCCCCCTCCAGAGCCAGTGGAGTAGCACATCCACTACCTCTGTCCTTGGCAGGATGAAGCACTCTGGGCACAAAGCCCCCTCCAGAACCAGTGGAGAACTGTTATCCACTTGAGAGACTGTGGCTTTGCACTCCCCAGGATAAAGCAGTGGGCAAACCACCCACTGGAGAGACGTGAGAGACTGTGGCTTTGCACTTCCCAGGATAAAGCAGTGGGCAAACCACCCACTGTAGAGACTTGAGGGACTGTGGCTTTGCACTCCCCAGGATTGAACAGTGGGCAAACCACCCACTGTGGAGACTTGTGAGACTGTGGCTTTGCACTCCCCAGGATTGAACAGTGAGAAAACCACCCACTGTAGAGACTTGAGAGACTGTGGCTTTGCACTCCCCAGGATTGAACAGTGGGCAAACCACCCACTGTAGAGACTTGTGAGACTGTGGCTTTGCACTCCCCAGGATTGAACAGTGGGCAAACCACCCACTGTAGAGACTTGTGAGACTGTGGCTTTGCATTCCCCAGGATTGAACTGTGGGCATGGAGTCCCCTCGTGGATCCGGCGTCGTGCCCCCCCTTCTTTTCCCCCTGAGGTGTCTGTTTTATTTCTAACTGATGCCCCTGCAGTGTTCTCTCCATCTTGTTCGGGTATTGAGTGTGGGCGTCGCCCATGCCTTTTGGGCCCAGTGATCCACGGACTATGATGGTGGAATCCCTTGGACTTGTGTTCTTGGTGTATATAATTGTATATGGTATAAATGTATATATTTGTAAACATTTTTGATGTATGTAATTGAATATATCACAATTATTCAACTCATTCCTTTTGTCCTTGCATTCTTCCAGGGGGGTTGGGAGGGTGTAACTGTTATGTATCAATATGTATTAGCGTGTGTGTTGTAGTGGGTGAGGGTGGGGGTGGGGGTGTTGCTTGTGTGTGTCACTGTTTTTTCCCTCCCCCCTCCCCTGTGTCGTAGGTGAAGTACTCACCTTGGTCTTCGCCGCCGGCGTTCGTGCTCCTGGTAGAGGAGCAGGAAGATAAAGGCTGGCAGAATCTGGAGCTCGGGTTCCATGGCATCCTGATTCCTCGTGGGGTGTGTAGAGGTGAGCGTTTTCCCTTCAAAATCCTGTTTCCGCAGTGTTTTTGTTCGTGGTGAATCCGCCCCAGAAAAGGTGGCAGATTGGTGGGTTGTAATAGTGTGGGCGGTACACAGTCCTCCGCCTGTCTGTTGGCGGTAACCGCTGCGTGTTTGTTTGTACCGCCGTGGCGGTCGGAGTGTTAAAGTGACTGTCTATGTTGGCCGTTTCCACCACGGTCGTGATTCCATTTTTTTCCGCCGGCATGTTGGCGGTTTTACCACCGCTTTAACACTGACCGCCAGGGTTGTAATGACCAACTAAATCCCAATAAAAGCACTTCGAAACACAATAGCTCCAACTGGGGCTATCCCAGTGTCGTTGACTGAGTCGTTCCCACTGCCAGTTGCAAGGGAGTGTCTCGCTGGTCACAGAGTCACTCTGTACCTCTGAAGTCAATGAAGCAAAGATGTTGCACAGAGTCAGTGAGGTAAGGCGTCGGTGGAGCCGGTGTGGCGTTGATTCTGTGCTGCTACACAGGAGGTGAGGTGTCGGTTCCTTACAGTGGTGAGGCATCGGTTCCTGATGGAGGCAGTGAAGGTGAGGCGGCATCAGTGGTGAGGCATTGGTTCCTTACGATCCGGTGGGGTAGATGAGACCAGCAGGTCAAAACGCGGTGAGGTGACCTCTCGGGGTCTCGGTGACACCACGGAGCAACAGACGCCACGACGGAGCCGAGTGTCACAGATGTCATTGACACAGTACTCAGGACTCACGATGTCACAGGACTTCAGTGGTGCTGCACGCTCGTCAGGCCTGCAGTGGTGGTTACAGTCGTGGCACGTCAGCATGGACCATGGTTTCGGGTGCAGGCAGCGGCAGGGAGTCAGGCAGCGGCACTGGTTCTGGAGTTAGCCGGAGTCAATATGCCTGGTTCTTTTTGGCTTTAGAAACAACAAACAGCTGTCAGAGCACTCACAAGAGTAAAGTTTTAAGAGTATGGTGATGTAATAAATCCTCTGTGTGAAAGGCAATCACGCCAGGCTCTGGTTCAGGATAAATTTATTTCTTGAAGTAGTTCAATCATAATAGGGAAATGTCCTTGAAATCATGTACAATTAGCCTCCACAGCCAACACGTGTTTCGTCCAATGAGAGATCCCTCTCACGGACTTCATCAGGGCTGTAAAATTGAGAACACATTTGTATCTAAGTACATGTCATCTCAGACAGACAAGTTAAGAGCAGAAGTTATCATGAAATTTGTGCAAGTCAAAACATGCTATATGTGACTTAATCTCCCAAAATTTGGACAATAGAAAATATGCTGCAATCCATTTATAAAGGGTCAAACATCTTGAGTCAAGTTCTCATAACTAGTCAATACTCAACCATATAGGAATTATATCACCAAGTGATGATGTGTGAAGAGAGTTATAAATAAATATGAACGTCACCAGAATGAGAGATGTAAGGAATGTAGAACAAAGCATATGTATATATAGAATGAGAGAAAGAAGGAAAGATAGAGAAAGACCTATTATCCCACAAATATACATTATCAAAGTATCAGGAAGATCAACAAATAAACATAGATAGATATAGATATAAAGTGCCAGTCCTATAATAATAGATATCCCGATCTGATATTGCGCGAAAATGTGTCCCATCAGAGTTTAGACATACCTTAAAGTCAGGTACGGCCTGTGTTCAACTGTACTATTATCGTGGTCTAGGAAATCTATAAAGGCAATAAGTGCGAGTGACTATTGTGATGACTAATAATAATATGATGTCTAGTAGAGTTATTCGTGCCACCACGTCTAATAATAACCAATCCGGTCTAACACTGACCTCGTGTGATGAACGCAGTTAATTATCACATCCCAGTTTAATACTGCAGGAATCCTAATATGTTAATACTTGATGTAACCTCCTTATATACTAGTATTATTCATGAACAAGGCAAAGAAGCGCTACGTCATTTTCTTTACAAGAGATCAGCAGGTCTATATGGCCATACACAAATGTTGATCGATATGGTTGATTTGATCTTAAACAACAATTTTTTCCTTTTTAAAAATGACTGGTACCGCCAAAAACGTGGTGTAGCCATGGGATCTAAATTTGCACCATCCTACGCTAATCTATTTATGGGATTTTTTGAACATAAAAAGATCTGGAGCACCGAAGGGAGTAAATGGGTCTCAGATATACTATATTGGGGTAGATACATCGATGACTGCCTTATGATCTGGACAGGTGACCCACATGAACTGGATAACTTCATAAACTATCTTAATAACAATGACTACAATATTCGATTCACTTCAGAACATAGTGATTCCAGCATTTCGTTTCTGAACGTAGAACTTTTTATTTTTAACAACAAGATTGAGAGTAGACTTTACAGAAAAAGTACCTCTTGCAATTCTATCTTACATGCAAGGAGTGCACATCCAGTCCATCAAATCAACTCTATACCGTTTGGCGAAATGATAAGAGCCAGACGGAATTGTAGTCTAGATGAGGATTTTGACGCATGTATAGAAGACATGGCCATGAGATTTAAAGTACGGGGTTACTCCACCCGAGTGATTGACAGAGCCCGTACTAGAGCCAAGCGTGTAAAGAGGTCTGATACATTGGGTAAAAAATCTAGAACTAGAGACTCTACAATCCGCTGTGTCACCAGTTACACCAAAACTGCCAATCTGTTACGTAAATGTATGAATAGACATTGGTACATCCTAACAGCAGACCCTACTCTCAAAAGAGTGGTTCCGGATACCCCGGTGTTCACTTATAGAAGGGGCAGAACTCTCAAGAATTTTCTATGTTACAATTATCGCAATAAACCCAATCCAATTAATTGGCTTATTAGCCGTGGAAAAGGCTTCTTCAAATGTGGCCATTGTGGAATGTGTAGATGGACCAGGTCTGGGATCACCACATTCACAAGCTCTACTGGGGTACAATACAACATTGACTATAATATCACATGTGACACCAATTTTGTCATCTACATGATCATCTGTAAATGTGGGCTTTATTATATAGGTAGCACCATCAGACCTCTGCGAATTAGGGCGAGTGAACATTTCAGAGCCTTACGACATGAAGACGAGAGATACCCTATAGTAAGCCATATTATGCATTGCCGCAAACAGAATGATATATGTAGTTTCGAATTTTTTGGCTTTGACCGTATCAATAAAGATCCTAGAGGAGGCAACAGAGAGTTAGCCCTCAGAAAAAGGGAATGCCAATGGATCTTAAAACTCAGAGCGGTAGAAGATGGACTGAATACAAATTTTGAGATGGAGTACTTTCTGGGTGAATAGGATATTGATTAAAGTTGTACATATATATTTATTCACTGCTCTGTATATCATATTCCCCAATTTTGTTCTTTTTATGTTGATTTCCTCACTAACTTTCTTCTATGCTGAACTGTGTCCATATCTATTGGAAAATATGTTGTATTTTGCCCAACGGGGCACATTGTATATATGATGTTTCATCAATTTGTCTATGAACAATATGTAAACTTCTCTTTAGGGTCACACTATGGACTAACTTGGTTGTATCATAGTAGATTATCAATAATACTGTTATATATTGACTACTAGTAACGTATTCTCTCAGAATTTGCACTTTTAGGTTATACACCTTGTGATTCTTGATTATTGTGTGTCCCTTACAAACAACGATTTTGACATTTTATTCATTTGTTGTAATATCTTGTCTCTGATTTTCCCTCATTATTCTCGTGCCGTATTAGGTAGTGGTTATTATATCATTACACTTTCTTTTCATTTCTGGGCTAGATATTGGGCTGAAGTCACTATCAGCCGCTCTTAAGGCTAGGCAAACCCGGAGTCTGCTTTAATGGTTTTAGTGTGCTCCAACGTTAACGATGTCCCAAATAGATTAGTATTTGTTTAAGCAGGTAGTCTTTCTTCTTTTAGATTGTTTATAGTTATTTGCTGGTGTCAATGACTAATGGTCGTATCTTTACTATTCTGCAAGTGTTAGATACTAATTTTGGGCTCAGAAATAGGTTTTACCTGTTCGCTTACATATAATTTATATATTTACTTTATATCAACTCCCTTTCAAGATGGCGCATGTTCTTTTACCAGCGCGCTGACTGTAGTCCCTCTTCTATGTTATCATTAAGAACGTGATCACAAACAAAAGCGCCGGTTCTCAGACGCTCGTTCTACGATGATAGATCTCGGTCACAGGGAACACCGTGCAATGATCTGACCACGGCTACGATGTTCCCATAAAGGTACTAGCATATTTGATTAAGGTGAGCGTTCCTGAGGGGTGTTGTGTACTCAATTACTCGAGCACAACGTGGAGTAGTTTTTCTATTGAGTTGTTTCCTACTATATTCGGAATGATGGCATTCGTTTCCTCTATTTCGTTTCCAGATAACATATTAGGATTCCTGCAGTATTAAACTGGGATGTGATAATTAACTGCGTTCATCACACGAGGTCAGTGTTAGACCGGATTGGTTATTATTAGACGTGGTGGCACGAATAACTCTACTAGACATCATATTATTATTAGTCATCACAATAGTCACTCGCACTTATTGCCTTTATAGATTTCCTAGACCACGATAATAGTACCGTTGAACACAGGCCGTACCTGACTTTAAGGTATGTCTAAACTCTGATGGGACACATTTTCGCGCAATATCAGATCGGGATATCTATTATTATAGGACTGGCACTTTATATCTATATCTATCTATGTTTATTTGTTGATCTTCCTGATACTTTGATAATGTATATTTGTGGGATAATAGGTCTTTCTCTCTCTTTCCTTCTTTCTCTCATTCTATATATACATATGCTTTGTTCTACATTCCTTACATCTCTCATTCTGGTGACGTTCATATTTATTTATAACTCTCTTCACACATCATCACTTGGTGATATAATTCCTATATGGTTGAGTATTGACTAGTTATGAGAACTTGACTCAAGATGTTTGACCCTTTATAAATGGATTGCAGCATATTTTCTATTGTCCAAATTTTGGGAGATTAAGTCACATATAGCATGTTTTGACTTGCACAAATTTCATGATAACTTCTGCTCTTAACTTGTCTGTCTGAGATGACATGTACTTAGATACAAATGTGTTCTCAATTTTACAGCCCTGATGAAGTCCGTGAGAGGGATCTCTCATTGGACGAAACACGTGTTGGCTGTGGAGGCTAATTGTACATGATTTCAAGGACATTTCCCTATTATGATTGAACTACTTTAAGAAATAAATTTATCCTGAACCAGAGCCTGGCGTGATTGCCTTTCACACAGAGGATTTATTACATCACCATACTCTTAAAACTTTACTCTTGTGAGTGCTCTGACAGCTGTTTGTTGTTACTGTCAGTTTCCTTTGAAACATTGGAGGAGTTAGGAAGATCCTCCTGTCATGAGCACCATGACATAAATAATCTGTGAACTCGACTGCATGGACTTACTGTGAGCGCCCATTACCTATGTCCTTCTTCCTAGCGGCTTTTTTCTTTTTGGCTTTAGGTCAGCTTTAGTGGTGGGACCATTTTAGCTTACCTAGGTACAGAAATTTAGCTTAGCTTCGTCTTGCAGGCTTGTGCCATTTTACCTAGATAAACATGCTCTGTCTGATTATTCAGTTTTATTCATCTTAGCATTGTTTGCAGTTCTTGCATTTTAGGAGAAATGTTTTTATTTTATAATCAGTTGCCATTCCGTGATAGCTTCATTATCAATATTGTACCTATTGGATTGTCATCATGTCCCTTTGCTTCATGTTAGGACAAGAACATAATGTGAACATGTCAGGCATTTTGTTATGATATTGCCGATCCAAGTTTGCACACACAATCTTAAGCTTAGGTACATACCCACGTCAGGATGTCTGCATGGACAATAACTGGGCCTTATAAAAATACTCTGTGAAACCAAGGTCATTGGAAGGGGTTCCAACCAGGATTTTACATCCATACTGCATGTCATATTTCAGCGGCCCTCAGCCTTTGTGTCTCTACACCACCTGATTTGGAGACTGAAGGCTGACCTTGTTCTAAGGCAACAGAGTTTGGGGTGCTTCTCAGGGACATGGCTTGGGCAGATTAGGTTTACCACACCTTGCTATTTTAGTGTAGCAAATATGCTTCAGGGAGGGATTTGTGTAGTCATGTTTATTGCAAAATGTTGGGTTTGTTCATATTCACGCTGCTAATCTTCACAATCCTGATTTTGACTCTTGCCATTATCTTAATCATTGCAGTTCATGTATTTTATGTATTTTATCGTAGATTGCAGTCTTTTCAATAAACGTATTGAAAACTAACCTGCATCTCCCTTCTTGCCTGAGTGTGCAAGAGACACCACGATTTTCCCTGAGAGGATTTCAGAGACCATGTGCGAGGATGCCAGAAATCACTTTTACTGTTTGGGTTTTGGTGAGGTGCTGCTAGAAGGCCAGAAGGATTTGGCTGACAGCTGTCTACTGTTGTGGGAGTGACTCAGTTGCCTGCAACTAAAGGTGCTACAACCCCTAATCCAGCAGTCTCATAGCAATATAAGAGTCCTTACAACACCTTCATTCCCAAAGGCCCGGAAACTGGAGTGGGCACCACCTGGTGAGTTTGGGTCCTCAGCAAGCAAACCCAGAGGCTGGTAGGTGAAGCCTTTGATGTCTCTGAGACTTCTTAACAGGAGGCAAGCTCAGTCCAAGCCCTTGGAGAAACTTCACAAACGGGGATACATAGCAAAGTCCAGTTTTTGGCCTCCAAAGCAAAATTAGAAACTGTGGGTCAACCCAACAAAGCACACACATCAAAGGGGCAATTCTCCTCCTTACAGATGCTCAGCTTTTCTCCTTGGCAAAGGCTCCTCTTGATCCAAAAGTGTTCTAAGGTTGTGGGGTCAGCAGTCCAATACTTATACTCATTTCTGCCTTTGAAGTAGGCAAACTTCAAAGAAAAGTCTTTGTAGTGCACAAGACCAACAGCTCAGCTCCCTTTGTGTGACTGTGTATTCACAATAGCCCAAATGTCAGTCTGACCCAGATGTGTATTCCACAGCCAGGCAGAGGCACAGAATGGTTAAACAAGAAAAGGCAGACTTTCTAAAAGTGGTATTTTCAAACTTACAATTTAAAAACCAACTTCACCAAAAGACGTATTCTTAAATTGTGAGTTCAGAGACCTCAAAATCCATATCCCTTATCTGCTCCCAATGGGTAACTGCACTTAAAAGACAACTCAGAGCAATCCCAATATTACCATATGAGAGAGATAGGTGTTGCAATAGTTATGGCCGAATTTGGCAGTATTTCACTATCGGGACATGTAACACACACTAGTACATGTCCTACCTTGTAAATACACTGCACCCTGCCCATAGATCTGCCATGAGCCTACCTTATGGGTACTTACATGTAGTAAAAGGGAAGGTTTGGGCCTGGCAAGTGGGTGCGCTTGCCAGGTCAACGGGGCAGTTTAAACCTGCGCACACATACACTTCAATGGCAGAGCTGAGACATGTTTAGAGGGCTATTCATGTGGGTGGTACTAAAAGTGCTGCAGGCCCATTAGTAGCATTTGATTGACAGGCCCTAGGCAGGCATGTGCACTATACTAGGGTCTCACTAGTAACTCAAATATGCCAATCATGGATAGCCAATCATAATCACAATTTACACAGGGCACACTTGCACTTTAGCAATGATCAGCAGTGGTAAAGTGGCCAGGGTACCAAAACCAGCAAAAATGAACTCCAGACACAGTCAAAAATATAGGGGGCAGAGTCAAAAAGACATGGGATTTTTGCCACGCTAAGGATGCCAGGTCTAACAGCTACTGTTAATATTTTACAATGAGGGATATTTTCAATATTATTTTTCGAATTATGACTTGGTGTTGCGAGAAGTTTCTTTGTTTAAACACCTGAATAATAATACATATTTTAAAGGCACAGCGATTACAGGAAAATATTTTGTGTTGTTAAAACCTTTAGACATTGCATATGCACATAGACACAATTTAACCTCTTGAATGACTGAAATAGAAAATAATTTTTTGAACTTAGAGGAAGATAGAAGGGGGGAATTAGAAACTAAATCCAAAATAGATAGCGATCTCGTAACACAACACAAATGGAAGAAGGAAGAAATAGAACACCAAGTTAACTTTAGTCTGGCTACATAAAGGGAAATTGTGCATACACATTGATTGAGGAAAGAGGGAATTCATTTTGGCTGGAAAGGATCCTGTGATTCTGGGAGTGTTTTTTCTTTGTGAACAGTGTGTATATTTTAAGTTGCTGCGATGGCCTGGTACGTGTTATCTAGTGATAGTATTTCCAAAGATCTATCATGTGGAACATCTGGAAGATCCTCTGTGGAAGGTGAAACTTAGAACAAGACAAGGAGCTAGTGCAGCAGAAATAGTGGGAGATATTTTTGGTACATTAATTCCATCCGTGGGAGAGATTTTTAATTATCTGAAGATTAGGAGGCTGTCTACAATAGTGGATACGTTGGCTACTAATACAGCAAACTCATTGTTGAGAAATATTGAGAGGGCTGCAATAAGATCAATGGTTTTACAAAGTTGGCTTGCACTAGATTTGTTGTTCACAAAAGTGGGCGGAATCTGCCAGATGCTGAAGGTTCAACAATGTTGTACCTTTATTCGGGATAAAAGTAAGGATTTGGAGATGTCTATCTGCATTATTTCAAGGTTGACGAAAGATTTGAAGGAGTTGGAAGCCACTGGTGCATGGGAGGCAATTAGAAATGGATTCTCTGCTATAGGCAGGTGGTTTGGAAATTTGGGAAGTGGAATTGTAGATTTTTTGTTGAGGCCATTGTTGACTATTTCAGTAGTGGGAATAGTTTTGTTAGTTGGATACAAAATCTTTCAGAGAAGGAAGAGCTAGAGAGGTCAGAAGAGAAAGAGAGCAAACGTGGAATTGGAAGATAGCCAGTGTGTATTATGATGATATGAAACGTTTGGAGGAGCCAAGGCGTTAATTGTTCAAAACAACAGGTTTTAGATAGTCTCATTCAAGACTGAAAAGGGACTTTTGAAGACTCTAAAAGTCATCAGGGGTTGAGAGAGCATAACCTGGCCTTGCCATTACTCTTCTTAAAATATGAAATGAAAGGGTGATTGTTTTTCTGCTTAACAAAAGGAATGTTTCTTTTAACATGGTGCATGGTAAAAGATAAGCGTACAGATGAATGCAATGTTTTATGTATGCTATGTTTTAGCATTGTTTGGAAGAATGTTTATGTTACAGTATTTTAGAAATAATATTGTTTATGATCATTATATATTTGACATAAAAGACATATGGAATTTATTTGACCTGAAAGTGTGTTCATGATTAATTAGTTTGGCCGAGTGCAGGCCATATATTTTTCTGTGTTTTAACTTTCAATGTTCAGTCTGCTTTTTGAATGTTTTTCTAAAGCTGAATGTGTCAAGATCTGAGACCGAGTTAATAGGGAACTCATTGTTTGAGATGATAAGAAAAGTACGCCTGAATGCTTATCGAGGATGTGAGGAGTGTCCTGAGCTGGCAGCTGCAAATCTTGTGAAATTCCGGATCGCAAGGGTATACCAAGTTGGCGTTGAAAACCAAGAAGGCCGAAGTGTCAATTAGCAAATTATAATTTGTGGCTATATTTTTGAACTGGGAAAGGTATTTGCCTGTGGGATCATCCTTGGAAGAAATTAGATTTAAGTGTGGTTTAGTTAGCGTTTAGCTTCAGATTCCTTCTGCCCTTTGCTCAGGGCAGACCTTACTTAGATACTTCTTTTGAACTTTAATTTTACTTGTCTTCATACCCACATACCTCTCCTGTTGAAATCTTTTCCAGAAGTTCTGTCATGCTGACTATATTCTTTAACCTTTTAGAATATTAGCATAGTTAGGAATTGAGATTAAATGGTTAGGCAGGAAAACATGGATTCGAACTCTGTGCATCAATTGTTTTTCCTTATTGTTTGCATTCTCGCTATTGAATTAGTGGTCTTTTATATGCTAGTTAAGTTTCATATTGTATGCCGTTTTGATTCACCTTTGGTTATTTTCTATATTCATAATATGGTTATGGGACTCATATATGTAAGTTTGACTTTGAGTCTAAATAAAGTAATTTGAGCTAAAATTTGTTTTCTGAGATTGAATGTGTGACGATTGAGTTACACTGTGATTAATTTGAATAATTTGATGCATTGTCTCCTCATCGGACCCCAGAATTTAGAATTTGAGCCCAAAGCTGGAACAACAACCAGACCACTGTTCCTGAATTTCCTTCATATCCTTCTTCATCGCTCTCATCAACACTAACCCTTTTTTCACCACCATGTCGTTCTCCCCAAGGTGTAATAGCAGAATAGTCGGGCACTGGCCCTTGATGAGCAACTTGTTTAAGCATGGCAAAAGTTCCCACCATCGCATCCCCATCCCATGCCACTGCACGCAGTGTAAATCTTGATTGAGGCCCAGATGCACCCCAAAGCTGCTTTGCCGTGCTTGCCTCTTCACCCACTGTATGAAAGAGTGTCTCACAATCCATATGTTCAGGCCCACTGCCTTTGGGCCAGACACCGAACCTGAAAACACACAAACAGAAAAATTGTTGCAAATCCTGCCTCCACACTCTTTCCCTTCATGCTTGACGTAATGCTGGAAGCAAACTGAAACCCATGCCCCTGGGCATGGCCATTGCACCCTGTGCCATGTATGGGCATCCATTTCAGGGCCCCCATGGCACTTTAAAAAATAAAATGCAATACTTACCTGTACGTATCTGTACTTACTTGGGATGGGGTCCCCCATCCTCCGCAGTTCCTCTGGTGTGCCCCTCGGGTTTGGGGAGGACACCTACAGGCTTATTCTATGGTGTTCCACCATGGAAATAGGCCCACAGGTCCCCTAACGCCTGCCCTGACCCAGGAGTTAAAAAAAGGGGCAAAGCAAGCTTTGCACCATTTTTTGACCCCTCCTCCCTCCTGTGCAACATTTTTGCACGGGAGTATAAATATGGCGTTAAGGCCATAGAGTCATTTTTTGCACGGGAACGCCTACCTTGCATCTCATTAAGGCAAGGTAGGTTTCTACTTCCCAAAAATGACTTTAACTCCATAAATTTGGCACTAGACGGGTCTAGCAACAAAGTATAATTATGGAGTTAGTTTTGCGCTGAATTAGAGTTAAAAAAATTATGGAAATTCGTTGCAAACAGAGTATAAATATGCCCCTTAGCGCTTTCTTTAAAACTTACAAAAGCTGGAAAGCAGTAGCTGACCAGCCGTCACATGTGAAAAAACCTCTCAGGCCCCCTACCATCCCTGTGCTTGTAACTGTCAATCCAAACATACCTGACAGAGTTCCACCCTTGGGTAAGCTTGAAACAATACCACTTCCTTGCTTTGGACTTGCACGATGATATCCGGATCTCGGTTTGGGTGATGTGTGTATCCTCCCATGTAATGCCCTGACCCACTTTACCCCGTAATGGTCTGATACTCTATCGTCCCAAACAACATCCATGACATGATGGCCCTATAAGGTAATGTTTCTCTAAGTCTGGTGCACACGTTGGGTAAAATGGCCATAAGCTTCCCCAGAAATTCCATAAATATGGTCTTTCTCTTCGGCCCCCCCTTTCCTACTTCATTGGGGCACACCCTTCTAACATTCGTCTACTCACCTACCTGGCTGATGGTGAATAACCCCAGAATATCTTCCCCATAAATGCTATGTCCACCAGTTTCCCAGAAATCGTGACTCTTGACTGTCCTTGTTCGATGAGTAGCAAAATGTATTATACCACGTCTTCTGTCCTTGCCCAGCCCTTCTGTCGCTTATGTGCACCACTATTGAAAAATTCCATCCATTACTAGCTATATGTGACACATGTGGAAACTGCTAAAGAGTACACCACCAATTGTAGCATCTTCTGGCTCCTATGCGCCATAATTCTTGGGGGATCTGGGTCTTGACTTGCTCTGCTTCCATGGCCAGCTCATGGAATCTCTTCCACTATGAATGAGACAAAGGCCCTCATTACAACCCTGGCGGTCGGTGCTAAAGCAGCGGTAATACCACCAACAGGCCAGTGGTAAAAAAAATTGGATCACGACCACAGCGGAAACCGCCAACACAGCCAGCCACTTTAACACTCCGACCGCCACTGCGGTAGCAACAAACACCACGGTGGTCACCGCCAACAGCCAAGCGGAAAACAATGTACCACCCACCCCATTACAACAAGCCAATCGGCCAACTTTTCCGGGGAGGTACCAACGCCATCAAAAGCACGGCGGAAACAGGAATTGGAAGGGAAACCACTCACCTCACGACACTCAACAAAGAACCAACATGCCATGGAGCCCGAGCTGCACGTCCTGCCCATGCTGGCCTACCTCCTCATACACGACGAATATCAAAGGCGGCGGCGACGACCACGATGAGTACTGCACCTAACACACAGGGGATGGTGGGAGTAAAAAGAGAGTGTCACACACACGCAACACACAGCACCCCCACCTCACCCACAACACCATACACACAAACACATGCAACAACAGTACATTGACACCCTGTTACCCCCTGGAAGAACGCAAGGAAAAAAGGAATTGATTTAAATCAGTCTTATTTTGAAATATGCAGATATACTTAACGAATATAGAAAAACAGTACATACAAATATTTACAAAATGTACAGAAGGCCGTACACTGTCCGTGGCAAATGTCTGTGGGCCACTGGGCCATAAATCAGGGGTCAAGTCCACACTTGACTCCTGCCTCAATACGGAGAGAACACTGCAGGTGCATCAGGTCGTAAACACACAGGCACCTCGGGGGGAAAGGGAATGGGGGGGCACCTCACCTGGAAGATGGTACAATGCCACTGCTCCTCGAAGGGGCTCCATGCCCACTGCTTGGTCCTGGGGAGTGCAAAGCCACAGTCTCTCAAGTGGATGGCTTCTCCACTGGTTCTGGAGGGGACTTTGTGCCCAGTCTGCTTCATCCTGCCAAAGATAGGGGGAGTGGATGCATTTCTCCACTGGTTCTGGAAAGGGCTTTGTGCCCAGTGATGCAGCACCTGGGGTGTGGCAGTTCACATTCCCCCACCTGGGTGACTGAGGCACGAGTTTTGCAGGGAACAGGTTGCATGATACTCCATGGAGGCAGGGCCAAACCCCATTCTGCGGCGACTAAGGCTGCAAACTGGTGGTAGTGCCGGTGCTGGTGGGGGTGCTTGTAGTGTTGGAGGGAGGCTCCAGGCCGTCTCCTGCAGCCTCGGACGGCTGCCCACTGGGGATGCTGCTGCTGTCAGCTGCTGTGGCAGCAGCGGGGCAGGTGGTGGTGCTTGCGGCGGGGCCTGCAGCGGGGATGCTGGCGGTGCTGGCTGTGGTGCAGGTGCTGGTAGTGATGGAGGGAGGCACCAGCCCGGTCTCCTGCAGCCTCGGACGGCTGACCACTGGGGACGCTGCTGCTGACAGTTGTTGTGGCTGTGGCATGGCAGGTGGCGGTGCTTGTGGCGGTGCTTGCCGCGGTACAGGTGGCGGGGCTGTTGGTTCTGATGGTGGCCAGTAGGCCCTCACCTAGAGCCCAGAGGCCTGAAGTGCCTTGCCTGGGCTTTTCTGCCCCTTCCTCACCTTGGCAGATGCTGCAGGGACCTTGGCACTGGCAGCTGGAGTTCTGGAGGAGGCATTGCTGGGTGGGTCGTACTCCTTGGCTGTGCGGCATGGTGGCCCCTTCTTCACCTTGGCAGGTGGCGGAATGGGCTGGTCCGTTGCAGGGGTCGGTGGAACACTGGCTGGCCTGATGGGTGCCCCCTTTGATCCTCTTGGAGTTGCAGGTACCACAGCGTCTGCCGGCTTGGTGGCTGAGGTGCTGTCCTGGGATCTGGACACCCTGGCCCGAGGGGAAGGACGAGGGGGAGGCGTAGGGAAGAGGCCAATGTTAGCCAGGAACAGTTTTTTAGACACACTGGGGCGGGAAGATGGAGAGGGTTTGGGAGTGGAGAAAGAGGGAGTGGTTGTAGGAGGTGTCTATTTGCTGAGTTTGGGTGAAGGTGTATGGGCTGGATGCTGTTGTGAGGTGGATGTCTGTTGGGTGGGTGGGTGCTTGCGTTTGTGTACTTTGGGAGGAGGACACAGGGGATATGTGCATGGTTGTGGGGGTGGTCACTGCTTGTGAGGGATGTGTTGTGATGGGTGTGCTGGTGATGGAGGTAGTGGATGATGATGTAGTGCATGCAGGTGTGAGTGTAGGCGCTACTGGGAGGGAGGTGGAAGATGAGGAGTAGGGGGGCACAGTGGAGGCAGCGGATGTTGGTGTGTTTGCATGGGCATATTGCTTGTGTGAGTGCCTGTGAGATGAAAAGTGGTGCTTTGTTTGCCTGAGCCACTTTTGTGTGGTGATTTGGGTGAATGCTGGTCTGAAGGTGTGCTTGGCATAGGCTGAGGTTTAGGGGATTGGGTCTGGGTGTAGAGGAAGTTGGAGGGGGAGGCTGGACACAGGTACAATGGCTGTCATCAGTGCTGAGGCCAGAGCTTGAAATGCTCTCCGTTGGGCTGCCACACCAGAGTGAATGCCCTCCAGATATGCATTTGTTTGTTGCAAATGCCTCTCGACACCCTGGATGGCATTCAGAATGGTTGACTGCCCAACATAGAGGGATCTCAGGAGGTCAACAGCCTCCTCACTGAGGGCAGCAGGGCTGACTGGGGCAGGGCCTGAGGTGCCTAGTGTGAAGGAGATCCCCACCCTCCTGGGTGAGCGGGCACGGGAAACACGCTGAGGGGCTGCTGGGAGGGCGGTGCTGGTAGGGGGGTGGCAGCTGGGTAGGGGGGCTGTTGGGGTGGGCACAGAGGTGTCCACCACCACCAGGGAGCTTCCATCGGAGAAGGAGTCGCTGTCTGTGGTCTTCCCTCCTGTCCCCGCCGTGGTGCTCCCCTCGCCCTCCGTCCCACTGATGCCTTCACCCTCAGTGGATTCGGCCTCCAGGGCCATGTGGGGTGCAGCTCCATCCATCGCCGGTGCCTCTGCTCCTCCGCCAGATAAAGCTAATGCACACAATGACAGGGTGACAAAACAAAAATGGAGGAGAAGAGACACAGGATACACTTGGTTAATGCCAGTAATAACACCACCGTTGATCTACACTACACACAGGGATCAGCCCTATGCACTAGGCCATGCTCAACCATTTATAGACACAGTCATCAGCATCTGCACACCAGATACCCACAGGACCCTGCCCAGTGGTACATGGCCCCTTACACCATTGGGGTAGGAGTGCTTCAGAGCCTGCCCACCAAGGGACCTACCCTGCCATGACGCCCTGGCCTAGGGGCACCCACAGCCCACATCCCCCACCCAGCTACCTCCTAACACGCGCAAGGTCAGCTTTCTGAATCTGTACTCACCCCCTTGTGGCTGCTGTGATGCCCTCAAGCGCCCATCCAACTCCAGATAGGCCACTGCCAGGATGCGGAACATCAGGGGGGTCATGGTGCGACGGGCACCCCTTCCACATTGGGAGGCCAGCCCCAGCTGGGCCTCCGCCATCTTCTTTGACCAGCGGCGCAGGTCCTCCCATCTCTTGCGGCAGTGGGTGCTCCACCTGTAAAAGACTCCCAGGGTCTGCACCTCCTTGGCGATGGCACGCCAAATACTCTTCTTCTGGTGGGCGCTGACCTGGAGGAATAAGACAGCAGAAAAGTTATTTACTCATCTGTCCTGACCATCATACACATTGGCCACCAGTTCCTACCCATGCCCTGACGCACATACACTGACCACCTTACATGCTGCACTCTGGCCAGGGCACCTCAGCACCCTCCAACATGTGGCTTACATCCACAGCACTCCAAACATTCATGGCCCTCGCATCATGCTCACAGTGTGCTCACCTGTTTGTCTGGAGGACCGTAGAGTAATGTGTACTGGGGTAGGACCCCATCCACCAGTTTTTCCAACTCCTCCACAGTTAAGGCAGGGGCCCTTTCCCCAGACACTCGAGCCATTGCCACTTCTAGACACAGGTCGCATCAGCACTTGTAGTGTAGGTCCTCTCCTGTTGAGGGTCAGGTAGCAAGTGAGTGCATAGATAGAAAATGGCGGTCACGTCCGCGGCAGTGCGTACCATCACTGCCGGCGTACATAGCCATTGGCTCCTGGAACCCATAGGGTCCAATGATAACCAATGCGAAGTAGCGCCACGGTCATCGAACATCTACTGCGGCGGCGCACAACGCCAGCGCATTTACCTCATTTCCACTTGTCCATCCTCACAGGTCAGGCAGCTGCCTTTTCAGGGGGCACACGCCAAGGCACCTAACTGCGTCACAGCAGACATTGGTACATCAACTGACTCTCGAGTTCACATACTGATTCTGTAAAGTAATTTAATCTATATTCGTGCAATAGATGTTTGAATATGAACCTCTGCTCACCGGTCTCTTCCATAGGCTTCAACCGCTGAGGCAGAATATGAGATGGCAGCATCCTCCGGTGTACAGACCCCTGGTGACGTTGGAGGACAGACACATTATCATCGCATACAGACTTGATCGTGCCACAATCTTAGAACTGTATGCCCAATTGGAGCCAGACCTGATGTCAGCTATCCGCCAGCCCACAGGAATCCCCCCTCTAGTGCACGTCCTGTCAGTGCTCCATTTCCTGGCAAGTGGTTCCTTTAGGACATCAGTGGCCATGGCTTCAGGGATGTCTCAGCCAATGTTCTCTAACGTGTTGACCAGAGTGTTGTCAGCCCTGCTGAAACACATGCGCAGCTACATTGTGTTCCCCCAGGTGGAGGATTTGGCCACAGTGAAAGCTGACTTTTATGCCCTGGGACATATCCCCAACATCATTGGTGCCGTTGATGGTACACATGTAGCATTTGTCCCCCCCCCCCCCCCAGAGAAATGAACAGATTTACAGGAATAGAAAAAGCTATCACTCGATGAATGTGCAGATGGTGTGTTTGGCGGACCAGTACATCTCCCATGTGAATGCCAAATACCCTGGCTCTGTGCATGACACCTTTATATTGAGGATTAGCAGCATCCCATATGTGATAGGCCAACTCCAGAGGTACCGGGTGTGGCTAATAGGTGAGCCAAAGGTCCCCACCGAGTATATGTTGATGGCTGGTTATGTGATTGTCCATAAGGGTTAGTGTGTGTCTAACAGTTGTCTCCCTATATTTACGGGTGACTCTGGTTACCCCAACCTCTCATGGCTACTGCCCCCAGTGAGGAATGCCAGGACAAGGGCAGAGGAATGTTACAGTGAGTCACATGGGCGTACAAGGAGGATTATAGAAAGGATCTTCGGCCTCCTGAAAGCCAGGTTCAGGTTCCTCTATCTGACAGGTGGTTACCTGTACTACTCACCGAAGAAGGTGTGCCAGATCATCGTGGCATGCTGTATGTTGCACAACCTGGCCTTGAGGCGCCAGGTGCCTTTTCTACAGTAGGATGTGCCTGGAGATGGTCTTGTAGCAGCGGTGGAGCCTGTGGACAGTGACGAAGAGGAGGCAGAGGAAGAAGATGTGGACAACAGAACAAACATGATACAGCAGTACTTCCAGTGACACACAGGTAAGAGACTGTAACTCCACTTGACATTTCAGTAATCTGTTGGACATTGTACAAGGCAGCCTCTTACCCTATGTCAATGGCCATTGACTGTTCCCTTTGGATTCTCTATTTTCAGATATCTGCGCCCCAATCTGGCTCTTGCTATATTTACTGCTGGCCAACAAAGCTCATCCTGTAGTATATTTCACTGTACATGTACGTTGCAATGCTTTCATAATGTTGTACTAACACATTTGTGAATCATTCGACTGACTCCAGATTGGTGTTTGTTTCAAGGGTGTTTACTGATGTGCTAATAAGTATAGGGGTATGTGCAAGGGGCTGGGGTGATGGTGGAGGAAAGTCCAATGTAGAGTCCTGTCTCTTGGCATCACAGGTGCATTGTCCAAAGGGGCATAGGAAGGGGAGCAATGGCAGTTCAAGGTGGACAGGGTAACAGAGTGGGACAGAAGGGTGACTATCAGGCGAGTCCTATTTCCTGGAGGGGGTCTTGGCAATGTTCCCTGTCTTCTGCCTGGATCGCCAGGACCGTTTGCGGGGTGGTTCTTCTTCTGCAGGAGGTGGGGTGCTGGTGGCCTGTTGGTCCTGTGGTGGGGTCTCCTGTCCACTAGCGCCGGCAGAGGTGGAAGGCTGTTCCTTCGTTTGGATAGTGTCAGTCGCCCTTTGTTGTGCCACTGCCTCCCTCATGGCCTTGCCCATGTCAGCCACCACCCCTGCAATGGTGATCAGGATGGTGTAGATTTTTGTGAGGTCATTCCTGATCCCCAGATACTGCCCCTTCTGCAGCTGCTGGGTCTCCTGCAACTTGGCCAGTATCTGGCCCATGGCCTCCTGGGAATGGTGGTATGCTCCCAGGATGTTTGAAGGTGCCTTGTGGAGAATGGGTTCCCTGGGCCTGTCCTTCCCCTGTCACACAGCAGTCCTCCCAGCTTCCCTGTTGTTCTGTGCCTCTGTCCCCTGAACCGTGTGCCCACTGCCACTGACCCCAGGTCCCTGATCGTCCTGTGTTTGTGGCATTGCCTGGGGTCCCTGTAGTGGTGGACACACTGCTGATTGATGTGTCATGGGGACAGTGGCATGGACCCCCTGGGTGGGTGCTGTGCTGATGTTTCCTGAGGGGGGAGGCTCTGTGGTGGTTTGGCACTGTGGCAGGGGAACCTAGCGCCCAGAGGTCCCTGATGGGCCAGGTTGGTCCTCCTGATCCAGGCGTGCAGAGCTGCTGTCGTCACTGTGGGCCTCCTCGGGGGGGAGACTGGATGTAGCTGGCACCTCCTCTCCGGTGACGTTGAGTATGGGTCCTGTGAGGATGCAAATGCAGTGTTAGTGTATCTGTGTGTGCCACCTTGTGCATGAGTGTGTTTCCCTCTATGGTTGTTATAACCAAGGCAGCTTTGGCTTGTGTGAGTTGTGATTTGGTTGGCTAAGTGACTGTCACTATTGTGCATGCTGCGGTTATGGTTGTCCATTCAGGTCTGTGATGGGGGTCCATGCATTGGTGTTGCATGCAGGGCTTGGTATTGGGATGGGTGGGTTGTGATGGTGGGGTATATGTGAGGTTGTAGGGTGATGGGGTGAAGGTAGGGGTTATTGTTTGTGATGGCATGCAGGTTGGGTGGGGATAAAGTAGTAATTATTTGACTTACAAGAGTCCAGTCCTCCTGCTACTCCTGCAAGGCCCTCAGGATGCATGATCGCCAAGATTTTCTCCTCCCACGTTGTTAGTTGTGGGGAGGAGGTGGGGGTTCACCGCCAGTCCTCTGTACAGCAATCTCGTGTCTTGCAACCACGGAACACACCTTCCCCCGTAGGTCGTTCCACCTCTTCCTGAAGTCATCCCTTTTTCTGGGGTGCAGTCCCACGATGTTGACCCTGTCCACGACTCTCCGCCTTAGCTCCATCTTCCTTACAATGGACATCTGCTGCACCTGTGATCTGAATAGCTCTGGCTCTACCCGGATAATTTCCTCCACCATGACCCTTAGCTCCTCCTCAGAAAACCTGGGGTGTCTTTGGGGTGCCATGGATGTGGTGTAGGTGATATGTGTGAGGATGGTGGGGTGATGTGTGGGATGATGTGTTGTGGTGTATGCTGTGATGTGTGTGGATGGTGTATGGGTGATGGTGTTTTGTGCCTCTGATTGAGTGGGTGCTCCTTGCTTTTGTCTCAGTGCTTCCTCTCTTTTTCTTTCAATGTAAGGGGTTGTGGGTAGCATGGATGTGTGTTTCATATTTGTTTGGGTGTGTGGGTGTGGTGTGTGTATGTGTGTTAGGTGTGTGTATTTTGAATTGTCCAATGTGGTGTAGTTTTGTAAGTGTGTGTGTACTTTGAGCGCAGGGGTGTGTACCACCACTGGTTTACCACGTTTGAAAGACCGCCGCGGTGATTCGTGGGTCATGATACTGTGGGCGTATTCCTGTTGGCGTAACGGTGTGGGTTTTGCTATCGCCAGTTTATCACTGACCTTTGGTGGGGCAGACTTGTGTGGGTGTCTGTATAGTGGCGGATTTCTCTGTGTGGGTCATAATTCCTGTGGCGGATTACCGCCGCGCTCACGGTATGTTGACGGCTGTCAGCACTGCGGTAGGCGGCATTTACCACCAGGGTTGTAATGAGGGCCAAAGTGTCTACAATCTCATTGTCCACACCTGGCACATGTTGAGATCTAAATGCCATGTCATGCTATAAACACCCCAGTACGAACACACCTAGCAGCTTCAGCACCTGGGGGTGTCTGGCAGACTGCCTGTTCACCACCTGTACTACCGACATGTTGTCCACCCGAAACAACACCTTCTTGGTGGCCAAATAGTGTCCCCATAATGTCACCACTACCACTACTGGGAACAGCTCCAGAAAAGCCATGCTACGCCCACCACACTTAAATTCCAGAGGCGACTCTTAAGCATACAACCTCCCCTGCCAGCAAACCCTAAAACCTTGACCACTCTCCGTGTCCAGGATAATTTGGCATCCCATCCAAGTTCTTGCCCCCTGCCAACGGTATCCCATTAAAGGATGCCACATCTGCAAGTCCTCCTTCACCCCTGCTGACAAATTCACATGATGATGTGCCGACTGCTGCCCTGAGAGCGCCAAGCCTAGCCATCTGCGAACAGTGCTCCCTACCTTGACCACCAAGCAAACAAACTTCAAATAACCAAGAAGGACCTGTATCTCCTTCACTTTAACTTTCTCTTTAGCCAGCATGTCATCAAGTGATAGGTGCATCGCAATTTTTTTGGCATGCGGCAGGTGAACCGTCATTGCCACCGGGTCTATTTCAATGTCCAGGAATGCTAAAACCAAACTGGGCCCTAAAGCACTTGAAAAAAGTGCAATATGTAGAACAACCCATGAGAAACTCCTTATCCACATACCACTATCCTTAAAATTGTATGCCCAACAGCTTAATATCGTTAGGGTGTACCGGCAGCAAACAAAAAGCCGACTTGATGTCTCCCTTGGTCATAAGCGCCCCCTTTCCAACCAAAGCTAGGGCAATATCCACCAAAGTATAGGACGTGCAGACCTGCTCCTCCAGAATAAAATTGTTCAGGGAGCCACTGTCTGGCCATGACAAATGCTGTATCAAGCAAAAGTGGTCCTTTTCCTTCTTGGGAACTGTGGTGATCAGAGACACAATCAAATACTCCAGGGGCCACTCATCAAACAGGCTCACCATGCGTCCTTCCTGTACCTCCTTTTGAAGCTTGTCGTCCTGAACCACTGATTTCAGGTTGTCCGCCCACTGACTCATCCTAGACCCCTGATAACCTAATCTAGACTCGCAAGTAAAACCTTCCAGTAGCAGTCCAGCATCCTCATGCCGCTTATATAGCCCCAACCAAAAACCCAACTACTAAATGTTAATTGGAGCAGTAGCCTTTTCCCCCAGTACCCTGTGTGCCCCTCCCCTCATGGAAATTGCTCGATTGAGCATTCTGCTAGTCTCCTTGTGTTGATGGCCAATGTCCCGAAGCTCCCCCTGATGCCCCACCAGACCCATTGCAGTGAACCAAGGCATGACGTCCTGAACACTTGGAGCATTCATATCAGAATTTACAATATCTTGTGTACAGCCCCTTTGTTGAAATTCCAACATGTTCCTGTTTGTTGATTTGGTCCCCCTGGAGCACAGCCCTGTCCTTTCCCCGTCGAACCCACTCCTCCCCGGTTGGGACGCCTTTGAACGGGGTGATATACTATATGTAAATCACGGGCGTGAAAACTGTTCTACCAAATTTAGCTCGCCCAATTATGTGTTGCAACAAGTCGGAGTCCATTTCGCCCCATTGAACTTCCGAATCACCAGCATACGTGCTCATAATTCCTTGTCATGCTGCACCCAGGCATAAACATCATAATTGATGTAAGTCTACTGGATAACATCCATATACTTTAATAAAGTGACTGATCTCTCCGAGTATTTCTCACAGTACACGCTAGCGTAAATAAGGAAGGCCGCTGTCAAATTATCAATTGTGACTTGTTCTTTGGGCCGTTTTGCCAACTTGCATTCTTCCTCGTTTGAGCCCTCTTTCTCTCAGAGCTCCCTGTGCAGTAACTTCAACATTTCAACCAGTGGCGGCTGCCGCAAATCTCAAGGGTGGGTGGGGGAGAGACGACGGGGAAGGGGGAAATAATGAAATAATAATAATTTTAAAAATCTTACCTGTCCTGCTGCAACCACAGCCTCCCTCACTCCTCTTCTCTCCTGATGGTGACACAGGTTTCTCATGCAATCCTGCACTGCTCTCATGATATACCTAGCATGAGAACAGCACCGAACCGGTCTCAGTGGCTTGGTCTTCTGCTCAGACAATGCACTGGAGTCTGTGCTGTTTCTACAACCCATTGGAGAAACCTAAGAGCACATGTGATGGCCAGCCAAACTGACATGCGCCCCTCCGTGCACATGCTTGCTTTGCCAGCATCTGAAAAATAAAACAATAATAAGAAATTGCTTCAATTTTCAGTTGCTGGCTCTTAGCCAGTGGGGTGATGCTCCTTCACCATTGAGGAGGAGTCACCCCTGATCTCAAAGCATTCCCTTCTCCAAATCTTCTCTTTGGTTGCTAACAATAAGTGAGTTCCCAATGGCTTTGAGATTCCCATGTTGGGTAACTTCTTCACCTTTAATACTCTCTAGCGGTTCCATTTGAGCCTTAGTATCTGCTCATTGCCCACCCCCTTCTTTTGCCGACTAGGCCACTACTGCCCTGGCCTCCTGTGACACTGTCATGTCCATTCCCTCATCATCACTCCCTTTCCCTTTACCCTCGAGTGTGCCCTCATCACCATCAGGCATCTTATGCAATCCACCCCTGTCATCTGTCCTCACTCCCATGTCTTGCACGAAAATACCTTTGCGAAGGCGGACCTCCCTGCACTCCAGAGACTCCCTGGCCTCCACTCCAACTGACATCATCCATGTACATTGCCCGTCACTACATGATGGCTTACCTGGCGCCAATGTTGGTGCCCACTCTTGAGCCCTCCGTCTTGCCAGTTGCGTTTGCTGTGCCGCCTCTGCCTGTCCTCCAGGTCCTTGCACCTTAGTAGCCTCCTGTGAGATCACCCCTCAACCTGCGTCCCTCCCTTTCATGCCATCATTGCGCCTCATCCCCTTGGCCCTCTCACTCATTCCACACCTCCCCTTCTTCTAGAATATCCTCATCGTAGTCCAGTATTGTGGTTTACAAAACTCCATGCTCGTCTGTCTGTGAGGAAACTGCACACGCCTCTCGCTGCGCATATACCTCTGGGTGTACCAGAGCGCTGCTGTTGTGGAAGTGAAAAGAGGCCACACTATGCCCTTTCCTCTGCTCCCATGATGCGGGACATCATGTCCCTTGTGCCATGATGCTGGAGGTTACCTCAAACCTTCTTTCATCGATGTGAATATGTCCCTCACCATACTCCAGCTGGCTAGCCTACACTTCAACTCAGGGCCATGGAGCCGCACAAAGTTCCCCCAAGTCCACCAGAGCCTGTGATGCACCACCTTGCAGGGATCAAAAAAGGTCTGCTGTGCTAGTTAGGTCCACAACTAGTTCCTAGTCAGCATTAATCCCACCTTTGGCATCAAATCTGTCCTGCCTCACTCCCAAGTCAGGCAGCAATTCCTCAAAACCCCCCCTCCCCACAAGCCAGGCCCCAAGTCCCTGTGCTCTCATCCCCATTTGCCTTAGACCCTCAATGGAGGCTTTTGGTTGGCAAACACGTGCCTCATCATCCTCCAAATTCACCAGTATAGAGTCCCCTGGCTCCTCATCCCCTCTTCCTCTCCATCTCTCCATTCCAGCTGTGCTACAACCAGATCAGCTGATGCTCCAATCCAAAGCCCATCCCGTGCCTCTGTGCCCTCCCTCTGCCACCCTGGCTCTTGGTATGCACTGCCTAGATGCCACTGCCTAGACAGTCTCTCGCTGTCCAGGACTGTTCCAAGTTGTTCTCAGGCCACAGCTGGGGACCTTTCTAACCAGACAGCCTTATTTAATAATATGGTAGGGCACATCTCCTGGCTGAAGTTGTATAGCTCCTGCTGACACTCATATATATTCCCCACTGCCTACTGGTTCCTCATGACGCCTGTATCTGAAATTTTCCCTTGCAGCTCATGCTGGCTGTTATAAGCGTTCCCCCACTTCCCTCTTTATCTCAACACCACCGGCAGCGCTTTTTGCACTCACCTGGCCTGACCCAGAAACCCCACCCTTCTTCCTTCCCTTCCCACCTGACGCACACATGTTAAGGGCTGCCCCACCTCCTGCTTGAACACACGAGTCCTCTTCAACACATGGAGAAGGCCATGCGCACTCTAATGAGCCAGAGCCTCCACCAGCTCTACTGAAGGCACTAATCTGGGCATTCTTACTGGAATGGATTTGGCTGGCAGCTGCAGCAACATCAGAGTCACCCCCTGACCACCAGACCTCCCTTGAAAGGGCTGCTCTCCTGATGCAGTAGTTACCCCTCCCACTCACTGTACAGACTGGAGAACAGTCTGTCCGTGTAGGCAAACAAGACCATACTGCTGCTGCGAACCCATTTGACGCACCGGGCAGCCACCCTTCGCCACACCCTCTGCCAACAAATTGAGCTAGCCCGCCTCTTTGAGAAGCTGCATAGCCTGTGCTACCTTCTCGTCTGCCGATATGATGGAAAGATGACGGTAAGACAGTTTCAGTAATGCCTGATTCCTACAATTAGCTATTACAGAAACACTCGACACACGCCACCACTAGCTATGCCCAGCTACCAAAAATGCTAATACCTACGGAAAAAAGCTACGAAATAACAAAATGGTGGCTGACCCCCTAAAATGTAGGGTTACATACCCCATGACCTGTCTATAGCCCAAAGTAGTCTGTGCAGTCATCAGACAGCACCATTCCACAATATTCCCCGGAGGTGGGGAGACTACCCTTGGTCGGCTACCCTCACACCCCTCTCCCCATCCCCTACAAGACCCCACTGTCTGAATAGGGCAGCTGCTGCTTTTTAAAAATTAAAATGTTCGCATAGAGGGAAGACATCTGGGGAGCCTGCACTGGTCAACCATACAGATTGGTCAGTGTGTTTTTAGCTACTTATGTTGGGAAAATGCATATGCTTTCATTATATGTGCCTCTTTTTAGCTTCACACTTCTTTATGGTGTTTTTCTGCTTCCCCTTCGCTTGAAATTGTATTCAGAAGTTTGAACAGGTGGGTTAAATCCCCATTGTTGTGTATACTTTCTACACAGGACTTATGTCTTAGTTAGGATGAACACACATTTTTTCCTTACCATAGACTGCACTATTTGTAGGATGCTAGCCTGGTGTGTGGTGAGCACTTATGGTGTTATCACCTTATACCAGGTCCAGGTATCCCCTTTTAGTGAGGTGTAGACTGTGTCTAGGAAGCCAGGGCCCTCTAGAGGTAGCTGTGGAGGAGCAGCCAAGACTTATCCAGGAGACATGCAAAGCTTCTGCAATACCACAATAGTCACACAGCACTCAATACATGAAAGACCTCACAGTGTTACAAAAATAAAGGCACAAATACTAGAATACTGAATAGGCAATCCCCCAACTGGAGGTAAATACACATACTATTATACACACATATCCTTCCCCTGCTTGAGCTGGTCATGCAGCAGGAGGGCAGAAACCCGTCTGGAAGGTGGCAGCAGCACAGGCTGCTTGCAAAACCCTGAAAGACTGGTAGGAGCAACACTGGGGGGTCCTCTAAGGAGTCCCCAGAGTGCATGTAATCTTACAACAAATACTGGCAACATTATTGGTGTATGATTCCGACATGTTTGATACCAAACTTGCCCACGTTCGGAGTTACCATTATGTGACCTGTGTCCAGTACACAGGTAAAAATTACTTCTGTGCACTTATGAAGTCCAGTGTAATAGAGCTGGGGTTCCTAGGGACACCTCTGCTCATTCAGGGGTGCCCTTACACCCAGGTACCTGCACCCTGCCCACTGGGCTAGGAGGGCCTATCATGGGGTGACTAACAGTGAGCTGGTGCAGTGGCCTGAAGTGAAAGTGCCATTGAAGTGCAGGCTACAATGGCAGGCCTGCAGACACATTTTGCATGTGCTCCCATCGGTTGCACAATACATGCTGCAGCCCATGGGGAACCCCTGATGCCCCAATGCCCTGGGGACCTAAGTACCATATACTAGGGACTTACATGAGGGTACCCATATGCCAATTGTGGGGTGTGCAAAGTCCTAGGCAACCAAATTTAGAGGGAGAGAGGACAATCACTGGGGTCCTGATTAGCAGGATCCCTGTGAAAACAGGCAAAACACACTGACAGCAGGCAAAAAGTGGGTGAAAGCATGGCAAAAGGAGGTTACTTTCCCACACTATTAACAACACTCAGTAGGTGTCCTTTTCTATTTTCATTCAGGGCTAATGGCACCTTTTGTTTACTCTTTGCTCTTTTCATGACACATGTCAATCATAGTATATACATCTGAAGTGATTAGGTTTAATATCGTGCATACTATACACAACGCTGAGTAATATCAGGTTCTCTATTATGGAACACCACATGTTGCTATATGCTTTCATTGCATCTTTTGGATTAATGTACCACAAGTACTTACCTAAATTGAGGTGTTTACTTGGGTGATGTTGCTGTCTTCATTACTTCTAATCAACAATGCTATCCTCATTAAATGCTATGACTGCACTTCAAGAATGTTATATTTTTATTAATTGTAGTAACTGATGATAAATATGTTTCCAGCTTTGAAAAAGTCTGTCTATTACGTGGGTACAACAACTGTTGGGTCTGCTATTTACTGGTGAGGATAAGGAAACAAGTTGTACAAAGTACTTCTTTGGTATAGAAGAGTATTAAAAGGATTACTGAGTGACAATCATCATTTAGCAGTCTTGGCCCATTCTTAATGGTGAACTGTAACTAATCTTGAAGTGCAGATCTTGAACTGTAAAATTCAGCAAATTATTCACAAGCAGTTCATTCACTGTCTTGCACTGAAGCATAGGAATGTCATTTTTAGGTTTCACCTGCATGCATGCTTGTGTGCTGCTTGCAAAATCTATTGGTAATTTAAAAAAACGTAAAAGGGGCTTAGAACCATCCCCTTACTTACCTGAACTTATCATTGGCTTAGTCCAACTTCGCTCCGATTTGTGTTTTTCTGATTGGCCAGCACGTCGTCTGCACGTCATCCTGCTTCACTTACTGTTGTCTTCTTTGTTGATTTGCCATTGGATTGCCTCTGAACTAAGTACTCCTTCTGGTCACTTCCCATTGGACCTTGGTCAGTGCCTTTCCTCTGGCTACAACGTTGAAGGTACTTTTTTTTTTATTTCTGCATGCTGTCTTCCTTCTTCGGTGCTGTCTTCCTTCTTCCCTGCTGTCTTCTTTCTTCACTGCCATCTTCTGTCTTCTTTCTTTGCTGCTGCGTTCTTTTATCTTTCTGCCTGCCGTTTTCTTTCTTCACTGACGTCTTCTTTCTTCGCTGCCATCTTCTCTGTCTTCTTTCTTCGCTGCCGCCTTCTTTGTTCTTTGCTGCATGCCGTCTTTTCTGTCTTCTTTCTTTGCTGTCCTTCTTCCTTCTTCAGTGCTGTCGTCTTTGTCTTCTTTCTGCGCAGCTGTCTTCTTTCTTCTTCACTGCATGCTGACTGTTGTCTTCTTTCTTCACTGCTGTCTTCTTTCTTCTTCACTGCAAGCCATCTCCTGTCTTCTTTCTTCACTGCCATCTTCTTTTTTCTTCTCCGCATGCCATCCTCTTTCTTCTTCACTGCCTGCCATCTTCTTTCTTCACTGCTGTCTTCTTTCTTCCTTACTGCATGCAGCCGTCTGTCTTCTTTCTTCACTGCCATCTTCTTTCTTCTTCTTCACCGTATGCCATCTTCTATCTTCTTTCTTCACTACCATCCTCTTTCTTCTTTACCACATGCAGTCTTCTGTCTTCTTTCTTCACTATCATCTTCTTTCTTCTTTACTGTATGCGGTCTTCAGCCTTCTTTCTTTACTGCCGTCTTCTTTACCTCATGCCATCTTCTGTCCTCTTTCCTCACTGCCGTCTTCTTTCTTCTTCACCACATGCCGTCTTCTTTCTTCACTGCCATCTTCTTTCTTTTTTTTCTCTGCATGCCGTCTCCTGTCTTCTTTCTTTACTGCCGTCTTCTTCTTCATCTCATGCCATCTTCTGTCTTCTTTCTTCACTGTGGTCTTCTTTCTTCTTTGCCGCATATCATCATGCCAATAGGTTCCACCTTTGTTTCTTCTTTCCATCTAAGTGGATTACAAATAATAGAAAAATGTTATAATATGTTTGTGTTATATTTGATACACCATTAACAGTTTATAACATTTAAAACAAACATTAGTATAACATGTTTCCAATAATTTAGAAACCAGATAGATAGAAAGAAAAAACAAAGCCGAAACCTGTTGGTTTTGCCAATGCTTGTTCATAGTGATACCAGTCCTACCTGCTAGAGTTATATAGCTCTTGCAATAAATATGTGCCTCTTTTCCTCAGCACAACCCATTATCTTTTAAAAGGTGGACTCCATTCTCTGGTTTACACTTATGGCCCCTATAAGCACCTATTTACATCGAGAAATAGCCCTGTACAAGACATATGTTTTAGGTCTGTGCCTTACTGGGAGGCATTTTAAGCGATATATTATCAAACCAGAAAAAGTTACGAACTGTATGTACTTCTTCTAAATCCCGAGTTGCTTAGCCCTGTCGTGAGATTGTACTGTAAATCTGAAGGAATTTACAACATTAAGCAAAACATTTTCTTGACGAAGTATTATTCCTTATTCTCTTCACCCTGTTTGAATTACAGATGAATATTTAGAGCTGTTGTTACCAGTCGCAGACAAAAACCACACCCTAGTCTTTCAGTTCTATAAATGTACCTCCGTTCAAGGTTATCCTTGCCTTCCATCTCACCCCCATTTGGATGTTATCATCCTTCTTAGGTTGAGCTTCTCTCTTCAGATAACTGAATACCTCCCTTTGACTTGAATGGGATCACCCGCCCTGAAAACCTTCCTTACCCTAAGACAGAAAATTATCCACTTGACCAATACAATTACATTAAATTTGGTCAGACTGATAGTTTCCTTCAATACCTTTATTTTATCTATAAGTAAATCAAATAATAAAACATGCTTTAAGCTGATTCTCTTAATTTACTATACACAATTTTACTTTATTTCTTTCAATTCTTACAGATATTCTAAAAACCCAATATAGACAATACATTTCCATCTGCACATACCTTACATTCCAACAAGACAATTTTCATAATAAAAATAGCAGAAGAGTATCATTATCAGCAGAGAATGTTCATATTTATCGCAGTTATGACAAATGTTGCTATTTGAGCAGGAAGTTTATTCTTTGTACAATTAAATTTAGTCGCAATTGAATCAGGTGCACGCAGATTTCGGCGCCAAGACCTCACTGTAGGTTCCTTCTTCAGAACCAAACTTATTTTCAAACAGGGGTTTGAAACATTCTTCTAGGCGGAAGGCATCTGGGTTTTCTTAAAACTGTGATATAATTCCTTTTCTTTCTCCTTTGCTGTTGTTTCCCAACCTTCAGTACTCTGTTATTTGGATTCGATGTATTCCTTCATTCAACATATGGTCTAAATCCAATAGCCTTGTCGTACTTTTCTCTGGGCCTGAGATGATCCAACTACTTTAAAAGATTATGGATAGTCTCAACTACGGGGCGCTAGGGCATTCAAAATCCTCCTTACTTTCCATAAAATTATTCATCGCCATTGATTTCAATTGGACCGCCCTCCAAAACCACCAATTCGCACTCTGCTTGGAGACACAAACGGCTGAGAGGTGTGCTTAATAACCCATTTTATCAACAGCGGAAAGGTGACCAATTATACTTTACAATGCACCATCCACTGCACTGCATAGCATTTTTAGAAACATTCAACTACTTTGAGCTAAAAGCATTTTTTTTTCTTGAAATCGGCAAATAATGCAGCTGGGTTCAAAACGCAGAATATGCTACAAATTCATAATTATAGAGACACTTTTGCACAGTTTTTAACTATTTTAATCCATGCACTGCCCTATGGAACTCTTAAAACAGAAACATGATGAAAATGTTCCAAGTTCAACAATAGATTTCTAGGTATGGCCTCATGTAATGAAAAAAACATAGATAGAAAATGCATACATATAGGACAATAATCTCGAGCAACTGATTTGTTCACTTGTCATTCTTGTTTTGCTTCACCCACCATTCAATAAACCATGGGACAATAGGAGATCCTACTACAGCCACTGGTTGCCTTCCATTATGAATCACAGCATTTCTTCTGATCATTTATGTACATCTGCTTAAAAGGTCGTGCACTTAAGTACCAGGGATGATAGACCAATATTTTAACTTGCCAGTAGTGCCAGACTAGGGAACCAAAAGAAGCCCTGGCAAAAGAAATCTCAAACCAGCCCTTCATCTCCTTGCACAGTCTCTCTTTCCATCCATCCATCCATTCTCTCTTGCATCTTCTTTCCTCTCTCTCGTCTCCCTTTCTGATTGCTTTCTCTCCACCTTTCCATTCCCTCCCTCTATTTCTCGATGCCTCCCACCATGTTGCAATTAACCTCTGGGAGCCAGGAAAAGTGACAGAGGCACCAGTAATGTCACTGGACTTTCATAACTCAACTCCAAGGGCTCCAGCCCACCGAGAAATGCCCTGTGGAAGAAAAGGCCTTTCCGGCCTTGCTAGCCACTGTTTTTGTTGTTGCATTGTTTTTATATATATTTATTTACATTTTTGGTCAGATTTTTGTGATCAAATTATATTTAGATGTTACACATTTCAAAGCTAATTGTAACTTTTCTTTGCACCAATAAAAATCATATTTCCCTGTGATGTACATTCTAACTAAAGAATGTTGCTTTACCTGTTCTAACTACACCTGCCTGCAGAGAAGCACCCACATTGTTCTTTTAAAATAAGGTATGATGGTTGTTAGATATGGCAGCTCTTAGTGTGGTATTTCCACAAATCTTTTTGCCTACTCACCTCCTGTTGCTAAAATTAATTTTTGGTTGGCTTTAGGATGCTGTGCACTTTACCACTGCTAACCAGTGCTGAAATGATAGTGCTCACTCCTTAGAACATGGTAAAATTGGCTTACTCCTGATTGGCGCATTTAATTTACTTATAAGCCCTTAGTAAAGTGGTACAACATGTACACAGGGCCTGTAAATTAAATGTTACTAGTGGGCATGCCGAACTTATTGTGCCACCCATTCAAATAGCCATTTAAAACATGTCTCACGTCTGCCACTGTAGCCTGTGAGGAGTTTTAAACTGGTAGTTGGGTTTAGCAAAATAAACCTTTTTGCCAGGTCCAAATCTCTCTTCTTAATACATATACTCCATCCTGTAGGGAGGCCCCAAACAGCCCGCAAGACTGGGTACAGTGCATTTAAAATGTTGAACATTTACTTTTAAGTTTTACATGCCCTGGTAGTGAAATTGTTTGCTGGGGAGCAGGTTGGAACAGCATGTTTACACTCCATACATTTTTATTTAAAATCCTCTTTGATGGTAAAGTCAGTTTTTATGTTACAATTCTGAAAATGCCACTTTTAGAAAGTTGCCATGTTCTTGTTCTAACCATTTGGTGAGTGCAGCCTGTGCCCTGGGTCACATGACTGTGACAAGCATGGCAGATGGCCTATGTGTATTACTCCCAGACAGTGAGACAAAGGAGGACTATGTTTTGGCAGAATAGGCCATCCTACCAGGTGCAGAGCAGTTCACTCCCTAACTTACAGTTCAAAGGAGCTGCTTTGCCGCACTCCCAACGTCTTTCACACTAGCCTTTTGTCAACCCAGACTCCTTGGAGCCTGGGCAGGTAGGAAGGAAATTCCAAATCCATGGTGAGGGGAAGTGTAGAAGTTTCTTCCACGTGAAAGCTGGACCTCTGGACATTACAGTGAAAGGACATCCCTGCTGGCAGAGGACTGACCTACTTTTTGTGGCCTGCCCTGCTTTATGAGAAGGAAAACAGGCCCTGCTTCCTTCCTCCCTGGCTAACCTGAGTGACTCAAAGGGTCCATTGGCTGACCTCCTGATTTTACCTACAGGGACACAAAACGCTCCAGAGGTCTCCCTGCAACTGCCCAGCTAACCTGCTGCAACTGAAGCTGCTTAGACCTGCAACTGGACCTGCCTGAGTCCTGCTGGTCTCTGCAGGAGTGAGTCCCTGTTTCCCAAGAGGGGCCTCCCCAGATCCTGGACTCTTGACTGGCATCAGAGTGGACTCCTCAGAAGAAAAGGGAGAAATTCTGAACTGGCCTATTCATGCTGAGATCTTGCTGCCCATGACAACCGCCAACAAGCAGCTCCAGTGAACCCGTCTCTTTGCACTACAGCGACTGCCAGCAGCAACCTACAACACGAGATCTGCGCTTTGAGGTACAATGACGACAGCTCACGGTGAACGCCAACGTTGAGCTCCAGCAACAATCCTCTGCGATGCCCAATAGGACTTTTGCATTACAACAACTACTGTCTGCAACACCAGGCCTGTTCTTCGTGCTACAGAGATGACCATATTTGGCCTCCTCTACTGTGCACTGGATCATTTATGCTGGACTTTGAGAAGGTAACTTTTTCAACGTTTCTAATCTAGTCCCTGTATCCGGCCCCCTCTCCATCATGGTTGGCTTGAATTTGTGACTTTCCCTAGTTTAGCACGACCAGATAACCACAAGTGGCACTTTGTGCTTTTAGGCACCATACTTAACTGCTAGAAATTGGGTCTTTGACTGCCAGTCAGGTTACCCTGTGTCAAAGCAAGGACCCTCACTCTAGTCCGGGTGAGACACACACAATCCAAATTATCCTGTGCCTACCCTCTGGTAGCAGTCAGGCTTAAATTAAAGGCAATGACTGAAGTATTTGTGCAATAAATCATGCAATAACACAATATCACACCACAAAAATACACCACACAAGTTTAGAAAAATATAGAATATTTATCTGAGTAGATTAAGGTCAAAACGATCAAGATTTGATAAGTACAAGTTGAGATATCACTTTTGTAATGATAAATAGAGTCTTTTAGTTCTTAAAAACAACAATGGTCTCTGGCGAGAGCAAAGTACCCGGTTTGCGTCTAAATTATCCACACAGGACCGCAGAGGATGAGATGCGTGGAAAATGGGGAGGTGTGCGTCGGTTTCTCCGGGCGCACACAAACAATGCGTTGATGCTTTTCCCCGCAGCAAGGGCTTTGCGTTGATTTGCGGCCCGCAGGTTTGGATCCTCTTCTGGTTGCGGGGTATTTGGGTGCCCCGGAAATGATGGGGAGAAACCCTGGGCATGCAGGATGAAGTCACAGGAGCTGCGTCGATCCAGTGGGCGATGCAGGGAAATTTCTGTTGCATGGCAGGAGCTACGTCGTTCCAGCTCGTGTTACATTGATCTGGTGGGCTGTGCGTCAAAGTTCCGGTCACAACGCTGGCGCTGCAGCGATCTCCACTCGGTGACCTGGGCTGCGTCCTTCTGGTTCAGCGATATGGTGATTTTCTCAGCACAGGGCAGGCTGTGCATTAATTCTGGCAGGCTGTGCATCGATTTTCGCCACACAAGGAGTTCTTTGCAGAGATAAAGTCTTGTTGGCCCTGAGACTTTAGGAAGCAGGAGGCAAGCTCAATCCAAGCCCTTGAAGAGCATTTCTCAGCAGAGCTAGAGGGCAGCAGTCCTTTACTGCAAAGCAGTCAGGTGAGTCCTCTGGGCAGCCAGGTAGCTTCTCTTTTGTTGCAGGTTCTGGTTCAGAGTTTCTTTCCTAGAAGGTATCTTATCATGAAGTGTCTGAGTTGGTAGGGTCAGAGACCCGGTTTAAATACCCAAATGTGCCTTTGAAGTGGGGGAGACTTTAAAGAGTGGCTGAGAAGTGCACAAGGTCCCCTTTCAATTACGTTCTGTCTGCCAGGGTCCCAGTAGTGGGTTTGGCAGACCATTGTGTGAGGGCAGGCCACTGTCCTTTGACATGTAAGTGTTAGGCCCTCCACCCTCCCAGCCCAGGAAGACCCATTCAGTATGCAGATGTGTGAAAGGGTGGCTGAGCATCCTGTGTTTGTGGTTGTCTGGGTGAAATGCACAGGGGAGCTGCCAACCAGCCTAGCCAGACGTGGATTGGAGACAGGCTGTAAGGCACAGAAGGATTTGAGTGTAAAGAAATGCTCACTTTCTAAAAGTGGCATTTCTAGAATAGCAATATTAAATCCAACTTCACCAATATTCAGGATTTTCTATCATCCTTCTGGCCATACTAAATATGACCTGTTTACCCCTTTCAGATCAGCATCTACTACTCAAACAGTATAGAGGGTAGCTCTAATGCTATCCTATGAAAGGAGCAGGCCTCACAGTAGTGGAAAACAAATCTAGGACTTTTACACTACCAGGACATATGCCTGGTACATGTCTTGCCTTTTACTTTTACCTACATAGCACCCTGCCTTATGGGTTACCTAGGGTCTATCTTAGGGGTCACTTATATGTAGAAAAAGGGGAGTTTAAGGCTTGGCAAGTACTTTTAAATGGCAAGTTAAAGTGGCAGTGAAACTGCACACACCGGCCTTGCAGTGGCAGGCCTGAGACATGGTTAAGGGGTACTTATGTGGGTGGCACAACCAGTGCTGCAGGCTCACTAGTAGTATTTAATTTACGGGCCCTGGGCAATCGTAGTGCACTTTGCTAGGGACTTACAAGTAAGTTAAATATGTCAATTGGGTATTAGCCAATGTCACCATTTTTAGGGCGAGAGCATATGCACTTTCACACTCATTAGCAGTGGTAAAGTGCGCAGAGTCCTAAAGCCAGCAAAAATTAGGTCAGAAAAAGAGAAGGAGGAAGGCAAAACATTTGGGGCTGACCCTGTAGAAAGGCAATTTCCAACATTAACTTAAAATATTTAAAGTGCATATATCCGGTTTTACTGACTGGATTTTTGTCATTTTGGTATCATCTTGTTCATCAAATTTTACCCTAGTTTTCTAAATTGGTGAGGAATTTTTCTTATGTTGTGTTTTTACTTTACTACTGTCTGTGTGCTCTATAAATACTTTACACATGGCCTCTAATTTAAGTCTGATTGCTTTTGCTCCAAGTAACCAGAAGGTTAAGCACAGGTTAATTTATTGATTTTTGTGGTTCACTGTAGCAGGGACTGTGGTTGTTGCTTGAGAAGAGTTTTCACACCCATCAATGAAAAAGTCAATTTCCTACAATTGGAAGTTTTGTATTTAGCATTTTATTGCTAGCATGTGGCGAACAAGTTTAGGCAGCTGTACGTTTTCTTTTTTCCTTTTCATTTTTCTGCCAGCTTGCAATTAAAAATTATATATATATTAAATCATCGCACCAACTTTGCGGTGCCATACCCACTGCCTTTGCATGGGAGTTTTAAGTGAGGTGTGACCATACATGTCAATAGACCCGAATCAGGTGGGAGACTCACGATTTTTTAAGCCAAAAATTACACTACTTTGGCTGTCTCCCGCCTAAAGTTGCCTCTGCTTCAGTGGAAGTCAATAGGTGAAATACACTCTCCCGACTACGTTTTTTTAAATCTCCCACTTTCCTCTTCTAAAATGGTGGTATATATGGATGTGACAATTCAAAAATAAGTTGAATTAAGCCAAACCCCTAGTCGGCTGAAATGCTAACGTATTTTGCCGTTAATTCATATGAAAACGCTCAGGTCTTCACACGTTCACCAAAATAAAGCCAAAAGTAAGTTTTTCAAAGCACGGCACTAAAGCAAAACTTGCAGAGCAGGTTGGTGAGCGTTCTTCAAGGAATGCTGGGGGAGTGAGGAGATAAAGTTTCACTAAGGAATTTCGTCCAGGTAACCGCTTTGGACTGGTCTGCAGGCACTGGAGAGTTTGGGCCAGCCTTGCAAGAAAGTCGTTGAAATTCCTCACAAATTCTGCTCGATTAGTCATTCTGGCAGGCAAATTCCATACAACGGCCAATTTTATCTTGAGGATATAAACTGACCTACTAAAATACCAGTGTTGTGGTTTGAAAAAACATAGTGGAATGCCTAACTATGTAAACTGCAAATTGCAAATCAATTAGGTCCATGCAAAATAATTCGCTTTTCAAAATGTGGATGAGTACAAAGAGTAACCCAAATGTTATAAACGTCTGTTAATAACTGACAAAGTGACTAGATTAGGTTTTTGTAGTGTATGCAGGAGAGATGTGCATTCATGAGCGATGTAAGAATGTTCGGGGTTTCAGTTAAAACATTGAAGTGATGGCCTTAAACGGAACATCCATGCTTGCATTCGCATACATCTCTCTCTCTCACACATACTCACATAGAGGATGTGCAGCATTATCACTTCACAGGACAATTTGAATGCATGGGGACACTTTGCACCCACAAGGCACTGTGTACGGTTAGAATACATTTTGGCAGTCACGGCTTCAACTGGGCAAAGTGGTGGAGCAGGGGCGGGTGGAACAATACAAAAATAAAAAATATATATATTTAAACAAAACAAACGTGCCTTCAGCGCACTGCTGCTCTCTGCTGCACTACTGACACAAGCTCCCAGCCTGCCCTTCAGCTAATCATGATGCTACTCAGAGCAGGGTTTTGATTGGCTGGAGCACCCTGGCTGGGCGCTCCAAGGCAGAGTGGGAGCCTGGGCCTGCTCTCTAAAACCGGGCAACACAGTGTCTGGGCTGGAGAAGGCGCTGTGCGCATGTGTGTTTTGCCGGCCCAAGACGGCTGTCCAAACATACATGCGACTGAGGGGAGTGCTCTGTTCACTCCCCTCCATTGCTGTCATCCCCCCATGACCCCTGCTCTTTAAAAAAAAAATAATAATAAACAAGGTGGGGGGGGGGTAACGCTCCTTCTCCTGCAATTTGGAAAGGGTAGCTGAGTTGCGAACCACATTGCTTGGATGTTTTCCATGCCACTCTTCTTTAGCTCAGGCCTCTCTCTCTAAGATAAAATTTTGGCCGGATCTTGAGTATCTAAATAAGGAAACATGTACACATCCTTACAGAGCGGCAGACCTGCCTGCATCCATGCAGAGGCCTCCAGATATACATGAAATGTAACATCAATGTTCATAGTCCATCAGCATGCACGTAAATACCAACAGTCCCACAAACCACATGTAGTTAGTCAGATAGCACTAAAGCAGTCTTGCATGAATGAATAAATGAAATTAGTCACAGAGACAGAGGCAGAGGGACTGACAGAGGATGCAGGCTTACCTGGATTTTGATCCCCATGTAACTCCACTCCCACAGAGTTACAGATAAAGGTGGCATCAGTAAGTGCAGGTGGCGGTGACATTGCGCTACAGCTGATGGACTGGGGGTGGTGCAATCCCTATACAGATTTTGGTGCTCTGCGCTGAACCTGTGCTTGAAATAGAGCACTATAAATAATAATTTCAATGAGAGCCACGTAGAACTCATTTGGTCTTTCAAGAATGACAGACAGAGAAGTCTTAAACCTTAAAGAATGTTGCCATAAGTAATTCAAAGAACGCTGTAAAAATTCAGGTCAGCAAAAAATCAATCTATAATGGTTGAAAACTCAGGTATGGATTGACCTTAAAGGATCAGTGGAGGATGGCTCTTGCTACACATGCAAAAGAACAATCCCTTGTAGCGTTCTGAACAAAGGATTTCATACATTTTTACCACAGTTGCACATGGTTCTCGTGGTCTAAACCAATCATGACTAAGCATTTAGAAAATCTCTCTTAATTCTACATCATGAAGCTTCTCACAGACGCCACCCTTGCTGGAACAAATACTGTTAAATCGTGCATTTCTGCTAAGACTGCTTGGTAAAACCTTCAAGGAGTACAATTTTTACTCACGTTGTGCAGTGGAATGTCACAACAAGATGGAGTTGGATGCTTAACTATCTATGTTGGCAAGAGCTCACATTCTCATTTGTGCAAAGCATTACTGTAGGAAGTTGGCTCTGTATATACTATCTCAAAGCGAGAGATAGTGTGCACAGAGTCCAAGGGTTCCCCTTAGAGGTTGCTAGTGGCAAAATTAGATAATTCTAATGCTCTATTTTGTGGTAGTGTGGTCGAGCAGTAGGCTCATTAAAGGGTAGTGTTAAGCATTTGTTGTACACACACAGGAAATAAATGAGCAACACACACTCAAAGACTTAACTCCAGGCCAATAGTTTTTATAGAAAAATATATTTTCTTAATTTATTTTAGAACCACAAGATTCAAGATTTGAGGTAAATACATAAAATGCAAGGTACTTCACACAGGTAAGTATAGAACTTTGATTCAAAGCAGTATTACACACAGTTTTAGTTAAAATGGCAATTAGCTATTTTAAAAGTGGACACTGCAAAAATCAACAGTTCCTGGGGGAGGTAAGTTTGGTTAGATTTCTCAGGTAACTAAAGCACTTACACATTCAGTCTCCTGGGCATAGGTAGCCCACCTTGGGGGTTCAAGGCAACCCCAAAGTCACTGCACCAGCAACACAGAGCTGGCCAGGTGCAGAGGTCAAAGGAAGGCCCAAAACACATAAGCACCCATGAAGAACAGGGGTTCTCCGGTCCTAGTCTGCTTACAGGTAAGTACCTGTGTCCTCAGGGAGCAGATCAGGGGGGTTTTGTAGAGCACTGGGGGGACACAAACAGGCACACAAAACATATTCTCAGCGGCACAGGGGCAGCCGGGTGCAGTGTGCAAAGTAGGCGTTGGGTTTGCTATATGAAGCAATGGAGGGACCCGGGGGTCACTTAGGCGATGCAGGCAGGGCAGAGGGGGGCTTCTCGGGCCAGCCACCAACTGGGCTAGGAAGAGGGCCACCTGCTGGTCACTCCTGCACTGGAAGGTAGTTTCTCTCGATCCTGGGGGCTGCGGGTGCAGAGCTTGTCTAGACGTCGAGTTCCTTGTTACCAGGCAGTCGTGGTCAGGGGGAGCCTCTGGATCCTCTCTGCAGGCGTCACTGTGGAGGTTCAGGGGGGGTCGACTCAGGTTACTCACGTCATCGTAGTCACCTGGGAGTCCTCTCTGCAGTGTTTATTCTCTGGAGCTCGAGCAGGGGCATCGGGTGCAGAGTGAGAAGTCTCACGCTTCCGGAGGAAAGAGAGAGTTCTTTGGAAGTTGCAAAATAGTTGCAAAGTTGTTGCAGTTTTTAAACAGTGCTGCTGTTCTCGGAGTTTCTTGGTCCTTTGGCTTTAGGGCAGTCCTCTGAGTCCTCAGAGGTCGCTGGTTTCTGACAGAAGCGTCGCTGTGCAGGTTCTTTGAGTCTGGAGACAGGCCGGTAGGGCTGAGACCAAGTCAGTTGTCGTCTCTGTCACCTCTGCGGGCTTTCAGGTCAGCAGTCCTTCTTCTTTCTCAAGGTTGCAGGAATCTGAGTTCCTGGGTTCAGGGTCACCCCTAAATACTAAATTTAGGGGGGTGTTTAGGTCTAGGGGGCAGTAGCCAATGGCTACTGTCCTGGAGGGTGGCTACACTCTCTTTGTGCCTCCTCCCTGAGGGAAGGGGGCACATCCCTATTCCTATTGGGAGAATCCTCCAATCTCAAGATGGAGGATTTCTAAAGACAGGAGTCTCCTCAGCTCAGGGCTCCATAGGGGCTGTCCTGACTGGTGGGTGGCTCCTCCTTGTTTTCCTCATCATCTCAGCCAGCCTTGCTGCCAAAAGTGGGGGAAGTTGCCAGAGGGGCGGGCATCTCCACTAGCTGGAAGCCCTGGTGTGCTGTAACAAAAGGCATGAGCCTTTGAGGCTCACCACTAGGTGTTACAGTTCCTGTAGGGGGAGGTGAGAAGCACCTCCACCCGGTACAGGCTTTATTCCTGGCCACAAAGTGACAAAGGCACTCACCCCATGTGGCCAGAAACTCGTCTGGTTGTGGCAGGCTGGCAGAAACTGGTCAGCCTAGCACTAGGAGTCGGACTGGTTTACAGGGGGCATCTCTAAGATGCCCTCTGGGTGTGTTTTGCATTAAATCCCACACTGGCACCAGTGTGCATTTATTGTGCTGAGAAGTTTGATACCAAACTTCTCAGATTTCAGCATAGCCATAATGGAACTGTGGAGTTCATATTTGACAAACTCCCAGACCATATACTCTTTATGGCTACCCTGCACTTACAATGTCTAAGGTTTTGCTTAGACACTGTAGGGGCATGGTGCTCATGCACTTATGCCCACACCTGTGGTATAGTGCACCCTGCCCTAGGGCTGTAAGACCTGCTAGAGGGGTGACTTACCTATGCCACAGGCAGTGAGAGGTGGTTATGGCACTCTGAAGGGAGTGCCATGTCGACTTAGTCATTTTCTCCCCATCAGCACACACAAGCTGTGAGGCAGTGTGCATGTGCTGAGTGAGTGGCCCCAGGGTGGCATAAGACATGCTGCAGCACTTAGAGACCTTCCCTGGCAACAGGGTCCTTGGTACCAGGGGTACCATTACAAGGGACTTATCTGTGTTCCAGGGCTGTGCCAATTGTGGGAACAAAGGTACAGTTTAGGGAAAGAACACTGGTGCTGGGGCCTGGTTAGCAGGGTCCCAGCACACTTTCAATCATAACTGGCATCAACAAAGGCAAAAAGTCAGGGAGTAACCATGCCAAGGAAGGCATTTCCTTACAATTACATTTCCGAAAAACAGCTTTATCAACTGCAGATATATTCTCTATGACATATCTTTGGAGAACATTATGTTTCCATTTAAATTCATGCATGTGTTTCTTTGGATTTTCATTCAACTGTTTTAGCTGCTTTAAGCAACCAGAGTCCCTAGGGTTAAATGTGCCAACTTATATTCCTAGTCGTGTGAATCCTACTTACCCCATAAGGATTACTGGACCACTGAGCATGAAGGCATTCATGCTCCCACACACCTCATATTTCTCCTTCTGCTTCTCCCTTTGCCTCTCCCTCAACCCCTCTGCCTGCCCTCTCTCTCTCTCTCGCACTCTATCCCTCCCCCAAGGATTGATGTCAGATGTTAGCAGATCTCAGTTGTCACTGATTGCTAAGGAATTCATTGCTCATCTATCCATGTATTATTTATACTACTGTAGTGCTTTCCTCTTATCTAGTTTCTAAGCACTAACATAACACAACAGAAATGCACTTCTGAGGTCAAAGAAGACTTTTATTGTTGTTATATGAATGACGAATTAGTAGCTTTCCAGTCCGCGTTAATCAAACAAAATATATCAGTTTGCAATATACACAGCAGGTTATATTTATAAGATATTGAATGCAAAGCAAAACAAATACTTCACCGTGTAGGAACTAATTACAGCTACATCTTTCTAAGGTCTGCAAGCTGATGACCCCTGTCAGCCGCGAGAAAGAGTTTCATCTACCCACACGGGATGCTGGCAGCTGGCGCCAAGCTCCAGCACGAGGTCCGGCAGATTCGAATCTGACCCTCTGCAGCCTGTTACATTCGTTACAAAGGTGTGCTCCCTCCTCTCAGACCTGGGAAACTGAGCAAGCCTTTTGGAGACTGGCCAGGTCTCCAAGACTACTCCTGTTCCCAAGCTCAAGCGAGGAAAAAACAACACCCATGTACTCTCTCTTATCATGTCTAGTCTACTGTGAGAAAAACATCTTGGTTCTCTGGTGCAAAAACACAGCTTGGAAAAATACAGCTTGGATTCTCAACTGCAATGTCTAACTCCACGTTAAAGGCAATGGGCAGATAACCTAAATATCAAATGCAATGTCTAGTGTCATGTCAAAGCCAATAGGCATCTAAGCTGAATACAAAATGCAATGTCTTATATCATGTCAAAGCCCATAGGCAGCTGAGCTGAATACAAAATGCAATGTAAATTATCATGTCAAAGCCAATAGGCAGCGGAGCTGGATACAAAATGTAATATATGATATCATGTCAAAGCCAATAGGCAGAATATCTAATAGCATGTCAAAGTCAATAGGCAGCTAAACTGAATACATCATGTCAAAGTCAATAGGCATGCAATGTCAAAGCCAATAGGCGGCTAGACTGGATACAGCATGTCAAAGCCAATAGGCAGAATACAGAATGTAATGGCTAATGCAATGTCAAAGCCCATAGGCGGCTCAACTGAATACAGAAAGTAATGGCTAATGCCATGTCAAAGCCCATAGGCGGCTCAACTGAATACAGAAAGTAATGGCTAATGCCATGTCAAAGCCAATAGGCGGCTCAACTGAACAAAACATACCATGTGCTACTGGTGAACATTGAGCAACTAATATGCGCAGTGGTGAAACACAAAGTCATTGGTCAAAACAAACTTTATCAAATGGCAGTACATTCCGCCCTTTGACCAATGAATTTTTGTTTCACATATCTCTTGTTTCAAACAAAAACAAAAAAACATCAGCACAAACAAAAAAACATTATCAGAATGATCAAAGCAATCCCTGTAAAGCAATAGAAGTGAATTAACACATTGATTTCATAACCTTTCACATCAGATACATCTACATAGAAAAGACTGGGCAATTTTTATACTCTGAATGAGTCTCTAATTCAACAGTGTTAGCAATTTGATGTGGCATGAGTTCTGCTCATGTAAAGGTGCACGGTCCACCTGAAAGGTTTGCTGGAAGATAAGCAAAAGTCAGAGTTCCATACGAGAGGGGAAAAAAAAAAACACAGCTTAGTTCCATTGGAAGAATGCAATCAAACAAGTTGAACTTGAACTGAAGGCGCAGTTTGCGCAAAATGGATCCATGGTGCTGGCACTTTACTCAGCCAGGTTCAGGTTGGGGATTCGGTCCCTTCCCCGACCCCACACGCACACACTGGAAGGGGGACCACACAGCACATTCAGGGACAGAGGCGAAACGTGGTAGGATCTGCAAAAGAAACAAGTATGACTTTTCTTGCAAATAACATTTTTCATTTAAACTGCACCCTTCCTCTTTCTTTCCCTGTTTTATAATCAGCAGGACGTTTTGGGGGCCCTTTGTTATATTTTCTGCAGGTTCTGGAGGGTCACTTGGGGCTTCAGCCCACACATCAGTACTGAGGTTTTTATCTGCTGCGCCACAGCTTCCCTTTTCTTGCACTGTCAGAAGGGCTGGGGCAGATTCCTTCTTTACCAAACCTCCATTCACTGCACTTTTGTCAATTTGGGCCATTCTGTCTCCAATTTGTATGAATGAATCAGATTCTTTTCTAGGTATCAGCATAATTTCGATTTTTCCTTGGTAATTTGCAGCAATCACTTTCCCTAAAACCTGATCAATTTGCCATTCCTGTCCTGGTAACTTTCCTCTCCCCAACTGCTCTGTGACTGCTTGCATGACAGATTGCTTTTGTGCGTGCTGCACAGTTTTTATCAAATCTAGGGGAATGTGCATCTCTCTCATCTCTGCCCACCTGTAAGTGGCTTTTTCTCTCAGCTGTTCACATTTCTGGGGCACCCACTTAGCCATCCCCACTAAGGCAGAATTCTGGGTGTACACTTCTCTCTCTGCATTTTTCTCATTAACATCTGCAAGGTAATTGAACCAGTTAGGTACAAGCCATGTGGCTAAAACATTATCAAAGAACCAAAAATCAGCATAAAAATGACACATCTCACGTAGCTCTTGCTTTAAAATCTGACACACATTATACAACGCTGTTCCTTCTACTGTGCCAGAAAACAACATTTCAGTCAATGAATCATTAGTAAAACAAACATGCTTTTTATCTTCAGTAGACACGAATTCAAATGGTGCACACAATTTCATTGGTAATTCTTTTACCTGTGGTACTCTAGCCCTGTCTTGCAAGTACCAGATCCATTGTATGATTCTAGCTAGGGGCACTATTTTCTTCCCTTGTTCTTGAATTACATGTACATCAGTTTTTCCTTCTTGCACTGCGCAGAAACCTAAAGTCTGCATTATTTCATTTGCCAAATCACACGCGCGCAGCTGCATATTATTTTTCACAGTGACCATATACAAAAGTGTTAGGATTTCTCTCAAATGAGGGCTATTCTTTTTCCAAAAATCAAACAAGCTAATGAAACTCTGCTCTTGCTCTAAAATCTTTCGTTTTACTTGTGCATTTTGCAATGGTAACGGTAACTCGTAAATCACATTCTGGTCTCTCTCGTCTGTGTTATCAGTTAAGGAATGCATTTTGTCTGCCAAAAACCCTGGCTCACATGGAAACTCAGTGCAGCTCGGAGCTGTCTTAACCCCCTCATTACTGGAATGGGACAAGAAAGATTCTTCAAAAACAGCCCTTTTATAACTTTCAGTGGGGCTAATTTGCTCACGTAAATTCCTATTTTCATGTTCCAACTGCCTACATTTCTCCTGCATTTCTCTGTAAGCAGATAAAGGTATCCAGACCTTTCTGTCATCATTACTTCCAAAACACACGTTTTCTACACATGCATTTTCTTCTGTAATTCCCCAAACAGAAAACAATTCACAGTTTTTCTTAGCACCATCAGGCAGTTTAACAACACATGACATGGTCTGCCGTGCTACTGTGATTCTCCAAACAACAAACAATTCACAGTTTTTCGTAGCACCATCAGGCAGTTTAACAACACATGACATGGTCTGCCGTGCTACTGTGATTCTCCAAACAACAAAAAACAATTACACTTTTAAAGTGTGCACTTAGAAATCTACTAACTCGTCAAACCCCTTCTTAATCACCTCTTAATGACCGACCCCACGACTCCAGGTACCAATTGTAGTGCTTTCCTCTTATCTAGTTTCTAAGCACTAACATAACACAACAGAAATGCACTTCTGAGGTCAAAGAAGACTTTTATTGTTGTTATATGAATGACGAATTAGTAGCTTTCCAGTCCGCGTTAATCAAACAAAATATATCAGTTTGCAATATACACAGCAGGTTATATTTATAAGATATTGAATGCAAAGCAAAACAAATACTTCACCGTGTAGGAACTATTTACAGCTACATCTTTCTAAGGTCTGCAAGCTGATGACCCCTGTCAGCCGCGAGAAAGAGTTTCATCTACCCACACGGGATGCTGGCAGCTGGCGCCAAGCTCCAGCACGAGGTCCGGCAGATTCGAATCTGCCGGACCTCGTGCTGGAGCTTGGCGCCAGCTGCCAGCAATCCCGTGTGGGTAGATGAATCTCTCTCTTTCTCGCGGCTGACAGAGGTCATCAGCTTGCAGACCTTAGAAAGATGAAGCTGTGAATAGTTCCCACACGGTGAAGTATTTTTTTTGCTTTGCATTCAATATCTTATAAATATAACCTGCTGTGTATATTGCAAACTGATATATTTTGTTTGATTAACGCGGACTTGAAAGCTACTAATTCGTCATACATAAAATAACAATAAAAGTCTTCTTTGACCTCACAAGTGCATTTCTAGTGTGTTATGTTAGTGCTTAGAAACTAGATAAGAGAAAAGCACTACAACTACCAATCAATCAAATGAGACTTGTATAGCATGGCTAATCACCCGTGAGGATATCCAGGCACTGAGGATCTTGCTGCAGAGGCTCAGCCAAATAGTCAGGTCTTGAATTCCGGCAGAGAGGGTGCGGTCCAGAAGTATAGAGGAAAGTTGTTCCAGGATATGGCTGCAGGGTAGGAGAAGGAATGACCATCGCTGTAGCTTCTACGTATGTGAGGGGAATGAGCGAAGTGGAAGGAGATGGATCTCAGGTGTCTGGAGGGTTGGTGGAAGTTCAGGCGGTGGTTAATGTACACACTGGTCGTTGGTTGTGCAGGGCTTGTATGTGTAGATCAGCATCTTGAAGGACATCTTTGCTGAATGGGGAGGTAGTGGAGTTTTCTGAGGTAGGGGGTGATGTGGGTCTGCTTGGGCGCGATCGAGGATAAGTCAGGCCGCCAAGTTCTGTATGACCTGTAATCACTTCAGGAGGTGCAAGGTGAATCCTGCGTAGAGTGTGGTGCCGCAGTCCAGTCTGCTGATGACTAAGGCTTGGGTGATGGTTCATATGGCGTTGATGGGGAGCCACTTGAAGATCTTGCAGGGCATGCATAGAGTGAGGAAACAGGCAGAGGAGACTGCGTTAATAGTATGGGAGAGTATAGTGAATTGAACTTTGTGCTGGTATTTCTGAAAGCCAGGGTAATCAAATACAAAGGCTGCTTAGTCTAAGCTCTAGCTTGTACCTCTTTCTTCCACCACCCTATACTTCTGGCCTCTTTAACTCCTGGTTTTCTTTTTTACCTTTGCTTTCAGCCTTAGTCACTATTTTCCTGCCGTTCTCCTCCCCAGTCTTTCTCCATTTTCTGCCTTTCTTTCTTTTGCTTTGGGTCAAAGCTTGTTGATAAAGTCCCAGTCATCAATAATGAGTACCCAGCACCTGCAACACCAGTATAAATTAAGCAGTATATAAGACTAGAAATAGAAGAATGGTTGGACAGTATGAATACCCTGTCAATTGCTGCCTCTCTTTGAGACTTCCATATCCATGCCTGACCAATTCTTACCCTCTTTAGAATAATCACCTCTACATAACACAACAGTAGAAATATTCCATCTTGTACCCGTTTGTTCCACCACCTTACACTTCTTGTCTCTTTATCTTGCTCTTGCAGTGTACTCTGCATTCCATTGCTATCCTTTACCATGAACATAGATATGTAGCTTTGTAGGTGGGTTTTTCTAATTCAGTATTTGCATCTACTTAAGCATATTATACACCATATACACCATATTTAGCTTTGCTGGGATGCATGATGGGCACTGGACAACATATATAGGGTCCTGTGGTATCGTCTCAAATTTGTTGTTAATTGGGGTGTGGTCAAGAAGGTAGCCACATAAGTTATGTTCTCTGCTCCTCTGCCAAGCCATCTGTTGAGAATGCTTATGGCAGGGTTGTGAGGGGCTTAGGGCCTGGTGTGGAAGTCACTATAACATCTCAGGAGGGCATTAAATAAAGAGCGGGAACTGGAGCAGGCATTTGGAGGCTCCCTGTGGCCAGGCGAGCACGACCTTTCTCAGGCGGCTTTCAATCCAATATTGCAGCCACAACTCAGGTGAAGGCACCCCAGCACACTTTCCTTTGATCAACAGACGAATGGCCTGTTATCAAATTAAAGGAACTGTAGCTTTGGACCTCCCAACACCCCACCACATGCAGCAGAGCAATAATTAGCTCTGGGTTAATCCCCAATGGTGCTGAAAACTAGTTAGAATGGTCCTCCTTTGGTGCCCATGTAGACACCCAACAGAGTGACTAAAGGGACAGAGTGTGGCAGTAACAGCCACATACGGAGCTTGAGTGCTGCAGTCGATATGACACAACCCAATGTCTACTAAGATATGGTGCCTTTTTTTTCTCCCCATATGCTGGCACACTTTTGGCATTCATGCACCAACACACACACCATTGTGCCATAATGCAAGGCTATGCGCGTGCTCTAGAGCATTGGTTTTTTTCAGAAAGTTGTGTCCTCCAGTATAAAAATTATACTTTAAGGCTTTTCCCACTTTGTATGTGTGTTGTTCAATGCATCATGCATGCAAAGTTGGGAAAACAAGGAGAAATTTAAACATTTTACTCCATACACATACGTCGAGGAAGTCTAAAATTTTGGCACACATTCCTTTCTACCAGCGTTTGTAGATAGAGATTTCCGTCAAAGCCCATAGGTGGTTGCATGGAAGGGACGCCCATGCACCATTCATGCAAAGCACCCTCAACTCAAAGCAGTGTAATGTGCACCTTTGTGTTACTTTGGGATACTATCAAATGCAAGTTCTGATTTGAACAGGATAGCCAATCCCACCCTGACTCTTAGCATCAGGTTTTCATCACAAAGCATTAGTAATTCTTGCTGGAGTGTCACTAAGTATGAGTCAGTGAGAATAAGTGAGATTAAGAGTGAATGCACGTGAGTGAGTGAGAATGAATAAGAATGGATCTAAGGGGTGAAAGAGAGTATGAGTGAGAATAATGAGTAAAACTGAGAGAATGAGTGAATGTGAGTGAATGCGAGTGTGAGCTGGAAGGTGTTGTGATGATTGCAACACTGGTGTTGTCCATGGGAGTGGGGTGCAGAGAGCAGAGCACTCAAGATAGCCACACTCTTGTGAGGCTCTGGCGGTTGGGGAATATATTTCCAGCAACATTCCCACTCCATGATGCACTGGGGCGAGGTCCCGGTGGAGCATGGTGTCTACTAGGCTACTTATGGGCATGACATAATGAAAGCCTTCTGGCCTGAGGCTCTCCTTGCTGGCTTGCGCCACAGATCATGAGGCGCGCCTGCTGTACTTGGGTGAATCCAGCATCCTGGCTGGTGGAGTTGGACCACGCCAAGGACTGAATTGCTCAGGCTGCTCCCAAAGGTGGTGAGGCTGCATGGGGAACTGCCTGTCCCGGCATGTCCTGGGTGAGCGCACTGGTCACTAGGGGCAACTGTGGGTCAGGAGAGAAGTGGCCGCAGATGCTCTGGCCGGGCTGGGGTCTATGTGGCAGGAGGACTAAGAATGCATGGGGAGAAAGAGCAAAGGGTTGCCTCTCCGGGCTATGCGGGGAAAACTGAGACTCTGCGGGCGGCTCCACCTTAGGTGTTGTACCCCCCTGCTGGAGAGTGACACCACACTAGGATGCCAAAACCAAAGACTGCATTGACTCTGCTAACCCATGGACAACATACTACCTTTGTGCACATGGTGTTGCCCCTCATCAATGCGCTTGGCCTTCTGACATCAGGCCAAAGTGAGTTCTGCTTGTGCCCCTCTCCTGAGGCTAGTGGGGGTGATACCATGAGAGGGTGAGGCGGGACCATCTCTTTGGTCTCATGGCAGATCTGGATGCCCCACGCTAGGCTCTTGTGCAGCACCAGGACAGCTATTTGAAAAGTTTCACTAAGAAAAACCATATACCACATCCATCGTGGTGTCTCATAGAGGCTATAAACCGAACCTGTGGGAGAATTCTTATGACAGCACTTTTGGAATGCAAATGTGAGGGGCTGAGGCGGAGGTGCCTCTAACAGAAATGTCCAGTGGGCCTCTACCAGGTGCTGCTGGGGGTTACTCCCATTCCCTGTTTGCTGCACGTGTGTGTGGAATATGCTCCAATACAGTGGCCCATTTACTGCTGTGCTGCAATGCTGCCTGCAACACCCTGCAGTACATACTGGAGTGCTTCACAGAGAGGTATGAATTGGAAATGGGGATGGTAGACGGTAATCAGCCAAAGCTGCAATTTGAGGCATGCAAGAGCCAGCGTACGACAAACATTGAACCCATCACATCTGCGGACCAAGCTGCAATGACGGAAAATAGGAGAGAAGACAAAGCAGGTGTGAATATCCTCCTACACATAATGCAAGGTAGGTTGCCATTAACTGAACCCAAAATGGATGTGCTGGGCTCTAGAATGGACACAATCTCACATAAATTGGAACTGCAGAACACTTGGCCCATCCACAGGAAGCTGAGCAGCATATATCCAACACAGAAGAAGAGATTGCGCCAAAGGGGGCGTCCCTTCCTAATATGGAAAACGTGCTGAGGGTGATAGCTGCAAAAAATGAAAACTTAGAGGCCAGATTTGCCTGTAAAAACATCCACATTCTGGGAGGACCATGGGTAAAATGGAACACTATGTGGAAAAGATGCTGATAACTTTATTTTGCGAAGACAGCTTCTCCTCACTCCTAGTTGTGGAGAGTGCACATAGATCTCTGGTTTGTAGACCGACACCTGATGCACCAGTGAGAAACATCGTTGCCCGACTACTGAATTTCCACAATGAAGACACCACCCTTCATATGGCCAAAGAAAAGCAATCACTAAACTTTGATGGGAGCACGGTTTCCTTCTGTGATTTTACCCTTGCCATACCACATACATTCTCTGTTGTCAAACAGCAGAGTCGAAAAAGCCAACATACAGTATGCCATGCTGTACCCAGTGTGGCTACATATCTCACACCAAGGGAAACTAAAAAATATTTCAAAGCCCACTGCTGGCAACTGAGTTTCTGCGTGGGCTTCCACTAGATGAATGCAGGGTCCCGTTTGCCTGCTGGATCTCAGGCCTCATCTCTCCATCTCCCCTGGCCGCTCCAGATTAAAATGGATTGGGCATGGAAGAAGTATGAAAAAGCAGAGGTGGAGGACCTTCCCTACTCACTCAATGTCATGATAAGCCCACCTGCCCAATATGGTGTGCTGGTCTGATACACTGATGGTAATATACTCTAGGGTGTGAGAAATGGCGGATCCTAATACAGTAAAGCCTCCATTCTGTTGTCTGGCTGATAGAGCAGGTGTTTGATGCTAGGGACTTGTGTAGCAGCCCTGTTGATGGCTTGCCCTGGCAGCTGAAAGAGACTCTATTGCTTTCTCCAATCCCCTCACACAGATTAGGAGTCGATTACTGGCTCTTTGGTCTCCCCATTAGGTAACCCCTTACTATGGTTAAAGTGATTGTTCTAAATTCAGATCAAGTTGTATATGATTGGGGTGGGTGCTTTGGCCTGGGAGGATTGGGCTACCAGTGTAGGTCGGGGAGGCTTTGAGGAAGGCTTGGGAGGAGACATAATGAGTGTAGATATGATATGCTACACAAGACTTTGTTCTGGCAATGGGAATGCAGACCATTCATACTTAGGCTAAGACACCCTGGCTCTAATATTCAGTTCATATTACAAGTTCACACACAAACAGGATCCCCTATGCTGCTAACATGCATAACATGGAATGCAAGAAATTGAATAATCCCCGTAAAATGCTTTCATACTTAGACAGACACTGGGTACAGATTGCACTCCTGCAGGACTGCAGGAGACTCGCCCGGGACCCAGTGCGGTGAATGTCTTTGCCAATAAATGAACATCATACAGACCATTGTCATCATACTCATCATATCCCAAGGGCTGACTGTATTAATTAAAAAAGGGACTTCATACCGGAAACTGGGACCCCTTATTGATGGCCAGGGGCAATATGCTGTAACATGTGGGAGGTGTCACGTGGAGAATAACGACTGCAAATTGCTACAACCTTAATGCAGATGATCCAGTTTTCTTTGATGAGCTGTGGCTCACAATCTTCTCCACTGACCCGCACACACTAATCTGTGGATGGGACTTCAACTGTGTATCAGGAAGTCTTTGACCTATCACACATCACCCTAGTTACCATGGTTTGGCCTCCAAGCACTTAAAAGAGAGAGAGAGAGAGAGAGAGAGAGAGAGAGAGAGAGAGAGAGAGACTATGCAGAAACATCACCTGTACAATGTCTGGTGGTCCAGGCACCCCACTGCACAAGAAGGCACTTTCTACTCCGATTTATATGGAGGATGGTTGTGTATTGACTGTTGGCTGATAACTGAAGAGGTGGCCACATGGATGCACAGAGTCAATCATGCTAAGCACAGACTCTCGGGTCATTCATTGGTATTGCTGAAGCTGGAGGTCCCGGGTATATGTCACATGTGGTGGCAGTGATGCCTTTCCCCAGAAGCCATCTTGGACCCTGTGTTTGCGGATGAGCTGCAGGGGGAGATAGTAATATTTTTCAAATGAAATGAAGGTGTAGTAGACTTACCTGACACTGTATGGGGCGAGTTTAAGGCTACCATTGGAGGTAACTGTCTACTCAAACACAGCAGGATCACAGCAGAGACACCTCACAAAATTAGAAAAGGAACTAAAGATTTTTGGGAGGACACTGGCAGAGGGTGGTAAGACGAGACACCTCAAAAAATTAGAAAAGGAACTAAAGATTTTTGGGAGGACACTGGCAGAGGGTGGTGAGACGACACACTAGAGAAAACTTGAACTAAAATTACTGAATTCAATGTGACAGGCAAACAAGAATGCAAGTGCGAGGTAAGACATATCAAGACCCTATCAGTATCAAAGATGCATTCTCAGAATATTACAAAACTACTATGCCTCCTCAGGGACCTCCAGTAGTGTTCACCTGGGGCGCTACCTCAAAGTAGTGGCTCTGGGCTGGCGAAGTAATGAACATAGACTCTTTTTGTACTAACCCTTCATCCTAGATGAAGTTTTTGTAGTATTTTTTTCCCTGCTCACCTCTAAGTCACCAGGATTAAATTGAGTACCGGTGGAAATGTGTAAGCACTACAGTCAGCAGCTTGTACCTAGGCTCTTGTTGGTCTTTGAGGAGGCCTGGTGAAGGGGCACTCTCCCTCAAACCATACAGGAAGGGATGATCGTCATGATTTTGAAATGCTCCAAAGACACGTTCCTATGCGACCCGTATAGGCCGTTATTGGTGCTTAACAGCAATGATAAAATATTAGACAATTTAGTCACATTAGTCACCATCCAAATTGCGCTTCTCGTGACTCACCGGGTTAGACTGGACCAGTCGAGATTTAAACTGGGGTGCTTCACAGCGTATACTTTGTGCACCCTCGTTACGGTTATGCAGGCACTCAAACCAGAGCTGGATGCCGCAGCACTATTCCAGATGCCACCAAGGCACTTTACTACCTGGAGTGGAATTATCTATGTGTATCCTTACTAGAAAAGGACTCCCTGGTTTATTCTTGGAACGGATACGTCTCCTAAACACAAAACCTATGGTAAAGGTCAGGCTCAATGGAGAGATGTCAAGACAAATTTCATTGGAGCCTCTCACTGCTCCCATTTGCATTGGCTGTGGAGCCCCTGACAGCCTGGATGCTGCATTTATACTCAGAACATGTTCTTTGCTATACAGATACGCATATATTTATATCGCTCTGTGCTCATGACATCACCCTTTATGTGTGCAGGCCAAGCGAAAACCTTAACACCATACAGCATGAATTTATATAATTTGTGTCACACGTAAGCATCCACATGAATTGGTGAAAATCAATAATATTCACATGGTTAGAAATGGGGTCTCTAGTTAGCAGTGGTTTGCACCATGTCCAAGTAGGGACCCTCAGGGTAAGGGGGTCACACAGCTAAGATACCCCCTGCTCACTCCCTTGGTAGCTTGGCACAAGCAGTCAGACGTATCCCAGAGGCAATTTGCACAGACACACAGAAACACATAGAAAATACCACAACAGTACTCCACACCAGTATAGAAAAACAGCCAATATTTATCTGAGCAAAACAAGGCCAAAACAACAAAAATCCAACATACACAAGTATAGATACACATTTTCAAAGATTAAGTCCTAGTAAAGTGCTTAGGAACACAATAGCTTCCGCAAGGGCTATCACTGCATCTTGACGGAGTCGCTTACAACAATCCAGCACCACTCACAATCGAGTGTGGGACGGCCATGGAGTCCCACGGACCCGTGTACAGTACCTTGGAAAATGATGAGGAAACAAAGTAGTTGCATGGTATCTCCCTGAAGTCATTCTGTAAGTCGATGTACTAGTTTTTAGTTTGTTACACCAGAACTCACTGCCAAGGGCCCTGGGCCTGGATTTGGCACCACTTGGCAAGTCAGGACTCCCAGCAAGCGAGCCCAGGTGCTAGCAGGTGAAATCTTTGATGTCCCTGAGACTTCTCAACAGGAGATAAGCTCATCCCAAGCCTTTGGAGGACCTATGAAAGCAGGATGTAGAAAGACAAATCCAAACCTTTCATTACCAGGATAGCAACAGCAGGCAGCAGACCAGCACAACTAAGCAACAGGCAGAGTGGCAGTCCTCCTATAGCATCTAGTTCTTCTTCCTGACAGAATTTCCTCAGTCCAGAATGATTCTAACTTCCTGGTGTCAGAGGTCCAGTGCTTATACCCATTTCTGTCTTTTAAGCCTTTCCGGCCTTGGCCTCAGACACACTCCAGGGGGTTGGAGACTGTTTTCTGTGAGGACAGGCACAGCCTAATTCAGGTGCAAGTGTCAGCTCCTCCCACCACTCTAGCTCAGGAAGACCCATCAGCCTGGTGATTGGCCATCAAGATATACTATCTAAACAGCCCAACTGGTACCCTGACCCAGACGTGTATTCCACAGACATGCAGAGGCAGAATGGTTAAGCAAGAAAATGCCTACTTTCTAAAAGTAGTATTTTCAAACCTACAATTCAAAACCCAACTTCACCAAAATATGTATTTTTAAATTGTGAGTTCAGAGACCCCAAACTCCTCATCTCTATCTGCTCCTAATGGGAAATTACACTTAAAAGGTATTTCCAGGCAATCCCCATGTTACCTTATAGGACAGACAGGTTTTGCAATAGTAAAAAAAGAATTTAGCAGTATTTCACTATCTGGACACATAAAAACACCAGTACATGTCCTACCTTTTAAATACAAAGCATACTGCTCAATGGGCTGTCTTTGGCCTACTTTAGAAATGACATACATGTAGTAAAGGTGAAGGTTTGGGTCTGGAAAGTGAATGCACTAGCTAGGTCGACATGGCAGTTTAAAACTTGTTCACACAGGCACAGCAATGACAGACCTGAGACATGTTTGCAGGGCTACTCATGTGGGTGGCACATTCAGTGCTGCAGGCCTACTAGTAGCATTTGATTACAGGCCTCAGGCACACATGGTGCACTATACTATGGACTGACTACTAAAACAAATATGCCAATCTTGGAGAAAACAGTCACCAAAACAATTTAGACACAGAGCCCTTGCACTCTAGCACTGGTAAGCAGTGGTAGAGTGTCCAGCGTCCTAAAGCCATCAAAAATGATATTCAGCACAGGATCAAAAACAGGAGGTTAGGAGCAAAAAGACAGTTGAAACCACTCCAAGAGCTGACAGGTCTAACACACTGAAAGCTAACACACCCGAATATGTACCAGATTACCCGATATGCTGGTGCACGCAGGAACTCAAATAATTTGGGATCCGGATACATCATGACAGAGAGGTTGTGCTGTGAATAAATTACGTGGTCGCCCTCGAGAGCTTATCAAGAGGGCGGTGCTCCCTATGCTACTTGACTTTTTCTTAAACATGCCTCTACCACTGTCTACTGCTTGCTTCTGGATGCTAAAAACGCAGCTGGTTCGCCTGGACTGTGCCAGGAAGCAGCCACCAATAAAATGCGAGACACTCACACTGCTGTACAATAAAGAAGGTTTTGAAGCCCCACACTTAGGATTACACTATAAATGTGCACAGGCTCATATCGCTTTCCACTGGCACTGACATACCTCCTTCCTTCCACACCCGTCAGTGGAAGTGTTTACATGTATTCTGTACCATTACACTCCCTCAGCAGCACACCAATAGCTGTCAAGCCCAAACGGTGCAGTAGAATGCACAAATAAGGCATGGGACAGGCTAAGAGGAAGAAATGGATCAGATGTTCTTTACACCCTTCAACTACCGCTAATGGACCACTCACTGATTTCAGCTACACACAAGAGGTTGGTGAGGATACATGCAACTCTGGTGGGACATATATCAACAAGGAACTTTCCTGGCACTGACAGAGTACCTGAGGGCCACCCTAGGCTCCCCTTTGGGGATCTTCACAAACTATAATGTGCAGGGCAGCAGGTGGAGCAGAATCCCTGCATTCTCTAGGGAGCCTCCAATCTGCATTACAGTAGGTTACCTGCTTGAGGCGCAATCCATGAATCACTGGATCATCATTCTCTATTGTAAAGCTCAGGATGAGACCATAGCCCGACCCGGGGGGCAAGGAGGTGTTGCCTAGAGGTATTGGGGAGTGAGATCCCTGACCCTGTCTGGAAATATGCTGGCATCCAGACTGGGCAGGTGTCTTCCAGCAGCAGACTTTGTATCACACATTAAAAATCCTGCATCATGGATACCATCTCGGGGGAATACTGCGCTATACAAATCAACATGAAATAAAATATACTCTCAGGGCACTGCACAGATATGGCTTGAGATAGGTTAATCTTTGCTTGAGATGCAGAAGAGTGGGTGTGGGATTCCTAAATCTGGCATGGGCATGTCCTAAGGTATACAAATACTGGGCAGAGGTCTTTTCTGCCTTGGTCACAAGGACTGCCTGTGAGATGGAGGTGGATCCCGTGTGAGCCTCTTAGGCTATGTGAAAGATGTGGCGCTTGCAAACAGGAAGTTTATGGTGCTGGGTCTGCGGCTGGTGAAGCAATGGGAGGCTTGTAGACGAGGCACGTGATGATCCCTCATGTTTAAGCAGTAGACTGCAGACCTGATGTATTGCAATGAATAGCAGAAATATATGCAGACATGAGATCCCCTCCCGCCAGACCGAGAGACATTTGGCAACCCTTAAAAAAACATAGGACCAGATGTAGCAAGGCATTAGCGCCTCGCAAACGGCGAAAAACACAGTTTGCGAGGTGCTAATGCCCTCACGCGATGCAGAAACACATTTTGCGAGTCGGAACCGACTTGCAAAATGTGTTTCTGACTCGCAAATAGGAAGGGGTGTTCCCTTCCTATTTGCGACTCGCACCGCGATGTAAGTTTTCGCAAATCAACTCGCAGTTACCATCCACTTGAAGTGGATGGTAACTCATTCGCAAACGGGAAGGGGTCCCCACGGGACCCCTTCCCCTTTGTGAATGATCACAAAATTATTTTTTCAGGGCAGGCAGTGGTCCTGTGGACCACTGCCTACTCTGGAAAAAAAAACGAAACAAAAGGTTTCGGTATTTTTTTCTATTTGCAGCTCGTTTTCCTTTAAGGAAAACGGGCTGCAAAAAGAAAGAAAAAAACTGTTTTATTTAAAAGCAGTCACGGACATGGTGGTCTGCTGTCTCCAGTAGGCCACCATCCCCGTGAGTGCCTAGACTCGCTATGGGGTCGCAAACTGCGACCCACCTCATAAATATTTATGAGGTGTGTCTTTGCGACCCCATAGCGAGTCGCAGAAGGTGTCTGAGACACCTTTCTGCATCGCGAATTGCGAGTTGCAATTTGCAAGTCGTTCTGACTCGCAAATTGCAAGTCGCAATTTGTCACCTACCTACATCTGGCCCATACTTCTTGAAAACCTTAAATTAGATGGGAATGGCAGTAAGCCAACCCTGGACAAGGTACGGGATACGCGTTAATGATGGAGGCCATGGGAGTGTGCGCCCTCCCCTGGTTGATGGGGTCCAGTAAACTCTTGCCCTGGGTGCTAGTCGTAACCCCTGCATGTAACAGGTTAATGTCACTGAACTAAGATGTCTCTTATGCGCTAAACTGCTATGTGTGCCTGGTTCTTCACACTTACTCTGATTGCACTGTTTTTTGTATTGTTTATATAATAGACATATCGCAATTCATTATTCATGCTCCTTTACGCCTGCCGTCACTTAATGTGGGTTTCTATGCTGCTCCAAATTGTATGCTTATTTCAAGAAAATGTAATAAAATGTAATTTAAAAAAGACTGTTATTGTCCCTGGCATAGTGAAAGGTAATTGTTGTCTTGTACAGAAAATGGAAAAAATACTGGCATACTTGCAGCATTTCCTAGCATGCCAGACACCTGTGACAAACTTTTGGCACTGGTACATGGGGTTAAATCTTGGCATAAAGGGCACCAATGGTGAAATACTGGTGCTGGAATACTTGAATTAATTCATGGCATATAATGTACTCGTGGAAAAATACTGGCATGTTTGAGGAAATTCTTAGCATTCGAACACCAGCAAAATACTGGCACTTGCACAATGCAGGTAATTCTTGGCATAAAGGTTGACAACCTGGCATACAGAAGGGTGGCATCCAGGACAAAATGATGGTATGTATATACTGAGGTAATTTTTGAGATAAGGGTCATCTATGGTAGGTGGATGGCATGAATTGCAAAAATCTGGTACTGGCAAATATTGTGACTTTTTTAAATAAATAATACAGGCCCTGGCACAATGGAGGTCATTTTTGACATGTGAGAGCACCAATACCACATTTTGAAAAAAATGGTGTCAACTCCATGAATCGATATGAATATTTAATGAGTGCCCTTTCAGCACATATGGCATTTCAGCAAATGTCTGTGACAATTGTGCTTTAAAATGCATTATTTCACCTCATTCTCTTCAATTTTTTCTTGGAGGCAAAGACCACCTAGTTTACTTGCTCAGGGTCATCGGTCATATGTTGCACTTTCGGAGATGCCATTAATGCCAAAAGTGATCAGTTGTGGCTCGCGGGAGGGAGAAGAGGCGGGGTTGGTGCGAGGGGGGAGCACGACAAAAAAAAGTAAATAAATAAAAAACGTACCTGTTTTGCTGTGCCGCACCACCTCCGAACTGCTCCTCATGTGCAGGGGTAGGCTCAGGCTCCCACCTGCCCTGCATCCAATCCTACCACTGCTTTCATGTGGTAGGTGTAGATGGAGCCCCTGGTTGGGCGCTCCAATGCAGAGTGGGAGCCTCTGCCTGCTCTCTCCAATCCGGCACTGCGTTGCCTGGTTGGACAAAGCCTACTGCGCATGTATGTTTGGCCAGCCCGAGACAGCTGGCCAAACATGCATGCGCACTGAGGGGGAGTGTGCACTCCCCCTCTGTCCCTGTCACGCCTGTGGCCCTGCCCCATTTGCAGTAAAAACATAATAAACCTAGTTTTTTATGTTTTTAATGTAAAAGTTTTGCAGCTGCTGCTGCAGGCAGTGGGGTGAAGCTCCTCCGCTTTAGCGGAGGAGCCTCCCCTGAAGGTGATGTCACTTCTGCTACCCCTGACATTTTTGAGAATCAACACCCGTGACATACACTCTTTTTTTCGCTCTCTGCTCCTCTCCCCCGCAAGGAGGAGATAACTTGGAATTTTTATTGTTTTTATTTATCTGTTAGTCTGCTCAAAAGATGATCATATGATTTAGAAATACTGCTTGTTTTAACTTGATGCATCACCCAATTCTGAAATCAAAATTATTTTTGTTGAATCATAACAATCATATGACAAGATAAATGTTAAATGCAGTGCTTAATTTGTGCTTGTTGTTTCCAGTGCTGAGCACCGGCACTTATTTTTGAGGGCCGGGGCTTATTCTTCAGCCTCAAGCATTTGCTGCAAGCAAAAGACACATATGGGACAGACGGAGGAAGGGAAAAATGAAAAAGCGTCACAAAAGGAGGAAGCAGAAAGCTGCTATAGTGAGCTGGAGGGGCGGGAGTGGCTTTGTATAGACTGAAGAGGCCCGAGATGGCTTCTGAATTGCGCCGCCTCAGTATTCCGTGTTCATACATTTAATTGCAGCAACCACGTGTGTAGGAAGTTGGCTCTGTGTGCACAATTTCAAAGTAAGGAATAGTATGCACAGAGTCCAAGGGTTCCCCTTAGAGGTAAGATAGTGGCAAAAAGAGATGATACTAATGCTCTATTTTGTGGTAGTGTGGTCGAGCAGTAGGCTTATCAAAGGAGTAGTGTTAAGCATTTGTTGTACACACACAGGCAATAAATGAGGAACACACACTCAAAGACAATTCCAGGCCAATAGATTTTTGTATAGAGAAATATCTTTTCTTAGTTTATTTTAAGAACCACAGGTTCAAATTTTATATGTAATAATTCAAATGAAAGGTATTGCAGGTAAGTACTTTAGGAACTTTGAATAATCACAATAGCATATATACTTTTCAAATAAATCACATATAGCCATTTTAAAACTAGACACAGTGCAATTTTCACAGTTCCTAGGGGGAGTAAGAGTTTGTTAGTTCTTGCAGGTAAGTAAACCACCTACGGGGTTCAAGTTTGGGTCCAAAGTAGCCCACCGTTGGCGGTTCAGAGCAACCCCAAAGTTACCACACCAGCAGCTCAGGGCCGGTCAGGTGCAGAGATCGAAGTGGTGCCCAAAACACATAGGCTTCAATGGAGAAGGGGGTGCCCCGTTCCAGTCTGCCAGCAGGTAAGTACCCGCGTCTTCGAAGGGCAGACCAGGGGGGTTTTGTAGGGCACCGGGGGGACACAAGTCAGCACAGAAAGTACACCCTCAGCAGCACAGGGGCGGCAATTGCAGTGTGCAAACACACGTCGGGTTTCCAATGAAAATCAATTGGAGACCAAGGGGTCTCTTCAGCGATGCAGGCAGGCAAAGGGGGGGCTCCTCGGGGTAGCGACCACCTGGGCAAGGGAGAGGGCCTCCTGGGGGTCACTCCTGCAATGGAGTTCCGATCTTTCAGGTCCTGGGGGCTGCGGGTGCAGAGTCTTTACCAGGCGTCGGGATCTGGGAGTCAGGCAGTCGCGGTCAGGGGGAGCCTCGGGATTCCCTCTGCAGGCGTCGCTGTGCGGGCTCAGGGGGGGCAACTCTGGCTACTCACGGTCTCGCAGTCGCCGGGGAGTCCTCCCTGTAGTGTTGGTTCTCCACAAGTCGAGGCGGGGGGCGTCGGGTGCAGAGTAGCATGTCTCACGCTTCCGGCGGGAAACGCAGTTGTTTTAAAGTTGCTCCTTTGAAACAAAGTTGCAGTTTTGGGTGAACAGAGCCGCTGTCCTCAGGAGTTTCTTGGTCCTTCTAGAGCAGGGCAGTCCTCTGAGGATTCAGAGGTCGCTGGTCCTGGGGAAAGCGTCGCTGGAGCAGTGTCTTTAGAAGGGGGGAGACAGGCCATTAGAGCTGGGGCCAAAGCAGTTGGTGTCTCCGTCTTCTCTGCAGGGTTTTTCAGCTTAGCAGTCCTCTTCTTCTTAGGTTGCAGGAATCTGAGTTCCTAGGTTCAGGGGAGCCCTTAAATACTAAATTTAAGGGCGTGTTTAGGTCTGGGGGTTAGTAGCCAATGGCTACTAGCCCTGAGGGTGGGTACACTCTCTTTGTGCCTCCTCCCAAGGGGAGGGGGTCACATTCCTATCCCTATTGGGGGAATCCTCCATCTGCAAGATGGAGGATTTCTAAAAGTCAGAGTCTCCTCAGCTCAGGACACCTTAGGGGCTGTCCTGACTGGCCAGTGACTCCTCCTTGTTTTTCTCATTATCTCCTCCGGCCTTGCCGCCAAAAGTGGGGCCGTGGCCAGAGGGGGCGGGCAACTCCACTAGCTGGAGTGCCCTGTGGTGCTGTAACAAAGGGGGTGAGCCTTTGAGGCTCACCGCCAGGTGTTACAGTTCCTGCAAGGGGGAGGTGATGAGCATCTCCACCCAGTACAGGCTTTGTTACTAGCCACAGAGAGACAAAGGCACTCTCCCCATGTGGCCAGCAACATGTCTTGAGTGTGGCAGGCTGCTAAAACCAGTCAGCCTGCACGGGTAGTTGGTTAAGATTTCAGGGGGCACCTCTAAGGTGCCCTCTGGGGTGTATGTTACAATAAAATGTACACTGGCATCAGTGTGCATTTATTGTGCTGAGAAGTTTGATACCAAACTTCCCAGTTTTCAGTGTAGCCATTATGGTGCTGTGGAGTTCGTGTGTGACAGACTCCCAGACCATATACTCTTATGGCTACCCTGCACTTACAATGTCTAAGGTTTTGATTAGACACTGTAGGGGCACAGTACTCATGCACTTGTGCCCTCACCTAGGGTATAGTGCACCCTGCCTTAGGGCTGTAAGGCCTGCTAGAGGGGTGACTTATCAATACTGCATAGGCAGTGTGAGGTTGGCATGGCACCCTGAGGGGAGTGCCATGTCGACTTACTCGTTTTGTCCTCACCAGCACACACAAGCTGGCAAGAAGTGTGTCTGTGCTGAGTGAGGGGTCCCCAGGGTGGAATAAGACATGCTGAATCCCTTAGAGACCTTCCCTGGCATCAGGGCCCTTGGTACCAGGGGTACCAGTTACAAGGGACTTACCTGGATGCCAGGGTGTGCCAATTGTGAAAACAAAAGTACAGGTTAGGGAAAGAACACTGGTGCTGGGGCCTGGTTAGCAGGCCTCAGCACACTTTCAAATCAAAACTTAGCATCAGCAAAGGCAAAAAGTCAGGGGGTAACCATGCCAAGGAGGCATTTCCTTACAACGTGTTTAAGAGGAAGGCTTTGGGCACCGGCACCTTTTTATTTACAAATCAAGCACTGGTTAAATGTCTATGATCAGTGAGTGTTGGTGCGCGAAGATCGGCTTTCCTGGACAAATGTGGGTGTTGTCTCATAATTAACAGGACGAATTGCTATAATTCCCATGTACACTATCTTTGGGAAACATTTAGACAAAAATTAAAGCTGCTTTGCCCCCAAATTGTTGCACTTCCTGGCTTTAACGGTTTAGTTGGGAAAAAGTTCAATCTTTAATGCTAACATAGGGCATGTCTTTAGTTATTTTTTTAACATAAAATTATGGATGACTTGGCGTTCTGTATACGACTCGTTAGCTAGAAATAAAGGACTGAAAAATGTAGAACATTAGATGTAAAGCTGCCTTATCTCCATTCCAAGACCTGTGCTCCCATCCACCCCCCCGTCCTCACAAGCTCTCCCCTATCGCACTGCAGTTCAGAGGTTGTCTTGGCAAGTGGCCACCTGTTGCCAGCTTTGCTGCTCCCACCACAGCATGCTACTTGTGTCTTCCCTGCACAGGAATGTTCTGTTATTTTTTTAAATGAGCTGCCTACACGGACCGCACCTTGTGTTTGAGAGACAGTGTTTGTTTTGGAGCTGAATCAGTGGCCTAGGGAAATCTCAGGGCTCCTTGTAAGTATATGTGAGGAGGAGGGGGCATAATGCTCCCTCCTTTACAACATACTCAGTGTCAAAAGCGATGCAATTTTTCAAGTCATGCAAGGCCACCTTGCATGGCCCCGAGTGGCTTGATAAACCTGGAGTAATGCAGCGCAGTGCAAATTGCTGTGTCGCGTTTCTCTGCCCCAGGGAGATGTTCCATAGGTGGTGCATAGGTGTTCCAATGCAACACCCATGGATTTTGGTAATTCCCAGACCTACCATTAGTGGTAGACCTGGGAATGTGCCAAAACTGCTCTGCCTCCCAGGTGAGGTGTAACCAAGAGAAATATGTATATTTCTCCTCATTGTTTCCTCTTTCTATGTGTACTGCATTCTGCAGCACACATAGATATAGGAAAATGCCTCCGGGGATTGTGTTTGTGCAGGAAGGTGCCCCTTGCTGGGAAATGACAGTCATGCCCATATATTGTTAAGTATGGCGCATGCCTGCCTTTTCCCTATTGTGCAGCACAGCACAGCACAGCACAGCAAAGCGACTTGCTGCGCTGCGTGATCATTTCATAAATATGCTCCTTGATTTTTTGTGAAATTCACATGTTAATAATCCTTTTTTAGGTCAAAGCCTACCAGACAGTGCAGGTGCCTTGTTGCAAAGACATGTTGGGAACATGACGAAAGCTTAACTAGGAGTGCATTCTTACCGTTGACTTCCATTGGCTTTGTGTTCTCACAGATTACTCACAGTTGTTTGCTTTCTATTCGCTGGCTCTATTAGTTACAGCATGACCAGCAAGTCTTTGTGTACCCTGAGGAGCATAGCCTCTTTATCATTGCTCTGATTGGCTTCTTTTGTTCTTCCACCAGTGCTTGTTTTCAGGGACTTTTATTTCCATTTTCCTGAAGCACTCCATGAGAGTGCATGTTTTAGCCAGCTAGTCAAAGAGGTGAAATGTGAACGGTGACTTCCATGCTACAAACAGGTTTCTGCAGCAGGTATACAGGCACACTTGGCTATGTTACCAGAGTTTCCCTTTCTCAGATAATGCATAGGAGCCCTAATAAACAAATGTTATTCATAGTGCATGCTGCAAGAGTTACACTTTGCAGAGTTATAACTCATGATACTTTTGCCCAAATAAACACCACTCTTTTTTTACCGAGACTGGCTGCTCCCACCAGATCAAGAAAGCAATGCTCAGCTCCTCCAACACATCGAGGACATCAACATCCAGGACATCTCACAATCAGGATTCAGAACAATCACAGCACCAATGCCACCCTGCTCGCTGCAACAGATGACATCCGTTCTCTCTTCAACCACGGCAAGGACAGCAGCCCTCATCCTACTAGATCTATTGGCCGACTTTGATACAATGTTCCACCGCACCCTATGTACCAAACCCCACACAGCAGGCATACGCAGCAAGTACCTTTGATGTATACACTTCTTCCTGACAAGCAGAACACAGAGAGTCAGGCTCCCCCCACACCTGTCAGAACCTATAGCGATCAGCTGTGGAGTACCTGAAGAATCCTCGTTGAGCCCCATGCTGTTCAACATCTACCTGGCCCCTCTCGCCCCTAGTGTGAGGAACTACGGTCTGAACATCATCTTCTATGCTGATGACACCCAGCTGATCATATCCCTGACTGAAACCCTCAACAGCCAAGAAGAACTTTCAAGATGGGATGGAAGCAGTCGCCGCCTGGATGAAAGATAGTTGCCTTAAACTGAACTCTGACAAGACCGAGATCCTCATTCTGGGACCATCCTCCTCAGCCTGGAATACCTGACTCCTGGTGATCCTCAGCACTTGGCAGCCCCACAGACCATGCACGCAATCTCGGCGTTGTCTTCGACTCAGCCCTCACAATGACAAGACAGGTCAATGCCTTAGCCTCCACCTGTTTTCACACCCTCAGACTCATATGGAAGACCTTCAGATGGATTCCAAGCAAATGCTGCAAAACCGTGACACATGCCCTGATCACAAGTAGACTTGAATATAGCAACACCCTCTATGCCGTAACCACCAAGAAGAACCTGAGCAAGCTACAACAAATCCAGAACGCCGCCGCCAGACTTTTCCTGAACATCCCCTTCTGAGAGCCCTCCACTGGCTCCCTGACGAGAAAAGGATCAATTTAACCCACCAGGCTATCTTGCTATACTTAGAGCTTATTAAAAATCACACTAAATTGTTTACCTTTTGATTGTGTTCGTAGGTTGTTCTAATTCTTCACAAGGGTTAACCTTGATCTTTGAAAGGCAGTTCATGATAGGGTTGCCATCTTTCCCATTTGTTGACCTTTTAGATTCTGCAAAGGCCCGGACATCATATGTTAATCAAACTTTATTCACCTTCTGTATTTAATTTTAACATGGCCTCTTTCTCTAATTTAATTATTGGTCAGCGAAAATTGAGGCAGCTTTGGTAGGCTTTTTAAATTGCTTTATTCTTATAGTTACGGTACAGTTTGAAATATTTAAGCAGCGATCAACAAGGTAAGACAAAGGGGTGGTGATGTCGTCATTGGGGATTGCTTGCCAGGTATGCATAGGGCAGTCGTGACATCAGAACATGGAGCGCAATGACATCCGCTCAGTAACAAACTATTTCGTAGATAGGATTGAGGGAACAAAGTGAGGGCGAGCTGAAGTCTTTAGGGTAAAAAGGTCCTTACATTGGACCACCACCGCTATTATAATCGTGATTTTCATTTTTTTAAATTGCACATATTATTTGTTTTATTCCAAATGTAAAGTTATGTAGTGTTTAGTTCTAGGGTTTCAACACACTGCTGGAGTGGTTGTAGGGTCCCAATTGTTGTGTGCATTGAAATATTGTTCACACACTCTGTCCAGGATGGGGAGATTGTGGGTAGCCGGGGGAGACCAGTATAACATCCATCTGGCTGTCTGATCTTGTGAAGTCAGCATGGGCTGGGTTCTTAATGTACACATCTGTGTGGCATAAACATAGCTTAATTCGGTATGTGTGATACTTCGTTCAGGAAGACGTTTGTGACCATTTTGAGTACATTTCATGGTTGAGATACGTATTGGGGATGTGTTTGGGAGTGAAATATCTTTCCATGACCCAAGACCACTATCAGGCAGAGAAACGCTCCCCTCCCATTAGTTCGTTTGTAGGGAGGAGGGCTGATCATGGTAGGGGGAGAGTGGAGTGTTTGCAAGGCATTTGAAGCGAGGCAGTCTAGGTTGGAGAGAGTATGGAACCTCAAACACCTCTGTGCTTCCGTCAATCTCTTCCATTTCATTGACCAATGCTACCCTCTTGTTCTTTCAGCCCCTCCGGCTTCTCTTCTTCTCCACACCTTCCACCTGCCCACTTCTCAGGGTACCTGTATCCTCCAGGTCGCATTTCACTTGATGGGTTGTTACATTGACTCTTTGTATCCCTTCCCTTAGGTTAAAATTCAGCCACCAGTGACAGTTTCAGAAATTTGCAGACAGGGGAACTGATTTGGGGGGGCTTCTGCTTTCAATTGCCTTAACCTTTTCTGCAGACACAGCCTTTGGGTGGAGTGATGCTTCTCATAGCGGGGTAGTCTCCAGCCAAGAGCACTCGCAAGAGAGGCAGAAAGAGAAGTGGCCCACTTCACCCCCACCGTTCACCAAGTGGCAGTGCTACAGGAAGACTAATCAACAGCCCCTCTCCGCAAAATAACCAAATCAAATTAGTCTTCTAGGTCTTCTCCCTCCTGCATTTCTCTTGATACCCTTTTAGCATCTGGAAAAACAACATCACTCCCATTGTGTCACAGGCACAGGTCAAGGCCTTTCAGAATGGAATCCACAGGCCTCCGTCACCCTGCTTTGCTTATACATAGAATACATATACCACAAGGACCACCACAAACATTAACACGCACATCATGCACTTGGATGGGGTTAGCATTAAATATAAATCTGACTGTGCATTTGTGAGATGCTCTGCCAGTGCAAAATAATGTATTGTATGTGAGTTGAGGGAAAATAAACCCTTTTATTACAGAACAGTGAGGGTAGCTCTTTAAATGAGACCTTCTCTTTTTCCTGCACCACCTCAACTTGTGCAGAGTACAGGCTCTGTACCCAGGCTGGGATACTCCTGGCTTTGTTTACAAACGCTGCCGTAGGCTTAATGTTTAAATGATGTGTACACTTTGCATCACTTGTTTAAGCTGCCTGCCCTGCTATTTGTAATGTTGTTTCTTTCTACAGCTTTCATCCTCTTATTGCTTAGTATTTTAGAAAGCCTTCTTCCATTATATTCCTAAAACCCTGAATGAAAAACTGACCTTGACAAACTTCTGCATGAATCATCTGTTTTTTTTCGAGAGTGGCTCTCTTCTTAGCTTCCATCCTCTGCATGCCTTCTATTTCTAAGTATAACCTCATCTCAGTCTCAGGCCTGTCTGCCTTAATCCTTCTAATTATAATTCTGCAAGTGGCTGATACCTCATTTCATAGATCACAACCTTTCGTCTTTAAAGCCCTATCCCTGTAACCTGACATTGCCTTATCCGATCTATCTCACCAACCATTCACCCGAAACCACATAGCCCCACTAATGAGCATACTTAGGCCCTCATTACATCCCTGGCGGTCAGTGATAAAGCGGCGGTAATACCGGCAACAGGCTGGAAGTAAAAAAAAAATGGAATTATGACCACGGCGGAAACCACCCACACAGACAGCCACTTTAACACACTAACTGCCACGGTGGTAGCAACAAGCACCGCGGCGGTAACCAGCAACAGCCAGACAGAAGACAATGTACCACCCACTGTATTACAACAGGCCTATCCGCCACCTTTTCTGGGGCGGTACCAACGACATCAAAAGCACAGCAGAAACAGAACACAGAAGGCAAAAGACTCACCTCTGTAGACTCAGGGAAGAACCACGATGCCATGGAGCCCCAGCTGCACATATTTCCCATGATTGTATACCTCCTCATTCACTACGAACATCAAGCAGGCGAAGACGACCACAGTGAGAACTGCCACCTAGCACACAAGGTAGGGGGGAGGAAAAAGAGAGTGACACACACACGCAACACGCAACACCCCCATCCCCACCCCCACCCCCAACACCATATACACAAACCGATGCAGTAACATTACAGATACACCCCGTATCCTTCAGGAATAATGCAAGGACAAAAGGAATTGATTAAAGTGAGTGTAATAAGATAAAATACTAGAAATTCGTTTTTATAAATCAAAACAGTGGATACATTTGCATTCAAATGGAGGGACACTGCCCAGTCCTCGATGTCCGTGGGCCACAGGGTCACATCACGTAGGCCAGGGCCCCACTTGACTCCTGCAACAACACGGAGAGAACACTGCAGGGGCATCAGGTCGAAACATACACAGGCACCTCAAGGGAACGGGGAATGGGGGGCAACTCAGCCGGAAGATGGTACAACACCACTGGTCCTGGAGGGGGCTACAGGCCCTGTGTGATGTCCTGGGGAGTGCAAGGCCACAGTCTCTCAAGTGGGTGGTTTGCCCACCGCTTGGTCCTAGGGAGTGCAAAGCCACAGTCTCTCAAGTGGGTTGTTTGTCCACTGCTTGGTCCTGGGGAGTACAAGGCCAAAGTCTCTCAAGTGGGTGGTTTGCCCACTGCTTGGTCCTGGGGAGTGCAAGACCACAGTCTCTCAAGTGGGTGGTTTGCCCACTGCTTGGTCCTGAGGAGTGCAAGGCCACAGTCTCTCAAGTGGGTGGTATGCCCACTGCTTGGTCCTGGGGAGTGCAGAGCCACAGCCTCTCTAGTGGATGGTTTCTCCACTGGTCTGGAGGGGGCCTTGTACCCTATGTGCTTCATCCCGGCAAGGAGGGGGTAAGTGGGTGGCTTCTTCCACTGGTTCTGGAGGGGGCTTTGTGCCCAGTGTGCTTCATCCTGGCAAGGAGGGGGTGAGTGGACGGCTTCTTCCACTGGTTCTGGAGGGGGCCTTGTGCCCTGTGTGCTTCATCCTGGCAAGGAGGGGGTGAGTGGAAGGCTTCTGCACTGGTTCTGGAGGGGGCATAGTACCCAGTGTGCTTCATCATGGTAAGGAGGGGGTTAGTGGATGGCTTCTCTACTAGTTCTGGAGGGGGCATTGTGCCCTGTGATGCAGATCTTGTGGAGTGCAAGGTCACAGTCTCTCACCTGGGTGTCAGACCCACAGGATTTGCAGGGTCCAGGATGCACAACAGCCCATGGAGGTAGGACTACACACTGCCGACTGGTGGTGACGGCTGCCCAGTGGTGGCAGTGGCAGTGCTGGTGCCGGGGCTGGCAGTGGTGGGGGAGGCTCCAGCCCTATCTCTGAAGCCTCGGACGGCTGCCCACTGGGGCTGCTGCCGCTGGCAGCGGTTCTGGTGGCGGTGCAGGCATTGGTGGGGGGAGGCTCCAGCCCTTCCCCTGCAGCCTCGGACGGCTGCACACTGGGGCTGCTGCTGCTGGCAGTGGTGCTGGTGGCTATGCTGGTGGCAGTGCTGGTGTTGGGGATGCCAGTGGTGGGGGGAGTCTCCAGCCCTTCCCCTGCAGCCTCGGATGGCCGAACTGCCATGGATGGTGGTGGGGGCTCAGAATCAGTCCCAGCACCAGGCCTCCTGTCCGTCCTGCCTGCAGGCCCTTTACCCTTCCCCTTGGCAGCTGGTTGTGCCTCCTTGCCCTTACCCTTGGCAGCTGGTGGTGCCTCCTTGCGCTTCCCCTTGGCAGCTGGTGGTGCCTCCTTGCCCTTCCCCTTGGAAGCTGGTGCAAGCACACTGTCAGTGCTGATGGTTGGTTCCCTGGAGCCTCTCCTACCTGCAGTAGCTGCTGACACTACTGTGGCCGTGGACTGGTGGCTGAGGTGCTAGCCTGGCCCGACATGAAGGATGGGCAAGAGGGGTAGGAAAGAGGTCAACGGTGGAGAGGAAAAGCTTCTTAGGGACACTGGGGTGGGAAGAGGGTGAAGGTTTGGGAGTGGAGGAAGAGGGAGTGGTTGTTGGAGGTGTCTGTCTGCTGTGTTTGGGTGCAGGTGCATGGGCTGGATCCTGTTGTGAGGCGGGTGGCTGTTGGGTGTCTGAGTGCTTGCGATTGTGTACCTTAGAAGGGGGGCACAGACACAGTGGGAGAGGACACAAGGGACATGTCCATGGATGTGGGGGTGGTGACTGCCACTGAGGGGTGTGTAGTGATAGGTGTGCTGGTGATGGAGGTAGTGGATGAGGATGTAGTGCATGCAGGTGTGATTGGAGACGCTACTGGGATGGTGGTGGACGAGGAGGAGGATGGGGACAGAGTGGAGGCAGTGGGTGTTGTTATGGCTGCACCTGGATGGTGTTTGTGTGAGTGCCTGTGGGATGATGTGTGGTGCTTGTGTTTGCCTGAGCCACTCCTGTGTGTTGTCTTGGGTGCATGCTGGTATGAATGTGTGCTTGCGTTAGGTTGGGGTTGAGGGGAATGGGACTGGGCAGAGGAAGTTGGAGGGGGGAGGCTAGAGACAGGGACAATGGCTGCTAATCTTGGAGGAGGCCAGAGCCTAGACTGATCTCTGTTGGGCCGCCATGCCAGAGTGAATACCCTCCAGGAATGCATTTGTTTGTCCCAAACGGCCTGCCAGCCCCTGGATGGCATTCACTATGGTTGTCTGCCCAACAGAGATGGATTGCAGGAGGTCAATAGCCTCCTCACTCAGGGCAGCAGGGCTAACTGGGGCAGGGACTGAGGTGCCTGGGGCGAAGGAGATCCCCACCCTCCTGGGTGAGCGGGCACGGGAAACTCTCTGAGGGGCTGCTGGGAGGGCGGTGCTGGTACAGGGGTGGTGGCTGTACCTGTAGTTGGGGTGGGCACAGAGGTGTCCGCCACAAGCAGGGAGCTTCCATAGCAGGAGGTATCACTGTCTGACCTGTCCCCTCCTGTCTCGGCCGTGGTGCTCCCCTCACCCTCCATCCCACTGGTGCCCTCACCGTCTGTGGATTCGGCTTCCTGGGCCCTGTGGGATGCAGCTCCCTCCGTTGCCAGTGCCTCTGCTCCTCCGCCAGATGATGCTAATGTAAATAAGGACAGGATGACAAAACAAAAAGGGGGGAAGAGATAAATGATACACTTGGTCAATGGCAGCAACAACACCACCGTTGGCGTACACGACACACACACACAGGGAACAACCCTATGCACTAGGCAATGCACTACTAGTCACAATGCTAGTCACCAGCCCATGGACAGGAATACCTAACGCCAAGAGCAGCATACCTGCGACCCACAGACCCCTGCCCAGTAGCGGATGCCAACTAGCATGGTTGGAGGTGGTGTTCATCAGCCCCTGCCCAACAGGAACCTACCCTGTAATGTCTGGCCCCGCCCTGGGGCACCCACAGGCCGACATCCCCCACCTGGAGACCACCCCACCACGCACACGTAGTGTATTGTGAAACTGTACTTACCCCCTTGTGGCTGCTGTGATGTCCTCAAGCGCCCATCCAGCTCCGGATAGGCCACCGCCAGTATGTGGGCCATCAGGGGTGTCAGGGTTCGACAGGCATCCCTTCCTCGTTGGGAGGCCATCTCCAGCTGGGCCTCCGCCGTCTTCCTTGCCCAGCGTCTCAGGTCCTCCCACCGTTTGTGACTGTGGGTGCTCCGCCTGTCATAGACCCCAGGGTCCACACGTCCTTGGCGATGGCACGCCATATACCCTTTTTCTGATGGGCGACAACCTGCAGAAAAAGATACATTAAAAAAGGTATCAGTCATACCGTCCGGACTTTTACACTCATGGCCCACCATGGTCCTCATATCCCCTTACGCACAGACATTGCCCACCATACATGAATCACGCTGCCCAGAACCCTTCCACCAACTCCCCTCCCCTACATGAGGCCCTCATATACAGCACTCCATGCATCCATGCCTCTTGCATTGTGCTCACAGTATACTCACCTGTTGGTCTGGAGGCCCATACAGTCTCTCCAACTCCACAACGGTGAGGGCAGGGGCCCTTTCCCCCGTGACAGGAGCCATGTTCGATTCCAGACACAGGTCACAGCAATACTTTCTGTGTAGGTCCGCTCCTCTTGAAGGTCAGGTAGGAAGTGCGCGAACAGATAGAAAATGCCAGTCACGTCCGCGGAGGTGTGTACCGTCACCGCCGGCGTACATCACCATTGGCCACTGTAACCCATAGGGCCCATAGACAACCAATGAGGTGTTGCACGGCAGTACTCGACCGCCTCCCGCAACAGCACACAACGTCAACGAAATTACCTAAAATCCACCTGTCCCTCCAAACTGGACAGGCGGACACCATTTCAGGGGGTGGCAGGCCATGGCAGCTAAGTGCGTCACAGTACACATAGGCACCATTTGGGCCCATCCAATGACATACTGTTACAGTCACAACATGCAATGCAGTGTAGTGTTTGGAAATGTGGAATACTGACCAACTGCTCCCAGTTTTGCCCCCTAGATTACAACGGCTGCAGATGAATAGGAGATGGAGACATCCCCCGTGTACATACCACTGGTGGACTTGTCAACAATGGAGGACAGGCACATTATCCTCACCTATAGACTTGACAGGACCACAATCACAGAGCTGTGTGGCCAACTGGAGCCTGACCTGATATCTGCTATCAGTCACCCCACCGGGATCCCCTCTTTTGTGCAAGTCCTATCTGTGCTACATTTCTTGGCAACTCGCTCCTTCCAAGTGACAGTGAGCTTGGCAGCAGGAATGTCACAACCAATGTTCTCAATAGTGCTGACCAGAGTGTTGTCTGCCCTGATGAACACCATGCACAGCTACATCGTTTTCCCCCAGGTGGAGGATTTTTCCTCAGTGAAAGCTGACTTCTATGCAATAGGACATATTCCCAACATTACTGGGGAAATTGATGGTACACATATTGCATTTGCCCCCCCCCCCCAGAGAAATGAATAGGTTTTCAGAAATCGAAAGCGCTTTCACTCGATGAATGTGCAGATAGTGTGCCTGGCAAACCAGTACATCTCCCATGTCAATGCAAGCTATCCTGGCTCTGTGCATGATGCCTATATCCTGAGGAATAGCAGCATCCCATATGTGATGGCTCAACTCTAGAGGCTCCGGGTGTGGCTAATAGGTGAGCCCTGGCTCCCATCCAGTATATGTTGGTGTATGGGTATGGAGTGTGCTCTAAGGGTTAGTGTGTGTCTAACAGGTGTCCCTTGATATTTTCAGGTGACTCTGGTTTCCCCAACCTCTCATGGCTACTGACCCCTGTGAGGAATCCCAGGACAAGAGCAGAGGAACGTTACAAAGAGGAACATGGGTGAACAAGGGGAATAATTGAGAGGACATTCGGCCACCTGAAAGCCAGGTTTCGGTGCCTGCATCTAACAGGTGGATCCCTGTGCGACTCATCCAAGAAGGTGTACCAGATAATCGTGGCATGCTGCATGTTACAGAACCTTGCCTTGAGACACCAGGTGCCTTTTCTGCATGAGGAGGAGGCTTGAGATGGGCGTGTGGCAGTACTGGACCCTGTGGACAGTGAAGATCAGGAGCCAGAGGATGAGGATGAGGCCAAAAGATCAGCTATTATACAACAGTACTTCCAGTAACACACAGGTAAGACACTGTAAATTCACTTTGCATTGACAGTTTTGTATTTGACATTGAACCTGGCAGGCAGATTCTCCCACTTCTATGGCCCCTTACTGTACCCTTTGGCATCTCTATTTTCAGATATCTGTGCCACACTCTGGCACCTGATGTGTTGACTGCAGCCAACTACCGGTCATATCTATGTATATATTACTGTGCAGTTGTATTGCAGTGTTTAAACCTTGTTAAATGAATACATAGTTAAATCATTTGACATACTCCATACTTGTAGTAATTTTTCAAAGGGTCATTTTTAGGTGCTAAGAGGTAGAAGGTGATTTGCAATGGGCTGGGGAATGATGGAGGAAAGTCCAGGATAGAGTGTAGTCTATTTGTATCATAGGTGCATTGTCCAAGGGGGCATAGGAAGGGGAGCAATGGCAGTTCAAGGTGGACAGGGTGACAGAGTGGGACACAAGGGTGACAATCAGGAGAGTCTTATTTCCTGGCGGGGGTCTTTTCAATGTTCTCTGGCTTCTGCCTGGATTGCAGGGACTGTTTGTGGGGTGGTTCTCCTTCTGCAAGCGGAGGGGTGTTGGTGGCCTGTTGTTCCTGTGGCGGGACCTCCTGTTCACTAGCAGCAGCGGAGGTGGAGGGCTGTTCATCGGTGTGGCTAGTGTCAGGGGCCCGGTGGTGTGCCACTGCCTCCCTCATGGTGTTGGCCATGTCTGCCAGCACCACTGCAATGGTGACCAGGGTGGTGTGGATGTCCTTCAGGTCTTCCCTGATCCCCAGGTATTGTCCCTCCTGCAGCCGCTGGGTCTCCTGCAACTTGTACAGTATCTGGCCCATCGTCTCCTGGGAATGGTGGTATGCTTCCAGGATGATGGTGAGTGCCTCGTGGAGATTTGGTTCCCTGGGCCTGTCCTACCCCTGTCGCACAGCAGTCTTCCCAGCTTCCCTGTTGTCCTGTGCCTCTGTCCCGTGAACTGTGTGCCCACTGCCCCTGACCCCAGGTCGTCCTGTGCTTGTGGGGTTGCCTGGGGTCCCTGTAGCTGTGGACACACTGCTGATTGATGTGTTCTTGGGACAGAGGTATGGGCCCGCTGGGTGGGTGCTGTGCTGGTGTTTCCTGAGGGGGAGGCTCTGTGGTGGTATGGGACTGTGCCTGGGTAACCGACTGTCCAGAGATCCCTGATGGGCCAGGTTGGTCATCCTGATCCAGGCGAGCAGAGCTGCTGTCATCACTGTGGGCCTCTTCTGGGGGGACTGAATGTTGCTGGCACCTCCTCTCCAGTGACGTTGGGTGGGGGACCTGTGAGGATGTAAATGCAGTGTCATAGTTTCTGCATGTGACATCTTGTGCATGGGTGTGTTGTCCTGTATGGTTGTGATTGCCCTGTCAGCTTTGCCTTGTTTGAGTAGTGATTTTGTGGGCTAGGTGATTCTCTTAATGTGCAGGCTTTAGTGATGGGTGTCCATGCAGGGCTGTGAGTGATGTCCATGCATTGGTGATGCATGCAGGGCTTGGTATTGGGATGGGTAGGTTTTGATGGTGGGGTATATGTGAGGTGGTGGAGTGATGGGGTGAGGGGAGAGCTGGGAGTTTGTGATGGCATGCAGGTAGGGGGGTGACAGTAGTAAAGAGTTGACTTACCAGAGTCCAGCCCTCCTGCTACTCTTGCCAGTCCCTCAGGATGCAGTATTGCCAAGACTTGCTCCTCCCATGTTGTTTGTAGTGGGGGAGAAAGTGGGGGTCCACCGCCAGTCCTCTGTATAGCTATCTGGTGTCTTGCAACCACGGAACGTACCTTCCCCCGTAGGTCGTTCCACCTCTTCCTGATGTCGTCCCTTGTTCTGGGGTGCTGTCCCATGGCGTTGACCCTGTCCACGAATCTCTGCCATAGCTCCATCTTCCTGCCAATGGATGTCTGCTGCACCTGTGATCCAAATTGCTGTAGCTCTACCCGGATGATTTCCTCCACCATGACCCTTAGCTCCTCCTCTGAGAACCTGGGGTGTCTTTGTGGTGCCAGGGGTGTAGTGTGTGTGGTGTGGGTGTGATGTGTTGGGGTGTGTGCTGTGAGGTGCATGGATGGTTTATGGGTGATGGTGTTCTGTGGCTCTGGTTCTGTGGGTGCTCTCGGTGTGGCTCTCTCAGTTGTCAATTTTTTGAGTCATAAAGGGTTGTGGGTAATGTGTGTGTGTGTTTTATAGTGCTGTGGGTGTGGTGTGTGTATGTGTGTCAGGTGTGTGTTATTCAAATTGTCCAATGTGGTGTTGTTTTGAATGTGTGCCTGTATTTTGAGTGCAGCGGTATGTGCCGCCAATGGTTTACAGCGGTCAAATGTCCACCGTGATGATTTGTGGGTCAAAGTGCTGTGGGTGTAGTTCTGTTGGCGTAACGGTGTGGGTTTTGCTACTGCCAGTTTATCACTGACCTTTGGGCTGGCGGACTTGTGTGTGTGTCTGTATAGTGACGGACTGCTATTTGTGGGTCACAATATGGGTAGAGGTAGATCGCTGCGGCGGCGGTACATTGGAGGCAGTCGGCATGGCGGTAAGCGGGACTTACCACCAATATCATAATGAGGGCCTTAACCTGTATTAAGGTGACCTATCACAAAGAGACTGAAGTAATTACATGCATTTTTTTCTTGAGAACAGATGCCTAATCACAATAACCGCTAGATTGCCCTTTAACCTAGAGTTCTGGAGTAGTGTGCTACTCACCTTAAAGCACTTCAACGCCTCATCAGGTAAGCGCTATATAAATACAATAACAATCTCCCTTGTATGGTTTTCTACCCACCCTCCCACCAGCGCTCTCTAGCACCGTGTGCTCCTGTTCAACCTCCAGACTCCACGTTACTGTCTCACCCATGTGATTCTGTTTTTTGTAATAGTGCAAGTTCAGCCCAAAGGCATCCAAGCGCTTTATGTGAGCACCAATTACATTACACATGCTCGCATTCATTTATTAGGCATCAGGCGATTAACTGATGTGCCCAGGAGCAAAGAATATTGAGCCGAAACAAGGACTCAAACTTGCTTTCCCAGTTCCAAAGACAGCAGTCGCGGCCATAACGCAGTCACGAGCCAACGCTTGTTGGGACAGTAGGCGTTGTGTAGAGAGGGGTGGCGGCTGGCTGACTAATCACTGCAGAAGAAACCTATCAGTCATTTACCACGAGGTTCCACAAAAGCCTCATCCGTTCTCTGGAGAGTCTCTCTTTGCTGATGAGACAGTACAGTGGGTTTAGAGAGCTACCACTAGAAACAGCAGTCATTCGAACGACTTCCCACCCCAGTCCTGCAGAAATAGCCTTTTAGCTTTCCGAGGTTAAGAAAACGAGGGCCTATTTTTGTTCTTTACACTTTCAGTCAAACAGCCTTTACTGAACGAGAAAACAATATTAAGAAAATATAATCAATTAACATTCTTTCTCAGCAAATAAGAGGCCCACCCAGTCCCAGTTTAACTAAGGAATGGAGCAAAACAACCCTTTATCTGCCGTTTCCAATGTTTTTTTAAAGAGGCCACAAACTGGTTTGACTTCAAACTTTCCATATTTTAGAACTGCAGAAAACATGTTCCATTTCTAGTGCGTAAACACAGCAAAGCAGAGCAAATCACATGTGTTCCATTTTTGGCATGGAGGAAAACATCATTATGCAGTGTATACTCATGTATACTCAGAGGGACTGAGTCATGTGGGACAAGCAGCAAAACGGTGCCAAAGAAGCATTTTTTTCTAGTTTTACAGCTCTATAAAATGTATGCAATGTGCCCCTCCTAGTGAAACATCAGGAGATACTTCAGTAAGTTTCTACCATACAGAAGGGGCAAGATTGAACTAATCTTTCACTGCGGCTTGGTAAATTATGATTCTCTAAAACTAAGCTAAAAAACAGTAGCAGAGGTGGCAACGTTGGTTACAAAATCATGCCACCATATGCTTTGCACAGAGTCATAGCTGTCAAACAGCCCCCTTGTCTTGTGACGCTTAGAGCAAGCCTGGCATTTCAGATAACAGCATGTTGCATTCTGGGACGTGTGGTTTTGCATTATAAAATGTTGAATAACGAACCAAAGAATTTCACTATTGTTAGTGCTTTTGGTTAAAAAAGTAAGGGCCAGATTTACAAGGCCCTAGCGCCTCTTAGCTCAACACAAGCGTCAATTTTTTTTTACGCTAATGTGGCACAAAGGGGGTTGTGGTACTTTGCCATATTTACAAAGTGGTGCAATGCTTGTATTGCGCCACTTTGCAACCCCTTGCCTCACATTATGCCTGTGCCAGGCATAATGTATGCAAGGGGGCGTTCTGGCATTGAGAGGCCTGTAAAAACAGCAGGGAAATTTACATTTCACTGCACCATTTTTAGCATCATATTTAACACCTGCTCGGAGCACACATTACTTTCAAGGGGCCTCCCTTTGCTTTGCAGGATTAGTGCCAATCTTTATGGCGCTAATCCTGTAAAGTACCAAAGTAGCATCATAAATTATGACGCTATTGTCCTAAAGTGCACCATATTGTAAATATGGAGCTACCATTGTGTCGTTAGGTGCCATGGGGGGGTGCAAGAAAAGTGGCACATCACAGCTGATGCGTCACTTTCTTCTAAATCTGGCTCTAGGACCCACTCACGGTGTCACATATGAAATTAAACTACCCTGCTTCCAGCGCTCTACTTCTAGTGGTGCATAATTGCCAAGGGGTGTTTGAGATCATGCAGTAAAGTGTTGTTACATCAGAAAAGGGAGCAGAGGCGTTGGTATGTAAAGTACTCTGTATAAAGGCTCACTCTGAGTAGCAGGAGTGTAGTGGGCCCTAATGCAATCAAGGAAACTGCCCCCTTGCTTATTGCACCGTGTAGGAGGAAGGCCTGGTTTGTGGTTGGTACCTATGGTACTTACACCTTATACCAGGTCCATTTATCCCTTATTAGTGAAATGTAGGCAGTGTCTGGAAGCCAGGCTCTCTAGAGGTAGCTGTAGTTGAGCAGCCAAGGCTTATCTAGGAGACATGCAAAGCTCGTGCAATACCACTGTAGTCACACAGTACTCACATACATGAAATAAAATACTCAGTGTTATAAAAATAAAGGTACTTTTATTTTGGTGACACAAATGCAAAAAATACCATAGAGACTATACTCATTTAGGAGTTAAGTAATACATAAATTATATACACTAGAATGCAGAAATAGGCAAAACAACAAGTTAGAAAACAGTGCAGTTAGTGAAAATCACAATAGTTAAAAATGGGCCTGGGGAACACAAACCATATACTAAGAAAGTGCAATGCGAATGTCAGTTTCCCACCTAGGCAAGTGTAGTATGTAGAGGGGCACTGGGAGTACTAGAAAACACCACAGGTAAATACTACAACACACCCCAGTGCCCAGGAAAGCAGGAGTAAAACACAGTAGCTTTCCCAGAACACACAGAAACAAAAGAATATTATGCAAGAACTAGAAGAGACTGCAAGACACCAACTGTGGATTCCTTCACCTGAAGACCTGTGGAAGAAAGGGACCAAGTCCAAGAAGCACAGAAGAGTCCAGGAAGAACAGGCTAACCCGGATGAAGGTGCAAAAAAAGAACCACAGATGAAGAAGAACAGTCAGTGCTGCACCCAAGAAGATGGATTTGGGTTCCTGGTTGGTGCAAGTGATGTCCCACACTGGATGGAGGATTGCAGTCTGGTTTGCGTCGCTGCAGTCTGCCAACAAGCCTTGGCACACGCAAAGCTTGCGGTTAGCGGAAAATGGCACTGTCCGGGACCAGAAAGGACCAGATGGGCTCTTCCCAGGAGGGGGAGTCAGAGGGGGCTCTCAGCAACTCAGAGATCCCAAAGAAGACCAGGCAGTGTGCACAGGAGTCTCACAGCACAGGGACAAAGGAGGTGCAAAAGGAGGCCCACTCAGCACCACGACAAAGGCCCCCATGTTGCCGGAGAACCGCTCAGGAAGATGTGCGTCACAAGATAGAATGCGGGGGCCGGAGCTGGACGGTGTACAAAAATCTTTGTGAAAGGATGCAAACAAGCCTTAGCAGATGCAAAATATGTGGTGCATGGGGTTACTGTTTTGCCTGGGGAGGCAAGATCTTACCTCCACCAAAGCTAGACAGTAGGACGTTAGAACCGTCGGGACCACTTCAGTCCACCACCTGTGATGCCAGATCCACGCAGCTCAGCAGGAGAGGGGATCCACACAGCCGGTCGTCATTGCAATAGGTGCCTGCTGAAGCAGGAGAGTGACTCCTTCACCCCAAGGGAGATTCTGTCACTCTTTTGGTGCAGGCTGCAGACAGGCTGTCCTCTTAGGATACACGAGCAGGAAACAGTTGCAGGCAGGAGCTGAAGATACAATGTTGCAGAGTCGTCTTTGCTTCTTTATTGCAGTTTGTAGAGTTCCTGGAGGGTCCAGATGCAGTTTCTTTGCTGAGAAGATGAAGTGGAGGATGTAGAGGATTCCTGCTGGAGTCCTGCAATCTGAATCTGAAGAACCACCCAAAGGAGAGACCCTAAATAGCCCTTAAAGGGGGATTGGTCAGCTAAACAGGTAAGCACCTATCCGGGGAGGGATCTGATGTCACCTGCTGGCACTGGCCACTCAGATGCTCCCAGATTTCCCTGCCAAATTGGAATCTTAGATAGCAAAATCCAGGGACCCCCTCCGGAGGAGCTCTGAGCACCACCCCTGGGGTGGTGATTGACAGGGGAGTGGCCACTTACCTTTCCTTTGTCCAGTTTCGTGCCAGAGCAGGGAATGGGGGTCCCTGAACTGGTGTTTACTGGATTATGCAAGGAGGGCACCAAATGTGCCCTTCAAAGCATTTCCAGTGGCTTGGGGGGAGGCTACCCCTCCCAAGCCTGTGACACCTATTTCCAAAGGGAGAGGGTGTAATGCCCCTCTCCCAAAGGAAATCCTTTGTTCTGCCTTTCCTGGGCTTGAGCTTCTCAAGCAACAGGATGGCAGAACCTTGTCTGAGAAGTGGCAGCAGCTGGGGCTGCCTGGAAAACCTCAGAAGGCTGTAATGGTAGTACTGGGGGTCCTCTAATGAGCCCTCAGAGTGCAAAGAATCATACAACAAATGCTTGCAAAAGCCTTGGGGCATTATTCCAACATGTTTGATACCAAACATGCCTATTTTTGGAGTCACCATTATGTAGCCAGACATAGGTAGTGACCTATGTCCAGTAAACACATAAAATGGCGTCCCTGCAATCACAAACTCTGGAAAAATGTTCTAGAGTTTGTGATTGCAGGGGTGCTATTTTAATGGCCTGGAGGGTGTGGGGCCACCTTTGCTAGTGCAGGGAGGCCCTCACACACAGGTAGTCTGCACCCTGCTCTCAGGGCTGGAGGGCCTGCTAAAGGGGTGACTTAACAATGACCTGGTGCATTGTAAATTACTGTGAAAGGATGCATGCACCTTTTCACGCAGGCTGCAATGGCTGCCCTGCAAAGGCTTTTGCATGGGCTCCCTATGGGTGGCAAAAGATATACTGCAGCCCAAAAGGATCTCCTGGAACCCAATGCCCTGGCTACCTAAGTACGAGATCCTAGGGGCTGCACCAGTATGCCAATTGTGGGTGAAATACTGGGTCACCAGTATGCAACAACCTAATTTAGAGGTGAGAGAGCATAGGAGTCCTGGTTAGTAGGATCCCAGTGATCACAGTCAAGCACACTCACATCAGGCAGAGAATGGGGGTAACCATGGCAAAAAGAGGGTACTTTCCTACACACGGTATTAGACAAGCATTATTCAGGCAAAGGTTCCCTTGCACTCATGAGCACCAGCGCTACTGCACCTTATATAGTAATAATAGATGTGCCCCTGATGTTTACATTCGTCATTCTACCTGAATTTGGTCTCTCTACCTTATTGTTGTTTCATTTTCTCTCCTCTCCCATTTTTTTTCTTTCTCTGCACCTTCTTTCTTTCTAATGTGTCTTTCTCTCTCCTCAATCACATCTCACTTCTCCCTCTTTCTCCTCCATATCTTCTTCCTGCCTTTTGCATCCCATTGCTTTCTTTTGGTTCTGTCCCTACTATTTTTTCTTATTTCTTCTCACTGCTCATTTTGCACTCTCTGCTTTTCTTATTATTTCTTTCTCTCCTTTCCTTTCTGTACATTGATATAGTGTTGCTTATCACCCTTCAGGTTATCCAGGCTCTGTCTATGAGCATGGGGAGATTAAGTAATTTGCCTAGAATCAAAGGACGTTGCACCGACGTCGAGACATGAACCTGAATCCCCAGCTCCCGAGGTGGTCGCTCTGACAGTTGCGCTACATCCTCCCTTACTATGTCCTTTGTTCAGCTTTTGTCTCTGCCACCTGCGCTATGCTCGCTTTTTGCGATCCTCCTGGTCCATATCAACTTCCTCCTTTGTTCTCACCTTTCGTTCTCCTCTTTCACTTCCCTATCCCAAGGCTAGCTGCCTCCTCTTTGGGCTACCTCTTGACCTCTCTTCATTTGCCTCTACTGCTTTCCTTCTCTCCACCAAGCCTCATTAGGTCTCACCTAAGACAGTGCATGAGCTATCTATTGTGAGATATATTGTTGTCTACAGTGGGCTTAGAGTTCACTCATTGCTTACCAGTGGTTGGTTTCATCGCTACTCTCAATTACTTGCTTCATATTCGTTAGCTGTGTTAGCTTTCCTTCATCTTCATGCAGTTGCCCATCCCTTGGAGCATTAACCAATTACTAGGTCCTTTCACACTTTTTGTGCTAAAAAATAACGAGAAAAACACAAGTACCACAAACAACAGCAGCTCACATCCTGGCCGTTCTTATAGGTCTCACATAATCATAATAAAATGTAGCTGTGATCATGCACGTTATTATATGAGAGTGTTTTAATGGTGTCATTTTGGAAGTTTGGCGTAACAAGTAAAAAACAAAATTCCCCAACTTACGTGAATTACACTGCCGTAATGTAATTTTGCCCGTGCCTCGTGGTAGATTGCAGTAATGCACGACCATTGGTGGAAATACAGAATGAATTTAGAGAACTACTGGCGCTCATAAATAAGTCCTGGTGGCCAGCACCAGCAAACACCACCATAAATGGAGCACTATACGTTGTAATGTTTGTTTGCCTTGTTTAAAGAGAATGCGTTATCTAGTTAGGTGTTGTTAGTGTTATGCTTGTATTTGCTCCCTTCTGACACTCGTATCATTATTTCCAAATTTAATAGCACTCGTTTTTATCAGTCTCATAAGGACGGCAGGTGGAGTCTCCCTTTGTAGGATTTGAAATCATGACATGCAGACAAAAGCATCTAATAATGATGAGAAGTTAACTCATAGAATCATCCGACAGGTCAAACTGGTAATGAAAATGTTGCTATCTAATTTTATAGTGGTAAGTAAGATTGTGTGTGAAAACACTTTAGCATGTAATATTAAACACCACTTTGAAAGTAATTTAATGTAAATTTATAGCAGACATTTGAACATTTATTTAAACTTACTGTTAAATTAACTTTTAAAATTAAAAAATGTCTGTAGCGTCCAATTCATCCCTTAACGGTGAAACAACTAACAAGAGGCTTCTTTATTTCAAAATGAGTTTGTTTAATAGCATTTGTACCATTTTAAGAGTGGGGAGTCTACACCTGTATAACTAAGCTGCCAACTCAATATTTGCCCTTGTTTCTGTTTAACGGTTTAATTAATGTGTGATTTAAATTATTTGCATCTTTTCACTGCCAACTCTATATTTGCCCTTGTTTCTGTTTAACGGTTTATTTAATGTGTGATTTAAATTATTTGCATCTTTTTACTCATGTTATCAGTACCATATCTAATACCGTCTTAACCATGTCAAAATTTCATGTCACTCACCTACTAGTTATTAGGGCTAATCTCTTTTGGTCATTAGATTAAAACGTTCCAAAATATGTGTCCATCTTAAGCAAAGCAATCTGTGAAAAGGTCCCTGTAGTTTGCTAAACTTTTACTTTGAATTCGCAATAAATGTCACAACTATGTTAACTACAGGAAAATCTCCATTAGTTACTTTAAGAAGTTTACTTTTGAATGTTGGTGCATGTATAAAATAGGCACCATCCGCACAATCGTTGTTTCAACTGTCTTTGCATCTAACTTAAGTACGTTTAAATATAAATGATTAAACCAAAATGTCGAGGAATTCATCTCAATTGTTAGAGAGGACGGAAAAACCAACCATCCACTGATTCAATGCTTTGCACATTTGTTTTATCACATAAGTATATTAGAGGTAACAATAAGTGTAGGATCATGGTTCAACATTCCCAGTGAGGAATTCTGCTGATTTAATAAACCAAAAGGCTGAGCGCGTTGTAAATGCCAACAGAAACCTTTTTGCAGCATTGTTGGATCATATTTTTATATATGGTCTTTATTTTGGTGCATTTAGAAGAAGCAGTATTTTTTTTCAAAGTGACATTTTTTTTTTAACCCCTTCGCTGCCAGGCCTTTCCTCCCTCAGGTGCCAAGCCTTTTTTTGGCTATTTAGGGCAGTTCGTGCTTAGGCCCTCATAAATTTTTGTCCACATAAGCTACCCACGCCAAATTTGCTTTCTTTTTTTCAACATCCTAGGGATTCTAGAGGTACTCAGACTTTGTGGATTTCCGTGACGGAGACCAAGAAATTAGCCAAAATACAGCGGAAATTTCATTTATTTATTTTTTAAATGGGAAAAAAGGGCTACAAAAGGCGGCTTGTGTTTTTTTCCCCTGAAAATGGCATCGTGGTGGTGGGCGTAGCGATAGGGATGAACGAGACGGCTTGGGCTGTTGATTGAAAGGTATGTGATTTATTTAATATAGATATATAGATATATGTGTCCTCTTTGAAGAATTTGTGGCTTTATTCGTCTATGTGGGTGATCTCTTCTTTTCTTCTCTTTCCCAAGGCTTCCAGGGCGGGTGGTTGTTCTCCCAGTAAGGCGGTGACGTCAGACCAACCGGAAAAGGAAAGAAAGGTGGGTAAGTCACAAGTCTGTATGTGGTTTGTATGGTGTTAGTGGGGTGAGAGGGTGTAGAGAGAGAGAGAGATAGAGAGAGAGAGAGAGAGAGAGAGAGAGAGAGAGAGAGAGAGAGAGAGAGATGACGAGGAGGGTCCGGGTAATGATAATATTCCTGGGTGAAAGATATGGGCAGAATATTAGGTATTCCCCTTTTGTGTGACACCTCCGTGAAAAAAAATAAAATCTCTTTTCTTCTACAGACACTGCTACCTTAGGGTCTGTTCTCTTATACCTCCGGTGATGGTGTTTTAGTGCAGTTAGTGTTCAGCTTAGCGTTGCTAGGGGTTCCCTAGTCATCCTTTCTTCCCAGGGGTCCCTTGTCTTCTTCACTCCCTCTCTGACCTCTCCCTCCCTCGTCCTCTCCACCCTCCTCCCTTCCCACCAAAGCACTTAATCTGTTTTTCATGTACCTGCTGAAGCCACGTCCCTCCAGGGACGTGGCGGAGTCTCCACTGTTCGTGGCTTCTTTGTACCTCGGTAGGGCAGCCACGACGTGTAGACGCCGACTGCTCGTAGAGTCTTCCGTCTTCAGGAACGTTCCTGTTGGTGCTCTCTCGTCCGTTCGTGTCCCCCTCTTCAATAACGGCTCCGTCTTCTTTCACCTCCCTCTTCGCGCGTTGTCCGTCTCCTTTCTCCTCTCCTACCACGCGTTGTCCGTCTTCTTTTTTTACACTGTGGGAAACCCGGATATCCGGGTTTTCTAATCTTGTCATTTCCGGTTCCGCGGTACCCCCGGGGCACCGGTCGGACTGGAGGCCGCCATGACAGGTAGTCGGGTGGTTGGTTGCCCGGCTACATCTCCCTTCCCCAGAAACGGACTGGTGGAGTTCCGTGGACCAAGGGTAATGGGAGAGATAGTCTGCAGTACATTGTTGAGTCCCGGGAATGTGACAGACCTGAAATAAAAAGGGATGGAGCTCCATAAACCACCGTAAGATGCGTGAGTTTGTGTTCTTATGGGATGATAACCAGGTGAGTGGAGCATGATCAGTATATAGGAAAAAGGGATGACTTAAAAGGTAGTATTGTAGATTCTCAATGGCCCACTTGATAGCTAGACATTCAATTTCAATTACCGGATAATGCTGTTCCCGAGGTAAAAGTTTCCTGCTAATTAATACTATAGGGTGGTTATGTCCGGTATCGTCTGCCTGGAATAATACTGCGCCTAATCCTACATCCGAGGCATCGGGTTGTAGGTGAAATAGTTTAGTAAAGTCAGGACACCGTAAGCCCGGCTTGGTCATGAGGCGGTTCTTTGGGTTGTGAAAACTATATAGTTGGTCGGGAGTTAAGGCTGATAGTTTGGTTGGTTGGTTTTTCCATAAAAGGTCATTAAGGGGGGCTGCCAACGTGGAATAGCTGGGTATGAACCGCCTGTAATAGCCTATCAAGCCTAAAAAGGAACAAAGTTCCCTTTTGGTGGTTGGAAAGGGAACCTGGTGGATGGCCTCCACTTTACTTTTCTGTGGCCGCAGTTGTCCTTTTCCTATAAAGTACCCCAGTTATGCAATATGGTCGTGGGCCAGGTGACACTTTGTAGGATTGGCCGTAAGGCCTGCCGACCTTAGGACACGGAAGGTTTGGTCTTGATGGTGGAGATGATCCTCCCAGGATTCGCTATAGACTACGATATCATCTACATATGCACCTGCACAATGCTGGAGGGGTCTCAAGTCGTGGTCTATTAGCCTCTGGAAGGTAGCAGGAGCACCATGTAGGCCAAACGGGAGCACTGTGAATTGGTAGAGCCCGAGGGTGTAGAGAAAGCCGTCTTTTCTCAGTCTGCTGGGGCTAGCGGTATTTGCCAGTATCCTTTGGTTAAATTGAGGGTCGACATATATTGGGCCTTACCTAGCTTCTCGAGTAGGTCATCAACTCGTGGGATAGGATATGCATTGAATTGGGATATGGCGTTTAGCCGGCGGAAGTCGATACAAAAGCGAATTGAGCTGTCTGGCTTCGGAACTAGCACTATCGGAGAGCACCGGGGCTAACGGAGGGTTCGATAACCTTCATTTGAAGCATGGTTTGTACTTCTTTCTCAACCAGATGCTTTCGGGCCTCTGCGATACGGTAGGGCCGAAGGCGTACAGTTTGACCTTCTGAGGTTTTGATATGATATTGTATTAGTGACGTCTTACCGGGTTTTGATGAAAAGAACCCGGTATGTCGGGCAAGGAGGGAGTCTAGCTGTTTTTGTTGTTCGTCTTGTAGGTTGGGACTGATCTGGGGATGTTCTGGTGGGATCTGTGATATAGTGGGACACAGCTCAATCTCCAATGTTTTATTGGGGGTTACCATAAAACCACTCGCTACAGGAGAGAAGGGAACTTCTGATTCCTCTCATTTTTTTAGCAAGTTAATGTGATAAATTTGTTCTCTTTTTGGGTTCTGAGATAACTCTACTAGATACGTGACTGGAGAGATCTGTTTCACAACTTTGTATGGGCCTTGCCATTTGGCTAGCAGCTTATTGTCTGAGCTTGGGAGTAATAATAGGACGTTATCGTTAGGTTGGAGCTGTCTGGTTTTCGCTGCCTGATCGTAATATCACTTTTGTTTTTCTTGGGCTTTTTCCATATAGGTACGGACATCTTCCCAAACCATCTGAAGTTGTGATTTAAGTTGTTGGGCATATTCTAGAATGGGTTTCTCCCCGCTTTCCTCCTCCTCCCATGTCTCCGAGGCCATATCTAATAGGCTACGGGGTTGTCGTGTTTGTTGTGACCCCGTATAGGAGGTTTTTGTATATAAGGGAATAAGGACCCACCTTGCCCGTACTTTCCGTTTTGGCCCCTGCCCAGGCATGTTGAAGAGATGGGTCTTCCCGTTGACAGTTACGGAGGGTGGTCTGAGGTAGTACCCAATACCTTTTTTGACTCCTCCCTCCCCTCCTGTCTCCAATATAGTTGCTTCTCACGTTTCTTCTCCCCTTAGTAGGTCTATAACGTGATCCTCTGTACTCTATATGGGTTTCTGAAAAGGGGGCTTCTGCCCACCAAGAGTCTAATTGGATTTTCGCCCTTACTTTCTGTAACAACTCTGGAAAATGGACATAGTCAGTGCCCACAATACAGCCCTCCACTAGTTGGTCCATGACTCCCATGGGAACCTCATCCTGTTTCTCTTTCCATTCGAGAAGAACTGAGGCCAGAGGATGATCCTTCTTATCTCCATGGATACAACATATGGAAACCAGACGCCTAGGGTGATTCTTCTGTAGTTCCACCAGACCGGCCCTGATGACACCCCGAATCTACTAGGGCTCTAATGTTTTTACCATTGACCGTTAGCTCTTGCATATATCTGGGGTTGCCCTTCCCCGTGCAAAGGGCTCGTCCCCGAGTCATCCCAATCTCCATAGGCTCAGACTTATCTTCCTTACGGGGGCAGGCCCGGGCTATGTGACCCCACTTGCCACAGCTATAGCACTGCGGTTGCTGCATAGGGGCTTCTCAACAGTTCGGGGGAATGAGACGTCTTCAACCACCTTCCGAAGAAGAGGTCGGGTGGCCACTGCTTGGGAGTGGGGAGAAGGGCTCATCATCTTGGAAGGTCCTGTCTTCACCTTAGTCGACCGGTGGTAGTCGCAGGCTAGGTCAATAGCCATAGCAGTGGCAACATTGGGGAGTTGTTGAATCCAACTTTGTGTGGGAACAGGAAGGGCTTCTAAATACTGTTCGAGAAGAATCGCTTTTATGACATCCTCCCTTTCTGTTCCAATTGGGCCCAACCACTTAAGGCCTAGGTCCTTTACTCTATAATATAGAGTCCTAGGGTCTTCTGTAGGGGCCCACTTTATCTTACGGAATCTGAGGCGGTAATATTCTGTGTCATGCCCCACGCGTTCTAAGAAGCTCTTCTTAATTTCACTGTATGGTGTGGTCCCATCTGGGTTGGCTGCCTGATATGCGGTCTGTAATATACCTGTCAATAAAGGGGCAACATACTGACCCCATCGCTCTTCGGGCCATTGGGCCGAGGAAGCCACTCTTTCAAAGTTTGTAAAAAACGCATTGGGGTCCTCCGCCTCCTGAAATTTCTGGAGGACCGAACTCGGACCACTGGGATGCACCTTACTGGCTGCGATGGTGTCCGTTAGCTTTTTTAAGTCCGTTTCATGTACCAACTGATTGTTTGTGATAATGGGGGTCTGACTTTTTAGTGCAGACTGTAGGGCCTCTCTATCAGACTTGGCCTCCCTTTGTTGCGCCTCCCATACTATTTGAAGGTGGCGTTGACCTTCTGCGAGTTGTTGGATCATGTCTTCCATACTAGCTGTGGATTTTGGCCTCTAGCTCAGCCGGCACCTAGGGAAACCTACCAAACCTGTGCATTTTTTAAAAACAGACACCTAGGGGAATCCAAGATGGGGTGGCTTGTGGGGCTCTCACCAGGTTCTTTTACCCAGAATCATGTGCTAACCTCCAAATTTGGCAGAAAAAACACTTTTTCCTCACATGTCGGTGACAGAAAGTGCTGGAACCTGAGAGGAGCCACACATTTCCTTTCACCGAACATTCCCCCAAGTCTCCTGATAAAAATGGTACCTCACTTCTGTGGGTAAGCCTAGTGCCCGTGACAGGAGATGCCCCAAAACACAATGTGGACACATTACATTTTCCCAAAGAAAACAGACGTGCCTAGCTGTGGATTTTGGCCTCTAGCTCAGCCTGCACCTAAGGAAACCTACCAAACCTGTGCATTTTTTAAAAGTAGACACCTAGGGGAATCCAAGATGGGGTGACTTGAGGGGCTCTCACCAGGTTCTGTTACCCAGAATCCTATGCAAACCTCAAAATGTGGCTAAAAAAACATGTTTTCCTCATATTTTGGTGACAGAAAGTTCTGGAACCTGATGGGAGCCACAAATTTCCTTCCACCTAGCGTTCCCCCAAGTCTCCCGATAAAAATGGTACCTCACTTGTGTGGGTAGGCCTGGTGCCCATGACAGGAAATGCCCCAAAACACAACGTGGACACATCACATTTTCCCAAAGACAACAGAGCTGTTTTTTGCAAAGTGCCTAGCTGGGGATTTGGCCTCTAGCTCAGCTGGCACCTAGGAAAACCTACCAAACCTGTCCATTTTCTAAAACTAGACACCTAGGGGAATCCAAGATGGGGTGACTTGTGAGGCTCTCACCAGGTTCTGTTACCCAGAATCATGTGCAAACCTCAAAATATGGCAAAACAAACACTTTTTCCTCACATTTCGGTGACAGAAAGCTCTGGAATTTGAGAGGAGCCACAAATGTCCTTCCTCCCAGTGTTCCCCCAAATCTCCTGATACAGGTTCCTGCAACAGACAAAGGCCAAGAAGCTGTGGAGATTGAAGGGATAGCACAGCGAGTTGATAAGCACATATTTTTCTTTTATACATCTTAAGGCTGACTCCGCTTTGGGGACCCACACAAGTGAGGTATCATTTTACTTGGGAGACTAAGGGGAATGCTGGGTGGTAGGACATTTGTGATGGGGCAGTGATCCTACAAAGAAAAGTGAAGAAAATATATTTTTTTAAGCAAATTTTGAGGTTTGCAGAGGAGAATGGGTAAGAAAATATTGAGAGATTTTGGACTTCTTAGGGTGTCTAGTCTAAAAAAATGTCTGGGTTTGGTAGGTTTCTCTAAATGAAGGCCGCACCCGGGACCAAAAACATAGGTGCCCCCCCCCAAACAAAGGTAGTTTTGTCATAGATTATTTTGATGTGTCCACATACTTCTGTGATGTTCCAAACACTAAAGTTGTGAAAAGAAGCACACTTAGGTTACATTAAAAAGACCCCTCACCCACCAAACAAGTTGGTGGCATGCTTCATCATCGGGGCACCACCCAAGACACCTAGCGTGTCACGGGTGTGCTGTGATGCCTGATTAAAGCGTAGCAGGTTTTGTCATGTTTACCACACATACTGGTTGGATTTGTGACAAGGGTGAGTGATGGTTCAGTAGATAACATTTTATTAACAAGAGATTTCACAAAAGTGAAATGCACTGTTAATAAATGAAAGGCCAAAAAAAAAATGGAAACAATGACTCACAGCTCGTGAGCTGTAAAGCCACGTCAAGGCCCAACCGCTTTACAGTCCATTCATACACCTTTCATATATGACATGCACAAGACCATTCACGCCGCCAGCCTCTGGCCCAGAACATTACAACACTCGCATCAAAAGACAGTGCCATAAAAGGGCCCATCGCTTTCATACGCCCACATGCTTGATACAGCAATCACACCTGCTGATGGGAGTGTGTGGACTGGCATTTGGCTGGCACCGCCAGCCACGCGCCACTCCATGCACACCACCAGCCAAGCGCCACTCCACACACACCGCCAGCCATGCGCCACCCCACGCACACCGCCAGCCAAGCGCCACCCCACACACACCACCAGCCAAGCTCCACTCCACACACACCACCAGCCAAGGGCCAGTCCATGCACACCGCCATCACTTTTTTTGTTTTTAAACAACAAAGAAACCACTAATTATAAATAAGTACAAAACTACAAACACAAAAGCTCTAACTTAATACATGACAGTAATGCCAACCGTGAAACTGAAACATATGAAAATATAAAACAGCAGTTTTACGCTCACAGTATTTCCCAATAATTCTTACGTGTGTGGTAGCTCCTGAAACAGCCACCCACACACAGCCCAGGCTTTGAAGGACAATCAGGGCAGAACATCCTAGTCTCCTTCCTGAAGCCTCTTCGAGCACAGATTCTACATCTCTTAGCAGGAAAGACTTTTTTGGCCGTGGGAGGAATGTGCTCAGCAAAGTGATGATCTTTCAATCTAGCCACATCCTCCACCACTGCTTCTCTAGGAACTCTTGCCTGTTTCAGCACAACAAGCCTCGTTATGATAGACTCCTGAAATTTCACAAGTGTCATCCTTGACTCTGGAGAACTATCCTTGAACACAACAAAAGCATTAAAAGTTGCCAAGTGGAGCAGGTGAACCGCTAATTTCTTATATCAAACCTAAGCCTTACGAGCAGCAGTGTAAGGTTGAAACCTCTGATCTACTCTATCAACACCACCCATGTGCTTATTGTAGTCTAAAATGCACACAGGTTTACACACTTCAGCAACTTGACCCCAAACAGCCACAGGTGAAGTACTCTTATCATGGATGGTAGTTAGCATGTACTCATCCCTCATGTCTACAAATTTCAGAGCTAGCAGTGCATCATTCCGCAAATCACTGCACTGACCCTTCTCAAGTTTTTTACAGACAAGCTCTCTTGGATACCCTTTCCAATTAGAGTGGATTGTGCCACAAGCAACAGTGTCCACTCTGAATAATTCCTTGAATAACTGAACTCCAGTGTAGAAGTTATCTACATATAAATGGTGGCCTTTGTTAAACAGTCATCTACCAAGTTCCCACACAATTTTCTCACTAACTCCAAAAGAGGGTGGACAACCAACGGGGTCAATACTGGAATCCCTACCAGTGTAGACCCGGAAATTATAACCATATCATGTACTACTTTCAGACAGCATATACAATTTAATTCCATACCATGCCCTCTTGCTAGGAATGTACTACCTAAAAAACAAACGACCCTTGAGCAGAACCAAAGACTCATCTACAGATATTTCTTTGCCTGGAACATAGATCTCTGAAAACTGATCTACAAAATGACAAGGACAGGTCTAATCTTAAAAAGACGTTCAGAATCAGGGTGATCTTGTGGCAAGGCTAAAGCATTATTTACAAAATGCAACATCCGAAGAAGAAGTTCATACCGGTTATGACTCATTATTGCAGGAAATATAGCAGTTGCCATCAAGTGACTAGTAGACCAATATGAAGACAGTGATGGCTTCTTTATCAGCCCCATCAAAAAGGTTAAACCCAAGAACTTTTTCAACTCTTCAGATTTGTGGGAATCCACTGGCTAGCTCTAGAGTGTGGCCTAAGTCTGGCAGCGTTGTCCCTCAAATAGTGCTCTGCAGACAAATTAGTCTGCTCAACAAGCTCTTCCAAAAATACATCGTCCATAAACACCTCAAAGAAGTTGACAGGAAAAAAGTTTTCCATAGTTACTCTACACCCTGGGAAACCAGTAAAGGCAGGCAACTGTGGCTGCTCCATGTTTGGTGCAACCCTAGTTTCAAGTCTTCCAGTGGGAAGCCTTTCAGCCACTTGCTGCTGCACCATTGACACTTCAGTGTCCCCCACTAAAACAGGCACTTCATCAGCACTGAGAGTGGCTTCATCATCAGATGGTTCCTCTCTGCATTTGAGGCAGAGGAGAAAGTGCAAGATTCTGGAAGTGAATTTTCTGTCAGAGTCAGTCTCATAATCATGGTCAGAAGACGACTCAAAAAGCATACCAACAACCTGCTGAGCGGTCATCCTACGACTAGCCATTATCCTTCCTATAAAAAGTAACGGGACAAATTCACCACCAACAACCAGCACTGCGTAAGAAAAGTAATAAACAAAGTGTTGCTTTATCACTAAGAGTTATAAACTCAAAAACTATACCGCTCACTTGCCAGAAAAAGCTTGACTCACCAGCAACTACTCTGCACAGCCACAGCAATCACCAATGATATCCCACTTAAAAGAAAAAAGGAAAGCAAATTAGACATAAGACAACACAAATATCATTGTGCATAAATCTAAGGACAATTTCACACACAATCCTGCATTTAGTACACCACCAACAAACATGGCATTCATGCATGGCAACAATACTCCTTTGGAGTAAATTTACTTAGTTACCTAAAACATGCAACTACGCAAACCGCAGGACAACCACTGCCAAAACCGCAACAAGCCACAGCAACGGAAGCAAACGCTTTGAACTAGAACAAAAAGGAGAAATAAACTGTTATAATCACAAAAGAAATACTTTGCAGGTTGACAAACACCTTGCCACCAAACATTTATATATTTTCACTGGTGTCTAGTGTTCTCTGCCCCCCTTGTGGGCAGATGGGCCTAAAAAATAGACCAATCTGCCCCCAAGGGGGGGCCGAAATGGCATAGAATATATTGCCCCCTTTTGGGGGGGTGACCCTTGCCCAAGGGCCCCACCCACACAAAACACACACACATGATCCCTGGCACTAAGTGGATTCTGCCTCCCTTGGGGGCAGATGGGCTTCAAAAAAATAGGCCGATCTGCCCCGGAGGGGGGGCAGAACTACCCAACAGTGCTTTGCCCCCTTTGGGGGCAACCCTTGCCAAAGGGGGCGCCCCCAACACAAAAAAAACAAAGGAAAGAAAAAAAATCCCTAGTGTCTTTATGGCTTCTGCCCCCCTGGGGGCCGATGGGCCTAAAAAAAATAGCCCAATCTGCCCCCAAGGGGGGCATAAATGGAATAGAATATATTACCCCCTTTGGGAGGTGACCCTTGCCCAAGGGGCCACCCCCGTCGCACAAAGAACACACACACATGATCCCTGGTGCTAAGTGGATTCTGCCCCCCCCCTTGGGGGCATATGGGCCTAAAAGAAATAGGCCAATCTGCCCCCAAGGAGGGCAAAACTACCCAACAGTGCTTTGCCACCTTTGGGGGGCAACCCTTGCCGAAGGGGGCACCCCCAAATACAAAAAAACAAAGGAAAGAAAAAAAATGCCTGGCATCTTTATGGCTTAGGGCCTAAAATAAATAGGCCAATCTGCCCCCAAGGGGGGCAGAAATGGCATAGAATATATTGCCCCTTTTGGGGGGCAACCTTTGCCCAAGGGGCCACTCCCCCACACAAAGTACACACACACACACATGATCCCTGGCACTAAGTGGATTCTGCCCTCCTTTGGGGCAGATGGGCCTAAAAAAAATAGGCTGATGGGGCAGAACTACCCAACAGTGCTTTGTCCCCTTTGGGGGGGGCGACCCTTGCCAAAGGGGGCGCCCCCAACACAAAAAAACAAAGGAAAGTAAAACAATCCCTGGAGTCATTATGGCTTCTGCCCCCCTGGGGCAGAAGGGCCTAAAAAAAATAGGCCAATCTTCCCCCAAGGGGGGGGGGCAGAAATGGCATAGAATATATTGCCCCCTTTGGGGGGGCAACCCTTGCCCAAGGGGCCACCCCCACACAAAGCACAAACACATGATCCCTGGCTCTAAGTGAATTCTGCCCCCTTTGGGGGCAGATGGGCCTAAAAAAAAAAATAGGCCCATCACTGCCCAATAGTGCTTTTTTGCCCCTTGGGGGCGACCCTTGCCCAAGGGGCCGCCCCCCAACACAAAAAAAACAGACACAAAAACAATACCTGGTTTCTAGTGGCTTCTGCCCCACTTGGGGAAAGAACGGCCTAAAAATAAAAGTCTATCTGTCCCGAAACAGCGATAAATATATTGGCCCCCTAAGGGGAGTGACCCTTGCCCAAGGGGTCGCTCCCCCACACTGTAAACACACACACACATAAACAAATTCCCTGGTGTCTAGTGGGCATTCCTGTTGCCCGATCACATCGTGATTGGGTAGCAGGAATGCTGAAAGAGACATTGAGGGAAAGGAAAACCCTTTCCTTTCCCCCAAAACCTCTTTTTTAGCAATCACCCCTCCTGCCCGGAGGAAAAACTTACCTCCGTCTTCCTGGACGCACTGGAAGCTAATGGCTTCCAGTGCGTCTGGCACCCTCTGATGATGCCAGCGTGCGATTGCGTGCTGATGTCATTGGGGAGCTGGGGGGTTCGTGGGTGGAAGGGGAAGTGATTCCCCTTCCAATCCTGACCTGGGGGGCCAGCCCTCAGGGGGAGCGCTAGCACTTCCCCCAAGGGCCGGTCCCAGGACGTAATGTTTATGTCCGTGGCGCCACAGCACCGCAGCCATGGACATAATTAGGTCCTTGGCGGGGAAGGGGTTAAATCAGTAAATTACATTTTGTAATATATTGTTTTGTTGTGCGCTGTCTTTGGTAATAAACATAGAATGTTCATTCTTGTTGTATAGAACGTCACATTTTATAGAAGACATCATTTACTGAATGAAGAGGCACGTGTCTGTGAAAGTGAGAGGATTTGAAGCACCTACAAATCAGCTAATGACGGACACTGATTCAGATACAATTTTGTGGTATCTTTACCTTCCATGTCCAAAATACTGATTAAAAAGAGCAATATTGAAACAGAGTAAAGTGTTTTGATGTTTCAGTTATCTAAATACATTGCTATGGTTAGATATTTGCTAGTGAGAAAGAAATTAGCCTGAAACTAGGCCTCAGATTGGATGAACTCCATAGTTCATGGTAGTATGTGATATCCTTGAATTATACAAAAGTATAATGAACAGGATTTCATCCCGTTGAAATGTGGTGTTTGAAACTACATTGTTAGGCATAAAAGGAACCAAAAAAGTAATATATAGATATGGCAAAACAATCTGAATACTGGGCACACAGTCTGTAAGTCTTTGAATCCAACCATGGCTACAAGTCTTCAGATGAGTCACAAATATAAGACTTGTAAAGAAACTGTTGGTTCACAGCATGCCAACACCATAACCATCATCACCATCCAAAAAGGCTCAAGGGACAGTTAACAAGAACATCAAGTACCTTTTGGAACCCACAACCTGCATTGCAACCACCTACTAAGCAGGAGGACAAAAGGCATCAAATAAGTTGTCTACACAATATTTAAATAAGAAATAGATAAGTGTATATAAGCATAGTTATATACCTAATCTCCAAACCGTGCTATTAATCTACGTTTAAATTTACTTGTGTGACATAAGATGATATATGAGACAAATTACAGGGTACTGTCAAACATTGTGGTTTCATTTGTAGGTCTGGCATTAGCCAAGGCCTTTTGATTTTACTAAAATTATATGTATAGGATGCTTACTTATATGGGCACCCAGCTAGCCCTCTTCACCCATTGCTTTGTTGTGTCATTTACATGTTTTTCGTTCACTACAGCATATACAGCATGGAGCATTGGGTCAGGCCACTTCAGCCATTGGCTAACTTCACTTTGAGTGACTGCATTCAGCTCTTTCCCGAGGCGCACATCCCCACACATACTAGTTCTTTTAAATGCAGGGACTACTCTGGTAATGTGTGCTGCTTGACACCACACAAAAAAATTGCATTTAGCATTTTTTATAACATAGAAAATGCAACTCCTCCAACAATAAAGTTGTACAAAAGCCATGACGAAACAAAACCAGCACTAAACAAGCATTTGCAATGCAACGGGTCTCGCGTTTGCTCATGTTAGAGCTGATCGCGTTGTAAACTCCTAACCCGACTTTTCATCTATCGGCAAAAGTGCTTTTATGTACGCAACCCGAAAAAGTGAAATTAACTGTGTAAAGCGCTCGACTTCTGCCAAGCGAAATCGCGCTAAGAAAATAGAGAAAAAGTAGTCCACGATCCGACAGAAAACAGCGAGCCTCGCATGTTTTCTGTACTTGGTCGCTGCGCTCGAGGAGGGCTAGCCACCGGAAAAGGCATGACGTGTACATGCCTTCCACTAATGAAAGCAAGCAGATTTTACTAGGCAAGCCCACGAACCAATGAAACACACTGACGTGTCGTCGACAGGGCTCCGAGCCCTTTTCTAAGAGCTAAAGCGTCTCGCTGCGATACGCATGTGCGAGCGCATGCAAAGCAGGCTCGACCTTAAAAAGGCAAAAGGCTAGTAGCTAATGGGACACCTACTGGCTTTGGCAATCTTAGTTTACAGGAGCATTAGAGGCCGACTACAGATTGGTACATTGCAACTGGTATCCCTGGCAACCGTTTCCGCTTCACCCATCGTTAATGTAACGTGCTTACTGAGAGCCAGTGATCCAAGCATGAATCGTTTCTCCCGCCCATGATTACTGCACAACCGTTATGTCCAAACACATACACAACGGCGGCTTTCTCGCTCATTCGCAGTATACAAAACAAGCGAGTGTGACATCTGGCTGCGTCATCATGATATTACCAGGCGCGCAATACAAAAACACGCAAACAGGCAGCCTCTGATTAAAGTGAAATATCGTCAAATAAAGAAAATACGTGACTAACAATTGTGCCTTTGAATAACTTTTACTCTACAGTGAGTATCGCAGATAAACCTGAAAGCAAGCTAGCTGTAAATTACAAATGGGAGTATACAATCAGACAAACTGTATGCGCAAATAAAATTGCACTAGTACAAAAACTACAGGAAATGCGGAGGAAAAAATAATACAATCGCCTGACACCTTCCCATGTGGTAGCCTAACCTGTAAACACAGATTTCATTTAGAGGAATAGAAATAAAATAGTTGCATATACCATTATAAACGTTTTTGCAGCACACTTTTATAAATATCAAGCACGTTTGTGATCTTTCTTGCTGCGAGCAGCCGCCTAGCATCTACGGCCAGACGGCACTAGTCGTTGAAGTGGTACGTCCGGATGACAAAATGCACCACCAACCTTCAGGTGGAGAGCAGCAAAATGGCGATGATAGTCACTAAAACAACGGCCTTAATGAACGCAATAGGCAGCCTTTCCTCGGCCAGAGGGTTATTGGTCGACTCTATCTTCATGGTGGCCACTTCACTCGTAGTTCTCACTCCAGGTGGCCGCCACATCGTCCCCGAGGGGTTCTCTACTACCACTCTGGGGTTTACAGAGTCATGAAAGTTACTTGCAAGCAGGTCTTCTACAACTTTCTTAGCTGTGGTCTTTAATGCCAATTTCAATATCAAATCCAGTTTTTGCAGAAGATCCCTACAATCGCATTCGACCGGCATGGATTCCCCAGAGAATTCCACTACTGGGGCCATTTCTGCAGCTTTGCCACTGATTCAGTTGCTTTCTGGGATGAAGGATTGCCTCCTAGCCGTATCCTTCCGCTTCAGTATGGGATTATTCTCTTGAGCTAGCCATCAGTGAAATGTAAATCTGATGCAAGTATCGATCAAAAGTTGCTTGATCATAAATGCTTTGGATAAATTATAATTCAGAGTTCTCCTTAGTTAAAATATTCCTGGTTTAAGGACACAAATGTAAAATCTAACACAAGCAGTCAGTTACAGTCTTTTAGCGACAACCTCGATCTGAGATCATCTGAATGGGTCTTTGGTGTAATGCTGAATCGATGTGATCTGTAGTTTGGCTGCCTTGTACAGCAGATTACAAATGCCTCTGTGCAAATGAGCCTATTTATACGGGAGTCGTGACCAATGTAACAAAATAGCTAGCCCTATTCTGCAATTGATGCACAACTTTCCATCATCGCTGGGTCAGGCCCGACGCTCTTCTGTTATTGCTAAACTGTGCATCAATTTGCATGCAGGTTAGATTACCACTGGAAAACCGTAAACGTAGACATTAAGTTGCTGGGTCAGCGTACATGCGATACTTTTAGTACAGACCATGCATGGTTCCGCATAGTTAATCTGTAAATTACAACTTTTTGCAACAGAGAATACAGTTCTTTCCTTGTGTTATCTACATACCATGTAACTAAAGCTGCCTAACTCAACTACTCCATGTTGGCTATTCTGTTACTATTAATCGGGCAAGATGGGATATCGCAGAGTGGAAACACGTATTTTGTTACTTCAGAATGAAACGTAGATTTCAAAGAAAATTAGGGTAATGCTCTAAAAGCTGGGTGACCCGAAAAGTGAGAGTAATGCCGATAGATCTATGCACGCCTGCCCAAAGGTTGTCTGAAATATGATCCTGCTGAGTTCGGAAGCATGGGCGCTACAAAATAATAGCTAGATGTCTTTATTGATTCCAGACTTTAACCAAGTAGAGTTAATGATGAAGACATTTATGAGCTTTATTTACATCCTCCAGCTACACAAAGACTGTGTGGAATATGCATGTGTGGAATGCAGAGGAGGGAGAAAATGAAATGTGATCATAGACTTCAGCAGGCGCTTAAATGGTGATGGGGTGCCCATTCTACTTTGTTGACAACATGGGGCCTGATTCACAGGGGCAAATTTGCACTTTTGTAAACAATCGTAAACTTACACAAAGGTTTAAGTTTACCTTTGTGAATCACACCCTACAACTTTAGTTTTACTAGTAGTAATTTTAGGATTACAGAGAGTCTGCACTTGTGATGTAGAGTTTGCACGTAAAAAGGTAAGCCTGTACAAGCGTTTTATGTGCGGAGTTTGCCTCTTCAGCTGAGAAGGGTCCTCAAATTACTATTAGTAAACTTAAACTCGTTGTTTTTAAAGGCTAAAAAGAGTAAATGTACACAAAAGTGTAGGTTCACCTTTATGAATCAGGCTTAAGTGTTCAACCATTCATTTGATATGGATGGAAAGTTAGGTCGGTGGGGGCAGGGCTGCTATTTACTAATCTGTGTCAGTTCCTTAGAAAAAACAAAGTTTGGGGTGGTAATTTTGTTTTAATTAATTGATCAGATATTCTATTTGGATAGACGTCTGGTTCAATGTCAACTCAGCAGCCATTGACATGGTATGTACCTTGTGAACCAATGCTGAAAGTTGGAGAAGTGCAGTCCTTTTCGTGTTGGAGTGATGTGTCAACTCTTTTATAGGAGATAACATATAGGGCCATATTCATACTTTTTGATGCAAAACTGCGCTAACGCAGTTTTGCGTCAAAAAAATTAGCGCTGGCTAACGCCATTCTGAAGCACCATGCGGGCGCCGTATTTATTCAATGGCGTTAGCCGCCGGCGCTGCCTGGTGTGTGTGAAAAAAAACGACGTACACCAGGCAGCGCTGGCGTAGGGGGATATGGAGCTTGGGCGCCAAAAAATGGGGCAAGTCAGGCTGAGGCAAATATTTCGCCTCAACCCGATTAGCGCCATTTTTTTCGACTCCCAACCCCCATTGAAATGACTCCTGTCTTAGCAAAGACAGGAGTCATGCCCCCTTGCCCAATGGCCATGCCCAGGGGACTTATGTCCCCTGGGCAGGGTCATTGGGCATAGTGGCATGTAGGGGGGCACAAATCAGGCCCCCCTATGCCAGAAAAAAATAAAAATAAAAATACTTACCCCAATTTACCTTAATGTCCCTGGGATGGGTCCCTCCAGCCTTGGGTGTCCTCCTGGGGTGGGCAAGGGTGGCAGGGGGTGTCCCTGGGGGCTTGGGAGGGCACCTCTGGGCTCCTTCCGAGCCCACAGGTCCCTTAACGCCTGCCCTGACCAGGCGCTAAAAAACGGCGCAAAAGCGGCCGGACGTCATTTTTTTTGACCCGCCCACTCCCGGGCGTGAATTTTGCCCGGGAGTGTAAATACGGCGCACATGCCTCTGAGTCAATTTTTTAGACGGGAACGCCTACCTTGCATATCATTAACGCAAAGTAGGTGTCCACGCTAAAAAATTACGCAAACTCCATGGACTTTGGCGCTAGACGCGTCTAACGCCAAAGTATAAATATGGAGTTAGTTTTGCGTCGGAGTAGCGTAAAAAAAAAACGACGCAATTCCGGCGCAAACAGAGTATAAATATGCCCCATAATTTCATGTGGAAGACCCTGAAAGTTTTGCAGTAGCGCAGCCTAGAGCCTTGAGTGGAAGACATTTTTGTAAACCCTTCAAACAATAAGGGGCATATTTATACTCTGTGCCAAATTTGGGTCATTTTTTTAATGCAAATTCGGCTCAAACTTAACTCCATGTTTATATTTTGATGCTAGACCCATCTAATGTCAAAATATAGGAGTTTGCACCATTTTTGGATGCATGAATCAACCTTGTGCCAATGAGATGCAAGGTAGGCGTTCCTAACCAAAAAATTATACCATCCCCACAGTGCCATGTTTGTTCCCCATGCTAAAATAACACATGGGTTGGGGGCGAACTCAACTAATGGCATTAGGCTTGTTTAGCACCATTATTTAATGCCTGGGTCAGACCAGGCGTTAGGGGACCTGTGGACCCATTTCCATGGTCAGACACCATGGAAATGGGTCTACAGGTGCCCACACCAAGCCCTAGGTTGACCCCCACCCACACCAGAGGGACACGAGAGGATGGTGAACCCATCCCAGGTAAGTAGGGTAGGTATAGGTAAGTATTTTTGTTATTTTTGTAAAGTGCTATTGTGGGCCCTAACAAGTGGCACGCTGCATGGCACTGGGTGTAATGGCCGTGCCAATGGAACAGCTGGCCATTTAGGGGGGGTGGGCATGACTGCTGTCTTTTTTAAGATAGGAGTGATGTTTTAGGATGGTTGTGCGCCTGGAAATGACTTAAAGCTCGCTAGCTGCTTTTTGTGGCACTTACCAGCTTACCGCCATTTATTGATGCACAACCTCCTATTCCCATACCGCCACCCCAACTCAACTAGCGTCAATTTTGTTGACGCTAGCCCAAGCTTAGCGCCGGCTTGCACCATTCCATAAATATGGTGCCTGGCTGGTGCTCAGGAATGGCGCAAGCTGGCGGTAAACTTTTTGGTGCAAAACTGCGTTAGTGCAGTTTTGCACCAAAAAGTTTTAATATGCCCCTCAGTATACTTGACCTAGTTATTTTAGATGTTGGAGTGAGTATATTTGCAAATCTTCATAAATCTGTAAGAAATGTTCTACTGCGTATGATGGTGTTTCTAATAGGGAGTTTCCCAAGCTTTGGACATTGTTTTGGGCACAGTGTGTATCACCTGTGTCACCTTGATTTCAGGGATTTTTATGTTGGTTCTCTCCTAGTCATAGGCAAGACTATGTTTAATGACTAGAGTAACTTCAGGTTAATCATAATTTACCTTAAATCGGTTGCAGACTTTATAAGAAGGCAGACAGCAATTCTCTGGGTGGTGGTTGTGGAAGCCAAGTTGATTTACTTCTGTGTTTCATCTGAATATATTTGGAAAGAGAAAATGTGTTTGAGGGTGATGACTAGAAGTACTTGAGTCAATACGTCTTAACCTCTGCCATTGCTAGTGTTTTTGTGTCGATGGGCAGTGACCTTGCAGTTTTAGCTGGACCACTAATTTGGGATTTTCATATGGTTGGCCCCATTCTGTGATGGCACAGACAAGCTAGAAGCCAGATGGACTTGGTTGCTACCAAATAGTATTCACAGTTAGCTATAATATGTACATCCACCACTTTGCTGTTATATCTTTCTGTCCCCTTGGGTGGAAAGGGTATACCCAGATGTAGGTTATGGGTCCACTGCCCACAGGCACCAGCCTTGCCCCAGAGATCATTATGTGGAAGCATTTAAGTCCACGTTTTTGAGTGTATGCGATGTGCCACTTTTTAAAATTCCAGTCTAAGTTTGTGGGGATCCAACGCCTGATGGCATAGAACCCATCTTGGAAATCATTTATGGATCTTCAAACAGGGAGGGGGTAACACGTGTTATGTAGTAAATTGTCTTGAAAGCCACTTGCTTTGGATTAAATACTCGTGAAAAACTTGTTTCACAGCAGGACACAGAATCAGCAGAACGCACTTGGAGTGGGATCTTGAGCCACAAAGTGGAACAACTTCATAGTCGAAAATTGATAGACTGAATTGAATGATTGTGCAACAAAGCAGTCGTGCACGATGAAATGGGAGTTTGACAAATAATGGTCAGTGATAAATAGAGAAGTTGCAAGCATCCACTGAATGAAGAATCATTTTAATCATTTTAAAATTCCAGCTAATACTATAGCTCGGAATAACCCAGTGCTTATTAGTAAAACAAATGAGTGGCAGTGTCCAAAGTTCTGTTCAGAAGCCTGCAGGTGGTTCTATTAAATATCCAAATTAGTGAATCACAAGATTGCATATTCGGCATCTTTCTAATCCAATCCCAGACTCTCCCTGCCCCTTTATCTCACTCTTTGCAGGTTCTTGCTGCCTCCCTTTTTGACGTTTTTTCCCGTGTCTCTTCCTCCTTCTTTCTCTGTTATGTGTTTTTCTATCTTGCTCTAAATATCTGATGAACAAAAATAAATGTTGGTCCCTGGTGATAGTTTCAGAGTTTAAGACAGTTAGGAAAGAGATTAACCAACCTGGCAGGACTGGTTGAAGGGGGAGGCGAGAGCCTGGTGGAAAGGAAATCTACAGATAGGGGTACAGGGATGTGAATTTTTTTCTTTAAAAATAAATAAATATATTTATTGGCATTTCGCATCTACAGCATTCACGTAATGATAACGATAAAACATATCATGCTATCAACCAAAACAATATCAACTTTAGCAGCTCGTGCTCAGTAAGACCAACGTTTTACATTGAGTATATCACATTCTCTTTTTGTCCGAACTATATTGTGTCTCTCCCTGTCATCTATTTATTCATCCAGTATGGGCTCTGCGTGCTCTAGGATACCTTGTTAAGGGTGCCCAAATGTCTCTGGGGTGGGACTTTAGAGGAAGTTAGGGCATATTGCTCCAGATTGTCTTTACAGTATGCTAAATCTCGAAGCCATTGGCTACTCTCCCAGCATATTGCCACTCTCCTCTTTGCCAGTAGCAGCGCTACCGGCACTAATTTTGGATTTGTTGATGGTAGTGCTTTAACTAAACTCAAGAGACACGTCTGCATTGTGCATACCACCTGTTGCCAGAGCACATGAATTCGGGGGCACATCTACTCTAGATGTACAAAATCTGCATCCTAGCTCCTATATCTCTTACATTGAGCACCTTCTCGTAATCCATAACTATACAGCCACATTAGGGTATAGAACATTTGATGCAGGTATTTGAAATGTATAATACGTAGATTGCAATTGGGAGTCAGGAGGCTAGTCAGTGAGCAACAACATTCCCATTCTATCTGTGTCATGGGCGCATCCAAAGCAGTGTTCCATCTGTCCCTTGCTTTGTCTGCTCGGGGTATATGTTGGGCTTGTGCAGTGTTCTATAAGATAGTGATCAAGTGTTGCCACATATGACTGGTCAGTAATGCCTGTAGGGTATTCAGCTTTGGCAGTTCCTCCGGGAGTGAAGGGTATAGAGCCTTTAACGCCAGCCTTAGTCTACAATATATAAAGGTGGTCAGGGGGGTCAAATTTTCTAGAAGAGTCATATCCCGGAGCTCCAGAAACTTGCCCTCTGGATAGAGATCTCCCAAAGTTGCAATGCCTAGATGGTTGAGTAGAGGCAGGTTACCCGCTTCCTGAGTTACCGTAATGTCAGTATGGAAATTCAGTGGAAGTGCAGGCGCATATAAAGGTAGTTAGCTTTAGCACCTAAAGCTTGCCATGCCATATTAGTGTTCTGAACTGTGCTTACTTCAGCGCGTTCAGTATCTTGTATGGCAGAGTATAACGCAGTGGGGTAAGTATGCTTATGGTTGATACCAGTGTTATGCATGCTGGGCCTGAGCACATAGATAATACAGATGCATGTCTGGGACATTAAAGCTGCCCCTTGCATAAGGCTGTGTCATTGTGGACCACCTGATTCGGGGTTGTTTACCAGCCCAAATTAATTTTATTATATGTTTATGTAGAATTTTAAAGAAGCTAATCGGCAGCCGCACTGGTCTATTAATAAAGAGGTATATAAAACGGGGTAATACCACCATTTTTATAACTGGTACTCTGTCTGCCAATGAGAGGAGCATTCTTATCCATCTTTCCAACTGTGTTGCCCACATATCAATTGCAGGGCCATAATTATCTGTTATTATTTTGGGGGGATCTCTATGGATCATGATCCCTAAATATTTAATTGAATCCGTGTGCCATTTTATTGGATATTCAATGTCTATCGGCCTTTCATCTGGTGTGAGTGGCATCATCGCTGATTTATTCCATTTGATACTTAAACCTGAAAGGCCCACAAATCTAGTGAGTTCACTAAATACTCACGCTATATTTTTTATCAGGATTAGCACACATATAATACCATATCATCTGCATACATGGAAATCGCGATGTGTCTCAAAGGCTGTCGTAGCACACACGCAAGTGGCTTGAGTGCCATCACAAACAACAATAGTAAAAGGGGGCATCCTTGTCGGGTGCCCCGACGTATGCTTTGTGGTTCAGAGAGGTTCCTATTTACGCAGACCCGAGCCAGGGGATCCATGTATAGTAGCTTTATCCACTGTATGAACGTATGAGGGGTGCCAATGTGACGTAGGATTGCAAACGTATGTCCATTCAATAGAATCGAAAGCCATGGCGGCATCTAATAGGACTGCTGCTGCCTCTACTTGGGGATTTAGTCGATGTTGTAAAGCAAATATGGTCCCCAAGTTGTGTGAAGTGGATTGTGGATGCACAAAGACCGACTGGTCCGGGAGCACAACATTCGGCAAGAGGCTGTAGTCTAGGGGTGTGAAATTGAGTGCAAAACAACAAAGCAATCTGTTGCATCTAAGCTTAAGAGGGACAAACAGATTCATTGGTGGTTGCCAGGGTATGTAGGACAACCAGGGTTGTGTTTGGAGGGCAGCTATATACTGGGGTACAAAGTAGAGGGCTAAGGTGTAGCTTGTGAAGATCGTTGGTGGAGGGCGAGAGGGTGTTCAATTAGGAAAGAGGGGTATGGCTTTTACCTCTAGTCAGTAATCATCACAGTATGTGCATTACTCACTAAGATCTCCTTCAGGGGTACCCAGAGTCACAAAGTTGTCCATAGATCGTAGTTATCTTGAGTCCAATCTCTTGACACCTTGTACTGAATATCATGAAAAAAATGATGGAGTGCATACCACTTAGGAGCTTTTCTAAGAGTAATGAAGATGGTTTCATGAGTAGTTACTACATGAACACAAGATGGTATGTGAACCCTGAATAATGCACCCAATTGTGACAACATTTCCTGCACAGTCTTCGCATATCCCGCAAAGATAAATAAGAAAGCATTGGGTCTGTCCACTGCAAGATCCAATCATACTTTTTTCTGTGTTTCCTTGGGTGCCACTCAAGGGAGGAGGATACTTGTGGGCTTCACTTTGCTTCCATTTCTGACCGAATTTCCTCACTAGATTACTGATCGTCTTCTGTAGTGGCTGTACCCTAACCCATGTAAAAAAGTTGGATATGCCCACTATGCATGCAACTTTAGCTTTGACATGATACAGCTTTCATAGAAGAAGTCTCTGTCCCTTGCCAACATGTCAGAATCGATTTCTGCAAGTCTTTGTGCTGTGTCCTCAGCAGAGTGGTGAAATATCAGATCCACTTTGGTCATCACTGCTGATACCTTGAGTAACCCCAGGTTTTATCAGCGTTGTCTCACTGCACAATCTTCTTATATCCCCCAAAGGCAAATAAGAAAATGTGTTGGTTCACCAGAGGATCTATTGTTATCACAAATATCCCAGAGTTTATTGAAAATATAGGACCCAACCTCCCTTCAATTACCTTTTCAGCTCGAGTGTCTTACACATGGTAGCCCTCTTCAGCAACAGTTTGAAAATAAAGTGGAGCACTGTCCTAATACAGGACATCACTCAGCGTTGTTTTGAAGACCCTCACACACTCTAATATTGTCATGCTTTATAAATCCTGATGAAAGCCCTGAACCTCTGGCCTAGCAAAAATAGGAGCTGAAACATGTCAACTTGTGTAGAGAGGGCATAGGATCATAATTGACACATACTCCCTTAATTTCTCTTTTTAAGAATACCCGAAACAGCACTAATAAAAGGGAAACCTTAGGTGTTTTCTAGGTATTTTTAGCATAAGACCATGGTAGAAGAAAACATCTTAAGTGCTCCTTGGGATATGGTTGAACCCAACCTGATTTTTAGAGACCAGGATAAGACCCAGGGATGAAACATGACACTAATAGGGTGTGTAAGGTTCTTCACAACAGTACTGAGTGATGGCATGTATTAGGACAGTGCTTGAATTTAAGAATATTTCAAACTACTGCTGAGATGGGCTAAGATGTGTAAAACACTCAAGATGAAGGAGCACCACAGGATATAGTCATACTTTTTTTTCTGTGTCCTCTTGATTGCCACTCGAGTGGATAGCACTTGTGGGCTACACACTGACTGCAGGCATAGCCAGACCCAAACACCAGCTGAATCTCTTTAACCCTGAACAGCCATCTGTGATGTTAATTTGCACCTCACTATCAGTCAGTGAGGTTGAGAGTGTCAAGACATTTCTTGAAGGCAGAATTCTACCAGAATCTCTCCTCTAAGCCCTTTTCGCAGTCCAGGACTTTGTTCCATATTTCGATCCCAATAAACTGTTGTTACCAATTTAGGAGCAGCAACTGCAAAAGCAGACTCCAATCATTCATTCTCTGAACCGTTACCTACCAAAGTCACCAAATATCACAAATGACACCTCTCCTTCATCTGGAATCTTTGATACTATAAACCTCATACTCCGATTGACCTTCCACAAATATTGGAGGACAATGATCTGCATTCTCAGATTCAGATGTTAACAAAGATGTTAAAACACTGGATGGATTTGCATGGACCTAAGTATGTCTAGGATATAACTCTCAGAGTTGATCTGTAGTATAAATGAGAAAGGACCAACAAATCATGGGTGAAAGAGATACTTCAGCACCAAATGCCGAGCAGAAAGACATATTTTATTTCCAGATTTGTAATGTGAACCAGTCTGTCTTTTCTGGGTGGCAAACATCTTGTAGGCTGTCTTTGCCTTTAATAAGTTTAGTGTTTTTTGAACAATCTACAATTTGGAACCTCTCAAACACACTATGCACAGCCACATGCAAATTTGGTATAAATTTGGGGCGATATCAAGGATCGCATCTATCCAAATGTGGTGATAAATAAGTATAGGAGTGATTGACATTATTGTACGAGAATCCCATAAACCTGTGCATGTTGACCAAGGATCCCAAGCAGTTGCTGGAAAATATCTTAAATACTCATTGTAATTCATTCCTTCCCCTTGCTAATCACATTGTGGGTGGAAATTGTTTGATAGTGAAGCTTTTTAAGCAAAGATTCACCCAAGGCTTTGCAAAATTTGGAAATGTACTGCATGTCATAGTCAGATGTTATGAGAACTGGTAAATCATGAAGATGTACATTCTGCAGTGTAAGTTAAACCAGGTCCTAAAGTGCGGGCTTACCACTGAAAAGAACCAAACGTGCCTTCTGGGACGACAGACAGTCTGCAACTAAAATAGCATTCATTCCCTTATTCTGCTGAAGTGCCATTATTAAATCCACAAAGATCACTGCCCATGGATTTGTAGGGGAAGGTAATGGTTGTTGATATCCTCAGGGTTTGACTGATCTGCTTTGGCTCAGGCATAAACATCACATCAATGAACACGCATTACATGCTTCTAAGTGTTTGTTGTACAATCTCTTATTGTAATTATAATTGTATTTATAGTGCACTTACTACCCTTGACCCTTTCCAGGTACACCTTTTCAGCATCATGGCATGACTGAAGAAAACTCTTACACATTATGGCATGACTGAAAACAATATAATACAGTAGTAGAAGCATAAAGAGCAACAGCCTGGGAAAGGAAGGTGTTAGATCTGACATCCTTAGCACTATATTCTCCAGAAATGCATTGTCTCCTCTTGTGTCTTGCTGAATTTGTTTTTTTTGGAATTAGGACTTTGTGCACTTTAACACTGCTGACCGGTGCTAAAGTGCTTGTGCTCTCTCCTTCAAACATGGTACAATTGGACTACACCTAACTGGCACATTTAGTTTACATGTCAGTCCCTAATAAATTTGTACTACCTGCACCAAGGGCCTGTAAGTTAAATGTTACTTGTAAGTCCCTAATAAAGTGGAACTATCTGAATACTGGGCCTGTAAATTAAATACTACTAGTGGGCCAGCAGCACTAATTGTGCCACCCACCACAGTTAAAACACGTATCAAACTTCCGCCTACAAGCCAGCAGTAAAGATTTAAAATGCCATTTCAACCTGACAAAATAAGCCTTTTTGCCAGTTTTAAACCTTCCTTTTTAATACTTATTCATTACCCTGAAAGTAGGCTCTAAAGGCACATTGGACAAGGTGCACTGTGTTTTTAAAGAAGGACATGTGTAATTAAGTTTTATATTTCTTGATAGTGAAAAACTCTTAAAGTCATTTTTCACTGTTGTAGGATCTATCCATCCCATTGACTAACACTGGGTTACCTTATTACATTTAATACATGATAACTTTAGATTGAAAGCAGGTAGAGATTCTCAACCTGATGTAGATTTTGGTGGTAACAGTCCCGCCCCCGGTTTTTCCCGTCAGAAAACCTGTCCCCTACATTGGCAGTCCACCCGCCCTATTTAGATGTAGGCATGGAACATAGGGACAATACTGCCTGAGTCCCCGTCAACTCTGCCAAGAATCTCCAGCTGCCACAACAGCAGCATTGGGAATAGGGGCTGATGGCAGGACTCTAACCATCTTTATCGCCAAGCAAATTTGGATGTGCCTACCGCCAAACCAGCTGTGGAGGTCCAACCTCCACACATCAGTTGGCGGATTGGAGGGGCACAAAACCTACCTACTTCCACGTTTCCGCTTTAGAGTGGAGCTGACTGGACATCACCTGCCATTAGTGCTGCCACTGGACCATGGAGGACACTCGACCCTGCTGTCACTGGACTCGAATATAGGGATATTGCATGTACTGTGTGCTTTGTGTGGGCATTGCACATTACCTTGGAACCTCTGTAGAAATATACATGCCACAGGTATTTTTTTTAAATAACTCTGACATGCATGTGCCATTGGTTGATGGGGACACCCTACCCTGGTGCAAGATACGTACTGTACACATGAACAGTTGTTATTGTGATGTCAATGTTTATTGCCAAATGAATGCTGGCATTACTATAATGATGGCATCACACTTGTCACCGTGTCTATGTCTGCACATTGCATGTGAATCTGTACCTGTGATATTGTGAGTCTAGTTGTGTATGTGGGTCAGTATGTGTATGTGTGTGTGAGATTGGAGTGGCAGGTCGAGGTAGAGGGAGCTGGAGTTGGTGATGTGGTTGTGTTTATATGTGTGACTCATGCATGTGGGGCTGATGTGTGTTGTGTGTTTTGAGTTCTGTGTTGTGTAACTGTGTGCAACATTCAGGTGTGTGTTGTTGTGTGGTGGTCATTGTTGTGATGTGCGCAATTGTGCTTTTGTGTGTTTGTGTAGATGGATGTGTCTTTGTGTTAGTTGTGTTGTGAGTGTGTAGTATCAACAGTGTGTGTATGTTCTGTCATGGATGTCTGGCAATGTGTGTTTTCTGCAAGTAGATGTGTTGTGGTGGAATGGCAATGAATAACAGTGTGTATGTTGTGTTGTGTGTTGTGCAGGTGGACACATATGGCTAAGGTACAGTGTGTGTCTATCACTTATCTCAATGTGATAGCCACTGCCATTGTACAATGCCCAACGGCTCTGCGATGGTCTCTCTCTGTCAGAAATCCACATCCGGTACACTACCTGCAGGACTCTAACATCTAAATACGGCTGGCTCAACATTGTCAACTTGACGGTGCGTTCAAGCCCATGGTGGCCGATTGGCGGTAATACCACCAAGATCTAAATCAAGGCCACAATGTTTACACTCAAATTAACTGTAATTTAAAATGCCATTCAATAGTAAAGTCAGATTTTATGTCACAAAATGCTGCTTTTAGAAAGTAGGCATTTTCAAGTCCCACCATTTGTACCTTCTGCCAGTGTCCTTGGTAACATGACTATGAATGGCTCTGCTGTTGGGGCTTGTGTATTCCTTCCAGACAGCAACACAAAGGGGGCTTAGGGGCTGGCAAGATGGCCATCTTGGCAGCATGGCTGGAGGAGGAGTTGGACTCAGCCTCACTTACACTTTAAAGTGCTTTGCCTCCTGCACCCTCAAAGGAATCTGACACCAGGCCTATCTGCCTTTTTTCACCTCAGTTTTGGAGCATTGACAGCGGAAGGGAAAAAGTTTCCAGAGCCAGATGTCGGGGTGGTGGTGGCGGTAGGACAGATTCCCCCCGTTACGCAAAACCTGGCACCAGAAATGAATCAATCAATCAGGAATTTGTAAAGTGCACTACTCACCTGTGAGGGTCTCAAAGCGCTGAGGAGGGGGGGATAGGAGGGGAAGGTGCTGCTACTGCTCAAACAGCCAGGTCTTGAGAAGTTTCCTGAAGGTAAGGAGGTCTTTGGTCTGGCGCAGGTGGGTGGGAAAAGAGTTCCACGTTTTGGCAGCGAAGTGCGAGAATGATCTACTGCCGGTTGTAGCTATGCAGATGCGTGGGACGGTTGCGAGGGCGAGATTGGCGGAGTGGAGATGCCAGGTCGGAGTGTAGAAGGAGAGCCGTCTGTCGAGGTATTCCGGTCCAGTGTTGTGCAGTGCTTTGTGAACGTGGATGGGGAGTTTGAAGGTGATTCTCTTGTTGACTGGGAGCCAGTGCAGGTTTCTAAGGTGGTCTGTGATGTGGCAGTGGTGGGGGATGTCCAGGATGAGGCGTGCGGAGGCATTCTGGATGCGTTGCTGCCTCTTCTGGAGTTTTGCCGTGCTTCCTGGATAGAGGGCATTGCCGTAGTCCAATTTGCTGCTTACGAGGGCTTGGGTGACTGTTCTTCTGGTTTTGGTGGGTATCCATTTGTAGATCTTTCGAGCATATGGAGGGTGTTGAAGCAGGAGGAGGAGATGGCGTTGACTTACTGGGTCATGGATAATAAGGAGTCCAAGATGAATCCTAGGTTGCGTGCGTGGTCGGTGGGAGTGGGATATAAATATTGGTCTTCCAGAGCCACTCTTTTGAACACTGCTGAACCTGTGGACATAACAGAAGAAGGCCTTCCCCGCTTCTTGATAACTGCCTTGCTGTCTGAGTAGGAAGACTGGACCTGCTTACCTTCTTTGCAGGCTAACCTGAGTGATTCCAGTGGTCAGTTGGTTGGCTTCCTGTGTGGGCACCAGGACATGACACGCTCCAGAGGCTTCCCAGTAACTGCCCAGCTGACCGACGTTACAGGACCTGCCTGAAGCCTACTGACTTCTGCTGGAGTGAGTTCTTGATCTCCAAGAAGTGCCTTCTCAAGATCTGAACCCTTGGCTGGCATCAGAGTGCACTCCGCCTGAATTGCAAAATAGAATTCTGAAGTTTGGGCTCTTTTCAACCACAAAGGGGCCTCTCCTCATTGTGGAAGATAAATCAAAAACATGACAATGCCCACGATAAGAAAACAAAATTAAAATATTTGTGCATGTGTGTATGTGTGTGTGTACACTTGACCTCCTGACCAGTGCACCTCTCTTCAACACCAAGAATATCTGTGCAGGTGACTTGTCGTCCATGTCGACCCTTGAAGAATGCAAAATAGCAGTTTCTGCTTTGAGGCATTTGCTGTCACTGCACCTTGCTTACCATATATCATTGTACAAGGCTAAACAGTTGAGCATTTTCCTCACTATCATATTTAGGGAAGATACAATGGTTGCTAATTGCACAAAGCCTTGCTTAAATGGTGTCGCACACCTGTTAAGCTGTAAAACATTTTGTTTAAACAGGTCTCCTCTTATCTTACAGAGAACCACAAGACCTGTTGCTGTGGAGATTTGTATTTATACTGCTTGTGGTTTCAGTCTTGGAAGAAGTCTGGTAGCTGATGTTCTCCATCTGTCAACACACTTCCTCAACGCATCTAAATAAATGTGTATTCTGTAATTGTATTGTTTTCTTCTTCTATAGTGCCCAGGCCCTGCAGCCTGTGATGACCCCCAGTGCAATCTCAAGTGAGACCTGCCATTCACGCAACAATGACCGCCGGGGACGACTGGCAATGTGAGATCTGCAAAAAAGCCTGTGAAACTACGTCACCAACCGTCTGTGATGCCCAACCAGCTTTTCGTGCTACAATGATGGCAGCCCATAATGCCCAGCTTGTTCTTCGTGCCACAAAGACAACCACCCGTGATGCTCTTGCTGCTCCTTGTTGCCTCCTCCACCTCAAAAGCAACTGTATCAGACTCAGAGGATAACTCGCCAGAGGGACTAACCTGGTCCGTGTGTCTGACCTGTGCCATATTGGGGTCAGCCTTAACTTGTGGCTTTCCCTGGTGTAGTGCAACCAGGTGACCACAAGTGGTGCTTTGTGCCTTTAGTACCTATTTTAACTCACAATTTTTTAAAATTGAATATCTACTGATTGGATTTTTGTTGTTCTGGTATAATTTTTGTAATATTTATTCTGTCGACATTACAATGGAAGTTTTCTTGTGTTTTGTCTTCACTTTTTTATTGTTTGTGTGCTGCATAAATACTTTACTTTACTTTGTCCCAGGCTACAAGAGGGATAAAAACAGGTTAATTTAGTTACTTTTGTGGTTCACTCTGACAAGAATTGTAGTTGTTACTTGAGTGGGGTGTCCATCCGACTCAACCAGTAACCAGATTTCTTACATTGATGTTCAGCGGTGGGATCCAGTACTGGTGATTTTGCAATACCACAGTGCATTTGTGTAAAACTAAAATCCAATATCTATAATCTGACATCAGATTAAACCCCTTTTTAAATTTCCCTTGATTGGCTATTTGTCCTTTTTCTAAATGTTATCTCATTCACTCCTGACTTGTGCACCTGCAGGTATTACTTTAAAGCATGGAGATGGATCTCAGCAACCGGGAGAGCTAGACTGTTGATGAAATGAAAGGATTTTTCAGGGAGAGGGGGCTCCCAGCAAACAAGAGCTCAAAAAGACAGGAGCTCCAGAAAGCCCTCAGGGACCAAAAAGAAGCCCACCAGCTGGTATCTGCAGCCCAGTATCAAGAGGAGGATGAAGATATGGAGGAGCAGGAGGAGAAACAGAGGGGGAGGAGGAGGACCCTTAGATCATGCCCTCAGAGGACAGAGCAGGGCTCATAGGAGTGAGATCTCTGCTGGAACCTGTCCACTGAGGAACTGGAAAACAAGATGCTTGAAATGGAGTTCAGACTGCAGCTGGCCAAACTCAAAATAAGGAAGCTATTGCAAAAAGGGAGGCTGTCAATGAGGAGGCAGGTGCCCAGAGGGCCTTTGAGGAAAATGAACTTCTCCTGCCAAAAGGAGGAAGGAACCCACTCCGATGACTTCCACAGTCCTGGAAAGTTAGTATGAGGGTAACATATCAGAGCCTATAGAGGAGGACATTGCTGCTGGGACCTATATGCTGCGGGACCTATAGGAGTTGACCGACTGGCATGCTGAAGTGGGGCCATCTTGGGCAGAAATCTGCAAAGCCCAGAAAGCTCTTGAGAGTCTATGGCAGCAGGTAAAGTCCCAAGTAGCTGGCAACACCTCTGGTGAGCACCTGATTTATTCGGAGAATGATAACCTATAGAGACCCTGCATACTGCCATGGATTTCGGGTGGTTTGGAACCGCCACGAAATCCATGGCGTTAGGCACTATCATTGCTAGGGAATTCCTTCCCTGCCACTAGGTGGGTTCTCCCCCACCTCCGAGTCCTCCCACCACAGCCCCCACCCCCCTGTCATCCCTCAAAGGTGGCAGGACCCCCTCCCCACTCCTACCCCCAACATGCACAGACACACCCCCATCCCCACCCACACCCCCAACATGCACCAACACACACCCCCACACGCACACATACACTGCAACAACACATACCCGCACACATACAAACAGACATGCACACAGACCGACACAAGCACATTTCCCATACACATGTGCATACACGCACTCACACACCCCCTCTACATACTCACACGCACACCCCCATGCACGCACACAACACACAACACACAACACCCCTCCACCCCCCCAATGGACGATCAACTTACCTTGTCCGTTGATCCTCCGGGAGGGGACATGATCCATGGGGGCTGCTCCGCCACCAGCACCCCATCACCAGAACACCGCCACACCGAATCATGGAATGTGATTTGGTGGGCGGTGTTCTGATGACGGGGCGGTGGAGGTGGAGCAGCCTCTACTTCCCCGCCGACCGCCAGTATGGCTGTTGGTGGCACTCCGTCCAAAAAAAAAAAGATGGGGGGCTGCCAGCAGTCATAATACGCGGTGTGGAAAACTGCTCTGCACTGGCGGTCTTCAGCACGGTGGTTCCTCGGCGGTCTTTGAAAAAGGCTGCCAAGGTCGAAATGAGGGCCTTAATCTCTTCAGGAAACTCCTTGTACGTTGAAAATCAATGCACCGCCTGCTGAAATCAATGCAAAGCCTGCATTGCAAACGTGATATTGCTGCACAGCCAACCAGAATGACGCATCCCTGACTTCCCAACTAGAAATTCGACTCAGCGCTTACCGGATCAACACAGCACCCATGCCTTCTTCCAGTGCGTCAAGGATTTTTCCTGCATTGTCCCTGGGCATCAAAATATCCCCACACAGCAGTGACGAACCAAGACTGAGCACCGTAAAATGACTCACACCCCTTGCAGCATGGAAAGAAACTATGTATCATCTGTGCTGCATCAGAAAATTTGACACAAACCCTATTTTTTCATGCATCTCCTCGTCAGCTGTCTCCTTGTGCTATTATTTTTCATGCATACCAGATACTGTGTGCAACAAAGAGACAACTGTTTATTACTAAGGATCAAGACACATTTAAACCTTTTAAAAGTGATATTTCAACTTGTGCTTATTGGATCTTTGTTGTTTTTGCCCTTATTTTATTGAGATAAATATTATCTATTTTTCCAAATCTGTGTGATGTATTTTTGTGGGTTTTTCACTGTCACTGCATGATTTCTTGCACAAATACTTTACACATTGCCTTCTAAGTTAAGCCTGACTGCCCACTGCCAAGCTATCAGAGTGTGAGCACATGGTAGTTTGGATTGCATGTGACTTACCCTGAATAGGATTGTGGTCCCTCCTTCGACAAGGATGTATACAGAGACCCCATTTCTAACAAGCTGGGTTTAACTTAGAGGCGACATGTAAAGTATTTATGCAGCACACAAACAGTAATAACGTGAACAAAAATAACACAAGAAAAATCCTAAAACAATTTAGAATAATAAAGTAATTTGTAATAAATAAAATGACACCAGAATCACAAAAACCCAATCAGTAGAACCAGAGACATTGTCTTTCAAATTGTTTGGTAACATTTTTGCCTAAAAGCACAAAGCACTAACTGCGGGTATCTGGTCATACCAGACCAGCACAAGGTCCCAAGTTCAGGCTGAATGCAATGGAGCACGGGGCAAATACATGGATCAGGTTAGTCCTGCTAAGAGTTGCACCTTAGGCCCTTGATGCAAGGCTTTGTGTCGCTCAGCATTTGTTCTGATCAGAAGCTGTGTGGTGCTGTGATGCAGAGTTCTGTGTCGAGTTGCATTGCACTGCATTGATTCTGCAAGGGCTGCAATGTGAGGTTTGGTATCAAGTTAGATCATGCTGCACTGGTGTAGATGAGGCTGCTAATCGGGTCCTAAAAGGGCTGTGAAGCATGATCCTGCATCGAGTTGCATCACGTCCCATTGATTCGATGAGGACACCGATCATAGACTGCATCTATGTGAGGTCCTGCGTAGAGCTGCATTAGATTTGATGGGACCCTCAGTTGGGCAAGGCAGCATTCAGTCAGATGCCAGCCAAGGGTCCAGGACCCGGGGGTACCTCTTGGGGGATCGAGACTCCAGGCATCAGCAGGGCTCAGGCAGGTCCAGTTGCAGGTTCAGGCAGTTCCAGTGAAGAGGGTCAGCTATGAAGTTGCAGGGAGACCTCTGAAGCTTGTTGTGTTCCAATAGCTCACACAGGAGATCAGCCAATTGACCCCTGTAGTCACTCTGGGTTAGCCTGGTATCAAGGGAAGCAGGTCCAGTTTTCATTCCCAGACAGCACAGCAGTCCTCAAGAAAAAAGGCAGTCATCTGCTGCAGAGCAGTCCTTCTTCTGTAATGTTCACAGGTCCGGAGTGTTCTGATGAGTGGTTCAGGAGATCCACTCTGTATAACTGCTGCCAGCCTCTGTGTGTCCGGGGGGGGACATCCTGTCCTACCCCACATCTGGTTCTGGAAAGTTCCTCCCTTCCCCTTTCAAGCTCCAAGAAGCCTGTGGTGACAAAAGGACAGTGTCAGGTTCCGTTACGTGTGCTGGTGGCAAGCCCTTTGAAGTGCAAGTAGGGCAGGGGACAGCTCCACCCCCATCTACCCTGAAGGATGTCCTATTTTGGCCACATTTAGTCCCATTTGTGTCTCTTGTCTGGAGGGAATACCCAACCCCACACATGGGGCCATTCTCAGTCATGTGACCCAGGCTACTGGTAGAAGGAAAACGTGGGTAGGGTTGGCCCTATGAACTTTTACCGCTTTGGTTAAAATAAAAAGAGAATTGGATCTGCTGTCTGTAACCAGAGAGGAGCCCTGAAACACTTGGCCAGCTCCCTCTTGTATCCAGGACAAAGATGTGGACTTTAAGGGTCAGTTGGTTGACCTCCTGTGTGGCTACAGGGAAACAATAAGCTGCAAGTGGCCTTTTCCTGGAATCACCCAGCTTCCAGTGGCAACTGGACCACAACTGTACACTGCTGTTGACCTCTGCCTGACATCCTGTGAGTCTCCAAGTGCGACCTGTGAGTTCCTGGGGGCCTTAGTAATGTACTGTGCTTGGTTGGGACTTAAAAGATCAAGGGCCACATTGAGCAAATGTTTTTGCATTTGCAAACAGTGCAAATCAGAAAAATAGGTAATTTGCAAATGTAAAATTGCCTTCCAAAATGTATGAAAGGAATTCACAGGCCAATTTTTGGGAATCGTGAAATTAGCAATTCTCTAAAATTGCAACTCAATTTTGTGAATCGCAAATTGTGATTCGCAAATAGGTAATAGCAAATTCAGTGTATAAATTATTTGCAAATTGTGAATGGTCACAAAACAAGGATTTTGCATGTGCAATTTACTACAACTCAAATCACGTGGTTATCTTGTGCAACCTGTATAAAGAGGCCCAGAGTGCATCAGTCTTTTCAACAATGGCTGCACTCTATGTCATGACGAGGATGAGGATCCTCACAGGTTTGAGGAGAGGGAAGAGGAAACAGGAGTGCATTTTCAGATTGTACATGACTTTCTTTGATGACCAAACGGGTGATGTATGACAAGTATAGATTCATGATTTTAGACCTAATAGCAGATTTGCTATCACAAATGCAACAACACACACACACAAAAAAAACAATGCAATACCCACTCATATGCAGGTATTATGTTCCCTGCACCTCCTAGCCTAAGGAAGCTATCAGGGTGTAATAGCAGCAGCAGGAGGTGTGTCCCAAAGTGCGCTCTCACGCTTCTTCCATGCGTTACTGAATGCAATGTTAACCAAAATAAATGAGCACATCAAATTCCCCAACACCCAACAGGACTTGCAGCTCACAAAATTACATTTCTATCAGTTAGCCCAATTCCCACATGCCATTGGCTGCACTGATAGGACACATGTCGCAATCTGTCCACCATCTGCCAATGAATATATATATATATATATATACAGAAATCAAAAATGCAGGCATTCCATGAACATACAGGTCATCTGCAATGTCTCAAACATCATCACTGATTTAGTGGCCAGATCCCCTGGTAGCACACATGACTCCTCTATATTCAGGCATAGTGGAATCTACACACTGCTACTTGGTCGAGAGTTTGGAGAAGGATACCTGTTAGAAATGGGGTCTTTGGTTAGCAGTCAGATTACCCCCTGTCAAAGCAAGGACCCTCACTCCAGTCAGGGCAAAGGAGAAACACACCTGGTTAATCCCCGCTCACCACCTTGGTAGGTTGACACGAGCAGGCAGGCTTAACTCAGTAATTTGGTATTTGTACCAACACACAGTAATCTAGTGAAAACACTACAAAATGGACACCACATCTGTTTAGAAAAAATAGGCAATATTTATCTAACTCAAACAAGACCAAAATGACAAAAATCCAACATACACAAGTCAAGATATGAATTTTCAAAAGAATAAGAGTCTTCCAACATAGGAAACAATGGAAACATTGATTTTACACAAAGTACCTGGTTAGCGTAAAAAATAAAGCTGCATAGGCGAGCATGCATTGGAAAAGTCAGCAATGCGTTAATTCCTTACTCTCAAGTGAGGCCGTGTGTTGTTTCTTCTCCGGCCGGGTAGGCGATGTGTCATTTTTCTCCCTTGCAAGAGAAAGATGCGTCGATATCCGGACGATTCACAATGACTTAGACACCCAGGAATGATGTGTGTGAAATACGGTTGCGTGGTGTTAGAAAACCACACTGCGTTCGCAAGTGGGTATTGCATCATTTTTCCAGCCACGATGCATTGATCTCCTAGCCGCGATGCAGGTGGAGTGTTGATTTTAGCCCCAAAGTGGGTGCCGCGTCAATTATCAGCAGTGTTGTGGACGGTGCATTGAAAATTTCTCCACACTGCGGTCTGTGCATGGATTTCTGTCCTTTTCCACGAGCTTCACCTTTCAAGGGCCCAGGGACTGGATGGGGAACCACGTGGCAGGGTAGGAGACTCAGCAGAGAGTCCAGGTGCTGGCAGAGGAAGTCTTTGATGGCCCTGAGTCTTCAAAACAGGAGGCAAGCTCAGTTCAAGCCCTTGGAAATTCTTCACAAGCAGGAATGTGCAACAAAGTCAAGTCTTTGTCCTCTTTCAGGCAGAAACAGCAACTGCAGCCAACCCAGCAAAGCACAATCACAGGCAAAGGGGCAGTACTCTTCCTCCAGCTCTTCGGCTCTTTTCCTTGGCAGAGGTTCCTCTTGGTCATAGAAGTAATCTTGGACAAATTTTGGGTCCACTGTTTATACACCTTTCTGCCTTTGAAGTAGGCAAACTTCAAAAGAAAGTCTTTGTTGTTCACAAGATCCTGCCTTGCCCGGGCCAGGCCCGACCCACACCAGCGGGTTGGAGACTGCATTTTGAGAGGACAGGCACAACCCATTCAGGTGTAAGTGACCACTCCTCCCTTCACTCTAGCACAGACGGCTCATCAGGATATGCAGGCTACACCCCAACACCCTTTGTCTCACTGTCTAGAGAAGATTCACAGACAACCCAACTGTCAACAAGACCCAGACAGGGAATCCACAAACAGGCAGAGTCCCAGAATGGTTTGAGCAAGAAAATGCCTACTTTCTAAAAGTCACATTTTCAAACTAACAATCTAAAAACCAACTCCACTAAAAGATGCTTTTTTAAATTGTGAGTTCAGAGACCCAAACTTCACATTTCTATCTGCTCCCAAAGGGAATCTGCACTTCAAAGTTATTTAAAAGCAGCCCCCATATTAACTTATGAGAGAGATAGGCCTTGCAAAAGTGAAAAACTAATGTAGCAGTACATGTTCCACCTTTAACATACACTGCACCCTGCCCATTGGGCTACCTAGGGCCTACCTTAGGGGTGCCTTACATGTATAAAAAGGGAAGGTTTAGGCCCTGCAAGTGGGTACACTTGTCAAGTCGAATTGGCTGTGCACACTGCACACACAGACACTGTAGTGGCAGGTCTGACATATGTTTACAGGTCTACTCATGTGTGAGGGACTATCAGTGCTGCAGGCCCCCTAGTAGCGTTTGATTTACAGGCAATGGGCACCTCTAGTGCACTTTACTAGGGACTTACAAGTTAAACAAGTATGCCAAGGATAAACCAATTATCAATACAATTTACACAGAGAGCATATGCACTTTAGCACTGGTTAGCAGTGATAAAATGCCCAGAGTCCTATAGCCAACAAAAACAGAGAAAATAGGAAGAAGGAGGCAAAAAGTTAGGGATGACCCAGCAAAAAGGGCCATTTTCAACAATACCTACTTGGTAATTAATCACAGAACAATATAGCTTAGTGTACAGATGCAGTTAGATATGACAATGACTCAATGTTCACTACTGTCATTACAGCACAGTGCACATGCAGTGTGTTCCTTCAACCTTACATCATACCTTAATTGAGCTACACCAAGTGAAAGGTGTTACAATGCTGCACATAGGATGATGCAAAGTGTGATTGAGAGGACATTTACCCTGCTGAAGAGTCGCTTTTGATGCCTGTACGAGGCACTACAATACAGTCCTGAGACCTGCAAGATTGTGGCTACATGTGCTATGTTGCACAACATCGCAACATTGAGAGGCACACCCCTGGGACCCTCAGTTACGGAGTCTGATGAGGGTGATGACCAATTACCACCCCGTCACCTAGCAGATGGATCAAGAGCAGTAGAAGGCAGACAAAGACATGTTAAAATTATGTGCAATTATTTTTGATGTAAGTAAAGAAGAGGCCACGTATTGTTTTGGTATCAGATTTATTGCCTTAACCTCAGGTCAAATATGTGGACATACAGCATAGTTATTCCAAAACCACAATCTGTACTGAAATCAAATGCTTCACCATTAACATGATATAGGTATTGCAATGTTGCAAAACAGCAAGCACTGGAACATGTCCCCATCATTTTTGCATCCATGCAGCCCACTGGAAAGGTCAGTGGGCTCACCAGCATCTCTTGTTGAGGCTTCTGAGAAAGCACTGTCTGAAACTATGATGCCTATTCTCCATCACAGGGGCAGACACACTTCCTAGGCTAGAGAGCTCCTCACTATACCCACTACCTAGGTCGCTGTACCCAGCGATCTGAGTTGTCTGTATATTCTCCAGTGCATTGGTAACCTGCACCAATCCCGGTGCAACGTCTTCACTGCAATGTGCCATCTCCACTTCCATGCCCATGGCATGTCAGGATAGTAAAGCATTTGCATTTGTGAGGCAATGGACAGATCTGCTAAACCCATCCAATCTACCCATCAATTGGTGATGATGTCTACAGAGGGAGGCATGGTCTTGCTGCATTACTGTGCAGAGTTCCTTAACCCCTAGTGTGCCCCGGACGAGGTAATCTTGTCCAAGGCACCGACGAGATCATCGCGCCCTGCCAGAGGCCCCCGATGGCCAGGCACACCCCTCCCCTAGGCAGGGATGGAAGGGGAATCGCTTACCTTACATCCCCGCCCCCCCCCCCTGTGGCCCCGTGACTTCTGATGACGTCGGCCCACTTTCGCGCACTGACCTCATCAGAGGCCTTCCCTCCGGCGCTGGAAGCAAAGCATTTCTCCTCCGATCACGTGGAGGGGACGGTGAGGCATGAAAAGAGAGGAAAGGTCTTTCCTCTCCTTTCATGTCTCTCTGAGCATCAGCAGAAATGCCACTAGACACCAGGGAATTTTTTGTTTTTTTGTTTATTTGATAAGGAGAGCGGCCCCTTGGGCAAGGGCCGCTCTCCAGGGGGGCACTTTATTTTTGGGCTGTTTCTGCCCCTGGGGGGGGGGGCGCAGAAACCCCCCTAGACACCAGAGATTGTTTTTATTTTTTTTATTTGTGGGAAGCAACCCCTTAGGCAAGGGTCGCTCCCCTGGGGGCAAACATTTTTCTAGGCCATTTCTGCCCCCCTTGGGGCAGATCGGCCTATTTTTATTAGGCCAATCTGCCCCCACGGGGGCAGAAACCACTAGACACCAGGGATTTTTGTATTTTTTTATTTACTAGTTAAGGAGAGCGCCCCCTTGGGCAAGGGCCGCTCTCCAGGTGGGGGCCATTTGGTTTTTGGCTGTTTCTGCCCCCCTGGGGGCAGATTGGCTTAAAATTATTAGGCCGATCTGCCCCCAGGGGGTGGGCAGAAATCCACTAGACACCAGGGAAAATGTTCTTTTTTTTCCTTTTTTGTATGTTTTAGGAGCGACACCTTGGGCAAGGGTCGATCCAGGGGTGGGCAAATTATTATTAGGCCATTTTTGCCCCCCCGGGGGCAGATTGGCCTTGCGATCTGCCCCCGGGGGGGGCAGAAACCACTAGACACCAGGGAATATATATTTTTGTGGGCTATTTGAAGTAAGGGGAGTTGCTCCCCCGGGGGGAATTATTTCTAGGCCATTTCTGCCCACCCTGGGGGCCCTGGCTGGGGGCAGATCAGCCTAATATTATTATGCCGATCTGCCCCCGGGGGGGCAGAAAACACTAGACACCAGGGAATATTTTTTTGTGTGGGCTATTTCGAGTAAGGGGAGCGGCCCCTTGGGCAAGGGCCGCTCCTCGGGGGGCAAATTATTTCTAGGCCAAAACCACTAGACACCAGGGCTAATTTGTTTTTGTTTACTTTAATTTTTTTATGTTTGGGGAGCGACCCCTTAGGCAAGGGTCGCTCCGGGGGGGGGGGGGCAAATTATTATTGGGCCATTTCTGCACCCCCTTGGGGAAGATCAGCCTAATATAATGTGAGGAAAAAGTGTTTTTTTAGCCACATTTTGAGGTTTGCAAATGATTCTGGGTAAAAGAACCTGGTGAGAGCTCGACAAGTCACCCCATCTTGGATTCCCCTAGGTCTCTAGTTTTCAAAAATGCGCAGGTTTGGTAGGTTTCCCTAGGTGGCGGCTGAGCTAGAGGCCAAAATCCACAGGTAGGCACTTTGCAAAAAACACCTCTGTTTTCTTTGAGAAAATGTGATGTGTCCACTTTGTGTTTTGGGGCATTTCCTGTCGCGGGCACTAGGCCTACCCACACAAGTGAGGTACCATTTTTATCGGGAGACTTGGGGGAACACTGGGTGGAAGGAAATTTGTGGCTCCTCTCAGATTCCAGAACTTTATGTCACCGAAATGTGAGGAAAAAGTGTTTTTTTAGCCAAATTTTGAGGTTTGCAAAGGATTCTGGGTAAGAGAACCTGGTGAGAGCCCCACAAGTCACCCCGTCCTGGATTCCCCTAGGTCTCTGGTTTTCAAAAATGCACAGGTTTGGTAGGTTTCCCTAGGTGCCGGCTGAGCTAGAAGCCAAAATCCACAGGTAGGCCCTTTGCAAAAACACCTCTGTTTTCTGTGGAAAAATGTGATGTGTCCACGTTGTGTTTTGGGGCATTTCCTGTCGCGGGCACTAGGCCTACCCACACAAGTGAGTTACCATTTTTATTGGGAGATGTGGGGGAACATAGAATAGCAAAACAAGTGTTATTGCCCCTTGTCTTTCTGTACAGTTTTTCCTTCCAAATATAAGACAGTGTGTAAAAAAGACATATATTTGAGAAATGCACTGTAATTCACATGCTAGTATGGGCACCCCAGAATCCAGAGATGTGCAAATAACCACTGCTCCTCAACACCTTATCTTGTGCCCATTTTGGAAATACAAAGGTTTTCTTGATACCTATTTTTGACTCTTTATATTTCAGCAAATGAATTGCTGTATACCCGGTATAGAATGAAAACCCACTGCAAGGTGCAGCTCATTTATTGGCTCTGGGTGCCTAGGGTTCTTGATGAAACCTACAAGCCCTATATATCCCCACAACCAGAAGAGTCTAGCGGACGTAACAGTATATTGCTTTCAAAAGTCTGACCTTGCAGGAAAAAGTTGCAGAGTAAAACGCCTGTATTTTTCACCTCAATTTCAATATTATTTTATTTCAGTTGTTATTTTCTGCAGGAAACCCTTGTAGGATCTATACAAATTACCCATTGCTGAATTCAGAATTTTTTCTACTTTTCAGAAATGTTTAGGTTTCGGGGATCCAGCATTGGTTTCACACCCATTTCTGTCACTGACTGGAAGGAGGCTGAAAGCACAAAAAATCGTAAAAATGGGGTATGTCCCAGTAAAATGCCAAAATTGAGTTTTCTGATTCAAGTCTGCCTGTTCCTGAACACTGGGAAGCTGGTGATTTTAGCACAGCAAACCCTTTTTTGATACCATTTTCAGGGAAAAAACCACAAGCCTTCTTCTGCAGCCCTTTTTTCCCATTTTAAAAAAAAAAAAAACGAAATTTTCACTGTATTTTGGCTAATTTCTTGGCCTTCTTCAGGAGAACCCAGAAAGTCTGGGTACCTCTAGGATCCCTAGGAGGTTGGAAAAAAGGACGCAAATTTGGCGTGGGTAGCTTATGTGGACAAAAAGTTATGAGGGCCTAAGCAAGAAGTATTCCAAATAGGCAAAAAAAGGCCTGGCACAGGAGGGGGAAAAGGCCTGGCAGCGAAGGGGTTAATGGCATTCGTCATCCACCTTAAATTGTCTGCTGTTGCTTTCTGTTCTTCCAACACTGTTACATTCAGCTAGCACATGTTGTGATTAGGCGACACCAAGGCCCATATTTATACTTTTTTAGTGCAGCATTTGTGCCGCTTTTTGATGCAAAAGCGGCCCAAACTTACAAAATACAATTGTATTTTGTAAGTTTGGGCTGCTTTTGTGTAAAAAAATGGCGCAAATGCAGTGCTAAAAAAGTATAAATATGGGCCCAACTGTCTGTGCATTGATTTCACGTGCTTACATTGTAGGTGCTGCATCTTCAACATTGATGCCTCCAGACCTCGAAACATAGATGGGCCTTCACCTTCCTCCGAGCTCTTCCTACGTCTCCTGAGTGGAGTGTATTGGCGGTGAAAAAGGGACTGACGTCTGTGGGTGCATCTATCCTCTGAAGGTGGTGTCATGTCACTGGACTCCAGGTTGAACTCGAGGAGTGGTGCCACTGTTGCCCTGCTTTCTGGGTTGTGCAGGTTTTGAGGGTGGTAGGAACACAATGTTTTAAACCTAGGATAGTGGCTGGCTTTCCTAATTCCCCCCAGTTTCTGTTTCTGCTGCGTGTGATGCAGGGACATCTGCAACATCAGTGAGCAATATGTCAGTTACAAATTACTTTTTCATGTCTCTGTTAACTCAAAAATTTAACTATGAACTGTTTCCCTGACATAGGCCCTCATTACAACATTGGCGGAAAAAGCAGCTTACCGCCACGCAGAAGACCGCCAACACACTGCTGCGGCTGTGGAATTCCGCTAGAGCTATTACGACCCACTGCTCAGAAACCGCCAAAATCTAGACACCCACACAAGTCCGCCACACCAAACGTCAGTGATAAACTGGTGATAACAAAACCTCCACCATCACGCCAACAGGAATACGCCCACACTATCACGACCCACAAATCCACGTGGCGGGCTTTCAACCGCGGTATTCCATTGGCTGTACACACACATATACAAAACACTACCACATTGGACAATTCGAAATACACACATCAGATACACATACATACACCACTCCCACACACCCAATACAATATAAAACACACACACACATTACCCACAAACCCTTACTACCCAAAAATCCGAAGAAGGCCAGACAGACAGCAAACAAAGACAACACCAGCATACAGAGGCACACAACACCATCACACATACACATCCACACACAAAACACTACACAGCCCTAAACATCACCCCACTCATCACAAAACACACCACCTCACACATCTCCCACACCACCCCATGGCACCGCAAAGACACCCCAGGTTTTCTGAGGAGGAGCTCAGGGTCATGGTGGAGGAAATCATCCGGGTAGAGCCACAGCTATTCGGATCACAGGTGCAGCGCACCACCATAGCTAGGAAGATGGAGCTATGTCGCAGAATCGTGGACAGGGTCAACGCAGTGGGACAGCACCCAAGAACACGGAATGACATCAGGAAGAGGTGGAACGACCTACGGGGGAAGGTGCGTTGCGTGGTCTCAAGACACCACATTGCGTTTCAGAGGACTGGCGGTGGACCCCCACCTCCTCACCCACAACTAACAACATGGGAGGAGCAGGTCTTGGCTATACTGCATCCTGATGGCCTCGCAGGAGTACCTGGCGGAATCAACTCCGGTAAGTAAAATCTTTAACTACTTCATCCCCCACCCTACCTGCATGCTATCACATACCCCCACCCTCACCCTCACCCCCATCAGTCCTACTCCTCACAAATGTCCCACTAGCACAAACCACACATCCCAACACCAAGCCCTGCATGCAACAACAAAGCATCAACACCCATCACCAATGCATGTCCACTACACAAACCCCTAAACAATTATCACACAAGCTCCTACATAGGAATGGAAGCACTGGGGTACAGGGTCACCCACCCATTGCACACCATGGCACACACAGATACTAAAACTATGCATTTACACCCCTGCATGTCCCCTACCCAACGTCACCGGACAGGAGGTTCCAGACATGTCCACTCCCCCCACAGAAGAGGCCCACAGTGATGACAGCAGCTCTGTCCAACTGGATCTAGATGACCAGCCCGGCCCATCTGGGAACTCAGGACAGTCGGTTCCCCTCACACTGGCACAGGCCACCACAGAGCCTCCCCCCTCAGGAAACACCAGCACAGCACCCACCCAGCGGGCCCATACCTCTGTCCCCAGGACACGTCAAGCAGCAGTGTGTCCACCACTACAGGGAACCAAGGTTAACCCACCAACCCAACAACAGTAGGGTTCTGGGGGCAGTGGGCACACGGTTCAGGGGACAGAGGCGCAAGAACACAGGGGAACTGGGAGGGCTGCTGTACGACAGGGGGAGGACAGGCCCAGGAAACCCACTCTCCACGAGGCCCTCTCCAACATCATGGGAGCCTACCATCATTCTCAGGAGATGATGGCAACGGTACTGGCCAAGTTTCAGGAGACCCAGAGGCTGCAGGAGGAACAGTATTTGGTTTTCAGGGAGGAACTCAAGTCAATCAATACCACCCTGGGCACCATTGTAGGGGTGCTGAAGGACCTCGTGAACACCAGGAGGGACACTGTGGCACAACAAGGGGCCCCTGACACTAGCCTGGGCGATGAACTGCCCCCCACCTCTGCCGGCTCTAGTGGACAGGAGGCATTGCCACAGCACCACGACACCAGCACCCCACCCCTTGCAGATGGAGAACCACCCCGCAAACGGTCCCTGAGATCCAGGACAAAGACAGAGAACAATGCCAAGACCCCTGCCAAGAAATGAGACCACCCTAATTGTCATCCTTCTGTCCCACTTTGTCACCCTGTCCATCCCTAAACTGCCCTAGCTCCACTTCCTATGCCCCTTTGGACAATGCACCTGTGAGACAAATAGACTGGACTCTGCCATGGACATTCCTCCACCATCACCCCTGACCATTTTCCAACCCCCTCCACTAATTTGCACTGGAATAAACACCCTTGAATCACAAAACAATCTGGAGTCAGTCTGTGCTTTCACAAATGTGTATTAGCTATAACTAAGGAAAATAGCAATGTCCATAGTATTGTCAACATACCTATGTCAGACAGCACTAGTTCATGAGGTTACATAGCAGAGGTCACACAGTGGGACCCACATCTGTTAAATCGAAAGGGAAAGTGACAAATCAGGGTCCATACACTGGGTGAACATGACAGACAGATGAGAGGTCGAACAATTTTATCAGATGTAGGAGGCAGTGATGTCTTCTTACCTGTGTCTCACTGGAAGTATTGATGGATCACGGTGTTTCTGTTGTCTATGTCCTCTTCTTCTTCCACCTTTTCTTCACTGTCCACAGGCTCCACAGCTGCCACAAGACCTCCATCTGAACCATCCTCCTGCAGAATAGGCACCTGTTGTCGCAAAGCAAAGTTGTGCAGCTTACAGCAGGCCATGATGATCTGGCACACCTTGTTTGGTGAGTAGTATAGGGAACCACCTGTCATATCGAGGCACCTGAACCTAGCCTTCAGGAGGCTGAAGGTCCTCTCTATAACCCTCCTAGTTCACCCATGTGCCTCATTGTAGCATTCCTCTGCCCTTGTCCTGGGATTCCTCACTGGGGTCAGTAGGCATGACAGGTTGGGGTACCCAGAGTCACCTGCAAATGTCGAGGGACAACTGTTAGACACACACTATCCCTTAGGGACAACCCCAGACAACTATTCACACTGTATAGGGTCCATGTCCTCCCCTAATAGCCACACAGGGTGCCTCTGGAGTTGGCCGATCACATAAGGAATGCTGCTATTCCTCAAAATGTAAGCGTCATGCACTGAGCCAGGAAACTTGGCGTTTACATGGGAGATGTACTGGTCGGCCAAACACACCATCTGCACATTCATTGAATGGTAACTCTTCCGGTTTCTGTACACCTGTTCACTCCTGCGGGGGGGGCCAAGGCCACATGTGTCCCATCAATGGCACCTATGATGTTGGGGATATGTCCCAGAGTATAGAAGTCACCTTTCACTGTAGGCAAATCCTCCACCTGAGGCAACATGATGTAGCTGTGCATGTGTTTCAGCAGGGCAACACTCTGGACAACACGTTTGAGAACATAGGCTGGGACATCCCTGATGCCATGCCACTGTAGTTTGAAAAGACCCACTTGCCAGGAAATGGAGTACTGACAGGACCTGCACTAGAGGGGGGATACCTGTGGGATGAAGGATAGCTGACATCAGGTCTGGCTCCAACTGGGCACACAGTTCCTGGATTGTGGCACGATCAAGTCTGTAGGTGACTATTACATGTCGCTCTTCCATTGTCGACAGGTCCACCAGTGGTCTGTACACCGGAGGATGCCGCATCTCCTCACCTGCCCCAGCGGACGTGCTCTATGGATGAGAACAGCAAGCAGAAGGTCAGCCAACACTGAGGTACGAAAACACAACTTTATTGCACACATTTGTCAATCCGCTATGTGCCTGTCTTAGTGTGTATGCAAGGCCTAGATATCTTTGATGCATTTAAAATTAATGCCCTGTGGCCCCCTGAAATGGCGGCTGCCTGACCTGTAATGTGGGACAATGGCATATGAGGTAACTGCGCTGGCGTTGTACACCGTCACGGTAGGCGGTCGAAGACCGCAGTCGAATCCGGCATTGGTTAACATAGGACCCTTTGGGTCCAAGAGCCAATGACGATGTACGCCGGCGGTGACAGTACGCAGGGAGAGAGGAGGGAGATGTGGAGGAGGGGAACACAGTGAAGGCAGTGGATGTTGGTATGTGTGCATGGGTATGATGCTTGTGTGAGTGCTTGTGGGATGTGTGGTGCTTATGTTTGCCAGAGCCACCATTGTGTGTTGAGGTGTGTGCATGCTGGTCTGATAGTGTGCTTGGGATAGGCTGTGGTACATGGGATTCGGTCTGGGTGGGGGAGGCTGGACACAGGGACAATGGCTGCCAGCAGTGCAGAGGCCAGAGCCTGAAATGCTGTCTGTTGGGCTGCCTGGCCAGAATGAATGCCTTCCAGGTATGCATTTGTCTGTTGCAACTGCCTCTCTACACCCTGGATGGCTTTCAGAATGGTAGACTGCCCAACAGTGAGGGATCTCAGGAGGTCAATAGCCTCCTCACTGAGGACAGCAGGGCTGACTGGGGCAGGGCCTGAGGTGCCTGGGGCGAAGGAGATGCCCACCCTCCTGGGTGAGCGGCCACGGGACACACTCTTAGGGGCTGCTGTGAGGGCGGTGCTGGTAGGGGGGTGGTGGCTGTACCTGTAGATGTGGTGGGCGCAGAGGGGCCCGCCACCGCAAGGGAGCTTCCATCAGATGAAGAGTCTGTGTCGCTGGTTTCAGCTCCTGTCCCAGCCGTGGAGCTCCCCTTGCCCTCCGTCCCACTGGTGAATTCAGACTCCGTTGTCTGGCCCTCCAGGGCCATGTGGGATGCAGATCCCTCCTGCTCCGGTGGCACAGCTCCTCCGCCTGATGATGCTAATGCACACAAGTACAGGGAGACCACAAAAAGCGGGGGGGAGAAAGAAGAAAGACATGTTCAGTGTATACAATACCGCTACAGTTGGCGGACACTACAGACACAACAGCCCTCTGCACTACGCCATGCATTTGGAGTTCCCTAATTAATCACAGGGACATAGGGTACATGGCCTATGCCAGATTGCTGCACACATGGAAGTCACAGGAGCCTGACTAGGTGTAGATGGCTCTTACCACTGGTGGGAATGCGGTGCCACTTAGCCTGCCTCACAAAGGGTCCTTGCCTACAAAGCTCGCCCTAGCCTAGGGGAACCAACTGCCCACCTCCCCCACCCAGACACCTCAAATGCACGCAGAGTCAGCTGAATGTGAGTGCACTCATCCCTTTGTGGCTGCTGTGATGCCCTCAAGCACCATCAAACTCCGGACACGCCACCACCAGGATCCGGAACATCAGGGGAGGCCATGGTGCGACGGGCACCCCTCCCACATTTGGAGGCCATCCCCAGCTGGGCCTCCGCCGTCTTCTTGCTCCAGCGGCGAAGGTCCTCCCATCTTTTACGGCAGTGGGTGCTCCGTCTGTGGTGGACACCCAGGGTCCGGACGTCCTTGGAGATGGCATGACAAATATCCTTCTTCTGGTGGGCGCTGACCTAGAGGAATAGTACAGGGGAAAATTTAACACTTTTACCATCTGGACCGTTACAGTTATTGTCCCACGTTCCCACCCTTGCCCTGACGCACTTACACTCACCGTCCGATCATGCAGGCCTCATGTACCCCCCGTATCTTCCATCCACACCACTCCAAACAGGCATTGCCCATACAGCATGCTCACAGTGTACTCACCTGTTTGTCTGGAGGACCGTAGAGTAGCGTGTACTGGGGGAGGACCCCATCCACTAGTTTGTCCAACTCCTCTGATGTGAAGGCAGGGGCCCTCTCCCCAGACACCTATCATCACCTCTATGGGAAAATCATGAGAAAACAGTTTTCTCTCAAACATGATTCATGAAATCCCACCTTGGTAAAATCACCTTGGCACACACTGCGATTCCTAAAATTAGTATGGTGCCATCAACAAATGATTTATATTGTAACTAACATTTGTTATCAACCTTTATACGTTCTCCTTTTATGACCCTCAAAACCTGCCATCACTACAATGCATTTCAATGGGTGCTATCATGTACATTGGTCCCAATAAGGCTGCCAGCACGTCCTGGTTAAAGTGCTGACAGCGAATCAGATCTCACCATGATATCCATGCTTAGGCTCCTGCCTGATATACAAATTTTGTTTTCCTTTAGTATCGTAAAACTGCTGAATGGATTTACCCCAAATGAGAAAAAGCGTGATCTGCAGACCAAAAGCGAAATTTCTGGCACATTTTGTGTATTGCTGTCCTTCGGTTCCAGCTGTAGCTGTGTTCAAAACCCCTATGGAAATTAAAATGGGAAACACCTTTTTTTTACCCTCCTTTTTCTCGGCCCCCTTTTGACAGATCACCCACAAGCCTTCCATGCACAAGGATCATTGACACCGCCACCAGCACCCCATCACCAGAACACCGCCACACCGAATCATGGAATGTGATTTGGTGGGCGGTGTTCTGATGACGGGGCTGTGGAGGTGGAGCAGCCTCTACTTCCCCGCCGACCGCCAGTATGGCTGTTGGTGGCACTCCGTCCAAAAAAAGATGGAGGGCTGCCAGCAGTCATAATACGCGGTGTGGAAAACTGCCTGCACTGGCGGTCTTCAGCACGGTGGTTCCTCGGCGGTCTTTGAAAAAGACTGCCAAGGTCGAAATGAGGGCCTTAATCTCTTCAGGAAACTCCTTGTACGTTGAAAATCAATGAACCGCCTGCTGAAATCAATGCAAAGCCTGCATTGCGAAGGTGATATTGCTGCACAGCCAACCAGAATGACGCATCCCTGACTTCCCAACTAGAAATTCGACTCAGCGCTTACCGGATCAACACAGCACCCATGCCTTCTTCCAGCGCATCAAGGATTTTTCCTGCATTGTCCCTGGGCATCAAAATATCCCCACACAGCAGTGACGAACCAAGACTGAGCACCGTAAAATGACTCACACCCCTTGCAGCATGGAAAGAAACTATGTATCATCTGTGCTGCATCAGAAAATTTGACACAAACCCTATTTTTTCATGCATCTCCTCGTCAGCTGTCTCCTTGTGCTATTATTTTTCATGCATACCAGATACTGTGTGTAACAAAGAGACAACTGTTTATTACTAAGGATCAAGACACATTTAAACCTTTTAAAAGTGATATTTCAACTTGTGCTTATTGGATCTTTGTTGTTTTTGCCCTTATTTTATTGAGATAAATATTATTTATTTTTCCAAATCTGTGTGATATATTTTTGTGGGTTTTTCACTGTCACTGCATGATTTCTTGCACAAATACTTTACACATTGCCTTCTAAGTTAAGCCTGACTGCCCAGTGCCAAGCTATCAGAGTGTGAGCACATGGTAGTTTGGATTGCATGTGACTTACCCTGAATAGGATTGTGGTCCCTCCTTCGACAAGGATGTATACAGAGACCCCATTTCTAACAAGCTGGGTTTAACTTAGAGGCGACATGTAAAGTATTTATGCAGCACACAAACAGTAATAACGTGAACAAAAATAACACAAGAAAAATCCTAAAACAATTTAGAATAATAAAGTAATTCGTAATAAATAAAATGACACCAGAATCACAAAAACCCAATCAGTAGAACCAGAGACATTGTTTTTCAAATTGTTTGGTAACATTTTTGCCTAAAAGCACAAAGCACTAACTGCGGGTATCTGGTCATACCAGACCAGCACAAGGTCCCAGGTTCAGGCTGAATGCAATGGAGCACGGGCCAAATACATGGATCAGGTTAGTCCTGCTAAGAGTTGCACCTTAAGCCCTTGATGCAAGGCTTTGTGTCGCTCAGCATTTGTTCTGATCAGAAGCTGTGTGGTGCTGTGATGCAGAGTTCTGTGTCGAGTTGCATTGTACTGCATTGATTCTGATCAGGAGCCGCAAGGGCTGCGATGTGAGGTTTGGTATCAAGTTAGATCATGCTGCACTGGTGTAGATGAGGCTGCTAATCGGGTCCTAAAAGGGCTGTGAAGCATGATCCTGCATCGAGTTGCATCGCGTCCCATTGATTCGATGAGGACACCGATCAGAGACTGCATCTATGTGAGGTCCTGCGTAGAGCTGCATTAGATTTGATGGGACCCTCAGTTGGGCAAGGCAGCATTCAGTCAGATGCCAGCCAAAGGACCAGGACCCGGGGGTACCTCTTGGGGGATCGAGACTCCAGGCATCAGCAGGGCTCAGGCAGGTCCAGTTGCAGGTTCAGGCAGTTCCAGTGAAGAGGGTCAGCTATGAAGTTGCAGGGAGACCTCTGAAGCTTGTTGTGTTCCAATAGCTCACACAGGAGATCAGCCAATTGACCCCTGTAGTCACTCTGGGTTAGCCTGGTATCAAGGGAAGCAGGTCCAGTTTTCATTCCCAGACAGCACAGCAGTCCTCAAGAAAAAAGGCAGTCATCTGCTGCAGAGCAGTCCTGCTTCTGTAATGTTCACAGGTCCGGAGTGTTCTGATGAGTGGTTCAGGAGATCCACTCTGTATAACTGCTGCCAGCCTCTGTGTGTCCGGGGGGGGACATCCTGTCCTACCCCACATCTGGTTCTGGAAAGTTCCTCCCTTCCCCTTTCAAGCTCCAAGAAGCCTGTGGTGACAAAAGGACAGTGTCAGGTTCCGTTACGTGTGCTGGTGGCAAGCCCTTTGAAGTGCAAGTAGGGCAGGGGACAGCTCCACCCCCATCTACCCTGAAGGATGTCCTATTTTGGCCACATTTAGTCCCATTTGTGTCTCTTGTCTGGAGGGAATACCCAAACCCACACATGGGGCCATTCTCAGTCATGTGACCCAGGCTACTGGTAGAAGGAAAACGTGGGTAGGGTTGGCCCTATGAACTATGAACTTTTACCGCTTTGGTTAAAATAAAAAGAGAATTGGATCTGCTGTCTGTAACCAGAGAGGAGCCCTGAAACACTTGGCCAGCTCCCTCTTGTATCCAGGACAAAGATGTGGACTTTAAGGGTCAGTTGGTTGACCTCCTGTGTGGCTACAGGGAAACAATAAGCTGCAAGTGGCCTTTTCCTGGAATCACCCAGCTACCAGTGGCAACTGGACCACAAATGTACACTGCTGTTGACCTCTGCCTGACATCCTGTGAGTCTCCAAATGTGACCTGTGAGTTCCTGGGGGCCTTAGTAATGTACTGTGCTTGGTTGGGACTTAAAAGATCAAGGGCCACATTGAGCAAATGTTTTTGCATTTGCAAACAGTGCAAATCAGAAAAATAGGTAATTTGCAAATGTAAAATTGCCTTCCAAAATGTATGAGAGACATTCACAGGCCAATTTTTGGGAATCGTGAAATTAGCAATTCTCTAAAATTGCAACTCAATTTTGTGAATCGCAAATTGTGATTCGCAAATAGGTAATAGCAAATTCAGTGTATAAATTATTTGCAAATTGTGAATGGTCACAAAACAAGGATTTTGCATGTGCAATTTACTACAACTCAAATCACGTGGTTATCTTGTGCAACCTGTATAAAGAGGCCCAGAGTGCATCAGTCTTTTCAACAATGGCTGCACTCTATGTCATGACGAGGATGAGGATCCTCACAGGTTTGAGGAGAGGGAAGAGGAAACAGGAGTGTATTTTCAGATTGTACATGACTTTCTTTGATGACCAAACAGATGATGTATGACAAGTATAGATTCATGATTTTAGACCTAATAGCAGATTTGCAATCACAAATGCAACAACACACACACACAAAAAAACCAATGCAATACCCACTCATATGCAGGTATTATGTTCCCTGCACCTCCTAGCCTAAGGAAGCTATCAGGGTGTAATAGCAGCAGCAGGAGGTGTGTCCCAAAGTGCGCTCTCACGCTTCTTCCATGCGTTACTGAATGCAATGCTAACCAAAATAAATGAGCACATCAAATTCCCCAACACCCAACAGGACTTGCAGCTCACAAAATTACATTTCTATCAGTTAGCCCAATTCCCACATGTCATTGGCTGCACTGATAGGACACATGTCGCAATCTGTCCACCATCTGCCAATGAATATATATATATATATATATATACAGAAATCAAAAATGCAGGCATTCCATGAACATACAGGTCATCTGCAATGTCTCAAACATCATCACTGATTTAGTGGCCAGATCCCCTGGTAGCACACATGACTCCTCTATATTCAGGCATAGTGGAATCTACACACTGCTACTTGGTCGAGAGTTTGGAGAAGGATACCTGTTAGAAATGGGGTCTTTGGTTAGCAGTCAGATTACCCCCTGTCAAAGCAAGGACCCTCACTCCAGTCAGGGCAAAGGAGAAACACACCTGGTTAATCCCCGCTCACCACCTTGGTAGGTTGACACGAGCAGGCAGGCTTAACTCAGTAATTTGGTATTTGTACCAACACACAGTAATCTAGTGAAAACACTACAAAATGGACACCACATCTGTTTAGAAAAAATAGGCAATATTTATCTAACTCAAACAAGACCAAAATGACAAAAATCCAACATACACAAGTCAAGATATGAATTTTCAAAAGAATAAGAGTCTTCCAACATAGGAAACAATGGAAACATTGATTTTACACAAAGTACCTGGTTAGCGTAAAAAATAAAGCTGCATAGGCGAGCATGCATTGGAAAAGTCAGCAATGCGTTAATTCCTTACTCTCAAGTGAGGCCGTGTGTTGTTTCTTCTCCGGCCGGGTAGGCGATGTGTCATTTTTCTCCCTTGCAAGAGAAAGATGCGTCGATATCCGGACGATTCACAATGACTTAGACACCCAGGAATGATGTGTGTGAAATACGGTTGCGTGGTGTTAGAAAACCACACTGCGTTCGCAAGTGGGTATTGCATCATTTTTCCAGCCGCGATGCATTGATCTCCTAGCCGCGATGCAGGTGGAGCGTCGATTTTAGCCCCAAAGTGGGTGCCGCGTCAATTATCAGCAGTGTTGTGGACGGTGCATTGAAAATTTCTCCACACTGCGGTCTGTGCATGGATTTCTGTCCTTTTCCACGAGCTTCACCTTTCAAGGGCCCAGGGACTGGATGGGGAACCACGTGGCAGGGTAGGAGACTCAGCAGAGAGTCCAGGTGCTGGCAGAGGAAGTCTTTGATGGCCCTGAGTCTTCAAAACAGGAGGCAAGCTCAGTTCAAGCCCTTGGAAATTCTTCACAAGCAGGAATGTGCAACAAAGTCCAGTCTTTGTCCTCTTTCAGGCAGAAACAGCAACTGCAGCCAGCCCAGCAAAGCACAATCACAGGCAAAGGGGCAGTACTCTTCCTCCAGCTCTTCGGCTCTTTTCCTTGGCAGAGGTTCCTCTTGGTCCCAGAAGTAATCTTGGACAAATTTTGGGTCCACTGCTTATACACCTTTCTGCCTTTGAAGTAGGCAAACTTCAAAAGAAAGTCTTTGTTGTTCACAAGATCCTGCCTTGCCCGGGCCAGGCCCGACCCACACCAGCGGGTTGGAGACTGCATTTTGAGAGGGCAGGCACAACCCATTCAGGTGTAAGTGACCACTCCTCCCTTCACTCTAGCACAGACGGCTCATCAGGATATGCAGGCTACACCCCAACACCCTTTGTCTCACTGTCTAGAGAAGATTCACAGACAACCCAACTGTCAACAAGACCCAGACAGGGAATCCACAAACAGGCAGAGTCCCAGAATGGTTTGAGCAAGAAAATGCCTACTTTCTAAAAGTCACATTTTCAAACTAACAATCTAAAAACCAACTCCACTAAAAGATGCTTTTTTAAATTGTGAGTTCGGTGACCCCAAACTTCACATTTCTATCTGCTCCCAAAGGGAATCTGCACTTCAAAGTTATTTCAAAGCAGCCTCCATATTAACTTATGAGAGAGATAGGCCTTGCAAAAGTGAAAAACTAATGTAGCAGTACATGTTCCACCTTTAACATACACTGCACCCTGCCCATTGGGCTACCTAGGGCCTACCTTAGGGGTGCCTTACATGTATAAAAAGGGAAGGTTTAGGCCCTGCAAGTGGGTACACTTGTCAAGTCGAATTGGCTGTGCACACTGCACACACAGACACTGTAGTGGCAGGTCTGACATATGTTTACAGGTCTACTCATGTGTGAGGGACTATCAGTGCTGCAGGCCCCCTAGTAGCATTTGATTTACAGGCCATGGGCACCTCTAGTGCACTTTACTAGGGACTTACAAGTTCATCAAGAATGCCAAGGATAAACCAATCATCAATACAATTTACACAGAGAGCATATGCACTTTAGCACTGGTTAGCAGTGATAAAATGCCCAGAGTCCTATAGCCAACAAAAACAGGAAGAAGGAGGCAAAAAGTTAGGGATGACCCAGCAAAAAGGGCCATTTTCAACAATACCTACTTGGTAATTAATCACAGAACAATATAGCTTAGTGTACAGATGCAGTTAGATATGACAATGACTCAATGTTCACTATTGTCATTACAGCACAGTGCAAATGCAGTGTGTTCCTTCAACCTTACATCATACCTTAATTGAGCTACACCAAGTGAAAGGTGTTACAATGCTGCACATAGGATGATGCAAAGTGTGATTGAGAGGACATTTACCCTGCTGAAGAGTCGCTTTTGATGCCTGTATGAGGCACTACAATACAGTCCTGAGACCTGCAAGATTGTGGCTACATGTGCTATGTTGCACAACATCGCAACATTGAGAGGCACACCCCTGGGACCCTCAGTTACGGAGTCTGATGAGGGTGATGACCAATTACCACCCCGTCACCTAGCAGATGGATCAAGAGCAGTAGAAGGCAGACAAAGACGTGTTAAAATTATGTGCAATTATTTTTGATGTAAGTAAAGAAGAGGCCACGTATTGTTTTGGTATCACATTTATTGCCTTAACCTCAGGTCAAATATGTGGACATACAGCATAGTTATTCCAAAACCACAATCTGTACTGAAATCAAATGCTTCACCATTAACATGATATAGGTATTGCAATGTTGCAAAACAGCAAGCACTGGAACATGTCCCCATCACTTTTTGCATCCATGCAGCCCACTGAAAAGGTCAGTGGGCTCACCAGCATCTCTTGTTGAGGCTTCTGAGAAAGCACTGTCTGAAACTATGATGCCTATTCTCCATCACAGGGGCAGACACACTTCCTAGGCTAGAGAGCTCCTCACTATACCCACTACCTAGGTCGCTGTACCCAGCGATCTGAGTTGTCTGCATATTCTCCAGTGCATTGGTAACCTGCACCAATCCCGGTGCAACGTCTTCACTGCAATGTGCCATCTCCCCTTCCATGCCCATGGCATGTCAGGATAGTAAAGCATTTGCATTTGTGAGGCAATGGACAGATCTGCTAAACCCATCCAATCTACCCATCAATTGGTGATGATGTCTACAGAGGGAGGCATGGTCTTGCTGCATTACTGTGCAGAGTTCCTTAACCCCTAGTGTGCCCCGGACGAGGTAATCTTGTCCAAAGCACCGACGAGATCACCGCGCCCTGCTAGAGGCCCCCGATGGCCAGGCACACCCCTCCCCTAGGCAGGGATGGAAGGGGAATCGCTTACCTTACATCCCCGCCCCCCCCCTGCGGCCCCCGTGACTTCTGATGACGTCAGCCCACTTTCGCGCACTGACCTCATCAGAGGCCTTCCCTCCGGCGCAGGAAGCAAAGCATTTCTCCTCCGATCACGTGGAGGGGACGGTGAGGCATGTAAAGAGAGGAAAGGTCTTTCCTCTCCTTTCATGTCTCTCTGAGCATCAGCAGAAATGCCACTAGACACCAGGGAATTTTTTGTTTTTTTGTTTATTTGATAAGGAGAGCGGCCCCTTGGGCAAGGGCCGCTCTCCAGGGGGGCACTTTATTTTTGGGCTGTTTCTGCCCCCGGGGGGGGGGGCGCAGAAACCCCCCTAGACACCAGAGATTGTTTTTTTTTTTTTTATTTGTGGGGAGCAACCCCTTAGGCAAGGGTCGCTCCCCTGGGGGCAAACATTTTTCTAGGCCATTTCTGCCCCCCTTGGGGCAGATCGGCCTATTTTTATTAGGCCAATCTGCCCCCAAGGGGGGCAGAAACCACTAGACACCAGGGATTTTTGTATTTTTTTATTTACTAGTTAAGGAGAGCGCCCCCTTGGGCAAGGGCCGCTCTCCAGGGGGGGCTATTTGGTTTTTGGCTGTTTCTGCCCCCCTGGGGGCAGATTGGCTTAAAATTATTAGGCCGATCTGCCCCCAGGGGGTGGGCAGAAATCCACTAGACACCAGGGAAAATGTTATTTTTCTTTTCTTTTTTGTATGTTTTAGGAGCGACCCCTTGGGCAAGGGTCGATCCGGGGGGGGGGGGCAAATTATTATTAAGCCATTTCTGCCCCCCCGGGGGCAGATTGGCCTTGCGATCTGCCCCCGGGGGGGCAGAAACCACTAGACACCAGGGAATATATATTTTTGTGGGCTATTTGAAGTAAGGGGAGCTGCTCCCCCGGTGGGAATTATTTCTAGGCCATTTCTGCCCACCCTGGGGGCCCTGGCTGGGGGCAGATTGGCCTAATATTATTATGCCGATCTGCCCCCCGGGGGGGCAGAAACCACTAGACACCAGGGAATATTTTTTTGTGTGGGCTATTTCGAGTAAGGGGAGCGGCCCCTTGGGCATGGGCCGCTCCTCGGGGGGCAAATTATTTCTAGGCCAAAACCACTAGACACCAGGGCTAATTTTTTTTTTGTTTACTTTAATTGTTTTATGTTTGGGGAGCGACCCCTTCGGCAAGAGTCGCTCCTGGGGGGGGGGGGCAAATTATTATTGGGCCATTTCTGCACCCCCTTGGGGAAGATCAGCCTAATATAATTAGGCTGATCTGCCCCCGGGGGTTGGAAACTACAAGACACCAGGGAATTTTTTTTTATACTAACGCATAAGGGGAGCGGCCCCTTTGGCAAGGGCCACTCCCCGGGGGGGGGGGGGAAATTTTTAGGCCTTTTCTGCCCCCCCAGGAGGCAGATCATCCTAATATAATTAGGCGGATTTGCCCCGGGGGGCAGAAACCTCTAGACACCAGGGATATATATATTTTTCTATTCACTTTATGTTTTTATGTATGGGGATCGACCCCTTAGACAAGGGTCGCTCCCCTGGGGGCAAATTGTATTTAGGCCATTTCTCCCCCCCTTGGGGGCAGATCAGCCTATTTTTGTAAGGCCAATCCACCCCCTTTGGGGCAGAAACTTCTAGACACCATGGGTTGGTGTGTGTGTATGTGTGTGTTTTGTTTGGAGGGGGCAGTCCCTTGGGCAAGGGTCTCTCCCCATGGGGGCACATTACTGTTGGCCATAACTGTTCCACTTGGAGGCAGACTGGCCTATTTTGGAAGGCCCATCTGCCCCCAAGGGGGGCAGAAAGCCCACCAGAGACCAGGGAAGAATTTGTTTTCAAAATAAGAGGTTGGAAGTATGGCCATACCCGCACCCCAAATAAATGGGGCCAAAGTTGTTCTGCCCACCAGTGGGCAGATTGGGCAATTACCCCCGATCCACACCCCAGGGGGACAGAAAGTCTACTAGATGTCAGGGAATAAAAAAAATATAAGAAAATAGTGGGGTGGTGGCTACCAACCAGTATGGGCCTGGTTATGCCCACATCCAAACTGAAGGGGCTAACAGTCTTTCAGCCTTCCCCCGCACACTAAAACATCTTATCCCATGGCAAGCAAGAGGACATTTGATTATTTTTGGTTTTTGCTTTACATTTGGGCCATGAGAGTTTGGTAACTCTCAGAATAGTCCCACTTGGAATGACGAGGGCTGCACTTTTTTTTTATTTGGGACGCTGCCATGTAGAAAAATCCACAAGACCTAGACACATCTGAAAACTAAACATCTAGTTGATTCCAGGTTGGTGTGCTTCACATGCACCCCGCACCATTTCCTTACCCACAATGCCCTGCAAACATGCAACTTTGCTGGAAAGCACACATTTTCCCACATTTTTCTGATGGAACCTTCCGGAATCAGTAATCCACAAAATTCCTACCACCCAGCATTGTCTCATCTATACCGATAACATTTCTGCTGCAGTTGTCAGCCTGAATTTTTTTTTTTTCAAACTGCCCTTTTGGACCCACTTTGGTTCCCCCTCAATTTCGACATGTTTTTGGCTCTTCCCTGTCACAAACACTTGGCCCACCTACACAAGTGAGGTACCATTTTTATATGGAGACTTGGCGGAACTCTGGGTGGAAAGAAATTCGTGGCTCCTCTCAGATTCCAGAACTTTCTGTCACTGAAATGTGAGGAAAAAGTGTTTTTTTAGCCACATTTTGAAGTTTGCAAAGGATTCTGGGTAAAAGAACCTGGTGAGAGCTCGACAAGTCACCCCATCTTGGATTCCCCTAGGTCTCTAGTTTTCAAAAATGCGCAGGTTTGGTAGGTTTCCCTAGGTGGCGGCTGAGCTAGAGGCCAAAATCCACATGTAGGCACTTTGCAAAAAACACCTCTGTTTTCTTTGAGAAAATGTGATGTGTCCACTTTGTGTTTTGGGACATTTCCTGTCGCGGGCACTAGGCCTACCCACACAAGTGAGGTACCATTTTTATCAGGAGACTTGGGGGAACGCTGGGTGGAAGGAAATTTGTGGCTCCTCTCAGATTCCAGAACTTTATGTCACCGAAATGTGAGGAAAAAGTGTTTTTTTAGCCAAATTTTGAGGTTTGCAAAGGATTCTGGGTAAGAGAACCTGGTGAGAGCCCCACAAGTCACCCCGTCCTGGATTCCCCTAGGTCTCTGGTTTTCAAAAATGCACAGGTTTGGTAGGTTTCCCTAGGTGCCGGCTGACCTAGAAGCCAAAATCCACAGGTAGGCACTTTGCAAAAACACCTCTGTTTTCTGTGGAAAAATGTGATGTGTCCACGTTGTGTTTTGGGGCATTTCCTGTCGCGGGCACTAGGCCTACCCACACAAGTGAGATACCATTTTTATTGGGAGATGTGGGGGAACATAGAATAGCAAAACAAGTGTTATTGCCCCTTGTCTTTCTCTACAGTTTTTCCTTCCAAATATAAGACAGTGTGTAAAAAAGACATCTATTTGAGAAATGCCCTGTAATTCACATGCTAGTATTGGCACCCCAGAATTCAGAGATGTGCAAATAACCACTGCTCCTCAACACCTTATCTTGTGCCCATTTTGGAAATACAAAGGTTTTCTTGATACCTATTTTTGACTCTTTATATTTCAGCAAATGAATTGCTTTATACCCGGTATAGAATGAAAACCCACTGCAAGGTGCAGCTCATTTATTGGCTCTGGGTGCCTAGGGTTCTTGATGAAACCTACAAGCCCTATATATCCCCACAACCAGAAGAGTCCAGCGGACGTAACAGTATATTGCTTTCAAAAGTCTGACCTTGCAGGAAAAAGTTGCAGAGTAAAACGCCTGTATTTTTCACCTCAATTTCAATATTATTTTATTTCAGTTATTATTTTCTGCAGGAAACCCTTGTAGGATCTATACAAATTACCCATTGCTGAATTCAGAATTTTTTCTACTTTTCAGAAATGTTTAGGTTTCGGGGATCCAGCATTGGTTTCACACCCATTTCTGTCACTGACTGGAAGGAGGCTGAAAGCACAAAAAATCGTAAAAATGGGGTATGTCCCAGTAAAATGCCAAAATTGTGTTTTCTGATTCAAGTCTGCCTGTTCCTGAACACTGGGAAGCTGGTGATTTTAGCACAGCAAACCCTTTTTTGATACCATTTTCAGGGAAAAAACCACAAGCCTTCTTCTGCAGCCCTTTTTTCCCATTGTTTTAAAAAAAAAACGAAATTTTCACTGTATTTTGGCTAATTTCTTGGCCTTCTTCAGGAGAACCCACAATGTCTGGGTACCTCTAGAATCCCTAGCATGTTGGAAAAAAGGACGCAAATTTGGCGTGGGTAGCTTATGTGGACAAAAAGTTGTGAGGGCCTAAGCAAGAAGTATTCCAAATAGGCAAAAAAAGGCCTGGCACAGGAGGGGGAAAAGGCCTGGCAGCGAAGGGGTTAATGGCATTCGTCATCTACCTTAAATTGTCTGCTGTTGCTTTCTGTTCTTCCAACACTGTTACATTCAGCTAGCACATGTTGTGATTAGGCGACACCAAGGCCAATATTTATACTTTTTTAGTGCAGCATTTGTGCCGCTTTTTGATGCACAAGCGGCCCAAACTTACAAAATACAATTGTATTTTGTAAGTTTGGGCTGCTTTTGTGTAAAAAAATGGCGCAAATGCAGTGCTAAAAAAGTATAAATATGGGCCCAACTGTCTGTGCATTGATTTCACGTGCTTACATTGTAGGTGTTACATATTCAACATTGATGCCTCCAGACCTCGAAACATAGATGGGCCTTCACCTTCCTCCGAGCTCTGCCTACGTCTCCTGAGTGGAGTGTATTGGCTGTGAAAAAGGGACTGACGTCTGTGGGTGCATCTATCCTCTGAAGATGGTGTCATGTCACTGGACTCCAGGTTGAACTCGAGGAGTGGTGCCACTGTTGCCCTGCTTTCTGGGTTGTGCAGGTTTTGCGGGTGGTTGGAACACAATGTTTTAAACCTAGGATAGTGGCTGGCTTTCCTAATTCCCCCCAGTTTCTGTTTCTGCTGCGTGTGATGCAGGGACATCTGCAACATCAGTGAGCAATATGTCAGTTACAAATTACTTTTTCATGTCTCAGTTCATAGTTAAATTTTTGAGTTAACAGTTTCCCTGACATAGGCCCTCATTACAACATTGGCGGAAAAAGCCGCTTACCGCCAAGCAGAAGACCGCCAACACACTGCTGCGGCTGTGGAATTCCGCTAGAGCTATTACGACCCACTGCTAAGAAACCGCCAAAATCTAGACACCCACACAAGTCCGCCACACCAAACGTCAGTGATAAACTGGTGATAACAAAACCTCCACCATCACGCCAACAGGAATACGCCCACACTATCACGACCCACAAATCCACGTGGCGGTCTTTCAACCGCGGTATTCCATTGGCTGTACACACACATATACAAAACACTACCACATTGGACAATTCGAAATACCCACATCAGATACACATACACACACCACTCCCACACACCCAATACAATATAAAACACACACACACATTACCCACAAACCCTTACTACCCAAAAATCCGAAGAAGGCCAGACAGACAGCAAAGCAAAGACAACACCAGCATACAGAGGCACACAACACCATCACACATACACATCCACACACAAAACACTACACAGCCCTAAACATCACCCCACTCATCACAAAACACACCACCTCACACATCACCCACACCACCCCATGGCACCGCAAAGACACCCCAGGTTTTCTGAGGAGGAGCTCAGGGTCATGGTGGAGGAAATCATCCGGGTAGAGCCACAGCTATTCGGATCACAGGTGCAGCGCACCACCATAGCTAGGAAGATGGAGCTATGTCGCAGAATCGTGGACAGGGTCAACGCAGTGGGACAGCACCCAAGAACACAGAATGACATCAGGAAGAGGTGGAACGACCTACGGGGGAAGGTGCGTTGCGTGGTCTCAAGACACCACATTGCGTTTCAGTGGACTGGCGGTGGACCCCCACCTCCTCACCCACAACTAACAACATGGGAGGAGCAGGTCTTGGCTATACTGCATCCTGATGGCCTCGCAGGAGTACCTGGCGGAATCAACTCTAGTAAGTAAAATCTTTAACTACTTCATTCCCCACCCTACCTGCATGCTATCACATACCCCCACCCTCACCCTCACCCCCATCAGTCCTACTCCTCACATATGTCCCACTAGCACAAACCACACATCCCAACACCAAGCCCTGCATGCAACAACAAAGCATCAACACCCATCACCAATGCATGTCCACTACACAAACCCCTAAACAATTATCACACAAGCTCCTACATAGGAATGGAAGCACTGGGGTACAGGGTCACCCACCCATTGCACACCATGGCACACACAGATACTAAAACTATGCATTTACACCCCTGCATGTCCCCTACCCAACGTCACCGGACAGGAGGTTCCAGACATGTCCACTCCCCCCACAGAAGAGGCCCACAGTGATGACAGCAGCTCTGTCCAACTGGATCTAGATGACCAGCCCGGCCCATCTGGGAACTCAGGACAGTCGGTCCCCTCACACTGGCACAGGCCACCACAGAGCCTCCCCCCTCAGGAAACACCAGCACAGCACCCACCCAGCGGGCCCATACCTCTGTCCCCAGGACACGTCCAGCAGCAGTGTGTCCACCACTACAGGGAACCAAGGTTAACCCACCAACCCAACAACAGTAGGGTTCTGGGGGCAGTGGGCACACGGTTCAGGGGACAGAGGCGCAAGAACACAGGGGAACTGGGAGGGCTGCTGTACGACAGAGGGAGGACAGGCCCAGGAAACCCACTCTCCACGAGGCCCTCTCCAACATCATGGGAGCCTACCATCATTCTCAGGAGACGATGGCAACGGTACTGGCCAAGTTTCAGGAGACCAAGAGGCTGCAGGAGGAACAGTATTTGGTGTTCAGGGAGGAACTCAAGTCAATCAATACCACCCTGGGCACCATTGTAGGGGTGCTGAAGGACCTCGTGAACACCAGGAGGGACACTGTGGCACAACAAGGGACCCCTGACACTAGCCTGGGCGATGAACTGCCCCCCACCTCTGCCGGCTCTAGTGGACAGGAGGCACTGCCACAGCACCACGACACCAGCACCCCACCCCTTGCAGATGGAGAACCACCCCGCAAACGGTCCCTGAGATCCAGGACAAAGACAGAGAACAATGCCAAGACCCCTGCCAAGAAATGAGACCACCCTAATTGTCATCCTTCTGTCCCACTTTGTCACCCTGTCCATCCCTAAACTGCCCTAGCTCCACTTCCTATGCCCCTTTGGACAATGCACCTGTGAGACAAATAGACTGGACTCTGCCATGGACATTCCTCCACCATCACCCCTGACCATTTTCCAACCCCCTCCACTAATTTGCACTGCAATAAACACCCTTGAATCACAAAACAATCTGGAGTCAGTCTGTGCTTTCACAAATGTGTATTAGCTATAACTAAGGAAAATAGCAATCTCTATAGTATTGTCAACATACCTATGTCAGACAGCTCTAGTTCATGAGGTTACATAGCAGAGGTCACACAGTGGGACCCACATCTGTTAAATCGAAAGGGAAAGTGACAAATCAGGGTCCATACACTGGGTGAACATGACAGACAGATGAGAGGTCGAACAATTTTATCAGATGTAGGAGGCAGTGATGTCTTCTTACCTGTGTCTCACTGGAAGTATTGATGGATCACGGTGTTTCTGTTGTCTATGTCCTCTTCTTCTTCCACCTTTTCTTCACTGTCCACAGGCTCCACAGCTGCCACAAGACCTCCATCTGAACCATCCTCCTGCAGAATAGGCACCTGTTGTCGCAAAGCAAAGTTGTGCAGCTTACAGCAGGCCATGATGATCTGGCACACCTTGTTTGGTGAGTAGTATAGGGAACCACCTGTCATATCGAGGCACCTGAACCTAGCCTTCAGGAGGCTGAAGGTCCTCTCTATAACCCTCCTAGTTCACCCATGTGCCTCATTGTAGCATTCCTCTGCCCTTGTCCTGGGATTCCTCACTGGGGTCAGTAGGCATGACAGGTTGGGGTACCCAGAGTCACCTGCAAATGTCGAGGGACAACTGTTAGACACACACTATCCCTTAGGGACAACCCCAGACAACTATTCACACTGTATAGGGTCCATGTCCTCCCCTAATAGCCACACAGGGTGCCTCTGGAGTTGGCCGATCACATAAGGAATGCTGCTATTCCTCAAAATGTAAGCGTCATGCACTGAGCCAGGAAACTTGGCGTTTACATGGGAGATGTACTGGTCGGCCAAACACACCATCTGCACATTCATTGAATGGTAACTCTTCCGGTTTCTGTACACCTGTTCACTCCTGCGGGGGGGCCAAGGCCACATGTGTCCCATCAATGGCACCTATGATGTTGGGGATATGTCCCAGAGTATAGAAGTCACCTTTCACTGTAGGCAAATCCCCCACCTGAGGGAACATGATGTAGCTGTGCATGTGTTTCAGCAGGGCAACTGTAAGGAAATGCCTCCTTGGCATGGTTGCCCCCTGACTTTTTGCCTTTGCTGATGCTATGTTTACAATTGAAAGTGTGCTGAGGCCTGCTAACCAGGCCCCAGCACCAGTGTTCTTTCCCTAACCTGTACTTTTGTATCCACAATTGGCAGACCCTGGCATCCAGATAAGTCCCTTGTAACTGGTACTTCTAGTACCAAGGGCCCTGATGCCAAGGAAGGTCTCTAAGGGCTGCAGCATGTCTTATGCCACCCTGGAGACCTCTCACTCAGCACAGACACACTGCTTACCAGCTTGTGTGTGCTAGTGAGGACAAAACAAGTAAGTCGACATGGCACTCCCCTCAGGGTGCCATGCCAGCCTCTCACTGCCTATGCAGTATAGGTAAGACACCCCTCTAGCAGGCCTTACAGCCCTAAGGCAGGGTGCACTATACCATAGGTGAGGGTACCAGTGCATGAGCATGGTACCCCTACAGTGTCTAAACAAAACCTTAGACATTGTAAGTGCAGGGTAGCCATAAGAGTATATGGTCTGGGAGTCTGTCAAACACGAACTCCACAGCACCATAATGGCTACACTGAAAACTGGGAAGTTTGGTATCAAACTTCTCAGCACAATAAATGCACACTGATGCCAGTGTACATTTTATTGTAAAATACACCACGGAGGGCACCTTAGAGGTGCCCCCTGAAACTTAACCGACTATCTGTGTAGGCTGACTAGTTTTAGCAGCCTGCCACAAACCGAGACATGTTGCTGGCCCCATGGGGAGAGTGCCTTTGTCACTCTGAGGCCAGTAACAAAGCCTGCACTGGGTGGAGATGCTAACACCTCCCCCAGGCAGGAATTGTCACACCTGGCGGTGAGCCTCAAAGGCTCACCTCCTTTGTGCCAACCCAGCAGGACACTCCAGCTAGTGGAGTTGCCCGCCCCCTCCGGCCAGGCCCCACTTTTGGCGGCAAGGCCGGAGAAAATAATGAGAAAAACAAGGAGGAGTCACTGGCCAGTCAGGACAGCCCCTAAGGTGTCCTGAGCTGAAGTGACTCTAACTTTTAGAAATCCTCCATCTTGCAGATGGAGGATTCCCCCAATAGGGTTAGGATTGTGACCCCCTCCCCTTGGGAGGAGGCACAAAGAGGGTGTACCCACCCTCAGGGCTAGTAGCCATTGGCTACTAACCCCCCAGACCTAAACACGCCCTTAAATTTAGTATTTAAGGGCTACCCTGAACCCTAGAAAATTAGATTCCTGCAACTACAAGAAGAAGGACTGCCTAGCTGAAAACCCCTGCAGAGGAAGACCAGAAGACGACAACTGCCTTGGCTCCAGAAACTCACCGGCCTGTCTCCTGCCTTCCAAAGATCCTGCTCCAGCGACGCCTTCCAAAGGGACCAGCGACCTCGACATCCTCTGAGGACTGCCCCTGCTTCGAAAAGACAAGAAACTCCCGAGGACAGCGGACCTGCTCCAAGAAAAGCTGCAACTTTGTTTCCAGCAGCTTTAAAGAACCCTGCAAGCTCCCCGCAAGAAGCGTGAGACTTGCAACACTGCACCCGGCGACCCCGACTCGGCTGGTGGAGAACCGACACCTCAGGAGGGACCCCAGGACTACTCTGATACTGTGAGTACCAAAACCTGTCCCCCCTGAGCCCCCACCGCGCCGCCTGCAGAGGGAATCCCGAGGCTTCCCCTGACCGCGACTCTTTGAATCCGAAGTCCCGACACCTGGGAGAGACCCTGCACCCGCAGCCCCCAGGACCTGAAGGACCGGACTTTCACTGGAGAAGTGACCCCCAGGAGTCCCTCTCCCTTGATCAAGTGGAGGTTTCCCCGAGGAACCCCCCCCTTGCCTGCCTGCAGCGCTGAAGAGATCCCTAGATCTCCCATTGACTTCCATTACAAACCCGACGCTTGTTTCTACACTGCACCCGGCCGCCCCCGCGCTGCTGAGGGTGAAATTTCTGTGTGGGCTTGTGTCCCCCCCGGTGCCCTACAAAACCCCCCTGGTCTGCCCTCCGAAGACGCGGGTACTTACCTGCAAGCAGACCGGAACCGGGGCACCCCCTTCTCTCCATTCTAGCCTATGTGTTTTGGGCACCACTTTGAACTCTGCACCTGACCGGCCCTGAGCTGCTGGTGTGGTGACTTTGGGGTTGCTCTGAACCCCCAACGGTGGGCTACCTTGGACCAAGAACTAAGCCCTGTAAGTGTCTTACTTACCTGGTTAACCTAACAAATACTTACCTCCCCTAGGAACTGTGAAAATTGCACTGTGTCCACTTTTAAAACAGCTATTTGTGAATAACTTGAAAAGTATACATGCAATTTTGATGATTTGAAGTTCCTAAAGTACTTACCTGCAATACCTTTCGAATGAGATATTACATGTAGAATTTGAACCTGTGGTTCTTAAAATAAACTAAGAAAAGATATTTTTCTATACAAAAACCTATTGGCTGGATTTGTCTCTGAGTGTGTGTACCTCATTTATTGTCTATGTGTATGTACAACAAATGCTTAACACTACTCCTTGGATAAGCCTACTGCTCGACCACACTACCACAAAATAGAGCATTAGTATTATCTCTTTTTACCACTATCTTACCTCTAAGGGGAACCCTCGGACTCTGTGCATGCTATTCCTTACTTTGAAATAGCACATACAGAGCCAACTTCCTACAGCAACACTCTGGACAACACGTTTGAGAACATAGGCTGGGACATCCCTGATGCGATGCCACTGTAGTTTGAAAAGACCCACTTGCCAGGAAATGGAGTACTGACAGGACCTGCACTTGAGGGGGGATACTTGTGGGATGAAGGATAGCTGACATCAGGTCTGGCTCCAACTGGGCACACAGTTCCTGGATTGTGGCACGATCAAGTCTGTAGGTGACTATTACATGTCGCTCTTCCATTGTCGACAGGTCCACCAGTGGTCTGTGCACCGGAGGATGCCGCATCTCCTCACCTGCCCCAGCGGACGTGCTCTATGGATGAGAACAGCAAGCAGAAGGTCAGCCAACACTGAGGTACGAAAACACAACTTTATTGCACACATTTGTCAATCCGCTATGTGCCTGTCTTAGTGTGTATGCAAGGCCTAGATATCTTTGATGCATTTAAAATTAATGCCCTGTGGCCCCCTGAAATGGCGGCTGCCTGACCTGTTATGTGGGACAATGGGATATGAGGTAACTGCGCTGGCGTTGTACACCGTCACGGTAGGCGGTCGAAGACCGCAGTCGAATCCGGCATTGGTTAACATAGGACCCTTTGGGTCCAAGGAGCCAATGACGATGTACGCCAGCGGTGACAGCACGCAGGGAGAGAGGAGGGAGATGTGGAGGAGGGGGACACAGTGAAGGCAGTGGATGTTGGTATGTGTGCATGGGTATGATGCTTGTGTGAGTGCTTGTGGGATGTGTGGTGCTTATGTTTGCCAGAGCCACCATTGTGTGTTGAGGTGTGTGCATGCTGGCCTGATGGTGTGCTTGGGATAGGCTGTGGTACATGGGATTGGGTCTGGGTGGGGGAGGCTGGACACAGGGACAATGGCTGCCAGCAGTGCAGAGGCCAGAGCCTGAAATGCTGTCTGTTGGGCTGCCTGGCCAGAATTAATGCCTTCCAGGTATGCATTTGTCTGTTGCAACTGCCTCTCTACACCCTGGATGGCTTTCAGAATGGTAGACTGCCCAACAGTGAGGGATCTCAGGAGGTCAATAGCCTCCTCACTGAGGACAGCAGGGCTGATTGGGGCAGGGCCTGAGGTGCCTGGGGCGAAGGAGATGCCACGGGACACACTCTTAGGGGCTGCTGTGAGGGCGGTGCTGGTAGGGGGGTGGTGGCTGTACCTGTAGATGTGGTGGGCACAGAGGGGCCCGCCACCGCAAGGGAGCTTCCATCAGATGAAGAGTCTGTGTCGCTGGTTTCAGCTCCTGTCCCAGCCGTGGAGCTCCCCACGCCCTCCGTCCCACTGGTGAATTCAGACTCCGTTGTCTGGCCCTCCAGGGCTATGTGGGATGCAGATCCCTCCTGCTCCGGTGGCACAGCTCCTCCGCCTGATGATGCTAATGCACACAAGAACAGGGAGACCACAAAAAGGGGGGGGGGAGAAAGAAGAAAGACATGTTCAGTGTATACAATACCGCTACAGTTGGCGGACACTACAGACACAGCAGCCCTCTGCACTACGCCATGCATTTGGAGTTCCCTAATGAATCACAGGGACATAGGGTACATGGCCTATGCCAGATTGCTGCACACATGGAAGTCACAGGAGCCTGACTAGGTGTAGATGGCTCTTACCACTGGTGGGAATGCGGTGCCACTTAGCCTGCCTCACAAAGGGTCCTTGCCTACAAAGCTCGCCCTAGCCTAGGGGAACCAACTGCCCACCTCCCCCACCCAGACACCTCCAATGCACGCAGAGTCAGCTGAATGTGAGTGCACTCACCCCTTTGTGGCTGCTGTGATACCCTCAAGCACCATCAAACTCCGGACACGCCACCACCAGGATCCGGAACATCAGGGGAGGCCATGGTGCGACGGGCACCCCTCCCACATTTGGAGGCCATCCCCAGCTGGGCCTCCGCCGTCTTCTTGCTCCAGCGGCGAAGGTCCTCCCATCTTTTACGGCAGTGAGTGCTCCGTCTGTGGTGGACACCCAGGGTCCGGACGTCCTTGGAGATGGCATGACAAATATCCTTCTTCTGGTGGGTGCTGACCTAGAGGAATGGAACAGGGGAAAATTTAACACTTTTACCATCTGGACCGTTCAGTTATTGTCCCACGTTCCCACCCTTGCCCTGACGCACTTACACTCACCGTCCAATCATGCAGGCCTCATGTACCCCCCGTATCTTCCATCCACACCACTCCAAACAGGCATTGCCCATACAGCATGCTCACAGTGTACTCACCTGTTTGTCTGGAGGACCGTAGAGTAGCGTGTACTGCGGGAGGACCCCATCCACTAGTTTGTCCAACTCCTCTGATGTGAAGGCAGGGGCCCTTTCCCCAGACACCTATCATCACCTCTATGGGAAAATCATGAGAAAACAGTTTTCTCTCAAACATGATTCATGAAATCCCACCTTGGTAAAATCACCTTGGCACACACTGCGATTCCTAAAATTAGTATGGTGCCATCAACAAATGATTTATATTGTAACTAACATTTGTTATCAACCTTTATACGTTCTCCTTTTTTGACCCTCAAAACCTGCCATCACTACAATGCATTTCAATGGGTGCTATCATGTACATTGGTCCCAATAAGGCTGCCAGCACGTCCTGGTTAAAGTGCTGACAGCGAATCAGATCTCACCATGATATCCATGCTTAGGCTCCTCCCTGATATACAATTTTTTTTTCCTTTAGTATCGTAAAACTGCTGAATGGATTTACCCCAAATGAGAAAAAGCGTGATCTGCAGACCAAAAGTGAAATTTCTGGCACATTTTGTGTATTGCTGTCCTTCGGTTCCAGCTGTAGCTGTGTTCAAAACCCCTATGGAAATTAAAATGGGAAACACCTTTTTTTTACCCTCCTTTTTCTCGGCCCCCTTTTGACAGATCACCCACAAACCTTCCATGCACAAGGATCATTGACACACTTTGGAAAATTACATGAAGATGTGTCAAACGACACCAAAGATGTAGGTAAGTAAAAAAAATGTTTCCTATAGAAACATGGTCCTAACTATATCACTGTATCTACCTACTAGTGACCACCAGTATGCAATCTATATATATATATATATATATATATATATATATATATATATATATATATATATATAAAGATACATAGATATAGATATATCATTTACAAAAAGGATTCACCGCACTCCAAACAATTATTTATTCAAGCTCTTTGGCAACCACCAATGCGGTGAGCCATGAGCAAGAGTTGAAACGCATTGGTGGTTGATGAAGAGTTTGAATAAATAATAATTAATTGGAGTTCCTGGAGTGAGGTGAATCCTTTTCATTAACGACATTGACCAAGGATGGTCTCCTTCGTCACTTGCACCAGCATTATAGTGTGCCGCAACAACTCTGTGACCAATTTCTTTTAGAATATGTATATATGTATATATATTTATAGAAATAAATCCAATAAGAGTTTATACATATTTTAAAATGTGGTATTTGTAAATAAAATGAGGCCATTACAAACAATACATGACACAATAAAAAAGAGAAGGAAGAACTAACACAGACCAATCAATATGTATTTTATCATATATCCTTCTGCTTTACTGTTATTCAAAGCTTATAAAGTTTAATTCCTATAAAAATGGCCAGCGCTTGCATATGTTGTCAATAATTTTTCATTGACGCATTTCAGTGGAAAAAATATGATAAAATCGGCCTTTTCGGGACTAACATAGATATTAGTCTTTCTTACAAATGGACAACATTTAAATACATCAGCTATCAAACTGGAATCATATGCAAGTCCCATATTCCAATAAGCATTTCATTCAGCAACCTCACTTCAGTCTCGTTTAGGTAACAGCCACAGCTGAAAACAGAAACAAGCATTGGGAAAGCCCATAAGTCTCACCTATTAAAGCTATTGACTTTGCCAATGTCTTTTAGTCATGTTTTGCAGCAATTTGGAATAGGGTAGAGTGGTGTGGTCTATGTGAAGTAGTGTAGAATGGTATAGAGGGGGTGGAATAGAGTGTTGTAGTCTGGATTGACATAGAGTAGGGTGTCTTAGGGTAGAGTGGCATAGACTAGCGTAGAGTAGTACAGTTGTCGGTGTAAATGACTTGAGCGTTGATAGAGACGGCAGATAGAGTGGAAGAAACATAAATACAAAGCTTTATGCCTGGGTTAAAAGTAAGAAGGCACATTTCACATCCCGGAATAATATGGAAACATTAGAAAATTTCAAATAGTGTTTTCCAAAAAGATAAGGAATAACAAAGACAAAGGAAGTACTTGGTCCATGGTCCCGGGAGGTCCAAACACAAGAAAGAAAGGGAAGCCTACTGGAGCTAAACAATCAATAGACTGCAAACAAGAGTGACAACAAAAACAACTAATGGTATGCTGTGGGCGGGTTGTATGCACACTGAATTTATAAACAATACTCTTGCAGGACAGCACATCTGCTGCGTAGGCAAGACCTAAGAAACAAACAGTGCCTTACAATAAAAAGTGGTGCTCATCAACCCCCATTAACTTATTCCACATTTGTGTTATGTCTCTCTGTCTTAAATCTTAAGGAATCCAAAAAGCATGGTTTGCTTGATGGAAGTGCATATATTGGCAAACATCTCTTTCCTTTTAAGCTTTTTATTCTATTGCAATCACTTGGTGTGTGCCCATCTTGCTTCCTAACTCCCAAAGCATGTGCTTTACATCACACTGAAAAATCCTAATCACATATCTGTTTTTGTATATTGGACATCTTTGAGATGTTTAGACTATGAAAAGGGCCAATGGAAATATATGGCAGAGGAAAATTATGTGGTAAAGTTTCAACAAATTATTTGTTAGGAAAAGTCAAACTACCTACCATTGTGACGCAGTATTACCTCACTATTTTGCCATTTCTACACTTTAAGCATGAAAAAAACATTTCCCTTAATTAATATCAGTTTATCGCTAAAATGTATTACTCAGCAACCTGTCATTGGACCTTTACTGAAATTTGCTCACAACTCTAGGGTGGTCATCTGTTTGAGTGTCCTTCTGTCTCTATTGTAAAGCACAGGGATCAATTTTTCCTCTGAACAGTACAACTTTCACATACCACATTTTATTGTTTCTCAGTCAGCATCAGATAGTTTATTTCTTTAAATTGTTTTGCATTACAGTAGGCATTTTTATTTGTTGTTTTTGTGAGCACTCCCTCGCAAACCCTGTTGGCTTTGCCAGTGCTTATTAGCTTAATTTTGGCTGTTAGTTCGGGCCATTTGACAAGGAGCTGAGAATGATCAAGAATGTGAAAGACAGACTTGTATCTCCCTTCTGTTTTACACACTCCCACACATACTTCTCTCATTAGCTACAAAAGTTGAGGCAGCAGAAAGAAAAAAACTTATGCAGAGGAGACCTTTTTAGGGCAAGGTAGCAAACTAATGAGGTCCATTTTGTTTCAGATCAAATTGGTGCTATGAGAATATTTAGTTGATTTAAAGCTCCTATGCTCTGATGAGAGACAGACACCTAGGGCCTGATTTAGATCTTGGGGGATGGAATTGTATCCCTATAGGATATAAAGTGGATCATAAGACGGTGGACAGGATATCTGTCACATTTGTGATGGATTATTCCCCTCTGCTGAAATCTAAATTAGGCCCATGATTTATTCTACAGCTCAATAGGCAATGGAGCACTGATACTCAAAAGATCATGGAACCGCAGCCCTGTGGTTGATTCAATAATTGGTGTTAAAAATACAGCAATTCATAGATTTGTTTATTTTTTGTTTTTGCTAACGTGCAATGTGAAGCTAAAAAAAGTGGTTGTCCCTTGATGATGATTTTCTATAGGAACCATAGCAGAAAGTCTGAATCAAAATATGTCCGAGCATGAATGATGCTCAACTAATTCAGATAGGTTACCGATACGAGGCTTGGATTGGTTCTTAGTTAATGGCACCAGTGGGCATCACATTTTTGTTACATGAATTTTCCGGCACTGGTCACAGATTTTTGTGATTATTGTGTTTTGCCTAAAAATATCATTCTGTCATTTTACTTTAGAATATGCTTGGCAAAGCTTTTTTTGCTGTCTACTAGCTGTTTGCTCAGGTTATCCAAATTGGAAGAATGTTGAACTTCACTGGCCATGTGGTTCGAGGGATTTATACTTTGTCTTTGTGGTGCAGCAGGCCAGAAGCAGGTTGGTGAGCATTTGATGGATAGCTAAGTGTGACTGTGTGGAGATGAAGGGAGAGAGGAGTGGATGGATGTGTGGGTAGCAGCAAGCTTGGAGGAATAGCGGATCTCTTGTCTGCTTCTGGATTTAAAGACGCCTTGCCTTGGTAGACCCGCTAGGGCAAGGAGTTTCAAGCGAGGTATCCGTCGGCATCAGCTGCAGTACAAGGAGGAAGACCCGAATTGTTTGTAAGGTTGCTTGTGTCGTCTGGTGACCGTACAGGCTCTGGAGTAAGGAGCGGCTGACTTTGTGGATGACACATCTCTTGATACATGGGACTTTACCGTATCACTTTCAGACAGGAAGCAAGGGGAGAGCTCTATGTGCAGGAGAATGGAGGCTAAAGAAGAGTATTGCTGCAAAGTAGCACCTGACTTCAATAGCAACCATGCTGAAGATGTGAATGTGCACGTACGTATGCAGGTGGTTGTGTAGTTGCATAAGACACTCCTCTAAACTCTGTAATGAGAGCTGATGAGTGCCCTCGTTTTGATCGGCAGGGTCAGATGAGCCGTCATGCTGGGATTGCTCTGTTTTTTTGTTTATGATGGAGCCCTGTCTGCTCTTGCACGAATTCAGGTCCAAGGCTTCTCTGTTTCCTGGAAACGATACGCTGTCTACCGTTTGAGGTTAGACATGGAAAAGTTGTATTGTTGAAATCTCTAAAGGCAAGGTGCCCTTGAAAGTGGAGTGTTGCTGAAACAATACTTGGTCACTAAATACACAGTATTTGCTTAGACCAAGCACACCGAGGCCAGAATGGAGGATTTATTCGTTTAAAGCCCAATGTAAAAGGAACTTTGGGGAAAGAAAATAGAACTCCGAAGTTTGTATTTCGATTTCAGGACAGGATTTCTTATAATCGGCAAACCTGGCAGCCTGGGAATGCCAAGTCGTGGGAGATCTTGTAGGCTCACTCTTGCATCATGTTTGACCTCATATTGATTGCTGATGGTTTTCGGTCAGTTTGGTGATCTGTGCAAGCAGTTGTGTCTGCTGGCCTCTGTGAAGGTAAAGTAGGGTGCCTCCCTCTTTGTGCGCTTTCACTGACGCCTGTGAGATTGGTAATGTTATATGGTCTCACCTTCCGCAAATCCTGTTTCGTTATGAAATCCACGTTGTTTATACCTACAGGACTGTATACCAAATCGATTTGTACAAATATTGTTTCCTGTTCAAACCTTACGTTTGGTGTTGAAACGAGTTTTTGTCCTCTGCAATGCTAGAGAGTGTGTGGGCTAAATTTAGTAGAGGGCTGAGGTCTTGTAAGCAGGCACGTACTCAGTAAAAGCATATCCTGTCATAGTTTACAAACAAGCATCCTTGCACACACTTCTCCTGCAGGCCGTGTTTGCATATTGCTACCAGCTTTATGCAAACTTTCACTTGGTAAACACAGCACCAACCATTACACATTGCAAATCTGCTGGGCCATGAGGTCGTATGCAAACTAGTGTACCATAGTGTGCAGTACATAGAAGGGTTTCCTGAACATGTCTTCTATGTAAATGTGCTTCTTTGTTGTGGTCATGTGTACACACCTGACACAGAATTTGTGCCATTAATCATACAAGCCCAGAGCCAGTCCATGTATTTTAATATAGCCTTATAGCCCGCCGTAGTGGGCCAATGCTGGCCATTAAAGGCCCGCTTCAGCGCTAACAAGGGAGCAGTACTTTAATGCCTGATAGCCTTATACTCCCCTGTAGTTTGGCTATTAGAACTTTCTGCCACTAGAGGGCAGAATGTTCTAATAAGTTATACAAAGGCCTCACCATTGGAGGGGACTGAAATTTCCTCAGTCTCCATGAGGCCTTTGTTCACAGCATCAGCTGTGGACAACATTGGAATGTTGGAGCTCCGGGCTTCTACCGGCCATTAGAACCCTGGAGCACTCCATTGTTTTCAATGGAGCTCCCAACATTACAATGTTCTAATTTCATCTGAATGTGACAAGCCACCTGAATGAAAAAATATTTGTCCTGAGAAAGGTCCTAGTACAAAGCCATCAGAGTCAGAGCAGGTCAACAATACTGCAGCACTATTGTCTTAAAAATGTTGGTTGTAGTATGTCTGATTTCTAGATGCTTCGTTTGTGATTTCTGCACTTTGGAGTTCAATGGCCAGTGTGTATTCAGTTAGTATGTTTATTCAATGTTTTATATTGCCTAATAATTCATAAACTTGTCCTAATTTGAGGGTATATGGTGGCTGGTGTGATTTATTTCTCCTTCTTAAAGTATCCCCATCATTTTATGAGGCGGATAGGAAGCCACAGGTAATACTGATCAGCACAAACAACTACGTAAATATGAGTCAATTTAAGCATTGCAAAGGCATTACATTATGCCATGCCTTCAGAAGGCTATTTTTGATGCTGTTTACAGCTGTGCTTTTGATAGGTGTCCAAATATTTTTCCTGGAAAGGTTTTCTTTGATTTTAACAGTAGAGCTTCCCTGCGAGAGTGAAGTCTGCCTTGTTGAGACTGCAGCATTAATGTGCATTTGTTCTTTGTTTAGGGAGCAGGCTAGTACATGCTGCATTGCATGAGATGGGAGAACTTGATAAGTGTTATTGACTGCTTATATAAGTTATTGTGCATGTTGAATCATGGAACTACCAGGGCGGGGTGATTGCGGCTTCAAGCATCCTTTGAACCCTGGTGTCATCAGAGTGTAATCTCTTCGCCCCAGCCTTTGTTTCTTGTCAGCTTCACATGTGCCGCTTAGCAGCTTTGGGAACACGAAGTAAAGGAAACCATAGAAAGTAATTCACGTTCTTATACATCTGATTACATTCCGTGGCTTAGGCTGCCTGCGTAGCCCTAATGTCCATTAAAGGAACCATCAAATGACTGATGTCACAGTGTCCCTCATCTCTCTATCGCCGTGCACCGAGCAGCATATGGCAGGGGTGTCTATGTTGCTATGTGCGTAGAAGTCATGCTCACATAGGGTAGGTGGGGTCTGTGGAGCGTGACACAGCCCTGCAGTAAAACCAAGGCCCTTAGAGTGCTGGTAAATGCACAGCTGCCGTGCACGGATTAGCACATTGCATGGATAGGCCTCTGCTGCACTGTGCATAGACGCCATGCTTACAAAGGTCGGGGGCAGGGTGCAAGGTGACATCATGCAGAAACCACAGAGGGCTTTACTATGCTGAACCACGGATGCCATCCACAGTGGGCACTAGGAAACCCTGTGTGCGATGGATGGCATCACACAGCAGCAGATGGCAGAGCATGGGTGGTCTGTGCAGGGTGGCAGCCATGCAGAAGAGGGCTTTAGGGAGCAGACTAATACACTGGTATAGTCCTCGGGGCAGTGGGGATCCAGTAGGTGGTGTTTGTTATAAAGCAAAGGGCAGGGGATGAGTGGTCTGTACATGGGGGCACCATGCAGAAACCTTCACAGGGCTTTGTGGTGGGGTGAAGACATGGCTGTGCCATGGACATACACTGGAATTACTTTGAGTAAGAATACTTGCAAGCACAGATCATTAGATGGCAGGGCAGGAAGGCATGTGGGTGGTACCAGTCATGCAGAAAGTAGCAGAAGATACAGGTGAAGGCAAAGGCACCCGGCATAGGGCACCAGAGGGCAAAGCGGCCGCCAGGGGCAGAGTGCAGGGGTGCCTATGAAGGCTTTGCCCCACAAAGAAAGCAGGTGTCTGAGGAGGCCATGTCTGTGCGCTAACATGCTTAAATGAATGGCTGTCTTCACAGTGCACCAGAGGGCAGAGAAACACTCTAAGATCCGCTGGCATCTGTGAGGACATTGCTTCCAGGCACACATGGGGCAGGAGGAACCCTGTGAAAGATGGCTGTGAGCAAAGAGCGGAGGCTTGTCATAGCATTGTGGCACTGCATTCACGTGGTACGGAGGAAGGAGGTGGGTTGAGGATGGTTTAAGTTCAAGGATAGCAGAGGACACAGCAGGGTGGGCACAGAACATTTTTTCAGGAGAAGCTCCTAGTCTGAGGTCAGGCCGGGAACGTTCATTGACAGAGGATCAGTGGCGATTTCACGCACAGAGTAGCCCCCAGCACTTGTCAGGAAATAATTCAGTGACAGCTGTTTTAGTGTAAAAGGTCATTTATTAGGACAGGATTGCAGAAGCAACATAACCTTAACTGTAAACCGCAACTTTAGTAACACCCTCCCTTTAACATCTCCTCGCTCATCCTTCCCCTCCAAACCCTTATTTCGTTTCCATACCCCTACACACTGCCCTTTTCCTTTCATGCCCCATTTGGTTCGTGCGTACCCCCACTCAGAGCCTTCACCTGCTTGTTTATTCCCTGGAAGGGTGGCCAAGCCCGCATCTGACTCACCACCCTCCCCCATCTACTGCCCTCTCACTCCTGCAACCTGCCCTAACTGATGATTACCCTCCCCCTTTGATGTTCGACTCTAACTTCCATCCTTCCAATCTCTCTTCTAATTGCCGGGTGGGTGGGAGGCCAAACTAACCGCGCGATGGGCTGCGCGGAAAGAGGCTGGTCCCTCCACCCCACACCCATTTTATCCCCACCCAGTAGACCCACCCCCACTTACCTGTTGCCCAATCCTGGTCCCGCACCGTCACTTCCTTCCCAAAAGAGCCCGCGAGAAGACTAGAGCGGTGCTCCTGCTCCCCGCGGGCCTCTCTATTTTAACCAATGAATCTGGACTACAAAGGAGGCCTGACTGCATTGGCCCCCGTTCCATCCTGCCCCTGTCACATACCTTCACTCCACAGCCCCCCCAAATCTAACCCCCCGCCCGACTCTTGTCAGTAAAGCCTTTCTGGAAAGTGGCAGAGCATGGGCGGAAACGCAGAGAGGGCAGATAAGGGTCGGATTGGACAAAGTGAGCACGATTGGTCCAGGGGTGGTAAAGAAGGCAGCTTGATAGGGAACCGGTGACGTGGAAGTCAGCTTTATCACTGAGATTACAATACATGGCCCCACACATGTTTGCACCAAGCAAGGGAGGCGGGCGGTCTCTGAGACACCGACATGTCTCCTCTCCCGCTCCAGAGAGATGGTACCCTAACCATAAATATCAACACAGTAGTAATGTAAATAAGTTACAGGGCATGTGCGTGACCTTTCCGATGTGCAACTATCAATAAGTCTGAGCGCTCCCTATCATATCCCCTAGCACATCAAGTGACGTAGCATCAGCAGTGCCAGCAACCGCCACAAAAAAGTATTTTATAAACAAGCACGGGCGGCGCCGAATATGCACCGAAGACAGGCAAACAGTGTCTGACATTTGACCTCAGTCTTGGAATGCCCAACAAATGTGAGGAGAAAAGAACAAGATTTACCAGCTTGTTTACAGAGGAGCTCAAAGGGACTGAAAACAGGACCGATCACGACAATTGCTTTACTAGAAAGAAGAAAGTTGCCCCTGAAACACATGCTAAAATGGTGATTAGTGTATTGATATAATACTTATTCCCTATCTTAAAGCTCCACATAAAATTATTTGTTTCTGCCACATTTAGTTCCTTCATAGTTTGCATTTGCTGATACGCTTTGAACCTCACATGTCTTTACATACATTCTTGTAATAGTCCTTATAAGACCTGTACATGTGCAGAAAGATCTCAGCTTTTTCAAAAGGCAGTTTGCATGTGGACTACAGGCCTTGAGGATTCAAACTCCCTTCTCAAATGGGCAACAGACAGACTGTTCTATTTAGTCTAAAGACTACTACTCAACATGACAGTCTTTTAATCAAAAAATAATTTAAACAATTATTTAGACTTTCAGTCATGAGAGTTTGCAGTATAGAGGTCACGAAGGTCCCATTAATCTGGAATGAAGAAAGTGCAACTTGTGGGTAAAAGTCCTGTTGCCCAGTTATGCCCCCCAACCAAGTCCCTTCTTCCCTCTGCTGCTGTTGTCCAGAGTCTTTAGTTGCCTAGAAAGAAGAAAGTGCGAGCTCATGGCGGAAGTCCTGTTCCCAGCTGGTGCCCGCCATGAATGGGAAGGAACGGCTCTTATTTATGCACCACTTTGGCCTTGCCCCTGCCTTCTCATGACCTGAATGGTTAACCGATCTCCAAACAGAACCTTTTAGGTTCCCCCCTCTCGGAAGATTGGTTCTATGTATCTTTAGGTTCCTACCTATACAAGATAGCTGGCTATGTCTCCCTTCCTGGCTTGTGAAATAGCTTGGCGTCCTGCACGGCTCCACGCCTTGGGTGCTGCGCTACCTCCTCTTTGGAAAACTTGCCTCGGAGACAATCACCCTCCCCTTTGTGGTCACCTTTTAGCTAAAAGGAAAGGACGGTCCAAGACCTGATGCACATCATTTTGCACTGTTTTACTGCTTGCTATTAAACCTGACCCCGCTCCTCTAGGCTCTCTGAATGTTTCTTAAGGATTTGTTCCGGAAGTATGAACTCATTTTATATTGCCCTAAATGGTAGCCTCCATTCCACCCTTACCAACTGCAGTGGCCACCTCTAATCCCTCCTTAACGACAGGTTATGCCTGCCACCGTGATTTAGAAAGTCAGATGAGGGAACAGTGACTACATTGACACAGTACTAGAAATGAGTACAGCCTTAGTTAAGCCTTGTTGACTTGTTTAGGAAAAGGCACTATAATCAACTTCTGGCAGAGGTAGCAGGGCAGGCGAGGGTCATATTCTTTGTCTACATTAATTTTTAATGGAAGCTGCTCATCTATTTTCCTGACTTCAACTGAAAAGAAGTCCGTGCACCCACCAACAACTGTTCCTATCATATTCTGCTTATATACACATTTCTGTATACTTCCCTTCTAGCTCGTACAGTACTTTCTTGTTTTTCAACTACGACTGCATTAAACACATCCCAAACCAATATAATACAAGCCAGAAGCTCAACTGACAAAGCAAACAAAATCATACCTCACTTTCACCTTATGAGTTGTGTTTGGTCATTTACACTTTTACAGTCCAGTGCATGATGCACTAACCATCACAGCAAGGTAGGAATATGCTTACAATTTCACTAGCTTTTTATTTACTTTTGCTGCGTTCTACAACCATCAAAGTATCTTATGACCATTCCGAAACAGGCCTCTAACCTAATGAAAAAATGGTCATCATTTGTAACAGGATCATACTCGGCTTGATGTTCCCGTTCTGCTTGTGAATATGCCTGTGGTTGAATGTTTATGTAGCGTCATATGTTTATGCTTGTCCGGTTCTACTGTGGAATCTTAACTCAGAACTGTGACTGTATCACTGTGAGAAACATCTGAGGTGCAACAGATCAGCACATAGGCTAAACATTTGAACCTGGTTCACTGATGGGAAGGATATTTTTCAATCGAGGGCCTCCTAATTTGTGTTTGGTTCAAGGTAATCGTTACCCAAATAAGGCTGTAATATTTCACCTTTAAAAGTATGTGTCCTAAAGGGAGCTAACAAGTGATAAATGGGGTACCAAGCCCTAGGTAGCTGTTTGAATATTTCCAAATAATGAAAACGAATACAGAAGGATTTTTTGTTTATATATCGCCATATTTCAATTTACTTAACTGGGGAATTTAACAAATGTGATGTGTAATATTGACATGCGTTCTGTGCACACCGTGCCATAGAACCTAAGTCTAAGCAAACCCTATTGATGAGGCCCAAATGAGACTAAACTGGTCTAGGGTTGCTTGTGTTCCTGTTCATGGGAAACCTGGCATGGAAGTTTGGACTGGACTTCTAAATGGATAAGGACCAAGATGTATTTGAATATAGTTTCCCTCAGCCTGAGGAGACATTGTGATAAAAAAATGATGGACTGGATTGCGACCCAGAATAGTTACCAGTACCTGAGATTATTTCAAGCAATTCACCCATCACTTTTTTGTTTTCCTCTGGGTAACATTGCCAGCAACAAGTATTCAACATATTGGATTACAGTGATGCATATGAATGGGTTGTGGCAAATGTTGTACCACTAGTTTAAAATGTGATAAACTCTTTTCAGCCCAGCCTGTAACATACTCAGTGTGAGATATATCTATGTGTTTTGTGGGAAATACAGTTGACTTGTTAGGATACTTACAGGACTCCAAGAACACATACATTTCCTAAAATAATCCTGGACCATCTGCGTTCACACTGAGTCATCTCACCCACTCCTTCGGACGCTCCAGTCTTGGTTACTATCCCTTTCTTGATGTGAGGCATCAGACTCTTTAGGTGGTGCAACCCGTAGGTAGGACATAGGTAATTTGTTTGTATTCATTTGATTAGGAGTGAGCCAGCATAACTGGTTTGTGCCTTGAACTTCACTCCGCTCTGCATGTTTTGGGTGTTCACTTGCAATAGCTACGGATGATCATGCTGGATTTGCTTCTATAATTTGGTACCACCTGCTTACACTTCATTAAAAACTTCCTTTAATGTGTGAACTCTAGAACTGCTGTGCTATGTAATTTTGTGTGTGTGTGTGTAGCATTGATGGAATGTATGTGGTTTCCATCTTCAGTCTCCATTCTAGCATCTCTGTATTTGACTTACATTGCTGTGACATTCTGAAGCATGTTTGAAATGACTCCTAGTTTTAATGCGCCTGGCTAGGCAACTCTCTAAGATGGCCGTACAGTGTTCAGGGTCGCACTGGTACAGAAAACAGGCCCGGTCACCAAAATTAAAGTGTCTCCAATAGTGAATTACCTATTTTAGCAAGCAGCACGTTTGCAAATTTTGACAGTTTTTAACTTGTAAAAACACGCCGTTTAATTGGTTTGCAAGGTATGGGAGAAGACATGTATTTATGCTTCCTTCAGGCAATGTTTCTTTTAATATCAGAGAAATCAAAACCGGCTCAACAAACCATAAACCACTCCCTCAATAGCCCAAAAACAAAAACGTCCCACACAGAGACCTAACAGACCAGACGTCAGGCATTGTTACCCTGTTGGCCAGGCTGACACTGACAATGTTTCTGTCGCTTGGGAACACAAACACCCATAGCCCAAGTGTACAGGTCATCCCTGTGATTCAGAGCTCTAGGCTGGGTTGAGCTCTTTTTTTAGCCTTCAGACAATGTGCGGATTTAAAATACGTACAGTTCAACCACGTTTAACAACACCCACTTGGTAACGTGAGCTGGGCGTTGTTTCTCTCAAGGTAGGTATTTTCTATGGAAACACCCTGAGGCGCTCCTGCCCACTGTCCGGGCTATGTGAATGACGACTTCTGTTTACATTCTGCCCTTGGGTTGTGCAACAGGCTTTACTGGACAGCTAGGTGTCAGTTTCTTTAAAACACCTCTTGAACATTTCTGCCAAATGTGTTAAAATGTCAACCTTTGAGGAGAATTCTCAATTCCTCCATAGAACATGATGCACACTAGAAATGTTACTTCTATATTTGACAACAGTGAAAAACAAGCATTTGCAATGCAATAGGTCTCACATTTTCTTGAGTTAGAACTATTGGCATTGTAAATTCATAACGGGACTTTTGTTGCCACATAAATTGGTCAACCTTGCCTCATAATTTCGTCTTTTCCTGCCATATAATTTCAGTGGCCCAGCATTAAACTAATGTACTTCCATTTACCTTCTTCCTCTATCTTAAAACATATACAATTATCATATAAACCTTTATCGGAAATAAACTTTTGGCATTAGAGTGTAATGCTCAAAACACCACAACAAAAATATAACTTGGGGCGGATTGGAGAGTGAAAGGAAAGAGGGAGTCGGGAGTAAAGATGGATAGGACAAGTGGCGTAGTAACTGTGCCATGGGCCCTGGAGTAAGAAAAGAAAATGGTTGACTACAATTTCAGTAGGAAAATACAGCAGTAATTAGAGTTGAGTGAGGTCCATAGGCCTCTGGGACCCGGTACCACTGCACCTGTTGCTCCATTGATAACTAGGCCTCAGGAGAGAAAGTGGATGGGGAAGGAAAAGAGAACCGAAAGGAATACAACAGACTAAAAGAAGAAAGAGAAGGGGTTGTAAAGAAATGAAAGAAGGGAAAGAAAGAATGAGAAAATGAAAACACAATAAAGAGAAGAAATAGAGCAAACATGTTAGACAAAAAAAGGAAGGAAGCTAGCAAACAAAAGATAAAGAGGAGAAAATAATGAAAGAAGTGTGAAAAGAAAGAGAAAAATGAACATTATTGAAGAAGAAGAGGGATGGTGAGAGAAACAAGCAGCAAAAGAACCAGGGTATGTAGTATTGACACATTTCCCACAGAATGGGATAATCACTTTGACGCTTCAGGTCCCAATAAGAAACTTGTGGCTTCCACACACAGACGGGAAAAATAGGGATTTATAGTAAAATGTGAATTGACAGATAAAGATAAGAAAAACACCAGAGAAAGGAAGGAAGAAAGATCTAAAAAAAGTGAAATGACACATACCAAGTCAAAGGAAAGAGCAAATAAAAAAGACTAAGAAAGAATGAAGGGAAGAAAAGAAATAGTGACAGAATGAACACCTGATGAAGAAAAGAGAGGAATGAAACAAGAAAAGAAATAACCAAGTTTTGACGATTGTGAAAGGAGGTAGCAGGAGAAAGAGGAAAAAAAAAAAAAAGGAGAGCAGTAGAAATAAAAAGTTGAAAGAAAGAGTGTAACTATTTGCGCATGGATTTTAAGAGCTGGAAAGAGAAAAGTGGGGAAGAAAGAAAACATTAAGAGTGAACAGAGGAAAGGAAAGAACGGAGTGAGATAAGTGAAACAGACCCTCCCAAGTAAAGATGGCAGCTAAGAATACATTTAATTGACTCCCCCAAGTCATCAAACAGAAGTCAGAGTGTGGAACAGCAGGGGGCTGTGCAGAACAGCAGGGGGTTCATTAGCAGAGTTGTATATGAACCCCAATACAGTAATATTGGGTCACTTCAGATCATGATTGGGGTGTAGACAGAGCTGTGTCGTGGTCCAGTGCAGCTGCAGTACAGGAATAGTAACAGGCACACAAGGTCAGAAGTGAGGTATGTTAATGGAGCTATTTGTGGAACCTAGTGTTGGCGTGCCAGTGTTAGCCTGGTAAAGCTGCGAGTGGGGACCAGTATGGGTGTGGCAATGTCTCTGAACCACAGAAGCGAGGAATCCCAAAGGGCATTTGAGAAGAAATGGGCACTGAATGTTAGAATTAATGGATTCTAGGGGTCTGTGGTGGTTCCAATCAACAGTGTGGTTGGATATTAGATTTGAGGTGCATTGGCTGTGCTGTGTTTTGATTTTTTGGGTCCAGTATTGGCTTGGCAGTGAGACTGAATATTAGAATTGAGCTGCTGTAATTGAAATGTATGTGAGCGGGGTCCCAGTATAGGAAAGGAAGTGACCTCGCCGGAGCAGAACTCAGGTGCACTGATAGAGCTACGCCTGAGGTCCTAGTACTGAAACAGCAGAGTGTACTGACCGTAAGAACTGAGATGCTCTGGCAGACAGCATGCGTGGGGTGCTGGTACTGGCACAGCTGAGAGCTTGGAATGTGTGAACTGAGGTGCACTGATGGAGGTGCGCCCGAGCTCCCAGTACTGGAGCAGCAGAGTGTACTGACTGCAAGAACTGAGGTGCTCTGGCAGACAGCACGTGTGGGGTTCCTGGCACTGGCACGGCTGAGGGAGTGGAGTCTGTGAACTGAGATGTACTGATGGAGCTGCGAATGGGATCCCATTAAGGAGCAGAAGTGGGCACTGTCTCTAAGGGTTGCGGAGCCCTGGTACAACTGGGTGCCTATGTTATAAGCAATTACAAGCTATCCTCTGCCCTTGCTCTCAGCACACAGGCAGGCACACTTGGTAAAGAAAATCCAAGCGAAGGAAGGGAGCGAGGCAGCTAAGAGAGGGTGAAGAGAACCCACAAAGACCAAGGCCCTCATTATGAACATGGCGGTCCGGACTGCCATGCCGGCGGTGGCAGAAATTACCGCCACCGGCATGGCAGTCCGGACCGCCACATAATATACACTGGGAGATCGCCACAGGCGGAACTCCACCACTGCCAGACTTCCGCTGCCAGGCAGCCTGCAATGGTGGAGTTCCTTATCCGACAGGGCACCGCTGCAAGCAGCGCTGCCTGCCAGAAAATGAACCTGTTTTCCCCCAGCCTTTCCCTGGCAGTTTAGGCCACCAAGGAAAGGCTGACCGAATGAGGGCCCCTGCACTGCCCATGCAGAAATCTACAGTTTGCCAACTGTGGTTGCTAATTTTTCCAACAGTAACCTATCACTGATATATTTAGGTGGCGCAGTCGAAATCAAGGCAAACCCAATGTATTTTTGATCCCATAAGAGCACCTAAATATCTCTGAGACTGGGCCCAACTAGAAATCCAAAGCTGCCCTGGCAAATTTGTCAGACCAGTCCCCTTATGGTGCATAGCAAGTGAGCCTGACCACTACAATGGCACTTAAGGGATTCTCCCTGCAAATAAAATTTGGGGAAAAAATGGCACAAACAGTGCATTCTACTACACATTTTTCATTGTATATTCAATTGTATTACTTTTTAAAGCAGAGTAAATGATGACCTTACAGTGCACCAGGATACAGCAATCTTTGTTGGGACTCTTCGATCATTCCCTCAACAATACCCTCTAACAGTGCCTCTCATCTCTCCATAGCCCCTCTCTCACACGTATTTCATTTGTTTCATAGCACCTCTCTTACCAGCGTAGGGGGTTGGAGCACTTTACATCATACACCCATACAGAGACAATGAATCATGTGTAAATCAGTGTAAAGAAAAAGTTGAAAAAGGGGAATACAAGGTGTAGGATTCACATATCATCCATACTGGGAGGCATTTTCCAAAAGTGCTTGGTCTGAGGAAGCATATACTCAGGATTCAGAATGTAACACAGTGATTAGAGTTGACTTTACTAAAAATGTATTTCTCCCCAAACAAACCCTTGTTGTGTAGCCATTTTAGTTATAGCTCCATGCACGTTAGTTTAGTGCATTAGGCCTGCCGCTGTGCACTTTAACCTAGATATATTTTATTCAGCTTCATTTATTATTTTAACAATAGCCACTTTTGCGGTCTTGTTTTAATTTCTCTCTATCTAGCTGTTTTCACCTAGGCCAGCACTGTTCTCAAACAAGACATTCTTGCTCACTCTGGCCCATATTTGTACTTTTTTAGCGCCACATTTGCGTAATTGTCTGATGCAAAAGCAGCGCAAACTGTCAAAATATAATTGTAATTTGTAAGTTTGCGTCGCTTTTGCGTAAAAAAAATGCAAAAAACAGCACAAAAAAGTATAAACATGGGCCTCTGTGCTTCGTTCAAGGCTGTAGTGACATAGGTTGCTGGTGAACTTTGTAAATGTTTTATCTCTGGTATTCACAGAATAACACACATCCTCAAGTAGGGACATTTTCCCAGAACATCAGCTGTTTTATTATAACACTTCCTCGTCCCTTACACGTTAGAGGGAGATTCCAGCCAGAGGACCACGACTGTCTGCTGATTGCTGAACGCTTCTCTACAGTTGCTTATGCAGACTTAAAGCCTTTGCTCAGGTATGGGAGATGATGTCTTCCCAGGGGAACCTGAAGGGCAGAATTAGAGCTTAACATTCTGTGCTCTATTATTGCCTAGGTAGGAACTAGTTCATTGACTATAGTGACAATATGGCAGCGTTATTTCTATGCTTCACTCTCCTTGTCGCAACTCTAATGTTGTCATGCTGTATCGTCCTGGTTATTACAGTACATGCTTTGCCATCTAAGATGCAATTGCTTCATTAAAACCTTATTGAAACATATACTGTCTCTGTTTGTCATTATGTATGTGAGACTAATGTAAATGAGAGAAAACAGATGAGACCAGAGTCACCACGATTTCCTTGAGGAGTCAATTATGTCATGCGCTCGGCTGCCCAATCATCCCTACTCCTTGGTAGAGATAAGGCACTGCTAGTTAGCCGGAACAAAACCCGGATTAGGGAGACAGGTGTCACCAGAAGTGGGTTCAGATTCAGTCTCCCACACCACAGGCGATTTTGCCGCTCAAATCCAGTAGTCTCATTAGAATAATGAGAGCCTGTGCGACACCCTTTTTAGCAAAATTAGGATAATAAAAGATGGGAAAAACAGAACTTTCTTACCTGTACCATGCAGTTTGCATGCAGCTCATTGATGGCAGTTCATAGTTCATTGTGCTGGATTATGACTGTAACTGACAAACTTCACAGTAACAAAAGGAGCTCTGTGACAAAAGCAGTATTCCTCAGAGCTATGACCTTAAAATACTGATATGTGATCTTCGTAGTACACATCATTTGCAGCAGGCTAAATAACCATCTGTGCTACCTAAGAAGAGTCAAAACTGCCACTGGACCGAATACCGATCTCTCGCCAGCAGGTACATTAATCGGCAGAGTTATCTTGACACTTTTATTATTGCCTGAAAACTATTGGATATACAAGGAAGAATGCAGTACTTTTAAAACGGCTGCAATGCTACAAAACCTCCCCCTAGTAACAAAAGTACCCCCCAACATTACAGTCTCAGAGGGAAAAGCAAATTCACTGTATCTATTTATGGAAATGGTAAAACAGACTATTTGAAATATATAACTTATGGCTAGTTTATTTCCTTTGTAAAACCTGGCTGGTGTCATACCAGGCATACATTAATTTGTATTTAGAATTCCGTTTTTGGCAATCTACTCCTAAGCCATCAGAGGTGCCTTTGGGATGTGGCCTTGGAGGGTCAGTTAATACATTTGCTATTGCTATTCCAATTTCAGACATCACATTAGCTTCTTCTGGTAGTCTGAACAGCTCTGATCTCTGTTTCCTTAGTTGTAACAGAGACCTTAAGGCTACACATTTAATAGTATTTAGTTATTGGTGTACTTTACCATTGTAGGCACTTGCCATGAACAGCAAAGTGGCATCAATGTTACTAGAGAATGCATGTACAAGAGATCCTTTAAACAAGCATTGGCAAAGCCAATAGGTCTTGTCTGTGCATTGGCAATGAGTTTTAGCCATATTGTACACCAGTGTGGCTGCTGTTCGGCATGGCTAAAAGTGAGTGGCTTAGAGGAGAGTGGTGTGAAGTGTCGTAGAGTGGAAAGGCGAAAAGTGGAGTAGGGTGTCATCTAGTGGAGTGGCATAGAGTGGAGTTGAGTAGAGTGGCATACAGTGGATTGGTGTAGAGTAGAGTGGACTGGTGTAGTGTGCATTGGTATAGAGTGTTACAGAGTATAGTGCTGTAGAGTGCAGCAGCATAAAAATCTGAGGAGTACAATAGAGCGTTGCAGAATGCAGTAGCACAGATTAGAGTATTGCATAGTAGAGTGCAGTGGCGTAGCAATCAGTAGTGCAGAATGGAAGGGTCCAGAGTAGAGTGGCATAGAGCGCAGTGGTATGGAGTGGTGTAGAGTACAGTGGCATAGAATGGAGTGGCATAGAGGACAGTGGTGTAGAGGGGAGTTATGCAGAGTAGAGAAGAGTGGCATAGAGTGCACTGGCTTAGAGTGGTGCAGAGTAGAGTAGTGTAGAGTGGTACAGAGTATAGCGCCGTATAGTGGAGTGCTGAAGAGTGCAGTGACATAGTGTGGAGTGATGCAGAGTAGAGTGGCATAGAGTACAGTGGCACTGAATGCATTGGCATAGAATGCAGTAGTGCAGAGTAGAGTGGCTTAGAGTGTAGTGTTGCAGAATAGTGTAATAGAGTACAGTAGTGTAGGGTGGCACAGAGGGGTGCAGAGTAGACTGCAATGACGTAGAGTGAGGTAGAGTAGAGTGGACTGGTGAAGAGTGCATTGGTGTAGAGTGTTGCAGAGTATAGTGGCATGGAGAGCAATGGCATAGAATTCAGCAGTGTACAATGCAGCATTGTAAAATGCAGTGGTATAGATTAGAGTGGTGCATAATAGAGTGCTGTGTCATTGAGTGCATTGGTGCAAAGTGGAGTGGCGTAGAGCAGAGTGCCATAAATGCAGTGAAATTGAGTGCAGCGACATACAGTGCAGTGATGCAGAGTGCAATGGATTAGAGTGGAATGTTGCAGAATGCACTGGCTTGTAATTCAGTGATTCAGAGTAGAGTGGCATAGAGTGCATTGGCACAGAATGCAGTAGTGCAGAGTAGAGTGGCATAGAGTTCAGTGTCAGAGAGTGCAGTATTGTAGAGGAGGGTGTCGTAGAGTTGTGTAGAGTGCATTGACGTAAAGTAGAGTGGCATAGAGAGCAGTGGTGAAGAGTACAGTGGTGCAGAATAGAGTGCAGTGGTGTAGAGTGCAGTGGCATAGAGTAGAGTGGCAGGTCGCAGAATGGAGTAGAGTGGCACAGAGTGGAGTAAAGTGTCATTGAGTGCAGTGGAATAGAGTAGACTGTTTCAGATTAGAGTGAAGAGCCATATAGTGGAGTGGTGCATGATAGAGTGCAGTGGTGTAATGTACAGTGGTGAAGGGTACAAAGGCATGGATTAAAATGGTACAGGGTGCAGCGCCATAGAATGCAGTGGTGCAGAGTAGATTAGAGTGCCATACAGTAGATTGGCATAGAATGCAGGGGGTTTGAGTGGAGTGGTACAGAGAAGAGTGCATTATTATTGAGTGGCGTAGAGTGTAGGTGTGCAGTGTAGAGCAGAGTGACCTAGACTGGTGTGGGGTAAAATGCAGTGGTTGAGAGTGATGTAGACTACATTGGTGTAGAGTGGTGCAGAGTAGAGAGGCAGATAATGAATTGGTGTAGAATGCAGTGGCATAGAGTGGAGTGGTATCCACAAGATGTCTTTAGCAAACCAGACAACTGCGCTGTTCGTTATGCTTTGACCTAAAAGCACCACAACAAAAGTTAAATAACTTCAAGCCATTACAGGCTATTTTTGCCTTATTTTTTTTACCATAGCCAATTGTTTAGCCCAAAAGTTATTTATTTTATAGTAAAGTCAAAAGCCTAATTGCAACTTTGCATTCCGTGCCAACATGTGTTTCATGGGGACTATATTATGACATAGGGCCTGATTTAGAGTTTGGTGGACAGTTTACTCCATCACAGGTGTGACAGATATCCTGTCCACCGCTGTAGGAAAGTACCATCTTGCCTGGCATGTTACCCCCATATTTCACTGTATATATGTTGTTTTAGTTGTATATGTCACTGGGACCCTGCCAGCCAGGGCCCCAGTGCTCATAAGTGTGCCCTGTATGTGTTACCTGTGTTAAGACTAACTGTCTCACTGAGGCTCTGCTATCCAGAACCTCAGTGGTTATGCTCTCTCATTTCTTTTCAAATTGTCACTAACAGGCTAGTGACCAATTTCACCAATTTACATTGGCATACTGGAACACCCTTATAATTCCCTAGTATATGGTACTGAGGTACTCAGGGTATTGGGGTTCTAGGAGATCCCTATGGGCTGCAGCATTTCTTGTGCCACCCATAGGGAGCTCTGACAATTCTTACACAGGCCTGCCACTGCAGCCTGAATGAAATAATGTCCACGTTATTTCACAGCCATTTACCACTGCACTTAAGTAACTTATAAGTCACCTATTTGTCTAACCTTTACCTGGTAAAGGTTGGGTGCTAAGTTACTTAGTGTGTGGGCACCCTGGCACTAGCCAAGGTGCCCCCACATTGTTCAGGGCAAATTCCCCGGACGTTGTGAGTGCGGGGACACCATTAAACGCATGCACTATACATAGGTCACTACCTATGTATAGCTTCACAATGGTAACTCCGAATATGGCCATGTAACATGTCTAAGATCATGGAATTGCCCCCCCAATGCCATCCTGGCATTGGTGAGACAATCCCATGATCCCACGGGTCTCTAGCACAGACCCGGGTACTGCCAAACTACCTTTCCCGGGGTTTCACTGCAGCTGCTGCTGCTGCCAACCCCTCAGACAGGTTTCTGCCCTCCTGGGGTCCAGCCAGGCTTGGCCCAGGAAGGCAGAACAAAGGACTTCCTCAGAGAGAGGGTGTTAGACCCTCTCCCTTTGGAAAAAGGTGTCAGGGCTGGGGAGGAGTAGCCTCCCCCAGCCTCTGGAAATGCTTTGATGGGCACAGATAGTGCCCATCTCTGCATAAGCCAGTCTACACCGGTTCAGGGATCCCCCAGCCCTGCTCTGTCGTGAAACTGGACAAAGGAAAGGGGAGTGACCACTCCCCTGACCTGCACCTCCCCTGGGAGGTGCCCAGAGCTCCTCCAGTGTGCTCCAGACCTCTGCCATCTTGGAAACAGAGGTGCTGCTGGCACACTGGACTGCTCTGAGTGGCCAGGGCCAGCAGGTGACGTCAGAGACTCCTTCTGATAGGCTCCTCCAGGTGTTGCTAGCCTATCCTCTCTCCTAAGTAGCCAAACCTCCTTTTCTGGCTATTTAGGGTCTCTGCTTTGGAGAATTCTTTAGATAACGAATGCAAGAGCTCATCAGAGTTCCTCTGCATCTCTCTCTTCACCTTCTGCCAAGGAATTGACTGCTGACCGCGCTGGAAGCCTGCAAAACTGCAACAAAGTAGCAACAACGACTACTGCGACCTTCTAACGCTGATCCTGCCGCCTTCTCGACTGTTTTCCTGGTGGTGCAAGCTGTGGGGGTAGTCTGCCTCCTCTCTGCACTAGAAGCTCCAAAGAAATCTCCCGTGGGACGACGGAATCTTCCCCCTGCAACTGCAGGCACCAAAGAACTGCATCACCATGCCTCTGGGTCTCCTCTCAGCACGACGAGCGAGGTCCCTTGAACTCAGCAACTCTGTCCAAGTGACTCCCACAGTCCAGTGACTCTTCAGTCCAAGTTTGGTGGATGTAAGTCCTTGCCTCCCCACACTAGGATTTCCTTTGTGCACAGCCAAACCTGGGTCCCCGGCACTCTAACCTGCAGTGCACGACCTCCTGAGTTGTCCTCCGGCGTCGTGGGACCTTCCTTTGTGACTTCGGGTGAGCTCCGGTTCACTCCACTTCATAGTGCCTGTTCCGGCACTTCTGCGGGTGCTGCTTGCTTCTGAGTGGGCTCCTTGTCTTGCTGGGCGCACCCTCTGTCTCCTCACGCAATTGGCGACATCCTGGTCCCTCCTGGGCCACAGAAGCATCCAAAAACCCTAACCGCAACCCTTGCAGCTAGCAAGGCTTGTTTGCGGTCTTTCTGCACGGAAACACCTCTGCACGACTCTTCACGACGTGGGACATCCATCCTCCAAAGGGGAAGTTTCTAGCCCTTGTCGTTCTTGCAGAATCCACAGCTTCTACCATCCGGTGGCAGCTTCTTTGCACCCACAGCTGGCATTTCCTGGGCATCTGCCCACTCCCGACTTGATCGTGACTCTTGGACTTGGTCCCCTTGTTCCACAGGTACTCTCGTCAGGAAATCCATCGTTGTTGCATTGCTGGTGTTGGTCTTCCTTGCAGGATTCCCCTATCACGACTTCTTTGCTCTTTGGGGCACTTAGGTGCTCTTTGCACCCACTTTTCAGGGTCTTGGGGTGGGCTATTTTTCTAACCCTCACTGTTTTCTTACAGTCCCAGCGACCCTCTACAAGGTCACATAGGTTTGGGGTCCATTCGTGGTTCGCATTCCACTTCTAGAGTATCTGGTTTGTGTTGCCCCTATCTCTATGTGCCCCCATTGCATTCTATTGTGACTATACATTGTTTGCACTGTTTTCTATTGCTATTACTGCATATTTTGGTATTGTGTACATATATCTTGTGTATATTTGCTATCCTCATACTGAAGGTACTCACTGAGATACTTTTGGCATATTGTCATAAAAATAAGTACCTTTATTTTTAGTATATCTGTGTATTGTGTTTTCTTATGATATTGTGCATATGACACTAGTGGTACTGTAGGAGCTTCACTCGTCTCCTAGTTCAGCCTAATCTGCTCTGCTAAGCTACCTTTTCTATCAGCCTAAGCTGCTAGACACCCCTCTACACCCCTCTACACTAATAAGGGATACCTGGACCTGGTGCAAGGTGTAAGTACCCCTTGGTACCCACTACAAGCCAGGCCAGCCTCCTACATTGGTTGTGCAGCTGTGGTATAAGTACTTGCAACTACTTACCACTTTGTCATATTGTACTTTTCATAAGAGAAAAAAATAAAAAACAAGTTCAGTATATGTACACCTAACCAAAAAGTTTTGCTTTTCTTCTCTTACTCTTTCTCTAAGTGCTGAAAAGTACTGCTAAAACTTTCAAAAAGTTCTTAAAAAGTTTTAAAAGTTTTTTCTGTTCCTTAAAAAGTTCTGAAACTTTTTCTTTCTTTTTCTGTCCCTTAAACTCTTGTCTATCATGTCTGGTACAGGCCAAACTCTTGATCTGGCCAGCACAGCTTATGACAACCTTAGCTGGATAGAAGCAAGGAGTATCTGTGTAGATAGAGGTTTAGGGGTAGGGAAGAATCCTTCTAGAGGACTGTTGGTTAATATGCTCATTGAACATGATAAGTCCTTAGGTGGCACATCTGGTGAGAAACTAGCTGATGGTTCACACTCTGACTCTGGGGCACCCCCAGTAAAAGTGTTAGATGGGAACCTTTGCCCCCTAGCAAGCCACCTAGCATGGCTGGTACAAATGTGAGTTCCCATCACAGTAGGAGTGTTACTTCTGTAGGCCAGAATGTTAGAGTGCCATCTGTTAGGGACAGGTCTCCCTCTGTCCATTCACACCATTCTTCTGTGTCAAGGCATGCCCAACCCACCATCCCTGAAGACAGAATGTTAGAAAGGCAACTCAATAGATTGAGAGTGGAAGAGTCCAGGCTGAAGCTTAAAAAGCAACAGCTGGATCTAGACAGGGAAGCATTTGACTTAGAAAAAGAAAGACAGAGGTCGGGGTTTGGACCCTATGGTGGCAGCAGCAGTATTCCAAATAGTCATCTTGTAAAAGAGCATGATTCTAGGAATCTGCACAAGATAGTTCCCCCTTACAAGGAGGGGGATGACATTAACAAGTGGTTTGCTGCACTTGAGAGGGCCTGTGTTGTACAGGAGGTCCCTCAAAGGCAGTGGGCTGCTATCCTATGGCTATCTTTCAGTGGAAAGGGTAGGGATAGGCTCCTTACTGTTAAAGAAAGTGATGCCAATAATTTTACAGTTCTTAAGAATGCACTCCTAGATGGTTATGGCTTAACCACTGAACAGTACAGGATCAAGTTCAGAGAAACCAAAAAGGAGTCTTCACAAGACTGGGTAGACTTTGTTGACCATTCAGTGAAGGCCTTGGAGGGGTGGTTACATGGCAGTAAAGTTTCTGACTATGAAAGCCTGTATAACTTAATCCTGAGAGAGCATATTCTTAATAATTGTGTGTCTGATTTGTTACACCAGTACCTAGTAGACTCTGATCTGACCTCTCCCCAAGAATTGGGAAAGAAGGCACACAAATGGGTCAGAACAAGGGTGAACAGAAAAGTTCATACAGGGGGTGACCAGGATGGCAAGAAGAAGGATGGTAAGTCTTCTGACAAGGGTGGGGACAAATCTAAAAATGAGTCTTCATCAGGCCCACAAAAACACTCTGGTGGGGGTGGTGGGCCCAAATCCTCTTCAAATCAAAACAAAGAAAATAAACCATGGTGCTATTTATGTCAAATAAAAGGCCATTGGACAACAGATCCCAGTTGTCCAAAGAAAAGCACCAAGCCTCCCACTACCACAACCCCTACTGCTACACCTAGTGGCCCTAGTAATAGCAGTGGTGGTGGAAGCAAACCTACTAATAGCCAATCCAAGGGAGTAGCTGGGCTCACTTTTGGTAACTTAGTTGGGGTTGGTCTTGCTAGGGAGACCACAGAGGCTGTGTTAGTCTCTGAGGGGGCCATTGATTTGGCCACCTTAGTTGCTTGTCCCCTTAATATGGATAAGTACAAGCAACTTCCCCTAATAAATGGTGTTGAGGTTCAGGCCTACAGGGACACAGGTGCCAGTGTTACCATGGTAATAGAGAAACTGGTCCACCATGAACAACACCTACTTGGTCACCAGTACCAAGTGACTGATGCTCATAACAACACTCTTAGCCACCCCATGGCTGTTGTGAATCTCAACTGGGGGGGGGGGGTTACTGGTCCAAAGAAAGTTGTGGTTGCCTCAGATTTACCTGTAGACTGTCTACTAGGGAACGATTTAGAGACATCAGCTTGGGCAGATTTGGAGTTGGAGGCTCATGCAGCAATGCTGGGCATTCCAGGACATATTTTTGCTTTGACTAGGGCTCAGGCCAAAAAGCAAAAAGGACAGGGTGACTTGGATCCTGGAAGAATGGACCAAATGCTCCCTAAAGCTAGGGTTAGTAAAGGTAAAACACTACCTACTATCCCTCCCTCTACAGTGGATTCAACTTCTGAGGAAGAAGAATTTCAACCCTGTGCAGAACCTACACCAGAGGAGCTGGAAGCAGACACTGCTGAGCTTTTGGGTGAAGGGGGGCCTGCCAGGGAGGTGCTGAGTGTGGCACAGCATACCTGTCCCACACTAGAGGGTCTAAGACAGCAAGCTGTCAAACAAGCAAATGGGGATGTCAGTGACTCTCACAGAGTTTACTGGGAGGACAACCTCTTGTATACTGAAGCAAGGGATCCAAAACCTGGAGCTGCCAGGAGATTGGTGATTCCTCAGCAATACAGAGGGTTCCTCCTAACTCTAGCCCACGACATTCCCTTAGCTGGACATTTGGGGCAAATGAAAACTTGGGACAGGCTTGTCCCCTTGTTTCATTGGCCTAGAATGTCAGAGGACACAAAGGAATTTTGTAAGTCCTGTGAAACCTGTCAAGCCAGTGGCAAAACAGGTGGCACTCCAAAGGCTCCCCTTATTCCACTACCTGTGGTTGGGGTACCCTTTGAAAGGGTAGGGGTTGACATAGTTGGCCCCCTTGACCCTCCTACTGCTTCAGGCAATAGGTTTATCTTGGTGGTAGTGGACCATGCCACCAGATATCCCGAAGCAATTCCTCTAAGGACCACTACAGCTCCTGCAGTGGCAAAGGCCCTCCTGGGAATGTTTTCCAGGGTGGGCTTCCCAAAAGAGGTGGTATCAGACAGGGGAAGCAATTTCATGTCTGCTTACTTAAAGGCCATGTGGAAGGAATGTGGTGTGACATACAAGTTCACTACACCCTATCATCCACAAACAAATGGACTGGTTGAGAGATTTAATAAAACTCTCAAAGGAATGAAAATGGGACTCCCTGAAAAACTCCGCAGGAGATGGGATGTCCTGTTACCTTGCCTCCTTTTTGCTTACAGGGAGGTACCCCAAAAAGGAGTGGGCTTCAGCCCCTTTGAACTCCTATTTGGACACCCTGTGAGAGGTGCTCTAACACTTGTTAAGGAGGGTTGGGAACAACCTTTAAAAGCTCCTAAGCAAGACATAGTGGACTATGTACTTGGCCTAAGATCTAGGATGGCTGAGTACATGAAAAAGGCCAGTAAAAACCTTCAGGCCAGCCAAGAGCTCCAAAAGCAATGGCATGACCAGAAGGCTGTTCTGATTCAGTACCAACCAGGGCAGAAAGTGTGGGTCTTGGAGCCTGTGGCCCCAACAGCACTCCAAGACAAATGGAGTGGACCCCACATTATTGTTGAGAAAAAGAGAGAAGTCACCTACTTAGTTGACTTGGGCACTGCCAGGACTCCCCTTAGGGTGCTCCATGTCAATCGCCTGAAACCCTACTATGACAGGGCTGATCTCATCCTGCTCATGGCAACAGATGAAGGACAGGAAGAAGAAAGTGACCCTCTCCCTGATCTCTTCTCTTCCACAGAGCAAGATGCTCTAGTGGAAGGTGTAGTTCTAGCAGATTGTCTTACTGCTGAGCAGAAAGACCACTGCATAAATCTCCTGGGTCCGTTTTCTGAACTCTTTTGTACTGTGCCAGGCACCACTTCTTGGTGTGAGCACAATATAGATACTGGAGACAGCTTGCCTGTCAAAAGTAAGATCTATAGGCAGCCTGACCATGTCAGGGACTGCATAAAACAAGAGGTTCAGACAATGCTTGAACTGGAAGTGGTTGAGCACTCTGAAAGTCCATGGGCCTCTCCTGTGGTACTTGTACCAAAACCTCATTCCAAAGATGGAAAGAAGGAAATTAGATTTTGTGTAGACTATAGAGGTCTCAACCAAGTAACTAAAACTGATGCTCACCCTATACCCAGGGCAGATGAGCTAATAGATACACTGGCATCTGCCAAGTATCTAAGCACATTTGATTTGACTGCAGGGTATTGGCAGATCAAGTTATCAGAGGATACAAAAGCAAAAACTGCATTTTCCACCATTGGAGGGCACTACCAATTCATAGTAATGCCTTTTGGGTTGAAAAATGCACCTGCCACTTTTCAGAGGTTGGTGAATACAGTCCTGCAAGGGTTGGAGGCTTTTAGTGCAGCATATCTAGATGATATAACTGTCTTTAGCTCCAGCTGGGATAATCACCTGGTCCACCTGTGGAAAGTTTTGGAGGCCCTGCAAAAGGCAGGCCTCACTATCAAGGCTTCAAAGTGCCAGATAGGGCAGGGGAAAGTGGTGTATCTGGGACACCTGGTAGGTGGAGAACAGATTGCACCACTTCAGGGGAAAATCCAAACTATTATAGATTGGGTTCCCCCTACAACTCAGACCCAGGTGAGAGCCTTCTTAGGCCTCACTGGGTATTACAGGAGGTTCATAAAGAACTATGGCTCCATTGCAGCCCCTCTTAATGACCTCACATCTAAGAAAATGCCTAAAAAGGCATTATGGACAGCAAACTGTCAGAAAGCTTTTGAGGAGTTGAAGCAGGCCATGTGCTCTGCACCTGTCCTGAAAAGCCCCTGTTACTCCAAAAAATTAATTGTCCAAACTGATGGGGAGGTTGACCCCTAGAGAAAAGCGTTGGTCTGCCATAGAGAGGGAGGCCTTTGCTGTGGTATGGGCACTGAAGAAGTAGAGGTCATACCTGTTTGGCACTCACTTCATTGTTCAGACAGACCACAAACCTCTACTTTGGCTAAAACAAATGAAAGGTGAAAACCCTAAATTGTTGAGGTGGTCCATATCCCTACAGGGAATGGATTATACAGTGGAACATAGACCTGGGAGTACCCACTCCAATGCAGATGTACTCTCCAGATATTTCCACTTAGACAATGAAGACTTATCAGGTGATGGCTAGTCTTATTGTCCTTCGTTTGGGGGGGGGGGATGGGGTTGTGTAGGAAAGTACCATCTTGCCTGGCATGTTACCCCCATATTTCACTGTATATATGTTGTTTTAGTTGTATGTGTCACTGGGACCCTGCCAGCCAGGGCCCCCAGTGCTCATAAGTGTGCCCTGTATGTGTTACCTGTGTTATGACTAACTGTCTCACTGAGGCTCTGCTATCCAGAACCTCAGTGGTTATGCGCTTTCATTTCTTTCCAAATTGTCACTAACAGGCTAGTGACCAATTTCCCCAATTTACATTGGCATACTGGAACACCCTTATAATTCCCTAGTATATGGTACTGAGGTACCCAGGGTATTGGGATTCCAGGAGATCCCTATAGGCTGCAGCATTTCTTGTGCCACCCATAGGGAGCTCTGACAATTCTTACACAGGCCTGCCACTGCAGCCTGAGTGAAATAACGTCCACGTTATTTCACAGCCATTTACCACTGCACTTAAGTAACTTATAAGTCACCTATATGTCTAACCTTTACCTGGTAAAGGTTGGGTGCTAAGTTACTTAGTGTGTGGGCACGCTGGCACTAGCCAAGGTGCCCCCACATTGTTCAGGGCAAATTCCCCGGACTTTGTGAGTGCGGGGACACCATTACACGCGTGCACTACACATAGGTCACTACCTATGTATAGCTTCACAATGGTAACTCCGAATATGGCCATGTAACATGTCTAAGATCATGGAATTGCCCCCCAATGCCATCCTGGCATTGGTGAGACAATCCCATGATCCCACGGGTCTCTAGCACAGACCAGGGTACTGCCAAACTACCTTTCCCGGGGTTTCACTGCAGCTGCTGCCAACCCCTCAGACAGGTTTCTGCCCTCCTGGGGTCCAGCCAGGCTTGGCCCAGGAAGGCAGAACAAAGGACACCCTCTCCATTTGGAAAAAGGTGTCAGGGCTGGAGAGGAGTAGCCTCCCCCAGCCTCGGGAAATGCTTTGATGGGCACAGATTGTGCCCATCTCTGCATAAGCCAGTCTACACCGGTTCAGGGATCCCCCAGCCCTGCTCTGGCACGAAACTGGACAAAGGAAAGGGGAGGGACCACTCCCCTGACCTGCACCTCCCCTGGGAGGTGCCCAGAGCTCCTCCAGTGTGCTCCAGACCTCTGCCATCTTGGAAACAGAGGTGCTGCTGGCACACTGGACTGCTCTGAGTGGCCAGGGCCAGCAGGTGACGTCAAAGACTCCTTCTGATAGGCTCCTCCAGGTGTTGCTAGCCTATCCTCTCTCCTAAGTAGCCAAACCTCCTTTTCTGGCTATTTAGGGTCTCGGCTTTTTGGAATTCTTTAGATAACGAATGCAAGAGCTCATCAGAGTTCCTCTCCATCTCTCTCTTCACCTTCTGCCAAGGAATCGACTGCTGACCGCGCTGGAAGCCTGCAAAACTGCAACAAAGTAGCAACGACGACTACTGCGACCTTGTAACGCTGATCCTGCCGCCTTCTCGACTGTTTTCCTGGTGGTGCATGCTGTGGGAGTAGTCTGCCTCCTCTCTGCACTAGAAGCTCCGAAGAAATCTCCCGTGGGTCGACGGAATCTTCCCCCTGCAACCGCAGGCACCAAAGAGCTGCATCACCGGTCCTCTGGGTCTCCTCTCAGCACGACGAGCGAGGTCCCTTGAACTCAGCAACTCTGTCCAGGTGACTCCCACAGTCCAGTGACTCTTCAGTTCAAGTTTGGTCGAGGTAAGTCCTTGCCTCCCCACGCTAGACTGCATTGCTGGGTACCGCGTGATTTGCAGCTGCTCCGGCTCCTGTGCACTCTTCCAGGATTTCCTTTATGCAAAGCCAAGCCTGGGTCCCCGGCACTCTAACCTGCAGTGCACGACCTCCTGAGTTGTCCTCTGGCGTCGTGGGACCTTCCTTTGTGACTTCGGGTGAGCTCTGGTTCACTCCACTTTGTAGTGCCTGTTTTGGCACTTCTGTGGGTGCTGCTTGCTTATAAATGGGCTCCTTGTCTTGCTGGGTGCCCCCTCTGTCTCCCCACGCAATTGGCGATATCCTGGTCCCTCCTGGGCCACAGCAGCATCCAAAAACCCTAACCACAACCCTTGCAGCTAGCAAGGCTTGTTTGCGGTCTTTCTGCACTGAAACACCTCTGCACGACTCTTCACGACGTGGGACATCCATCCTCCAAAGGGGAAGTTTCTAGCCCTTGTCGTTCATGCACAGCTGGCATTTCCTGGGCATCTGCCCACTCCCGACTTGATCGTGACTCTTGGACTTAGTCCCCTTGTTCCACAGGTACTCTCGTCAGGAAATCCATCGTTGTTGCATTGCTGGTGTTGGTCTTCCTTGCAGAATTCCCCTATCACGACTTCTGTGCTCTTTGGGGAACTTAGGTGCACTTTGCACCCACTTTTCAGGGTCTTGGGGTGGGCTATTTTTCTAACCCTCACTGTTTTCTTACAGTCCCAGCGACCCTCTACAAGGTCACATAGGTTTGGGGTCCATTCGTGGTTCGCATTCCACTTCTAGAGTATATGGTTTGTTTTGCCCCTATCCCTATGTGCCCCCATTGCATTCTATTGTGACTATACATTGTTTGCACTGTTTTCTATTGCTATTACTGCATATTTTGGTATGTGTGTACATATATCTTGTGTATATTTGCTATCCTCATACTGAAGGTACTCACTGAGATACTTTTGGCATATTGTCATAAAAATAAAGTACCTTTATTTTTAGTATATCTGTGTATTGTGTTTTCTTATGATATTGTGCATTTGACACTAGTGGTACTGTAGGAGCTTCACTCGTCTCCTAGTTCAGCCTAAGCTGCTCTGCTAAGCTACCTTTTCTATCAGCCTAAGCTGCTAGACACCCCTCTACACTAATAAGGGATACCTGGATCTGGTGCAAGGTGTAAGTACCCCTTGGTACCCACTACAAGCCAGGCCAGCCTCCTACAACCGCCATATTAGAATTCCCAAAGGATATAATGGGTTTGTAATACAGTGGATGGGATATCCGTCACGTTTGTGATGGAGTAACCCCATCCGTCAAACTCTAAATCAAAGTCTTTCCTGGGTGTGGAAACTCCAAACACAGATAAGCAGTTAATTTCTCATGGAAGAGAGACTTAAAAGCCTGTTAGTTCAATGCTGCATCACAGAGACCTAGGCATGCAGAGAAATGTTGTTGCGGTCGCCAAAGCTATCCAGAACAGACTAACAGGATACCTGCTTTCTAAGCACGGTTGTCAGCTCTCTGACTCTCACTGTGTTATACTTTCTAATGATATCCCCACAGGCATCTTCCTATTTTGACTTCTGCAGCAGCACACATAATAATTTGGCAATACCACAACTAAAGGCAGTAACAAACAGGATAGGTTGAACTTCCAGCCAAGGTCAAGGGGGGCAGGAGAGATGGGAAGCTGAGTGTACAGTCTGGGCAAACTCAGGCTGTGCACAAGATTGTGTCACTGATGCCTTATTGCTTCTAATGAAAAACAGCCTACAAACCATTGGCATAAGGATAGACATATTAACAGTGTACCTGGATCATATGAAGGAGGGGCCAGGCAAACAAACCACAAGGCTGGATAATGGCAGAATAATGCAGTTTGGACCTAGAGGAAGGCGATACAACATCAAAAGAAAAGCTACTTCTTGTTGAAGGGTCCTGGAAATAATACACAATCAGAGCATAGTTTGGAGGCACGATCTGGGCATAGTAAGATACGCATAGTTGATGTGGTGCAGTCAATAGAGATAGGAAAGCTGGAAACGTTTGTTGAAAAGCTCCCCACCAACTCCTTTCCGAGATATAGCTCTCACTGCTGTTTGCTGTGGAGAGGGCACATTGATACCTGCTATTGCGTACTCATCTAGTCTCCTGCAGAGACCAATAATTGTGTGTCTCCTTAACTATTGTGGCAGTAATGCAATTCTGTGAATGGCCAAGGAGAAAAGTGATGTGCAATTACTAAGCACAATAATAGTCTATTATCTGAACCCACCTCAATTGTACAGGAAGCAAAGAGAGACTTTTAAGGGATTAATGAGAAGCTGTATCCCAATAAATGTACACAGTTGTCATACAAACATCCTATATTTTTAATGAGATTTTTTATGTTTGTAGATGTGTAAAAGCATGAAATATTTTGTGGGAAGCAGATCTGAGCTTAGTGCTTTATGCTCACCTTGACAGATCACACCCGTCTCATTCTTATACCTCTCTACCTGCAAAAGTAGTTAGGTATAGCATGGAGATGTTGGATCCACACAGCATCTTTGTTTAAACAGCAGGTCACAGCAACCAAAAGTACCCCAACACGTTTTGGAGCCTTCGCTCCTTGCTCACGTGTTTAAATGAATCCATTACAGTTCCTCTTCGCAACTTATGTAAACTAAACTTCCATATACTAATCAACATAAATGACGGACTAACAAGTGCTGGTACATTTTTTAAAATGTGTCAGCCATTTGGAGACATTCAAAATGATATTATGAATACAACTTTACACAATGACATTATTATATTTATCTCTTCACATTGTGTTATATGCTCTCTAAATATCTTAAATCTCGTCAAAATACAATCATTTTTGGAACCACTTTAACTGATCACTATTTTTTTTCAACATCATTACAAAATTGTAATATACTACAATTTTTTTCTTAGACCATTTGTACAATCCTTGCCATCATGCATTAAAGATATGGGTGGTTTTTTAAGAAGAATAAATGCCATTGTTTGGGAGGAACAGTATGTTTTATTATGTTTAGATGTAGAAAGCATATATTTCTGCATACCGCATGATTTGGGTATAAAAGCTAGTAAACATAAAGCAGTGAAATTAAATGCAGGTGGGTCACCCGGAGAAGGAGTGTGCATCTTGAAAATCTTTCTATATGTGTAGTACTGGAGTACTTAATAGAGACAAAGAATGTGACAGAAAATGTAGATAATGTTGAATTTGCAGTAGCCAGTTGCAATGGGTGTTTGGTGTGACTAATAACCATAGAAAACTGAGTTGCCAGACTGCTGAAAAATAGACATTTTTTTCTATTTGGCACTTTTGCAGCAGTTTAAACCTTGACTCTGTGAAACATATTCTTTCAATTCTGCCAAGGATGGCATTGAGTTCTCAGTATTTCCAAACTACTTGAAAACGGTGATGATGAAATTGAACAGGAGATATAGGAGGTCATTCTGACCCTGGCGGTCATGGACCGCCAGGGCCAACGACCGCGGAAGCACCGCCAACAGGCTGGTGGTGCTTCCGGGGGCATTCTGACCGCGGCGGTAAAGCCGCGGTCAGAAAAGGGAAGCCGGCGGTTTCCCGCCGGCTTCCCACTGCCCCAGGGAATCCTCCACGCCGGCGCTGCAAGCAGCGCCGCCATGGGGATTCCGACCCCATTCCCGCCAGCCTGGTTCTAGCGGTTTTCACCGCCAGAACCTGGCTGGCGGGAACGGGTGTCGTGGGGCCCCTGGGGGCCCCTGCAGTACCCATGCCACTGGCATGGGCAGTGCAGGGGCCCCCTAACAGGGCCCCACATAGATTTTCAGTGTCTGCGTGGCAGACACTGAAAATCGCGACGGGTGCAACTGCACCCGTCGCACCCCTTCCACTCCGCCGGCTCCATTCGGAGCCGGCATCCTCGTGGAAGGGGGTTTCCCGCTGGGCGGGCGGGCGGCCTTCTGGCGGTTGCCCGCCAGCCCAGCGGGAAACTCAGAATGACTGCCGCGGTCTTTTGACCGTGGTACGGTCTTCTGGCGGTTCCCGCCAGGCCGGCGGCATCCGCCGCCGGCGGGGGTCAGAATGACCCCCATAGTTGCTGCTGAGGTAGCTAATGAGAGCTCACAAAGCAGCCAAAGCTCACGTCCTCAAAGTAAGGACCCACTTGGATAGCCAATAATTGAAAATGAGGCTGCTATTGCAATGAATGAGGTGGAGACTGCAAAGGAGCAAGCACATTATGAAATAATTGATTTGGCAGATTTAGTTCAACAACTAAATGATGCTCAAATGGAAATGTTTATTTAGGCTGCAATTGAGCATGGATTGATTCATGAGAAGAAAGAGTGTGCATGCTTAACATAAACCTATACTATTGTATTTCAGCTCTCAAGTCAAGTAAAAGTTTCTTACCACTTTTCTAAAGAATACTACAGGCTGCAATTTATCATGTGTGGTTACAGCACCTACTGGATTAGCTGCACATAATATCAGAGCTATTACTTTACATCACCTTTTCATGCTGCCTGGGAAATATGCCAACAAACTGGAATATCAAAAGTTATCTGGTGAAGCTTGTCAAGAAGTGTCAAGAGTGTTAAGAAAGTTGAAACATTTAATCATTGATAGGGTGATTATAGCCTCAAACTTAATGCTTGCCTTTCTTCAATTGAGAATGCAAGAGGTTCTGAGAATTAACTATAATGTCCTATATGGAGGAAAACATTTGATTGCTTTATTTTAGATCTACTGCACCTTACACCTGTGAAGGGACAACCTGTGTTCAAAACACTGCTCCATGATGAAACTAGGAAGTCTTTGGGAAGCATTGGAAATGTGAATATTTGGTTCAATTATGAATTCAAAGAATTAATCAGGAATATACAATACAAATCTGACATTGAATATGGTAATATTTTGAAAGATATGAGATGTTCTGTCAAAAGAGGGAAGGCATGTTCTAAAAAGTCCTCTTCATAAAAATATTCATCCAACAATGAAGACAGCAGCAGAACTTATGTCCAGTTTTATACAAGAAGGTAAACATATTTTGTGCCTAATGCCTACAGTGGAGCAGTGTGCATCTTTCAAGAATGAATTGCTAAAATTGGAGTCATAAGACATTTTGCAGTAGAAGCTAATAGATAAAATGGGACACCTCGGTGTCACTGTATTGGTAAATTAAAAGTTACAAGCAAAACTGGATTCATTAGAAAAATCTGCTTCATGATTTGCAGGATTGGAGAAATGTTTAGGGCTATATAGAAACTGTAGGGTGATATTGTGTTGAAATGTAAATATTGAAGAAGGTTTAGCTTATGTTGCTATGAGTAAAGTTTTTTGATTTTATAAATTTCCGCAGTACGAATGAAGTGCAATACATTGTGATTAAATTTGATTACATTGACAATGCAAAGGAGATCTGACAAGCTACTGCATGTTTTTTGCTTGTGAATGATTTAGATGTTCAATAGAAATAGTGTACATTTCCCCTAGCATATGCTATTACTATTTATTAATCACAAGGTTTAAGTTTAGGTGCAGCATTTAATATTATTAATATTTCAGTGTTTAAGGAAGGTATGCCATATGTAGCTTTGTCTCAAGTTAAGACTTTGGGGGTCATTACAACCCTGGCGGACGGTGTTAAAGCTGCGGAAATACCGCAAACAGGCCGGCGGACAAAAAAAGGGAATTATGACCCTGGCGGAAACCGCCAACAAAGACAGCCACTTTAACACACCGCCCGCCACGACGGTGCAAACAAGCAGCGCGGCGGTCACCGCCAACAGACAGGCAGAAGACAATGTACTGCCCACAATATTACAACCCGCCAATCCGCCACCTTTTCCGGGGCGGATTCTCCGTGGATAAAAACACGGCAGAAACAGCTTTTGCTATGGGAAAACGCTCACCTGAACACATCCCACGAGGAACGAGGACTCCATGGAGCCGGAACTCCAAATACTCCATGCCCTTGTGTTTCTGCTCCTCTACGACCAACAGCTACGTAGGCGCCGAAGACAACGGTGAGTACTGCACCTACGACATGGGGGACGGGGGAGGCAAAAGTTAGGGGGACACCCACCAAACACCCCCACCCTCGCATATTACAACATACACACCAATGCATTCACAAAAACCACAGTAACAACCCACAATCCCCCCGGAAGAATGAAAAGACAATGCGAAATTCGGTCAAACATTGTAATGTGGCAATATACATGTCATACAAAAATATACAGATATATATTTGAAAATCAGTCATAATTATATACAATACGAGAAGTAGTGCAGATATGTAAATAACAATGTCAGTGCACCAACAGTCCAAAAATGCATGGGCGAGGCCCACAAAGGATACCTGACCACAATTGGAGAGAACACTGCCGGGGCATCAGATAGAAATACTACAGGCACCTCAGGGGGAAAGGAAGGGGGGGGCACCTCAGCCGGATGACTGCAAAGCCAGATCCACGATGGGGCTCCATGCCCATTGATGTATCCTGGGGAGTGCAAAGCCACAGTCTCTCAAGTCTCTACAGTGGGTGGCTTGCCCACTCTACCATCCTGGGGAGTGCAAAGCCACAGTCTCTCAAGTCTCTACAGTGGGTGGGTTGCCCACTGTGCCATCCTGGGGAGTGCAAAGCCACAGTCTCTCAAGTCTCTACAGTGGGTGGGTTGCCCACTCTACCATACTGGGGAATGCAAAGCCACAGTCTCTCAAGTCTCTACAGTGGGTGGGTTGCCCACTGTGCCATCCTGGGGAGTGCAAAGCCACAGTCTTTCAAGTCTCTACAGTGGGTGGGTTGCCCACTCTACCATTGTGGGGAGTGCAAAGCCACAGTCTCTCAAGTCTCTACAGTGGGTGGGTTGCCCACTGTGCCATCCTGGGGAGTGCAAAGCCACAGTCTCTCAAGTCTCTACAGTGGGTGGGTTGCCCACTCTACCATCGTGGGGAGTGCAAAGCCACAGTCTCTCAAGTAGATGCAGGTCTCTACTGGTACTGCGGGGACTGGTGCCCAGACTGGATGAGTCTCCCCGTGAAAGTACCTGTCCTGTCACTGTCCCAGCTGCACATGGGATAAGGATGCCTGATGTGGCGGGCCATTCATTCCTACCCGGTGCTTGCCCTGTTCAGCGGTGCTTTGACATGGCGGTCTTTGCCCTGTTCAGCGGTGCTTTGCCATGGAGGTCTTTGCCCTGTTCAGCGGTGCTTTGCCATGGCTGTCTTTGCCCTGTTAAGCGGTGCTTTGCCATGGCGGTCTTTGCCCTGTTCAGCGGTGCTTTGCCATGGCGGTCTTTGCCCTGTTCAGCGGTGCTTTGCCATGGCGGTCTTTGCCCTGTTCAGCGGTGCTTTGACATGGCGGTCTTTGCCCTGTTCAGCGGTGCTTTGACATGGCGGTTCTGATACGGACATTGGTGTGTGGCATGACGTTCTCTACACTGGGCATTGGTGTGTGGCATGATGTTCTCTACACTGGGCATTGGTGTGTGGCATGACGTTCCATCATTGCCCAGCGGGGCTGTGGCAGCTCGGGCCCTCCAGGGCACTGACTCCGGCGGTGGTCTCTGGACCAGTGACAATACTTGTGCCCTCCTGGGCTGTGACTCTGGCGGTGGTCTCCGGACCAGTGACAATACTTGGGCCCTCCTGGGCTGTGACTCCGGCGGTGGTCTCCTGACCAGTGACGATACTTGGGCCCTCCTGGGCTGTGACTCCGGCGATGGTCTCCTGACCAGTGACGATACTTGGGCCCTCCTGGGCTGTGACTCCGGCGGTGGTCTCCTGACCAGTGACGATACTTGGGCCCTCCTGGGCTGTGACTCCGGCGGTGGTCTCCTGACCAGTGACGATACTTGGGCCCTCCTGGGCTGTGACTCCGGCGGTGGTCTCCTGACCAGTGACGATACTTGGGCCCTCCTGGGCTGTGACTCTGGAGGTGGTCTCTGGACCAGTGACGACGGTGCTGGCGGTTGTGTGTCGACCGCCGGAAATGATGGCGCACTTCTCCGCCGTGACACTCACAACAGGCTGGGCAGACTTCCTCTGGCCCTTCCCCACCTTTGGTGGAGTCACAGCTGACTCTCCAATCCCCTTGGAACCCATGTCAGTTGTTTTCCCACCAGGAGTCTTAACACGGTCCCGTCGCCCACTCTCCAATTTTAGAGCCTTTACAGGGGGTGGGCTGCCAGTGCCTTGGCTCCGGGTCCGACTGCCTGCCCTGGCGGCCGGTGCACTCCACAAACCTTGAACAGGCACCACTGGTATTGGAGGCTTTTTGGCTGAGGCGCTACGACGGGACTGATGAATTGGAGGGGGTGGGGGCAAAAAGGTCAACTTTACAGAGGGACAGTTTCTGACGAACACTGGGATGGGTAGCTGGAGGGGGGCTGGGAGTGGAGGAAGAGGAGGTGGTTGTCGGAGGTGTCACTTTAGGTATTTTGGGTGCAGGTGCAGGTACTGGAGGCTGTCGTGAGGTGGATGGTTGTTGGGTGAGTGATTGCCGGCGTTTGTGTACTTTGGGAGGGGGCACAGACACACTGGGAAAGGACACAGGGGACGTGTAAATGGCAGTGGAGGTGGTGAGTGCAGGTGAGCGGCTTGTGGTGCTGGTGTCCTTGTGCGATTCACGGTGCCTGTAGATGTGGTGCATGCAGGTGTGTGTGTAGACGAGACTGGGAGGGAGGAGGGAGAAGAGGAGGAGGGGGACACAGTGGAGGCAGTGGATGTTGCTGTGTCTGTACGTGGGTGAGGCTTGCGTGAGTGCCTGTGGTGTGTGTGGTGCCTATGTTTGCTTGAGCTACTTGTGTGTGTTGACTTTTGTGTGTTGACTTGTGTGCATGCTGGTCTGTAGGTGTGCTTGGGATGGGCTGGGGTACATGAGATTGGGTCTGGGTGGAGGAAGTTGGAGGGGGGAGGCTAGACACAGGGACAATGGCTGCCATCAGTGCTGAGGCCAGAGATTGCAGGGTTCGCTGAAGGACAGCCTGACCAGAATGAATGCCCTCCAGGAATGCATTACCGTGTTGCAACTCTCGTTCTACACCCTGGATGGCATTCACAATGGTAGACTGCCCAACAGTGAGTGACCTGAGGAGGTCAATGGCCTCCTCACTGAGGGCAGCAGGGGTGACTGGGGCAGGGCCTGAGGTGCCTGGGGCGAAGGTGATGCCCACCCTCCTGGGTGAGCGGGCACGGGGTGAACGCTCAGGGGCTGCTGGGAGGGCGGGGCTGGTAGGGGAGGTGGCGGCTGTACCTGTAGAGTTAGGGGGCACGGATGGTGCCGCCACCACAAGGGAGCCCCCATCGGCGAACGAGTCCGTGTCGCTGCTTGGTGATCCGGTGGCCGACGTGAAGCTCCCCTCGCCCTCCGTCCCACTGGTGCATTCAGAGTTCGTGGTGTGGCCCTCCATGGCCATATGGGATGCAGCTCCCTCGTGCTCAGGTGCCACTGTACCTCCACCTGTTGATGCTGATGTACAAAAGGACAGGGAGAGCAGAAAAAGGGGGGGAGACAGAAGAAAGAGAGTTTTAGTGCATGGATTACCGCTACCGTTGGTGGGCAAAAGACAGACGCAGCAGCCCCCTGCATTACGCCGTGCTCCTGCCCTCTGCACATGCAATTTCTGGGATATGGCCTACATGGCAATGGTGGACATCTGCGCACATGTATGCCACAGGGACAACTGTACCTCGACTTGGCACTCTGCTGAGGTGGGGTAGAGTGCCACATTGCCTACATTACGGAGGGGCCTTGCCTACCTAACTTGCCCCGGCCTAGGGACACCCACAGCCCACCTCCCCCACCCAGACACCTCCACTGCACGCAAAGTCAGCAAAATGAGGTTGTACTCACCCCCTTGTGTCTGCTGTGATGCCCTCAAGCGCCCATCCAACTCCGGGTAGGCCACCGCCAGGATCCGGAACATCAGGGGGGTCATGGTGCGACGGGCACCCCTCCCACGTTGGGAGGCCATCCCCAGCTGAGCCTCCGTCGTCTTCTTGCTGCAGCGGCGAATGTCCTCCCATCTCTTACGGCAGTGGGTGCCCCGTCTCTGGTGGGCCCCCAGGGTCCGGACCTCCTTGGGGATGGCACGCCAAATGTCCCTCTTCTGGTGGGCGCTGACCTACATGACATGCACAAGGGAAGAGGAACAGTCATTACCAACTGCACCGTCGTTGTGAGTTGCCCCCTCCCTACTCTGGCCATGTGGCCCATTCATTCCCATGCATTGTTGTTCTATGAACTCTGCCCCCTTCCCTCTTCCAACCAGCCCTCTCCACCCAGGCCTAGCCCATACAACGTGCTCCCTGTGTACTAACCTGTTGGTCTGGAGGACCGTAGAGTAGCGTGTACTGGGGGAGGACCCCGTCTACCAGTTTCTCCAACTCCTGTGCAGTGAAGGCAGGGGCCCTTTCCCCAGACGCAGCAGCCATCGTCGCTTCCAGACCGAGGTCACAGCAGCACTTGCAGTGTAGGTCCTCTCCTGTCGAAGGTCAGGAATCTAGTGATTGAACAGATAGAAAACGGCGGTCCGTGGCAGTGACGTCCGCGGCGGTGCGCATCATCATCGCCGGCGCACCTGTTCATTGGCTCCTGGGACCCATAGGGTCCAATGTTAACCAATGCAGCACTACGCCGCGGTCTACGACCGCCTACCGCGACGGTGTGCAGCGCCAGCGAAGTTACCCCACAATCCCATTGTCCCAGTTTAGAGGTCAGGCAGCCGCCATTTCACGGGCCCACATGGCTTCATTTACTACTGCGTCACACATAGCTAGGCCTACACTCAACACACATACAGGAAGGGTTTTGTGAGTGGTGTAGTCTTGTGTGTAACTGTGGGTACATACCTGGAGGAATAATGACTGGTTCTTCGCTGTTGTCCTTCATAGGCACCGTCAGCTGGGACATATGAGAAGATGGCGGAATCCTCCGGTGTACCGACCGCTGGTGGACCTGTTGACAATGGAAGAGAGACATGTCATCGTCACCTACCGGTTTGACCGTGCCACAATCCAGGAACTATGTACCCAGTTGGAGACAGACCTGATGTCCCCAATCCGCCATCCAACTGGAATCCTCCCTGACGTGCAGGTGCTGTCAGTGCTCCATTTCCTTGCAAGTGCGTCTTTTCAGACAACTGTGGCCATGGTATCAGGGATGTCCCAGACTATGTTTTCCAACGTGTTGTCCAGAGTGTTGTCTGCCCTGCTGAAACACGTAAGGAGATACATCATTTTCCCTCAGGTGGAGGATTTGCCTACAGTGAAAGGTGACTTCTATGCCCTTGGACATATCCCCAACGTCATAGGTGCCATTGATGGGACCCACGTAGCTCTGGTCCCCCCCACAGGAGTGAACAGGTGTACAGGAACAGGAAGAGTTATCATTCAATGGATGTCCAGATGGTCTGTTTAGCAGACCAGTAAATCTCGCAGGTAAATGCTATGTTCCCTGGCTCAGTGCATGACGCCTACATCCTGCGGAATAGCAGCATCCCTGATATGATGGGTCAACTCCACAGGCACGTGTATGGCTATTGGGGGACTCTGGTTACCCCAACCTTTCCTGGCTATTGACCCCAGTGAGGAATCCCAGGACCAGAGCAGAGGAACGGTACAATGAGGCCCATGGGCGGACTAGGAGGGTAATCAAATGCACCTTCGGCCTCCTGAATGCCAGGTTCAGGTGTCTCCATATGACAGGTGGATCCCTATTCTACTCACCGAACAAGGTGTGCGACATCATCATCGCCTGCTCCATGCTCCATAATTTGGCTTTGCGACGCCAGGTGCCTTTTCTGCAGGAGGATGATCCAGATGACGGTGTTGTAGCAGCTGTGGAGTCTGTGGAGCCTGTGGACAGTGATGAGGATGAAGCTGAGGAAGAAGACAACGACAACAGGGAGTCAGTCATACAGCAATATTTCCAGTGAGACACAGGTGAGAACATTTTCATTTTTAGCATTACATTAACTTTCACACGTCTACCTCTATCCTGTTTCTCGATTTAAATCACTATTTGGAAACTGAGTTGTACCCTTCCATTACGGTTTCACAGGTGTGTTTACCTACGTGTCAACTGCTTGCATCCTTCAAGGGCTTGTGATGTGTGACATAGGTATGTTAGCCTTACAATGGTAAACCCATTATGACACTGTCATTGATAATACATATTTACTGAATCACAGACTGACTCCAGATTGTTTTGTGTTTCAAGGGTGTTTATTGAAGTGCTCTGAAATGTGAGGGGTTTGTAAAATGGGGATGGGTGATGGCGGAGGAATGTCCATGGCAGAGTCCAGTCTATTAGTCTCACAGGTGCACTGCCCATCTGAGCATAGGAAGTGGAGCTGGTGCAATTTAAGTATGGACAAGGTAACAAAGTGGGACAGTGGGAGGACAATCAGGGTGGTCTCATTTCCTGGTGGGGGTCTTGCCATTTTGCTCTGTCCTGTTCCTGGATCTCAGGGACCACTTGCGTGGTGGTTGTCTGTCTGCAGGGGGTGGGGTGCTGGTGTGTTGGTCCTGTGGGGTGGCGTCCTGTCCACTAGCGCCGGCAGAGGTGGTGGGCAGTTCATCGTCCTGGCTAGTGTCAGTGGCCCCTTGGAGTGCCACGGTGTCCCTCAAGGTCTGTTGTATGTCCTTCAGCACCCCAACGATGGTGTCCAGGGCGGAGCTGATGGTCCTGAGCTCCTCCCTGAACCCCAAATACAGTTCGTCCTGCAGGCGCAGGGTCTCCTGCAACTTGTCCAGGACCGTCGCCATCGTCTCCTGGGAGTGGTGGTATGCTCCCATGATGGGGGATAGGGCCTCGTGGAGAGTGGGTTCCCTTGGCCTGTCCGCCCCCTGTCGCACAGCAACCCTCCCAGTTCCCCTGTGTTCCTGGGCCTCCGTCCCCTGGACCGTGTGCCCACTACCACTGCCCCCAGGTCCCTGTTGTTGTTGGGGTGGCGGGTTATCCTGGTTCCCTGTAGTGGTGGACACACTGCTGATTGACCTGTCCTGGGTAGGGAGGTTTGGGCCCACTGGGTGGGTGCTGTGCTGGTGTTACCAGAGGGTGGAAGGTCGGTGTTGGGCTGTGCCTGTGCAAAGGGAACCGACTGTCCCGAGTCCCGCGATGGTCCGGGCTGGTCATCAGGATCCAGTAGGGCAGAGCTGCTCTCGTCACTGTGGGCCTCTTCTGGGGGTGGAGTGGTGTTGTCCGGACCCTCTGGTGTGGTGACGGTCCTTCGGGTTCCTGCAGGGGCATAAGAGCATGATTATTGCATGTGTGTGTATAATGGTGTGCAATGGGTGGGTGTTTGTGTACCCCAGTGCAAGCATTCCTGTTTGTAGGTTTGTGTGATGATGGTTGGGGGGGTGTTCTGGGTACGTGCAGTGGGCATGCTTTAGTGAGGGATGTCCATGCTTAGTTGTGTCATGCAGGGCTTGGTGTTGGGATGGGTGGTTTGTGTTATGGGTAGATTAGTGAGGATTTGGAGTGATAGGGGAGGGTGTGAGGGTGGGGGTGTGTGATAGCATGCAGGTAGGGTGGGGGATATGATAGTTAAGATTTGACTTACCAGTGTCCCATCCTCCACCGACTCCTCCGAGGCCCTCAGGATGCAAGATGGTCAAGACTTGCTCCTCCCATGTTGTTAGTTGTGGGGGAGGAGGTGGGGATCAGCCGCCAGTCCGCTGTACCGCGATGTTGTGCCTGGAGACCGTTGAACGCACCTTCCCCCGTAGGTCGTTCAACCTCTTCCTGATGTCCTCCCTCTTTTTGGGTGCTGTCCCATGGCGTTCACCCTGTCCACTATTCTGCGCCATAACTCCATCTTCCTGGCTATTGATGTGTACTGTACCTGTGAGCCAAAGAGCTGTGGCTCTACCCGGACGATTTCCTCCACCATGACCCTCAGCTCCTCCTCGGAGAAGCGGGGTGTCTTTGCCGTGACATGGGGTGGTGTGGGTGATGTGTGGGGTGGTGAATGTGGTGATGAGTGTGGTGAGTGTAGTGGTGTGTGGTGTTTTGTGTGTGGATGTTGTGTGGGTGATGGTGTTGTGTGCCTCTGTGTGATGGAGTTGTCTATTCTGTGCTCTCTCTCTGGCCTTCGTTCGTGATTTTTTGGTCGTAGGGGTTTGTGGGTGATGTGGGTGTGTGTTTTATGTAGTATTGATTGTGTGGGAGTGGTGTTTGTATGTGTATCAGGTGTGTGTATTTGTAATTGTCCAATGTGGTGGTGTTTTGGAGATGTGTGTGTATTTTGAGCGCGATGGTGTGTACCGCCAATGCAATACCGCGGTTGAAAGACCGCCGCATGGATTTGTGGGTCGTAATAGCATGGGCGTGTTTCTGTTGGCGTGGAGGTGGAGGATTTGTTTCTGCTAGTTTATCACTGACCTTTGGTGTGGCGGTGTTGTGTGGGTGTCTGAATTTCGGCGGATTCCAAGATGTGTGTCATAATAGCTGTGGCGGAATACCGCTGCGGCGGCGGTGTGTTGGCGGTCTTCTGCACGGCAGTAAGCACCTTTTACCGCCAGTGTTGTAGTGACCCCCATTGTCTGGTTTGTATCTAGTTGCATTTGATGAGAGTCAAACAGACTCAAGTGTAAAAGAATACAACTGATTAAGAAGTCTTTATGTTCCTCATTTATGACAGTATCCAGTTTATGAGAAACTCACCATCTGTCCAAAGCAGACGGTTCCAAAGCAGTGTAGTGATGGTGTTGAAAAGAAGGAACTGAAAGGGTTGGGCGTGGCCAGGTGCCCAATATGGCGGACGCATGAATTAGCGGCTGTGGTCCCAGATCGAACCATCTACCTATGATCTGTCCCCAACGATGTAACAAACCCGCACAGCTTATGGTGCAGGATCGGAGAGGTGGTGGGCTGCTACATGACCGGAAACTTGAGCGGCGGCACCTGTGTGGGGATGGAGACTGACGGAGGTGGCTGGCAGCAAGGCCTCCTTCCCACCTGATTTCTCCTGCTCCTGCCTGTCAGAGGCCCGGCGCTGCCGCATAGACATTGAGAGCGTGCTGAGTGTGGGCTGGTGCGGCCAGACCGGGTGAGGACTGGACTGCTCTGGGGACAGCGCCCATCAGCCGCGCTACTCTGATGGCACGCCTTGCTTTGGGCTCGTGCACGTGGGAAACCGCTGACGGATGCAGGACCCTGGGCTTGGAGATCGGAGGCCTACTGGTGCTCTCAGGAGGGGCTGGTGGGGGCCTGCTTCTGCACCGGCGACCAGGTGAGGAAGCCAGGTCCAGGCGAGAAGCCTGGCAAGACTGGTGTTTTGGACCCAGCCTTGGCCTGTTAAGTGACACTGCCCGCTGACAGCGGGGCAGAACCCATGGGGGAGCCTGACTATGGCACAGCAGCAGCGGATGGGCCTGAACAGCGCACTTATCCTGGAATTGGCCCCCGCCAAGTGAAACACCAAATGAGTGCGCTGGGTGTATGTACGGCAGAGCTAAGGTGCTGATGACTATGAGGTCGCCCTTTGATATGGTACACCTAAACTAATGTGAAAGAGTTGATACTCTGGGAGACCTGGTGGTGGAGACCAGAGGCGGCAACTGGGGGCGCAAATAGCTGAATGTCCTGGAGCATGGCCCCAGTTTTGTCCCGTGGTGAGGCGCAGAGAGGAGAGACGACTGGTGCCAGGCATTAGTGGCCGGCAAACATTAGACCAACCTGTCTCGGAGGGCCCAGTCCGGGCTATATGTGACCAGTCCATCTGCGCCCTGAGGGAATTGCGGGGCGGCTGAGTCCCAATCTGTGCCACCAGAGGCCGAGGGATGGTGACAGATTTCACGCACAATTCCCAGGGGTGACCATCTGGAGCGGCGGGTGTGGCTCTCAGACCTGAAGATGACAATCCCTCGATAAAATGAGGCGAAGTAAAATTAAGGGCACCAGGATGGAGGAATGCGAACAGCGCTGCTTCCCGCCCTCGGGAGACTTGCCTTCTGCCATGCCACAGGAATGTGTTTCCACTACGAGAACAGAGACACCAGGGGACAAGCTAGATCTTATTTTTCATGAAATTCGTATCTCCAGAGAAATCATGGAACAGAAGCTTGGCGCTATCACCAAAGACCTCAACCTGCTGAGAGATGACCAGCACAAACTGGCCGACAGAGTCAAATCACCAGAACATGCTTTGGCCACCTTGGTTCCGGCGCAGGCAGAACATGACTCTATGTTGAAACAAATGCGCAAACAAGTGGAACAACTCCAAGACATAGCTGAAGATGCCGAATAATATCCAGAAAGTGGGTGTGCCGAAAGGTATCGAAGGAGATCGACCCACGCTGTATATCGAGAGCTAGCTACAATCAACAGTGTCTCCTGAGGGCCTGTCCTCTCTCTTCACAGTCGAAAGGGGGCACCACCTGCCCGCCAAGACACCCACCTGCGGAACCCGAAGAGCCACCTGGAGGCCATCTAACTCGCTACTACTCTGTGAGACCCCAGACGACGATCTAGCATGGAATCGTCCATGGCCGGGGACTGTAACACTGAGACTGAAGGCAATGTGACATTGTTCCCAACTATCACACAGCAGACTGCACACGATCTGTGAAAAAAGATGGCTGCCTGTGCTGTTCCTCGACCCCACTTCAAAGATACTGTGGATGCTGCTGGCGAGTCCCCTCAGATCATCATGCAGCAAATTAGATCGCTGCTCTGATGCCTCTATGATGATTCTGTAATTATCACCTATTCTAACACTGATACTTCCTCATATTTGTGTAATATCCTTGTATTATGTGCTTGACATTGGGGATAGCTAAATAAGTGGCTAATTACTAATAAGACCTGGGTCCGGATCATGTTGAGATGGTGTGCCTGAAGTACAATTGTATGGTTTGGCGTTAGAGCCATTGCACCCCACTAGCGTAAGCCTTACTATTTTGCTGTTTCTACAGTTGGTCATATTAGTTAAATTGGTTGAGCACAGTTGTTTATGCTACACCGCGTATTGGGAGGGGTGGTTACTTGTTATTAGTATGCTTCCGTCATCACTGTTACACAGGGGGAAAGCAGTAGGTCCATGGGGCGGAAATTGACACCTTCTAAATCAAGGACAATGACCTCGGTTACTAAATCATACAATATAATCACTTGGAATATTAGAGGAATGGGGACATTTTATAAACGGCACAGGGTACTAGTACAATTGCACAGACACCACGCTCATCTTGCAAGAAATCCACCTCACTACACCAGAAGCCCGACAATTGCAGCGCAAGTGGCTGGGTCAATTGTTCACACCTCCTTCTTGGCGTTTGCTACAGGAGCAGCCATATGGAAAAGGGCGGGAATTCCGTTTTTAGCCCAAAATACTAAAATTGACTCGCAAGGTAGATATGGCCTACTCCAGGGTCTCCTGGATAGGGAGCAGATAGTACTGGGCTGTTTTTATGCCCCACAACAGGAACAAGATGCTTTTATGCATGCTTGTCTAACGTGCTAGCAGAATGGGATAATCTCTCTTGGGTACTAGGGGGCAACAACGAATGGCGTACTGGATGTGCTCCTCGACCGCTCACACCCGCCCCTCCCTAGTTCCACACCGGTTCACCAGGCCAGAATATTGCAAAAATGGGTTGAGGGGTAGTACATGGTGGATGTCTGGCAGAACTGTAATGCGGATGCAAGGGAATATTCCTTCTACTCCTACCCACATATGCTCCATTCTCACATAGACCGATTTTTATGTACTGCTAGCTTCCAACCCCACATCACTCATGCCACATACTTAGGCAAGACACTGCCTGGCCACAACCTGCTCGAATCCAACTGAACTGGGCAAGGGTACCCACCCCAATACCAATGTTGTGGCTGCAGCCAACACTTTGGAAAACAAGATCTATAGAGAGACATTAGCTACTACCATAGACACATTTTTTAGAAAATACGGACACAGCCACATCTCCACTGATTGGATGGGATGCCTTCAAAGTAATTATACGGGGGACCTCCATTCCTATGAGGGTGGGAGCCCGGGCTGAAATATTGTCCGATCTCACACAGCTAGAAGAGTTTGGGTCTCTAGAACGAGAGGTGATACTGGACGACACCAAAATAGAGCAATTACAAAAGGCACGGATCCGGCATGCGGAACTCCTAGAACGCTTGCGTGTAATAGATTACAGATCATACACCCAGAGGACACATGTGGAGGTGGACAAACCGGGTGCTCTGCTTTCTAAGCTAATCAGACCACAACACTCTCCCGCACCTATACCAATGATACAATCCCCACAGCTAGGTTTAGTGACTAGCCAAACTAGCATTAAAGATGCTTTCCATCTATACTATGCACATTTGTATGCAACGCCACCACCAGTAGACCAACACTCCATACATATGTTTCTGCGCCGCTATCCGCTCCTACAGGTGACAGCACTAGAAAGAGAGGCACTGCGAGCCTCAATCATGACTACAGAGATTGGCAGGCATTAAAAGAGAGGGCGTGTAACAAAACCCCTGGCTCCAACGGATTGCCTGTGGAATTTTATGCCACATACCCTAAGCGCTTGCTTCCCAACCTAGAGCAGTTATATAAGAGGTCCCACGAAGAAGGAATGCTTCCAACTACAACTCAAGAAGCCGTTGTGACCTCGCTTCTAAAGCCGGATAGACCTCCCACACAGATGTCATTCTATAGACCCCTGTCTCTTTTAAATACGGAATATAAATTCCTTAGTAAAGTATTGGTGCGTAGACTACTCTCATTACTCCTGCACCTGCTCCACACAGACCAATGTGGATTTGTTCCACGTCGTGGTACATCGATGAATATCCGCTGGCTATTTCAGTTGATGGATGAGTCGAAGCACAAATACCCATACACTGGCTGCATCTCTTTAGATATGCGGCAGGCATTTGATACTCTCAGCTGGAAGTATCTGTTGGCATCTCTGGAAGCCTATGGAATACCTTTAGAATTTATATGGTGGATGAGGCTCCTGTACACGGCCCGACAGCCAGGGCCAAAACTGGAGTGCATATATCCGCCTCTTACCCCATATACCGTGGAACTAGACAGGGTTGTCCTCTGTTACCCCTCTTGTTTTTACTGGCATTGGAGCCCTTAGCACAGCACTTTCACCACATTGTGACAGATTGGGGAATTGTGCTCATCCCCACTAGGCATGCTTGCTCCTTGTATGCGGATGATATGATAATTTACTTCAGGAATTTGTGGCAGAGCACGGAGAAGGTGGTGCAGACTTTTCCTGATTTTCACTCCTTTCAGGGCTCCAAATTAATCCTGATAAGTCATATGCATATTCCTTTCGGGGCACCTAGTCGGATCATGCGATCCCATTTGGGCCCATGACAATTGCAACGGCTCCTGTCTTCGTCCGGTACCATGGAATTCGCATTTACTGGGACCAAAGAGGAATTGCTAGACAGGAATCTAAACGGGGTGATTACATCGCTCTGATCCCAAATCGACTTTTGGATCACACTATCTCTTTCAGTGGCGGGGAGGGTGACCCTGGCGAAGATGGTAATTCTACCACAGGTCTTATATCATTTTGTGAACTTGCCGCTTCTAGTACCACCATGTGTATTTCGGACATTGAATTCTTTTTTGATACACCTAACATAGGGGAAAGGTCGCTGCTGAGTCGGCCTGACGAAACTACAGTTACCCCCAGACTTAGGGGGCTTGGGTGCTCCAGATTTCAAGGCCTACTGAATTGCCGGCCAACTGCAATGGATGTCCTACTGGCTAGCACGCCATAATTTGTGTGACATAAAATGTACAGATGCGATGTGGAAGAGAGGCTTTATTCACCGGATGCTTTGTCCTGGGTCACCTAAATTACCCCTCAAGGCTACTTTGCAATTACGCACGGCATTGGCTTAGTGAAAACTAACTACACATTACACAACATCAGCAATGCCCTATCCGCCTAACATACCACTATGTGGGCTCCCTGCTCCCTCGGAAACTATCCCACGGCGATGCTCAGGGTATGGAAACAGCAGGGTCCACTCACATTGGGAAGACTTGTTTGAGGATGGAATGCTACTCTCTAATTCAGACTTTGTGCAAATACATGGCTTATCGGAGACTCTCTTTTTAACTCACGCTAAAATACTATCACATGTACTCACTTACTGGGCACCACAGGTTACAGAACCAGTAGCGCATGAAACCCTCCAAGATCTCCACACAATGGGATACAGCAGGCATCTTGTTAGGTGGATATATTTAGGGATCCGGGCACAGCTCCACACAACACTGGACATGTTGAAGATCACATGAGCAACTGATATAGGCAGAGACATCACGGTCAAGGAATGGACTTTCATAATATAATATGCTAAAAAGGCCTTGAGGTCTCATAACACTAGGTTTAAACTGATTCAGTTTTACCTTTTTCACTGCTCGTATTTGACATCGAATAGGCTCAATAACATTTATCATACTACCACGATGCACTGCCCTCGGTGTCGCACCTCTGATGCCGATATCCTCCATATGATGTGGGCATGTCCATCCCTCACACAGTACTGGACTGCAATACATCCCACGCTGACTTGCTGGTTGCGGAGGAACCAGTGGAACTATCCCCCGCTTACTTCCTCCTCAGACTACACCCTAGGAAAAGTGCCTCTAAAGTACTTACACGCTTCATGGACTTGGCTATGCTTTTGGCAAGATGTCAGATGATGAGGTGCTGGAAGTCCCCCCCACGCGTCTTCTCTCCTCTCGTGACTGGAGGAAGTATTACGCTGGAGCCAGGTGGAAAGTGCAGCCCTCAGAAGAGAAGAATATAGAAGACTAAGGAAAAAAATATATATATCTCTAGAGTGGGACACACTAATATAAATATTTAGGGCACAGGTTGAGTCGCAGGGCTGACCGTAAGTGGGCAAATAGCATCCCTTGTGAGATGCTGGAAGTGAGCCTTAGTAGAAAACCTGAGGTTTCCACATACTTTGACCTAAGGGGTTCATGTACGCCCGTGCATTATGGGGGAGTGGCTGTGAATGAGGTGGTTCTGAAAGTGATTTTATGTGTTGTCCCCCATGCAAGGAGTGGTACCCCTGCGAAACTCAATATTAACTGCGCCCTTTATGTTGTAACCATTATAACCAATAGACGGAAGTGGGAAAGGGTGGGGGGTGGTTGGGATAGGGGATTGTTGGTCAACATCAGTGTTACACAGCATATTAGCGCTGGAATACACCTGTAATTTTATTATGGGACTACATGTTCAATTTTGATAAGTCTGCGATGTCACTTCAATACTACACTATATGTTGCACAGTTGAGAATGGAAACTAATAAAAAATAAAATAAAAAGAAGAAACTGAAAGAGAAGAAGAAAGTTGTAAAGAAACAAAAAATGAAAATGATGGAGATATTATTTGGTATCAATTGTCAAACCCCTCTTGTGTGAACTGCTATGCTAATGTTGTAGTAAATGTTTTGTTTGCATTAACTTGTATTGTAGGTGCAATTCAGGAGAAACAATAGAAGGTATTGAGTTCTGCACTGTATAGTGTGTTAAACTGTCTCTGTACTGAGAGAACAAAACTACATTTTGCAGCAGTAATTTGAGATTTTGTTGATATATGCACAGTATATTCAAAATACTCACTGGATGCTCAAAGGTTTTTAATGGTAATATTTGCTGTTTTAGAAGAAGAGATATCTGTTAATGAATTATTTTGACTTAGTTACTCATCGCACAGTGAATGTAAAGATTGCTCATACACATCAACTACACAAATAGAATTGTAGAGTTTTAGTTATTTAACCCTACCAGTCTCCATAAGTGTGGCTTTTGAGGGATATAGTGAGAAAAGCTACACAAAGTAATTTATGTTCAAATTAATGAAAACAATGTTCTATCAACTTTACATGTAGCAAGAACTGGCAAGTATGTCATTTTAATGCTACAGTGATGCAGAGCAGATGTTAGTAAATTAGATCCTGAGATTACTGACTTTAAAGCAGCACAAATATCTATTTCTGGTAAGATATACACTACTAGTGCTGTATATTTTTCATGAAGGGATTCGTATTAGATCTGGCCATTAAAATGCCTATCTAATAAGTAGAAGTGGGTGGGCAGAATGTAATGGTAGAAACATTAAATTCAGACAAAGATTGCCTTGGAAGTTACCAAATTCCTATTTTTTCTTCTTGGAATTAAAGTCTAAGGAGAGTCAGAGCTGTAAAAGTGGAATAGTCTAGTAATTGTAGGTGCTTTATCAGGATTTATGGCATCGTGCAGCCTACAGAGGGTGATGTCTTTGTAAGGCTTTGCTTTGCCTCATATATTTATTACTGTTACTGTAGCACTTCTACATAAATAGAATTGGAGCTTTTTATTTATTTAGTGTTACCTGATTCCAAACGTGAGGCTTTTGAGAGATTGCACTCCCATACACCCACTCTCACATCTACTCAGAGACCCACACAGGCACTCACACACCCGATCACACACCCACAAAACCACTTCTGCAGCTCCTCACAGTCCCACAGCCACTCAGACATACTGACATACCCATTCACACACTCCCATTCACTTACTCTCACATTCCCTCAGACACCCACATAGACACCAACTAAGACACCCATTCACACACCCATTCACACACTCAAAAACCCATTATCACACCCATTCACACACTGACACAAGCACACACCCTCCCATTCACACACACACATCCCTACTCTCATACTCATTCACTCACACATCTACTTGTACACCTACAAAACCACTACTGCACCCTTGGATAGACCCACAGAGCTGCTCATCCACCCAGTCACGAACCCATTCACACACTCACACACCAACTCACAGACCCACAAAACCACTACAAAACCCACTCACAGATCCATACAGCCACTTACACACCCACTCACACACCCATTCAACCACTCCCACCCCCCCACCCATTCACACACTCACACACCCACAAAACCACTACCACACCACCTCAAACACCCACACAGCTACTCAGGCACCAATGTGCACATCCATTCACACACTCACACATTCACTAACAGACATATTCACCTACTGACACACCCACTCATACTCCCATTCACACACACACACTCAGGCCCATATTTATACTTTTTTAGCACTGCATTTGCGTCATTTTGTGAAGCAACAGCGTTGCAAACTTGCAAAATACAATTGTATTTTGTAAGTTTGCGCTATTTTTGCATCAAAAAGTGGTGCAAATGCGGTGCCAAAAAATATAAATATGGGCCTCATTCACACACTTACACATCCAGTCATACACCTACAAACCATTATCACATATCCTGACAAACCCACATAGCCACACACAAACCAAGCCACACACCCACTCACACACAGACCCAAAACCCCCAACACCCACTTAAAACCCCCTCAGCCACTTACACACCCAGTCTCACACCCATTCAGTCACACATCCACTTTCATGCCCAGTCACGCATTCACACACCAGCCACACACCCATTCACACACTCACACACCCACTCACAGTCCCATTCACTCAAACATATATCGATTCACACAGTCATTCATACACACACATCCATTCATGCATCTACAAAACCAGTACTGCACCTTCTGAAAGACCGACACAGCCACTCACACACCCATTCACACACTCATACATCCACAGACCCACAAAACCACTATTACAGCCACTAACAGACCAACAGAGCCACTCACACAACCACAGACACACCCATACAAACACTCACACACCTACTCAGAGTGACATATATGTAGAAATATGGCAATAAGTATTTGTGCCTTCACAAACAAGCATACAAAATTCATTTTTTCTTTCTTTAAACTAAAATAGGCGATTCTAAAAAACAACAAAAAAAATTGTGTTTTCAGAATTTTTTTAATTTTTTTAATTTTGTTTTCAAACAAACTGTAACTATAAAAAATAAATTGGGGAAATGCACAGAACGTGTGCAAACAGGCGCTGAAGCAGATGATGTGGATGCCTGTGCTGCATCCCTCTGGATTTCTGCTCTCACCAGGTGATTTGGGTGGATGGTCTTGAGATGCTTGAGCTTGCTGCAGGTTCCATGCGAATATTCTTCATTTGTCTCTCTGGACAGTTGCTTGTTGCATTTGACCACCTCTGCAATCACTTTGTTTTCCCTGAAAGGAATGGAGAAAAAACATCAAGCTATTGACTTCTTTTTTCTTTGAAGTTCTCTTTTTGCTCTCTCCTGCTGTCTTTCTCCTCCTGATGCCATTTTCCAATGTTCTTCAGAATTCAAATACCAAACAAAATAGAAGTTCCACCTGTGCTGGAGTGGTGTGCTGTCTAAAGAGACACCCAAACAAGAAGAAATGGGAAGGAACTTACTGTAGAAGAGGTTGACAGGTGTTTCTTCCAACCAAATGTATTTGTTGCTCTGTCTCTGTCATGGATCTGTCATGGTGCTTGGCACGGTATAACATCCCTGTAATCTTTGTTTTTTCTGTGAATTTCTATGGTTTTGTTAATGTTAAGTAATATTTAGCTACTTAACATTATTCCAACCCCTGCTGCGCAAGGCCGATGGCTGTGCATGGGGGGGGGGGATGGCCTGTGCCCAGGCCCTGGCCGTGGTCGGTTAGGGTCAGTTGCGAGGCCTGGCCTGGCCCTGTGGCTCGCCCCCCATATTTAGGCAACTCAGGAAAGGGGCATGGAGTCCCCCTTCCTCGGCCTATTACGGTTCTAGGGATCCCTTCAACCGGGGCCACCCAATAATTAAAACTAGAGGGGGTCCAAGTGGCTCCCCTCTCTGGGCTGATTTTGGCCCCAGGGCCCAGGAACCCCATCCCAGGCCAATTCTGTGGTCTCCCTTCCCTGGCCAATTATGGCCCTGGGGGCACCATCCCCCAGGCCCATCCAGTTTTTGAGAGGGGGAAGGGTGGCTGCACGGCCTCCCTCCCAGGGCTGATTTTGGCCCTTGAGACTCCATCCTCTGGGGTCTGGCCACTTTATCCTCACCCAGGGCACCCAGGGCACACAGTGTATATTCCTTGGGATCATGGGGAGCCTCAAAAAGCCCTAGGTTTCCTGCTTCTGGTAGTGGATTTACTGTTTGCCAGGAGTGGCTTCTTCGCTATGGCGCAGGAGTGTTGTCCCACTGGCTGTGCCAGAAGCAGACAAATAAAACAATGGATCATTTTATTTGTCTGCTTCTGAGTCAGCTAGCAGTGCAGGGAGGGGTGGGGTTGGGTCACGGGAGATGGGATGGGAAGGAGGGGAGATTTCACCTAAGTGCGCATGTGTGTTTGGCCGGCCGTCCGAGGACGGCCAAACACACTTGCGCACTTAGATTTCTCCAGCCCGGCTGTGTTTAACCGCACAGAGCCCAGGTCTGTCTCTGAGTGGCAGTCACTGCCGCTCAAACCAATCCTGGTGCTGCTTTCTTGCAAGGTTTTGCATGAGAACAGCCCCAACATTGCTGGGGACAACTGAGGAAGAGGATCACAAGGCAGCAGGATGCGACAGCGATGGAGGCAAGGTACGTATTTTTTATATTTTTTTACCCTATCTCTGTCCCCCCCTCCACTCTCATTGCTATATGTGGCAGCCGCTGCTGCTGTTTGTTCTCGTTTGGCAGAACTGAGAAAGCTCCAAATGACAACAAACAGCCATGTCCCGAGGATGTGCACCTTGGGACACAGGGAGCCGGCCCTGGGGGATGGAGGTACCCATGGCCAGTAATGGCTCCAGGAGGGTGTCTATGCACCCACCTCCTTGTTTTTGTAGGGACAGCCCCAGAGAGGTGGTGGTCCCCAGAGCCAAAAACAGCCTGGCGGAGGGGGGGAGGACTGCGCTGCTCCTTGAAAAATCACCATGGCCTAGGGGAGGAGCTGGCCCCTGGGGACATAAAGGACCTACAGAGGGGGGCTGTGTTGCCCCCCCCCTCATAGTGTCACATTGGCTTCTCCGTGGGGAGGTGGCGGTTCCCGGGACCCATATCAGCCAGGGTGAGCAGGGGCACATGCGCAGCCCCCCCATAATACAATATACAATGACATATGCCGCAAGGACCTGGCCCACCCAGAGTCTCAGCTGCAAACAAGCACGGGAGACCACACTTGTATTTTTTTTACATTTTTCCTGTGGTTTCAGAAGATCAAAAAAATGCTTTTTGGCTCTTGCGGGATCCCTGAGGACCCCACCACCAGGCCTAGGGAGTTCCTATCCTTCCCCCTCTCTTTTTCTTAACTTTTGTTTGGAGACTCAGCTGAGTCAGAGTCCCAGAATGGGTGCCAACACTTCCTGGTTGGAGTGTTGGCATCCAATCAGATCTCAGCATGAGATCTGTCAGATCCGCAGAGGGTCCGCATCCCTAGATATACAATTTTGTTCTTTTTTATTACCAAAAACTACTGAACAGGTTTATGCCACATCACAAAAGGGCTCTTTCTAGACCAAGAGCCAGCTTTAAGCCAAATTTAGTGTAATTCCATCCAGCCGTACGGGCTGTAGTTGTGCCTAAAATCCCCATAGGAAATTCCATGGGTTTAAATATGTTTCGCGACCCCCTTTTTTTTCACAGTCCCCGCTTGATGAATCACCCCAAAATTTTCAACACAGTAGCAGAAGTGAGTGGCAAACAAGTTTTGAAAATTTCATGAACATTCATTATAGGTAAAACAAAAAATGATTTTCCTATGGAAACTAGGTTATAACTATAACTACATATGTCTTACAGAGTGGCGGTAGCCACAGTGTAGTTATAGTTAGGATTCCCAGCTATAGTAATTCCTCTGATTATTGCTTGCTAATTACTTTCCCCGATTTGACAAATTGCAACTAAACTTTCCAAAGTTTTGCTGTGATTAGTCAAGGGTCTCATAGGTAAAAAAAGATTTTTTACGTTCTAAGGCATTTGAACTTAATGATATCTGTGGTTTGTAGTTTTGTGAAATTTCACAGTATTTTGCAAAACTACTGCAGTACATACTGATGACTTGGCACTAGGTTACAGACCATACTACAGTATATTTTGCAAATACAGTATACTACAGTGTAATTTCAATTTGAAGATATTTAAGTTTTTACAAAAATGTCTATGAAATACCGCTCTAATACCTATAAATTATAGCGCTACTTACATTTGTTTTTAAAACATTGTGCGTGTCTCAGTTAAGTGTTGAAAGAATATATAGAAAAATATAAAACAATTTCTCTACCTATTACCACTACTGCGGAACATAGTAATGAGAAGACAGTAGGTGGTGGGCTGATGACTGCCTTTACAAGACTTGAAAGCAGCCATGTAATTTTAAGGCCACTTTCCCTGTGTTCTGGGTTAGGACCCTAGGTACAGGTAAGTATAAGATTTTATAATTTTCCCCTAGATATTCCCACTTGGTGCTTAATTAAAATGGCAGTATGTAGAGAATTTTCTTTATGTTTCTATATATTTTAAGAAAAGTATTATATTTCAAGATGAAGTACTACAGTACTTACAACAAAAAAGTAAAAAAAAAAAAAAATAGACCATATTACATTGTATTTTACAAAGACAGAATACTGCAGTGTGTCTTCAATTTTTAACATATTTAGGTTTTTACAAAAATGTCTACGGGCTACCGCGGGATATCTATAATTTATTGTGCTACATTAAAAAAACATTCAAGACATTGTGCGTTTCTCAGTTAAGTGTTGTAAGAATATATATAAAAATATAAAACAAGTTTGCTACCTATTACCTCTTTAATAAAATGGTGATAGGGAGGGAACAACAATAAAACCTACTTACTTACTTATATCTAATACCCTAACTCAGAACACTGCAAACGTGTGCTGAAAACTATATGGATGCTTTTTAGGTTTTGGAAAGACAGCAATTAGCCATTCAGATACTGCCTTGTCATCCATATGTATTGCGGTATAACACAAAGTTACCATAGTATACCACGGCACAAAGTTACTGCACTATACTGCAGCTCAAGATATAATTATTTTAATACTTATATAACTTTGACACTACTTACACTATTTATACCTGCTATTAAAAAACATTTAAACCTTATAATCTATATTCCTGACACATTACATCTACATATGTTCACCCACTTTATGCTACATCATTCTTAAGTACCACACTCAACACACTCTATGCTACTTCACTCTATGCCACTCCACTTTTTGCAATTACTCTCTATGCCACTTGACTTTACATCACTCCACTATATGCCACTACACTCTACTCTAGTTCACTGCATACTTTTCCACTCTATTCCACTCCATGCCACTCCACTCTACACCACTCCACTGTAAGCTATTGCACTCTATGGCACTCCATTCTATGCCACCCTAATCTACTCCACTGCATTGTACCACTGTATGCAACTCCATTGTGCAACACTGCACTTTAAGCTATTCCGCTAGATGCCACTCCACTCTCTTCCACTCCAGTGCATGGCTCTCATCTACACCTCCCTCCACTATTACTCTCCACTGTACTCTATTACACTGAACACCATTCCACTCTACATCATTGCACTCTACACCACTCCAATGCATCCCACTCCACTCTATGCTACAACACTCTATGGTACAACACTCTATGCTATTCTATTGTATAAAACTTCACTCTATGCTATTTCCCTATATAGCAGTCCACGCTACTTTTTTAAAAAAATCTTTTATTTTATTGGTGTAGGAAGTTGGCTCTGTATGTGCTATTTCAAAGTAAGGAATAGCATGCACAGAGTCCAAGGGTTCCCCTTAGAGGTAAGATAGTGGCAAAAAGAGATAATACTAATGCTCTATTTTGTGGTAGTGTGGTCGAGCAGTAGGCTTATCCAAGGAGTAGTGTTAAGCATTTGTTGTACATACACATAGACAATAAATGAGGTACACACACTCAGAGACAAATCCAGCCAATAGGTTTTTGTATAGAAAAATATCTTTTCTTAGTTTATTTTAAGAACCACAGGTTCAAATTCTACATGTAATATCTCATTCGAAAGGTATTGCAGGTAAGTACTTTAGGAACTTCAAATCATCAAAATTGCATGTATACTTTTCAAGTTATTCACAAATAGCTGTTTTAAAAGTGGACACTTAGTGCAATTTTCACAGTTCCTAGGGGAGGTAAGTATTTGTTAGGTTAACCAGGTAAGTAAGACACTTACAGGGCTTAGTTCTTGGTCCAAGGTAGCCCACCATTGGGGGTTCAGAGCAACCCCAAAGTCACCACACCAGCAGCTCAGGGCCGGTCAGGTGCAGAGTTCAAAGTGGTGCCCAAAACACATAGGCTAGAATGGAGAGAAGGGGGTGCCCCGGTTCCTGTCTGCTTGCAGGTAAGTACCCGCGTCTTCGGAGGGCAGACCAGGGGGGTTTTGTAGGGCACCGGGGGGGACACAAGCCCACACAGAAATTTCACCCTCAGCGGCGCGGGGGCGGCCGGGTGCAGTGTAGAAACAAGCGTCGGGTTCGCAATGTTAGTCTATGAGAGATCTCGGGATCTCTTCAGCGCTGCAGGCAGGCAAGGGGGGGGTTCCTCGGGGAAACCTCCACTTGGGCAAGGGAGAGGGACTCCTGGGGGTCACTTCTCCAGTGAAAGTCCGGTCCTTCAGGTCCTGGGGGCTGCGGGTGCAGGGTCTCTCCCAGGTGTCGGGACTTTGGATTCAAAGAGTCGCGGTCAGGGGAAGCCTCGGGATTCCCTCTGCAGGCGGCGTTGTGGGGGCTCAGGGGGGACAGGTTTTGGTACTCTCAGTATCAGAGTAGTCCTGGGGTCCCTCCTGAGGTGTCGGTTCTCCACCAGCCGAGTCGGGGTCGCCGGGTGCAGTGTTGCAAGTCTCACGCTTCTTGCGGGGAGCTTGCAGGGTTCTTTAAAGCTGCTGGAAACAAAGTTGCAGCTTTTCTTGGAGCAGGTCCGCTGTCCTCGGGAGTTTCTTGTCTTTTCGAAGCAGGGGCAGTCCTCAGAGGATGTCGAGGTCGCTGGTCCCTTTGGAAGGCGTCGCTGGAGCAGGATCTTTGGAAGGCAGGAGACAGGCCGGTGAGTTTCTGGAGCCAAGGCAGTTGTCGTCTTCTGGTCTTCCTCTGCAGGGGTTTTCAGCTAGGCAGTCCTTCTTCTTGTAGTTGCAGGAATCTGGTTTCCTAGGGTTCAGGGTAGCCCTTAAATACTAAATTTAAGGGCGTGTTTAGGTCTGGGGGGTTAGTAGCCAATGGCTACTAGCCCTGAGGGTGGGTACACCCTCTTTGTGCCTCCTCCCAAGGGGAGGGGGTCACAATCCTAACCCTATTGGAGGATTTCTAAAAGTTAGAGTCACTTCAGCTCAGGACACCTTAGGGGCTGTCCTGACTGGCCAGTGACTCCTCCTTGTTGCTTTCTTTGTTCCCTCCAGCCTTGCCGCCAAAAGTGGGGGCCGTGGCCGGAGGGGGCGGGCAACTCCACTAAGCTGGAGTGCCCTGCTGGGCTGTGACAAAGGGGTGAGCCTTTGAGGCTCACCGCCAGGTGTCACAGCTCCTGCCTGGGGGAGGTGTTAGCATCTCCACCCAGTGCAGGCTTTGTTACTGGCCTCAGAGTGACAAAGGCACTCTCCCCATGGGGCCAGCAACATGTCTCTAGTGTGGCAGGCTGCTGGAACCAGTCAGCCTACACAGCTAGTTGGTTAAGTTTCAGGGGGCACCTCTAAGGTGCCCTCTGTGGTGTATTTTACAATAAAATGTACACTGGCATCAGTGTGCATTTATTGTGCTGAGAAGTTTGATACCAAACTTCCCAGTTTTCAGTGTAGCCATTATGGTGCTGTGGAGTTCGTGTAAAACAGACTCCCAGACCATATACTCTTATGGCTACCCTGCACTTACAATGTCTAAGGTTTTGTTTAGACACTGTAGGGGCACAGTGCTCATGCACTGGTACCCTCACCTATGGTATAGTGCACCCTGCCTTAGGGCTGTAAGGCCTGCTAGAGGGGTGTCTTACCTATACTGCATAGGCAGTGAGAGGCTGGCATGGCACCCTGAGGGGAGTGCCATGTCGACTTACTCATTTTGTTCTCACTAGCACACACAGGCTTGTAAGCAGTGTGTCTGTGCTGAGTGAGGGGTCTCTAGGGTGGCATAAGACATGCTGCAGCCCTTAGAGACCTTCCTTGGCATCAGGGCCCTTGGTACTAGAAGTACCAGTTACAAGGGATTTATCTTAATGCCAGGGTGTGCCAATTGTGGATACAATGGTACATTTTAGGTGAAGGAACACTGGTGCTGGGGCCTGGTTAGCAGGGTCCCAGCACTCTTCTCAGTCAAGTCAGCATCAGTATCAGGCAAAAAGTGGGGGGTAACTGCAACAGGGAGCCATTTCTTTACACAAGCCCCCCCCAGCCCACAGGCCAGGAGACTCAGCCCAAGCTGGGAGAGTCTTCCTAGTCTGTCAGGCGAGGAAGAGTAGGAGAAATAGGCTGGTTAGTTGCAGGGCCTACTCTGCCTTACATCCTTCTGTTCAGGTCATTCCCTTTGGGGAACTGACCTACTTCCACAGTGATAGGACCTAGTCTGAATTGCCTCTTGTCTGCCTCTTCACCCATTCTTTCTATTTTGGTCTTAGAGGTATCCACCTCTGCTAACCTTATCTTGGCCAGGGTTACCCCTAGCTTACCCAGAGAGGTTACCCAGAGCTGGAGTAACCCCACCATGACCAATAGGGTCAGGGGGCCTAACTTGCTATTTGGCATGGGGTCAGACCACCATGCTAAGGATAGTGCAGCCATAAAGGCTAACACCCAGCAGAGGCCACTGACAGCTGTCAGTGCCCAGAACCACACCTTTAGCTCTTCACCTAAAAGGGAAGGGGCTAAGTTACAGGCCTCTTTGGGTTCAGGTTGCCTGTCTGCTGTATTAGAGTGGGGGGTTACCACATCTTGTAGTAAACACCCTTCTTCCACTCTTTCTTCTGTTACCTGAGGAGCCACCCACTCAGGTTTAACAGTTGCCTGACTAGCCAGGACTTCTTGTGGGTCAGGTTGGACTTTAACAGGGCCATTTTTGGAGTTCTCCCCTACTCGAGCAGAATCTCCTTGGCTTGCTGTAACCTTGGCTAAAGGTTGTCCACCCTTCCTACTCTGTTTTCTTTTCTTCTTCTTCTGGGGCCTGCTTGCATTTACTGCAGAGGCAGGACTTCCAGAATCCTTGGGAGAGGACTGGCACTGGACCAGTTCCTCTCTTGGGCTCTGACTAACCTCTGGGTAGTCATTTCCAAGGAGACAATCAAGGGGGAGGTCTGTACTGACTACTACCCTTCTCCAGCTAAGAGTGCCACCCACTTCCATGGGCACTAAAGCCACAGGCCTCTTAGTGACCCTGTCTAGGCTAACTCTTACCCTGGCAGTCTCACCTGGGATGTACTGGTTTGAGAGCACCAGCCTGTCATGCACAATAGTGTGACTGGCACAAGTGTCTCTCAGGGCAGTGGTTGGGATTCCATTCACCAGTAGGTGGTGGAAGTGTCTACTTCCCTCTGGAATCTCCAACTCACCTGTTGGGCCCTGTTTCCAGTTGAAGGCTAGGAAGACCTCCTCATCTGAGGAGTCATCTCCCATGGCTACACTGGTTACCCCAGGAATTTTGTTCTGGGGTTTGTTTTTGGGACAAGAAGTGTCCTTGGTGTGGTGCCCAGACTGTTTACAGTTGTGGCACCATGCCTTAGTGGCATCCCAGTTCTTACCCTGGTACCCACCTTTGTTTTGGGTTGTGTCTTGGGGCCCACCCACCTGTTCTGGTTTTTGGGGGCCTACAGAGGACTCTTTTTCTTTGTTTCTAGTGTTACCCACTTTCTCCTGGGGAGTTTTTGTAACCCCTTTCTTTTGGTCACCCCCAGTGGAAGTTTTGGTTACTCTAGTCTTGACCCAGTGGTCTGCCTTCTTTCCCAATTCTTGGGGAGAAATTGGACCTAGGTCTACCAGATACTGATGCAACTTTTCATTGAAGCGGTTACTTAAAATGTGTTCTTTCATAAACAAATTATAAAGCCCAACATAGTCACACACTTCATTTCCAGTTAACCAACCATCTAGTGTTTTTACTGAGTAGTCTACAAAATCAACCCAGGTCTGGCTCGAGGATTTTTGAGCCCCCCTGAATCTAATTCTATACTCCTCAGTGGAGAATCCAAAGCCCTCAATCAGGGTACCCTTCATGAGGTCATAAGATTCTGCATCTTTTCCAGAGAGTGTGAGGAGTCTATCCCTACACTTTCCAGTGAACATTTCCCAAAGGAGAGCACCCCAGTGAGATCTGTTCACTTTTCTGGTTACACAAGCCCTCTCAAAAGCTGTGAACCATTTGGTGATGTCATCACCATCTTCATATTTTGTTACAATCCCTTTGGGGATTTTTAGGATGTCAGGAGAATCTCTGACCCTATTTAAGTTGCTGCCACCATTGATGGGACCTAGGCCCATCTCTTTTCTTTCCCTTTCTATGGCTAGGAGCTGCTTTTCCAAAGCCAATCTTTTGACCATCCTGGCTAACAGGGGGTCATCTTCACTGAGAGCATCCTCAGTGATTTCAGAAATGCTGGACCCTCCTGTGAGGGAAGCAACATTTCTGACTATCATTTTTGGAGACAGGGCTTGAGAGGCCCTGGTCTCCCTATTTAGGACTGGAAGGGGGGAATTGCCCTCCAAGTCACTAATTTCTTCCTCTGTGAAGTCATCCTCAGAGGGGTTGGCTTTTTCAAACTCTGCCAACAGCTCCTGGAGCTGAATTTTGGTAGGTCTGGAGCCAATGGTTATTTTCTTTATATTACAGAGAGACCTTAGCTCCCTCATCTTAAGATGGAGGTAAGGTGTGGTGTCGAGTTCCACCACATTCATCTCTGTATCAGACATTATTTTGCTAAAAGTTGGAAGACTTTTTAAAGAATCTAAAACTGTTTCTAGAATCTAATTTCAAACTTTTAACAAACTTTTAAACTCTAAAAGACAATGCTAAACAGGGACTTAACACACAAGGCCCTAGCAGGACTTTTAAGAATTTAGAAAAAAATTCAAATTGCAAAAATGAATTTCTAATGACAATTTTGGAATTTGTCGTGTGATCAGGTATTGGCTGAGTAGTCCAGCAAATGCAAAGTCTTGTACCCCACCGCTGATCCACCAATGTAGGAAGTTGGCTCTGTATGTGCTATTTCAAAGTAAGGAATAGCATGCACAGAGTCCAAGGGTTCCCCTTAGAGGTAAGATAGTGGCAAAAAGAGATAATACTAATGCTCTATTTTGTGGTAATGTGGTCGAGCAGTAGGCTTATCCAAGGAGTAGTGTTAAGCATTTGTTGTACATACACATAGACAATAAATGAGGTACACACACTCAGAGACAAATCCAGCCAATAGGTTTTTGTATAGAAAAATATCTTTTCTTAGTTTATTTTAAGAACCACAGGTTCAAATTCTACATGTAATATCTCATTCGAAAGGTATTGCAGGTAAGTACTTTAGGAACTTCAAATCATCAAAATTGCATGTATACTTTTCAAGTTATTCACAAATAGCTGTTTTAAAAGTGGACACAGTGCAATTTTCACAGTTCCTAGGGGAGGTAAGTATTTGTTAGGTTAACCAGGTAAGTAAGACACTTACAGGGCTTAGTTCTTGGTCCAAGGTAGCCCACCGTTGGGGGTTCAGAGCAACCCCAAAGTCACCACACCAGCAGCTCAGGGCCGGTCAGGTGCAGAGTTCAAAGTGGTGCCCAAAACACATAGGCTAGAATGGAGAGAAGGGGGTGCCCCGGTTCCGGTCTGCTTGCAGGTAAGTACCCGAGTCTTCGGAGGGCAGACCAGGGGGGTTTTGTAGGGCACCGGGGGGGACACAAGCCCACACAGAAATTTCACCCTCAGCGGCGCGGGGGCGGCCGGGTGCAGTGTAGAAACAAGCGTCGGGTTCGCAATGTTAGTCTATGAGAGATCTCGGGATCTCTTCAGCGCTGCAGGCAGGCAAGGGGGGGGTTCCTCGGGGAAACCTCCACTTGGGCAAGGGAGAGGGACTCCTGGGGGTCACTTCTCCAGTGAAAGTCCGGTCCTTCAGGTCCTGGGGGCTGCGGGTGCAGGGTCTCTCCCAGGTGTCGGGACTTTGGATTCAAAGAGTCGCGGTCAGGGGAAGCCTCGGGATTCCCTCTGCAGGCGGCGCTGTGGGGGCTCAGGGGGGACAGGTTTTGGTACTCACAGTATCAGAGTAGTCCTGGGGTCCCTCCTGAGGTGTCGGTTCTCCACCAGCCGAGTCGGGGTCGCCGGGTGCAGTGTTGCAAGTCTCACGCTTCTTGCGGGGAGCTTGCAGGGTTCTTTAAAGCTGCTGGAAACAAAGTTGCAGCTTTTCTTGGAGCAGGTCCGCTGTCCTCGGGAGTTTCTTGTCTTTTCGAAGCAGGGGCAGTCCTCAGAGGATGTCGAGGTCGCTGGTCCCTTTGGAAGGCGTCGCTGGAGCAGGATCTTTGGAAGGCAGGAGACAGGCCGGTGAGTTTCTGGAGCCAAGGCAGTTGTCGTCTTCTGGTCTTCCTCTGCAGGGGTTTTCAGCTAGGCAGTCCTTCTTCTTGTAGTTGCAGGAATCTGGTTTCCTAGGGTTCAGGGTAGCCCTTAAATACTAAATTTAAGGGCGTGTTTAGGTCTGGGGGGTTAGTAGCCAATGGCTACTAGCCCTGAGGGTGGGTGCACCCTCTTTGTGCCTCCTCCCAAGGGGAGGGGGTCACAATCCTAACCCTATTGGGGGAATCCTCCATCTGCAAGATGGAGGATTTCTAAAAGTTAGAGTCACTTCAGCTCAGGACACCTTAGGGGCTGTCCTGACTGGCCAGTGACTCCTCCTTGTTGCTTTCTTTGTTCCCTCCAGCCTTGCCGCCAAAAGTGGGGGCCGTGGCCGGAGGGGGCGGGCAACTCCACTAAGCTGGAGTGCCCTGCTGGGCTGTGACAAAGGGGTGAGCCTTTGAGGCTCACCGCCAGGTGTCACAGCTCCTGCCTGGGGGAGGTGTTAGCATCTCCACCCAGTGCAGGCTTTGTTACTGGCCTCAGAGTGACAAAGGCACTCTCCCCATGGGGCCAGCAACATGTCTCTAGTGTGGCAGGCTGCTAGAACCAGTCAGCCTACACAGCTAGTTGGTTAAGTTTCAGGGGGCACCTCTAAGGTGCCCTCTGTGGTGTATTTTACAATAAAATGTACACTGGCATCAGTGTGCATTTATTGTGCTGAGAAGTTTGATACCAAACTTCCCAGTTTTCAGTGTAGCCATTATGGTGCTGTGGAGTTCGTGTAAAACAGACTCCCAGACCATATACTCTTATGGCTACCCTGCACTTACAATGTCTAGGTTTTGTTTAGACACTGTAGGGGCACAGTGCTCATGCACTGGTACCCTCACCTATGGTATAGTGCACCCTGCCTTAGGGCTGTAAGGCCTGCTAGAGGGGTGTCTTACCTATACTGCATAGGCAGTGAGAGGCTGGCATGGCACCCTGAGGGGAGTGCCATGTCGACTTACTCATTTTGTTCTCACTAGCACACACAGGCTTGTAAGCAGTGTGTCTGTGCTGAGTGAGGGGTCTCTAGGGTGGCATAAGACATGCTGCAGCCCTTAGAGACCTTCCTTGGCATCAGGGCCCTTGGTACTAGAAGTACCAGTTACAAGGGATTTATCTGAATGCCAGGGTGTGCCAATTGTGGATACAATGGTACATTTTAGGTGAAGGAACACTGGTGCTGGGGCCTGGTTAGCAGGGTCCCAGCACTCTTCTCAGTCAAGTCAGCATCAGTATCAGGCAAAAAGTGGGGGGTAACTGCAACAGGGAGCCATTTCTTTACAATTGGCATTTCAATTAAAGTTCATACAGGTATAACATAATGCCTAATACTCTGTATAACATATTTCTTGACATTTGTACAAATGACACATGTAGGCTTCACAGGCAAAGTGAACTTACAGCATAGTATAGTAGGTCTGTTTCGTCGCAAATGTTCTCACCCCTTTGTTAGTATGCCAGCAGTACTCAGTAGTTCAGTGGTTTTTATCAGTACTCTGGAGTAGTGGGGGTGGCAGTGTTCGCACCCCTTAAGTCTATTTTCTAATGCCTTCAGCAGTGTGTGTTCATTCTCTCTAGGGATTACCCATCAAATTCAAAATCTGCAATGCTTATCAAGAGAGTCAATCAGAAATTAAGCCAATTATATAACAAAACCTAGAGAAACAAAACAAACAATCTGCCCGTGGTCGTCATACGTGTAGAAGCGAGCTGTGTGGCGACAATAAACAGGGAAATCTTGAAAATCTTCGTTCAAGTACTGTCCCAGAGTCTGTACACGGGTTGAGTGTGCAGGGGGGGAGCCACCCACCCATGTGTCGTTCCCCTGGGAGTCCTGGAGCCACTACAAGGGTACACTCCCAGCATCCCTTCCTACAAACTCACTGTAGTGCTTCCAGTGTCACTCTCATAATCAGAGTCTAGTTCCGCGGCACTGTTCCTCCAGCTATCCATCACCTCTGACCACAGTGGGACCAGTGGCCTATGCCTCATCTTTTTGCCTTCCTCCCTTTTCAGGGCTCTCTCCTCCGCTCTACCCCACCTTGTGACATCCTGTGTCCAAACCTGTAGGCAGGGACCCTCAGCTTTTTTCCATGCCATTGACACTCGGCGCTTAGCCAACACCAGGGCCATATCCACAAATCTGTTGCCCGCTTTTTTGGGGCGTGGTCAAGTGAATAACCCCAGGAGGCATGTCTCCATTGTAGGCTCCAGTCGTCTATGTAGTGTATGGTTAATGTTATGACCCCCCTCCAAAATTCTTGCAACTGTGGACATCCCCATGTCATGTGACCAAATCCTACATCCAACAATCGGCACCGTGGACAACCCACCCCAGCCCCCCCCAGAGATGAGCGTCAGCCGGCGTGGGGTTAAGTAAGTCGTATGTGTGTAGTTATATTGTATATATTTTAGTCTGGTGTTTCGGGAGACCAAGGGGGCATACGCAAGAATCCTGTCCCATTCTCCATCATTGAGGTGTCTATCTAGGGCCGTCTCCCACCTAACCTGCAGAGCATCCATAGGGTTATCTACCATAGCCAGCAATGAACAGGAAAGCCAGGAGCCCAAATGCGAGCCCCCCCAAAGGAAAGCATAGTCTGTAGGACCTTGTGTGTGTGAGGGTCACCCTCTACCTCTTTCCAGAGGGTATGGAGAGATCCCATTATCGCCTCATATGTCAGGAACTGCCAGCGAGGCAGACCAGTCTGTTCCGTAAGGTCCTCAAACGGGATCAGCGATCCCTGACTGTACAATGCGCCCAACGTGTGCAGGTCCGCGGCCGCCCAGCAGCATAGTTGTCGTTGCATGTCCGTGGCCATCCAGCAGCGTAGTTGTCGTTGTGCAAAACAAGAGAGGGGATCGCTACGAGGCATTCCCACTAGGGGAATGGCTGGCACGTAAGGCACCTATGGGTATGTTCTTCTAAGGACTCTCTGCCAGTTGGCAAGAGCCATCGTCAGCAAAACTCCCCTCTTAGTGCCGCGCAAGAGCAGCCCAGCCACTAGTCCAGTACCACTGGGGTCTCCCCCTTCTGCTGTCAGCTCCAGCCATTGTAACTGGGCCTCCAGGAAATAAAACTCAAAGTCAGGGACTCCGAGTCCCCCGGAATCCCGGGGCAGTCTTAGAGTGGTCAGTGCCACTCGTTGTCTTCCCCCATCCCATATCAGTTCCCTAAGCAGTGTGTCCAGCGATCGAAACCAGGAGGATGGAAGGGTGACAGGCAAATTAGCAAACTCATATAGCAGTCTGGGCAGCATGACCACCTTGATGAGAGACACACGGGTCAAGCGCAGGGAGCGCAAGAAAGTGACATTGGTTCGCAAAGCCCTAATCGCTGGACCCAAGTTGCGCTCCCTGAGGTCCCGCGTCTCATGGTAGATCCGCATGCCCACATAACGGAAGGTATGTGGCGCCCAGGATACCTCCTTCAGACAAGAAAGTGGTCGGCTCATTCCACGGACCGCCGGGAAGACATAAGTCTTCCGTTTATTGAGGTGGAGACCAGAACAGGCCCGAACTCATCTAACAGCTGGAACACCTGGGGTAGGGATTCTAGCCCATTGTGGAGGTAGATAAGTAGATCATCTGCATACAGGGAGACTATAGTGAAACTTCCCTGTCGACATATGCCACATACTTGCGCCTTATGTCGGAGTCTCGCCGCCAAGGTTTCTATGGCAATGGCGAATAGCAAGGGGGATAGAGGGCAACGCTGCCCGGTTCCTCTATGTATACCATAGCTACAGGAGATCCTTCATCCTGTCCTGACTTGGGCCATAGGTTGTGTGTAAAGTAGCCTAACCGAGGCACCCCAGGCCCCGCCCAAGCCCAGCCGCTCCATAGTGGCACCCAAAAATTCCCAGCTCACCGCTTTTTCAAAATCCACGGACACAATCATTTCTGCCGGATGGGGGGGTGAGCATAATCATAGAGCAGGGAATATAACCTACGGAGGTTATTGGAAGTGCTGCCGGTAGGAATGAACCTGCACTGATCCCCCTGTATGAGAGCACTCATGTGGGGCAGCAGTCATGTGGCAAGAGCTTTGCTAATGATCTTGAAGTCAGTGTTGAGCATGGACAGAGGTCTGAAGTCAGTAAACCGTCTGTCAACCTGCGTAGTCTTGGGTAATGGGATCACTATGGCCTCGCTGGTTGTGGCCGGAAACAGTTTGGTCTCATAGGCTTCGGCATACATCTCCGCCAATCTAGGGGCTAGGACATCACAGCCCAGTCTATAGAACTCAGAGGGCAAGCCGTCAGCACCAGTAGTCTTACCCGCCAGTAGCGTTTTAATTGCTGCCTTAATCACCCCTACGGCGATCTGTACACCCAGCCCATCCCTATCCTCGTCAGTCAGAACATTCCGAGGCAGTGCAGATAGAAAGCCCTCCCTTATGGTGGCTGAGTCCACATGAATGGTGTTGTACAAGGAATTATAGTAAGCTGTGAATTCAGCATTGATCTGAGTAGGTGTGTAAATAACATTTTCCTCCCTAGTCAGTAGGTGGGTGATCGGTCTCCCTCCAGTCTCCAGACAAATCAGTCACGCCAGTAGCCTCCCAGCCCTCCCCTCCTCGTCATGCACTTTGACCAGATAGGTCCTGGAGTCATGACATCTAAGCTGTCCTAGCGCCGATGAGTATTTCTACCTGAGCTCCAGCAGATTTGCCTGTGCCTCTGGTGAACCATCTAGGTCATTGTCTCTTCTATGTAGGTCGTCCTCTAAGTGTGAAATGTCCCGTTCAAGGTCCCGGCGGATGCCCACCGTCTGCCCAAGGCAACGGCCATGCACCACTACCTTTAAGGCCTCCCATTCAATGCCTCTACTGGTTGCTGAGCCCGGGTTCAGTGTCAAATATTCAGAGAACCTATTGAGTAGTGCTGTGCGGAAAACATCATCCACCAATGCTGTTGAGTGCAAGCGCCATGTCGGAATGGGCTGGCGAGTCTCCATCATAGTTAGATGGATCAACAGCGGACTATGACCAGATACAGTCTGGCCCAAGTATTCAGAGTGCGTTGCCAAATCACTAAGAGAGGTTGAGCAGAGCATTCTATCTATTCTAGTGTGCACATGGTAGAGGTGGGAATAGTATGAGTAGTCTCTGCCAAGAGGGCTCTGGAGGTGCCAGATATCTACCAGGTCCCAATGTGAGATCCAGGTTGACATGTCCTTGGCCACTCTGACAGCAGATGCCCCCCGCAGCGGGGGGCGGTAGAACGGTTCAAGTCAGGGTCCAGTACCCCATTGAAGTCCCCCCAAGTAGGAACGGAACATTAACAAAACGTTAAGCCTGGCAGATAATGTGCATAGGAACTGAAGCTAGTCCTGATTCGGGGCGCATATACTGCCTAGGACCAGCGGTCTGCCATACAGTCGCTTCTCCACTAATATATATTGAGCCTCTTTATCTGTGTCAATATTGATGGGCTCAAAGGGGACCCCTGCTCTCACCCATGCTGCCACCCCTCTTGAATAGGCCGAGTATATGGTTACAAACAGCTGCCCCTACCAGTGCTGACGTAGACGGTCCGCTTCCACCTGGGTGAGATTCCTGCAACATGGCAATCTTTACCCCCCTGCGCTTCATATAGGAAAGTATCTTGTGATGTTTCGCAATCAAACCCATACCCCTGACATTCCAAGACAGTATTTTAGAAAAAGGACCTGTCGTAGCCATATCTTTGAAGAGGTCCTCCAGGGAGCACGTACCTCCCTCCCACGCAGCTCCCTAATGACCATTGCAGTGGCACATCACACATGTCTAAGGGAACACAGGCTAAAACAGACAATATTAACATTCCCCAACTCCCTGTCCCAAGAGGAGACAAGCAACTGCTGCCCGCCCAAACCATAATCAGTATCTGAACAAGTGATGTCATCATCCAAATGCATCATCCGGTGGGTGATGTGGGGGCGGGAGCAGAGCACAAAAGCAGTCCACCAGTGCCCTGCCGGCCCGCCACTGAGCCATATAGGAGCAACAGAGATGAGAGTATGCAGGCCCCCAATCTTAACGATGTCGTCTGATGTCTGTGGCGTCACGTGGGGAGACCCTCTGACACACTGGGCATTGATTCTACATCCGTGGAGTCTTCTCCGTTCAAGTATTCAGGCTCCGATTTCTGGCCATCCTCAGAGCTTCTTACCTCCGTAAGGGAGGCCGCCGCCCGCAGCGTGGCTCTCTTCCCCTGGTGCGCCTGTTGGCTTGTGGGCTTTGTCACCTGGCGGTCACCCAGAGAGTCTTTGGTGTGATGTCTCTTGCCATGACGTTGAGGTTGTTTGTGCTCTACTTGTTTGGGGTGTGTAGAGCCCACGCGGTAGGACTCCAGCCTTGTCCACACCTCATCAGGTTCCTGGAAGAAGTGTGTGGTGCCATCTAGCATAATCTTTAAGTTAGATGAGAACAGTAAGGAATAACAGAGCCCCTCTTCCCGCAGGGGCCGCTTCACCTCCAGGAAGGTGGCACGTCGAGCTTGGACCTCCAATGTAAAGTCAGGAAAAAAGGTGGCATGGCTACCCTCCACCTGGAAGGGGCCCTTCTCGCAGGCAATCTGTAGCAGCAGGTCGCAGTCTCTGTAATGTATAAGCTTTGCCACTATCGGTTGGGGCGGTCTTCCCGGCTCTGACCTACGAGTCAGGACTCGGTGCGCCCTCTCCAGGGCAAAGAAGGGCGTGAGGGGGCGTTCATTCATAATGGTGAGCAGCCAAGTTTCTAAGTAGGCCACTGCATCAGTGCCCTCAACGCCTTCTGGCAGTCCAACAATTTGTATGTTGTTGCGCCGGCTGCAGCCCTACGTGTCCTCCACATGACGCTCCAACACCTGAATCAGCTCAGATAGGCAGGTGAACTGAGCCTTGAGGGACCAGTGCGCGGGCTGCAGCTCCTCCAGGGATGTTTCAGTAGCTTCTACCCTGTCTGCCAGTTTGTGGTGATCAGAGGTAAGTGACTTAGTTCAGAGGAAACCTTCCCAATTTCCTGACTCAGAGTTAGCTTGATGTCTTCAATCGCCCCAAGGATCTTATTCAGGGTATCCTGCATTGTGGCGGGCGCTGCACCCTCCTCCGGTTCATCACTGGCCCACCGGCAGACATGCCCCTGCTCTGCTTGAGGCATTCCCTGTATTTTGTGCCTGAGTTTTCCCATAGTCAGATAGGCTCTGGGAGCAGCCGGGATCCACCTCCGCCCAATGTCCAGCAGTGTGGGTGAGCCTCGCAGCGTAGAGCACCGACGGCCCTCCGTTCGCAGACCCCCGTGCACAGCGAAGAAGTTCTCCCAGTCAATTCTCCACATGAGGGTCAGTTCTGAGCCATCCCAGCCATTTCCGCGCCAGCATCTCCTATCTCCACCTGGACAGGACCGCCCGCCATATGGGGGATGCAATGGGGGCATCCACAGCCTGGGCTCCACTTCAGGTACCCCCAGATCTGTCCCTCCAATGTCTGTAGGGTAGGGTGGGGCATGGGACACCCTCGACTGTTCACACTCCTCGGGAGGGCCCTCCAACACCAGCACCCGCCTGCGCAGGGGCCACAGAACCCAGGGGTCTCCCTCGACCACCTCACTGTCTCCTCACCTCAGTTCAAGCTCCCCTCGCTCCTCGCTTCTGCTCCTGTCAGGGGCCACCTTCCACAGCAGCACCGCCGGTGCTTAATATATGGATTCTATCTGGGCCGCACTTCCAGTGCCCCTTTAGCCACGCATAGGGTGGCACAGCTCATCTCCTGCTGGGGCCGCGCCAGTCTTTGATGCGCCCGATCAGCTTGCAACGTCTGCAATGGCCCCGGAGTCCCAGGGGCCCCCTGGGTATCAGCCGGGCCTCACCACCAGCGCCTCACCAATCGCAGCCGGGGGCTGCGCACCGTTCCCCACTGCTCGGCTTCAGCTCCCAGGCGGTCGCCGAGCTCAGAGGCGCACGTGTGCACAGCCCGCGTTTCCGCACCGGCAGCCGCTCCTCGGTCCCGTGGCCCATGCGGGAGGCCAGCCGGGGTGCCTGCCCGGTCCGCGCCACCCACGGCAGCACCCGACTCCTCTAGAGACTCCATCTCCCGGGTCTCCTCTGGTTAGTGGGTCCCCACCTGCTCTGCATGCCGTGGGGGCCCCCCCAACAGTCTGGGATGATCAGGATTCTAGGCGGGCCAGCTCGGAGCTTCAGCGCTAAGCGCCCGCCATCTTAGGCAGTCAAGCTCCACCCCCCCAGTTCACTCTACTTCACTCTGTTGTATGCCAATACACTCTATGCTACTCCATTTTATGACTTCATTGTATGATATTACACTGCACACCACTGTTGGAAAATGGTTCTTTCTGAGGGGTCACCCCAAACGTTTTACCTTCCTCCTCCTCTTTCCTGACCTCCTTTTTGTTGGCTTTAAGTCTCTGGGCACTTGCACTACCAGTGCTAAAGTACATGTGCTCCCTCCCTAAAACATTATAGCATTGGCTCATACCCAATTGGCATATTTAATTTACTTGTATGTCCCTAGTAACATGCACTAAAGGTGCTAAGAGCCTGTAAATTAAATGCTACTAGTGGGCCTGCAGTACTGATTGTGCCACCCACATAAGTAGCCCCTTAACCATGTCTCAGGCCTGCAATTGCAAGGCTTGTCTGTGCAGTTCCACTGCCACTTTGACTTGGCATTTAAAACTGCTTGCTAAGCCTTAAACTCCTATTTTTCTATATATAAGTCACCCCTAAGATAGGCCCTAGGTAACCCCTAGGGCACGATGCTATGTCAGTAAAAGGCAAGACATGCACTTATGTGTTTTACATGACCTGGTAGTGAAAAACTCACACATTTGTTTCTCCCTACTGTGAGGTCTGCTTCTCTCTCGTATGCTATCATTAGACCTTCCCTTATATACTTTTAAGTGGTAGATTCTGATCTGAAAGGAGTATTCCTGTCATGCTTAATACGGCCAGAACTGTAACAGAAAATCCTGCTCATTGTTGAAGTTGGATTTTACATTATTATTTCAGAAATGCCACTTTTAGAAAGTAGGCATTTCTCTGCACTAACTGCTATCTGTGCCTTACAGCCTGTCTCCAATCCACTTATGCCTTGCACTGGTTGACAGCTCACCTTGTGCATTCCTCCCAGACAGCCATAAACACAGTTCACTCAGCTGCATCTTCATTCATCTGCATACTGAATGGGAAGGATGGAGGGGCTCTCACTTACACTTCAAAGGCCAGTGGCCAGACCCCGCACAAAGAACTAATAACCCCCATAGGGATCCTGAAAAACAGGGCTCTGTTGAAAGGGGAACATGTGCACTTCAAAACCACTCTTTGAAGTTTCCCCCACTTTAAATCCATGTTTGGGTATATATACTGGGCCTGTGACTCTACAATATCAGACAGTTATGAACCTGCAACTGGACTCTGTCAGAGGGAATGCTTGGCTGTCCAAAAGACTCATCTGGACTGTTTTGCAGAGAAAGGCTGCTCTCTTGCTGTTGTCCTGCCTCCTGCTGGCCCCTGACCCTGAAGGAAAGACTCCTTCCTGCACAAGTGCTCTTCAAGGGCTTCGATTGAGCTTGCCTTCTGTTCTGAAGTCTCAGGTCCACAAAGACTTCACCAAAGAGAAGAAAATCCTGTGCGTTGGAAAATCGATGAAACACTTGCAGAAATCGATGCAGTGCCTGAAAAATCACCACATCGATGCAATGCCTGCTCCTTCTTAACAGCGCATCAAGGATTTTCAATGCATCATCTATGGGCATCACAATAACTCCGCATCACTGAGGAACCAAGGCTGCGCTCCTAGAAATCAATGCATCACTTTGCAGTGTGGAAAGAAACAATGCATCACATGTGTTGAGCCGAAAAATCGGACACAGTGCCTTATTTTTCAAAGCATTTCCTCCTCTGCGGTTCCCGTGGATCGTTATATTTGATGCATCCCATCCGCATACTGTGTATTAAAAGGATTCAACTACTGATTCTTAAGGATTGAGACTCATTTAAACTTTTAAAAAGTGATATCCTGACTTGTGCGTATTGGATTTTATGGTCTTATTTTTTTCAGATAAATATTGTCTATTTTCCTATACTGGTGTGGAGTACTTTTTGTGGTGTTTTCACTGTGTTACTGAATGAGTTATTGCACAAATAATTTACACATTGCCTTTTAAGTTAAGCCTGCCTGCTCTGTGCCAAACTAACAGAGAGTGAGAACAGGATTATTTAGATTGTGTATTGACTTATCCCGAATGGGATTGTGGTCCCTACTTAGACAAGGGTGTATACCTTTGCCAACTAGAGACTCAAGTTCTAACAGCCACTATAGTCTACCCTACTAAACTCTGCCTGCTCCACTCTACAACACTCTGCTCTATGGTATTCTACTCAACACCAGTCCGCTCTATGCCATTCCACTGTATGCCACTCCACTGTATGCCACATCATTGTACGCTATTCCACTGAATGTCACTACAAAGTACATCACTCCACTCTATGCTATTCCGCTCTATGCATTCAGCTCTACACTAGTCCATTGTATGGCACTACACTGTACCTCACTCCACTCTATGCCACTCTATTGTACGCTCTTTCACTCTACACCATTCCACTTTGCAGTATTCTACTCTACACAACTTCACTATATGGTATTCTACTGTACATCACTCCACTCTATGCCATACTACAGTATGCCCCTCCAGTCTACTATACCACTCCACTGTTTGCTACTCAACTTTATGCTATCCCACTTTATACCTTTCCACTGTATGCTATTCCACTCTGTTCTTTTGCACTGTGTGCCACTCCACTCTATGCCACAACACTCAACACCATGACACTCTATACCACAATACTCTATGATATGACACTCTAAACACAACACTGTATGACACTGCACTCTACGCCATTCTAGTATATGTTAAAGTCTAATTCACTCTACAACCCTCTACCCCATTCTACAATACTGTACGCCCCCCTCCACCAAACTTTACTCCATTTTATGCTAAGGCATTTCACTCTACTGAATTGTATGCCACTTGTCTCTATAACACTCTATGCCACTCCACGGTACCACACTTTACCACACTCCCCCCTGCTACACTGTACAACAATTCACTCCACACTATGGCACTCAACTCTATGATAATTCCCCACACTCTACGACATGGCATACCACTCCAGCAGGTGACACACAACTCCACTCTATAACACTTTACTCCAGTCTGTGCTATGCCACTACATTGTGCTTTACTCCATGGCTCTCTACTGTATGACACGTCCTCCACTATATAACACCTTAGTACACTTTACGCTATGCCACTGCACTTAATCAACTGTAAACACCTTATCCCACTCTATGCCAGTGTACAACGCTCCACCCTGGAATGCACAACTCTACAACCCTCTTCTCTACTCTAGCCAAGTCCACTCTACAACATTCTTTTACACTCTATGCCTCTGTACCAACTCCACTACACTCTATGCACCAACACTTTGCTGTACAACACTCTACCTGCAGTATGGCACTATACTGTACTATATACCTCCCTATTCAACTCTAGATCACTCTATGACACTCTCCTCTACTAAAAACGCTCTACGCAACTCCCTCCTAACCACTCCACCACAATTTACTCCACTCTACATTATGACAGACTTCTCCACAGTACTACACTACTCCAATGTATGCCACTCCACTCTACACCACTTTGTGACACTCAACTCTACAACACTCTACATACCACTACACTCTACGACACTCTATGACACTGTACTGTATCCCACTCCACTCTACAACACTGTACTCCACTCCACTGTACTCCATGCAGCAACACTTTCCAACACTCCTTGACATGCTACTCAACTATATGTCATTCTACTTCACTCTGTGTTATTCCACTCTATGCCTCTCCACTCTACACCACTCATCTCTACGCCATTCCACTCTATACCACTCCATGCTACACCACTTCACTCTACGCTACTTCAGTGTACGCCACCCCACTCTACTCAACTCCAACCCATGCCATTCCACTTTGTTCCGCTCAATGACACTCCATTCCACTCAACAACACTATACCCCATCCTTCCTAACACACAATAGTCTACTCTATGGCACCACTCCACTATACAACAGTGTACTCAAATCTTTCCAAGTGTGCAACACTCTAGGTGGTTCTACACCAATGTACTCCACTCTACGACACTCTACGCAACTCTCTCTATACCGCTCCTCCCCACTTTATTTCACTGTACAGTATGAAACACTACTCAACTGTACTCTGTTCCTCCACTCTACAACACTCCACTCTATGCTACTCTTTTCTACACAACTCAATGAGACTGTATGCCACTTCAGTCTACCACACTGTAACACACTCTACTACTACATACACACTCTAATCTAAACACTCTCTACCACACACTCTACTCCATACCACTCCACTGTAGAACAATCTAATTCACTCTGTGGCATGTAATTCTACTCCACTCTGTGACACTCACCAACACTCTATGGTGCACCAGACCACTTTACTGTATGATGCAGCACTCCACTCTGACACTTTACTCCACTGGATAATATGCTAGGCCACTCTACTCCAGTGCACACCACTCTACTGTACAACATAATCCTCCACTCTATTACACTTTGCTCTACTCTATCCTACACAACTCCACTCATTTCCACCACACTATACTCGACTATATGATGCTTTACTCCACTTTATGCCACTGTTCCACACTCCACTCTATGTGACTACACTCTACAGCACTCTCCTCCACTTTATATAATTCCACTCATGATAATGCACAGATTCCACGTGCAGAATGGAACCTTTTTTTCCACACTCCTTTTGCTGTTAGAAATTTTTATTAGATAAGTAAGATAAGTTTAATACATTTTCAGTACCCCGAGAGTTAGGTTACACTTTCCTCTAGTATTATTTGTATTGCACTATGTGGATTTTTATGATGCATTTACTTAAAATAGACTTATGAACTATGCCGGTTAGTACTTGAGATTATAAATATATATTGAAGTAGTAGATTGCAACTATCTGGACATTTTTTGGATTTTTTTCAGATTTTTGACGAGCTTTAAGTATGACAATACATGTAATATGTCAGACTAACAATACATTTAAAGATGGCCGCCATAAAAGGGGGTAATGGGTAAAGTCCTTTGTTAATGTTTCATGTTGTTTCATGTTTAAAATGGGAATGCAACATGGTGGAATTTATGTAATCAAGCCCATCTCTTGGGTGAAACACGCCATGTTCATGTTGCAGTAAAACTGCTTGCACTACTTTCTTCAGTGAGCGTGTTACTTTCATTATTGGAGAATACAAGTTTCCAGCCAGCGTGCTCCACTGGCTAGGCCTCTCCACCCCCCATGGTTATCAACTCCAGCAGGAGCTCTTGTGATTGTGATATATATCATTTCCACCCCACTCTACTCCACTGTATGATACTTCACTCCACTTTATGCCCCTGTTCAACACTCCACTCTATTTGACTACACTCTACAAAACTCTCCTCCACTTTATATAACTCCACTCTACAAAACTCTTCTACACTCTGTGCCACTCCATGCCACTCTACTACACTCTATTCACGTGCGCTCCACTGTACAACACTCTATGACACTTTCCAACACTATGTGACATAGCAGTCCACTCTACTGTATGAGACGCCACTCCAATTTATGATACTTTACTTTACTCCATGCTACACCACTCCACTCTACTTCACTCTATGGCACTCTACTGTATGACACACAAATCTACCCTGTTATACTTTACTCCGCACTACGTTATGCTATTCCACTCAAGTCCACTCCAGTCTACTCCAGTGAGTGACACTTTATCTCACTCTACAGCACTGTGCAACAATCCACTCTACTTGGCTGCACTGTATTACACCGTACTGTACTGATTTACTAGTAAGTCCCTAGTAAAGTGCACTAGAGGTGCCCAGGGCCTGTAAATCAAAAGCTACTAATGAGCCTGCAGCACTTATAGTGCCACTCGCATAAGTAGCCCTGTAAATATGGTTCAGATCTGCCACTGCAGTGTCTGTGTCTGCAGTCTTTAAACTGTCAATTCATCCCACTTGCCAGGCCCACAATGTCCCTTTTCATACATGTAGGGTACCCCTATAAGGTAGGCCCTAGGCAGCCCCATGGGCAGGGTGCGGGTGTATGTTAAAGGTAGGACATGTACTAGTGTCTTTTTGCATTTCCTAACAGTGAAATACTGCCAAATTTGTTTTTCATTGTTGCACGACCTATCTCTCTCATAGGTTAACATGGGGTCTACCCTTAAATAACTTTTAAGTGCACTTTCCCTTTGGGAGCAGATGGAGATGTTGAGTTTGGGTCTCTGAACTCACAATTTAAAAATACATCTTTTAGTAAAGTTGGTTTTCAGATTGCCAGTTTGAAAATGCCACTTTTAGAAAGTGGGCATTTTCTTGCTTAAACCATTCTGTGACTCTGCCTGCTTGTGACTCTCCACTAGACAGTGCCAGAAAGGAGCTGGGTGTAACCTGCATATCCTGATGGGTCATCTGGGCAAGAGAAGAGTGAGGGGTGGTTATTTACACCTGAAAGGACTGTGCCTGCCCTCACACAATGCAGTCTCCAACACCCTGGTGTGAGTCTGGAGCCAGGCCTGGGAATAGCAGAATCTTGTGAAAAACAGAGACCATCCTTTGAAGTTTGTGAATTTCAAGGCAGAAAGGGGTATGAGTAGTGGACCCCAAACTCCAGATTTTTAGATTACTTCTGGATTCAAGAGGAACCTGTGCCAAGGAGAAGAGCTGAAGAGCTGGAGGAAGAGTACTGCCCCTTTGCCTGTGACTGTGCTTTGCTGGGTTGGCCTGCAGTTGCTGCTTCTGCCTGAAAGCAGACAAAGACCTGACTTTGTGGTATATTCCTGCTTGTAAAGTGTCTCCAATAGCTTGGACTGAGCTTGCCTCCTGTTTTGAACTATCAGGGCAATCAAAGAGTTCCTCTTCCAGTACCTGGACTCTCTGCTGAGGCTCCTACCCTGCCAAGTGGTGCCCACTGCAGTCCCTGGGCCCTTGAAAGATAAGAGTGGTGAAACAAAGACTGAAATCCACCCACAGGAGGGGAAAATTGCAACGCACCACCAGCAACGCAGCTGTAAAAACGATGTACCACCTGCATCGTGGCAGAGAAATTGACGTACCACCTGCATCGCGGCTGGGAAATCGATGCATCACCTGCATCATGGCTGGAAAAACAACACAACACCCGCTTGCGGCTGCTGAAAAAGACGCAACCCCCACGTAGTGAGGTTGTCTATCACTGTGCGGACGGATTTCGCACACAACATCGCTGGGCGTCAAAATCAACGTGAACCTGCATGGATGCAAGGTGCCCAAGGTGGTCCAAGGTGCTCTTGCAGGAGAGAAAAACGACACATCGCCTACCTGAACAGAGAAGAAACAATGCACGGCCTCAATTCCAAGTAAGGAATTGGCGCATTGCTTGCCCTTGCAGCTTTATTTTTTAAGCAAACCAGATACTTTGTGTAACATCAACGCATCCATTGTTTTCTAAGGAGTAAATCTCTTTATTTTTAACAACTCATAACTTTACTTGTGTATGTTGGATTTTTGTAGTTTTGGTCTTGTTGATTTAGATAGATAGTGTCTATTTTTCTAAACTGGTGTCCATGTGTTGTCCATTTAGTAGTGTTTTCACTGTATTACTGTGTGTGTTGGTACAAATAGTTTACAGTTTGCCTTTGAGATAAGCCTGACTGCTTGTTCCAAGCTACCAAGGGGGTGAGCAGGGGTTATCTCAAGTGTGTATCCATTTCCCTGACTAGAGTGGAGGTCCCTGTTTGGACAGAGTGGAAGCTGACTGCCAGTCAGAGACCTCATTTTTAACATTAGTGATCAGCGGTTGGAATTGAACTTGTATTTTTACTTGACATACAGTGATTAAGTGTACACTACTGTTCTCAGTACAAGTCATGCGTGACCACGTACTACTCATTTTTGATTTTTCTCTTTTTGGATTTTTCCTGCTTCTTTTTTTTGGTTTTTCTTGGGAGCTCTCTGATCTTTTATGGAACTTTTCATTTTTGAGTGAAGCTCACCAACATTTCTCAATCTAGGGATGCTCCAGCTGTGGCTACAAAGGCTGTGTTTGAGTTGGAGAAACGTGAGGAGTACACAGTAGCTCAACTTAAGCAATTTTGTAAGAATCTTGCCTGCCCAATCAAAAGCTCCACCAGGAAGAGGAGCTGCAAAGGGCATTGAGGGCCTGGGTGGCAGCCAAGGAGGCTGGAGGGCACACAGGGGAGGAGTAAGAGGGTGAGGAGGTGCAGAGTGTTCATAATGAGGTATTGGGTAACTCTGTTCTGCCTGGAGGAAGGTCTCCAGGGCAGGCAGTTGTGTTTCATCCAAAGGTCTGATCCCTGAGGAGTTGCAGGAGAGACCAGCAGATAGACTGCACCAGATGGAGTTAGACAAACTTAAAATTGAGATGGAAGAGAGCAGGTTGGTTCTTGAAGAGAAAAATATGTTGTTGGCTCATTAATTAAGTTTGATGGACCTGGACCAAAGGAGCCAGTCCATCAGAGATGGTGGCAGCAGTACCTCAGTGCAGCCTGAGAAGAGGGTACACATTCCAAAGGACTTAATAAAGGATTACAAGAGGAAGGATGACATCTATTTGTGGTTTAAGGGGTATGAGTCAGCTCTCTACTTGAACATGGTTTCTGAAGCACATTAGCGGGTGAGTCTGTGGTAGCACTTTGAGGTAGAGGGGAGGAACACTCTGACATCCTCACCTATTCTATCATGAAGGACACCCTACTCACCAGATATGGTCTTACTCCTGAGCAGTATAAGGAAAAGTTTAGGTCCTATAAGAAAAAGGAATCCCAAACTTGGTTGGAGTGTGTAGACTCTTTTTGCAGGTCACTGGATGGTTGGGTGAAGGGCAGTAAGGTGGCAACTTATGAGGCGCTGTACAATTTGATTGCTTGGGAGCATTTGTATAGTCTGTGTTTCCCAGAGCTGCGCCAGCACCTAATTGACAGCAAGGTGACTAACCCCAGAAAGCTTGCTCCGGAAGCAGACCCTTGGGAGAGTACTAGGTTCCAATGGAGGTATGGGGTAGACTCTTCCAAAGGTGGCAGGGTCTCCATCAGAAGAAGTGCGGAGGTAAGGGTAAACAGAGGGAGTTCTCTAAAGGGCCCCAACCTAGTTCCCAGGGTAAGGATTCAAAGCCCCCCAGTGAAAAGAAACCATGGGTCTCTGGAAGGAAACCTGGAGAGAAGGATCCCTGCAAGTGCTATGCATATGATCAGGTGGGTCATATGAGGGGGGATCCCAAATGTTCCAAGGGAACACAGGTACCCACTGGTGCTCAGTCACAGGGTTTGGCCGGTGTAGCTCTTGGGGAGAAATTGGGTCCAGGTGGGTGAGAGCCAGCTGAGATGACCCTAGTCTCACTTGGGACAGTGAGATGGTCCAGAGGACCCTTGTGCCTGAGAACACTAAGAAGTACAGGCAGTGGGTGGCCATCAATGGACAGGGGGTGGAGGCTCTGAGAGACACAGGAGCCAGTGTGACTACTGTAAGAAGTCACTTGGTGTCTGAAGAGCAGGTAGTTACCCAGGCACTTCACCAAGTAGTTGCAGTAGACAACTCTGAGCACCTTTGCAAAGTGGCGCAAGTTCCCTTTGAGTGGGGGGGGTCTCAGGTTCCTTGAGGGTAGCTGTGAGACCAACCATGCCAGTTGATTGGCTGCTTGGCAATGACGTGGAGGATTCTCCTTGGAAGGAGGTGGAACGCATGTCTCACTTTGAGATGTTGGGTCTGCCTTGGTGAGTGTGTGTCCACCCAGTCAATGCCAGCCCGTCAGGATGATCAGGAGGCCCTGGAGCCTGAAAGAGTAGCCCAGGTGCCTACCAGATGGAGGAAGGGCAAGAGGCGCTGGAAACCCACTCCAGAAGTTCCCATGGTCCGGTAGGAGGCTGAACCCGAGGGGGACACCCCAGAGCCTACAGGGGAACAGGTGGCTGAACTGGGGGAGGTGATTGATCTGACTCAGTGGCAGCAGATAGGGGAACCCACCAGTGAAGCATTCTGTGAGGCACAGAAGTCATGCCCTACTCTGGAGGTTTTGCGGCAGCAGGCTGCAGACCAGGCATCTGGCAAGGAGTCTGGATCACACTTGAGTTATTGGGAGGATGGCCTCTTATAGCGTGAGCCTAAGGTTGCTGAGCCTGGGGCAGCCTGTGTGCTGGTGGCAACCCAGTGCTTCACAGCCTTCCTACTAGGTTTTGGCTCATGATGTGCCTTTAGATGGTCCTTTGGGAAAGGACAAGACCTTTGAAAGGCTTGTCACCCACTTTTACTAGCCCCCATAGTGCAGGCACTCTGACGCACATTGGAGGTCTTGCCAGACTTGTCAGGCAAGTGTCAAGAGTGGGGGGAAATGTAAGGCTCCCCTCCATCCTTTTCCTGTAGTCAGCATCCCCTTTGAAAGGGTGGATATTGATATTGTTGGGTCTCTGGATCCCAAGACAGCCAAGCGCAACAGGTTTTTCCTGGTCTTGGTTGACCATGCTACCCAGTACCCAGAAGCTCTACCTCTGAGATCAATAACAGCCCCTGTGGTGGGCCAGGCACTGATGGGGTTTTTTACCCGCATGGTATTCCCCAAGGAGGAGGCATCTGACAGGGGTTCCAACTTTATATCTACTTGTGTAAAGTCTCTGTGGAAGGAGTGTGGGGTGACATATAAGTTCACCAATCCTTACAACCTCCATGGAATTTGTTTGGTATAGAGATTAAACAGACTCTTGAGGGGCATGATTATGAGCCTGTCAGAGCCCATGAGGCATATGTGGGACGTCCTCTTACCATGCCTTCTCTTTGCTTAGAGGGAGGTGCCACAAAAAGGAATTAGTTTTAGCCCCTTTGAGTTGCTGTATGGCCACCCTGTGAGGGGACCTCTGTGTCTGGTGAAGGAGGGCTTGGAGAAAGCGTCCAGTAAGCCCCCCAGGATGTATTCAGTTACATGATGGCTTTTAGAAACCAGTCAGTCCTATTCAGGAAGCTCGCTCAGGAGAACCTCGAAGCAAAGCAGGAGGACATGAAACACTGGTATGACCAGAATGCCAGTCTGGTTGAGGTTTAGACTGACCAGAAAGTGTGTGTCTGCCTCTTCCTGACCTCCTGTCTGCGCAGGAGAAAGATGGGTCTGTGGATGGTGTGAACCTCTCCCCCTCACTGACCCAAGAGCAACAGAGGGACTGTCACCAGGTGTTGGGACAGTTTGCCTCATTGTTTTCCTTGGTCCCAGGGGTCACTCATGTGTGTACACATGATGTGGACACTGGGGACAGTCCAACTGTAAAACACAAGAATTACAGAGTGACTGACAAGGTCAGGGTTAGCATTAAGGATGAGGTGTCCAAAATGTTAGCATTAGGGGTTATTGAGCTCTCCAGTAGCCTGTGGGCTAGTCCAGTGGTCTTGGTCCCAAAGGCTGCTGCAACCTGTGCCACCCCAGAACTCAGGTTCTGTGTGGACTTCCGTGGACTCAACTCCGTCACTAAGGCTGACGCACACCCCATCCTCCGAGCTGATGAGCTTATTGATTGGTTGGGAGCTGCCAAGTCTCTCAGCACGTTTGATCTAATGTCTGGGTATTGGCAGATTGCTCAACTAAGGGGGCTAAGGAGAAGTCTGCATTTTCCATCCCAGATGGGCACTATCAGTTCAGGGTGATGCCCTTTGGGATGAAAAATGCCCATGTCACCTTTCAGAGGTTGGTTAACAGGGTTTTGGCTGGGTTGGAAAACTTCAGTGCAGCACCTCTGCAAAATGTTGAAGAATCTGCAGAAGGCCTCACTATTAAGGCAAGTAAGTGCCAAATAGGGCAGGGTTCTCTGGTGTAGTTTGGACACCAGGTGGGGAGTGGCCAGGTGTCACCCCTGCAGCCAAAGATTGACACCATTCTAACTTGGGAGCCTCCCAAGACCCAGATTCAGGTGAGAGCCTTTGTAAGTACCACAGGATAATATAGGAGGTTTGTCAAGCAGGATGGCAACATTGCTGTTCCCTTAACTGAGTTAACCTCCAAAAAGCAACCGAAAAGGTGATCTGGACT